>NC_090373.1:177385747-178635747 GCF_036365525.1 Heterodontus francisci
TCAGGTGGCAGGACTATATCTCCAACACAGAAGTCCTTGAAGCGGCCAACATCCCCAGCTTATACACACTACTGAGTCAGCGGCGCTTGAGATGGCTTGGCCATGTGAGCCGCATGGAAGATGGCAGGATCCCCAAAGACACATTGTACAGCGAGCTCGCCACTGGTATCAGACCCACCGGCCGTCCATGTCTCCGTTATAAAGACGTCTGCAAACGCGACATGAAATCGTGTGACATTGATCACAAGTCGTGGGAGTCAGTTGCCAGCATTCGCCAGAGCTGGCGGGCAGCCATAAAGACAGGGCTAAATTGTGGCGAGTCGAAGAGACTTAGTAGTTGGCAGGAAAAAAGACAGAGGCGCAAGGGGAGAGCCAACTGTGCAACAGCCCCAACAAACAAATTTCTCTGCAGCACCTGTGGAAGAGCCTGTCACTCCAGAATTGGCCTTTATAGCCACTCCAGGCGCTGCTTCACAAACCACTGACCACCTCCAGGCGCGTATCCATTGTCTCTCGAGATAAGGAGGCCCAAAAGAAAAAGAAGAACTTGAGAAAGGATATATTGGCACTGGAGAGGGTGCAGAGGAGGTTCACTAGGTTGATTCCGGAGTTGAGGGGGTTGGCTTATGAGAGACTGAGTAGATTGGGATTATATTCATTGTAGTTCAGAAGAATGAGGGGGGATCTTATAGAAACATATAAAATCATGAAGGGAATAGATAAGATACAAGTAGAGAGGATGTTTCCACTGGCAGGTGAAGCTAGGACAAGAGGGCATAGTCTCAAGATTAGAGGGAGCAGATTTAGGACTGAATTAAGAAGGAACTTCTTCACCCAGAGGGTTGTTAATCTATGGAATTCCTTGCCCGGTGAAGTAGTTGACGCTTCTTCAGTAAACGTCTTTAAAGCTAAGGTAGATATCTTTTTGAACAATAAAGGAATTAAGGGATACGGTGGGAGCGTGGGTAAGTGGACCTGAGTCCACGAAAAGATCAGCCATGATCTTATTGAATGGCGGAGCAGGCTCGGGGGGCCGGACGGCTACTCCTGCTCCTAGTTCTTATGATCTTTGAACTCTCCTGCCATGACTTGACCCTTTAAATTAAATTAAACTTTCTGGAAGTTCTTAATGTCCAATAATATCATTTACTCTAGGGCCCTTCTTCCCTGGGCCTCGTTACTACAGAACTCCCTAAAAAAAAACTACTTACTATATTTGAAAGAAACTTTAAACTTTTAAACTTTTCTTACCTGAGATACTTTCCTAGCTATTTAGAGCTATTCCCTAACAGCAGTGACTCACCAACCAATCACCTTGCAGCGCTCCTGTGACATCACTGTTGGCTTTTTTTTTCAAAACTCCGGCGTGCTGGAAGAGGTCCGACTGCTCTCCGCTCCGCTCCTGAAGGTAAGAGACTGGGCCTCGATCCTCGGGTTTGATTTATAGGCTCAGCTCTCGGCGTTCTCCCCACAGGTCCACTCCACTCCGCTCCGCTCCCGGAAGGATAGGTCGAAAAGCAAATTGTGAAGAGGATACAAAGAGTCTGCAAAGGGATATAGATAGGTTAAGTGAGTGGGAAAAAATCTGGCAGATGGAGTATAATGTGGGAAATTGTTAGTTTGTCCACTGTTGCAGGAAGAATAGAAAAGCAAAGTATTATTTAAATGGAGAGAGACTGCAGAATGCTGTGGTACAGAGGGATCTGGGTGTCCTTGTACACGAATCACAAAAAGTCAGCATGCAGGTACAGCAAGTAATGTTTAGTTTAGTTTAGTTTAGAGATACAGCACTGAAACAGGCCCTTCGGCCCACTGAGTCTGTGCCGACCATCAACCACCCATTTATACTAATCCTATACTAATTCCATATTCCTACCACATCCCCACCTGTCCCTATATTTCCCTATCACCTACCTATATTAGGGACAAATGCTAATGGCCAATTTACCTATCAACCTGCAAGTCTTTGGCAATTAGGAAGGCAAATAGAATGTCGGCCTTTATTGCAAGGGGGATGGAGTATAAATGTAGGGAAGTCTTGCTACAACTGTACAGGGCATTGGCGAGACTGCATCTTGAGTATAGCATACAGTTTTGGTCACCTTATTTAAGGAGGGACATACTTGCATTGGAAGCAGTTTATAGAATCACAGAATCGATACAGTGCATAAGGAGGCCATTCGGCCCATCGTGTACACACTGGCTCTCTGAAAGAACAATTCCCTCAGTTCCATTCCCCTTGCCTTCTCCCCATGACCCTGCACATTCTTCCTTTTCACATAACAGTCTTATTCCCTTTTGAATGCTCCATTTGAACCTAGCTCCACCATGTTCTCAGGCAGCGCATTCCAGACCTTAACCACTGGCTGTGTGAAAAAGTTTTTCCTCATGTTACTTTTGCTTCTCTTACCAAATACTTTAAATCTGTGCCCTCTGGTTCTCAATCCTTTCATGAGTGGGAACAGTTTCTCTCCATCTACTCTATCCAGACCCCTCATGATTTTTAATACCTCTATCAAATCACCTCTCAGCCTTCCCTTCTCCAAGGAAAACAGTCCTAACTTCTCCAATCTATCTTAATAACTGAAATTCCTCATCCCGGGAACCATTCTCATGAATCTTTTCTGTTCTCTCTCCAATGCCCTCATGTGTTTCCTAAAGTGTGGTGCTCAGAACTGGATGCAATACTCCAGCTGAGGCCGAACTAGTGTCATATGCAAGTTCAACAACACTTCCTTGCTTTTGTACTCTATGCCCCTATTGAATAAAGCCCAGGACACTGTATGCTTTATTAACCACTCTCTCAACCTGTCCTGCCACCTTCAATGACTTATTCACATATACACCCAAGTCCCGCTGCTCCTGCACCCCCTTTACTGTTGTACCCTTTATTCTATATTTTCTCTCCATGTTCTTCTTCCATGTTTAGAGAAGGTTCACTAGGTTGATTCCTGGGATGAAGGGGTTTGTCTTATGGGGAAAGGTTGAGCAGGTTGGCCTGAAACTCACTGGAGATTAAAAGATTGAGATGTGATTTTATTGAAATGTATAAGATTCTGAGGGGGTTTGACAGGGTAGATGCTGAAAGCATGTTTCCCCTCGTGGGGGAATCTAGAACTAGGGGGCACAGTTTCAAATTAAGGGTCTCCCATTTAATTTGGAGATGAAGAGGAATTCCTTCTCTTTGAGGGTTGTTAGTGTTTGGGATTCTCTTCCCCAAAGAGATCAATGGAGGCTGAGTCATTGAATTAGACAGATTTCTGATTGACAAGGGAGTCACAGGTTATTGGGGGCAGGAAGGAAAGTGGAGTTCAGGCCACAATCAGATCAGCCATGAACTTATTGAATGTCAGAGCAGGCTGGAGGGGCTGAATGGCCTACTCCCTTATGTTCTTATGTATTTAACTCCTTTTAACCTGTCCAAGGTTCACAACCAAGAAATTAATTTTTAGAAGTGTAGATGTAGTGTATTTGGATTTCCAAAAGGCATTCAATAAGGTACCACATAAAAGGTCACTAGGGCAGGACTGGCAGCTCAATATTCCAGGGTATAGAGTCTTCAGGCGAGACAGGGGAGGGGATAAAAGAGGAGGTGGCATTGCACTGTTGATTAAGGAGTCAATTACTGCAGTAAGGAGGGAGGATATCTTAGAAGGTTCCTCAAATGAGGCCATATGGGTAGAACTTAAAAACAAAAAGGGGGCAATCACTTGGCTGGGAGTGTACTACAGACCTCCAAACAGTCAGGGAGAGATAGAGGAGCAGATATGTCGGCAAATCTCAGAGAAGTGTTTCAATAATAGGGTAATAATAGTAGGGGATTTCAATTTCCCCAGTATTAACTGGGATAGTCTTAGTGCAAAAGGCATAAAGGGGGCAGAATTCTTAAAATGCTTACAGGAGAGCTTTTTGAGCCAGTATGTAGAAAGTCCAACAAGAGAAGGGGCGGTACTGGACCTAATCCTAAGAAATGAAGCCGGACAAGTGGTAGAAGTGTCAATGGGGGAGCATTTTGGGGATAGTGACCATAACTCTGTAAGATTTAAGGAAGTTGTGGAAAAGGACAAAGGTGGACCGGAAATAAAGGTACTGAATTAGGGGAAGGCCGATTTCAATATGATAAAACAGGATCTGGCCAAAGTGGACTGGGAGCAGCTACTTGTAGGAAAGTCTACATCAGACCAGTGGGAGTCATTCAAAGAGGAGATAGTGAGAGTTCAGAGCCAACATGTACCCGTTAAGGTGAAGGGTTGGACCAACAACACCAGGGAACCCTTGATGTCAAGGGATATAGAGGATTGGATAAGGAAAAAAAGGAGGCTTATGGCAGATTCAGAGTGCTGAAAACAGCGGAAGCACTAGAAGAGTATAGAAAGTGTAGAAATGTAATTAGGAGAGCGAGGAGGGGACATGAGAAAACAACAGCGGGCAAGATAAAGGAAAATCCTAAGGCGTTTTGTAAGTACATTAAGGGGAAGAGGATAACCAGGGAAAGAGTAGGGCCCATTAGGGACCAAAGTGGCAATCTGTGTGTGGAGCCAGAGGACATAGGTGAGGTTTTAAATGATTATTAGGGGCATTGATAGGTTAGATAGGAAGAAACTCTTTCCCTTAGCAGAGGATTCAATAACCAGGGGGGCATAGATTTAAGGAAATGGCAGGAGGTTTAGAGGGGATTTGAGGACAAAAATTTTCACTCAGAGGGTGGTTGGAATCTGGACGCACTGCCTGAAGAGGTGGTAGAGGCAGGAACCCTCACAAATTTAAGATGAGCACTTGAAACGCCATAGCATACAATGCTACGGGTCAAGTGCAGGAAAATGGGATTAGATTAGTTAGGTGCTTGATGGCTGGCACAGACACGATGGGCCGAAGGGTCTGTTTCTGTGCTGTATAACTCTATGACTATAAGTTCATGGCACCATGGGTGGCTCTGCTGCACAGGAGGGGAGGAATAAGAGTGTCAGCGCTATAGTGATAGGGAATTCAATCGTAAGGGGAACAGACAGGCATTTCTGCAGTCACAAAAGAGACTCCAGGATGGTATGTTGCCTCTCTGGTGCAAAGGTCAAGGATGTCTCTGAGCGGTTGCAGGGCATTCTGAGGGGGGAGGACGAGCAGCCAGTTGTCTTGGTACATATCGGTACCAACGATGTAGGTAAAAAAAAGGGATGAGGTCTGACAAGCTGAATATAGGGAGTTAGGATGAAAATTAAAAAGTAGAACCTCAAAGATAGTAATCTCAGGATTACTACCAGTGCCACGTGCTAGTGAGAGTAGAAATAGCAGGATATATCAGATGAATGCATGGCTGGAGAAATGGTGTAGTGGGGAGGGATTGAGATTCCTGGGATATTGGGTCTGGTTCTGGGGAAGGTGGGACCAGTACAAGCTGGATGGGTTGCATCTGGGCAGGACCGGGACCAATTTCCTCAGGGGTGTGTTTGCTAGTGCTGTCGGGGAGGGTTTAAACTAGAATGGCAGGGGGATGGGAATCTGAGCAGGGAGACAGAGGAGAGGGAAACAAGGATAAAAATGAAAGACAGGAAGGTAAGAAGCAAAAGTGGAAGGCAGAGAAAACAAGGGCGAGAAGCAAATGGGGCCGTAGTGCAAAATAAAGCTAAGATGACTAACAATGTTAAAAAGACAAGTCTAAAGACATTGTGTCTTAATGCGCGGAGCATTCGCAATATGGTAGATGAATTAACAGCGCAAATAGATGTAAAGCACCGCACCGCAGCCTCACAGCTCCAGCGATCCGGGTTCAGTTCTGGGTGCTGCCTGTGTGGAGTTTGCAGGTTCTCCCTGTGACCGCGTGGGTTTTCGCCGGGTGCTCCGGTTTCCTCCCACGGCCAGGGACTTGCAGGTTGAGGGGCGGATTGGCCGTTGTGAATTGCCCCTGGTATGGGTAGGTGGTAGGGGAATTGAGGGAAGGTGGGGGATGTGGTAGGAATATGGGATTAATATAGGATTGGTATAAATGGGTGGTTGATGGTCAGCACATCTGGCACAGCTGGCGGGCAGCCATAAAGACGGGGCTAAAGTGTGGCGAGTCGAAGAGACTTAGTAGTTGGCAGGAAAAAAGACAGAGGCGCAAGGGGAGAGCCAACTGTGTAACAGCCCCGACAAACAGATTTCTCTGCAGCACCTGTGGAAGAGCCTGTCACTCTAGAATTGGCCTTCATAGCCACTCCAGGTGCTGCTTCACAAACCACTGACCACCTCCAGGTGCCTATCCATTGTCTCTCGCGATAAGGAGGCCAAAGAAAGAAAGAAAGATGGTCGGCACAGACTTGGTGGGCCGAAGGGCCTGTTTCAGTGCTGTATCTCTAAATAAATAAATAAATAAAAAATACACAAGACAAGATCTCACGGTGTTGGGTAGAGAAATGTGGCAGCCAAGTTACGCACAGCAAGCTCCCACAAACAGCAATGAGGTGAATGAGCACATGATCTGTTTTTGGTGTTGCAGGTTGAGGCTCACGAGGAGACCTCCCTGCTCTTTCTCAAGATGCAGGATTCGATTTTTTAGTCCCACCTGAACAAGAAGACTTGGTTCAACATCGTTGGAAGATAGGAATGAATATGGACAAGTTTTGTTGTCGAGGAAACAGAGGCTAATTTTCACTTTCACTGTCTGAACTGTAACCTAGCAGAGAAAATTGCCTGCCCAGTGTAGAACACTCCTGACCTTCATCCGATTGAGTTCAAGCGATTGGAAGCTGGGGTCGGGGGAGGTCATACAATAGGTGAGAGCTAGGCTGGAATTTTACGCCACCCCAGTGAGCCGGTTGGTGGTGGGGGAGTGGCATAAAATTGAGAGGAGACTCCGGGAGGCCTTTCCGAACCTGCTCCCGCCTCTGCCCCACTTTACATGGGCCGGTGGGGGAGGGGGGTGGGGGGCGAGAAACAGGCCACCAGCCCCAGGCCAATCAAGACCCTTAAGTGGCCACTTAACTATAGGGCCTTCGCCCATCTCCACTGGGGCTTTACCCATGGCAAGCAGGCGTCCAGGAGATGTGAAAGGCCGCCCAGTGAAAGTTGGTGGCCTCTCAGTGCCCCGTGGTTGGGCCTTAACAAAAGAGCACATGGTGCTCAATTGAGGGCTGCCCCCGCTACCCCAACCACCCCCAGGACCTGAGATGCCTCCTTCCCCCCATACATCCACCGTTGCCTCGTCGGTGCTTGACCGATCACCCCGGCGAGGCAACCCTAACTTACCCATAGTCCTGGCTCCCTGTCCTCAGCTGGCCTGCAGTTCTAGCAATGGCCACCACTCCCAGTGATGCTGCTGGGACTAAGCGCTGCCGGCCTGGCCGGCACCTCAATGAGGCGGAACTTCCTCCCTCAAGTGGAACAATTAAAGCCTGGGGACCTGTAAAATGCGGGATGGATCCCCAGGCCGGGCGGAAGCAGATTCCGTCCGCCCAATGTAAAATCCAGCCCCTAGGCTCTGACAGGTGAACAGGGTTGAAAATTGCCATCACTGTGCCAGTAAGGGCATCTAACTGTACGGGTTTTCTTGGGATTTGTACAGCAGCTCAAATGTACAGCTGTTATAATAAGATGCTGCTGTCTCAGAAAGTTCACTTTAATCATAACCTGTGTTTACTTTTATGTTTTTGCTTTATTAACAAGGAGAAAATAACTGGCTGATTGAAATCTCCATTTTCTGCACATTGCTCCAAACACAGAAAGAGAAAGAGATGCACTGTGACAGATGTTACAATTATGCAATCATCCAGCATTGCACCATTTACCAAATTAATTGTTACAATGGTAACTCGCCTGGGATTAATGAATTGTGTGGCCTGCCTTATTCCGTGGAATGAAAATCATTGAACATGTTGTATCATCAAACAGATATTATTTCCTTTGTTCGGCAGCATGATTACAAGGTGAGTTTCCAAACTTGTGGTCAAAGGCTTGCATTTATTCAGACTTATCATGACTCTCAGACATGTAAAAATGCTTCCGATATATTACTTTGAAGTAAGAAAGAAAGACTTGCATTTATTTAACGCCTTTCACAAACTCAGGGCACCCTGAGTGCTTTACAGCCAATGAAGTATTTTTATACATATATAAAGAGCAAGAGGGTAACTAGGGAAAGGGTTGGCCCAATCAAGGACAGAGAAGGGAATCTAAGTGTGGAGCCAGAGGAAATGGGCGAGGCACTAAATGAGTACTTTGCATCAGTATTCACCAAAGAGAAGGACTTGGTGGATGATGAGCTGAGGGAAGGGAGTGCAGATAGTCTGGGTCATCTCATTATCAAAAAGGAGGAGGTGTTGGGTGTCTTGCAAAGCATTAAGGTAGATAAGTCCCCAGGGCCTGATGGGATCTACCCCAGAATACTGAGGGAGGCAAGGGAAGAAATTGCTGGGGCCTTGACAGAAATCTTTGCATCCTCATTGGCTACAGGTAAGGTCCCAGAGGACTGGAGAATAGCCAATGTTGTTCCTTTGTTTAAGAAGGGTAACAAGGATAATCCAGGAAATTATAGGCTGGTGAGCCTTACGTCAGTGGTAGGGAAATTATTAGAGAGGATTCTTCGGGACAGTATAAAAATTGGCAAGTCATGCTGCAGCTGTACAGAACTTTAGTTAGGCCACACTTAGCATATTGCGTGCAATTCTGGTCGCCACACTACCAGAAGGATGTGGAGGCTTTGGAGAGGGTACAGAAGAGGTTTACCAGGATGTTGCCTGGTCTGGAGGGCATTAGCTATGAGGAGAGGTTGGATAAACTCGGATTGTTTTCACTGGAACGACGGAGGTGGAGGGGCGACATGATAGAGATTTACAAAGTTATGAGTGATATGGACAGAGTGGATAGTCAGAAGCTTTTTCCCAGGGTGGAAGAGTCAGTTACTAGGGGACATAGGTTTAAGGTGTGAGGGGCAAAGTTTAGAGGGGATGTGCGAGGCCAGTTTTTTACACAGAGGGTGGTGAGTGCCTGGAACTTGCTGCCGGGGGAGGTGGTGGAAGCAGGTACGATAGCGACGTTTAAGAGGCATCTTGACAAATACATGAATAGGATGGGAATAGAGGGATACGGTCCCTGGAAGTGCAGAAGGTTTTAGTTTAGGCAGGCATCAAGATCGGCGCAGGCTTGGAGGGCCAAATGGCCTGTTCCTGTGCTGTACTGTTCTTTGTTCTTTGTTCTTTGTTTGAAGTGTGGTCACAGTTGTAATGTCAGAAATTTAGCAGCCAATTTGTACACAGCGAGCTCCCACAAAGAGCAATGTGATAACAAACAGATAATCTGCTTCAGTGATGTTGATTGAAGGATAAATATTAGCCAGGAATGCAGCAATAACTCCTCTGCTATTCTTGAAAAAAGTACCAGGGATCATTTACTTCCACCTTGGAGAACAGACAGGGCCACAGTTTAATATTTCATACGAACATATGAATTAGGCCACTCGAGCTTGCTCTGCCATTCAACAAGATCATGGCTGATCTGATTGTAACCTCAACTCCAGGTTCCTGCCTACCCCCAATAACCTTTCACTCCCTCGCTTATCAAGAATCTATCTACCTCTGCCTTAAAAATATTTAAAGACTCTGCTTCCACTGCCTTTTGAGGAAGAGAGTTCCAAAGACTCACGACCCTCTGAGAGAACAAAATTCTCCTCTTAAATGAGTGACCCCTTATTTTTAAACAATGACCCCTAGTTCTAGATTCTCCCACAAGAGGAAGCATCTTTATCTTTTCCACATCCAACCTGTCAAAACCCCTCAGGATCTGTTTCAATAAAGTCACCTCTAACTCTTCTAAATTCCAGGGGATACAAGCCTTTCCTCATAAGACAATCCACCCATTCCACGTATTAGTCTGAGCTGCTTCCAACGTATTTACATCCTTCCTTAAATAAGGAGACCAATACTATACACAGTATTCCAGATGTGGTATCACAAATGCCCTGTATAACTGAAGCAGAACCTCTCTACTTTTGTATTCAATTCCCCTTGCAATAAACGATAACATTCTATTAACTTTCCTGATTACTTGCTGAACCTACGTACTAACTTTTTGCGATTCATGCACAATTCATCCCTCTACTAAAATGGGCAATTTCACATATTCCCCCAGTTGCCAGACCTTTACCCACTCACTTAACCTATCTATATCCCTTTGTAGCCTCCTTATGTCCTCTCCACAACTTACTTTCCTACCTATTTCTGTGTCATCACAGAATGCACTATTGCACTGAAACTTCAGCCTAGATTTTTGCATTCAAGTTTCTAGAGTGGGGCTTGAAATCACAACTTTCCTGACGCAAAGGCAAGAGTGCTATCAACAGAGCCATAGCTGACACTACAACAAGGTTGCCACGTTTACCTGCAGTGATGGAGGCAAACATGTCAACCATGTTGTGTGCAGCTAGATCCCACAAATACACCAAGGAGATGAATTCCCACTTAATCTGTGAATGATGACATTAATTGATGGAGGAACATTGCGACGTTAGAACTCCCTTCGATTATGCATTGGGATCCAAAGGTCGGCATCTCGGCCAATACAGAATTTCCTCAGTACTACACCAAAACAATTGGTGCATTGGTTGGAGAGAAAGCATTTGGTGTTTTATTCTTATTGGGAGAGTTTGTGTTTTTGCTCTCAAAGTGAAGAATGCAGGGGCAACGACCCCAAGCACTCTTAGGTCAACTTCAACATGGGTTAAATCTGGAATGAATTTTGAGGTTGTTCAGACTCTGTTTTCTCTGGATCTTTACAGCCAGCACTAAGCACTAAGAAGAATCTTATCTCATCAGTCTGCTTTGGATTCGAACCCAAAACGTATTGGTAAAGAAGAAAAATTATTCTAAACTGGTCCAAGTATCAATAAGTTAATTACTTCCAAGCTTTTCCTGCTTCATTGCTGGAGGTGCATCGGAAACTCCATTCACAAATTTCCGGCAGAGGAATAGAAGGAGCTCTGAAGAAATTCAAGATCAGTGATATAGTAAGTTTAATTAAGGTTTAATTAGAACTCCCTATTGCAACCTATTAACAATAAAATATCACTTGGCCCAATGGGCCTATTTATCTTTTCAGGACACTCCCAAAGTGCCTTACAGTCAATTTAGTATTTTTCAAGTGTGGTCGCATTTGTAATGTGGAAAAGACACTTTTCACACAGAGGGATGTCGCAAAGCGCAATGATTAGATGTTGGTTGAGGAATAAATATTGGTCTGAATATCGGGGAGAAATCATCTGCTCTTCTTCAAAATAGTGCCATCACATTTTATCTGTTCACCTGACAGGGTAGACAGGGCCTCAGTTTACTGTCTCATCCAGAAGACAGTACCACCAACAATGCAGCACTCCCTCAGTACTGCACTGGAGTGTCGGCCTGGATTTTGTGCTCAAGTGTCTGGCATAGGGCTTTAGCCCACAACCTTCTGACTCAAAGTTGATAGTGCTACCACTGGGCTGACATTGATTTGCCTCAATCATATTTGCCAATTCCATTCATAGTCTTGGAAACATCAACACAATCAGTTCAAAACCTTTTTTCTAAAGGAGGTAAAAAAGAAAAGCTTGTGTTAATATAACATGATATCATATCTCAGAAACATTCGAAAACACTTCACATTACTTAGAAGTCCAGGGGAATAAGCAGTCAGTATTGGTCACAGCCTATAATGGGATGTGCAGCCAGTTAGCTTGTGTTATTTTTTGTTGGAGTTGGTTGAGGGAAGAATGTTGGCTGGGACAGCGGGAATGAACCCTGCACTTCTGCAAATAGTGCCATGGGATCTTTTGTGTCTACCTGATGAAAGGGAGAGATTGCATGTCTCTACGTTTATATTTGCAAGCTGAAATACTTCAAAAAATTCATTAGCAAGTTTCCCCTAAATACTTAACAAATAAATTATTCTTATAATACCAAGATATATTGGCTTTGAATGAAGGAAATTATGCAATTTGTAATTAACCTACTTTGTATGTGTGTATTTAATTCCAATTAGCAGAATTAATGGACATGTCATTTCTTATAGTATGATGATTATATCCACAAATGTTATAATGGCAGTAATATTTGTTAAATTAAAGCTGAAATTCCTTTTATATATTTGCATAATTACCAAATAAAATATCATTTAATGAGCATAATGCATGGATGGTGTATATCACTATAATGAATTTACTAACAAACGATCTAATTTTATAAATATAAAAAAAGAAAGACTTGCATTTGTATAGCAACTGCCCAAAGTACTTTGCAGCTGATGAAATATAGTCACTTTTTTAATGTAGGAAACATGACAGCCAATTTGCACAAAGCAAGTTCCCACAAACAGCAATGTCATAATGACCAGATAATCTGTTTTGATGGTACTGGTTGAAGGACAGGACACCGGGAAGAACTCACCTGCTCTTGTTCAAAATAGCATAATGGGATCCTGAGAGGTGGTGGACAGGGTCTCAATTTGGCAGCTCATCTGAAAGATGGCACGTCTGACAATGTAGCCTTCTCTCGGTACTGGTACTGAGAGTCAGCTTACACTGTGAGCTCATGTCCCTGGACTGGGATTTGAACTGACAATCTTTTGATTCATTTAGCTCAGCATGCAGTTAAATCTAGCTAGTAGAATTAACATAAAGGATTGGCATTGTTTTAGCCATTAATGAATAACATTTACGTTTGCTTTGTTATTTGCAGGAGTGGGTGGCTGCGAGTCACTAGCTATTGGCATTTGTCAGATGGATTTCAGAATCTTTCCTGGCCGTCGACTTGCCTATGCTGCTATGGCAGTGGGAGTGTTGATGCTCACCTTGTTCCCTTGCCCTCTACCATTCTGTAACAATTGAACGGCTGCAAGATTATTTAATAAGAAACAAATTAGGGATGTGACTGGACAGATTGTGGTTGGAATGGTGGCGCGGGTAAGCTGACGACCAATCATCAGGGAAAATTCCTCCCTCCTCATATTTGTTCATTAGAAAACAATCAGGGCCATCTATTGACATGATTTGCCTATTGGTTTTACAGTCACTGGCTTCAAACCTTACCAGAGGTGACTGTGGATAGGAGGAACCATAGTAGAAGATCTGAATCCCACATGAGTGAGGAGACATACCAGCAATGAAGCAATGTAATTTCTACCCTCCTGTGCAGTTTGTGAAGGTATCCCCTCTCTAAACTCATTACTAGTAAAACAGTTTGAGCACATGTATAATTTTTATAGTACCAAATGTTATGTGATTGCCTTTAAGAGTGATGTCCCTTTGAGATCTTTATGCTAATGAGCTGAGTACCAGCATGCAATCATGTGACTACATGCCAGTCGCACTCTGTAACTGTAAAACCAAGAGGCAAATCATGTAAATCGATAGCTCTGCATTGTATATACTTGTTAGCTGTTAATATACCTGTTTGAGATCTTCAATCAACTGAATTCCATGCATCTCATTTATGTTTGATCAGAAAACATAAAAAGCTTCTCATTATATGGCGGCAGCTGTGGTGTGAAGACAAAATCCAAGACTGAAGACCACAGGAAAACAGCTTTAAAAACTACCTACAGTTAAAAGAGAGAAAGTTAAAAGAAAACTGGCCCAAACAGTATAAAGAAGAAAAAAACTCACATCCAGCTGTGGAAGACAGAGCACTGAACTACAGGCTGCAAATCAATCACTGTGATTGGGTGAGTCAGTGTTCCATCAGTACGGGAGCCCCAGTAAAAGAAAAAAGCTTTGAGATGCTTGAAAAGCTGTTTTTTTAAAAGGCTTAGTCAAGGAAAAAACAGAGAAAACCCAATCCCTAACTCAGGCTGATTGATTGTTTCCAAAGGCACCCCCAGGCTCATCAGGTCGGTGCCATTACAGGAGGTGCATGACAACAAAAAAGGCGGGAATCCTCCATTCATGTAGCTTGCAATTAGAACTATAAAAAGAAACCATTAAATCACTCTAGCTGCAGAGCTTTCACTCACTCAGCCGGAGTTTAAAAAACTCATAAAACCACTCAAGTGTGAAGAAGTGCCCATTCAATAGCTACATAAGCAAACCCTAAAAAAACACTTGAAATGCTTGTGGTTCAGCTGTATAAACAGACAGACTAGAGTGCTGGAAGCTAGATAAACAGACAAGCATTGCTAAACACTTGCTGATGTCAGTCAAAGCAGCCAAGAGAGTTTTTTTTTAAAGGGAAGCAGTACAGAATCACAGAAGCAGGTTTTTCAAGAAAGGTTACAGCAAATGAACAGCAGCAACATGGATATCAATTTTCCCAGCATGAACTGGAAAGCCTTGGGATATCCTATCCGAGTTCAAACTGTTCCGACAAAGAATACAGTCATACTTTATAGACCAAGTCAATGTAGAACCAGAAAAACGGGCTGTAAGAGTAATGATAACAATTGGAAATGAGGGATTATGCTGAATCAGTACCTCTGGATTATCTGAACAGGACCAGAAAGATCCTGCAAAGATATGGAAAGTGCTGGAGGATCAGCTCTGTTTGCAAGTGAATTTCAGAATTCACCACCTGGAATTGATGTCCGACAAGCAACAGCCATAGGAAATCAGCAGATGACATAGTAAGGGCGACGAATGTGACTTCTCAGAAACTGAGATGTCAGAGCGACTAATGGAGCTGGTGATTGTATTGACACTCACTGAAGCACTTCAGAAAGACCTCTTAGGGAAAAAGAAAGGTCACAGCGGTGATGCACTGCTGGAAGATGTCAGGAAATGCGAAGCCATTTGTAGCTGGACAACAGCACCTATATGCACTAGGTGAAGTTAACAGTATCGGCGCCATAAACAGGTCGAAAAGAGCAAGCAAGCCATGTGGTATGTGTGGTTGGCCCTGCATTACATGACCTGTGCAAGGCATGTGGTACAAAAGGATATTGCACCCACCTATGCAAGAATTCTGGCTGCAAAGCCGCTGCCAGAAGCCACAGTAAGACACCAGCCAACAGAAGACAGGCACAGCATCACGACTACAGCAGCAAGGAAAGCACCAGAAACCTGCATAAACGCAAGCCGATACATGAGATCCACGGCAAAACAGACCTGAGACAAGACTCAGAGAGAAGCAGTTATCAGACAGAAAATGAACAGACATTCCACCTTGTGATAAAAACAGGAAATACTGGAAATACTCAACAGGTCTGGCAGTTTCTGTGGAGAGAGAAGCAGAGTTAACGTTTCAGGTCAGTGAACTTCCATCAGAACTGCTCGTTCAGGAAATACCTGTCCATTTTGGCTCATTGTGGTGCTGGCAGTTCTCGTGAGAGAAGTGAAGGCGTTGCATAGTTGTGCTGTTGCTGGGTTTCCAGACTGCACTGTTTGATCCTGGTCAGAGTCTGCGAGTGGCTTCTTGTCCTTGGAGATTTCCCCTTGGCAAAGCTGTTGTGGATAGTGATGATGATGAACTTCAGAAAAAACAGCAACAGATGAGACACAAATTCCCTGAGCAAGAGTTGTCAAACTACCGAGACGATATATGAACTATTGAGCCTCTATATTTGTAAAGTTCATAATCTCTATCCATGTGTAAATCATTTTCATGTTATCTAATGTTATATGTTTTTACTTTTAGTATACAAGACTTATCTTTGGAAAGAAGGGGGATGTTGTGTGATTGCCTTTAAGAGTAATGACCCTTTAAGATCTTAGTATGCCAATGAGCTGAGTACCAGGATGCAATCATATGACGACATACCAGTCACTCTGTAACTGTAACACCAAGAGGTAAGTTGTGTAAACATATAGCTCTGTACTGTATACACATGTCAGCTGTTCATAAACCTGTTTGAGATCTTCAATCAACTGAACTCCATGCATCTCATGTATACATAAATAAAACAACATAAAAAACTTATTGTTACACCAAATAGAGAAAATAAATTATTTCAGTGCCAAAGGATGCCAGTCAGCCCATCAAGCCTGTATTGGTTCTTTGAATCAGTCATCCAATTAGTCCCACTCCCCCAACTCTTTTCCCATAGCCCAGCATCTCCACAAACCCAGTTCTGGTGAAAGCCCATTGACCTGAAATGTTAACTCTGCTTTTCTCTCCAAGATGCTGCCAGACCTGCTGAGTGCTTCCAGCATTTTCTGTTTTTTAGTTCAGATTTCCAACGTCCTCAGTATTTCTCTTTTGTCCATTTAAAACCACCAGAGGAATATACCTATTTGTAATGAAAACAAATTGACAATGCTTTACAAATGTGGCATATTTTTCCACATTATACTGTCTTCAAATATGAGGTTTCTGCACCGACACATAAGAACATTACAAATAGGAGCAGGAGTAGGTCATTGGGCCATTTAATAAGGTCATGGCTGATCTAATTGTGGCCTTAAGTCCATTTTCCTGCCTTCCCCCTATAACCCTTGACTCCTTTGTAGATCAAAAATCTATCTAAGTTAGCCTAAATTCCAGCTGTAGCAAAACTAAGAATAACTCAAAAACTTCCAGCTGTGAACCAATCTGCTCCCGAATAATTGGCTCAATTAGTGGGTTTTGAGACGGCACCAAAACAAAAATCATTCATTCTGGTTTAATATTACATTACACATAAGACATAACATATTACACTGCACAGAATGCCCAGCACAGAAATAGGCCACTCAGCCCAACTGGACACTGCTGGTATTTATGCTCCACACGAGCCTCTCCCCACCACCCCCCTTCATATCACCCTATCAGAATAACCTTCTATTCCATTCTCCTTCATATATATTTATCTAGCTTCCCCTTTAACACTTCAATGCTATTTGCCTCATCTATTCCTTTTGGTAGCAAGTTCCACATTTTATTCACTCTCTGGATAAAGAAATTTCTCCACATTTTGTACTTTCACACCAAAATATGATTGTCCACTTGGCAGAATTCAGGCAGAAGAGAAAGAATGGACACCGAGACAATGGCTTCCATTTCAGATATGGGTTGACATTTAAGGAAGAGCATAATTTTTTGCATTGATTGGCATCCCATTCACCACCTTAAACATTCACTCCCTCCACCACTGACGCACAGTGGCAGCAGGGCGTACCATCTACAAGATGCACTGCAGCAACTCGCCAAGGCTCCTTCGACAGCACCTTCCAAACCTCTTCTACTTAGAAGGACAAGGGCAGCAGATGCATGGGAACACCACCACCTGCAAGTTCCCCTTTAAGCCACACACCATCCTGACTTAGAACTATATCGCTATTCCCTCACTTTCACTGGGTTAAAATCCTGGAACTCTTTTCCGAACAGCATTGTGGGTGTAGATGTTCCAGAGGGGCGGCAGCGGTTCAAGAAGGCAGCTCATCAGCACCTTCTCAAGGGCAATTAGGGATGGGCAACAAATGCAGGCCTTGCCAGTGAAATGAATATAAAAATACTACGTTCTGAACAGATGAATAGTGGGAAGTATTATGAGAAACTCTTTGCGGTCAAGTCTCAGTACAAATCAAAGAATCACAGAATCACAGAATAATACAGTGCAGAAGAGGCCCTTCGGCCCATCAAGTCTGCACCGATGCATTAAAGACACCCGACCAGTCTACCTAATCCCATTTGCCAGCACTTGGCCCATAGCCTTGAATGTTATGACGTGCCAAGTGCTCATCCAGGTACTTTTTAGAGGCAACCCACCTCTATCACCCTCCCAGGCAGTGCATTCCAGACCGTCACCACCCTCTGGGTAAAAAAGTTCTTCCTCAAATCACCCAATTTTTAAATGGAATGAGTGGAATATTCTACTTTAATGGCACAGCTTCCCAGAATCAACAGATATGTACTATTGAATAAAGACTTCAATAGATTTGGATTGTTATAGTGAATTCAGGTATAACAGGGAGACATGGATTCATAAATATTTATAGTAAATATTATATTGGCTATCCCTCGCAGGCGAAGATGATTGTCTTCCGTGAGTCTGAGGATGGCTGATTCAGGATATACAGACTTGTTGTAGGGCATTGTTGTAATGTGGGATGTCTAATCGTGTATTTATTAGTTCAGGTCATGGCTTGTTCTTTCTGCCACTCTCACTTTTCCTCTTCATTTTGTTGTCATTGGTCTGTCACGCAGACCCCCACCTGCCAAGAATGAGGCATATTAATTTTGTCATATGAACATTGATTTTAAACTGTTGCTGGAGTGAAGGAATGACTTGTTTGAAGATCACCAGACACTGGGCTGAAAGGGCATTTGCATACTAAAAGACACTGCTTGTGGAGACAAAGGACTATTCACTGCTCCAATTAACTCAAATGGATTTTGATCACCAGATATCGAAAGTGTAAAGGAGCACATTCCAGGGACTGCTAAGATAATACAATTCACATCCTCGCAGGAGAGACTGTTTCAAATAAGGAGCTAGTCACATGACTAACCTGCTGGGCAACCTGGGTTTTTTTTGAATTGTGCCACACAGAAAGGAACAGAAGGCAGTGTGCAACTGAAGCTGGAATAAGGAAGCCTCTCTCCTGGCTAACTCTTTCTTGCCTTCTCCCATGCCACTGGACCCACAGAAGACACGTACACCTCAAGAGAGAAAAGATTCCGACATCGAAACAAGTTGAAGCACGAACTGGCCCCAATGAATAGCAGGACTTACCGGCAACCAAAGACGTCACATTAAACTCAAAGGACAGTAAATAACTAACAGATATTGCCTCAAACCCTTCCCCTTTTTTCTTTCTACTTTTTCTGTCACTATCTGCAGCTGGGAAGGTAAGTTTCAGTATAAAGTACTTACCTAGCGATTCGGCAGCTTCTTTTTGAACAGCGGTAGCAGTGAGAGTGCGAGCCACGGGGCAGCTGGGAAGGTAAGTTTCAGTTTAAAGTACTTACCTAGCTATTCGGCAGCTTCGGCAGGGTGGGAAAAAAAACCCTGAAAAAGTGACGTTACAGGAAAGCTGTGACCTGATTGGCTGGCAGGGAATCTGTACCGAATTTGAAAATAAAACTGATAAAAATTGATTAAAACACTAATTAACTAATTATTAACTAAACCAGAGGGAGGAGATTACTGTATTTAAACAGCATTTAATATTTATTGTAGAAATCTAGCACCAGGGACCACATAGTGAAGTGTATCATAATTTAGTAAGGATTTAATAAGTATTTATTTATTTTATATCAACTAACTAGTTAGTGCTAGAAATGTCAGTTAGAGGGGTGAAGTGCTTCACCTGTGAGATGTGGGAAGTCCGTGACGCTTCCAGCGTTCCGGGCGACTACATCTGCAGGAAGTGTACCCAGTTGCAGCTCCTCACAGACTGCATGGATCAGTTGGAGCGGCAACTGGATGCACTTAGGAGCATGCAGGTGGCAGAAAGTGTCATAGACAGGAGTTTTAGAGAAGCGCTTACACCCAAGGTGCAGGCAGATAGATGGGTGACTGCTAGAAGGGGCAGGCAGTCAGTGCAGGAATCCCCTGTGGCTATCCCCCTCTCTAACAAGTATATCGTTTTGGATACTGTTGGGGGGGATGGCCTATCAGGGGAAAACAGCAGCAGCCAGAGCAGTGGCACCACGGCTGGCACAGTTGTTCAGCAGGGAGGGACAAAGCGCAGAAGAGCAATAGTTATAGGGGACTCTATAGTCAGGGGCACAGATAGGCGCTTCTGTGGACGTGAAAGAGACTCCAGGAAGGTATGTTGCATCCCTGGTGCCAGGGTCAAGGATGTCTCTGAACGGACAGAGGGCATTCTGAAGGGGGAGGGTGAACAGCCAGAGGTTGTGGTACACATCGGTACCAATGACATAGGCAGGAAGAGTGATGAGGTCCTGCGGGGGGAGTTCAGGGAGTTAGGTAGTAAGTTAAAAAACAGGACCTCTAGGGTTGTAATCTCTGGATTACTCCCTGTGCCACGTGCCAGTGAGGCTAGACATAGGAAGATAGTGCAGCTAAACACGTGGCTGAGCAGCTGGTGTACAAGGGAGGGTTTCAGATATCTGGACCATTGGGCTCTCTTCAGGGACAGATGGAACCTGTACAAGAAGGATGGGTTGCATCTAAACTGGAAGGGCACTAATATCCTGGCTGCGAGGTTTGCTAGCGTCACTCGGGAGGGTTTAAACTAGTGTGGTAGGGGGGTGGGAACCAGAGCAGTAGGACAGCTAGTGAAGTAAATGAGGAGGGCTTAGTAAATAAGTCCAGTAGGACTAAGAGGAAGAGCAGGCAGGGAGATGTTGCCGAGCACAACGGGACTGGTGGTCTGAAGTGCATTTGTTTCAATGCGAGAAGTATAACAGGTAAGGCAGATGAATGTAGAGCTTGGATTAGTACTTGGAAATATGATGTTGTTGCTATCACAGAGACTTGGTTGAGGGAAGGGCAGGATTGGCAGCTAAATGTTCCAGGCTTTAGAAGCTTCAGGCGGGATAGAGGGGGATGTAAAAGGGGTGAGGGAGTTGCATTACTACTTAAGGAGAATATCACAGCTGTACTGCGGGAGGACAACTCAGAGGGGACATGCAGCGAGGCAATATGGGTGGTGCTCAGGAATAGGAAGGGTGCAGTCACGATGTTGGGGGTTTGCTACATGCCTCCCAACAGCCAGCGGAAGGTAGAGGAGCAGATATGTAGATAGATTTTGGAAAGATGTAAAGGTAACAGGATTGTAGTGGTGGGTGATTTTAACTTCCCCAATATTGACTGGGACTCACTTAGTGCTAGGGGCTTGGATGGGGCAGAATTTGTGAGGAGCATCCAGGAGGGCTTCTTGAAACAATATGTAGATAGTCCAACTAGGGATGGGGCCGTACTGGACCTGGTATTGGGGAATGAGCCCGGCCAGGTGGTCGAAGTTTCAGTGGGGGAGCATTTCAGGAGCAGTGACCATAATTCCATAAGTTTTAAGGTACTTGTGGATAAGGATAAGAGTAGTCCTCGGGTGAAGGTGCTAAATTGGGCAGGAACTGAAGAATTTAGATTGGGAGCGGCTGTTTGAGGGTAAATCAACATCTGACATGTGAGAGTCTTTCAAACGTCAGCTGATTAGAATCCAGGACCAGCATGTTCCTGTGAGGAAGAAAGACAAATTTGGCAAGTTTCAGGAAGTTTGGATAACACGGGATATTGTGAGCCTAGTCAAAAAGAAAAAGGAAGCATTTGTAAGGGCTGGAAGGCTAGGAACAGATGAAGCACTTGAGGAATATAAAGACAGTAGGAAGGAACTTAAGCAAGGAGTTAGGAGGGCTAAAAGGGGTCATGAAAAGTCATTGGCAAACAGGATTAAGGAAAATCCCAAGGCTTTTTATACATATATAAAGAGCAAGAGGGTAACTAGGGAAAGGGTTGGCCCACTCAAGGACAGAGATGGGAATCTATGCGTGGAGCCAGAGGAAATGGGCGAGGTGCGAAATGAGTACTTTGCATCAGTATTCACCAAAGAGAAGGACTTGGTGGATGATGAGCCTAGGGAAGGGAGTGCAGATACTCTCAGACATCTCATTATCAAAAAGGAGGAGGTGTTGGGTGTCTTGCAAAGCATTAAGGTAGATAAGTCCCCAGGGCCTGATGGGACCTACCCTAGAATACTGAGGGAGGCAAGGGAAGAAATTGTTGGGGCTTTGACAGAAATCTTTGCATCCTCATTGGCTACAGGTGAGGTCCCAGAGGATAGGAGAATAGCCAATGTTGTTCCTTTGTTTAAGAAGGGTGGCAAGGATAATCCAGGAAATTATAGGCTGGTGAGCCTTACGTCAGTGGTAGGGAAACTATTAGATAGGATTCTTCGGGACAGGATTTACTCCCATTTGGAAACAAACGAACTTATTAGCGAGAGACAGCATGGTTTTGTGAAGGGGAGGTCGTGTCTTACTAATTTGATTGAGTTTTTTGAGGAAGTGACGAAGATGATTGATGAGGGAAGGGATGTTGTCTATATGGACTTTAGTAAAGCCTTTGATAAGGTCCCGCATGGCAGACTGGTGCAAAAGATGAAGTCACACGGGATCAGGGTGAGCTGGCAAGATGGATACAGAACTGGCTCGGTCATAGAAGACAGAGGGTAACAGTGGATGGGTGTTTTTCTGAATGGAGGGATGTGACTAGTGGTGTTCCGCAGGGATCAGTGCTGGGACCTTTGCTGTTTGTAGTATATATAAATGATTTGGAGGAAAATGTAGCTGGTCTGATTAGTAAGTTTGCGGACGACACAAAGGTTGGTGGAGTTGCGGATAATGATGAGGATTGTCAGAGGATACAGCAGGATATAGATCGGTTGGAGACTTGGGCGGAGAAATGGCAGATGGAGTTTAATCTGGACAAATGTGAGGTAATGCGTTTTGGAAGGTATAATGCAGGTGGGAGGTATACAGTATATGGCAGAACCCTTAGGAGTATTGACAGGCAGAGAGATCTGGGCGTACAGGTCCACAGGTCACTGAAAGTGGCAACGCAGGTGGATTAAGGTAGTCAAGAAGGCATACGGCATGCTTGCCTTCATCGGTCGGGGCATAGAGTATAAAAATTGGCAAGTCATGTTGCAGCTGTACAGAACCTTAGTTAGGCCACACTTAGAATACTGCGTGCAATTCTGGTCGCCACACTACCAGAAGGACGTGGAGGCTTTGGAGAGGGTACAGAGGAGGTTTACCAGGATGTTGCCTGGTCTGGAGGGCATTAGCTATGAGGAGAGGTTGGAAAAACTCGGATTGTTTTCACTGGAACAACAGAGGTGGAGGGGCGACAAGATAGAGGTTTACAAAGTTATGAGCGGCATGGACAGAGTGGATAGTCAGAAGCTTTTTCCCAGGGTGGAAGAGTCAGTTACTAGGGGACATAGGTTTAAGGTGAGAGGGGCAAAGTTTAGAGGGGATGTGCGAGGCAAGTTTTTTACACAGAGTGTGGTGAGTGCATGGAACCTGCTGCCAGGGTAGGAGGTGGAAGCAGATACGAAAGCGACGTTTAAGAGACATCTTGACAAATACATAAAAGGAAGGGAATAGAGGGATATGGGCCCCAGAAGTGCAGAAGGTGTTAGTTTCGGCAGGCATCAAGATCGGCGCAGGCTTTGAGGGCCGAATGGCCTGTTCCTGTGCTGTACTGTTCTTTGTTCTTTGTATGTTTATCACGTATGCATGCTAGCGTAGTCGTGTTGCATATTCGTAGTCATTAACCTGAGTGGAGTTTAAGATTAATAAACTTCTACCTTTCTTGTTTAAATCTAAGGAAACCTGTCTGATTTCTTTGCCTTATAATTGGAGCAGTGCCCAAGCACTCACTGATCCTTGAAGTAACCCACTAGTCACAGCCTGCCAATCTGAGAATGACCTGTTTATTCCTACTCTCTGTTTTCTGTCCGTTAACCAATTCTCAATCCATGCTAATATATTCCCCCCAATCCCATGTGCTCTAATATTGCTTACTAACCGCCTATGTAAGACCTTATTGAAATCCTTCTGAAAATCCAAATATACCACATCCACTGGTTCCCCCTTCTCTATTCTGCTAGTTATATCCTCAAAAAACTCTAACAGGTTTGCCAAACATGATTTCCCTTTCATAAATCCATGTTGACTGTCCAATCCGATCATTATTTTCTCCGTGTCCAGTTTTCACATCCTTTATAATAGATTTTAGCATTTTCCTTACTACGGATGTCAGGCTTAGAGGTCTGTAGTTCCCTGTTTTCTCTTTCCCTCCTTTCTTAAATAGTGGGGTTATATTTACCACCTGTGAGCGACACAGTGGCGCAGTGGTTAGCACCGCAGCCTCACAGCTCCAGGGACCCGGGTTCGATTCCAGGTACTGCCTGTGTGGAGTTTGCAAGTTCTCCCTGTGTCTGCGTGGGTTTCCTCCGGGTGCTCCGGTTTCCTCCCACAAGCCAAAAGACTTGCAGGTTGATAGGTAAATTGGCCATTATAAATTGTCACTAGAGTAGGTAGGTGGTGGGGAAATATAGGGACAGGTGGGGATGTGGTAGGAATATGGGATTAGTGTAGGATTAGTATAAATGGGTGGTTGATGTTCGGCACAGACTCGGTGGGCCGAAGGGCCTGTTTCAGTGCTGTATCTCTAATCTAATCTAAAAATCTAATCAAGCTGATGGGCCATATGGTCTACTCCTGCTCCTATTTCTTGTGTTCTTGACAAGGATAAGGATTTTAAAACTGAGGTGTTGTCAGATGGGGAGTCAGTGAAGGTCGGCAAGCACAGGGGTGACGAGTGAATGAGAGCTGGAGTGAGTTAAGACACAGGCAATAGAGTTTTAGATAAGCACAAGTTTGTTTAGGTAGAAGATGAGAAGCTGGCCAGGAGAGCAATGGAATAGTTAAGTATGGAAGTAGCAAAGGCACGAATGAGGGTCTCAGCAGCAGATGAGTTGAGGCAGGGTAAGATTCAGCCAGCACTTTCTTTCAGTGACAAGTCTAGGGTCTAAAGGTGAGCAATGGAGACTTATAGCACAGTGCGTCCTGCAGTTCCACAACACACTGATATGTAAGCTGTTAATTTTTTTTTCAAAAGGCACAATCTTAACATCAAATGGGAAGAAGTCAGTTCAACAACTTTATTCCTGCCATTGTTACGACACAACACATTTATAAGGATGCTGTTTTTGTGATGTGACACAGTCCATATTGACTCCAAGCTTTGCCAATAGCACATGCATGCCTGAGTTAATAATATTAAACAAGACAATTTCAACAGTAATGGTGGCTTTAGATGCAAGCATAGACTTGTCGAACATATTTTGCATCGAGTCAGTGAGTGTCCTTCTTTAAGTAAGTTACCTGATAATCATCAAATAGAAAAGCGACTGTCAGATCTTCAGGTAAAATCAGATGAGTCGGGGTCCTTTCCAAAACTATATTTCTCACAGGCCAATCTCCTGACCTTTAAACTGTGGTGAAGTCTCATCGCTGCGTACTCAAACTAAATGAAAACTAAAATTGGTATTTCATAGATGGCGCAATAAAGGTTTAATAATAGTACAAATGATTCAGCTGAAAAATTCACAGCAATTGAATCAGGAGACAAAGCCCTTTATTATAGATTTGTTGCAAAATATTATATTTTTATGGAGCTTAATAAAGTACAGATAAAGACCGCGCAAAGGAGGAACGGCAAAGTAACGTGGAAATAATCAATACCATGCAATATTATATAAATGCAGAATAAACAATTAACAGTTTTAAATGAGAGTTAAGTTAATTTGTTTAATTATTTTATATTCAGCAGAGAATTGTTGCTTGCAAATAATAACATGTTGGAAAGAAGACTTTTGAGCGTCCCACTGTGTTTCAAACCAGTGAGCTGTCCAAGTATAAAGCAGACGGGAGACATGACTTTCCAAATCAAGCTCAGTGCCTTTAAAATCTGGGTCCCGATGCCAGTGTTCCACATCGAAGCCAACAAAATTGATTGCAATATCAAACCTCAGTCAAACCACTCCAACATCAACCCTCCTCATTCAATCCACCCAAATATCAACTTTCCTCATTCAAACCATCCCATATCAACCCTCCTCATTCAACACAATCCAATATCAACACTCCTCATTCAACCCAGACCAATATCAACCCTCCTCATCCAACCCCATCCCAATATCAACCCTCCTCATCCAACCCAGACCAATACCAACACTCCTCATTCGACACAATCCAATTTCAGTGCAGCAGCTTTTTCGGGAGCAGCGCGTGAGCGAGTGAGCAGCTGGGAAAGTCAGTTTGAAAGTAAATTTAATTTCCTTTTGTTTTTCGGCGCAGGCCAGGGGGCTGCTGGGTAAGTAAAACACTATATATTTGGGCGGTTTAAAATAACTTTCCTTTCAGTGCAGCAGCTTTTTCGGGAGCAGCGCGTGAGCGAGTGAGCAGCTGGGAAAGTCAGTTTGAAAGTAAATTTAATTTCCTTTTGTTTTTCGGCGGAGGCCAGGGGGCTGCTGGGTAAGTAAAACACTATATATTTGGGCGGTTTAAAATAACTTTCCTTTCAGTGCAGCAGCTTTTTCGGGAGCAGCGCGTGAGCGAGTGAGCAGCTGGGAAAGTCAGTTTGAAAGTAAATTTAATTTCCTTTTGTTTTTCGGCGGAGGCCAGGGGGCTGCTGGGTAAGTAAAACACTATATATTTGGGCGGTTTAAAATAACTTTCCTTTCAGTGCAGCAGCTTTTTCGGGAGCAGCGCGTGAGCGAGTGAGCAGCTGGGAAAGTCAGTTTGAAAGTAAATTTAATTTCCTTTTGTTTTTCGGCGGAGGCCAGGGGGCTGCTGGGTAAGTAAAACACTATATATTTGGGCGGTTTCTGAACCCGAGACTGTAGTGTCTCCCACCCGCCCTCCTACTCTAACCAAAAAAAAAGGACTCGGTGGGGTGTTTATAAGGTAAGGCTTTTTCGATTTCTCTGGTTTTATTGTGATTGGTAAAAACTTTTTGTTCCTTTTTCATTTAACTAAGTTTAAACTTAAGATTAAAAATGGCAGGAGATCTCAGACCCGTATCATGCTCCTCTTGCTCAATGTGGGAGCTCAGGGACATGGCTGATGACCCTGACTCCTTCACGTGCAGGAAGTGTGTCCAGCTGCAGCTCTTGTTGGACCGCATGACGGCTCTCGAGCTGCGGATGGACTCACTTTGGAGCATGCGCGATGCTGAGGAGGTCGTGGATAGCACGTTTAGTGAATTGGTCACACCGCAGATTAGGATTGCTGAGGGAGAAAGGGAATGGGTGACCAAAAGGCAGAGAAAGAGCAGGAAGGCAGCGCAGGAGTCCCCTGCGGTCATCTCCCTCCAAAACAAGTATACCGTTTTGGATACTGTTGAGGGAGATGGCTCACCAGGGGAAGGCAGCAGTAGCCAGGTCCATGGCACCGTGGCTGGCTCTGCTGCTCAGAAGGGCGGGAAAAAGAGTGGAAGGGCTATAGTCGTAGGGGATTCGATTGTAAGGGGAGTAGATAGGCGGTTCTGTGGTCGAAAACGAGGCTCCCGAATGGTATGTTGCCTCCCAGGTGCACGGGTCAGGGACGTCTCAAATCGGCTACAGAACATTCTAAAGGGGGAGGGTGAACAGCCAGTTGTCATTGTGCACATAGGCACTAATGATATAGGTAAAAAACGGGATGAGGTCCTACAAGCAGAGTTTAGGGAGTTAGGAGCCAAGTTAAAAAGTAGGACCTCAGAGGTAGTAATCTCAGGATTACTACCAGTGCCACGTGATAGTCAGAGTAAAAATGAAAGAATAGTCAGGATGAATGCGTGGCTTGAGAGATGGTGCAGGAAGGAGGGGTTCAGATTTTTGGGACATTGGGACCGGTTCTGGGGGAGGTGGGACTATTACAAATTGGACGGTCTACACCTGGGCCGGACTGGAACCAATGTCCTTGGAGGTGCTTTTGCTAACGCTGTTGGGGAGGGTTTAAACTAATGTGGCAGGGGGATGGGAACCAATTGAGGTCAGTTGACAGTGAGGAGGTAGTAACAAAAGCCTGTAAGAAACTAGATAATGAAGTCAGTGTGACTAAGGGGAAGAGCAGGCAGGGAGCAGATGATGAATATAAAGGGACTGGTGGTCTGAGGTGCATTTGTTTTAATGCAAGAAGTGTAGTTGGTAAGGCAGATGAACTTAGGGCTTGGATTAGTACCTGGGAGTATGATGTTATTGCTATTACTGAGACTTGGTTGAGGGAAGGGCATGATTGGCAACTAAATATCCCAGGATATCGATGCTTCAGGCGGGATAGAGAGGGAGGTAAAAGGGGTGGAGGAGTTGCATTACTGGTCAAAGAGGATATCACAGCTGTGCTGAAGGAGGGCACTATGGAGGACTCGAGCAGTGAGACAATATGGACAGAACTCAGAAATAGGAAGGGTGCGGTAACAATGTTGGGGCTGTACTACAGGCCTCCCAACAGCGAGCGTGAGATAGAGGTACAAATATGTAAACAGATTATGGAAAGATGTAGGAGCAACAGGGTGGTGGTGATAGGAGATTTTAATTTTCCCAACATTGACTGGGATTCGCTTAATGTTAGAGGTCCAGATGGAGCAGAATTTGTAAGGAGCATCCAGGAGGGTTTTCTAGAGCAGTATGTAAATAGTCCAACTCGGGAAGGGGCCATACTGGACCTGGTGTTGGGGAATGAGCCCGGCCAGGTTGTTGAAGTTTCAGTAGGGGACTACTTTGGGAATAGTGATCACAATTCCGTAAGCTTTAAAATACTCATGGACAAAGACGAGAGTGGTCCAAAAGGAAGAGTGCTAAATTGGGGGAAGGCCAACTATACCAAAATTCGGCAGGAGCTGGGAAATGTAGATTGGGAGCAGCTGTTTGAAGGTAAATCCACATGTGATATGTGGGAGGCTTTTAAAGAGAGGTTGATTAGCGTGCAGGAGAGACATGTTCCTGTGAAAATGAGGGATAGAAATGGCAAGATTAGGGAACCATGGATGACAAGTGAAATTGTGAGACTAGCTAAGAGGAAAAAGGAAGCATACATAAGGTCTAGGCGGCTGATGAAAGACGAAGCTTTGAAAGAATATCGGGAATGTAGGACCAATCTGAAACGAGGAATTAAGAGGGCTAAAAGGGGTCATGAAATATCTTTAGCAAACAGGGTTAAGGAAAATCCCAAAGCCTTTTATTCATATATAAGGAGAAAGAGGGTATCTAGAGAAAGGATTGGCCCACTAAAGGACAAAGGAGGAATGTTATGCTTGGACTCAGAGAAAATAGGTGAGATTCTAAACGAGTACTTTGCATCGGTATTCACCGAGGAGAGGGACATGACGGATGTTGAGGTTAGGAACAGATGTTTGATTACTCTAGGTCAAGTCGGCATAAGGAGGGAGGAAGTGTTGGGTATTCTAAAGGGCATTAAGGTGGACAAGTCCCCAGGTCCGGATGGGATCTATCCCAGGTTACTGAAGGAAGCGAGAGAGGAAATAGCTGGGGCCTTAACAGATATCTTTGCAGCATCCTTAAACACGGGTGAGGTCCCGGAGGACTGGAGAATTGCTAATGGTGTCCCCTTGTTTAAGAAGGGTAGCAGGGATAATCCAGGTAATTATAGACCGGTGAGCCTGACGTCAGTGGTAGGGAAGCTGCTGGAGAAGATACTGAGGGATAGGATCTATTCCCATTTGGAAGAAAATGGGCTCATCAGTGATAGGCAACATGGTTTTGTGCAGGGAAGGTCATGTCTTACCAACTTAATAGAATTCTTTGAGGAAGTGACAAAGTTGATTGATGACGGAAGGGCTGTCGATGTCATATACATGGACTTCAGTAAGGCGTTTGATAAGGTTCCCCATGGCAGGCTGATGGAGAAAGTGAAGGCGCTTGGGGTCCAAGGTGTACTAGCTAGATGGATAAAGAACTGGCTGGGCAACAGGAGACAGAGAGTAGCAGTAGAAGGGAGTTTCTCAAAATGGAGACATGTGACCAGTGGTGTTCCACAGGGATCCGTGCTGGGACCACTGTTGTTTGTGATATACATTAATGATTTGGAGGAAAGTATAGGTGGACTGATTAGCAAGTTTGCAGACGACACTAAGATTGGTGGAGTAGCAGATAGTGAAGGGGACTGTCAGAGAATACAGCAGAATATAGATAGATTAGAGAGTTGGGCAGAGAAATGGCAGATGGAGTTCAATCAGGGCAAATGCGAGGTGATGCATTTTGGAAGATCCAATTCAAGAGTGAACTATACAGTAAATGGAAAAGTCCTGGGGAAAATTGATGTCCAGAGAGATTTGGGTGTTCAGGTCCACTGTTCCCTGAAGGTGGCAACGCAGGTAAATAGAGTGGTCAAGAAGGCATACGGCATGCTTTCCTTCATCGGACGGGGCATTGAGTACAAGAGTTGGCAGGTCATGTTACAGTTGTATAGGACTTTGGTTCGGCCACATTTGGAATACTGCGTACAGTTCTGGTCGCCACATTATCAAAAGGATGTGGATGCTTTGGAGAGGGTGCAGAGGAGGTTCACCAGGATGTTGCCTGGTATGGAGGGCGCTAGCTATGAAGAGAGGTTGAGTAGATTAGGATTATTTTCATTAGAAAGACGGAGGTTGAGGGGGGACCTGATTGAGGTGTACAAAATCATGAGAGGTATAGACAGGGTGGATAGCAAGAAGCTTTTTCCCAGAGTGGGGGTTTCAATTACTAGAGGACACGAGTTCAAAGTGAAAGGGGAAAAGTTTAGGGGGGATATGCGTGGAAAGTTCTTTACGCAGAGGGTGGTGGGCACCTGGAACGCATTGCCAGCGGAGGTGGTAGATGTGGGCACGATGGAGTCTTTTAAGATGTATCTGGACAGATACATGAATGGGCAGGAAGAAAAGAGATACAGAAGCTTAGAAAATAGGCGACATGTTTAGAGAGAGGATCTGGATCGGCGCAGGCTTGGAGGGCCGAAGGGCCTGTTCCTGTGCTGTAATTATCTTTGTTCTTTGTTCTTTGTATCAACCCTCCTCATTCAACACAATCCAATATCAACCCTCCTCATTCAACACAATCCAATATCAACCCTCCTCATCCAACCCAGACCAATATCAACCCTCCTCATCCAACCCCATCCCAATATCAACCCTCCTCATCCAACCCAGACCAATATCAACCCTCCCCATCCAACCCTACCCCAATATCTGCCCTCCTCATCCCACCCCACCACAATATCAACCTTCCCTATCCAACACCATCCTAATATCAACCCTCCTCATCCAACCCAGACCAATATCAAACCTCCTCATCCAACCCTACCCCAATATCTGCCCTCCTCATCCCACCCCATCACAATATCAACCCTCCCCATCCAACCCCATCCCAATATCGGCCCTCCTCATCTAACTCCACCCCAATATCAATGCTCCTCATCCAACTCACTCCAATATGAACACTTCTCATCCAACCTGACACCAATATCAACCCTCCACATTCACCCAACCCCAACATCAACTGTACTCATCCCACTCACTCCAATATCAACACTCCTCATCCAATGAGACTCCAATATTGACCCTCCTCATCCAACCCCACCCCAATATTGACCCTCCTCATCCAACCCCACCCCAATATTGACCCTCTTCATCCAACCCCACCCGAATATTGACCCTCCTCATCCAACCCCACCCCAATATTGACCCTCCTCATCCAACCCCACCCCAATATTGATCCTCCTCATCCATTCCCACACCAATATCAACCCTCCTCATCCATTCCCACACCAATATCAACCCTCCTCATCCATTCCCACACCAATATCAACCCTCCTCATCCATTCCCACACCAATATCAACCCTCCTCATCCATTCCCACACCAATATCAACCCTCCTCATCCAACCCCACCCCAATATTGACCCTCCTCATCCAAGCCCACCCCAATATTGATCCTCCTCATCCATTCCCACACCAATAACAACCCTCCTCATCCATTCCCACACCAATATCAACCCTCCTCATCCATTCCCACACCAATATCAACCCTCCTCATCCATTCCCACACCAATATCAACCCTCCTCATCCATTCCCACACCAATATAAACCCTCCTCATCCAACCCCACCCCAATATTGACCCTCCTCATCCATTCCCACACCAATATCAACCCTCCTCATCCATTCCCACACCAATATCAACCCTCCTCATCCATTCCCACACCAATATCAACCCTCCTCATCCAACCCCACCCCAATATTGACCCTCCTCATCCAACCCCACCCCAATATCGACCCTCCTCATCCAACTCAGTCAAATATCAACCCTCCTCATCCAACCCCACCCCACTAGCAACCCTCCTCATCCAACCCAGCCCAATATTCTTTTTTTAAAATTCATTCATGGGATGTGGGCATCACAGGCTATGCCAGCATTTATTGCCCATCCCTAATTGCCTTTGAGAAGGTGGTGGTGAGCTGCCTTCTTGAACCGCTGGTAGGGGTCGTGGGTTTGGAAGGTGCTGTCTAAGGAGCCTTGGTGCGTTGCTGCAGTGCATCTTGTACATACTGCTGCCACTGTGCGTCGGTGGTGGAGGGAGTGAATGTTTGTAGATGGGGTGCCAATAAAGCGGGCTGCTTTGTCCTGGATGGTGTTGAGCTTCTTGAGTGTTGTTGGAGCTGCACCCATCCAGGCAAGTGGAGAGTATTCCATCACACTCCTGACTTGTGCCTTGTAGATGGTGGATAGGCTTAGGGGACTCAGGAGGTGAGTTACTCGCCGCAGGATTCCTAGCCTCCAGTTTTGCTCGGGCTCCTTGATGCCATACTCAGTCAAATGCTGCCTTGATGTCAAGGGCAGTCACTCTCACCTCACCTCTTGTGTTCAGCTCTTTTGTCCATGTTTGAACCAAGGCTGTAATAAGGTCAGGAGCTGAGTGGCCCTGTCAGAACTCAAACCGGGTATCACTGAGCAGGTTATTGCGAAGCAAGTGCTGCTTGATGGCACTATTGATGACACCTTTCATCACTCTGCTGATGATTGAGAGTAGACTGATGGGGCGGTAATTGGCCGGGTTGAACATGTCCTGCTTTTTGTGTATAGGACAGACCTTGGCAATTTTCCACATTTCATTGTAGATGCCAGTGCTGTAGCTATACTGGAACAGCTTGTCTAGGGGTGCGGCAAGTTCTGGAGCACAGGTCTTCAGCACTATTGCTGGAATATTGTCAGGACCCATAGCTTTTGCTGTATCCAGTGCCTTCAGTCGTTTCTTGATATCACACGGAGTGAATCGAATTGGCTGAAGACTGGCATTTGTGATGCTGGGGACTTCAGGAGGAGGCCGAGATGGATCATCAACTCGGCACTTCTGGCTGAAGATTGTTGCAAATGCTTCTGCCTTATCTTTCGCTCTGATGTGCTGGGCTCCTCCATCATTGAGGATGGGGATATTTGCCGAGCCACCTCCTCCAGTAGTTGTTTAATTGTCCACCACCATTCACGACTGGATGTGGCAGGACTGCAGAGCTTAGATCTGATCTGTTGGTTTTGGGATAGCTTAGCTCTGTCTATTGCATGCTGTTCATGCAGTTTGGCACACAGATAGTCCTGTGTTGTAGCTTCACCAGGTTGACACCTCATTTTGAGGTATGCCTGGTGCTGCTTCTGGCATGCTCTCCTGCACTCTTCATTGAACCTGGGTTGGTCTCCTGGCTTTCTGCTAATGGTAGAGTGGGGAATATGCCGGGCCATGAGGTTACAGATTGTGGTTGAGTACAATTCTGCTGCTGCTGATGGCCCACTGCCCCTCATGGATGCCCAGTTTTGCATTGTTAGATCTGTTTGAAATTCATCTCATTTAGCACGGTGATAGTGCCACACAATACGATGGATGGTATCCTCAATGTGAAGGCGGGACTTCGTCTCCACAAGGACTGTGCGGTGGTCACTCCTATCGATACTGTCATGGACAGATGCATCTGCGGCAGGCAGATTGGTGAGGACGAGGTCAAGTATGTTTTTCCCTCGTGTTGGTTCCCCCACCATCTGCCGCAGACCCAGTCTAGTAGCTATGTCCTTTAGTACTCGGCCAGCCCAGTCAGTAGTGGTCCTACCGAGCCACTCTTGGTGATGGACATTGAAGTCCCCCACCCTGAGTACATTTAGTGCCCTTGTCACCCTCAGTGCTTCCTCCAAGTGGTGTTCAACATCATGGAGTACTGAGTCATCAGCTGAGGGACAGCGGTAGGTGGTAATCAGTAGGAGGTTACCTTGCCCATGTTTGACCTGATGCCATGAGACTTCATGGGGTCCGGAGTTGACGTTGAGGACTCCCAGGGCAACTCCCTCCCTACTGCAGACCACTGTCCCGCCACCTCTGCTGGGTCTGTCCTGCTGGTGGGACAGGACATACCCAGGGATAGTGATTGCAGTGTCTGTGACATTGTCTGTCAGGTTTGATTCCATGAGTATGACTATGTCAGGCTGTTGCTTGACTAGTCTGTGGGACAGCTCTCCCAACTTTGGCACAAGCCCCCAGATGTTAGTAAGGAGGACTTTGCAGGGTTGACAGGGCTGGGTTTGCCGTTGTCGTTTCCGGTGCCTAGGTCGATGCCGGGTGGTCCGTCCGGTTTCATTCCTCTTTATTGACTTTGTAGCGGTTAGGTACAATTGAGTGGCTTGCTGGGCCATTTCAGAGGGCATGTAAGAGTCAACCACATTGTTGTGGGTCTGGAGTCACCTGCAGGCAAGACCAGTTAAGGACAGCAGATTTCCTTCCCTGAAGGGCATTAGTGAACCACATGCAATCCTTCTCATCCAAGTTCACCCTGATATCAACCCTCATCATCCATGTCCATGCCAATATCAACCCTCCTCATCCAAACCAGCCCAATATTAACCCTCGTCATCCATGCCCACCCCAATATCAACCCTCCTCATCCATGTCCACCCCAATATCAACCCTCCTCATCCAACCCCATCCGATTATCAACCCTCCTCACCCACCTCTCTCCAATATCAACCTCACCTACTATCACTCTAATATCAGCTCTCCTCACCCGGCCCAATTCAGTGTAATTTCAAAGAGGTATCCAATTATTGCCAATCCCTGGCTCTGTCTCCTAGCTCTGAAATTATTTCTTTTTGAAATTTGTATGCAATTTTCTTTTGATAGTCATTATTTAATCTGCTTCAGCACCCTTTCAGGCTGTCATCATCACTCCTCACTGCATAAAAAAAATTTCTCATCACCCCTTTGCTTAGTTTTACCAATTGTCTGAAAACTGAGTTCTCTAGATATTGTTTAGAGTACAGAATGTTTTTATTTGATTTAGCCATGTTCAATGTACAATGTTCTTTTTGAGGTTAAAGACAAAAAAGGGCTTTCATTTACACGGTACATTTCACAACATCAGAACATCCCAAATCAATTCATACACAATCAAATACTTTTGAAGTGCAGTTGCTGTTATAAGGGATTTATGGCAGCCAACTTGTTCACAGCAAGCTTCCTCAGACAAACAGATGACTTTGCTTTATCAGTGATGTTAGTTGATGGAGGACTGTTATCCAGGACTCAGAGTGAGCACCCTAGTGCCTTGGAAACTCTAAGTCGTTTGAACAGGCAGAAATGTCAGTCTTATGGTGATGGTAGTCGATTGAAATGGAATGTCAGGCCCTGTTGGAAGAGGATGTTGTATTAATTATGTCTGAAGGAAGGCATCTTTGACTGTATTGTGCTGAAGAGTCAGCCTAATCTAGGCTGGTGTGAAGTTGACAAGAGACCTAATAGTTCAACATCTGGAGACTTCCTCTTTACCTTCCTCCTTACTTCCTCTTTCCAAAAGATGGTGAAATTTCAGGGAATAAATTTTGCTGAAATGAAGATTCACTCACAGCACATACTGGGAGTGAAAGGTATTCAACCAGTAACTGCAGAATTGCAACTCATCTGTTCCTAATATTATTTTGAGCACTGGGATTCAGGTTTATATATTTTCACTGACAAGTCTACTTTTATAAATTGCCAAAAAAGACACACGGTCTCAGAATTTCCATTTTATTTTACACTGTTCTGCTCAGAGCTGTTTAATACAAGGCTGGAGAATCAGAGGCAGCAATGGACATGGGTACTGGGAGTAAGATGGGAAGTAGGAAGTTAAGATGAACTTTTATCACTTGTGGATAATCAAATTGTGGAATAAGTGTCCAGCAAATGAGAGTGAAGCAGATGATGTGGGCTGAGTTTATGGAGACAGAAGGAATCGAGGGCTATGGTAAGGAGAAACTTTAAGATGCTCCTTAAAATCTACCTTTATAACATTGCCTGACTCCATCCCTGCCTCAGCTCATCTGCTGCTGAAACTCTTCCATGCCTTTGTTACCTCTAGACTTGTTTTCCAACAGACTCCTGGCCAGTCTCTCATGTTCTATCCTCTGTAAACTTGAGGTCATTCAAATGTCTGCTGCCCATGTCCCAACTCTCACCACATCCTGTTCATGCATCACTCCTATGCTCACTAGCATACGAATTAGGAGCGGAGTAGGCTATTCAGCCCCTTGGGCCTGCTTCACCATTTGATCAGAATGCAGGTTGTAGTTAATGTAACCTACATTGATTCTCATTTGAGCGCCGTCACAATTTTAGAATTCTCATCCTATTTACAAATCCCTCCAGAGTCTCGCTCCTCCCTATCTCTGAGATATCTGGACTCCTCTAAATCTGGCCTCGTGTACATTCCTGATTTTAATTGCTGCACCACTGGTGATCATGCCTTAAGTTGCCGAGGTCCTAATCACTGGAATTCCTTCCTGAATCTCTCTGCCTCAGTACCTCTCTTACCTTCTTTAACACATTCCTGTAAAACCTACCTCTTTAATCAAGCTTTTGTCATTTATCTCATCCCTCTTTATCTGGCTGTATGTCACATTTTGTTTTATAATGCTTCTATGAAATGCCTGGTATGTTTTATTAGGATAAAGAAGCTATATAAATACAAGTTACTATTGTTGTTTGACCAAGCTTTTCATCTGTCCTGATATCACCTTCTTGGCTTGGTGTCAGAAATATTTTTATTGATATTGCTCTTGTTAAATGCCTTGGAATGTTTTGTTACATTAAAGGCCCTGTATAAGTACAAGTTGTCATTGAAATGTGACAGCCAATTTGCACACAGCACCGTCCTACCATCAGCAATGTGAAAAGTGGCTCGATCAACTGCTCTTTTTCGTGATGTTGCTTGAGGGATAAATATTGGTTGGTCCACTGAGCAGAACTCCCCTACTCTTCTTCAAATAGTAACGTGGGAGTTAGGGCAGACAGGGTCTTGGTTTAACATCTTATCTGATAGGTGGCACCTCCGGCAATTCTGCACTCCCTCAATATTGCAGTGCAGTGTCACCTTAGACTATATGCTGAAGTCTCTGGAGTGGTGCTTGAAACCAAAACCCTCTGATTGCGAATGTATAAACATCACCACCAGTGACTTCCACCCTTCTATGATGTCATATTGTACTCACTCAGCAGAGGTAGCCAATTCATGGAGGTAAAGTTCTCATCCATTCGGTAATCTCCAAGATCATCCATTGAGCATCAGAAAGTTCAAACATATGCTGCTGTCCATATAAAGGCGGAGGCAATGAGCTTGAGAAAGGGTATATTTCTCATCAATTCACACTGAGTTTCACACACACATGCACAACAAGGTATAGCTGTGTAGGGAGGAGGAGAGATGGCCATCATTCCACATCTCCTCACAGTGGCCTATCTAAAACTACTAATTCAACCAGTAGCGGTTTGCAGTCACACACCCACATCTTATCACACTTTAACTCAGTCCAAGGTACCACAGACCTACCTATCGACAGCCTGCATTTTAATCTTCTCACTTCATTAGAATCATACAGTACAAGAGAAGGCTGTTTGGCCTATCATGCCTGTACTGGCTCTCTGAAAGAGCTATCGTATTAGTCCCACTCCCATACTGTTTCTCCATAGCCCTTTACATTTTTTGAAAGCATTTATCCAATTCCCTATTGAAAGTTACTATTGAATCTGTTTCCACTACCCTTTCAGGCTGTCCATTCTAGGTCAGTTTTGGATGCAGCGTATGCAAATTTATTGTACCCTGGCTTTTGAAGTTGCTGGGATCATTGTGTCTGGATGAATCTGGAATTGTGACTAGGCTTTGATCAGAATGGTAATTCCAGCAAGTCTATTCAAACTTTTGTCTGTGTTACTTAAAGTTGCAGCATCCATCGCTGACAATGTTCAACAAAAAAGAGGAATGTGCATTTGGCTGAAGCTGACACATATATATTCAGTGAAGTGTAGGAACAACCAAACCTCTCAATTTCAAATTTTTCGATCACATCAAAGCCCTTGGTCTAAGACACAGAAATGTAGCAACAGAAATAGGCCTCTAACCTGCTCTAAATTTTTACTCGGGCAGCTCGGTGATGTTCGGAGGCCATCTGGGGTCCTCACCAGTAAAGGGACAGTTGTGTTGGTACAATTCCAGGGTCCTGGATATTGAGCTAAAAGGAGAAAAAGTATATAAGAAGCAGACCAAAGAAAAGCTTAAAAAGAAAGGTTAAATCAGACCAGCCCTGGAGTAATGATGATGAAAAAGGAAAAATCCTTAAAATCTCACTCTGTTCTATTAAAAATTTAATTGTGCTACGTCATCTTCAGCCAGAATTGATTTTGTTCTAAAGAAGGAGCTCGATTCTAGGTCAGTCTTACTTAGAAAGGGCTCAATATTCTCAGTTGGGTCAATCATATTCTTTAATCTGCAGCCACTGTATGTTTGTTATTGGATTTTACAATGGCCTTATGTTTTTATAGGGATTTATATTGCCTTGTGTTTTGGAATTAACAAAATTGACTGAGCAGATACCCAGGGAATGACGTTTATCAGCTTTTACCTTGATTTAGGAAAACTTCAGCCAGGTAACTTCTGGTGGCCACTCCCTGCCCTTTCCTGGCTGATATTGTGATCTCACTTCTTAAGGAAGGAGTGGTGGGGAGGCAATTTTAACCTAATGCACCCATTGGTAAAATGACAGGATCGGATGCAATGCTAGTTTTACTCCCCACCCACTTTTACTCTCCATTGAAGTCAATGGGTGGGGAGTAAAACCAGCATTGCACCAGGTCCCATAGGGTTTTGATGAAAGGTCACTGACCTGAAACATTAACTTTGCTTCTCTCTCCATAGATGCTGCCAGAGCTGCTGAGTATTTTCCAGTACTTTTTGTTTTTATTTCAGATTTCCAGCATCTGTAGTATTTTGCTCTTATTATGCCCTCAGGCTACCTGCTTGGCCAGTCACTGTACTCCCTGCAGGGCCAATGCTGGCCTCAATAAGTGTATTGAAGTGTGAACCTAGTTCGCTTGCTTTGCATTTGTATTTGCTCAGGAACACACCCTAAAGAATCTGCACTGTAGTCTTTTCGAAGCTTCAATATCCTCCCTGTGGTGTAGAGAGCAGAAATGCAGACAATACTCTAACTGAGGTCTTATTCAGGCTTGATATTGGCTCATTATTATTTCTTGGATTTTTATCCACCTTGTGATGAAACCTAAAATTTCATTAGCTTTTTTTTAACAACATAATCGACCTGAGGTGCTGCTATTAATATCGCATGAACCTATGCCCCAAAATTCCACTGCTCTTCCACAGCACTGAGCCTACTTCCATTCAGAGTGTAATTACTGCTGTTATTTTTTTTTAGCAAATTGTATCACTTCACGCTTATTAACACTGAATTCCATCTGCCATCTTTTAGCCCATTCACCCACCTCTGCAGTATCCTATTTGCAGCCTTCTTGGGTCTCCTGAAGAATGAACTAAATCTACTATTTCGGTGTCAATTGGAAATTTGGATGCCACTCCCTCTCTGCCTGGATGGAAATTATTGGCATACCCACTAAACAGAAGTGGACTCATAATTAAACCCTGTTGATCAGAATGGCCCACTTTCCACCATTTTGAAACAAAACCCTTAACTGTCTGTAGCGCCTCAATTTAAAAATGTTTATCCTTGTTTTTAAATTCCTTCATAGCCTCATCCCTCCCTACCTCTGTCATCTCCTCCAGCCCCATAAGACTCCAAGATCTCTGCGCTCTCCAATTCTGGCCCCCTGATTTTAATCGCTCCACTGTTGATGTTGTAGTGTTGCTTTAAGGGGCACATCTGAAATTCTGTCCATCACCAGACAGGATGTGATGTACAGACCAAGGTGGCCTCTGTGCAGTCATTGAAAGCAGCTACAGAGACAAGACATGTTAACCTACCTTCCCAATATTGCTGTTTATAAGTTAGTATCTTCAACAAAAGAACACACCTTTCAGATTCACCAATCTTATCTGTGTGATTGGAGTGTTTGTGTCAAGAAAGAGAAAACACAATATGGTGGCAGCTGGTGGTTGTTGAATATACTTGAAATTTCTGCATATCCTGCAAAGCTGAACCCATACGCTCGCTACAGAAACTTCGCTGTGATGTTTTGAAAGATCATCAGATTTGTCTGCGATCCTTGCGGCAGCATCAAAGACTGTGTAAGTGACTCTGCGATATTGTTGTCATCAAACATACAGCAGGTCCGCATCATCGAGACATTGCACATCGCACCGAGATTCTACAGATTTGCTTTAAGGGAATGTGAGTCTGAATCAAGCTGCGATTACGGTTTGCACTGGAAGCAATCCGTCAAAAGCCGACTCCGAGACGTCTACGGTGGGCAGAGCTCCGTCGGGCGGGAGCATCATTTTTGCTGATGGGCCACTGGATTGGCAGTTCAGGGGTTTGACTGATCTATCACAACATGACCAGGCAGCAGCATCCGTGCACACTAGCCTCCAGGAATCCCAGAAGACCTTCATAGCCATTTTCCTTCTTCTCTTGAGGGACTCAGGCAAGCCATATAATAATAAAAAAAATCAGGTTCATTACTGACAATTTCATAGATCAGGAGAGCTAAAAAGAAAAAAAACCTTTTTCCCAATGCCATTATGCACTGAGTGCACTCAAGCACTGGGAAAGTATTTTTGTGCCAAAACTGCTCTTTCTGGGCGACGTCTAAAGATAGCGCACGATCTGGGAGACAGATGACCTTTAGTTCCTTCGAGCCAAAATCGCCCTTCATGGGCGGGGCTTCAAGCAAGTGTGTGAACCCGGGACTGGGTGCCATGCTTGCACTGCCTTTCTCTCTATTGCTCCACTAGGCTGTGGCAGCCTGTGGAACTGCAGGCAGTGATTTTTGTTTTTCTTCTCAAAACAAAAAGTTCTGATGAAGAGTCACTGAACTCGAAACATTAACTTTGCTTCTCTCTCCACAGATGCTGCCAGACCTGCTGAGTATTTCCAGAATTTCCTGTTTTTATTTCCGATTTCCAGCATCTGCAGCATTTTGCTTTTATCACTGGGCAGTTTCCCATAGTAGCAAGGCAGCTTTTTTTTGGCTACAAAGAAAGTTCATACTGCCAGTTAAAAGGCAGGACAGATGTCACAGAACTTAACCCCTTATGGGCTGTTCAAGTTTCAATCTTTATTCCTGCCACTAATACCGTTCAAGACAAAATGACAATGACGTTTCCATCCTTAAAATGGAAGGTAGCAGACCTCATCACTGAACTTAAATTATTCAAGCAGTGAATGGAATTGTGCTTTCTTGACTTGGCCATTGCTGAGCCAGTTAGACAAACAACTGAGGTTAATATTGCCATTGGAAATGAAGGCTTCCATAGATGAAATGCATCCTGTCTTTCAGAGGATGACTTAAAAGTCCTGAGTAAAATATGGTCCACATTGGAAGACCAGTTGAAAGTCAAACCCAATTTCAAAATGCACCGTCTCGAGTTTATGTCATTCTGGCAGCAGGCAAAGAAGACAATTGATCAATTTGTGAGCCAATGTAAAGATAAAGGAGGTGATTGTGATTTTTCTGAGGCTGAGCTAGCTTGTGATAGCTTCCATCCATATTGAAGCATTCCAAAAAGACCTCCTTGACCAGCCCAAAAGATGCCTTGCTTAAAAGCGTTCGTAAATTCAAAGCTATCCTTGTGGGCAGGCAAAGCCTACAAGCCCTGTGCACTTTGTCCACCATTGGAACCATTGCAAGCATAGCCAAACCTGGCAAGCCATATAGGCAGTGTGGCCTCATATATTCTCCAAGAAATTGTGTGGCCTTCCATGATATTTTGCAAAGAATGTGGCAACAGAGGGCACTGGAAGCATCAATGCAAGAAACCTAAGTCACAATAAGGTAAGCCACGGTTGGATGCACAAGTACGGCATCCCAACAGACAGAGGGAACAGTCCAAATTTCAAAGGCAAAAATTACATGAGATGACCAGCCAGCCCGATAGGTTGGAAGGTGAGCATGACCAAGGCACTGACACACACAAAGTGAGCAGGCATTTCATACTATCAGCCTCACAGACTGTATTGACATGGTGGGACCTTCGGAAGCCTTTGCTACTATCCAGATTATTTGCCCACAAAAACCTGGCAAACACACACTCTGGACCAAGATTGACAGCATTGTGAGTGCCAATATTCTACCACTCTGTATCCTGAAGAACATGTATTCACAGCAATGGGAAACAATGGCTCAACCAATCAACGGCAAGCTCACGGCATACAATGGTTTAGCGATTCCGTCTTTGTCATCCATTACACTTGAGTGCAGATATAACAGCTCATCCTGATGATCTCAAAATTTTTACATCGTGGATACCACAGTCCATCAATTGCAGGCCGACTGCATGTAGAGACATGACATTGGTGAAATCCATAGCATCGGCATGAGTGCTAAGCCTCCAGACCATAAGGACGATCTGTGATGAGCAGGAGCAGGCACTGTAGGAGCTGGGCTACAAACTTAGCAAGTCAAAACTCAAAATCGAGACAATCAACGAAGCCAATGAAACATTGTCGGATCCAACGGAAGATCGAGAAGGAATGGACACATGCACTACAGAATGACCTTCAGAGGGAGAGGAACACCATCTCAGAATTGAGAGCACAAATACAGCAATTCATCATCCTAAAGAAGGAATTCTTCCGATTGCAAGAAGACATTGGACAAAAGGTACAAGTAGGGACGTAGGAACCGCTGTTAAATTCAAAAAGTTCCAGGACAAGAAGCGCTGAGCAACCCATTGCCAGCAGGACACATTGGAAAATACGGCCCAAACCCAACATTCCCACTGACAGCCAAGACTGTGAGACTGCACAGTGAACGCAAACTGAACCTACAGTGACCACATCGGGGAGTATCATTGGACCTCCAATAGCCTTTAGAGACTTGTAAATTTGTTGCTGTATATTTTAAGCATAATATACCTTTTTCACTCTCTGTATTGGTAAACAGTTTTGATTATTTTCTGACACATTTTTAGTTTATAAAAAAAGGAGGATGTAGTGGTATTGCTTTAAGGGGTGTATCCAAAATGCTGCCCATCACCAGGCAGGATGTGATGTTCAGACCCATGTAATCTCCAGGCAATTACTGAAAGCAGCTACAGAAATGCGATATGTTAACCTACCTTGCCAGTATTGCTGTATATGTTAGTATCTTCAATACCTTTTAGAATCGCCAAATTTGTCTGTGTGTTTGTGTCACGAAAGAGGAAACTCAACAATTGGCAGCATGCCTTCAGCTGCCTAGGCCCTAAGCAATGGAATTCTTTCCATAAATCTCATCCCCTTCTCTCCATATCCTTTTAGTTTTCTCTAATAATCACCCGTGGGATACTCTGAGAGTCAAGCCAGCTCCAGCAAATCATTCAGACTCTTCTTTGACCAGACTACTGGTAACTTCTATTTCTGCCTGCAGTACAGCCAGTCATGTATCATTTGACTCACGTGCAAATTCTGCTGTAACGTGTGGTACCTAATCGGATGTCCTTTTTAATAACACAGCAGATCTCCAGATTCTCTGACTGATGCACTCACTCTGGTGTTCCATTTTCTCCCAATCCTCACAAACTTTCATTGCAATTCTCTGCAGCTTAGCTTTTGGCTTCTTGAGATGTTTTCATCTTCTCCCAACTTAATTAAATGGAAGCGAGGGCAGTGAGGATCATATCTCATCATCACTCCATTTTGTCCCATTTATTGGATCAAAGCAACAGGTTTCCCTGCAGCTGGGAGTTGGTAAAATTCGTCCCTATAATATAAATGTATTCCAAGCTCTTCTGATGGTGCAAGAGGCAACATAAGAAATATTCTTATTTTCATATTTCGTATAAAACCATTCACGGGTATATCAGTCATCACCTCAAATGTTGAATCACAGTACATTTCACATTTTTTGCAAATAGAATAGAAGTTAAAATCAAAATTTCTTCGGCAGTTGGGGTGCACCTCTAAACTTCCCTAGGAAATTATTCTGCACTATTTCTCCCCTTCAAAAATATAAAATTGTGCTCTTGAGTACTTCAGCCCATCCCCACCCTGCTATATTATAACTGATAGATTATTGGGTGCAGTTGAAGCTAATGTTATGACATGCTCCACTGCATTCTCACTGTAACGGCTCCTTCTTTCGTGTTGTACATGAGGTCATTGGGTTTGAGCTTTGACACAAAAGAAAACCAAATTGAATTGTAGACTCAAAACACTAATTAAAATCCTGAAATTTAGTGTAATGGGTAAAAAATTAAACATCTTCAATCTCCTTTGAAGCAATGACTTTGGTGGTGAGGCTTTAGTCAGGGCTGTTTTTCCATTTATACCTGTGCTCTCAATTTTAATCACTTCACCACTGGCGACTGTGCTGAGGTCCTAAGCACTGCAATTTCCACCCTAACTCTCTCTGCCCCAACCTCTCATTCCTCCTTTGACACTCCTTAAAATGTATCTCTTTGACGATGAATTTGGTCACCAATCCTAATATCTCCTTATATGGTTCGATGTCAAATTTTGTTTTCTGTGAAGTGCCTTAGGCCAATTTATCATGTTAAAAGGTGCTTATACAAATGCAAGTTGTTTGCTGTTTTCATTCAACAGTTCTACTCTTCAGCTCGTGATCTCACAAGTGGGTCATCCATCTCAGCCTCTGCCTGAGGTCCCCAGTATCACAGATGCCAGTCTTCAGCCAATTCGATTCACTCCACGTGATATCAAGAAATGGCTGAAGGCACTGGATACTGTAGTACTTAAAACTTGTGCTGCAGAACTAGCCGTGCCCTAGCCAAGTTGTTCCAGTACAGCTACAATACAGGCATCTGCCCATAACGTGAAAAATTGCCCAGGTATGTCCTGTCTACAAAAAGCAGGACAAATCCAATCTGGTCAATTGCTGCCCCATTCGTCTACTCTCAGTCATCAGCAAAGTGATGGAAGGGGTAGTCAACAGTGTTATTAAATTCTCCTTAAATAGCAACAACCTGCTCACTGATGCTCAGTTTGGGTTCTGCCAGGACCACTCAGTTCTTGACCTCATTACAGCCTTGGTCCAAACATGGACAAAAGAGCTGAACTCCAGAGGTGAGGTGAGAGTGACTGCCCTTGACATCAAGGCAGCATTTGACTGAGTGTGGCATCAAGGTGCCCTGGCCAATTGAAGTCAATGCGAATCAGGGGTAAAGCTCTCTGCTGGTTGGAGTCATACCTAGCGCAAAAGAACATGGTTGTCGTTGTTGGAGGCCAATCATCTCAGCCCCAGGACATCGCTGCAGGAGTTCCTCAGGGTAGTGTCTAGACTCAACCATCTTCAGCTGCTTCATCAATGACCTTCCCTTCATCATAAGGTCAGAAGTGGGGATGCTCGCTGATGATTGTAGGGTGTTCAGTACCATTCGCATCTCCTCAGATACCGAAGCACTTTGTGCCCATATGCAGAAAGACCTGGACAACATTCAGGCTTGGGCTGATAAGTGGCAAGTAACATTTGCACCACACAATTGCAAGGCAATGACGATGTCCAACAAGAAAGAATCCAACCATCTCCCCTTGACATTCCACACATTAAGATCGCTGAATCCCCCACTGTCAACATCCTGGGGGTTACCATTGACCAGAAACTGGACTGGAGCAGCCACATATATGCTGTGGCTACAACAGCAGGTCAGAGGCTGGGAATCCTGCGGTGAGTAACTCACCTCCTGTTTCCCCAAAGCCTGTCCACCATCTACAAGGCACAAGTCAGGAGTGTGATGGAATCATCTCCACTTGCTTGGATGAGGGCGGCTCCAACAACACTCAGGAAGGGCGACACCATCCAGGACAAAGCAGCCCGCTTGATCGGCACCCCAATCCATCACCTTCAACATTCACTATATCCATTATCGATGTACAGTGGCAGCAGTGTGTACCATCTACAAGATGCACTGCAACAACTCACCAAGGCTCCTTCAACAGCACCTTCCAAACCTGCGACCTCTACCACCTAGAAGGATAAGGGCAGCAGATGCATGGGAACACCACCACCTGCAAGTTCCCCTCCAATTCACACATCATCCTGTCTTGAAACTATATCACTGTTCCTTCACTGTCGCTGGGTCAAAATCCTGGAACTCCCTCTCTAATAGCACTATGGATTTACCTATACCAGATGGACTGTAGCAGTTCAAGAAGGCAGCTCACCACCACCTTCTCAAGGGCAATTAGGGATGGGCAATAAATGCTGGCCAGGCCAGCGGTGCCCTCATCCCGTGAAATGAATTAAAATAAAACTCGGACTGAGGACACATAAACCTTTGTCTTCAAGTCTGTTACAAACCTCTGGTCAGCTCTCTAGGGAACTCTTTACTGTGCAGCTCTTACCTTGGCCATACACTGCCATCCTTTGCACTTTCCCCTCCAATCTCCTCTCTTCCTTTTTTTAAGTTTCCCTATCTCTAAAAGTGGATGCATTTTAACCCTAACTACAAGTTAGCTGCTAGTTTCAACTGTCACTGCCCAACCCCAAACATCCTCCTCTTTGCTTTCCTCAGTGAACAATGGATCTTTTCTTGAATTTGGCTTCCAAATTCCTGGGCTTCTCTATATATCAATGTTATGCTTCTGCACTGGACTATACCGTAAGACTCAACTGCTGTGTCTCTGATCTGCTGCTCCGTTGGTTAACTTTTGAAGGAGGTGGTACAGTAGTGATATTATCACTGGACTAGTAACCCAGAGACCCAGGGTATTTCTCTGGGGACATGGGTTCGCACCCACCACAGCAGAAGGTAGAATTTGAATTTAATTAATAAAATCTGGAATCAAAAGCTAGTCTAATGATGGCCATGAAACCATTGTCGCTTGTTGTAAAAACGCAACTGGTTCACTAATGTCATTTAGGGAAGGAAATCTTCTGTCCTTGCCTGGTCTGGCCTACATGTGACTCCAGACCCACAGCAATGTGGTTGACTCTTAAGTGCCCTCTGAAATGGCCCAGCAAGCCAGTCAGTTGCATATAACTGCTACAAAGTCAATAAAACAGAATGAAACTGGAAGGACCACCCGGCATCGACCTAGGTACCGACAATGGCAAACTTTGTCGACCCTGCAAAGTCCTCCCTGCTAACATCTGGGGGCTTGTGCCAAAGTTGGGAGAGCTGTACCACAGACTAGTCCAGCAACAACCTGACATAGTCATACTCACGGAATCATAACTTACAGACAATGTTATCATCATCCCCGGGTATGACCCGTCCTACCGGCAGGACAGATACAGCAGCTGTGGCGGCACAGTGGTAGACAGTCGGGAGGGAGTTGCCTGGGAGTCCTCAACATCAACTCCGGACCCCATGAAGTCCCGTGGCATCAGGCCAAACATGGACCCGGAAACCTCCTGCTGATTACCACATACCGCCCTCTCTCAACTGATGAATCAGTACTCCTCCATGTTGAAAACCACTTAGAGTAAGCACTGAGGGTGGCAAGGGCGCAGAATGTATTCAGGGTGGGGACATCAAAATGTCCACCACAAAGAGTGGCTCGGTATCACCAGTACTGAGCGGGTGGGGAGAATCATAAAGGACATAACTACTAGACTGGGTCTGCGGCAGGAGGTGAGGGAACCAACAAGAGGGAAATACATACTTGACCTCCTTCTCACCAATCTGCCTGCTGCAGATGCATCTGTCCATGAAAGTATTGGTTTGAGTGGCCATGCACAGTCCTTGTGGAGACGAAGTCCTGCCTGGACATTGCGGATAATCTCCATCGTATTATGTGGCACTACCACCATGTTAAATGGGATAGATTTCAAACAGATCTAGCAATGTAAAACTGGGCATCCATGAGGTGCTGTGGGCCATCAGCAGCAGCAGAATTGTACTCAACCACAATCTGTAACCTCATGGCCCGGCATATTCCCCACTCTACCATTAGCATAAAGCCAGGAGACCAATCTTGGTTCAATGAAGAGTGCAGGAGGGCATACCAGGAGCAGCACCAGGCATACGTCAAAATGAGGTGTCAACCTGGTGAAGCTACAACACAGGACTATCTGCATGCCAAATCGCGTAAGCAGCATGCGATAGACAGAGCTAAGCAATCCCATAACCAACGGATCAGATCTAAGCTCTGCAGTCCTGCCACATCCAGTCGTGAATGGTGGTGGACTATTAAACAACTAACTGGAGGAGATGATTCCACAAATATCCCCATCCTCAATGATGGGGGAGCCCAGCACATCAGTGCGAAAGATAAGGCTGAAGCATTTGCAACAATCTTCAGCCAGAAGTGCCGCATTGATGATCCATCTCGGCCTCCTACCAAAGTCCCCAGTATCACAGATGCCAGTCTTCAACCAATTCGATTCACTCCGTGTGATATCAAGAAACGACTGAAGGCACTGGATACTGCAAAGGCTATGGGTCCTGACAATATTCCGGCAAAAGTACTGAAGACCTGTGTTCCAGAAATTGCCGCAACCCTAGCCAAGCTGTTCCAGTACAGCTACAACACTGGCATTTGTGGAAATTGCCCAGGTATGTCCTGTACACAAAAAGCAGGACAAGACCAACCCGGCCAATTACCGCCCCATCAGCCTACTCTCAATCATCAGCAAAGTGATGGAAGGCGTCATCAACAGTGCCATCAAGTGCCACTTGTTTAGCAATAACCTGCTCAGTGACGCTCAGTTTGGGTTCCGCCAGGGCCACTCAGCTCCTGACCTTATTACGGCCTTGGTTCAAACATGGACAAAAGAGCTGAACTCAAGAGGTGAGGTGAGAGTGACTGCCCTTGACATCAAGGCAGCATTTGACTGAGTATGGCATCAAGGAGCCCTAGCAAAACTGAAGTCAATGGGAATCAGGGGGAAAACTCTCCGCTGGTTGGAGTCATACCTAGTGCAAAGGAAGATTGTTGTGGTTGTTGGAGGTCAATCTTCTGAGCTCCAGGACATCACTGCAGGAGTTCCTCAGGGTAGTGTCCTAGGCCCAATCATCTTCAGCTGCTTCATCAATGACATTCCTTCAATCATAAGATCAGAAGTGGGGATGTTTGCTGATGATTGCACAATGTTCAGCACCATTCGTGACTCATTTCTCCCCCTCAGACTGCCGTCACAACTCACTACCCAAGCCCTTCCTCGAGAGTTCTACTCTCCTCCCACTGTTCCAGGATTGAGTCCCTCTTAGATAATCCCACAGCTTCCCTCTGTGCCTCTCTTGGCGTCTGCTGGAGGGCCCATTGCGGCTCTTGGTGCTGGCTCATTACAGGCAGCAACCCCAACAGGCCCATCTCGTAAACCTTCCCACCCAGCGTGTCCACTGGGGGTTAATTGTCCCAATTTCCTTCCTGTCCATCTTTCCCACATATGATCTTGTGGACTGTGCTCGTGATTCAGTGCTCACTGCCCCTCTATGCACCTCTATGCATCTCCCTCCAGAATGCGTATTCACTTGTGAAAAAGGCCATTTATAATCCATGAGCTTATTGGGGATGATTGCAGCAACATCATAGCCTTGATGGAAACCTGGCTGAGGGCTGATAACACCTTCCCCACAAAATGAAGCCTCCCCTATTGGCTATATCTTTCACCACTTCCCTCGCCCTGTCCATTACGGTGACGGTTTGGCACTTATCACCAATTCGCACTGTTTTGATCACCTGGTTCATGGTTTGTATTACTATTTTAGAGGTCACTTTTAGTTTTGGGGAATTAAATGTGTAGTTGTAAGAATTTCAAAAGGTTGCAGACCACCCAAGATTTAAAGTTCAAAGATTTTTCCATGAGTACTTACAGAGATAGAGTTAGAGAGGAGTGAGTCATAAAACAGCAGGTGGTCTTGTTGTGGGGTTGTAGCCAGAAGGTCTGGAAGGGATTTCTCTGTCATTGTTATCAATATTAATTATTCAGTGGGTATCAGAAATCAACGAGATGTTTTGAGATGGAGGTAATTGGTTTAAATTGCTATCTACATCTACCACATTGCTGTGGAGATAGATGATGCAGAGAGATGCTTCTGGTCAGGTGTTTTTTTTATTTCGGTGCTTGCTGGCACAGTTAGTTCTCATACCTCGGAAGACGGTTGAGAAATGAAGGAAAAGCATAGTAAATTTATAACAGCTGTGGTACACTTTGGATTGGTCCGATAAGAAGTGGACCAAACTGCCAAGATCCTGTAACATAGGGGAACACATGGGGTGGGAGTAAAAGTCAAATGGAGGGGGGCGGGGAGGGGGTGTGTTCTATTGAGGTTTAGAGTTTAAAGTATATGTCTTCATTGTCTGTTAAAATTTTAAGTTGAAAGTGTAAGTGTTTCCAAATTGTAGTATTATTAGTAGTGTTTTTCTTTGCTTAGTTCTTATACAGTAAAGTTTTTGTTTAAAACGTGAAATCTTGTGGTGTACTCCTTTCAGTAATAATGGGGCATTCAACTTTCTCTTTTCAAAAGTTAATGGTCCCTAACGGGATTGTAACAGCAGCTTGGTCTGAACTCCTACACTTCTGGCACTTTCTCCTCCTTTGAGCATCTCACCTTATTCCACCCTCTTCGCATCTCATTTTAAATCCATGTTCTCTACTGCCCTCCCAAGTATGTATCAATTTTCTCACCGAGATATCTACATTGCTTTCCTCCCTCAGCCTCTGCACTGAGCAACTTCGCTTCCAGGTGATTTTGCCTCAACTCACAATGCCCTCTCTCCTCTGAGTTCATTGCCCTCTTATCCGCCCTAAATCCCTCTCTTTATAGAAATTCCCCAACACATATTCACGACCACTCCCTTGACCTTGCCATCTCACATACCTTGCTACTCCCATCATATCAAACATAGATAAGGCCATCTCTGATCACTTCCTTGTGTCATTGTCCATCCACATCCCCCTTCCTCCTCCGAACCCTACCTCCTGCAATGCCCACCGCTGAAAAGCCCCTCTCCAAAAAAAAGCCTTTGTCCCCCCACCCCCCTCCGTCCTTGCAAACTGCTGTCTCATTTCCAACCTCCCTTTCCACTCCAAAGTCCTTGCCACCTCCCAAATCTGTTCCCATCTTTATCAAAGCTCTGTGTTTGAATCTCTCCAATGATTGTCACCTCTGCCACAGTCCCAAAAGGGCTCTCATCAAAGTCAAAAATGTGCTTCTCAACCTGTCTGCAGCCTTTGACACAGTTGATCACACCATCCTCCTCAATGCCTCTCCACTGCCGTCCAGCTGGGTAGGATTGCTTTCACACAATTCCATTCTTATCTTTGTAACCATAGCCAAGGTATCACCTGCAATGCTTTCTCTTCCCATTGCAGCAGTTACCTCTAGTGTTCCCAAAGGATATACCCTTGGTCCCCTCCTATTTCTCATCTACATGCAGCCCCTTGGTGACATCATATGGAAACACAGCGCCAGTTTTCACATGAACACTGATAAGACCCAACTCTACCTCACTACCAATGTTCCCACTAAACTGTACCATGTATGGCTGCACCAGGTAGGCCTTATTCCGTCTGAACTACCGCGCACTGTAAAAACTGGCTGCACATATCAACACTGAACACCACCTCCTCTCTAGCCCCCTCCGCTGTCTCTAAATTGTCAGATTGCTTGTCCAACGTTCAGTACTGGATGAGCAGGAACTTTCTCCAATTAAAAGTTGAGAGGACTGAAGCTATTGTCTTTGGTCCCCATTACAAACTCCGTTTCCTAGCTACCGACTCCATCCCTTCCCCTGGCAACTGTCTGAGGCTGAACCAGACTGTTCACAACCCTGGTGTCATACTTGATGCTGAGATGAGCTTCCAACCACATATCCATGCCATCACTAAGACTGCCTATTTCCAACTCTGTAACATCACCCAACTCTGCCCTTCCTCAGCTGATTTGCTGCTGAAACCCTTATCCATGCCGTTGTTACCTCTAGACTTGACTATTCCAAGTCACTCATGGCCAGCCTTCTGTGTTCCACCCTCCTTAAACTTGAGGTCATCCAAAACTCGATGGTTCATGTCCTAACTTGCACCAAGTCCCACTCTTGTGCTTGCTGACCTACATTGGCTCCTGGTTGAGCTATGCCTCAACTTTAAAATTCTCATCCTTGTTTTCAAATCCCTCCTTGGCCTCATCATCCTGCTCTGTGCAATCTCCTCCAACCCCACAATCTCTGCACTTTTCCAATTCTGGTCTCTTGAGCATCCCTGATTTTAATTGCCTTCATCTGCCTGGGACCTAACCTCTGAAGTTCCCTCCCTAAACCTCCCCACCTCTCTACTGCACTTTCCTCCATTAAGATGCTCCTTGAAACCTACTTCCTTGACCAAATCGACCCTCATATCTCCTTATGTGGCTCAGTGTCAAATTTTGTTTGATCACATACCTGTGAGCTGCCTTAAGATGTTTTATTATGTTAAAGTCACTATATAGTTACAAGTTGTGGTTGTTGTTGTTGTTGTTGAACTGCCTCATTCAGTGATGAAAAGCCTTCACCACCCAAGAAAGGCAGGTAATCTTGTGAAAGTAATTTTCAATATTGGGTCTGGTCGAAGTTATCTAATAGAAATGTCTTTATTGCTGCTGGTCTTTAGAACCTCCTTTCCTCTGTGCTGCAGCTTGTATCAAGAGGCCTCGGCAATCGTATCAGAAGAAGGAGCTCAATCCCTCAATAAATGGAAATCCCACTTGTGACACTAGCCTTGAAAGCCTGAAGCTTTAGGAATTCTACCATTCTCTCTGTATAATAAATCCATTCAGATGACTGGGGATTACATTAACCCAGTTCAATTCTCCAACGTGGAGCAGTTAGCACAGCAAAGCAGTCCCAGGTGTATTATCTGATCTATCCATCTATGTGGTACTTATAGGTATAACAGGGCTCAGGAGAGCGCCAGCAATATAGCACCAGGTACTGGTCAGGCTTCAAGCTGATAAAATTCAACATCAGCGGAGGATGAAAAATGGCTGGAAGCTGATTGACTCCCCCCACACCTTGTTGTATGCCCGCTTCCTTTCTGAAAGAACTATTGCACAGTGTGTGTGAGGAGAGGCCTATCTGCTATCGTCCATTTTCACAGCCCCCACCCAAGTTGAATTATGCCTCCGTAAAGATCATGCAGAGCAAAGTGGATCTCTCTCCTGAGAGTGCTGTGTAGCTGGGATATAAATGTTCTTTGTAGATACATGCACACATACACATTATTATTATGACTGATCAGCCATGAATAATGGAACAGATTTGAGGCTCAGCACGTATTTATGTTATTTTCTTGTCTGTTATTTGAAATAAGGTTTTAACTCTTTTAAAATAAACAGGCTAATTCCTCTTTTAAAATGGCAGAGAAACACCATGCCATTTGTTATCCATTCAACCATTAATAGATACAATTGTCATTAAGAGCATAGCAACAGGAGTAGGCCATTCAGCTTTGTGAACCAGCTCAAACATTCAATGGGATCAGGGATGATTTGCACCTCAATTCCATTTATTCATCTTAGCTCCATATCCCTTGATAAAGCAACAGAAACTGATTTACGAGAGTCAATTCACCCAGGACCCACAGTCTTTTGGGGAGAGAATTCTGGATTTCTCCTGTCCTTTCTGTGATAAAGTCCTTCCTGATTTCCCTTATGAATGGCCTAGCTCTAATTTTCAGATCACATCTCCTCATTCTTGATTCCCCCACCAGAGGGACTAATTTCTCTGGATTTATACTTTCAAATCTGTTTATCATGCTAAACACCTCAATAAGGTCACCCCTTCAACCTTCTGTACTCATGTCGAGTTTCTTGTGTGAATGAACAGTTCAAATTCGCCAATAACCCCCAGCACCCCCCAACCTTGGAATTTCCATTGTCTATAATTGGAGGTACTGAGGTAAGAATTAGTTGAAATCTGTTAATGTTGTGTGATGGCCCTGTACCACAGAGGCTGCAGACTGGTCCCACTGGTGTCATGGCCAGCGGCTCTTAGAGTGATACAGCACTGAAACAGGCCCTTCGGCCCACCAAGTCTATGCCGGCCAACAACCACCCATTTATACTAATCTTAATTTAATCCCATATTCCCCTACCACAGCCCCACCACCTACCTACACTAGGGGCAATTTACAATGGCTAAGTTACCTATCAACCTGCAAGTCTTTGGCTGTGGGAGGAAACTAGAGCACCCGGCAGAAACCCACACGGTCACAGGGAGAACTTGCAAACTCCATACAGGCAGTACCCAGAACCGAACCCAGGTCGCTGGAGCTGTGAGGCTGCGGTGCTAACCACTGCGCCACTGTGCTGCCCTAATTTTCCTACCCATGCCTTTTGATCGGTCAATTGGAAATAGGAAAATGTAATAGGAATCATTGTGTGTGTGTGTCTGTGTTTTTTTTATTCTTCATGGGATGTGGGCATCGCTGGCCAGGCCAGCATTTATTGCCCATCCCTAATTGCCCTTGAGAAGGTGGTGGTGAGCTGCCTTCTTGAACCGCTGCAGTCCATCTGGGGCAGGTACACCCACAGTGCTGTTAGGAAGGGAGTTCCAGGATTTTGATCCAGTGACAGTGAAGGAACAGTGATATAGTTTCAAGTCAGGATGGTGTGTGACTTGGAGGGGAACTTGCAGGTGGTGGTGTTCCCATGCATCTGCTGCCCTTGTCCTTCGAGTTGGTGGAGGTCGCGGGTTTGGAAGGTGCTGCCTAAGGAGCCTTGGTGAGTTGCTGCAGTGCATCTTGTAGATGGTACACACTGCTGTCACTGTGCTTCAGTGGTGGAGGGAGTGAATATTTATAGATGGGGTGCCAATCAAGCGGGCTGCTTTGTCCTGGATGGTGTCGACCTTCTTGAGTGTTGTTGGAGCTGCACCCATCCAGGCAAATGGAGAGTATTCTGTGTGTGGGATAAATAACTGGGTAGTGATTACTGAAGCATGTTTGCAGAGGCTGGTGGAGATAACAAGCCAGTAGGATAAGCTGATTTTTGAAAGAAAGTGTCCTGGAACTTCATTGTGATGTAACAGGTGGGGACCAATTATCAGCAGAGAGCAAGTGAAGTTTAAATCCTACCCAGGAGATGAGGCGATGATAATCTCCTTCATCCTGGATAAAACAAGTGTGCCGTCTCAATCTAGTTCTCTGTTAGCTTGGGCCCTTCGCTTCAATAAGGGCAAGTTAAATTGGTCTGGGGAGTGCAAAATCCATGCTGGAAGCAATAACTGTGAAATGTAGAAGAAGCGGTTTCAATGGGCCGAAGAGCCTTGCCCTCATTCTGAGCTTTGCCATTAATCCCTCAATCTGTAAGGTTGGATTTTCTGAATGCATGGGTGGGAGGGAGTGCAATTTTAATCTAACCCACCCGGGCATCAGATGCAACGCTGTTTCTACAACATCTCTCAGCCTGATTTTACTCACTGTTGAAGGCAACGGGTGGGGTGTAAAACTGATGGCCCACCCAATCACTGTCCACCAGCAGACAATGGTCCATGATTGCTCTAAACACCTTCAATCACTCCCACATCTGAGAAATGCAGTTCACAGCAGGAAACCCAACTGATACAGAATTTAGTCTGTCAGTGCCAATAGGAATATTTACCTTACAGGGACCACTGATTTAGACCTAACAGGTCTGGCAGCATCAGTAGAGAGAGAAACAGAGTTATTGTTTCAGGTCTGTGATCTTTCATCAGAGCGTCACAGACCTGAAACGTTAACTCTGTTTCTCTCTCCACAGATGCTGCCAGACCTGCTGAGTATTTCCAGCATTTTCTGTTTTCATTTCAGATTTCCAGCATCTGCTGTATTTTGCTTTTATGTTACTGATTTAGAGCTGTTAGGTTCGAATGACTCTGGATGTTTAAATCCCACCCGGGTGATAATAATCTCCTCTATCCTGGAAAAAACGAGTGGTACTGCACGATGACACTCCAGGACACTTTCTTTTTTGAGAAAGAGCTGGTATTTCTGGCCTGTCATCTCCACCTTACCTCCTCTGCAGTCTTTGCAAACACGCTTCAGAAATAAATACCCAGTGTTTATCCCACACATACAATGATTCTTGATACATCTTCATATTTCCCGTAGGTGGCTTCACAATTGGCCAATCAAAAGACATGGAAAATGATAGACTGGATGTTCATCCCCAAGGTATCTTTGTTTTGTTCTATATGGCTGAAGGTTAGACATCTCTCCCTCAGTTTTCTTCTTCCTTTTCTCCCCTGATCTTCCCAGCTATGCACCAGCTATTCCAGACAGGATGAAGTGCTGGGTTACCTAGTTACAGATGCCAATGTGTAATCATGGTTCAGTTGGTAGCACTCTCGTCTCTGAGCCTGAAGGTTGTGAGCATAAGATTTTGATTGACAGTTTGGGTCCAATACTGAGGGAGAGCTGCACGGTTAATGAAGCTATCTCTCAGGTATGATCTTAATCTGAGGCTGGACGTAAAGGTGGTGAAATTAAGCTTGGTAACATCTTATTTTAGAAGCTATGAGGCTTCTTAAGGTTCCGATATGGCATCCATAATCTGCGTGCACATTTCTGGCACCAAGTGCGGCGGATGTCATAATAGTAAAGGGGTAGGCTTGTGCACATGTATCGTCTGCCGGAAGCATGCAGAGTAGGTGCATGATGTCAATCAGTGTGCAATCCACATTCCAGCCTACACGTTCTCTTAACCTTGCACTGATTAATATGACATTAAACAGCATGAAGGAGTTCCCCCCCACCAGCACTATTTAAAGGGATCATCAACGACTTATAGCTTGTTGCTATTTTACTGTTGCTACAATTCCACATGTTTTTGGTGCTTTCCATAGTTGTTTCAAAATTTCAAAGCAAACCAAAAGGTGACCACTGGACAAAAAGGGCTATCTGCTGACAGCATGGCTCATGATTCCAGTTCACAACCCACGCACATGTAGGCAGCAGATGATGAGAGCTATGCTGCCACAAGACATCTGAGAGAGCAGATCATTGGTGCCCTGAAGCAATGTTTCTGCTGCCTGGACCACGCTGCTGGAGCAGTACTCAGCTGAACAGGTCCCAGATTTGTGGCAGTATACTGTATGCTGTATGCTGCACAACTTTGCTATTATGCGGAAACAGCCCTTGCCACCACCTATCAGGCCAAAAGCACAAGGAGGAGAAGAAGGAAGAGAAGGAGGAAGAGGAGGAAGAGGAATGGAGGCTGCAATCTAGAGAGTCCCTTTCTGCTCGAGCTGTACATGAAGAACTAATTCAAGAGCAACACGAATAGCCTCAACCCTAATTCCCCATTCACTAATGATACACACTCCTCACATCCCCCTTCTGTTACTGGCCATCACATCATCCTCTTGCCCAGAATGTAAAAATAAAAGCCAACATAAAATACATATTCAAATCCCAATTTATAAATTAAATCATGCCATATTGCATCCAAAAATAAAATAATCAAACCTTGTGCATTCCCTTAGTACCTGTCTTCTATATGTCTTTGCCTGGTTTAGTGTTCCAACACAGTGTTACCCCAGTGGCTATAGCATGGCTGGTTGAAGACCCAGCAGAGGTGGTGGCACAGTGGTAGACAGTCGGGAGGGAATTGCACTGGAAGTCCTCAACATCAACTCCAGACCCATGAAGTCTCATGGTATCAGGTCAAACATGGGCAAGGAAACCTCCTGCTGATTACCACCTACCGCCCTCCCTCAGCTGATGAATCAGTACTCCTCCATGTTGATCACCACTTGGAGAAATCACTGAGGGTGGCAAGGGTGCAGAATATACTCTGGGTGGGGGACTTCAATATCCATCGCCAAGAGTGGCTCGGTAGCATCACGACTGACCGAGCTGGCTGAGTCCTAAAGGGCATAGCTGCTAGACTGGGTCTGCAGCAGGTGGTGAGGGAACCAACAAGAAGGAAAAACATACTTGACCTCGTCCTCACCAATCTGCCTGCCAAAGATGCATCTGTCCATGACTGTATTGATAGGGTTTGACCACCACACAGTCCTTGTGGAGATGAAGACCCGCCTTCACATTGAGGATAATCTCCATCGTGTTGTGTGGCACTACCACCGTGCTAAATGGGATAGATTTTGAACAGATCAAACAATGCAAAACTGGGCATCCATGAAGTGCTGTGGGCCATCAGCAGCAGCAGAATTGTACTCAACCACAATCTGTAATCTCATGGCCCGGCAAGTCCCCCACTCTATCATTACCATCAAGCCAGGGGACCAACCCTGGTTCAATGAAGAGTGCAGGAGGGCATGCCAGGAACAGCACCAGGCATAGTGATGATGATCAAAATGATGTATCAACCTGGTGAAGCTACAACACAGGGCAATCTGCATGCCAAATTGCGTAAGCAGCATGTGATAGACAGAGCTAAGCGATCCCATAACCAACGGATCAGATCTAAGCTCTGCAGTCCTGCCACATCTAGCCGTGAATGGTGGTGGACAATTAAACAACTAACTGGAGCTGGTGGCTCCACAAATATCCCATCCTCACTGATGGGGGAGCCCAGCACATCAGTGCAGAAGCATGTGCAACAATCTTCAGCCAGAAGTGCTGAGTTGATGATCCATCTCAGCCTCCTCCCGAAGTCCTCAGCATCACAGATGCCAGACTTCAGCCAATTTGATTCACTCCGCGTGATATCAAGAAACGACTGAAGGCATTGGATGCTGCAAAGGCTATGGGTCCTGACAATATTCTGGCAATAGTATTTTATTTAGAGATACAGCACTGAAACAGGCCCTTTGGCCCACCGAGTCTGTGCCGACCAAGAACCACCCATTTATACTAACCCTACAGTAATCCCATTTTCCCTACCACCTACCTACACTAGGGGCAATTTACAATGGCCAATTTATCTATCACCTGAAAGTCTTTGGCAGTGGGAGGAAACCGGAGCACCCGGCGAAAACCCACGCGGTCGGAGGGAGAACTTGCAAACTCAGCACAGACAGTACCCAGAATTGAACCCGGGTCCCTGGAGCTGTGAGGCTGCGGTGTTCACCACTGCGCCACTTTGCCGCCCAAACTGAAGACCTGTGCTCCAGAACCTGCCACGCCCCTAGCCAAGCTGTTCCAGTACAGCTACAACACTGGCATCTACCCGGCAATGTGGAAAATTGCCCAGGTATGGCCTGTACACAAAAAGCAGGACAAGTCCAACCCGGCCAATTACTGCCCCATCAGTCTACTCTCAATCATCAGTAAAGTGATGGAAGGTGTCATCAACCGTGCCATCAAGCGCTACTTGCTTAGCAATAACCTGCTCAGTGACACTCAGTTTGGGTTCCGCCAGGGCCACTCAGCTCCTGACCTCATTACAACCTTGGTTCAAAAATGGACAAAAGAGCAGACCTCAAGAGTTTCATTGTGCATACCCATCAGCCTTTTTCTGTCATATGTTCTCATATGAGTCCTTGCAACAGAATTCAAGTGTGACCTCACCCTTTGGCAAGCTGGCACCTGTGCTCTCCTTTACCCTTGCCCTGGTTGCAGCACACTTGTGCCTGGTGTCTCACCACTTGCTGATTCTCCCTCTATGCTACCCTATAAATTAGGCGCAGTTTCAGTATCTGAGCCAGCGGCTGCGCGTGTGATATTGAGTAATGGAGTGTGTCTTCATCTTCACTGCCTTCCTGGTCTCATTTACTATTTGTGGATCTGTGCAAACTGTCTGCTATGTTTTACAGTGACTATGGGCTGGATTTTGCGACTAGGCCCCAGGTCCTGACATCGTGACTGGAAGCGACTCTCGCTTCTGTTCAGGTGGGGAGCCGCCAGCCACGCACGTCACAAGGCTGATCTGTGACCTGATTCCATATACCCTCCTTTGTCACAAATCCCTTAATGCTGTTGGCTGACAAAAATCTATCAATCACATTTTTAAAATTTACAATTGGCTGAGCATCAACTGCCGTTTGTAGAAGAGATTTCCAAACTTCTACCACCCTTTGCGTGAAGACGTGTTTCCTAATTTCACTCCTAAAAGGCTAGGCTCTAATTTTTAGGCGATATGCCCTCATCTTAGACTCCCAACCAGGACCAATAGTTTCTCTCTATCTCCCCTATGATCCCTTAACATCTTGAAAACTTCAATCAAATCACCCCTTAACCTTCTCAATTGCAGAGAATACAACCCTAGTTTGAATAATCATTCCTTGTAATTATAACTCTTGCAGTCTCGGTATCATTCTGTTAATTCTATGCTGCACTCCCTCCAAGGCCAATATATCGTTCCTCAGGTGTGGTGCCCAGAACTGAATATTATGCCTATTTTCTGTCCAGCTGATCACTCCCTGAGTTCAATCCCATTGCAACAGTTTGAAAATTTGGATTAAAATAATCTGGGGAATAAAAAAGCTGGCATTAATAAAAGTGCCGATGAATCTATTAGATTGCCATCAAAAATCCAACTGGTTCACTCATGCCCTTTAGGGAAGGAAACTTGCTGTCCTTGCCTGGTCTGGCCTTTATGTGACTCCAGTCCTACATCCAGCTGGTTGACTCTTAATCTCCCTCTGAAGTGACCTCAGTTGCATCAAACAACCTCAAACCTAACAGCATTGTGGGAGCAAGGTCTGCAGCGGTTCAAAAAGCCAGCCCACCACCACCTTTTCATGGACAGCAAAGAATAGGCAATTAATACCAGTGATGCTGTGAACTAATTTTTGTTTCAAAACGCTCTCACACACTGAAGAGATTTTGCGCACAGTGTTACTGGGTGCAGTTGAGGCAGTGAATCCAAGTCTCATACTGCTATACTGTCAGCTAACAGCAACAAGGCAAACATGACCTACAGCCCCTGACTGTCAGCCTTGAGCACTGATGGTTGGCATTTGCAGTTACAGCTCTCTCAGTTCAGCGGCTTTACGCAGAGTCAGACCCTACACTCATTAGCAGCTGTCTAGCTGTTCAAGCAGTTTTGAGGATTCAAACAATGCAAGAGGGAAGGCAGACAGCTAAGAGAAGATGTGCTTTCAACAGCTCAGTGAACAAAGGCCTCAATTTTCTCCATTACCTATTCACAATTCATATACAATCAAGACTATTTCCAGGAAAGGTTGTTCAATTAATCAGTTATCCCCAACTGGGCAGACACTGGCATCATTTTATTCATTATGCAGCAAATAATGATCATGAACTGATTTCCCGTCCCCCACTCCTAACTAGCACCCACCCACCCCCCCCACCTACTGCCCCCACCCTCCACCCCTAAGCATTTTTACAACTGTCTCTGCTCGAATATTGATGAAAATTAAACAGAAATGACTGGAGGTGCTTGTCAGGTCAGGTAGTGCTTGTCTAGAGACATTTCAAAACTGTGGCAGTGTTGGTAGCACTCTTGTGTTCTGATTCAGATGGTTCCGGTTTCAACTCCTGCTCGAGAGACTTCAGCACAAAATCAAGGCTGACACACCAGTGCAGTACTGAGGGAGTGCTGCACTGTCAGAATTGCTGTCTTTCACATGAGATGTTAAACTGAGACCCTCTCAGGTGATGTAAAAGGGCCCATGGCACTATTTTGAAGACCAACGTATATCCCTCAACCAACATTGTTCAAACAGATTATCGGATCATTAACACATTTTTTTATGTGGGACTTTGCTGTGCTCAAATTGACTGCTGTATTTCCTATATTACAACAGTGACTGCACTGCTGTAAAGGCTGTCCAGAGGTCGTGAAAGATACTGTATCAATGCAAATCTTTCTTTCTTTTTATAATTGGTCAGAAATCTAGACAGTGTAGCTTCAGGAAGAACATTGTATTAAAGAATGCACCACACGTTGTTGAGGTTACATCTTGTTGCTGAAGCAGAGTTGTAGGTCTCCTGACTAGAAAATTCAGCTGCCTGTAGAAGTGACCCTCAACATAGAGAATACCAAGTTTTCCCCTCACAAAATGATTCCACAATTCATGACAAGTAGCTAACGCTGCAGTCATGTCAATCGCGCTATCTCTGACACCACTGGTGGAGCCCATTGGTAAAAATAGATGTAGTGGGGAGGGGAAGGGCCACAGACATGAAGCTCTTGCTTATAGAGTTAACGGGCGATGTCTGAATTTAACTGCTTATTTCAGCGCCATTTAATCTGCCTGCCACGTGCAAAAACCACCTTTGCCGAGGTGCGAGGTGAATCTATTTGAAGGATCTTTAACACTCTCACTGACTTTTAATTGGCTTCTGAGAAACTGACCGGCAGAGAACACTGGCCAACTGCCAATACCATCAGTGCCAACCGTGGCACTCAACCTCACTGAAGCAGACTATCGCTTCATTCATTATCACACGGCTGTTGGTGGGAATTTGCCGTGTGCAGATTGGCTGCCACGTTTACTACATTAAAGCAGTGACTAGATTTTAAGATGTACTTCATTGGCTGTAATGCAGTTTGGGACATTCCTGAGATTGTGAAAGGCGCTATGGAAGTTAAGTCTTTCTTTCTCTCAGTTATTGAAGACCCCACCGTTTTGAGGTGCATTGTCATTATTAACCGGATGGTAAGACCCCATTTTCAGATCGTTACCACCCCAATCATGCCTGGTGAAGGCACTCAAATTAACGCCCTGGAGTAAAGCAGAGATGGTGGGAGTGTATGATTCTTTTGTGAGCACAATGTGTTTGATTACATTGTTTTAATATTTATTCTTGGGAAGTGGACATTGCTGGCAAAGGCGACATTTGCTGCCCATTCCTAGTTGCCTCATTTGTTTGATACAACTGAATAGCTTAATTGTTGGGCCATTTCAGAGGCTGTAAGAGTAAAGCACATTGATGTGGAACTGAAGTCACAGACAGACCAAACCAGTTAAGAGTGGCAGATTTCATTCTCTACAAGGCATTGTAGGAAGCACAGTGGCGCAATGGTTAGCACCGCAGCTCCAGCGACCCGGGTTCGATTCTGGGTACTGCCTGTGCGGAGTTTGCGAGTTCTCCCTGTGACCGTGTGGGTTTTTGCTGAGTGCTCCGGTTTCCTCCCACAGCCAAAGACTTGCAGGTTGAGAGGTAAATTGGCCATTGTAAATTGCCCCTAGTGTAGGTAGGTGGTAGGAGAATGGTGGGGATGTGGTAGGGAATATGGGATTAATGTAGGATTAGTATAAATGGTGGTTGTTGGTCGGCACAGACTCGGTGGGCCGAAGGGCCTGTTTCAGTCCTGTATCTCTAAATAAGTAATAAATTAGTGAACCATTTGAGTGTTGAAAACAATCTAACAGCTTCATGGTCACTTTGACTGATTTTCATTTCCTAAATTTTCTTTAAAACTGAGTTCAAATTCTCAAACTGCAATGGGTTGGATTTGAGCTTTCGTTCTCTGGATTATTAACCTAGTAACATAACCACAATGCTACCATACCCTAGATGCCAGCAGTTGTTGCCTTTCAAACTAATTAACTGTACATGAATTGCTTTGAGCCATTATTAAGAGATGAAATACAACATTCTAGAAATGTAAATACAATTCACTAATGTTCTTTACTATTTAAAGCACATCATTATAAAATAACATTCTGGAATCTACATTTGTAAAGGGTTTAATTACAGAGCCCATTTGTTCGACTACAGCTTATGTTTGTATAGTGCCATTAATGTAGAAAAACGTCCCAACGTGCTCCACAGGAATGATATCAAACAAAATTCAACACCGACATTTCAAGGAGCCTCTTAAAGGAGGAAAGAGAGGTAGAGAGCTGGACAAGTTTAGGCAGGGACGTCCAGAGCGAGGGCCTAGGCAGCTGAGGGCATGGTTGCCAATGGTGAAATTATGAAAATCGGGGATGTGCAAGAGGCCAGAATTGGAGGAGTGCAGAGATTTCGGAGTGTTGTAGGGCTGGGGGCGATTACAGAGATAAGGAAGGGGGGAGGAAGCGGGCAAGGCCTTAGAGGGATTTGAAAATTAGGATACAAATTTTGAAAGTGAGGAGTTGATGGGTCCTGAGCTAATGTAGGTCAGAGAACATAGGGGTGAATGGGACTCGGTATGAGTTAGTTCAATCGAGCCATAGTTACTCCTATGAAAACTAAAAGCAATAATAGAACAAAATAAAGAACGTGCAGAAAAGCAGGGAATTCGATCTATTGAGAACCATCACTCTAGTATATTAAGTATCCCTTCAAAAGGTCGTACCAGATTCAGCCTAACAAGTAATAGGCATGAGAAGGAATCACGGGTCTAGTCCTCCATTGGCTGCGTCTCCTTTTCCAAGTAATTCTTCTATAACAGAGAGCTGATTCAGTACTGCCCATTTGGGGTATTGCTAGATCAGCAGAAACATGACAGGCAGCTCAAAAACAGCTTCAACCCCAGTCACCGAGGGCCATGTGTGAGAACCTTGATGTGTGTAATTGCTTCTGCGATTTAAAGGGACTGAAGTAGAAAGGCTGATATAAAAACAAAAAATTGCTGAAAATATTCAGCAGTTCTGGCAGCATCTGTGGAGAGAGAAACAGAGTTAAAGGCCTGGATTTTCCGACAGGCTTCACAACCCCGACATTGAGACCAAATAAGTTGGTCGAAAAATTTGATTGAATTTTTCGAGGAGGTGACTAGAGGTGTAGATGAGAGTAAGGCAGTTAATGTAGTCTACATGGACTTCAGTAAGGCTTTTGATAAGGTCCCGCATGGGAGATTGGTTAAGAAGGTAAGAGCCCATGGGATCCAGGGCAATTTGGCAAATTGGATCCAAAATTGGCTTAGTGGCAGGAGGCAGAGGGTTTTTTTTATTCATTCATGGGATGTGGGCATCACTGGCCAGGCCAGCATTTATTGCCCATCCCTAATTGCCCTTGAGAAGGTGGTGGTGAGCTGCCTTCTTGAACTGCTGCAGTCCATGTGGGGTAGGTACACCCACAGTGCTGTTAGGAAGGGAGTTCCAGGATTTTGACCCAGCGACAGTGAAGGAACGGCGATATAGTTCCAAGTCAGGATGGTGTGTGGCTTGGAGGGGAACTTGCAGGTGGTGGTGTTCCCATGCATTTGCTGCCCTTGCCCTTCTAGTTGGTAGAGGTCATGGGTTTGGAAGGTGCTATCTAAGGAGCCTTGGTGCATTGCTGCAGTGCATCTTGTAGATGGTACACACTGCTGCCACTGTGCGTTGGTGATGGAGGGAGTGAATGTTTGTAGATGGGGTGCCAATCAAGAGGGCTACTTTGTCCTGGAGGGTGTTGAGCTTCTTGAGTGTTGTTGGAGCTGTACCCATCCAGGCAAGTGGAGAGTATTCCATCACACTCCTGACTTGTGCCTTGCAGATGGTGGACAGGCTTTGGGGAGTCAGGAGGTGAGTTACTCGCTGCAGGATTCTTTGCCTCTGACCTGCTCTTGTAGCCACAGTATTTATATGGCTATTCCAGTTCAGTTTCTGGTCAATGCGTCTTTGCGTCCTCACTGTCCACTGGAGTAGTACCAGATGATTGGAGGGTGGCAAGTGTTATTCCCTTGTTCAAGAAAGGGAATAGGGATAACCCTGGGAATTACAGACCAGTCAGTCTTACGTCGGTGGTGGGCAAATTATTGGAGAGGATTCTGAGAGACAGGATTTATGATTATTTGGAAAAGCATAGTTTGATTAGAGATAGTCAGCATGGCTTTCTGAGGGGCAGGTCATGCCTCACAAGCCTTATTGAATTCTTTGAGGATGTGACAAAACACATTGATGAAGGAAGAGCAGTGGATGTGGTGTATGTGGATTTTAGCAAGGCGTTTGATAAGGTTCCCCATGGTAGGCTCATTCAGAAAGTAAGGAGGCATGGGATACAGGGAAATTTGGCTGTCTGGAAACAGAATTGGCTGGCCCATAGAAGACAGAGGGTGGCAGTAGATGGAAAGTATTCAGCCTGGAGCTCGTTTACCAGTGGTGTTCCACAGGGATCTGTTCTAGGACCTCTGCTCTTTGTGATTTTTATAAATGACTTGGATGAGGAAGTGGAAGGCTGGGTTAGTAAGTTTGCCGATGACACAAAGGTTGCTGGAGTTGTGGATAGTGTGGAAGTCTGATGTAGGTTGCAATGGGACATTGACAGGATGCAGAGCTGGGCTGAGAAGTGGCAAATGGAGTTCAACCTGGAAAAGTGTGAAGTGATTCATTTTGGAAGGTCGAATTTGAATGCAGAATACAGGCTTAAAGACAGGATTCTTGGCAGTGTGGAGGAACAGAGGGATCTTGCGGTCCACGTCCATAGATCCCTCAAAGTTTCCACCCAAGTTGATAGGGTTGTTAAGAAGGCGTATGGTGTGTTGGCTTTCATTAACAGGAGGATTGAATTTAAGAGCCGCGAGGTTGTGCTGCAGCTCTATAAAGCCCTGGTTAGACCATACTTGGAATATTGTGTTCAGTTCTGGTCTCCTCATTATAGGAGCTTTAGAGAGGGTGCAGAGGAGATTTACCAGGATGCTGCCTGGACTGGAGGGCATATCTTATGAAGAAAGGTTGAGGGAGCTAGGGCTTTTCTCATTGGAGAGAAGACGGATGAGAGGTGACTTGACAGAGGTGTACAAGATGATGAGAGGCATAGATAGAGTGGATAGCCAGAGACTTTTTCCCAGGGCGGAAAGGGCTATCACCAGGGGGCATAATTTTAAGGTGATTGGAGGAAGATTTAGGGGAGATGTCAGAGGTAGGTTCTTTATACAGAGAGTGGTGGGTGCGTGGAATGCACTGCCAGCGGTGGTAGTAGAAGCAAATACATTAGGGACATTTAAGCGACTCTTGGATAGGTACATGGATGATAGTAGAAAGAAGGGTATGTAGGTAGTTTGATCTTAGAGTAGGTTAAAGGGTCAGCACAACATCGTGGGCCGAAGGGCCTGTACTGTGCTGTACTGTTCTATGTTCTATGTTCTATGTTCTAATGGTAGCCCCTAGGATGTTGATTTTGGGGGATTCAGTGATGGTAATGCCATTGAATGTCAAGGGGAGATGGTTAGATTCTCTCTTGTGGGAGATGGTCATTGCCTGACACTTGAGTGGCGCGAATGTTACTTGCCACTTACCAGCCCAAGCCTGGATATTGTCCAGGTCTTGCTGCATTTCTACACGGACTGCTTCAGTATCTGAGGAGTCACAAATGGTGCTGAACATTGTGCAATCATCAGCGAACATCCCCACTTCAGATCTGATGATTGAAGCAAGGCCATTGATGAAGCAGCTGAAGATGGTTGGGCCTAGGACACTACTCTGAGGAACTCCTGCAGTGATGTCCTGGAGCTCAGTTGATTGACCTCCAACAACCACAACCTTTGCGCTAAGTATGACTCCAACGAGCAGAAGGATTTCTCCCTGATTCCCATTGAACTCAGTTTTGCTAGGGCTCCTTGATGCTATACTCAGTCAAATGCTGCCTTGATGTCAAGGGCAGTCATTCTCACCTCACCTCTTGAGTTCAGCTCTTTTGTCCATGTTTGAACCAAGACTGTAATGAGGTCAGGAGCTGAGTGGCCCTGGCAGAACCCAAACTGAGCGTCATGAGCAGGTTATTGCTAAACAAATGCTGCTTGATGGCACTGTTGATGACACCTTCTATCACTTTAATGATGATTGAGAGTGGACTGATGGGGCAATAATTGGCCGGGTTGGACTTGTCCTGCTTTTTGTGTACAGGACATACCTGGGCAATTTCCACATTGCAGGGTCGATGCCAGTGTTGTAGCTGTACTGGAACAGCTAGGCTAGGGGCGCAGCAAGTTTTGGAGCACAGGTCTTCAGTACTATTGCCGGAATATTGTCAGGGCCCATAGCCTTTGCAGTATCCAGTGCCTTCAGTCGTTTCTTGATATCACGTGGAGTGAATCGAATTGGCTGAAGTCTGGCATCTGTGATGCTGGGGACTTCAGGAGGGGGCCGAGATGGATCATCAACTCAGCACTTCTGGCTGAAGATTGTTGCAAATGCTTCAGCCTTATCTTTCACACTGATGAGCTGGGCTCCCCCATTATAGAGGATGGGCATATTTGTGGAGCCACCTCCTCCAGTTAGTTGTTTAGTTGTCCACCACCATTCACGGCTGGATGTGGCAGGACTGCAGAGCTTAGATCTGATCGCTTAGCTCTGTCTATCGCATGTTCCTTATGCGGTTTGGCACACAGATAGTCCTGTGTTGTAGCTTCACCAGATTGTCACTTCATTTTGAGGTATGCCTGGTGCTGCTCCTGGCATGCCCTCCTGCACTCTTCATTGAACCAGGGTTTGTCTCCTGGCTTGATGGTAATGGTAGAGTGGGGGATATGCTGGGCCATGAGGTTACAGATTGTGATTGAGTATAATTCTGCCGCTGCTGATGGCCCACAGCACCTCATGGTGCCCAGTTTTGCCTTGCTAGATCTGTTTGAAATCTATCCCATTTAGCACGATGGTAGTGTCACACAACACGAGGGAGGGTATCCTCAATGTGAAGACAGGACTTCTTCTCCGCAAGGATTGTGCGGTGGTCACTCCTACCAATACAATCATGGACAGAAGCATCTGCAGCAGGCAGATTGGTGAGGATGAGGTCACGTATATTTTTCCCTCTTGTTGGTTCCCCCACCACCTGCCGCATACCCAGTCTAGCAGATATGTCTTTTAGGACTCGGCCAGTAGTCTTGCTCCCGAGCCACTCTTGGTGATGGACATTGAAGTCCCCCACCCAGGGTACATTCTGTGCCCCTGCCACCCTCAGTGCTTCCTCCAAGTGCTGTTCAACATGGAGTACTGACTCATCAGCTGAGGGAGGGCGGTAGGTGGTAATCAGCAGGAGGTTTCCTTTTCCATGTTTGACCTGAGGACATGGTCCAGAGTCAATGTTGAGGACTCCCAGGGCAACTCTCTCCCAACTGTATACCACTGTGCCGCCACCTCTGCTGGGTCTGCCAGGACATACCTGGGGATGGTGATGGCAGTGTCTGAGACATTGTCTGTCAGGTATGATTCCGTCAGTATGACTATGTCAAGCTGTTGCTTGACTGGTCTGTGGGACAGTTCTCCCAATTTTGGCACAAGCCCCCAGATGTTAGTAAGGAGGACATTGCAGGGTCGACAGGGCTGGGTTTGCCGTTGTCGTTTCCGGTGCCTAGGTCGATGCCGGGTGGTCCTTCCGGTTTCATTCCTTTTTATTGATTTCGTAGCGGTTAGATACAACTGAGTGGCTTGTTTGGCCTTTTCAGAGGGCATGTAAGAGTTAACCACATTGCTGTGGGTCTGGAGTCACATGTAGGCCAGACCAGGTAAGGACAGCAGATTTCCTTTCCTAAAGGACATTAGTGAACCAGATGGGTTTTTATAACAATTGGTTTCATGGCCATCAATAGAGTAGCTTTTTAATTCTCGATTTGTTAATTGAATTCAAATTCCACCTTTTGCTGTGGTGGGATTTGAACCCATGTCCCCAGAGTAATACCCTGGATCTCTGAGTTATTAGTTCAGTGACAATGCCATTATGCCGCCACCGCCTCCCCTCGGTCGAGGGCTATTTTTTCAAGTGGAAGCCTGTGACCTGTGGTGTACCGCAGGGATCGGTGCTGGGACCCTTGCTGTTTGTAGTGTACATTCATGATTTAGATATGAATATCGGAGGCATGATCAGTAAGTTCGCAGATGACACGAAAATTGGTGGTGTTGTAAATAGTGAGGAGGAAAGGAGGACGATATCGATGGGCTGGTAAGATGGGTAGACCAGTGGCAAATGAAATTTAATCCTGAGAAGTGTGAGGTGATGCATTTTGGGGGGACCAACAAGGCAAGGGAATACACAATGTGTGGGAGGACCCTAGGAAGTACAGAAGGTCAGGGGGATCTTGGTGTACTTGTCCATAGATCACTGAAGGCAGCAGCACAGGTAAATAAGATGGTTAGGAAGGCATATGGGATACTTGCCTTTATTAGCCGAGGCATAGAATATAAGAGCAGGGAGATTATGATGGAGCTGTATAAAATGCTAGTTAGGCTGCAGCTGGAGTACAGTGTACAGTTCTGGTCGCCACACTATAGGAGGGATGTGGTTGCACGCGAGAGGGTGCAGAGGAGATTCACCAGGATGTTGCCTGAGCTGCAGCATTTCAGCTATGAAGATATAATGGATTGGCTAGGGTTGTTTTCCTTGGAGCGGAGAAGGCTGAGGGGAGATCTGATTGAGGTATACAAAATTATGAGGGGCATTGATAGGGTGGATAGGAAGAAACTTTTTCCCTTAGCAGAGGTGTCAATAACCAGGGGGCATAGATTTAAGGTAAGGGGCAGGAGGTTTAGAGGGGATGTGAGGAAAAAAAATTTCACCCAGAGGGTGGTTGGAATCTGGAAAACACTGCCTGAAGGGGTGGTAGAGGCAGGAACACTCACAACATTAAGAAGTATTTAGATGAGCACTTGAAACGCCATAGCATACAAGGCTACGGGCCAAGTGCTGGAACATGGGATTAGAATAGATAGGTGCTTGATGGCTGGCACAGACACCATTGGCTGAAGGGCCTGTTTCTGTGCTGTAAAACTCTATGACTGTAGGAGTTCCAAGACTGCACTCGGACAGCAGTAAGACCGGTGGAGGAATTTTCCGGGAGACGGCCTCCTAATTGGCTGCCTCAATGTTTGCCATCTTATTAAGGACAGTGGGTGGGATCCAATACTGTAGGTCCAATCAGAGGGCCGGCAGCTCTGTAGCCTCAGCGCCTGCACCGGGAGAGGTGGCTGCTGCTGAGGCAGGTCAGGAACTGTGAGGGTGGGAGCCTTGGAGAAGTGAATACAAACAAAATGTGGTGAGGGCCGAAGCCAGGAGGCCCCTCGAAGTAGAGGGGAAGCCCCTGTGGAGGAATCATTTGGGCCGCTAATGCGGCCTTTCCTGCCCAGGGTCCCATCATTGGACTATGGAGCCTCTGGCTCCGATAGCCCCAGCAGGCTGCTTCCATGGAGCTGGCAGCCTCTCCAGGTGGTGAAATGCCAATGAGGTGGCAAAATCATTCCTAATTGAGGCCTTAATCACTTTAACTGGCTGTCTGCCTCCATGGAGCAGGCAGCCAATCCTGTTTCCATCCCAGTCCGGGAACGATCCCTGGCAGTGGGCATGCATCAAGCAGCCATCTAGAGATGTGGCTCTCCACTATTTTCCTGGCCCCCCCCTCAAGCCTGTCTCCACGAGGCCAGAAAAATTCCGCCCAACAGTTCAGGTCAGTGACCTGTCATCAGAAGGAGAAAGGATGCATGGTTGGGATTTATGGGAGGTTGCCTAAGGGATAGGGAATGATACCAAGTGGGACAAAGGGGAGGGGGAGCAAATAGAAATTGCGTTCCAAACTCACTTTCAGCCTGAGCGAGTTAGTTAGATGGGGCACCGCAAAACTGACAGGTGAACAGTTTCCTCTCCACAGCATAGGCATGGCACTCACTGAGGGTAGTTCATGACTTGGAGTGATTGTGTAAATCAGGCCAGTCAGCAGCCCTTTTTTACACCTTTCTCTATTTTGGTTTCCATTGACTTCATATGAAAGTAAGAATTGGCCAGGATGTGAAATGGACTGTTGGCTCACGCTCCAAATCAAGATCTACCCCTTTGTGTCTATCTAATTAGGTTTCTATTTACACTTACATTTGTTGACCGCACTGATTCTTTCTCTTTGTATTTTCCCAAGGCTGGCTGTCTGTTCCATTAAAGCCTAAATCTGGATTTCCAAAATCTGTCTGCATTGGCAGCTTAAGATATATCTGAACTAACAGGACCATTCAGTTGCACTTTTAAGGCCTTGGTGGGCCATGAAGACAAAAAGACAGCAAGCAGAAAAAAATGGAATATGTTCTTAAATTTAGGGACAAAGTTTCCCGAAACCATTGAATGTTACTTCTATTAAAACCTTCAAACATCACATTACATAGACAAATGAATGTCTCTGAGAGCGGACAGTGACCTTAGGTTCATTAACCAGTCGAGAAGTGGATGCAGAGCTGTACCATTGCTGGAGGGACCCCTGCAACTACAATGCACACTGGTGGTCAGCTGTGGTCTAAGTTTTGGCTCCACCTTCTTGCAGGAATGCTTTAATGTTGTCTTATGAGGTTGATGTCATTGAGTGGTACAACAGCAACTTGCATTTATATAGTGCCTATAACATAGCAAAAGGACTTTTGGCACTTTATAGGGGCATTAGCAAACAAAATTCGACACCAAGCCACATCAGGACAGGTGACCAAAAGCTTAGCCAGAGGGAGGTTGTGAGGAGCGCAATAAAGGAGGAGAGAAAGGTAGAGCGATGGAGAGGTTTAGGTCGGGAATTCTAGAGCTTGGGGCATAGGCAGCTGAAGATACAGCTGCCAATGGACGAGTGATAAAAATTGGGGATGTGCAAGTGGCTCGAACTGGAGGAGTGCTGAGTTCTTGAGGGTTGTTAGGCTGGAGCAGATTATGGGGGGCGGGGAGAGGGAGGGGGCAAGTTCATGGAGGAAGTTGAAAACAAGGATGAAAATTTTTAAATCGAGGCATTGCCAAACTGGGGTGAATGCAGGTCAACAATAAATATCCATCTCACAACCACCTCATGCAACATGACTCCCACTTTAACAGCCATCAAATCGGTGGGGTGGAGTTGAGAAGGTTGAGCTGGCCTGCTCCATTATGTCTGTACCTTGGATTTCATTTCACTTCATTTTAACTTGTCTCTTTTTAATCCTATGTTCCTTCATGCATGTCTGCAAGACAGGGTTTATAAGCTACATGTACAGTTGTTTTAAGCATTCGAAATCTGTCTCTGTCTTTCAACCTCAGGTTTTAAATAAACCTGAAATGAAGTCTGACAAAACAGCAACATAGAGATTAGTCCGTGACAGAATATAAGAGCATAAGAAATAGGAGCAGGAGTAGACCATATGGGTGCTCGAGCCTGCTCTGCCATTTAATATGGTCATGGTTGATCTTCTGCCTCAATTCCACTTTCCTGCCCACTCCCCATATCCCTTGATTCCCTGAGAAATCAAAAATCTATCTATCCCGGCCTTGAATGTATTCAGTGATGGAGAATCCACAGCTTTCTGGGGTAGAGAATTCCAAAGATTCACAACATTTTGAGTGAAGAAATTTCTCCCCATCTCAGTTCTAAGTGTTCAACCCCTTATTCTGAGGTGGTTCCCCCTTGTTCTAGATTCCTCAGTCAGGGAAAACAACTTTCTCAGTGTCTACCCTATCAAGCCCCTTCAGAATCTTACCTTTCTTTCAGCATTAGTTGGGGTAACCTTGAGGTCAGGAGAATGGCTCAAGCAGGGAGTTCTTTTGAGGTTTATGGCAATAAATGGGGCCTGGAATGGAGCTATACCACTCCACTGGCCTTTGGCTCTTGCTCCATTAGAACCTGAAATTCTCAATAACCTGTAAAGTGACCAGAAAGTTCTACATTTAAGTGGTGGGATTAGCCACAATCATAGATTTACACATAATGGGTAGCTCAGAAAAAGCCATTTGGCCCACCCGGTCCATGCCACTGTTTGTGCTCCACACATTCACCCCATTTCAACTAACCTCATCAGCAGAAACTTCTATTCCCTCATAGGTTCATTTAGTTTCTCCTTAAATGTATCTATATTATTCGTCTCAACTACTTCACGTGGTATTGACTGTCACATCCTAACCACTCTCTTAGCAAAGACATTTCTCCTGAAATCGTTATTGTCGCTATTAGAGACTATTTCATATTTATGGCCCCTAATTTTCATCCCTCCAATGTGGAAATATCTTCTCCACGTCTACCCTGTCAAACCCTTTCATAATCTTAAAGGCCTCTATCAGGTCATCCTCAGTCACCCTTAGATAGAGAAAAGAGCTCTAGCCTGTTCAATCTTTCATGGTAGTTATAACCTCTCTGTTCTGGTATAATTCTAGTCAGTCATTTTTACCCCTGCTCCAATGCCTTTGTATAATATGGAGAACAAGGGCAGATTTTCAATTGCCTGTGGGGGCTGCAACAAGAGCAGTCACACTTTGGAAATAGAGCTCCTAGATGTCATGTCTGTGTCCCGATGCCTCCGGACTTTTGTGCATGGTGAGGATGCTGACCCTCCACCGTGCGGCTTCCTCTCCTGCATCATGGCTGCTGTCTGCCTTTTTCACTCGTGCTCTGCAGGCAACTCCTGTCTCTTGGTGACACTCGGTACCACTAATTGGGTGTCACGCTCGCCTCCGGCCCAATTAGGGCATTTACATTTGACGATTGCTTTGCATGAGTGAGGCAGATGCAGTGCGGGGTCTGTACCTGGAAATTATTCAGGTGTCGGGTTCCCAACCCTGAATTGAAAATCAAGCCCCAGAACTGTGCACGGTGCTCCGTGTGGTCTAACCAATGATTGGTACAAGTTTGCCAGAATCCCTCTGCTTTTCAATTCTATCCTTAGAGTCATAGAGTCATAATGGCACAGAAAGAGGCCATTCGGCCCATCAAGCCCATGACAGCTCTCTGTGGAGTAATCTAGTCAGTCCTCTTCCCCCGCTCTATCCCAGTACCCCTATACGTTTATTTCCCTCAAGTGCCCATCCAATTTCCTTTTGAAATCATTCATCGTCTCTGCTTCCACCATCCTCGTAGGAGCGAGTTCCATGTCATTACCAATCGCTATGTAAAAATGTTTTTCCTCACATTTCCCCTGCATCTCTTGCCCAAAACTTTAAGGCAGTATCGCCTAGTCCTTATGCCATCAGCTAATGGAAATAGCTTTTCTTCATCTATCCTATCCAAACCTGTCAGAATCGTATCCATCTCTATCAGATCTCCTCTCAATTTCCTTTGATCCAGAGAGAACAACCCCATTTTTTACACCTAACCATGTAACTAAAATCCCTCATCCCTGGAACCATTCTGGTAAATCTCCTCTGCCCCATCTCAAGGACCCACACATCCTTCCTAAAGTGTGGTGACCAGAACTGGATGCAATACTCCAGTTGTGGCCTAACCACAAAGGTTCAGCATAACTTCCCTGTTTTTGTACTCCCAACTGCTCTCTCAATATGTCCTGCCACTTTTAAAGATTTATGTGCATGAACCCTTTGCTCCCTCTGTTCCTGTGTGCTCTTTAGAACTGTACCATTTAGTCCATATTGCATCTTCCTTTCCCTTTTGCCAAAATGCATCACCTCACACCTGTCTTTATTAAATTCCATCTGCCTCTTCTCTGCCCATTCTGCAAGTGTATTTATGTCCTGTTGCAGTTGATTGGTATCATCCTCACTGTCTGCCACACTCTAAGTCTGGAAATGAACCGCAGTGCTTGGTTTGCTTTTTGTTTCTTCATTAGAGGAAGTTTCAGATCAAAGTATTTGCAGATAACATAATTGCTGACATTCTCGGCGAATCATTTACTTCAGCCCTGACAGAAGAAGATTGCACCCTGCTTCAGTCATAAGGAAAATTTATTTTCATCAAATACTAAAATGCAAGATTTTCTAATTAACTTAAATGTCAACAGCATATCTGAACCCTTGGCTAGTTAACACAAATAGGTTAGGCAAATACTTTACTGTGATCTAGGCAAACAGTATCTTTTTTTAATGAAACATTGATGCTGAAGTAAATATTTTTCTTATGCAGTGCTAGCATTTACACTCCCCCCCCCCCACCCTGTGTCCTTATGAAAGCTAATAAAAATCTCATCATATTATAATTAATCTACTGGTTATAAAGCTGCTTGTCAAAATGCAGCCTGTCCCTGATTGTTAATTCATCAGGCCTTGAATACTAAAAAGAACTGGTTGCTGTTGAGTGAGCAGCATGGCTGCCACTTTCAACGAGTCCTGCTGTGTTGATGTGATAGCCGGGGAAAGTTAGTTTGCCGTTAAGAAGCTGAGAAATAGGAAGGGCCTGTTAGGATAATTGGTGCCTCCGACTGGCATGAACAAGGCTGTAAGGATACAGAGAAGGGAAAGGTATGAAAGGTTACTTAAGGAAAGAAAATCAGGATGTATGATACGATTCCGAGGTGGACAATGGCAAAGCTGGCTCTGTATTATAGACTGCCAAACTCTAAAATAAAGTCTAAATTCATTCTCATTAAAGTCAGAAATTCGGTGAAATGAATCAAAAGGGGGTGCAGAGAAACACAGAATCTCAGAATCACAGAACTGTTTCAGCACAGAAGGAGGCCATTCGGCCATTGTGTCTGCGCTAGCCCTCCAAAGGAGCCATCCACTCAGTGCCACTCCCCCGCCTCCTCATCTGCTTGGATGCATTCTGACACAGACTGGGGCTTGAAGGGGCTAGCTATAAACTGAAGCCACAGGCTGAAGGGAGTTACTGATTGATGTGTGGACAGGTTAGGGGTCACATTACCTGTGGGCGATGGTTTGAAATGGGTGATATCGGATCATCCGCCCGTTATACATCTCTCCCAATGCTCTCTTTCCATTGACTTCAATTCAATTTTGTTTTTTTTACACCATTTCCTAGCGTTAAAATTACTCCTATTGACTTATGGAATAGACAGCCACATAACGCAACGTCCATTTTATTTGGAATGTTGTTTGAAGGGGTGGCACAGTGGCGCAGTGGTTAGCACCACAGCTTCATAGCTCCAGCGACCTGGCTTCGGTTCTGGGTACTTCCTGTGCGGACTTTGCAAGTTCTCCCTGTAACCATGTGGGTTTCTACTGCATGCTCTGGTTTCCTCTCACAGCAGGTTGATAGGTAAATTGGCCATTGTAAATTTCCCCTAGTGTAGGTAGGAGAATTGAGGGAAGGTGGGGATGTGTAGGGAATATGGGATTAATGTAGGATTAGTATAAGTGGGTGGTTGATGGTCCCCACAGACTCGGTGGGCCAAAGGGCCTGTTTCAATGCTGCATCTCTCTATAACTCTACGAATGCTTTGAGACTAGTACATCTTCTCCTAGTTGTGACCCATGTAATCCACATACTTAGGTACATAACCAGAGGACTACATGACTTCAGGCGCAACAAAATGAATAACAATTTGTATTTAACATACAATCTATATTCACATACTGAAGAAAGTATTGCAAGGTAGTTCAAGAAGGGAGGGAGCATTGAGTAATATCATATTTAGTGGAGGTAGTTACAGGTGGAATCAAAGATTTAGCTTTTAGGGAGGCATTTCAATGTTGGGAGAGATGTACCAAGTTGGAGGGATTTAGAGAGAGAGAGTTCTGAGCTCCAGAATGTGGGGGCAAGTTGTCTGAAACATCTTCTGCTGGTGGTGAAGTGAAAGGAATGCATCCAACCCAGGGCTGGAATGGCAGAAGGCACAGGGGAAGACATAGGACTGGAGAAAGTCCCTGAAGGATGGTGGAGCAAGGCCAGTGAGGTATCAATGAGTATTTTCAAGCTGATGCCCAGACGACCAGGTTGCCAGTGGAGGTCATCCAGATCAGGGTTGATAGGTGAGTGATACTTAATCCGGGGCAGGACGTAGTGGCTGAGAGCAGATCTCCCAGTATTAGTGGAACCAGCATTCCCGGATGTGTGGAAAAGCACAAGGAAGAAGAAGGAAAGCTTTCCCACTCACTAATGGATGACTTAAAGGAGGCAATCTAGGAACAGATTAGGGAGAGACGAAGGTAGAGTCACAGAATCATGTAATTGCTACAGCACAGAAAAAGTCCATTTGGCCATCGAGCCCATGCTGGATCTCTGTAAGAGCACCTCAGCTAGTCCCAATCATTGCTTTTTCCCCTGCAAATACTTTCCCTTCAGGGGCTGATCCAATTTCAGGTGGTGCATTCCAGATCCTAACCACTCGCTGCGTAAAAAGGTTTTCCTCATATTGTCTTTGTTTCTTTTGCCAATCACCAGAAATCAGTGTCCTCTGATTCTCAACCCTTCTGCCAATGGGAAAAGTTTCTCCCTCATGATGTTTGAACAGCTCTTTCCAATCTCCTCTCACCCTTCTCTTCTCCAAGGAGAACAACCCCAGCTTCTCCTATCAATCCATGTACTGAAATCCTTCATCCCTGAAACCATTCTTGTAAACCTTTTCTGCACCCTCTCTAATGCCTACCCAGCCTTCCTAAAGTGTAATGCTCAGATTTGGACACAATATTTCGGTGTTTTAGAAAAGTTCATCATAACTTCAATACAAAACAAAATACTGTGCTTGCTGGAACTTTGAAATAAAAGCAGAAAAAACAGTAGATCTGTCAGGATCTGTGGAGAGAGAAACAGAGTTAACGTTTCAGGTCTGTGACCTTTATCAGAAATGGGAAAGCTAGAAAATTAATAGGTTTTGAGCAATTGGAGGTGGAGGGGGGGTGGGGGTTGTGGGGTGGGGGGGGGCGTTGGGGTGGGTGGAGGAGAAGTTGGGTAAAAGAACAAAAGGGAAGATCTATGATATCATTAAAGAAACCGATTATCTGGTCATTATCACATTTCTATTTGTGGGAGTTTACTGTATACAATATGGCTGCTGCATTTCTGACAGAACAACAGCTGCTTCAGTAAAATTGCATTGGCTATAAAGCGGTGTGGGACGTTCTGAGGTTGTGAAACATATACAAGTACAATCTTTTCTTTTTTTCTTCATTCTTCTATTGATGTAACTATTGGTTGCGTAGCTTTCTGTTCAATGAAGGATTGCAGTAAAAACAGATATTCACCAAAGGGTAGTGGAAATCTGGAACTCACCACCCCAGAAAACTGTTGAGGCTAGGAGTCAATTGAAAATTTCAAAACTAAGATTGATTGATTTTTGCCAGCTTAGGCTATTAAGGGTTATGAAACCAAGGTGGGTAGATCAAATTATGGTACAAATCAGTCGTGATCTAACTGAATGGCAGAAGAGGCTGAAAGGTTGAATGGTTGACTCCTTTTCATATGTTCCATTCTCGTGTTAATACTGTGTGTTTAGTGTCAATTGCCTGCTCCTGTGTTGAAGGTAGTAACAATTTCCTCTGCTTGCAGACTCCACCCGACAGCCACCTCCGATGCTTCCCTTCCTCACTTGGCGCTCCTGTCCCCTCCTTGTCGCTAAATCTTGGTTGTAAAGTGCACATATGTGGGATTGATTCAAGTGTCACAGTGTAGTGGATTATATTTGGGGGCTATCCCGGATTAGGAATACTTCTTAGATGATCACTCTCACTTCTGGTTGAGAAAGACAGATCCCAAAGATACTTGAATGGGTTTGAAGGACTGATCTAACTCTCCCGAAAGGAAAGGAACCAGCTGAGAATATTACCATCCTCCACATAGTCTTATTAACAAATTTCAGCCTGATTATAATAACCCATATATATAAGAGTCTGGGAATCTCTCCGCAGTAATGTATCTCCCCACCAAAGAGTGTACGGAAATGGGTTCACAAGTTGGCGATACAGAAGACTATGTGAAGCAATATAATTTTTAATTTATATAAAAGTTTATTGAAGATCCAAACATGCAATTCACAGTTGGTGAGACAGTCAAACACAATATTAATAGTTTTAGGAATAGAAAGATAGAATGTACAATCTTGTTTCTAGCAGAGAATCTAAATATTGTTACAGTAAAATATTTAAGTAGGATATCCATCAATTATTAAAGTAACATTTATCTTAAATCCCCAAATAGAAGAGTCAGTAAGATACTTCTGTCCCAGGGGAGAATTGTCATCACCTTACTGCAATAACTGTATCTGTACCATGAGCGATGTTGAATCATGTCCAACAAATCTAGCAATCTAATGTGTGCTTCCAATATTTATGTTGTTTTCCTGGTTGCATAACTAATTTCTTATGTATGGGATGTTACCTCAACTGTAGGTAAGTTCATCCCCCTTTATTTCCCAAATAAGGATGTATAACTGCTAATTTCTAGGTAAGATCCATCTTCTTTGATTCCTAAGAAAGGTTGTATAGCTATTAATTTCTAGGTTAGGTCTGTCCCTCTTTGATTTCAAAGAAAGGTTAGCTGTAAGCGTCATGATGGTCAATTTTTCATTAGTCATCTGTGTTTCAAGATTATAATTCAGTTTTGGACTTTCGTTAGCTTTGTTAAAAATTCAGTTGACTGTGGTTTAGGGCTGTCAGCATAAAATCATCTTATCAACTATTACACTGTGGTAGCTTTTGTGACAGTTTGCAAAACTGTGGTATCAATGTTTTACTGTGCGGTGAGTTTTGTGACATTAAGGAGCGAATTCTCCTTCGCAGAAGTTGCCTTTGTGGTTCCAAGATGAGACAAACTTCTTCACTGAGGGTTTTAGTATTATAGAAATGAACTTTTTTAACCTTTTAGGAAGAGGAACCTTTTTTAAAAATGTTTTTTAATCCCTCATTAATAGGAAAATAACTCTTTTAACCTTATAACCCCTCATTATGGCTGGATTCCTTCACAAGGGAATGTTCCTATTTGCCTGTGTGAGCTAGATTGCTGCTTTCTCCATTCTTGGTGAAGAAAACAGCTGGGACATAATTCACATGTAAGCACATTTATCAGTTAGGGTATAATTGTTAGGCTTTCATTGCCTGAAGTATGAAGCACTTGTGCGCAATTACTGCATGTGGAAATGTTGATGTGACATATGGTGCAACTCATACAGCATGTCATTTATTTAATACATACTAGGTGGTGCTTGCAGCCCTCTCACCTCAGTAGAACCAACACCTTCAAATGTTTTTCTCTGCCCTCCCTTGCGATTAAAAGAAATTAATTCTCAGGATCTAAGCGTTGCTAGCAGGTCCAGCATTTATCGCCCACTGCTAGTTGTTCTGATGAGGTGGTATGCAATAGAATGGTTTGCTGTTAAGTGTCAGCCATGTTGGTGTGGGCCTGGAGTCACATATAGGTCACATTTGCCCTAACAAATTCACAGCCATGACAAATGCGTCACTGACCATGAAAGCTCAGGTCCTCCATAAAATTTCAGGTCCTCCATGAAATCGATCATTTGTGAGCTCCGCACAAGGCTCATCTTGCTGATTGCTGGGCATGTTGCGAACATAGCACATTTTAGTGATGGACACAAGGCTCGACTTGCTGATTGGTAGATGAGGGACGACTTCTGCTGCAGTTCTGTGAGTCTCAAGTGCTAACGAACAAGTCAGAAAGGCAGAATGAGCAAATCAAAAACGACCACAACTATTACTGCAGCACATCGAGTGAAAGAATTTGGAAGCCAAATTCTGCACGCGGACGGTGGAATACTGTTTTGTACAAGCTGCAATGTTTGCTTGGATCACACACAGCGGGCAAGGGTCCTGCACCACTTAGAATCCGGAAACCATTGCAGCTGAAAGAGAGCATCTGACACCACACTGCTGGAAAACAAACAGGTAGCAATGATTTCATCTCTTTTTAAGAAGCTGACAGAGAGCTCAGAAAATCATCAGGTGGTTACCATGGAAGTTGGGAATGCTTTTGCAAGCACCAGCAAACCACTGGAAAACTTGATCACCCAAAGCTGCAGGTATTCATTCAAAATGGTGCAAAATGGTGGTTGCTTGCCAAGTTCAAATAAACTATGACAGGACTACCTACCGAAGGTTTATGTTACACATTGTGAGTCTTTTGCAATTATTTGTGATGAGTCCACTGATGAGCAAGACAACTACGTGCTGCATGTTTTGTTTGATTTCATGTCTGGTAATGTCAAAGATGTACAGTCAAGAAAGCTAACAACAGTGCACACAGACTGTGTCCACTTAGAAGCTGTTAATTACACCACAGTTTCCCAAGTGATCATCAAAATTGATTCAAAATATGGTGCAGATTTCAACAAAGTGTCTGCTTTCATTCGTGACAATGTAACTTACATGACAAAAATCTTTCAAATCTGTGCTCCAAGGTGTAATGCCGAATGCTGTCCGTATTACATGTAATGCACGTATAATTTCTATTATCAGTGAGCTGTGGAAAAGTGAGCTTGGCACACTGGTCAGCTACGTTAAAAATATCTTCAAACACTGTCCTAGCCGCAAGCTTCGATACAGGCAACACATTGTAAATGTGGCTGAAATCGGAGAACAAAACATCATCCTTCCTCCAGAGCCAGTATTTGCAACAATCTTCAGCCAGAAGTGCCGAGTTGATGATCCAACTCGGCCTCCTCCTGAAGTCCCCAGCATCACAGATACCAGACTTCAGCCAATTCGATTCACTCCGTGTGATATCAAGAAACGACTGAAGGCATTGGATACTGCAAAAGCTATGGGCCCTGACAATATTCCGGCAGTATTACTGGAGACCTGTGCTCCAGAACTTACTGCGCCCTGAGCCAAGCTGTTCCAGTACAGCTACAACACTGGCATCTACCCTGCAATGTGGAAAATTGCCCAGGTATGTCCTGTACACAAAAAGCAGGATAAGTCCAACCCGGCTAATTACCGCCCCATCAGCCTACTCTCAATCATCAGTAAAGTGATGGAAGGTGTCATAAACAGTGCCATCAAGCGGCACGGCTCAATGACGCTCAGTTTGGGTTCCGCCAGGGTCACTCAGCTCCTGACCTCATTACAGCCTTGGTTCAAACATGGACAAAAGAGCTGAACTCAAGAGGTGAGGTGGGAGTGACTGCCCATGACATCAAGGCAGCATTTGACCGAGTATGGCATCAAGGAGCCCTGGAAAAACTGAGGTCAAGGGGAATCGGGGGAAAACTCTCCGCTGGTTGGAGTCGTACCTAGCGCAAAGAAAGATGGTTGTGGTTGTTGGAGGTCAATCATCTGAGCTCCAGGACATCACTGCAGGAGTTCCTCAGGGTAGTGTCCTAGGCCCAACCATCTTCAGCTGCTTCATCAATGACCTTCCTTCAATCATAAGGTCAGAAGTGGGGATGTTCGCTGATGATTGCACAATGTTCATCACCATTTGTGACTCCTCAGATACTGAAGCAGACCGTGTGGAAATGCAGCAAGACCTGGACAATATCCAGGCTCGGGCTGATAAGTGGCAAGTAACATTCGCGTCAGATAAGTGCCAGGCAATGACCATCTCCAACAAGAGAAAATGGAACCATCTCCCCTTGACATTCAATGGCATTACCATTGCTGAATCCCCCACTATCAACATCCTAGGAGTTACCATTGACCAGAAACTGAACTGGAGTAGCCATATAAATACCATGGCTACAAGAGCAAGTCAAAGGATTGGAATCCTGTGGCGAGTAACTCACCTCCTGAGTCCCCAAAGCCTGTCCACCATCTACAAGGCACAAGTCAGGAGTGTGATGGAATACTCTCCACTTGCCTGGATGGGTGCAGCTCCAACAGCACTCAAGAAGCTCGACACCATTCCAGGACAAAGCAGCCCGCTTGATTGACACCCCATCTACAAACATTCTCTCCCTCCACCTCCGACGCACAGTGGCAGCAGTGTGTACTATCTATAAGATGCACTGCAGCAACGCACCAAGGCCCCTTTGACAGCACCTTCCAAACCCGTGACCTTTACCAACTAGAAGGACAAGGGCAGCAGATATATGGGAACACCACCACCTGCAAGTTCCCCTCCAAATCATACACCATCCTGACTTGGAACTATATCACTGTTCCTTCACTGTCACTGGGTCAAAATCCTGGAACTCCCTTCCTAACAACACTGTGGGTGTACCTACCTCACATGGACGGCAGCAGTTCAAGAAGGCAGCTCACCACCACCTTCTCAAGGGCAATTAGGGATGGGCAATAAATGCTGATCTGGCCAGTGATGCCCATATTCCATGAATGAATAAACAAAAAGTAATTACACCTTGGAATTCTTGGTTTCGGGCTGTAGAGTATTATGCTGCTCACCCGAGATACTACTCAGACTTCGTCTCAGAAAAGTTCATGCTGACACCAAAAAGACAGGTTTTAACAGATATTGTAACCCTTCTAGACAATGCTCAGCTTAATGAGGAGCGTCAGTTTGTCGCAATAATGCTACATGATTGATGGAGTTAATCGCTTTGTTTGAATCTTGACACGTCACAATCCACAAAGCTTACAATAAAGTAATGGATGTACTGTTTGGGGCTGAAGCACTATCAAACAAACAACACTCTGATGACACTGAATTAAATACTTGTACTCAACAGGTGTTTTCTTACATGGCAAAGAAGCTCAAACAATATTTCTGTGATGGGGAAGAGTCATGCGGTGGAAAAAAAAGCAGCTCAGAGGTTTCAACAACCTTTTGCGGCATTCCTGAAAGCTGTGCGTATCTTTGACCCTGCACAAATGCACCTGTTGATGGTGGATTTAAACTCATTTGAAGCGATTCCTGGCTTTGCAATGCATTGCAAAAGAAGCATATTGCACTTTGCCTGTGCTGCAGTTTTGTAACTCTGTGGAATGCAGAATCCTGTGCCTTGCAAGGCTAGCATGGTGCTATCTGACAATTCCAACAAACTCTGTGGAAGCGGAGAGAGCTGTGGCTAAACACGGACAGTGTTCACAGCGCAGAGACAGGAAATGAAGAAACAGATAGTTGCAGGTTGCTCCGTGCTCACATTCAACCACTGACTTCAGTGAGTAAAGAATGAGACTGTTTAGAGTCAGCCTTTTACAATAGTTCTTCTGTACACAATAAATGCCATTCAGGTGAACTCATCAAGTGAGAACCAGGCCATATACAATACGTTGAGAGGGAGACGAAGAGGAAAATAAGACTGGCAAAGTGAGAATATGAGAATAGAATGGCAGTCAACATAAAAGGGGAAGCAAAAATCTTCTACCGGTATATAAATAATAAGTGAGTAGTAAGAGGTGGAGTGGGGCCAATTAAGGACAAAGAGGGTGATATATACTTTGAGGTGTAGGGCAAAGCTAATATACTTAATGAGTATTTTATATCAGTATTCAGTAAGGAAATAGAATCTGACAAAATATCAGTAGAAGCGGAGAGAGAGGAGGCAATGGATAGGATAAAAATTGAGAGGGAGGAGGTACTAAAAAGGCTGGCCATCCTTAGGGTAGATAAGTTGCCTGGTCCGGATGGCTTGCATCCCAGGTTGTTAAAGGAAGTGGGGATGGAGAAAGCGGAACAGCTTGCCATAATCTTCCAATCTTCCCTGGATACAGGAGAGGTGCCAGAGGATTGAAGAGTGGCAAATGTTCCAAGTCACATGATGTGACTTGGAGGGGAGCTTGCATCTGCTGCCCTTATCCTTCTAGGTGATAGATTTCGCAGGTATGGAAGGTGCTATCGAAGGAGCGTTGGTGAGTCGCTGCAGTGCATCTTCTAGATGGTTCACACTGCTGCCATTGTGTGTCAGTGGGGCAGGGACTGAATGTTGAAGGTGGTGGATGGGGTGCCAATCAATTGGGCTGCTTTGTCCTGGATGGTGTCGAGCTTGTTGCATCTGGACACGGGCTGCTTCATTATCTGAGGAGTCATGAATGGTGCTGAACATTGTGCAATCATCAGCGAACATCCCCACTTCTGACCTTATGATGGAGGGAAGGTAATTGGTGAAACAGCTGAAGGTGGTTGGGCCTCGTCCAAAACTAGAGGCCATATATATAATATAGTAACTAATAAATCCATCAGGGAATTCAGGAGAAACCTCTTTATCCAGAGATTGGTTAGAATGTGGAATTCACTACCACAAGGAGTGGTTGAGGTGCATATCATTTAAGGGGACGCTGGATTAACACACAAGGGAGAAAGGAATAGAGGACATATTGATAGAGATGAAGAAGGGTGCGAGGAGGCTTGTATGGAGTATAAATACTGAAATGGACCTGTTGGGCTGAATGGCCTGTTCGTGTGCTGTACTTTCTATGTGATTTTTTTGTAAAAGAATGGAAATTACTATAAATGTGGTATAAACCTCCATGGAGGGAAGAAACAGAGGGGGTAAATAATGACCTTGACTTTCTTGGGCAGCAACCTGGCAAAGTGATCACCCATCCATTGTAGAACCTGTTGGGTTTCCATTGCCCTTGAAATCAGTGGAATGGAAGGTGGGCGGGTTCTATAGCAGGCGACCAATCCACTCCACCAGATTGTGGTGTGGGATGTGAAGGTGAAAATTTATTCCAATGTGTTCTCAAAGCTGAACACAAACTTAGCATTTAAGAAGTCAAAGAAGAAAAAGGCACAGGGAAAGAGCAAGGAAATGAAGTGATAGTGGACAGCTGTAGTGAAGGAACACGTACTGTCACAGGGATAAAGGACAAACACTTTGTACTGTAATGGTTAGCATCCTTCCATCTACAAAAGATGATGGACACGCAGCAAACATATTTAAGTGGGGTGTCTTCTCTTGGTGCACCTTTGTTGATGGTTGTGAAGGCCAATTCTTGAGAGACAGGTTCTGCTACAAGTGCTGAACGTGAAGCTGCCAAGTGACACTGTGAGTTGCTGTTTTTGATGTTGGCACCTATTGCCAAGCTGCAGTATCAACTGGTCATTGTGTCAGTGCACACCAGTCCATAGAATGTGTCGCCATTTCGCTCTTTCACCAGCTAGTGATTCCCAAGTGCGATAGTCGACATTTAGGGCCTTCATGTAATGCTTGCAAGCATCCTTGAAGTGGAGCTTTGGGCGGCCCACTGGTCGTCTGGCCCCGGCTACCTCACCATACAGAAGGAAGGTATGTGACCGTCTTCTACAGATGTGTCTGATCCACCAAAGCCACCTCAGTTTGATTAGTGCCAACACACTTGGGAGCTCTGTCTTTGAAAGGACTGCCACATTTGTGATTTTGTCCTGTCAGGATATACTCAGAATGTGACGCAGACAGCAAAGATGGAAATTATTGAGCTTCTTTTCCTGGTAGCTGTAAGTCGCCCATGTTTCACAGCCATACAGCAAGGTGCTGAGAACACAGGCCTTATAAACCATCAGCTTGGTCCTATGGGTCAGCTTGGTGTTATTCCATGCACGTTTGCAAGTTGGCCAAAGGTGGTAGCTGCTTTCCCTCTGCAAGTATTGAGCTGTGCATCAAGGGACAGATTATCTGTGGACCCAAGGTAGCAGAATTTGCTACCAACTTCCAATGGGGTGATATTTAGTGTGATCAGAGATGGAGATGCAACACTTTGGCCCATGACCACGATTTTCTTGTTGCTTATAGTCAAGGAGAACATGTTACAGGCATGGAGGAGACAGTCTTTGTGTCTGAGTTTCCATGTGAGCGACTAGCACAGCATCATCAGCGTAGAGGAGTTCTCTGATCAGGACACATTCTGTGTTTTTGTCTTCGCTTTCAGCCGTGATAAATTTTAGAGCTTGCCATCTGACCTGGTGTGCAAGTAGACTCCTTCCATATCTGCAGGGAAGGCAAAGGTCAGGAGCATGGAGAAAAAGATGCCAAACAGAGTGTGGGCTAGGACACAACCATGTTTCACTCCATTCTTCACTCCGAAACTGTTGGAAGTGGAGCTATCAAACTGTACTGTGCAGTGCATGCTGTCATGGAAGGAGCGAAGAGACTGAGGAGCTTCGGTGGACAGCTAATTTTTTCCACATCTTGTCGAGCCCTGCTCTGTAATGAGCTTTATATTGTTCTATGGTCCACTAGGTTTTCTAAATAAAACCTTGTATATAAACTCCAGACTGACTCCACTGCAGTTGTGAGGGACAGCCTCATAGTCAGCAGTGCCATCCTTTGGATGAGATGTGAAACCATTTGTCTTTTCTATTGGTGGACATTGGGATTAGAATAGTTAGGTGCTTGATGGCTGGCACAGACACGATGGGCCGAAGGGCCTGTTTCTGTGTTGTATAACTCTATGACTCTATGACATGAAAGAAGTCACAGTACTATTGAAGATAAGCTAGATTATTCTCTCCAGATCAAAATTCCTCCCACAACCATCACCACCTAAAACAGATTAACCGGGCCATTCACCGCTTTGTCATCTGTGGGATCCCAGTGCTTGCAAAATGGCTGCCGTGAGCACACTCACTGCATTCCAAAGCAATTTATTGGACCTGAAGCACATTGGGACTTGTCTCAGAGAGATCATGCAGTAAATGTTGGTCTTCACCACATGGTCAGTAACCTGGGGCAGCAAATCACCTGCCCAGTTTCTAAAATGAGTGGGTTCTATAAAAAGCAGGTGATCTGCTCCGCCAGATTACTGCCCCCATTCGATGAAGATGAAAGTTCAACCTCTGCCTCCCCCATAACTGCTTTATAGGTGCAAGCCTTACTTTCTACACAACACTCACTTTATAACCCTTATGAGGTGCTTTATGTCCAACTCCTTTATCACTGCATCTTCCTCCAGTACAAAATCTTTAATGTTTAACCTTTCAACAACACCACCTACTGACTAATAGCAAAATCTAAAGTAGGGCAGCCAAAATATTTTTACATTAAAGGCAAGTCACCCAACAGTCATCATCTCATAAACAGATCCCTGATTGCAGTCATTAAGCCAATAAATAGGATGATTATTGTAATTACCCCATGTGCCGGCATTTACTTTGACCTTTCAGGCACGCCTTTTAATTACTTAATCAGTTTTGTAATGTGTTCACTCGTTTGTACTTGTTTGCATCTTTACCTTCATTTGTTCGGTTTACTTTAGTTACTTGCGATTCGTTAATTTTAAAGCAAACACTTGTTTTTATTTCCCCTCTCCTTTTATTGTCACATTTGATTAATTTAATCCTTTATTCTTGTACAAGGTTCTCTGTCTTGCCCTGCTTATTGCTGTGGGCTGACATATATTAATACTGCTTTCTCTCTCTCTCTTGTCCTGTGCATGTTAATAAGAGGGTTGCTTTCAAGCAAGGAAATATCAAAAGAGAAGTTTTAAAAGAAAATAATCCTGCTTTCTCCCATCTTCTTTGCTGAAGAGCTGGGGGCTGAATCTAATCTTCGTCAGTAGCGCAAAAGAGGTTCCCAGCCAATTTCCAGCCTTATTTTTCCAATTGACTTTGCTATGAGCTTGCTTTGCATGACTTGGCATAATCCGATTTCACCTCCTTTGACTCAGGTTGGGTTTCAGCTCGTCATCAAACTTTGCAGCACAGAAGGATACCATTCATTCCATTGTGCCTGTGCGTGCTCACTTTGCCCTGTTCGACTGCCATTACTTCATTAGCCTTTTAAATTCATTTTGAGGGGTACAGTGTTGTAGCAGTTATGTTACTAGAATAATAACCCTTGACTAATAATCATGTATGGAATATGAGCTCAAATCCCACCAGGGCAGTTTGAGAGTTTGAAGAATCTTGCAGCAATCACTAATGCCAGAGCACAATGTAAGGTAAATTAACAAAGCGAAACTCAGTTTATGAGCATAAAATTAACATACCTTGAGCAAATCTCAAGATTAGAAGGAATATTTTTAACCCACACTGAACGGCGAATGTGTGGAATAGACTCCTGTTGAAAACAATTAATTCTGTGTTGATTTAACACCTTTTGGGAAGAACTAGATGAAAATCTGTTGAAAATCCGGGGAAGAAGAGAACCAAAGCTATAAGGATCCATTAAATAGCATGACATATGTCGCACCTGAGACATCAGGCTCCGGATGTCACAATGCAGACATCACACTTTATTACAGTAGCGAAAGCAATCCTAAAATAAAAACAAAGCCAGTTACATAATCCTGGTAGTTCCTAACCTGTTGTTAAAACTGATGAGCAATTTATAATTGACAAATTTCCTTGACTACACGGTACTTACAACTGTGAGTGTCTTGAGGTTGAGGTTGAGGTGTGAGGTGAGCTCTGGTTAGGCCCCAACTAGAGTATTGTGTCCAGTTCTGGTCACCACACTTTAGGAAAGATGTGAGGGTCTTTGAGAGGATGCAGAGGAGATTTACCAGAATAGTTCCAGGGATGGGGGATTTTAGTTACAAGGTTAAGTTGGAAAAGCTAGGTTTGTCCTCCCTGGAGCAAAATAAATTGTGCGTGGGGATTTGATAGAGGTGTACAAGATTTTGACAAGCTTAGATATGGAAATCTGTTCCCATTAATTGATGGCACAACGACTAGGGGACACAGATTGAAGATTTTGGGCGAGAGATGTAGGGGAAATGTGAGGAACGACTTTTTTACGTAGCTGATGGTAATGACCTGGAACTTGCTGCCTACAAGGTGGTGGAAGTGGAGACAATCAATGATTTCAAAAAGTAATTGGACGGGAACTTGAAGGAAATTAACATGCAGGGCTACAGGGATCGAGTGGGAGAGTGGAATTGACTGGATTGCTACGCAGAGAGCGGGCATGGCCATATGGCCTCCTTCTGTGCCGTAAATGACTCTATGAGATACAACTCTATGAGATGAATGATTGCATTATTTAACAGCAATTAACAAAAAAAAAGACTTGCACTTCACAACCCCAGGATGTTTCAAATCGCTTTTCAGCCAATGAAGTACTGTTCAAGTGTAGTCACTGTGGAAAACATGGCAGCCAATTTGGACAAGCAAGGTCCCACTGACATTAATGTGATAGTGACCCAATAAATTGTTATGGTGATGTTGATTGGGGGATAAATATTGGCCAGGATATTGAGGAAAACTTTCTCATTCTTCTTCATAGTCAGTATGAGGAACTAGGTACCAAATTAAGAAGCAGAACCTCAAAGGTAATAATCTCTGGATTATTACCTGAGCCGCGTGCAAATTGGCATAGGGCAAATAAGATCAGAGAAATTAATGCGTGGCTCAAAGACTGGTGTGGTAGAAATGGGTCCAGGTTCGTGGGGCACTGGCACAGTACTGGGGAAAGTGGGGGCTGTACCATTGGGACAATCTACACCTCAACCGTGCTGGGACCAATGTTCTAGCAAGCTGCATAACTAGGGATGTAGAGAGGGTTTTAAACTAAATAGTGGAGACTGGAGATCAAATTTGGAAAGATGCGGTAAATCAAAGAGTAGAGACATGCCAAGAGAGAAAGGTATTAAAATGGCAAAAGACAAACAGACCTTAACAGGAAGAGACAGTGAGTACAAATCTAAGAGTAAATCAGCAGACATAGCATTCAAAACAAAACAGATGAATTGAGAGTACAAATAGAAATAAATAAATATGATCTGATAGCCATTACAGAGACATGGTTGCAGGATGACATAGATTGGGATCTGAAATATTGAAGGGTATATGGCATTTAAGAAGGACAGGAAGCTCGGAAAATGTGGAGGGGTAGCTCTGTTAATTAATGATGGTATTAGCGCAATAGAGAGGGATGACCTAAGTTCAGGATACCAGGATGTAGAAGCGGTTTGGGTAGAGATGAGAAATCATAAAGGCAAGAAATCACTTGTGGGAGTGGTGTACAGGCCACCTACCATTAACTACACTGTAGGACGGGGTATAAAGGAAGAAATAATAGGTGCTTGTCAGAAAGGTACGGTGATAATTATGGGGGATATTTAACCTACATATAGACTGGAAAAATCAGATGGGCAGAGTTAGCCTAAATGAGGAGTACATAGAATGTTTTCAGGATAATTTCTTGGAACAATATGTTCTGAAACAAACCAGAGAGCAGGCTATACTAGAGCTGGTGTTATGCAATGAGATAGAATTAATTAATGACCTCATAGTTAAGGCACCCCTAGATCGCAGCAATCACAATGTGATTGAATTTTACATTCAGTTTGAGGGAGAGAAGAATAGGTCCAAGACTAGTATTTTGACTTAAGTAAGGGAAATTATGAGGGCATGAAAGCACAGCTAGATAAAGTGAACTGGCAAATCAGGTTAAGGGATAGGTCAATAGAGATGCAGACATTTAAGGGGATATTTCATAATACACAGAATAGATACATTTCAACGAGAAAGAAAAATTCCAAGGATGGGACTCGCCATCCATGGTTAACTAAAACAGTTAAAGATAGTATCAAACTTAAAGAAAAAGCCAATAATTGCGCTAAGATGGGAGGCAGGTCAGAAGATTGGACAGAATATAAAAAACAGCAAAGAATAACTAAGAGATTGATAAGGAAGGTAAAATTACAGTACAAGAGAAAGCTAGCTAGAAATATAAAGACAGATAGTAAGAGTTTCTATAGATATTTTAAAAAGAAGAGTTAACAAAGTGAGCATTGGTCCTATAGAAAGTGAGTCTGGGGAATTAATAATGGATAATAAGGAAGATGGCAGATGAATTGAACAGGTATTTTGCATCTGTCTTCACCATAAAGGATACAAGTAACATTCCAGTATTAGCTGTAAATTAGGAAATGGAAGGGAGGGAGGAACTCAAGAAAATTACAATTACCAGGGAAGTGGTACTGAACAAATTGTTGGAGCTGCAGGCTGGCAAGTCCCCAGGTCCTGATGAACCTCATCCTAGGGTCTGAAAAGCAGAGGTTAGTGAAATCGTTGATGTGTTAGTTTTAATATTCCAAAATTCCCTAGATTTCGGGAAGGTTCCATTAGATTGGAAAATAGCCAATGGAGTTCCTTTATTCAAAAAGGGAGGGAGACGGAAAGCAGGAAACTACAGGCCAGTTAGCTTATCATCTGTCTTTGGGAAAATGTTAGAAGCTATTATTAAAGACGTTATAGCAGGGCATTTAGAAAAATTCAAGGTAATCAGGCAGAGTCAACATGGTTTTGTGAAAGGGAAATCATGTTTAACCAATTTATTGGAGTTCTTTGAGGGAGTTACATGTGCTATGGATAAAGGGGAACTGGTGGATGTACTGTGCTTAGATTTCCAGAAGGCATTTGATAAGGTGACACATCAAAGGTTACTGCAGAAAATAAAAGTTCACGGTGTAGGGTGTAACATATTGGCATGGATAGAAGATTGGCTAGCTAACAGGAGACAGAGTCGGCATAAATGGGTAATTTTCTGGTTAGCAAGATGTAATGAGTGGTGTGCCACAGAGATCTGTGCTGGGGCCTCAACTTTTCGCAATTTATATAAATGACTTACTTGAAGGAATTTGCTGATGGCACAAAGATAGGTTGGAAATTAACTTGTGAAGAGAACATAAGGGGGCTACAAAGGGATATAGATAGGTTAAGTGAGTGGGTAAAGACCCGGCAAATGGATTATAATATGGGAAAGTGGGACATTGTCCACTTTGGCAGGAAGAATAAAAAAGAAGCATATTATCTAAATGGTGAGAGATTGCAGAGCTCTGAGATGCAGAAGGATCTGGGTGTCCTGGTGCATGAATTTCAAAAGGTAGGTACAACACGTAATTAGGAAAGCCAATAGAATGTTATTGTTTATCGCGAGGGGAATTGAATACAAAAGTAGGAAGGTTTTGCTTCAGCTATACAGGGCACTGGTGAGACCACATCTGGAGTACTGTGTACAGTACTGGTCTCCTTATTTAAGGAAGGATGTAAATGCATTGGAGGCAGTATAGAGAAGATTTACTGGACTAATACCTGGAATGGGCAGGCTGTCATATGAGGAAAGATTGGACAGGCTAGGCTTGTATCCGCTGGACTTTAGAAGAGTAAGAGGTGACCTGATTGAAACATATAAGATCCTGAGGGGTCTTGACAGGGTGTATGTGGAAAGGATGTTTCTCCTTGTGGGAGAATCTAGAACTAGGGGTCACTGTTTAAAAATAAGGGGTCGCCCATTTAACACAGGGATGAGGAGAATATTTTTCTCTCTGAGGGTCGTGAATCTTTGGAATTCTTTTCCTCAAAAGGCGGTCAAAGCAGAGTCTTTGAATATTTTTTAAGGCAGAGGTGGATTCATTCTTGATAAGCAAGGGGGTGGAAAGTTATTGGGGGTAGGTGGAAATGTGGAGTAATCAGTTCAGCCGTGAGCAGACTCGAAGTGCCGAGTGGCCTACTCTTGCTCCTAATTCTTATGTTTGTATGTTCAAACAATGCCATGGGATCTTTCACATCCACAGGGCCTTAGTTTAGCCTCTCAGCTGGAAGACAGCACCTTTGACAGCGTAGCAGTCCCTCAGTACTGCACTGGAGTGTCAGTCTTGATCTCTGTGCTCACATCAATGGCGTGGGACTTGAACCCACAATATATCTGATTTAGAGGCAGAAACACCACCACTGAGCCCTGACCGACAGCTGGATCCATGCTGTGTTACAGAGAAACAGCACCATCTTTACTGATAAATGGGGCTGTGGTTTACAAAGGATGACAATGGACGTTTATTTGGAATATCCTATTAATATGATACAACCACACAGTTCCCTTAGACAACATTTGCACTGTGCGGATTTTATTTCTTCAGATACATGAGTACTCAGTGAAATCTTCAATTCACATCATTCAAAAGATTGATTCGAAAAAGACATAGTCCCAAGACAATTCTGTGTTGCATTCCTTGGTTTACATTCGGTTAACTGAACTGAGCAGAGTGTGTTCAGAGAGTAACATTTATAAGTTGGTAATCCTGACGCACATGGGAGCATCTGTCTGGAATTCCTGCACAAAGGTCAGTCATCCTGATAACCAAGTCCACATCATTTTCTTGCTTAATTCTAATGGATGAATAATCATGCAGGCCACAAAGCTGACCAGCTGATCTTCACACTAGACTTCCTGATACACACATCCATCGCACTAACTCATATCATACAAGCATACGAATTAGGAGCAGGAGTAGGCCACTCGGCCCTTCGAGCCTGCTCCGCCATTCAATAAGTTCATGGCTGAACTGATTACTCCACATTTCTACCTACCCCCAATCACCTTCCACACCCTTGCTTATCAAGAATCTATCTACCTCTGCCTTAAATATATTCAAGGACTCTGCTTCCACTGTCTTTTGAGGAAGAGAGTTCCAAAGACTCACGACCCTCTGAGAGAAAAAAATTCTCCTCATCTCTCTTCAATGGGTTACCCCTTATTTTAAAATAGTGATCTCTAGTTCTAGATTATCTCACAGGGAAAATATCCTGTCCACATCCACCCTGTCAAGACCCCTCAGAATCTTATATGTTTCAACAAGTTGCCTCTTACTCTCCTAAATTCCAGCAGATACAAGCCTAGCCTGTCCAATCTTTCCTCATTTAACATGTTGGCACGATACTGGCATACAAGCTCCGGTATAACCAAAGTGATTCTCATCTTTATGTGTAGGCCTAGATAGTGAGTTCTGGCAGGCTATTAGAGTAGAAGATGGGCTTGGATGGTGAGTGGGGATCAGTGGGGAGCCAGGTTTGGGAGCTGTGGATAAAATAGAGCAAATCATTGCCAAGCCCAGCTCTACCCTAACCTTCCTGTCACACCCATGGGAACATGAGTTGGTTATGTAGCCCCTCGTGTCTGTTCCATCATTCAATGTGATCATGGCTGATCTGTGACTTTACTCCAGTACTGAGGAGCAATTAGTAGTCAGAACTCTAATTGATATTTCCCCTCCTTTTCCCAGATAGACAAGCTCAATTATATCAGGGTACACTGGAGCAGCTGCTGCACTAGCAATCCAGTAAGCCATGAGTAACAATCTTGTCAGAACGTAAATTCAATTCCCACACTAGCAGTTTGAGAATTTGAATTCAGTGTTTTTTTTTCAAAAGAATCTGGAAATTAAAAATAGAACCTGCATTACTGTGTCTTACAGGCCCCCACCTGCCAAGAATGAGGCACATTGGTTTTGTCATATGAACATTGATTTTTAACTGCTGCTGGAGCGAGGAAATGACTTGTTGAACATATCAACCGTGGCTGGAAAAAACATTTGCATACTAACAGATGTGCTTGTGCAGACAAAGGACCTTTCCCAGACATATTCAACCCACAATGGATGTTCATCACCAGGAGTGGGGAAGCGCACTCCAGGGCCTGCTGCGGTAATGCAATCCACAGGGGCCGGGACTAGTTGGACCAGCTTGCCAGATGAATAGCTGGCTATTCCAGGTCTTTTGAACTAGCCACAGGGAGTTTGAACTGAGAAAGACTGTTTGCTCCTGGACTGAGAACATCTCTTTCCCACAGGCCTCTGAATCCACAGAAGACACATGAATCCGAAGAGAGAAAAGTCTCCTACAGCGAGCAAGGTTTAAGAAGAATACTGAGCCCCAATGAAAAGCAAGATCTACCTACAACCAAGGACGCTACAGTGAACTCGAAGAAGCGTAACAAAACCTCTTCAGATATTGCCTCAAACTTTTCCACTTTTTTTTTTCTTCTGCTCTTTTCTGTCTCTATTTGCATGTATGTATCGCATATGCATGCTAACGTGGGCGCATCGTGTATCCGTATGTGTCAACCGAATTTAAGTTTAAGTTTAAGTATAATAAATTTCAACTTTTCTTCTTTAAACCTAAGAAAACCTGTTTGTGCTGGTTTCTTTGCCTTATAATTGGAAAGTAGTGAACAAGGATTCGCCAAGGGGAAGTTAAAAACACAGTGTGTTTAAAATTGAACTCTGTTGCAGTAAGACCAGATGAAGGCTGAGAGGGACCCCAAGGCACCTTTCTCACCCGGTTGTAACAACTGAAAGTGAAAGCTCTAGAATTGCTGTAAAAAACAAACTGGTTCCTTGACGGAACCTACAATTCTTGTCAAGTCAAGCACTCCACCACCCACGCTACACTTGTTCCTTGAGTGCCTGCTATTTCCCGGAATTAATGCCATCATCTCGATCAGCACCAACAATTTTAAAGGGGAAGAAAAATGTGACAGAAAGCAATTGGAACAGGACACTGATCAAAAGAGCACATTTATGCACATCTCCATTCATCGGAAATGTTATCTTCTGAAGCTGGAATGCTCCAGTTTAATTCCAGGAGACATGGAACTTTCAGAGAGGTAGATTCTGAACCTGCCACCCAGTTGCTAACTGGCAATGCCGAACAAACGGCCTTTATAGAAACCGTTCAATTTGCAATTCCAACTGAAATCGGTGGAATTGGAAACCGGGCGTTTTCTCTAACGGACAAGTCCTCATTGCTAGTTTTTCATACGGCTCTGTGAATTGAAACCCCAGGATACTTGATTTACAACAGTTTTGTGGAGAGCCAGGAGAAGCTAGGATGGTTCTCCTCAGAGCAGAGAAGGTTTAGGGGAAATTTAGCAGAGGTGTTCAAAGTTATGAGGGGTATTGAGAGAGTATATAGGGAGAAACTATTTCTAGTGGTGGATGGGTCAGTAACCAGATGATACAGATTTAAAGTAATTGGCAAAACAACCAGATAGGAAATGAGAATAATTTTTTTTTTACGCCGCCAGTTGCTATGATCTGGAATGCATTGCCTAAAAGGATGGTGGAAGCAGATACAATAGTAATTTTCAAAAGGGAATTGGACACACACTGGAAAAGGAATAATTTATAGGGTTATGGTGAAAGAGCAGGGGAGTGGGATGAACTGGATAGCTCTTTCAAAAAGCCAACATAGGCACGATGGCTAAATGGCCACCTTTTATGCTGTATGATTCGGTGATAGCAAGGCAAACTCAATGACAAAATTTCTTGGTTGCTTGCCTCATGTCTCTCTCAGTGTCTCACCATCTGATGAAGGGTCTCTTCACTACACCCTGAAATACAACCCTTCTTTTCCTTTCAAATTCTGACAGAGTCTCTGTATGTCATCTGTTTTCTTATTTCTAACAGTTCCCTTTTGTATTATAATGCTTTGGGCATCACAATCACACTTCTACTCTCTTCAGTCCAACACCCAAAGTGCAGTTAAACTTCTCAGCAAAAGAACTGCCATAGCATTCCACTTACATGGATTTTACAGCGCAGAAACAGGCCATTTGGCCCAACTGGTCCATGCCAGTGTTTACGATCTACATGAGTCTCTAACCACCACCCCCCCCCCTCCACTTCATCTAACCCATCAACATATCCTTTTATTCATCTCACCCTCATGTATATATCCAGTTTGTTCTTAAATGCATCTATGCTATTCACGTCAACTACTCCTTACAGTAGCAAGCTCACATTCTAGCCGCCCTCTGGGTAAAGATGTTTCTCCTGAGTTCCTTTTTGGACTTATTAGTGACTATCTTACATTCGTATCCTCTAGTTTTAGTCCCCCCCACAAGTAAAAACTTCCTCTCTAGGTCTACCTATCAAACCACATCACAATTTTAAAGACCTCTATTAGGTCCCCTCTCAATCTTCTCTTTTTTAGAGAAACAAGCCCCAGCCTGTTCAATCTTTCCTGATCGTTGTAACCTCTCAGTTATAGGAACTTAGGAAATGCAGTAAGTCCCCAACACAATACCACCATGCAGTGAGATCATGGCAGATCTGTATCTAATCTCCACAGCTGCCTTTTATACTTGTGTCTAACAAAAATCTATCAATCTCAGATTTAAAATGATGAGTTGAGTTTGCATCTACAGCTATCTGTGTGAGGCAATTCTACACTTCAGCCACCCTTTGTGGAGCACTAACTTCTCTCCTGAATGTCCTGGCTCTGATTTTAAGTTATGTCCCCTTGTACTAGACTCCCCCAGCAGTGGAAATAGTTTCAACCTCTATACCCTAATCAATTCCTTTCGAAATCCTAAAAACCTCAAGCAAGGGATTAACAGCCAATTTTATGTCATCTCTCCTTATAATTTAACCCTTGGGCCCCTGTTAACATTCTTGTGACTGCAACCCTTCCAAATCCTTGCATATCTTTTTTACATCTTCAGCAGTGCCTCGATACCCTTTTTTGCCCAGGTCGCACAATGTACAACAACAAGTTATATTTATATAGCACCTTTAATGTAGTAAAACATCCCAAGGCACTTTATAGGAACATTATAAAATAAAAAAAACACCAAGCCAAGAAGATATTAGGTCAGATGACTAAAAGCTTTGTAAAAGCAGTAGGTTTTAAGGAGCCTCTTAAAGGAGGAAAGCAAGGTGGAGAGGTGTTGGGAGGGAATTCCAAAGCTTAAGACCAAGAGAATTGAAGACTTAGCCACCAATGGTGAAGTGATTAAAATCAGGGATGTGCAAGAGGCCAGAATTAGAGCAGCGCAGATATCTCGGAGGGTTGTGGGACTGGAGGAAATTAAGAGATAGGGAGGGGCAAGGCCATGGAGAGATTGAAAACAAGGATGAGAATTTTAAAATCAAGACGTTGCTTGACAGTGGGACAACGTAGATCAGCAAGCACAGGGGTGATAGGGGAATAGGACTTTGTGCGAGTTAAGACACGGGCTACAGAGCTTTGGATGAACTTAAGTTTCCAGAGGGTAGAATGTGGGAGACCAGCCAGGAGTGCATTGGAATAGTCATGTCTCAAGGTAACAAAGGCATGAATGAGGGTTTCAGCAGCAGATCTGTTGAGACAGGGGCAAAGTCAGTTGATGCTGGTATGGTCAAGTGAAGAAGGGTCGAAGAGCTTCCTTCTTTTTCCTCTCCTTGTTTGACCACAACACGTTTAATTCTTTCCTAAAGTGGATGTACTGGTCAATTCATAGAAAATAGGAGCAGGAGTAGGCCATTTGGCCCTTCGAGCCTGCTCCGCCATTCATTATGATCATGGCTGATCATTCAACTCAGTAACCTGTTGCCCGCTTTCCCCCCATATCCTTTGATCCCTTTTTCCCCAAAAGTTACATCTAACTCCTTCTTGAAAACATACAATGTTTTGGCCTCAACTGCTTTCTGTGGTAGCGAATTCCACAGGCTCACCACTCTCTGGGTGAAGGAATTTCTCCTCATCTCAGTCCTGAAAGGTTTACCCCGTATCCTTAGACTATGACCCCTGGTTCTGGACTCCCCCACCATCGGGAACATCCTTCCTGGATCTACCCTGTCAAGTCCTGTTAGAATTTTATAAGTTTCTATTACATCCCCCCTCCATCGAATATAATCCTAACCGACTCAATTTCTACTCATACGTCCATCCTGCCATCCTAGGAATCAGTCTGGTAAACCTTTTCTGCACTCCCTCTATTGCAAGAACATCCTTCCTCAGATAAGGAGACCAAAACTGCACACAATATTCCAGGTGTGGCCTCACCACAGCTCTGTATAATTGCAGCAAGACATCACTGCTCCTGAACTCGAATCCTCTTGCTATGAAGGCCAACATACCATTTGTCTTTTTTACCACCTGTTGCACCTGCATGCTTACCTTCAGCGACTAGTGTACGAGAACACCCAGGTCTCATTGCATATTCCCCTCTCTCAGTTTATAGCCTTTCAGATAATAATCTGCCTTCCTGTTTTTGCTACCAAAGTGGATAACCTCACATTTATCCACATTATACTGCATTAGCCCACTCACTCAACTTGTCCAAATCACCCTGAAGCCTCTCTGCATCCTCCTCATAACTCACCCTCCCAATCAGTTTTGTGTCATTTGCAAATTTGGAGATATTACATTTAGTTCCTTCATCTAAATCATTAATATATATTGTGAATAGCTGGTGTCCTAGTATCTAGTTCAGTCGGTGTTTGATTATTTACTTGCTATGATCATAGCAAGAACCAATTGGACAGGTTTTCTTGAGTTAACGAAGAAAGAGGTTAACTTTATTGTACCTAAACCGAACTAATAAAATAATAAACAATGTGACAACTTTCACTCACACACACCCTGGAGGTTTACACACACACAAATAGGTTACAGCGTGGGGAAAGGTAGATTGGTTGAGCTAGAGACTACAAAACAAAAGGGTACACAATCTGTGGGCTTTGGTGATTCAGCTGGCTTCTCGATGAATTTGGTGGTCCTGAGGCTTTTATTTTGAAGAAGTAGATGACAGGTTCAGTTGGTCTCTTTGGAGATAGTGATGCGGCTGATTTCTTCCAATGGGGTTTCTGATTGAAGCCGGAGTATGCAAAGTCAACAACAGGATTTGAAAGTTTCAAGCTGGAATGGAGAGACAGAGAGAGAGGGAGATCCACATTTAGTGTCTGCTCCTGTCAGAGTCCAGTTGCTTCTCCTCTGCTGCAAAGAAAAACACCAGCTTAAAACCTCAGATGGGGAGGGGCTTGTCACATGGCAGTCACTCAGTCATTCAAACATAGCAGTTAGCAGTATTTCTCTGCTTACTGTAAGAACAGGCAGTTCCTTTAAACTTCCTAGGTTTGGTTCTTGCTGGGATATTAGCAGACATTTTGTCTCTCTCCTCACAAGCATTGTAATGTAAGATACAGTGTTGCAAATTAGGTGATCATCTTAAGCTGAAAGGATGACTTTGCTGGCAGCTTGTCTTCTTAAATGTATTTAAAAAAATGTATTTAAAAAAAATACAAATTCAGATCTCGAATCAGCGGACCAAAGAATATTATCATTCAACAAAACACATTGGCGTAACAATGCATTGGAGATGAAAAAAGGCGGACTTAGTGATCGCACGAATATGTGACTGGAAGCTTATCTCTGGATAAAATACAATAAAGGGTACAATTCTAAAGAGGGTACAGTGTCAGAGGGATCTTGGGGAGTATATGTGCACAAATCCTTGAAGGCAGCCGGGAAGGTTAAGAAAGCAGTTAATACAGCATATGAAATCCTGGGCTTTACAAATAGGGGCAGAAAGCACAAAAGCAAGGAAATTCAAACTCAACTGGAGTCTTGTGTCTTGTTCTGGGCACCACACTTTAGGAAGATGTGAAGGCATTAGAGAGGGTGCAGAAAAGATTCCCGAGAATGGTTCCAGGGATGAGGAACTTCAGTTACGTGGATAGATTGGAGAAGCTGAGGCTGTTCTCCTTGGAGAAAAGAAGATTAAGAGGAAATGTTATAGATAAATCATTATGTGACTGGATAGAGTAGATAGGGAGAAACTCTTCCAATTGGCGGAAGGATCGATTACCAGAGGGCACTGATTTAAGGTGATTGGCAAAAGAAGCAATGGGGACATGAGGAAAACTTCTTTATGCAGCGAGTGGCTAGGATCTGGAAAGCACGGCCTGAAAGTGCAGTGGAGACAGATTCAATCGAAGCCTCCAGAAAAGAATTGGATAATTATCTGATGAGAAAAAATATGCAGGGCTATGAGGAAAAGGCAGAGGACTGGGACTAGGTGAGTTGCTCTTGCCAGCAAGGACAGGATGGACTGGTGTATGGCCTCCTTATAAACTGTGACTATTCTATGGTTCTATGATTCTAAATATGACACTAAGGTTGGGAACAGACTGATTTAGTCTCAGATGTTGCCAAGGTGAGGGATGGGATTGGTAGCTCAGGAACAGCGTTTGGAGCAGGCACTGAAAACAATGGCTTCAGTCTTCCCAATATGTAATTGGAGGAAATTTCTGCTCATCCAGTACTGGATGTCGGAAAATCAGACTGATAATTTAGCATCAATGAAAGAGTTGACGGAGATTGTAGTGAGGTAGTGCAGTGTAGAAATGAAAAGCAGCTCACAGCAGGTCATGTCATTGGCTTGAACTATGTAGCAGTAAAAACAGAAAGGGAAAAACTCCTTAGAACATCAGTGCGTCAGCACAAAAGGTAAGAACAAAGTTTATTGTTCAGAAAAGAAATGAAAGCACACAAAACAAGGGTTGTTAGAGTGTGTGATTTGTAACCAGTGCCAAATACAAGAGAGGTAATAAAATCCAGGTTATTGTCAGAGGCAGTGGAATAGGAGCAGTTACGGAGCCTGGAAATTACTTCTATTCAAGCACAGGATATTAAGGGCATAAAATATTATTTTTTTTTTAAAGATGACTGTCAATAGTCCCTGTTTTATGATGGGTTTTAAAACACATGGTAAAAAAAAATTGCAAGACAGATATAATTTAGGTGGGTAAAAGAAAACACTTAACGTCAGTGCTGGAAGTTGCTAATATACTGGTTTCTCAGCTAACGGAACATAAAACATAATAGAAGATAAATGAACAGATCAAAGTGGCACCATTGTACCAAGGGTAGACAATCGTATATATACTGGTGCCTTAATGTGAGTATCCTGCTGGCAAGAAAAGTGTTGCCTTTATTCAATCTTTCCCATTAAAGTACATAAGAATAAATTGAAACTAAATGCCCTCTTTTCATATTGCTGTGTTAGACTACAAAAAGCACTGAATCATGTGCAGAGAATGTGGTGTCAGCTTGGTTTCACTGGTAGTACTTGTGACTCAGTCTAAAGCTCGTCAGATCAAGCCCCAGTCGGGGTCTTGAGTGCATCATCTCAGTTAACACATCAGTGCAGCACAGAAGGAGCACTGCATTATCCAGTGCCGTCCTTTAGATAAGCTGTTAGACCAAGCTCCTGTAACTCTGTTCCAATGACGGAGATTATCTGGTCATTTATCGCATTGTTGTTCGTGAGAGTTTGCTGTGTTCCAATTGTCCACTTGTGTTCTCGATATTACAACAGTGACTACACTTGGTTGTGAAGTGATTTAGCTGATAAGTGATGCAATTTGGTCGAAAGAACGAGGAGAGGCAATATAAAATAAAGGATACAATTCTAAAGGGGTTGCAGGAACAGAGGGACCTGAGGGTATATGTGAACAAATTGTTAAAGGTGGCAGGACAGGTTGAGAAAATGGTTAATAAGGCACACGAATCCTGGGCTTTATTAAATAGAGGCAGAGAGTACAAAAGCAAGGAAGTTATGATAAACCTGTATAAAATGCTGATTTGGCCTCAACTGGAGTATTGTGTCTAATTCTGGGCACCATGCTTTGTGGTTTGTTCTTCGAGGCGAAGATGGCCATGTTCATCATCACGGGTGTTTGCTAGGGTCACGGTGTGTATGTAGGTAACTGCTAAGGCCAATCTGCACCCCGAAGGTTCTGCTGCAAGTAGGACAGGATACTGCAGATGACTGAATCTTGGGCAAACTGCTGGCTTGGGATTTCCTCTCCTTGAGTTTGCTCTCTGCCTTTGATATGCACTTGTTTTCAGGGGATGCTGCACCCTTTTATATTTGGTTGTGTCAGGTGCAGCAATCCTGGGCGATCTTCTCCCAGGATTCAGGGTTGATATTAAATCTCTGAAGCAACGCCTTCAGAGTGTCCTCGTAGCGCTTCCTTTGACCACCATGAAAGTGCATCCCAGATTCACGTTCTCCATAGACGATTCGTTTTGGTATGCGAGTGTCAGGCATTCTGGCTACATGACCACACTTCAGGAAGGATGTAAAGGCATTGGAGACTGTGCAGAAAATATTCACGAGAATGGTTCCAGGGATGAAGAACTTCAGTTACGTGGATAGATTGGAGAAGCTGAGGCTGTTCTTCTTAGAGAAAAGAAGCTTGAGAGGAGATTTTATAGAGGGGTTCAAAATTATGAGAAGGCTGGACAGAGTAGATAGAGAAAAACTCTTCCCATTGGCAAATGGCCTCATTCTGTGCAGTAACCATTCTTTTTTTATTTGTTTCATGGGATGTGGGCATTGCTGACAAGGCCAGCATTTGCTGCCCATTCCAAAAATTAGTCTAGTAAACCTTTTCTGAACTGCTTCCAACGCATTTACATCCTGCCTTAAATAAGGAGACCAATACTGTACACAGTACTCCAGATGTGGTCTCATTAATTCCCTGTATAACTGTCGCATAACCTCCCTCCTTTTGTATTCAATACCCCTCGCAATAAATGATAACATTCTATTAGCATTCTTAATTACGTGTTATACCTGAATTCTAGGACACCCAGATCCCTCTGCATCTCAGAGCTCTGCAATCTCTCACCATTTAGGTAATATAGTTCTTTATATTCTTCCTGCCAAAATGGACAAGTTCACATTTTCCCACATTATACCTTAGTTGCCAGATCTTTGCCCACTCACTTAACCTATCTATATCCCTTTGTAGCCTCCTTATGTCTTCTTCACAACTTACTTTCCTACTTATTTTTGTGTCATCAGCAAATTTAGCAACCACACCTTCATCTAAGTCATTTATATAAATTGTAAAAGGTTGAGGCCCTAGCACTGACCCTTGTGGCACATCACTCGTTATATCTTGCCAACTGGAAAAGACCCACTGCTCTCTGTGTCCTGTTAGCTAGCCAATCTTTTATCCATGTCAATATGTTACCCCCCTACACCATGAGCTTTTATTTTCTGCAATAACCTTTGCTGTGGCCCCTTATCAAATGCCTTCTGGAAATCTGAGTACAATACATCCACCAGTTCCCCTTTATCCACAGCACATGTAACTCCCTCAAAGAACTCCAATAAATTGGTTAAGCATGATTTCCCTTTTACAAAACCATGTTGACTCTGCCTGATTACCTTGAATTTTTCTAAATGCCCTGCTATAACATCTTTAATAATAGCTTCTAACATTTTCCCAAAGTCATGTTAAGCTAACTGGGCAGTAGTTTCCTGCTTTCTGTCTCCCTAATCTTTTGAATAAAGGAGTTCCATTGGCTATTTTCCAATCTAAAGGAATCTTCCCCGAATCTAGGGAATTTTGGAAAATCAAGACTAATGCATCAACTATCTCACTAGCCGCTTCTTTTCAGTCCCTAGGATGAAGTCCATCAGAACCTGGGGACTTGTCACCCGCAGCTCCAATAATTTGGTCAGCACCACTTCCCTGGCAATTGTAATTTTTTTGAGTTCCTCCCTCCCTTCCATTTCTTGATTTACAGCAATTTCTGGGATGTTACTTTGTATCCTTTATGGTGAAGAACGATACAAAATACCTGTTCAATTCATCTGCCATCTCCTTATTTTCCCTTATTAATTCCCCAGATTCAGTTTCTGTAGTACCAATGCTCACTTTGTTAATTTTTCTTTTTAAAATATCTATAGAAACTCTTACTATCTGTCTTTATATTTCTAGCTAGCTTTCTCTCATACTCGAATTTTACCTCCTATTAATCTTTGCTACTTTTTATATTCTGTCTAATCTTCTGACCTGCAACTCATCTTTGCACAATATATGCTTTTTCATTAAGTTTGATACTATCTTTGACTTTTTGAGTTGACCACGGATGGTGGGTCCTCCCCTTGGAATCTTTCTTTCTCATTGGAATGCATCTATTCTGTGTATTCTGAAATATTCCCTTAAATGTCTGCCACTGCATCTCTATTGACCTATCCCTTAACCTACTTTGCCTGTTCAGTTTAGCTAGCTCTGCTTCCATACCCTTATTTAAGTTTAAAATAATAGTCTTAGACCCACTCTTCTCTCCCTCAAACTGAATGTAAAATTCACTCATATTATGATCGCTGCTGCCTAGGGGTGTCTTCACTATGAGGTCATTAATTGATCCCATCTCTTGTTATAAAAACAAGAAATGCTAGAAAGTGAAAAAACAGTGAGTAGGCACAGTAGAAACAAACTAAACAAACTAAAATAAAATAAATGCATAAAAAACACATTTCAGAGCATGACAGGTCCCCCATGCTATTTATTTTTATTTTTTTTATTTTTTATGTGTTTATTTTATTTTATTTTGTTTAGTTTGTTTCTACAGTGCCTACCCACTGTTTTTTCATGTTTGCACTTGGTGCCAGGCTGTTCAGTTTTCTGTCCATTAACACCCTTTCTGTACTAATGCTTTGTCTTTCACCACACCATTAACATACCGATTGCCTTTGCTCCATGAACTTCTGTTCAGTTATTCTCTGTGACCTTATCCTATCAACACCTTATCTTTTGTTATCTCTTGCTCCACCCCCGCTTTACTTGCTTAAAACCTTTTACATTTCTAATATTTGCCAGTTCTGATGAAGGGTCATTGACCTGAAATGTTAAATCTGTTTCTCTGTCCACAGATGCTGCCAGACCTGCTGAGTATTTCCAGCATTTCTTTTTCTTTATTTCAGATTTCTAGCATCTGCAGTATTTTGCTTTTATTCTAATATAGCCTGTTCTCTGGTTGGCTCCAGAACGTGCTCTTCTAAGAAATTACCCTGCAAATATTTTATGAACTCCTCATCTAGGCTACCTTTGCTCATCTGATTTTTCCAGTCTAGATGTGGATTAAAATCCCCCATGATCATAACCATACCTTTCTGACAAGCACCCATTATTTTTTCCTTTATACACTGTCCTACTGTGTGGTTACTGTTAGGGGGCCTGTACACCACTCCCATAAGTGACTTCTTGCCTTTATCATTTCTCATCTTGACCCAAACCACTTCTACATCCTGGTTTCCTGAACTTAGGTCATCCCTCTCTATTGTGCTAATACCATCATTAATTAACAGAGCCACACCTCCAACTTTTCCTAGCTTCCTCTCCTTCCTAAATGTCGTGTACCCTTCAATATTCAGGTCCCAATCTATGTCATCCTGGAGCCATGCCTCTGCAATGGCTATCAGATTGTACTTATTTATTTCTATTTGTGCTATCAGTTCATCTGTTTTGTTTCAAATGCTATGTGCATTCAGATACAGAGCCTTTAGTTTTGTCATTTTATTATTTTTGTAACCTCTAGCCTTGTCTGCTGATTTACTCTTAGATTTGTACCCACTGTCCCTTCCTGTCACAGTCTGTTTATCATTTGCCATTTAATACCTTTCTCTCTTGTCTTGCCTCTACTCTTTTATTTGCCAAATCTTCCCAAACTTGATCCCTTGCCCCCACTATTTAGTTTTAGACCCTCTCTACTTCCCTAGTTATGCAGCTTGCTAGAACATTGGCCCCAGCATGGTTCAGGTATAGACTTTCTCAACGGTACAGCCCCCACTTTCCATTGTACTGGTGCCAGTGCCCCACGAACTGGAACCCACTTCTACCACGCTAGTCTTTGAGCCACACATTCATTTCTCTATTCATATTTGCCTTCTGCTAATTTGCACGTCGTCCGGTAATAATCCAGAGATTATTACCTTTGAGGTTCTGCTTCTTAATTTGGTATCTAGCTCCCCATACTGACTATGCAATAATGGTACCAGGGCTGAAGGACTTCAGTTAGATGGAGAGATTAGAGAAGATGGAATTGTTCTCTTTAGAGCAGATAAGGTTAAGGACTTAATCGAGGCATCCCGTAATCATGAAGGGTTTTGATAGAGTAAATAGGAGAAACTATTTCCCATCGCAGAAGTGTTGGTAACCAGAGGACACAGATTTATGGTAACTGGAAGAAAAACCAGAGGCAAGATGAGGAAAATATTTTCTACACAGTGAGTTATGATCTGGAATGCACTGCCTGAAAGGTTCGTAGAAGCAGATTCAGTAATAACTTTCAAAAGGGAATTAGATAATCACTTGAAGGGGAAGAATTTGCAGGGCTACGGAGAATGAGCAGGAGATTGGGATTAATTGGATAGCTCTTTCAAAGTGCTGGTACATGCATGATGGGCCAAATGTCTTCCTTCTATGCTGTGTCATTCTATAAGTCTATGAAATGCAAGTTCTTTCGTTCTTTAGAGATGGCCTTGTATGTCCGAGCAAACTGCTGGAAGGGAGAATAGGAGGGTTGCCCTGGCCAACAGCTTCCCCTCAACCAGTACCATTAAAATAAAACATGGATTGATCATCAACATCACTGTTGTTTGTGGGATTGAGCGGCATACAAAATGGCTGCCATGTTTGCCTATGTAAACAATACTTCAAATTATTGCTCAGAGATGTTTATGTGCAATACAAATGCAAATCTTTCTTCCATCTCTGACAAAGAAAAACATATATCTTCCCTGGAAAGATTTTCTGCAAGAACAACTTTACTGGGACGACTTGGAGCCAGCAGCAGCGGTGATTGATAAATCAGAGCAGGGAAGAGCGCAGATCTTCCAGCATGTTTCCTAAAAATAAAGTGACTCCTGACTATGCAGCGCATGCACAGAGCGATTGAAAAGCAAGGTGTGATGTCAGAGGCCAGCAATTAGGTGATTGGTTGGTCAGTTTTAAGGTTTTATTTCTCTCAAAACTAGGGCAGTGATTTAAACTAAGACTGGTAAACTATAAAGTAGTATATTCAATTTACAGCTTAGCTTAATTAAAAAAAAATTCAATCCGAGTCAGTATAATAATAAATGAATTAATGGTATTTGCACACAGCAGGTCTAGAGGCTTTAATTAAAATTAATAGTTTAAACTGGGTACTAAATAGATTTATTTATTGAGAGACACAGCACTGAAACAGGCCCTTTGGCCCACCAAGTTTGTGCCGACCAGCAACTACCCATTTATACTAATCCTACATTAACCCCATATTCCCTACCACATCCCCACCATTCTCCTACCACCTACCTACACATAGGGGCAATTTACAATGACCAATTTACCTATCAACCTGCAGGTCTTTGGCAGTGGGAGTAAACCAGAGCACCTAGCTGAAACCCATGCAGTCACAGGGAGAACTTGCAAACTCTGCACAGGCAGTACCCAGAACAGAACCCGGGTTGCTGGAGTTGTGAGGCTGCGGTGTTAACCACTGCGCCACTATGCGATTGTTTAAAAGAGGCTTTTTTAGATCATGGATGGGCAGCTACGACCTTTTGCTTGCAATTCCTGTGACAGGTGGGAGCTTCAGGACACTTCACGTGTCTTCAGGGAGCGCATGTGTAAGAAGTCTCTCCAGCTGCTTCAGCTCGAGCCCAGGATTTTTGAGCTTGAGGGACAGCTGGAGTCACTGCGGCGCAGCAATGTGCAGAAGTGAAGTTGTGATAGGTGATTCCATATTCAGTGGGACAGATAGGCATTTCTGCAACCATTATCATGGGTGCCGCATGGTGCATTGCCTTCCTGATGCTAGGGTAGAAGAAAACACAGACAAGGGGCAGGTATTCAACAGGGGGGAGTAAGCCAGAAGTTGTGGTACATGTTGGTACCAACGACATAGCAAGGGCAGGTTCTATGGTCAGATTTTCAGGAGCTAGGGAGGAAGTTAAAGAGTAGGACCTTGAGGGTAGTAATCTCTGGATTATTCCCAGTCCCATGCACTAGCAAGAGTAGAAATAGGAAGATGGGAAGGATCAATGCATGGCTTGAAGCATGGTGCAGGAGGGAGGGCTTCAGATTCTTAGGGCATTGGGACAAGTTCTGGGGCAGAAGGCACCAATTCAAGAGATCGTTTGCACCTCAACAGGACTGGGACCAATGTCCTTGCGGGGCGATTCACTAGTGTGGTTGGGGAAGGTTTAAACTAAACTGGCAGGGGAATGATCACCAGCATATAGAGTAGAAAAGAGGAATAAGGTGCATAATATGAGAAGGTTAGACAGTACTAGAGAAGGGAGTAGTTCCGTATTAGATGAGACGAGACTGAGAAAGATTATGAGGAATTTAAAGACAGGATTACAATGCATGTGTGTAAATGCACAAAGTGTGGTGAATAAGGTTGGTGAACTACAAGCACAAGTAGCAGTATGGGAATATGATAGAGTGGCAATAACAAAAACGTGGCTTAAAAATGGTGAGGACTGGGTGATAAAGGAGGTAAAGGGCTGGATTTTACCTTAGGCGGACGGGAATTCACCACCGTTGTAAAAGTCAGTGGTGAACCCACTACTGCCTAGCCCACATCCGTCCCACATTTTACGGGTCCCCGGGATTTAATTGTCCCAAGGCGGGACTTCCACCCGCTTGAGGAAGGAAGTTCCGCCTCATTGAGCTGCCGGGCAATCAGCGGGCTGGCAGCTCTTAGTCCCAGCAGCACCACTGGGAGCGGTGGCCACTGCTGGGACTGCAGCCCAGCCGACCAGATGGAGCCAGGAAACGAGGTAAGTTGGGCATGCCTCACCAGGGAGATCGGTCCTTCCCTGGTGAGGCTGGAGTGGTCATTTGGGGGCAGGGGGCGTCTTGGGTCCCAGGGCGGGTTGGAAGGCGGGGCGGCCCTCATTCGCGCACCCTGTGCCCGAATGCAATGGCCGCAGTCCCCCCACCCCCACCCCCGGCACGCAGAAAGGCCAGAGGTTTTCGCTGGGCGGCCTTTCACATCCCCAGCATGCCTGCTTGCCATGGGCAAAATACCCGTGGAAGCGGGCGTGGGCCCTTAGGTGGCCACTTAAGGGCCTTGATTAACCTCGGGCGGACGGGCCGTTTCCCTCCCCCACCCCCTCCCCCGCCCGACCGCTGTAAAGTTGACCGGAGGCGGGAGTGGGGTCGGTAGGCCTCCCTGAGTCTCCCGCTCAATTTTACACCGCCTCCCCCATGCCACCATCCAACCCGCTGGGGCAGAGTAAAATGCAGCCCAAAGTGTTCAGAAAAGATAGAGAAAGTAAAAAGGGAGGTGAGGTGGCAGTACTGATTAGGGAACATATTATAGTGTGGGAAAGGGAGGATGTCCTTGAGGGGACAAGGACAGAATCTATTTGGTTAGAGTTGAGAAACAAGAAGTGTATGATCACACTACCTTCAAATATAGGTCTTCAAATAGTGAGAGAGAGAGATAGAGGAGCAAATTTGTAGGGAAATCACAGAAATGTGCAAGAACTATAGAGTAGTGATATTGGGGTCTTTAATTACCCAAATATCAATTGGGATAATTTTACAGTAAAGGGTAAGGAGGGGGAGGAATTTCTGAAATTTGTTCAGGGGAGCTTCCTTGATCTGTATTGTTCTCAAAAGGAAGAAAGGAGGCATTGTTGGATCTGGTGCTAGGAAATGAGTTGGGCCAAGTGGACCAAATGTCTATTGGGTAACACTTGGGTAAGAGTTATCATCATATCATAAGGTTTAGGTTAGTAATGCAGTATAGCAAGGTACAAAATAAGGTAGAACATCTAGATTGGAAGAGGGCTAATTTCAATATGATCTAAAGGGATCTAGCCAGGGTAAAACGGAATCAGACTGACAGGAAGAACTGTATTGGAGCAGTGGGTTTTCTTTAAGGAAGAGATGCTTCAGGTACAGGTGAGATACATTCTAACAAGGGTGAAAGGGGAACCAAAAACAGGGCTCCTTGGATGACGAAGAAGGTAGAGATTATGATGGGAAAAAAAGAGGGTTGTATGATACATGTCAGGTGAATTCTTAAGTGAGAACCAGGCCATATACAATAAGTTGAGAGGAGGTGAAGAGGAAAATAAGACTGGCAAAGACAGAATATGAGAATAGAATAGAAGGCAACATAAAAGGGAACCCAAAAATCTTCTACCAGTATGTAAATAGTAAACGGGTAATAAGAGGTGGAGTGAGGCCATATTAGGGTCAAAGAGCGTTCAATATGATAAAACAGAATCTGGCCAAAGTGGACTGGGAGCAGCTACTTGTAGGAAAGTCCACAGCACATCAGTGGGAGTCATTCAAAGAGGAAATTGTGAGAGTTCAGAGCCAACATGTACCCGTTAAAGTGAAAGGTAGGACCAATAAGTCCACGGAACCATAGATGTCAAGGGATATAGAGGATTGGATCAGGAAAAAAAAGGAGGCTTATGGCAGATCCCAAGTGCTGAAAACAGCGGAGGCACTAGAGGAGTATAGAAAGTGTAGGGTGGCACTTAAAAAAGTAATTAGGAGAGCAAAGAGGGGACATGAAAAAATACTGGCGGGCAAGATAAAGGAAAATCCCAAGGCATTTTATAAGTAAATTAAGGGTAAGAGGATAACCAGGGAAAGAGTGGGGCCCATTAGGGACCAACCTGGCAATCTTTGTGTGGAGCCAAAGGACATAGGTGAGGTTTTAAATGATTACTTTTCATCAGTGCTCACTATGAAGAAGGATGATGTAAGTGTACAGATCAGGGAAGGGGATTGTGATATACTTGAATGCTTTAGTGGGCTTAAAAGTGGATAAATCCCCAGGCCCAGATGAGATGTATCCCAGGCTGTTATGTGAGGCAAGGGAGGAGATAGCAGAGGCTTTGACACAAATTTTCAAATCCTCTCTGGCCACAGGAGATGTACCAGAGGATTGGAGGACAGCGAATGTGGTACCATTATTCAAGAAGGGTAGCAGGGATAAATCAGGTAATTACAGGCCAGTGAATTTAACATCAGTGGTAGGGAAATTATTGGAAAAAATTCTGAGAGACAGGATTAATCTCCACTTGGAGAGACAGGGAATAATCAGGGATAGTCAGCATGGCTTTGTCAGGGGGAGATTGTGTCTAACAAATTTGATTGACTTTTCGAGGAGGTGACTAGAGGTGTGGATGAGGGTAGTGCAGCTGATGTGGTCTATATGGACTTCAGTAAGACTTTTGTTAAGGTCCCGCATGGGAGATTGGTTAAGAAAGTAAAAGTCCATGGGATCCAGGGTAAGTTGGCAAATTGGATTAAAAATTGCCTTTCTGGCAGGAGCAGAGGGTGATGGTAGAGGGTTGTTTTTGCGATTGGAAGCCTGTGACCAGTGGTGTACTGCAGGAATCAGCGCTTGGACCCTTAATGTTTGTAGTGTACATTAATGATTTAGACGTGAATATAGGAGGTATGATCAGTAAGCTCGCAGACCACACAAAAATTGGTGGCCGAGGCAGAGAGTATAAGAGCTGGGAGGTTATGATGGAGCTGTATAAAACGCTAGTTAGGCCACACTATAGGAAGGATGTGATTGCAGTGGAGAGGGTGCAGAGGAGATTCACCAGGATGTTGCCTGAGCTGGTGCATTTCAGTTATGAAGACAGACTGGATAGGCTGGGGTTGTTTTCCTTGGAGCGGAGAAGGCTGAGGGGGGACATGATTGAGGTATACGAAATTATGAGGGGCATTGATAGGATAGATAGCAAGATATTTTTTCCCTTAGCGGAGGGGTCAATAACTAGGGGGCATAAATTTCAGGTAATGGGCAGGAGGTTTAGAGGGAAGTCGAAGAAGAATTTTTTCACCCAGAGGATGGTTGGAATTTGGAACACACTGCCTGAAGGGGTGGTAGAGGCAGGAACATTCACGACATTCAAGAAGTATTTGGGTGAGCACTTGAAACGCCATAACATACTAGGCTAAGGGTCAAGTGTGGGCAAATGGGACTAGTTAGGACAGGTGCTTGATGGTCAGCGCAGGTGCGTTGGGCCGAAGGGCCTGTTTCTATGACTCTATCTGCTCTGATGATGCAACCTTCCACAATAGCACTTCTGATATGTTTTCCTTTTTCCTCAACCGAGGATTCCCCCCCATGGTGACTGACAGGCCCCTCAACCTTTTCTGACTTATTTCCCACACTTCTGCCCTCACCCTTTCCCCTCCCTCCCAGTGTTGCCCTTGTCCTCATTTTCCACCCCACCAGCCTCCATATCCAAAGGATCATCCTCTGCCATTTCTGCCACCTCCAGTGTGATGCCACGACCAAAAACATCTTCCCCTCCCCTCCCCTGTCAGCATTCCGAAGGGATCGTTCTCTCTGCAACACCCTTGTCCACTCCTCCATGCAATCACAGGAGGTGTAAAACCTGTCCTTTTACCTCCTCTTTCCTCACTATCCCAGGCCCCAAATACTCCTTGCAGAAGAAGCAGTGATTTACTTCTACTTCTTTCAATTTAATGTACTGTATTCATTGCTCACAATGTGGTCGGTTCTAGCCTGGGGAGACCAAATGCAGATTGGGTGACTGCTTTGTGGGACACTTCCGCTCAGTCTGAAAACATGACCACAAGCTCCGGTTGCTTGCTATTTCAATTCACCACCCTGCTCCCATGCCCACATTTCTGTCCTGGGCCTGCTGCAGTGTTCCATCAATGCAAGCTCGAGGAGCAGCACCTCATTTACCGTTTCGGCACACTACAACATGCTGGACCCAACATTGAGTTCAACAATTTCAGAGCAAGACTGGACTTTCTTATTAATATTTTATTTTATTATTTTTTAACCGTGTGCCTAAATTAAACTTGGTTTTTCATGTTTGTGCTGTTCATTATTCTGCCATTATCACTTTCTCTAGACTAATGTTTTGTCTTTCACCACAACCATTAGCACTCGCTTTGCTTTTGTCCCATGACATCTTTGTCATTTTATCTCTCCTGTCCTCTGCCCTATCACACGCCTTCCTTTTTGTTCTCTTCCCCCCATCCCCCTTCACTTGCTTAAAACCTATTACGTTTCAAACCTTTGCCAGTTCTGATGAAAGGTCACAGACCTAAAGTATTAACTCTGCTTCTCTCTCTACAGATGCCGCCTGACCTGCTGAGTATTTCCAGCATTTTCTGTTTTTATTTCAGATTTCCAGCATCCACAGTATTTTGCTTTTATTTTAGTGTTTCATTCACTGCCACTTTTGCTTTTATTATAATCATAGTATATGGTTGCTCTTCAGACTGGAGGATGGTAGACAGTGGTGTTCCCCAAGGGCCAGTGCTGGGACCACAGCTTTGTTTGCTATATATAAATGCCTTGGATCTTGGAATAGAGAGTAGAATATCAAAATTTGCCAATGACATCACACTTGGATGTGTGGTAAACTGTGAGGGTGATATGAGCCACCTTCAACAGGACATAGATAGGTTAACAGAATGGACAGACAGGTGGCAGATGGAATTTAATACTTACAAGTGTGAGGCTTTTGGCAGAAGGAATAGGATGAGGCAATATATACTTAATGGTACAGTTCTAAAGAATGTGCAACAGCAGAGGGACCTGGGGGTGCTTGTGCATTGATCTTTGAAGATGGCAGGACATATTGAGAGTGTGGTTAATAAAGCGTATGGGATCTTGGGGTTCATAAATAGATGTCTTGAGTTCAAAAGCTGAAGCTTTATAAAGCTCTGGTTAGGCCCCAACTGGAGGATTGGTCACCACACTTCAGAAAGGATGTGAGGATCTTTTGTGAGGCTGCAGAGGAGATTTACCAGAATGCTTCCCGGAATGGGGTTTTATTTACAAGGTTAGGTTGGAAAAACTGGGGTTGTTCTCCTTAGAACAAAGGAGATTGAGGGGAGATTTAAGAGACGTGTACAAAATTATGACAGGCTTAGATAGGTTAGACAGGGAAAAACTGTTCCCATCAAGTAATGGTACAAGGATGAGGGGAGACAGATTGAAGGTTTTGGGCAATAGATGCAGGGGGAATATGAGGAAGCACTTTTTTACGCAGCGGGTGGTAATGACCTGGAATTCGCTGTCTACAAGAATGGTGGAAACGGAGATCATCAATGACTTCAAGAGGAAATTAGGTGGCCACTTGAAGGAAATAAACTTGCAGGGCTATGGGGATTGAGCGCAGGAGTGGGACTAACTGGATAACTCCATGGAGAGCTGGTATACACTTGATGGACCGAATGGTCTCTTTCTGTGCTGGCAGGACAGGCCCAGCAGAGGTGGCGGCACAGTGGTATACAGTAGGGAGGGAGTTACACTGAGAGTCCTCAACATCGACTCTGGACCCCATGAAGTCTCATGGCATCAGGTCAAACATGGACAAGGAAACCTCCTGCTGATTACCACCTACCGCCCTCCCTCAGCTGATGAGTCAGTACTCCTCCATGTTGAACAGCACTTGGAGGAAGCACTGAGGGTGGCAAGGGCACAGAATGCACTCTGGGTGGGGGACTTCAATGTCCATCACAAAGTGTGGCTTGGTAGCACCACTACTGACCGAGCTGGCTGGTTCCTAAAGGACACATCTGCTAGACTGGGTATGTGGCAGGTGGTGAAGGAACCAACAAGAGGGGAAAACATACTTGACCTTGTCCTCACCAATCTGCCTGCCGCAGATGCATCTGTCCATGACAGTATTGGTAGGAGTGACCACCGCACAGTCCTTGTGGAGACGAAGTCCTGCCTTCACATTGAGGATACTCTCCTTCATGTTGTGTGGCACTACCACCGTGCAAGATCGGCGCAGGCTTGGAGGGCCGAATGGCCTGTTCCTGTGCTGTACTGTTCTTTGTTCTTGTTCTTAAATGGGATAGATTTCGAACAGATCTAGCAATGCAAAATTGGGCATCCATGAGGCACTGTGGGCCATCAGCAGCAGTAGAATTGTACTCAACCACAATCTGTAACCTTATGGCCCAGCATATCCCCCACTCTACCATTACCATCAAGCCAGGAGACCAACCCTGGTTCAATGAAGAGTTCAGGAGGGCATGCCAGGCACAGCATCAGGCATACCTCAAAATGAGGTGTCAACCTGGTGAAGCTACAACACAGGACTATCTGCATGCCAAACTGCGGAAGCAGCAAGCAATAGACAGAACTAAGTGATCCCAAAACCAACAGATCAGATCTAAGCTCTGCAGTCCTGCCACATCCAGCCGTGAATGGTGGTGGACAATTAACCAACTAACTGGAGGTGGTGACTCCACAAATATCCCCATCCTCAATGATGGGGGAGCCCAGCAAATCAGTGCGAAAGATAAGGCAGAAGCATTTGCAACAATCTTCAGCCACAAGTGCCGAGTTGATGATCCATCTCAGCCTCCTCATGAAGTCCCCAGTATCACAGATGCCAGACTTCAGCCAACTCGATTCACTCTGCGTGATATCAGGAAAAGACTGAAGGCACTGGATACAGCAAAGGCTATGGGCCCTGACAATATTCCGGCAATAGTACTGAAGACCTGTGCTCCAGAACCTGCCGCGCCCCTAGCCAAGCTGTTCCAGTACAGCTACAATACCGGCATCAAGCCTCCATAGCAACACCTTGACTAATCAGAGTTCACTTGCCAACCATTCAGCACTCTCTTAGAGTCATAGAGAGATACAGCACTAAAACAGGCCCTTCGGCCCACCAAGTATGTGCCAACCAACAACCACCCATTTATACTAATCCTACATTAATCCCATATTCGCTACCACATCCCCACCATTCTCATACCACCTACCTCCACTAGGGACAATTTACAATGGCCAATTTACCTATCAACCTGCAAGTTTTTGGCTGTGGGAGGAAACCAGAGCACCCGGCGGAAACCCACAAAGTCACAGGGAGAACTTGCAAACTCCGCACAGGCAGTAGCTAGAACCGAACCCCGGTCGCTGAAGCTCTGAGGCTGCGGTGTAGCCACTAAGCCACCCTATGTGACTACCCTGCAATGTGGAAAATTGCCCAGATATGTCCTGTACACAAAAAGCAGGACAAGTGCAACCTGGCCAATTACCACCCCATCAGCCTACTCTCAATCATCAGTAAAGTGATGGAAGGTGTCATCAACAGTGCCATCAAGCGCCACTTGCTTAGCAATAACCTGCTCAGTGACACACAGTTTGGATTCCGCCAGGGCCACTCAGCTCCTGAACTCATTACAGCCTTGGTTCAAACATGGACAAAAGAGCTGAACTCAAGAGGTGAGGTGAGAGTGACTGCCCTTGGCATCAAGGCAGCATTTGACCGAGTATGGCATCAAGGAGCCCTAGGAAAACAGAGGTTAATAGGAATCAGGGGGAAAACCCTCCACTGGTTGGAGTCATAGCTAGTACAAAGGAAGATGGCTGTGGTTGTTGGGGGTCAATCATCTGAGGAGTTCCTCAGGGTAGTGTCCTCGGCCCAACCATCTTCAGCTGCTTCATCAATGACCTTCTTTCAATCCTAAGGTCAGAAGTGGGGATGTTCGCTGATGATTGCACAATGTTCAGCACCATTCATGACTGCTCAGATACTGAAGCAGTCCGTGCAGAAATGCAGCAAGTCTTGGACAATATCCAGGCGTTGGCTGATAAGTGGCAAGTAACATTCGTGCCACGCAAGTGCCAGGCAATGACCATCTCCAACAAGAGAGAATCTAACCATCTCCCCTTGACATTCAATGGCATTACCATTGCTGCATCCCCCACTATCAACATCCTCGGGGCTACCATTGACCAGAAACTGAACTGGAGTAGCCATATAAATACCATGGCTACAAGAGCAGGTCAGAGGCTAGGAATCTTGCGGCGAGTAACTCACCTCCTGACTCCCCAAAGCCTGTCCACCATCTACAAGGCACAAATCAGGAGTGTGATGGAATACTCTCCTGGATGGATGCAGCTCCAACAACACTGAAGAAGCTCGACACCATCCAGGACATAGCAGCCCCTTGATTAGCACCCCATCTACAAACATTCACTCCCTCCACCACCGACGCACAGTGGCAGCAGTGTGTACCATCTACAATACGCACTGCAGCTGTGCACCAAGGCTCCTTAGACAGCACCTTCCAAACCCGCAACCTCTACCAACTAGAAGGACAAGGGCAGCAAATGCATGGGAACACCAGCACCTGCAAGTTCCCCTCCAAGTCACACACCATCCTGACTTGGAACTATATTACCGTTCCTTCACTGTCGCTGGGTCAAAATCCTGGAACTCCCTTCTTACCTGGGGGTGTACCTACCCCACATGGACTGCAGCGGTTCAAGAAGGCAGTTCACCACCACCTTCTCAAGGGCAATTAGGGATGGGCAATAAATGCTGGCCTGGCCAGTGACTCCTACATCCCATGAATGAATTAAAAAAAAATGACTTGATGCCTCTATGATCTACCACATGTCTGCAGTGGTTCAAGCAGGTGGCTTACCATCACCTTCTCAATGGCAATTAGGGCAACAAATGCTGGCCTTGACCAATGCCACTCACATCTCATGAATGAACAAAAAGCAACATTACTCCATCCATTCTCTTTCCAATTGTTGATGGATTTGCTGTGCATTTCAAGCATTTTCTTTATTTTCCGATTTCCAGCAGAGGAAATTGATGTTCATTTATTTCTATGTATGGTATCACAGGATAGGTCTGGGGGGTGTCCCTGTTTTGTGGGCAATTTGTGGCTCACGGAGGACCCCCATTGGAAACCACTTAACCCCCAGGGAGGCTCCTCCCCCAGAACTGAACAACCAACCCCCGGCCCCCACTCGCCAGGGCCTTCCGTACTGCACCTGGTGACCCTGCCTCACTTAGCTGAGGCCCGGGTTTCCAGTACTGGGCCTGGGTCCTCGGCCTCTGCAGTACCAGCAGTGGCCACTGCACCCGGTGGCACTGCCGATACTGCTGAGCTACTGGCCTTCTGATTGGCCGGCAGCCCTTGGAACCGGGTTCCCTATCTGTAATAGGACGGGGATCCCAGCTTCTGAAACATAGAGATTTAAAGGCCAGAGGATCACTCCAGCAGGGGGCAAAAAGCCTGACCCCGCCTTTTCAGCCCGGCTCCAGGAGCCCCACCTCTGGCACAAAAACCAGCCCATAGAAACAAAATTTCATTGTAAAAACGAATACTGAATTCATAAAAACAGACAGTACAGGAAATATTGCACCAATATACATTGTCAATCCCAGAGAATAAGGAGGTATTCTGACAGTATACAGTGTCAGTCTGTCAGAATAAAGGAATACTCTGAGAGTCTGCAGTGTCAATCCCAGAGAATAAAGGGTATTCAGTGACAGCATACACCATCATTCCCTCAGAATAAACAGAATACTGTGACAGTATAAGGTAACAATTTGCATTAATATAGCAGCTTTAATATAGTAAAACATTCCTCACAGCCGGATTATCAAACAAAATGTACATTGTCAATCTCTCGGAGTAATGGGAATATTGTGTGAGTGTACAGTGCAAGTGCTTCACAGTAAACAGAATGCTGTGCCCACATACAATCACAATTCCCCAGAGTAAAGGGAATACAGCATCAATCCGTGAGAGTAAACAGGATACAGTGTCAATCCAGTGATAACTTTATTAGACTTATTGAGCATGTAACTAGTTTGGTCGATAAAGGGAAGCTAGTTGATATGTGTACTTGGATTTCCAAAAGGCATTCGATGAGGTGCCACACAAAAGGTTAATACGCAAGATAAAGGCTTATGGAGTTGTGGGTAATATATTAGCATGGTTCGAGGATGAAGCAGAGAGTAGGGATAAACAGGGCATTTTCAAGTTGGCAGGCTCTAACTAGTGGAGTGCTGCAAGGATCGGTGCTGGGGCCTCAGCTATTTACAATCGATACTGATGACTTAGACAAAGAGACAGAGAGTAATGCATCACAGTTTACTGATGATACAAAGCTAGCTGGGAATGTGAAATGGGAGGACACAAAGAGGCTATGAGGAGACATAAGTAAGTGGGCAACAAGGTGGCAGATGGGGTATAATATGGGGAAGTGCGAGGTTATTCACTTTGATAGTAAGAATTGAAAAACAGAATATTTTTTAAAAGATGTGAAAGTTGTCAGTGTTGATGTTCAGATGGAATACAGAGGGTATACTTTTACAAGAGACACAGTAAGTTAGAATGCAGGTACAGCAAGCAAGTAGAAAGGCAAGTGGCATTTTTGCCTTTATTGCAGGGAGATTTAAGTACAAGAATAAAGAGGTCTTTTTACAATTGTACAGGGCTTTGGTGAGACCACACCTGGAGTACTGTGCACAGTTTTGGTCTCCATATCTAAGGCAGCAAATACTTGCCTTTGAGACAGTACAGCGAAGATTGGTTCCTGGGATGAGAGGGTGTCGTATGATGAGAGGCTTAGTAAATTGGGTCTATATTCTCTGAGGTTTAGAAGAACAAGAGGTGATCTCATTGAAACATACAAGATTCTGAACAGGCTTGACACTGAGAGGTTGTTTCCCATGGCTGGGAAATCTAAAACACAGTCTCAGGATAAAGGGCCGGCCATTTAGGACTGAGATGAGGAGAAATTTCTTCACTCAAAGGGTTGTGTAAATTTCGGAATTCTCTACTCCAGAGGGTTGTGGATTCTCCATCGTTGAATACATTTAAGGCTGGGATAGACAGATTTTTGGTCTCTCAAGGAATCAAGGGATATGGAGAGTGGGCAGGAAAGTGGAGTTGAACCCCAAGATCAGTCATGGTCACGTTGAATGGCAGAGCAGGCTCAAGGGGCCGTATGATCTACTCCTGTGCCTATTTCTTATGTCCTTATGTTATGTTCCTTCAGAGTAAAGGGAATACAGTGTCACTCCTTCAGACCAAAGTCTATACTATGCCAGTGTCTAATACCAGAACCTCAGCTGAAGGAAATTCCATTTTAGAATACAGTGCAAATGTTTCATAGCTGAGAGAATACTGCACCGGTGTACATTGCCAATCCCTCAGAGCTAACAGTGACAAGATGCCAGTGTACAATCCCAAATCCTGATGGTAGTCAACCGCTCCATTATTGTTGTATCATGTGAATGTCAGGATGGTGGAAGGTGAACTAAATAGCCTTTTATTACCTAGCAATTCCTGTAGCAACGTGTATTTGTAAAATGCCTTCTCACATCCTGATCACTGCTGTGTTATGTAGCAGACAGGCAGCCATTTTATGCACACTCTCAAACTGTTTTTGATGGTGTTGGTTAGGCTACAGTTAGGTTATTGTGCCATTTTTAGGTGGTCGAGCAAGGATGCCAGGGATGACAGGAATTGATTGCGAAGAGACACTTGAGAAACCAGGGATCTTCTTTGACATTGTCAAAAATTGCGAAGGTCTTTAGTAAGGTGAATAAGAAAAGTTTATTTCTACTGGTTAGTGAGTCGGCAACTAGAAGGCATAAATTTCCAAACATCATCAAAGATGAAGGGACAGGTTAGGAGAATGTGCTTGCACAGAGAGTCATCAGGACATAGAATGTACTGCCAGAAACAATAGTTGGAAACAAAATCTGCAATCGCTTTGAAAAGTGATGATTGATAAAGAAAAATGTAGATGGTTTGTGGAGAGTGGACGAGAATGGAACAAAGTGGATAGATAACTAATTCAGTGAGCCAGCACAGGTGCAATGGGCCAAGGGGCCTTGTTTTGTGCTGTAAGTTCCTCTTGTTTTATTACAGGAGAATTAGCCAGGGTACTTGGAGAACTCCCTGCTCATCGTTGGAACAGTTCTATGGAATCATTGACATCCACCATGGGCCTGTATTTGACATTTCATCCCAAAAAAAAGCACCTCCTCAATGCTGGTCGACAATGCCAGTTTAGATTACATGCTCTGGTTGCAGAAGGGAACAGGGAAGGGCTTGAACCCAGAACCTTCTGAGTGGACGTCCATCTGAGCCAAGGGGCACGGCTCAAATCTATTGCTGCTCGTTATTTCCAGTGAGGTTTCATTAGAACAAAGGAGGTCTTTACAATAGCACTTACAATGGAATTTTCATCCTGCTGGGTCTAAATTGCGAAGACGCAAATTGGTTGCTTGTTATTTCTCAATTACTTATGTATTCCCATCAGTTGTACAGAATTTCTAATCATCCAGGCTTCCTAATGTGAGGATCTAACAGAATTAATCAGAACATGCTTTTAATTAATCAATCCTTGGCATCTCATAACTCTTTATTCCTCATTAAATTGCTTGTGACAACTTTTTAATGTAAAGGCAAAATAACTGTGGAGAACATCTGTCCATTTGTACTGACTAGATAATGCTACTCAATCTACTATAGATATTTTCGATATACTGGCACTTTTATTAATTTAAATTTTCAGTCCTGGCTTTTTCCCTTAGAAGAATATAACAGCACAACAACATTAGTCTGTTCCACTATGTCTATGAAAATTTCTATAAAAATTAAATCATCTTGCAAGTTACAGAAACAAGTTAATAAAAAAAAATTCTGAAGCACCATTCTCTTCATTACGCCTCTGTGAAGTATCTTGGGACATTTTAACTACATTAAAAGTGTTATATATAAAGGTATTAAAGGATATTGGGAGAAGGCAGGTATATGGAGTGCGGTCACAAATCAACCATGATCTCATTGAATGGCGGGACAGGCTTGAGGGGCTAAGTGGTCAGAAGGTAATTTTGCGAAGCATTCATACACTAGCGCTGAGCAGTTTATCACCTCTACTAAGATAGTGGACAATGTAACACAACACATTCAGCATTCCTCCAGCTATGTTACATTGCATCTTTCAGCCCATTTGGCTCATAGTTCCTGCGCCAGTTCTTTGAAAGAGTTATCCAATTTGTCCTACTCGTCCTTCTATTTCCCCCAGCCCTGTAAATCTTTCATTTTCACATATATATCCAAGTGACTTTGAAAGTTACTGTTAAATCTGTTTCCTCTACCCTTTCAGGCAGTGTGTTTTTATTTATTTATTTAGAGATACAGCACTGAAACAGGCCCTTCGGCCCACCGAGTCTGTGCCGACCAAAAGTGTTCCAGATCAAATGCTGATGCTGGTTTTCAGTCCTGCACAAAACTGATTGATCAATTGCTGCCCATTATCTCAAATTTTATGGTTTCATCCTTGTCTATTGATTCCTCCATGGATTCCACGGAAAGGATCAAGAATGAGAGGGCACAGTCTTAACGTATTTGGTAAGAGAATCAAAAGTGACATGAGGAAAATCTTTTCATGTAGTGAGTGGTTAAGATCTGGAATGTGCTGCCTGAGTGTGTGGTGCTGGCAGGTTCAATTGAAGCATTCAAAAGGGAATTAGACTGTTGTATGAAAAAGAAGAATGTGCAGAGTTACGGGGAGACGGCAGGGGAATGGAACTGAGTAAATTCTCTTTCGGAGAACCGGTGTGGACACAATGGGCCAAATGGCCTCCTTCTGCACTGTTACAATTCTGTGATTCTGTCACCTCTGCCAGTGCTACAATCCCCACATCGACCTCCCTAGCTTCCTGTGCACCTCTCTCTCCTTTTGTTGTACCTTTGGCTGCCTTGTTTTCAGCTGCCTAGATCTCGTGCTCAGGAATTAATCCCCACCCCTACTCTCTGCCTCCCTCTGCTCCTTTAAGACACTCTTTAAGATCCAGCTCCTTGACCAGGATTTTTTGACCCCCCTCTTTCTAATATCTCCTTTGGCTCAGCATCCATTGCTTTCCCTTATCCATCTGCGAAGCACCTTGGAACTTTCTTGTATGTTATAAATGCAAGCTGTTGTCAACAACCGATTGATTGATCAAGTCGGTTAATCAGGCTTCTGCTCTTCAGTTGCAGTCCTAGGATACAGAGCATTTCCAAATAAGTATTCGCATGAATATTCTCAGCCCTATTTCTGGCAAGGGCCACTGGCAGTGTGAGACTTGCCTGGAGTGAGTCAACATCTTGAAGATAGACAAGTCTCCCGGGCCTGACGGGGTATATCCAAGGATGTTATGGGAAGCAAGGGATGAAATTGCAGAGCCGCTGGCAATGATCTTTTCATCTTCTCTGCTGACGGGGGTGGTACCAGGTGATTGGAGGGTGGCAAATGTTGTGCCCCTGTTCAAGAAAGGGAATAGGAACAACCCTGGGAATTACAGGCCAGTTAGTCTTACTTCGGTGGTAGGCAAGTTGATGGAAAAGGTGCTGAGGGATAGGATTTCTGAGCATCTGGAAAGACACTGCTTGATTCGGGACAGTCAGCACGGTTTTGTGAGGGGTAGGTCTTGCCTCACAAGCCTGATTGAATTCTTTGAGCAGGTGACCAAGCAAGTGGATGAGGGTAAACCAGTGGATGTGGTGTACATGGATTTTAGTAAGGCATTTGATAAGGTCCCCCATGGTAGACTTATGGAGAAAGTCAGGAGGCATGGGATAGTGGGGAATGTGGCCAGTTGGATTAAGAATTGGCTAACTGATAGAAGGCAGAGAGTGGTCTTAGATGGTAAATACTCAGCCTGGAGCCCAGTTACCAGTGGCGTGCCGCAGGGATCAGTTCTGGGTCCTCTCCTGTTTGTGATTTTTATTAACGACTTGGATGAGGAAGTCGAAGGGTGGGTCAGTAAATTTGCAGATGATACAAAGGTTGGTGGAGTTGTGGATACCGAGGAGGGCTATTGTCGTCTGCAAAGGGACTTGGATAGGTTGCAGTGCTGGGCTGAAAAGTGGCAGATGGAGTTTAACCCTGAAAAGTGTGAGGTCGTCCATTTTGGAAGGACAAACATGAATGCAAAATACTGGGTTAACGGTAGGGTTCTTGGGCATGTGGAGGAGCAGAGAGACCTTGGGGTCTATGTGCATAGATCATTGAAAGTTGCAACTCAAGTGGATAGGGCTGTGAAGAAGGCATATGGGGTGTTAGCGTTCATTAGCAGAGGGATTGAATTTAAGAGCCGTGAGGTGATGATGCAGCTGTACAGGACCTTGGTAAGGCCTCATTTGGAGTACTGTGTGCAGTTCTGGTCGCCTCATTTTAGGAAGGATGTGGAAGCCTTGGAGAGGGTGCAGAGGAGATTTACCAGGATGTTGCCTGGAATGGAGAATAAGTCTTACGAGGAAAGGCTGAACATTCTAGGCCTCTTCTCATTAGAAAGGAGAAGGATGAGGGGTGACATGATAGAGGTTTATAAGATGATCAGGGGAATAGATAGGGTAGACAGTCAGAAACTTTTTCCCCGGGTGGAGCAAAGCGTTACAAGGGGTCATAAATTTAAGGTGAAGGGTGGGAGATATAAGGGGGATGTCAGGGGAAGGTTCTTTACCCAGAGAGTGGTCGAGGCATGGAATGCCTTGCCCGGGGAAGTTGTTGAGTCAGAAACTTTAGGGACTTTCAAAAGGCTTTTGGATAGGTATATGGATAAAGGAGAATGATGGGGTATAGATTAAATTGTCCTTGACAGAGGACAAAGGATCGGCACAACATTGTGGGCCGAAGGGCCTGTTCTGTGCTGTATGTTCTATGTTCTATGTTCTATGTTCTATCAGGAAATTGAGCCTGTGGCCTTCTTGTGGTAATGCTTACAGCATTTTGGACACATACATTTTCAGGGGAGCAGGACTAATTGGACAGCACTTTTGAATAGCCAACACAGGCAAGATGGGCTGAATGGCCTCCCTCTGTGCTGTTGATTCACTGATTTCCTTGCGCCTATTTTCCACCTTTTATTTTCTGCTGAGATCATGTATATAGCTCACTTATGTCATGCTTTTCAATGACTGATTTGTGGGTTCAGGTTATTACTGTGGCTCCAGTGTTCCCCCAGTGCAGCTGTGTTGAGACCTGGAGCAGCAGTGATGGTCAATGGCTTCCGGATCTCCTCACTGGTGATCAACAGTAGCAGCCAGAAGGCCTCAAGCCTTGGAGATTCCTCTTGCTGGACTTAGAGGAAAGAATATACCCATATGAAGGCAGGAGGAAGTGCTTGCAACTCCTTTCCAGATCCTCAAATCTAAGAAGGCTAGGTTCAACCTGGAATGTTCACTCCCATGAGCACTGCTGCATTTAGGCCTCCACCAGGAGGGTGACTTAGGAAAAGGGGAGATGTATGAGTGCTGCTCCTTCCTCATTAGCACAGCATTTAAATGTAAATAACTGTTTCGGGGATTAGCTCCACTCCATTTTTCAAACAAACTCTTGGAGAAATGCATAGAATCATAGAATGATACAGCACAGACAGAGGCCATTTGGCCCATTGGCCCCATGCCACATGCTGAGCAAATGGGGCAGGAGCCAGCATAACAGGTCTCTGCTCCTTTTTCTTCTGCATTGTTCCTAAGAAATAGATGTGTCTGGGGCATCAAGTAGTGCAAAATATTATTTCTTGTATGTGGTAAATAGATACAAGGATGTGTGAAAACCCAGACTCAAAACCGAAGTAATCTTGAATAATCTCCATAAAGTCAGCGAACAAGGATGTAATCAATGCTCTCTGAGCTGGGGGCTTCACAACATCCACAAGTTCTGTTTCAGAGGATGGAAAATTTACAGCACAGAGGGAGGCTATTCAGTCCATTGTGTCTGTGTCAGCTGAAAAAGAGGTATCCTGCTTAATCCCACTTTCCAATTGTTACGACCTCAGAGAGATCGTTAATGTGAAAAATACAAGCTATGAACCCCCAGACCAATTTAACAAATTGCACAAGATTTCACATCTTTAGTCTTTTATTATATCAACTAAACTAAAGGAAATCCCCAATTAACTAAATAGCACTTTGTAAATAGCTGATGCCCCAAATTACAATCAAAGGAATTTTCTTTACTTATCCAAACACTTGAAGATCTCACACCACACACATACATTATACAATCTTTTGTGATGATGAAGTCCTTTTTGATGACGAAATCCTTTGCGGTTAAAAGTCCCAAGTCCCTTACAGTTCAATTGGCTGGATCTCGCAGACTTCTTAAAAAAACCAGCATTATCTTCACTCCCTTTTCCAATCACCTCTGACCTAATTTCCGGTGATCCTGTGGGCCCTTTACTCCTCCGCAATCATCGGCTCTCTTTTTTCTCTTCAGTTTCCTCAGTGTTATGACTGAGGCGGGTGGAGTGCACTATTTATTTTATTTCCACTTCTCCACGGGTCGCAATATATATTTACATTTTTTCCCACTTACCAAAACAGTAAATCATAGACTCTATTTTTATCCCAAAATAAAACACACCAACCAGATTTCTTTAAAGAAACAACACAATTGTCAGTTTATTTTAAAACAAGTCTTAACCAGTAATGAAGTAAAGCATAAACGCACATATTGAAATATTAAAGTTTTCTTTTCACCTTAGCCCTTCACACCCACACATACACGCATACACCGGTTAACTGGAAAAATAAAGGGATTTTTGTTTTGAGACAAAAAATACTTGGGCTGAATATTTGCTCATTCTTGAAGAAACAGCAGATGAGATATGGTGTAGTCCAAAACTGGCTGACAGTCTGGCTTCCAAGTTCATGTAGATGGATCACTGGGATCTTTTCAGATGGCATTGGGAATTAATTTAGCAGGCTTTTCTTCAAAGACAGGGGATGAGATGAGTTGACACAGTGGACTTCTCAGAGATATGCTGGAAAACTGAGCTCTGTTGTGGTCTTCTATCCTTCCTTGGGAATTCTCTTCTCTCATTGGAAGTTCTCTTCTCTACTTGGAAGTTCTCTCCCTTTTTATACAGTTCAACCCCAACTCAAAATAATTCAAAAGTGAAACTGACAACAGAAGGTCAACCTTTTGACCTCCATCAATCTTGACCTGTCACTTCTTTGTAAACAACTTCTCCAGCTCTCCAAAGTTCTCTGTTGTTTATTAAGCTGGAAGTCAGATGGTTTCCCAGAAAAGCTGTTGTTGCTAGAAGTCAGGTGGTTTCCCAGAAAGGCTTATTTTCCTTGTAAGACTGCTCAGTGTCCCTTTTAAAAACATTTCCAGGGACGGTTTTTCAAAGTTTTTACATGACCCCCTTTGAAAACCTCAAAATTTAACATTTCTTCAATCTTTCAAAAATGAATCCTCAAAAAATATATTTCACAAAACACAGAAGCGCTTTCGTAACATCAGGCAGAGAGTTGCATATCTGTGCATAGTGAGAATTTGAGCACATGCCCTCAAAATTGTCTGCCCTTGATGGACCAGGAGCACTGTAGATAAAAAAAATTGCCCCAAATTAAGAGAGACCTACTCTGAGTGTATCTGTCATTAAGACATGGCATTGGTTGCAGAATTGTGTCTGGATTTAATAACGGGGGAGACTGGAGGAAGGGAACTGAGCAAATTGTTTTGCACATTGCTGTTACTGAATAGAGAATTTTGGTTTGCAGAGCCTCTACAGAGGTCACCAAACTCAGCATCACTGAAGTAGTCTCCATCTAGTTACCTCATCTTCTCTCCTACACTTTCCAAACTTGCTGGCATTCCTTACCACGGTGTCAGTCCTTCACCTATGTTTCTCAATGAAAATGGGCCATTGAAATGTGACAGGAAGTGAGGTGTGCATCTCCACTTTGGATTGAAGTGATGCGGAGTTTTTGGGGAAGAGTTGGTAGAAGTAGAGGCAAGCGGTTAATATTTGACTATCCCACTTATGCCAAGAGCACCAGACTTCATAAATGTTTGGCATCAAGCACTGTTATGTCTATTGTAAATTTTTTCACCCTGTCTCACTTCAATGCAGGATGCAATGAAGAGATTACACCTGACTATTCATCAACCTGCACTCTTCAATGGCCTGTTTAAGCAAAGAATTCCAGACAGAATATGCTCAGATTACACACTCCATTCAATCATAATTTGTGCCATGTAATCATCCAAACTAATGATATAGCCTGTCACCTGAGGGACCTGGAGCAACTTCCTTCTGGATGACAGGCAGATTGTCTTGCAAAGTGAAGTCTATTGTCAAGATGATTGTTTGTCAATGATGAGAAATGAAAGACATACAGTACACGTCTATCCTCGTTCAGTCTGAAACGTTTCTTGTGTCACCAGATGAGAAAGTAGTGGCTGGCTAGCCTGGTGATAAATTGCTTAAGTCTTGGAGGGAGGGAGATTTAGGACTAGAGCCAAAGGAGAGGGAAAGGTTTGGAGCTCAATCAGTCCCTTGACAAAGGGGGGATTCAAACTACTGTGCCCTCAGATATCTGGTACTGACTTGGGAAAAGACTTGGGAATAGGTTCCCTCTTGGTTAGAGACCGGTTTGTGGGAACAGAGGGACCGAAAAGAAAAGGAGAAAAATAATAGCCGAGAATTTGCTGGAGTAGGGTATGTTGTGGCATGCTTCGTCAGTCAGACTCCTTCCCTCACCATTAGCTGGAAAATATTTTGCCCTGCAAAGTGTTGAAAGTGTCTTCTGATAACGGTATGCTGAGGACAAGGGGGCATCCGGGACCTTGGTGAATGACAAAATAAATAGTCTATTTTCTTAACCAATAAGATTGATAGATTGAAAAAGAAACTGAGGAACAACGGAGGATGCTGAATTAGATTGGGTAATTTTGAGTTAAGTTAGCTCCAGAATGAGAAATAAAGAGAGGGAAAGAAAAATTGGATTGAGATAGGAAAGAAAAGGAGGCAGAATGGAAAAGTAGGAAAACAATTAAAATTTAAAAATCCCAAGCAACAATTTTCTATCCATAAGAATGAGATTCGATAGTTTCAATTGTTCCCTTTCTGGGCCAGAGAGATTGGGCATCAATTTAATAATTCAAAAGGTATTTATGCTGTTAAGTACTAACCCTAACTTACTGTAGCAAGTTTAATTGGCAATTAATACACAAATGCAGCAATGTCTTAAAAACTCTCAGGGAGTTTGACGGCAAACTGTCGTTTCCACAAGGCTAACACAATGATTCATAATTCATGGGGTATCACTTCCTCACCATAAGTTGTTGGGTGGTTTACACATTAATAACAGCAAGTGCCATTAAACTGATCACAATTTTGCAGTAAAATCTGGGCCAAAAGCTGCAAGAATGATGCTGAGAAAAGGAATTCCTCTGGATCTCACCATCCAAAAATAATCAGACATTTTGTCAGGTCTCATGTGATTTTATATCAAATACCAAGCTATCTGGTGTCATTACCCAACAGTGATGAAGACTGTGGAAGTGACAGCTTTGGCGGAGAAGCAGTGACAATAAAAAAAAGGAAAAAAAAAAATTGAAATAACACTAGGTGGACAGCAAAGGATTACAGACAGTAATCTAGCTTCATAAACTGCGCACGGTTCACTCTGGCAGTTTTCTGACACTGTTTGAATGCCTCGGCTCCATTTAACATGACATGAAATAGATGCGGGATAGGATGAGGGAGGAGCTGGGTGGGATAGTGGCTGAGGTCTGAGGAATGATTCTGCGATCTGGCGCTCCTGACTTGCAGGGAACACATTTCAGGAAACTGCAGACGTGCAACCCTGGATAATCTGACTGATAATTTAGGTGGACAATTATAGTCCCTTGTCTGCAATTTCTCAAGAAGCACTTCTTGCAAGCGCCAGTAATGGATGTAGTATAATGTAATAGAGTGGACATTGGGTTGTTACTGGGCAGATTATGTAAATAGACTATGTGCATCATCACAGGAAGTGATGTAATATAATCTGTACAGAACCTCCTGGAGAGTTGTAGAGGAAACCTTAGATACAAGATGTGTTCAATAAGCTCCCATTAGTTCAATCATCAGACTCTTATATATTCTTTACTAAGCCTTAATAGTTAGCAAAATATTATATGGTGGCAACAGTAAACTAAAAAGAAGATGGAGAAATCTTTGCCTTTACCGGAGAACTTTGAAAAAGCAGCTGGATTGAACCGGAGGTTTGCAAGGTATCGCACTGCAGCAGATCTCGCGCAGTAACCAGACAAGGAGGAGGTCAGTACGCTATTGTATACAATGGAGGAGTGTGCAGACATTCACATTACTCAAGGCATAGATGAAGAGAAAGCTACATATGAAGAAGTTATTAAGGCACTTGAGACTTACCTTAATGTCATCGTGGAGTGCACCAAATTTAATAATCGTACCCAGCAGAAAGGGGAGAGCATTGATTCATTTGTTAACGACTTGTACAAACTCGCTGAGGACTGCGAATACAGCAGCTTAAAGGAAGAGTTGATTAGAGACAGCATTGTGGTCGGAGTAATAGACGACACCCTTTCAGATCATCTACAGTCAAGGGATGATCTCACATTAACAAAAACAATTCAGTTGAGAAGATAAGCAGTGGTGAGAAGGGTTAACCGATTCCATTGTTTGAGGGGACAGGGAGAGTCCAATCTCGAGAGTAGCAGATTCCAGTGAATTCATTAAGAAACCAAAAGGGAAAAATGGCGGTAAAAGACAAGAAAGATGGGACGAGCATCTAGAAGTAGCAGCAACCAGTTGCAGTAGGTGTAGCCAAGAGAGGCACAAGTGGGAAAACTGCCCAGCCAGAGAAGTGGCAGTCGGTGTGTCGCAGTTAAAAACCAGTGCAAAACTAAACCAGCTACAACTAAAATAAAATCCCGAGAGAACAAAAAAGTTAGAGAAGTAGATGATAACCAAAGTGTAGAAATAGCATTTTTAGGCAAAATCCAGGAAATAAGTCAGAGTTGCTGGAAGGCAGAAGTTCTTGTGGAAGGAAACAAGACTAATTTTAAACTGGACGCAGGAGCAGCAATTTCAGTGCTATCAAAAACAGAACTGGGTCTGAAAAAGAAAACTCTCAAACCAACAGGTAAAACATTGAAGATTGGACAGAATATAAAAAACAGCAAAGAATGACTAAAAGATTGATAAGGAAGATAAAATTAGTTTAAGAGAAAGCTGGTGAGAAATATAAAGACAGATAGTAAGAGTTTCTATAGATATTTAAAAAGTAAAGAGTTAAAAAAGTGAGCATTGGTCCTACAGAAAGTGAGTCTGGGGAATTAATAATGGATAATAAGGAGATGGCAGATGAATTGAACAGATATTTTGCATCGGGCTTCACTATTGAGGATACAAGTAACATCCCAGTATTAGCTGTAAGTCAGGAAATGGAAGGGAGGGAGGAACTCAATAAAATTACAATCACCCAGGGAAGTGATACTGAACAAATTGTTGGAGCTGTAGGCTGACAAGTCCCCGGGTCCTGATGGACTTCATCCTAGGGTGTAAAAAGAAGTGGCTAGTGAGATAGTTGATGCATTAGATTTAATTTTCCAAAATTCCCTAGATTCGGGGAAGGTTCTGTTAGATTGGAAAATAGCGAATGTAACTCCTTTATTCAAAAAGAGAGGGAGACAGAAAGCAGGAAACTACAGGCCAGTTAGCTTAACATCTGTCTTAGAGAAAATGTTAGAAGTTATTATTAAAGAAGTTATAGCAGGGCACTTAGAAAAATTCAAGGTAAGCAGGCAGAGTCAACATGGTTTTGTGAAAGGAAAATAATGTTTAACCAATTTATTGGAGTTCTTTGAGGGAGTTACATGTGCTGTGGATAAAGGGGAACCAGTGGATGTACTGTACTTAGATTTCCAGAAGGCATTTGATAAGGGGCCACATCGAAGGTTATTGCAGAAAATAAAAGCTCATGGTGTAGGGGGGTAACATATTGGCATGGATAGAAGATTGGCTAGCTAACAGGAGACAGAGTAGGCATAAATGGGTCATTTTCTTGTTGGCAAGATGTAACGAGTGGTGTGCCACAGGGATCTGTGTTGGGGCCTTAACTTTTTACAGTTTATATAAATGACTTAGATGAAGGGACCGAAGATATGGTTGCTAAATTTGCTGATGACACAAAGATAGGTAGGAAAGTAACTTGTGAAGAGGACATAAGGGGACTACAGAAAATATAGATAGGATAAGTGAGTGGGCAAAGACCTGGGAAATGGAGTATAATGTGGAAAAGTGTGAAATTGTCTGCTTTGGCAGGAAGAATAAAAAGGAAGCATATTATCTAAATGCTGAGGGATTGCAGAGCTCTGAGATGCAGAGGGATCTGGATGTCCCAGTGCATGAATCACAAAAGGTTATTATGCAGGTACAGCACATAATTAGGAAAGCTAATAGAATGTTATCATTTATCATGAGGGGAATTAAATCAAAAGTAGGGAGGTTATGCTTCAGCTATACAGGGCATTGTTGAGACCACGTCTGGAGTACTGTGTACAGTACTGGTCTCCTTATTTAAGGAAGGATGTAAATGCGTTGGAGGCAGTACAGAGAAGGTTTACTAGACTAATACCTGGAATGGGTGAGCTGTCTTGCGAGGAAAGATTGGACAGGCTAGGCTTGTATCCACTGGAAGAAAGAAGAGTAAGAGGCGACTTGATTGAAACATATAAGATCCTGAGGGGTCTTGACAGGGTGGATGTGGAAAGGATGTTTCCCCTTGTGAGAGAATCGAGAACTAGAGATCACTATTTAAAAATAAGGAGTTGCCCATATAAGTCAGAGATGAGGAGAAATTTTTCTCTGAGGGTCGTAATTCTTTGGAATTCTCTTCCTCAAAAGGCGGTGGAAGCAGAATCTTTGAATATTTTTAAGGCAGAGGTAGATAGATTCTTGATAAGCAAGGGGGTGGAAGGCTATCAGGGGTAGGTGGAAATGTGGAGAAATCAGTTCAGCCATTAACTTATTGAATGGTGGAGCAGGCTCAAAGGGCCGAGTGGCCTACTCCTGCTCCTAATTCGTATGAGTGATTGTTTGTAAAATTATATGGGCCTGGAGGTAATAGCAGAGTTAAAGACAACATTGAGTTACTGGGGAAAGGACATTTCTGAGGCCTTATGTGTAATTAAAAATCAAAATGTTCACTCCTAAGTATTGCATAGATTCACAACTCTTACATATAGTGTAAGGAAGACCAGCCCAGAAATTTTAGTGCCAAATTTCCAAAATTATTTAGAGGACTGGGGAAGTTAAAAACGGCATACCATATTACTCTAAGGAAGGAAGCAGAGCCAATGTGTTTGTTCACACATAAAAAAGTCCCACATTCACTTTTGGAAGAAGTGAAAAGGCAAAGATATCGCTCATGGAATAAAAGGGACAGTAGCAACAGATAAAACATTGGCTGAGTGACAGGAAACAGACAGTAGTGGTTAATGGATGTTATTCGGGCTGGAGGAAGGTTTGTAGTGGAGTTCCCCATGGGTCAGTGTTAGGACTCTTGCTCTTCCTGGTTTATTTAATGACCTAGACCTTGGTGTACAGGGCACGATTTCAAAATTTGTGGATGATACAAAACTTGGAACAATTGTGAACTGTGAGGATAGTATAGAACTTCAAAAAGACATAGACAAATTTGTGGAATGGGCGGACAAGTGGCAGATGAAGTTCAACACGGAGAAATGTGAAGTGATACATTTTGGTAGGAAGAACATGGAGAGACAATAGAATATAAAGGGTACAATTCTAAAGGGGGTGCAGGAAAAGAGGGACCTGGGGGTGTATGTGCATAAGTCACTGAAGGTGGCAGGACAGGCTGCGAGAGCGTGGTCAGTAAAGCACACAATATTCTAGGCTTCAAAGATAGGGGCATTGAGTACAAGAGCAAGGAGGTGATGTTGAACTTGTGTAAAACACTAGTTTGGCCTCAGCTGGAGTATTGCATCCAGTTCTGGGGGCCACACTTTAGGAAAGATGTGAAGACATTGGAGAGAGTGCAGAAAAGATTCACGAGAATGGTTCCAAGGATGAGGAAATTCAGTTATGAAGGTAGATTGGAGAAGTTGGGACTGTTTTCCTCAGAGAATAGGAGGCTGAGAGGAGATTTGATAGAAGTATTCAAAATCATGAGGGGTATGGAAAGAGTGGATAGGGAGAAACTGTTCCCACTCGTGAAAGGATCGTAAACGAGAGGGCACAGATTTAAAATGATTGTCAAAAGAGACAAAAGCAACATGATAAAAGCTTTATCATGCAGTGAGTGGTTAGGAGCTGGAATGCACTGCCTGAGAGTCACCTAACAACCTACAACCCTGGAGTGGAAGAATGTCATCCTCGTTCCTGCGGGACTGTCTAAGAAGATTCTTCTTTAAATGAGGAGACCAAAACTGTACACAATACTCCAGGTGCAGTCTCGCCAAGGCTCTATATAATTGCAGCAAGACATCTTTACTTCTGTACTAAAATCCCGTTACAATGAAAGCCAATATACCATTTGCCTTCCTAATTGCTTGCTGCACCTGCATGCTATCTTTTAATGACTCATGAACAAGGACACCCAGGTCCCTTTGAACAGCAATCTCTCACCATTCAATAAATATTCTGACTTTTTGTTTTTTTCTACCTAAGTAGCTAACTTCACGCTTATTCACATTATATTCCATCTACCATGTTCTTTCCCATTCATTTAGTCCAAATCCCCTTGAAGCCTTCCTGCATCTTCCTCACAATGTACATTCCGTCCTAGTTTTGTGTCATCAGCAAATTTGGAAATATTACAATTGGGCCTCACATCCAAATCATATATATAGATTGTGAACAGCTGTGGCCCTAGCACTGATCATTGCAGTACCCCTGCAATTCTTTTCTTTTGGGCCTCCTTATCTCGAGAGACAATGGATACGCGCCTGGAGGTGGTCAGTGGTTTGTGAAGCAGCGCCTGGAGTGGCTATAAAGGCCAATTCTGGAGTGACAGGCTCTTCCACAGGTGCTGCAGAGAAATTTGTTTGTTGGGGCTGTTGCACAGTTGGCTCTCCCCTTGCGCCTCTGTCTTTTTTCCTGCCAACTACTAAGTCTCTTCGACTCGCCACAATTTAGCCCTGTCTTTATGGCTGCCCGCCAGCTCTGGCGAATGCTGGCAACTGACTCCCACGACTTGTGATCAATGTCACACGATTTCATGTCGCGTTTGCAGACGTCTTTATAACGGAGACATGGACGGCCGGTGGGTCTGATACCAGTGGCGAGCTCGCTGTACAATGTGTCTTTGGGGATCCTGCCATCTTCCATGCGGCTCACATGGCCAAGCCATCTCAAGCGCCGCTGACTCAGTAGTGTGTATAAGCTGGGGATGTTGGCCGCTTCAAGGACTTCTGTGTTGGAGATATAGTCCTGCCACCTGATGCCAAGTATTCTCCGAAGGCAGCGAAGATGGAATGAATTGAGACGTCGCTCTTGGCTGGCATACGTTGTCCAGGCCTCGCTGCCGTAGAGCAAGGTACTGAGGACACAGGCCTGATACACTCGGACTTTTGTGTTCCGTGTCAGTGCGCCATTTTCCCACACTCTCTTGGCCAGTCTGAACATAGCAGTGGAAGCCTTACCCATGCGCTTGTTGATTTCTGCATCTAGAGACAGGTTACTGGTGATAGTTGAGCCTAGGTAGGTGAACTCTTGAACCACTTCCAGAGCGTGGTCGCCAATATTGATGGATGGAGCATTTCTGACATCCTGCCCCATGATGTTCGTTTTCTTGAGGCTGATGGTTAGGCCAAATTCATTGCAGGCAGATGCAAACCTGTCGATGAGACTCTGCAGGCATTCTTCAGTGTGAGATGTTAAAGCAGCATCGTCAGCAAAGAGGAGTTCTCTGATGAGGACTTTCCGTACTTTGGACTTCGCTCTTAGACGGGCAAGGTTGAACAACCTGCCCCCTGATCTTGTGTGGAGGAAAATTCCTTCTTCAGAGGATTTGAACGCATGTGAAAGCAGCAGGGAGAAGAAAATCCCAAAAAGTGTGGGTGCGAGAACACAGCCCTGTTTCACACCACTCAGGATAGGAAAGGGCTCTGATGAGGAGCCACCATGTTGAATTGTGCCTTTCATATTGTCATGGAATGAGGTGATGATACTTAGTAGCTTTGGTGGACATCCGATCTTTTCTAGTAGTCTGAAGAGACCACGTCTGCTGACGAGGTCAAAGGCTTTGGTGAGATCAATGAAAGCAATGTAGAGGGGCATCTGTTGTTCACGGCATTTCTCCTGTATCTGACGAAGGGAGAACAGCATGTCAATAGTCGATCTCTCTGCACGAAAGCCACACTGTGCCTCAGGGTAGACGCGCTCGGCCAGCTTCTGGAGCCTGTTCAGAGCGACTCGAGCAAAGACTTTCCCCACTATGCTGAGCAGGGAGATTCCACGGTACCCTGCAATGGGTACTCTCAATTAGGTGACTCTCAGGCAGTGCATTCCAGCTCCGAACCACTTGCCCCATTAGTGACAGCCTGCCACCCTGAGAATGACCCATTTATTCCTACTCTCTGCTTTCTGTCTGTTACCAATTCTCAATCCATACTAGTATATTACCCCCAATCCCCCAGGCTCTAATTTTGTTTACTAACCTTCTTTGTGGGACCTTATCAAACTTTCTGAAAATCGAAATACACAACATCCACTGGTTCTCCTTTATCTATTCTACAAGTAACATCCTCAAAAAACTCCAATGTGTCTGTCAAACATGATTTCCTTTCATAAATCCATGTTGACCAGCCCCCCAATTTTACTATAATTTTCTTAGTGTCCAGTTTTCACATACTTCATAATAGATTATAACATTTTCCCTATTACTGATGTCAAACTAATAGACCTGTAGTTCTCCATTCCCCCTCTCCCTCCCTTCTTTAAGAAAGTCTGCAGTAACCTTTCCAGAATCTATAGAATTTTGAAAGATAACCTCCAATGTATCCATTATCTCTATAGCCATTTCCTTCAACACTCTGGGATGTAGCTCATCTGGTCCAGGGCATTTATTAACCTTCAATCCAGTTAACTTTGCAAGTACTACCTCTTTACTAATACTAATTTCTTTCAGTTCCTCAGTTTCACAAGTTTCTTAGTTGCCTTGTATCTCTGGGAGATTTCTGTATCTTCTTGCATGAAGACAGACACAAAATAATTGTTTAGTTTCTCTGCCATTTCCCTGTTCTCCACTATAAATTCTCCTGTCTCCACTGTAATGGGTCCACATTTGTCCCAGCTAATCTTTTCCTATTCACATAGCTAAAGAAACTTTTACAGTCCGCCTTTATGTTTCTTGCTAGCTTGTATTCATATTCTCTTTTCTCTTTCTTTATCAGTTTCTTGGTCATTCTTTGCTGGCTTCTAAATTGCTCCTAATCCTCGGGTTTACCACTTTTTCTGGCATCCTTATAATCCACTTCCTTTCACCGAATGCAATCTTTAACTTCTTTTATTAACCATTCCCATTAGGTGCTTGTGCCTTAGAGGAATTATATATCTGTTGTAGACCATGTTGTACCTCTTTAAATACTAGTCATTGCTTGTCTACCATCAAATCTTTTCGTATATTTTCCCAATCCACCATAGCTGAATTGTCTGTCATACCGTCATAGTTTTCCTTGTTCAGATTTAGGATCCTGGTTTCAGAATGAACTATATCACTTTCAAAATTAATGTGAAATTCTATCTTATTGTGGCCACTATTTCCTAAAGGCTCCTTTACAGTACCAGGCATACCTCAAAATAAGGTGTCAGCCTGGTGAAGCTCTAACACAGAACTTCTTACATGCCAAACAGCAGAAGCAGCATGCAATAGACAGGGCTAAACGATCCCACAACCAACAGATCAGATCTAAGCTCTGCAGTCCTGCCACATCCAGTCATGAATAGTGGTGGACAATTAAACAACTAACAGGAGGAGGAGGCTCCACAAATATAACCATCTTCAATGATGGGGGAGCCCAGCACATCAGTGCAAAAGATAAGGCATTTGTATCCATCTTCAGCCAGAAGTGTCAAGTGGATGATTCATATCAGCCTCCTCTTGAGATCCCCAGCATCACAGATGTCAGTCTTCAGCCAATCCGATTCACTCTACGTGATATCAAGAAACAGCTGAAGGTACTGGATACTGCAAATGCTATGGGCCCTGACAACATTCCAGCAATAGAACTGAAGACCTGTGCTCCAGAATGAGCCGCACCCCTAACCAAGCTGTTCCAGTACAGCTACACCCGGCAATGTGGAAAATTGCCCAGGTATGTCCTGTACACGAAAAGCAGGACAAATCCAACCTGGCCAATCAGTCTACTCTCGATCATCAGCGAAGTGATGGAAGGAGTTGTCGACAGTATATCAAGCAGCACTTGCTCAGTGACACTCAGTTTGGGTTATGCCAGGGCTACTCAGCTCATGACCTCATTACAGCCTTGGTCCAAACATAGACAAAAGAGATGCGAGTGACTGCCCTTGACTTCAAGGCAGCACTTGACCGAGTATGGCATCAAGGAGCCTGAGCAAAACTAGAGTCAATGGGAATCAGGGGGAAAACTCTCTGCTGATTAGAGTCATATCTAGCACAAAGGAAAATGACTGTGGTCAATCATATCAGTCCCAGGACATCTCTGCAGAAGTTTCTCAGGGTAGAGAGATTATGGAAACTGTGCCTATATTCTCTAGAGTTTCAAAGAATGAGACGTGATCTCATTGAAACTTACAAAATACTTAAAGCGATACAAAGGGTAGATGCAGGTAAGATGTTTCCCCTTGTTGGGGAATCTGGAACCAGGAGACACAATTTCAACATAAGGGGGAAGCCACTTAGAACCGAGATGTGGAGAAATTTCTTTCCTCAGAGCGTTGTGAATTTTTGGAATTCTCTACCCCAGAGGGCTGTGGAAGCTCAGTCAATGAGTATGTTTAAAGCAGAGATTGACAGATTTCTAAATACCAATGACATAAAGGAATATGCGATGAGTGTGGGAAAAAGGAGTTGAAGTGGATGATCAACCGTGATCGTATTGAATGGCAGAGCAGGAGCGAGGGGCTGAATGGCCTACTCCTATGTTCCTATGTAGCGCAAAGGAAGATGGTTGTGGTTGTGGAGGTCAATCATCTGAGCTCCAGGACATCACTGCAGGAGTTCCTCAGGGTAGTGTCCTAGGCCCAACCTTCTTCAGCTGATTCATCAATGACCTTCCCTCCATCATTAGGTCAGAAGTGGGAATGTGCAATCATCAGCGAACAATGTTCAGCACCATTCACGACTCCTCAGAGACTGAAGCAGTCCATGTAGAAATGCAGCATGACTTGGACAATATCCAGGCTTGGGCTGATAAGTGGCAAGTAACATTCGCACCACACAAGTGCCAGGCAATGACCATCTCCAACAAGAGAGAATCTAACCATCTCACCTTGACATTCAACGGCATTACCATTGCTGAATCCCCCACTATCAACGTCCTGGGGGTTACAATTGACCAGAAACTGAACCGGACCAGCCACATAAATACTGTAGCTACAAGAGCAGGTCAGAGGCTAGTAACTCACTTTCTGTCTCACCAATGCCTGACCACTGTCTACAAGGCCAAGTCAGGAGTGTCAACCATGTCAACAACCCTCAAGAAGCTCGACACCAGCCAGGACAAAGCAGCCCACTTGATTGGCACCCCAACCACCACCTTCAGCATTCACTCCCTTAACGACTAACGCACTGTGGCAGCAGTGTGTACTATCTACAAGATGCACTGCAGTAACTCTCCAAGACTCCTTCGATGGCATCTTCCAAACCCATGACCTCTACCACCTAGAAGGACAAGGGCATGGGAACACCACCACCTGCAAGTTCCCCTCCAAGCCACACACCATCCTGACTTGAAACTATATCCCCATTCCTTCACTGGTGCTGGGTCAAAATCCTGGAACTCCTCTCCTAACAGCACCGTGGGTGGACCTACACCCCAAGGACTGCAGCGGTTCAAGAAGGCAGCTCGCCACCACCTTCTCGAGAGCAATTAGGGATGGACAATAAATGCTGGTCTAACCAGCGATGCCCACATCTGACAACAAATATAAAAAAGGGGGATGTGATGGTCAAGCATGTCAAAGGTGGCTGACAGTCAAGAAGGATGAGGAGGGATAGTTCACCTCTGTCACAGTCACATAGGATGTCACTTGTGACGTTGCTAAGTTCAGGTTCATACTATAGCAGGGGCTGGGAGGATTGGCGGGACTCAAACATTGAATTTGTGACCATTACATGATAAAATTTCACATTCTATTTAAGGTTGGGAAGTGTGGCTTAAGACTAGTACTTTAAACCTAAATAAAGGCAGCACAGTGGCGCAGTGGTTAGCACCGCAGCCTCACAACTCCAGCGACCCGGGTTCGATTCTGGGTACTGCCTGTGCGGAGATTGCAAGTTCTCCCTGTTACTGTGTGGGTTTCCGCCAGGTGCTTTGATTTCCTCCCACATTCAAAGACTTGCAGGTTGATAGGTAAATCGGCCATTGTAAATTGCTCCGAATATAGGTAGGTGGTAGGGGAAGGTGGGGATGTGGTAGGAAAACAGGATTAGTGTAGTATTAGTATAAATGGGTGGTTGATGGTCGGCACAGACTCGGTGGGCCGAAGGGCCTGTTTCAGTGCTGTATCTCTAAAAAAAAGGCAATTACAAGGGTATGAAGACAGAGTTGACCAAAGTGAACTAGAAAATTAGGTTAAAAGAAAGGACAGTTGAGAAGCAGTGGCTGATATATAGAGTTATACAGCACAGAAACAGGCCACTCGGCCCATCGTTTCTGTGTCGGCCATCAAGCACCTAACTATTCTAATCCCATTTTCCAGCACTTGGCCCGTAGCCCTGTATACTATAGCATTTCAAATGCTCACTAAATACTTCTTAAATGTTGTGAGGGTTCCTGCCTCGACCACCTCTTCAGGCAGTGCATTCCACATTCCAACCACCTTCGTTGAAATTTTTTTCCTCAAATCTCCTCGAAACCTCCTGCCCTTACCTTAAATCTTTGCCTCCTGGTTATTGACCCCTCTGCTAAGGGAAAAAGTTTCGTCCTATCTAACCTATCAATGCTCCTCATAATTTTGTATACCTCAATCATGTCCCCCCTCAGCCTTCTCTGCTCGAAGGAAAACAACCCTAGCCTTTTCAGTCTCTCTTCATAGGTGAAATGCTCCAGCCCAGGCAACAACAAAGAACAAAGAACAGTACAGAACAGGAACAGGCAATTCGACCCTCCAAGCCTGCGCCGATCTTGATGCCTGCCTAAACTAAAGCCTTCTGCACTTCTGGGGACCGTATTCCTCTATTCCCATCCTATTCATGTATTTGTCAAGATGCCTCTTAAACGTCGATATTGTACCTGCTTCCACCACCTCTCCCGGCAACAAGTTCCAGGCACTCACCACCCTCTGTGTAAAGAACTTGCCTCACACATCCCCTCTAAACTTTGCCCCTCACTCCTTAAACCGATGTCCCCTAGTAACTGACTCTTACAGCCTGGGAAAAAGCTTCTGACTATCCACTCTGTCCATGCTGCTCATAACTTTGTAAACCTCTATCATGTCGCCCCGCCACCTCTGTCATTCCAGTGAAAACAATCCGAGTTTATCCAACCTCTCCTCATAGCTAATGCCCTCCAGATCAGGCAACATCCTGGTAAACCTCTTCTGTACCCTCTTCAAAGCCTCCACGTCCTTCTGGTAGTGTGGCGACCAGAATTGCACGCAATATTCTAGGTGTGGCCTAACTAAAGTTCTGTACAGCTGCAGCATGACTTGCCAATTTTTATACTCTATTCCCCGACCGATGAAGGCAAGCATGCCGTATGCCTTCTTGACTACCTTATCCACCTGCGTTGCCACTTTCAGTGACCTGTGGACCTGTATGCCCAGATCTCTCTGCCTGTCAATACTCCTAAGGGTTCTGCCATTTACTGTATACTTCCCACCTGCATTAGACCTTCCAAAATGCATTACCTCACATTTTTCCGGATTAAACTCCATCTGCCATTTCTCCGCCCAAGTCTCCAACCGATCTATAATCCTGCTGTATCCTCTGACAATCCTCATCATTATCCGCAACTCCACCAACCTTTGTGTCGTCCGCAAACTTACTAATCAGACCAGCTACATTTTCCTTCAAATCATTTATATCTGCTACAAACAGCAAAGGTCCCAGCACTGATCCCGGTGGAACACCACTAGTCACATCCCTCCATTCAGAAAAGCACCCTTCCACTGCTACCCTCTGTCTTCTATGACCGAGCCAGTTCTGTATCCATCTTGCCAGCTCACCTCTGATCCCGTGTGACTTCACCTTTTGGACCAGTCTGTCATGAGGGACCTTGTCAAAGGCTTTTCTGAAGTCCATATAGATAACATCCACTGCCCTTCCTTCATCAATCATCTTCGTCACTTTCTCAAAAAACTCAATCAAGTTAGTGAGACATGACCTCCCCTTCACAAAACTATGCTGCCTCTTGCTAATAAGTTTGTTTCTTTCCAAATGGAAGTAAATCCTGTCCCAAAAAATCCTCTCTAATAATTTCCCTACCACTGACATAAGGCTCACTGGCCTATAATTTCCTGGATTATCCTTGCTACCCTTCTTAAACAAAGGAACAACATTGGCTCTTCTCCAGTCCTCTGGGACCTCACCTGTAGCCAATGAGGATGCAAAGATTTCTGTCAAGGCCCCAGCAATTTCTTCCCTTGCCTCCCTCAGTATTCTGGGGTCGATCCCATCAGGCCCTGGGGACTTATCTACCTTAATGCTTTGCAAGACACCCAACACTTCCTCCTTTTTGATAACGACATGACCGAGACTATCTGCACTCCCTTCCCTAGACTCATCATCCACCAAGTCCTTCTCTTTGGTGAATACTGATGCAAAGTACTCATTTCGTACCTCGCCCATTTCCTCTGGCTCCACACATAGGTTCCCTCCTCTGTCCTTGAGTGGGCCAACCCTTTCCCTGGTTACCCTTTTATGTACGTATAAAAAGCCTTGGGATTTTCCTTAATCCTGTTTGCCAATGACTTTTCATGACCCCTTTTAGCCCTCCTGACTCCTTGCTTAAGTTCCTTCCTACTGTCTTTATATTCCTCAAGGGCTTCGTCTGTTCCCAGCCTTCCAGCCCTTACGAATGCTTCCTTTTTCTTTTTGACTAGGCTCACAAAATTCCGTGTTATCCAAGGTTCCCGAAACTTGCCAAACTTATCCTTCATCCTCACAGGAACATGCTGGTCTTGGACACTCATCAACTGACGTTTGAAAGACTCCCACATGTCAGATGTTGATTTACCCTGGTGAACCTGGTGAATCACCTTTGCACCCTCTCCAGTTCAATCACATCCTTCCTGTAGTGTGGTGCCCAGAACTGTACACAGTACTCTAGCTGTGGCCTAACTAGCATTTTATACAGCTAAGGAGATATTTCATATCTCTCAGCAAAGATATACCCCTGTTACAAAGAAAGACTCTAGGACATCTGTGGCTAACTAACGAAGTTAAAAATAGTATAAAATTGAAAGAAAAAGCATACAATTCTATGAAGATTAGTGATAGATCAGAAGATTAGACAGATTTTAAAAATCAGCAAAGAATAACTCAAAGAATTGATCTATTAGAGTATGAGAGAAAGCAAGCTAGCAATATAAAAACAGATGGTAAGAGTTTCTACAAGTATTTAAAAAGGAAAAGAGTAACTCAAGTGAGCGGGGGTCCTCTAGAGAGTGAGTCTTGGAATTAATAATGGGTAACAAGGAAATGGCGGAAGAATTGAACAGGTATTTTGTGTCAGTCTTCATTGTTGAAGACACAAAAAAAAACAAAGATACTTAAAAAGCAAGAGGTAAAAGGGAGCTTGAAACTTAGAACAATCACAATCACCAGGGAAAAGGAACTGGGAAAGCTATCAGAGCTAGATGTAGATGTAGTTGTGATCTTCCAAATTTCCTTAGATTCTGGAAAGGTCCCAGTGGATTGTAAAGTAGCTCATTCAACACCTCTATTCAATCAAGAAAGGAAACAGAAAGCAAGAGACTATAAGTCAGTTAGCCTAACATCTGCCATAGGGAAAATGATAGAATCAATTATTAAGGAGGTTATAGCAGGACATTTAGAAACTCTTAATGCAATGAGGCAGAGTCAACATGGTTTTGTGAAAGGAAAATCGTGTTTGACTAATTTATTAGAGTTCTTTGAGGAAGTAACAAGCAATGTGGATAAAGGGGAACCTGTAGAGGTGGTGTACTTCGATTTCCATAAGGCATTCAATTAGGTGCCACATCAAAGGTTACTACAAAATAAGAGCACACGGTGTAGGGGGTAACATATTAGTATGGATAGAGGATTAGCTAGCTTACAGGAAGCAGAGAGTAGGGATAAATAGGTATTTTTCAGTTTGGAAAGCTGTTACTAGTGGAGTGCCACAAGGATCAGTGCTGGTGACTAAATATTTATAATCTATATCAATGACTTAGATGAAGGGACTAAATGTGTGGTAGCTAAAATTGTCAATGACACAAAGTTAGGTAGGAATGTAAGCTGTCAAGAGGACATCAAGAGTCTACAAAGGGATAAAGATAGGTTAAGTGAGTGGGAAAAAATTTGTCAGATGGAGTATAATGTGGTCAAATGTGAACTTTTCCACTTTGGCAGGAAGAATGGAAAAGCAGAATATTATTTAAGTGGAGAGGGACATCGCAGAACTCTGCAGTACAGAGGGATCTGGGTGTCCTGGTAAATGTATCACAAAAAGTTAGTATGCAGGTGCAGCAAGTGATTAGGAAGGCAAATGGAATGTTTTTGTTTATTGCGAAGGGAATAGGATTTAAAAGTAGGGAAGTTTTGCTACAACTGTGTAGGGCCTTAGTGAGCCCACATCTGGAGTTCTGTGTACAGTTTTGGTCTCCTTACTTAAGAAAGGATAAAATGCATTGGAAGGAGTTCAGAGAAGGTTCACTCGACCGATTGAAGGGGTTCTCTTATGAGGAACGTTTGAACAGGTTGGGCCAATACCCATTGGAGTTTTGAAGAATGAGAAGTGATCTTATTGAAACATATAAGATCCTGAGGATACATGACAGGGTGGATGCTGAGAGGATGTTTCCACTTATGGGTGAGACTAGAACTACAGGACACTCAGGGACAAACTTCAGGTAGTATATTTGAAGCAATTCTCACATGCAAGTTAATATAGAGGAAGGATAGTTACAACTGAACATTTGACACTCAATTCAATCAAAATAAGTTGCCAAATTGTACTTTTATCATTAGTTTAAATTTAGAGCAAGTGAGTAGAACAAAGTTGGATCGAATCAGAATTCCTCTTCATCACCTTCACAATCTGAGGCAGTATCTGCACCAATCTCTTCATAATCTTTTTCAAGGCTGCCATGTCTTCACGGGCCTTCCTCCATCCCCTCACCCATGTACCAATGTACAATCTCCATTCCCCTTCTCCTGCACCCTCACCTCCAACAATAAATGCCAGAAGCTCATGGACTTCTTTGTCACTAACATCCACATTAACTCTGCCCAATCCTACCATTAATTTCCAAGTGTCTTGTAATTACAACCTTTATTATAGATTCTAGCATTTTCCCTATGACTGATGTTAGACTAACGGTTCTATAGTTCCCCGTTTTCTCTCTCCCTCCTTTCTTAAATAGTGGGGTTACAATTGCCACCTTCCAATCCGCAGGAACCATTCCAGAGGCTATAGAATTTTAAAAGATGATCACCAATGCATCTGCTATCTCTATATCCACCTCTTTCAACACTCTGGAATGTAGATCATCAGGTCCAGGGGATTTATCTACTTTAAGTCCCATTAATTTCTCTGGAACTTTGTTTTTATTAATATTAATATCTTGCAGTTCCTCGTTTATACTAGTCCCTCGATTCTCCATTATTTCTGGGAGGTTTTTAGTATTTTCTTCCGTGAAGACACACATGAAGTATTTGTTTCGTTTCTCTGCCATTTCCTTATTCCCCATTATAAATTCTCCTGACTCTGCTTGTAATGGATTTATGTTTGTTTTTGTTAATCTTTTCCTTTTTACATACCTATAGAAGCTTTTACAGTGCATTTTTATGTTTCTAGCTAGTTTACTCTCATATTCAATTTTCCCTTTCTTAATCTTTTTCTTGGTCCTTCTTTGCAGAATTCTAAAATGCTCCCAATCCTCAGGCTTACCATTTATTTTGGCAACTTTATATGCTTCTTCCTTTGATCTAATACAATCCTTGATTTTTTTTTTTGTTAGCCACGGTAGGAACACTTTCCTTGCCTGGTTTTTGTGCATTAAATGAATGTATTTTAGTTGTAAACTATGTATTAGTTCTTTAAATGTTAGCCATTGCCTGTCTACCATCATACCTTTTAACGTAGTTTCCCAATCCACCACAGCCAATTTTCCCCTCATACCATCTTAGTTTCCTTTGCTTAGATTTAAGACCTTAGTTTCTGATTGAACTACATCATTTTCAAACTTAATGAAAAATTCAGTCATATTACGATCACTCTTTTCGAAAGGCTCCTTTACAAGAAGATTATTAATTAGCCCTTTTTCATTGCACAATACTAGATCTAAAATAGCCCGTTCCATAGTTGGCTTCTCAACATACTGCTCTAGAAAACCATCTTGCATACATTCCAAGAATTTGTCCTCCACAACGTTAGTACCAATGAGGTAAACCCAGTTTATATGTAGATTGAAATGAAGGGGGATGTGGGTGGAGCATGATACAAGGAAGTGATCAGAGCTGGCCTTATCTGTAATTGGTACGATGGGACTAGCAAGACCTCTTGAGATGGCAAGCTCAAAGGGGAGGCTGTGAATATAGGTTGGGGAGTTTGCATGAAGGGAGACATTTAGGAAGGATAAGAGGACAGTGAACTCAGAGGAGAGAGAGCATGATGAGGGCCGTTAAGACCGGAAAAGATAGGTTTTATGGAGCATCTTAAGGGAAGAGATGGGGCAGGAGGGAATTCAAAAGCTTAGGGCCCAGATAGGTGAAGGCATGGCTGCAAATCGTGCAGCGATGAAAATCGGGGTTGTGCAAGAGGCCAGAATTGGAGAGATCTCAGAGTGTTGTAGGGCTGGAGGAGGTTACAGAGATAGTGAGGGGATGAGCTCATGGAGGGATTTGAAAACAAGGATAAGAATTTTAAATATCAAGGTGTTTCCAGACTAGTATTTATAAAAAAGCCCTATAAAATTTAAGTCCATGTTCCTATTAACTCTCATATATTCAAGTTGTTAATATGATCCTGAGCGTTAGTGTTTTGATTTAGGATTCATCCTTCAGCACCAAAAGCCGTTCTTTCTAAAACTTCAGGCTCATGAACTTCAAACAGGGCAGAGCAATAAACAGAAGACACACTTTAGGAGTTTAATTGTCAGATCTTGGGGCTCCGCATTGTGGCCGCATTCTGTTGTTCAGACATCCCCCACCAATAATGATAAACTGCTCTCATTCCATGTTGTAGATTAATTGATAGAGATTTATTGCGATGATTAACCAACAACTCCATTATTGTTGTACCATGTGACTACCAGGATGATAGAACTAGATGGGCCTTCATCCTTTTCTCTTCCAGCAATTCCTATGCACTTATTCTTCTTCTCTTCTTCTTTGGCCTCCTTATCTCGAGAGACAATGGATAAGCGCCTGGAGGTGGTCAGTGGTTTGTGAAACAGCGCCTGGAGTGGCTATAAAGGCCAATTCTAGAGTGACAGGCTCTTCCACAGGTGCTGCAGAGAAATTTGTTTGTCGGGGCTGTTACACAGTTGGCTCTCCCCTTGCGCCTCTGTCTTTTTTCCTGAGTCTCTTTGACTCGCCACACTTTAGCCCCGTCTTTATGGCTGCCCGCCAGCTCTGGCGAACGTTGGCAACTGACTCCCACGACTTGTGATTAATGTCACAGGATTTCATGTCACGTTTGCAGACGTCTTTAAAGCGGAGACATGGACAGCCGATGGGTCTGATACCAGTGGCGAGCTCACTGTACAATGTGTCTTTGGGGATCCTGCCATCTTCCATGCGGCTCACATGGCCAAGCCATCTCAAGCGCCGCTGACTCAGTAGTGTGTGTAAGCTGGGGATGTTGGCCGCCTCGAGGACTTCTGTGTTGGAGATACGTGTTGCCACCTGATGCCAAGTATGCACTTATTATTACATTATAAAAAGCACAATGAGCTGTCTTTCAATGGTGAGTGTATTAAGATTACAGGAATCTACATTAGCTGATTTTCTTTTGAACCTTGCTATCTGTTATCCCATTAGTGAATAGCTTTAGTTCCCTGATCATGAACTAATCACATTTTTTTCCCCATGAGAATTACATTCGGCTGTCACATCTCAAATGGATTAAGGAAAATAAGCTGCACAATCAGGATCTCTTAAAAGCCCTGTGGGAAACCCAACTGGGATTATTGGTGTTTTGCAACGATTTATCAGCTAAATGAAGTAAAGGAATTTATTGTGTTAAACTGACAGTCTCATTAAAGATTTAACTGCTAAGTGGAGTACTGAATGTATTAAACCATCTTTGTGAGAAGGAATATCAAACAAAACAGGCCTGGTAAAGTAGAGCAAAACAAGCCTGGCTAAAGTGCAGTAAAGCCGGCCTGGTAAAGTATAGCAAAACATACCTGGTTATAGTAGAGTAAAACAGACCTGGCTAAAGTATAGCAAAATAGATCTGGCAAAGTATAGCAAAACAGGTCTGGTAAAGTAGAGTAAAACAGGCCTGGTTAAAGTAGAGAAAATAGACCTGATAAAGTATAACAAAACAAGCCCGATAAAGTGTAACAAAACAGGTCAGATTAAAGTAGAGTAAAATAGGCCTGGTAAAGCATAACAAAACAGGTCTGGTAAAGTATAACAAAACAGGCCTGGCTAAAGTAGAGTAAAACAGGCCTGGTTAAATTAGAGTAAAACAGGCCTGGTTAAAGGGGAGTAAAATAGGCCTGGTAAAGTAGAGCAAAACAGGCCTGGTAAAGTATAACAAAACAGGCCTTGTAAAATGCAGTAAAATAGGCCTGGCTAATGTAGTGTGAAACTGGCCTGGTAAAGTGTAGCAAATCAGGCCTGGGGAAAGTAGAGAAAAATAGGCCTGGTAAAGTAGAGTAAAACAGGCCTGGTAAAGTAGAGTAAAACAGGCCTAATAGAGTGAAACAGACCTGGCTAAAGTATAACAAAACAGGCCTGGTTAAAGTAGAGTAACAGTCCTGGCGAAAGTAGAATAAAACTGATCTGACTAAATTATAGTATAATAGGTCTGGCTAAAGTATAGTAAAACAAGCCTGCTAAAGCAGAGTAAAATGGGCCTTATAAAGTATGGCAAAACAGGCCTGGTAAAGTAGAATGAAACTGTCCTGGTAAAGTAGAGTAGAACTGGCCTGGTAAAGTGTAGCAAATCAGGCCTGGCTACAGTAGAGAAAAATAGGCCTGGTAAAATAGAGTAAAATAGGCCTGATAGAGTAAAACAGACTTTCTAAAATACAGTAAAACAGGCCAGGCTAAAGTATAACAGGACAGGCCTGGTTAAAGTAGAGTAACAGGCCTGGCAAAAGTAGAGTAAAACAGATCTGATTAAATTATAGTATAATAGGCCTGGTAAGGTAGAGTAAAAAAAAAGCCTGGTAAATTATAGCAAAACAGGTCTGGTTAAGAAGAGTAAGATAGGTCTGGTAAAGTAGAGTAACACAGGCCTGGTAAAGTATAGTGGAACAGGCCTGGCTAAAGTATAGCAAAACCGGCCTGCTAAAGTAGAGTAAAATAGGCCTAATAAAGTATGGCAAAACAGGGCTGGTAAAGTAGAATGAAACCGGCCTGGTAAAGTAGAGTGAAACAGGCCTGGTAGAGTGAAAGTGGCCTCATAAGTGGAATAAAACAGGTCCAGCTAAAGTAGATTAAAACAGGCCAGGCTAAAGTAGAGTGTAATAGGCCTGGTTAAAGTAGGTAAAATAGGCCTGGTTAAAGAATAGTAAAACTTGTCTGGCTAAAATCAAGTAAAATAGGCCTGGCTAAAGTATTGCAAAATAGGCCAAGGAATGTGGAACTCCCTTCTCTTTGGAATAATCCCATAAGATTGTTAACATTCACTGCAACATGTGTGGGGAAACTGCATTATCCAAACTACATAGGAGGATAAAATTAATCTATGGTAGCAGTGCAGCCTGGACTAATAGAGAATCAGCAGCTTGTTTTAAACTGTGCCCTTTTCTATTAAAGTCAATACAAAAGAAAACCAGAAATTGGGCTGCCGATTGTCTATCTGCACATTTCATGCTATTAGCTCAATTTCATCCCACTATTTCAGCAATGCAGCTCTTTTGTCATATTGTACTGAAATGTTGGATTTACTGGTTGTGGCTCAGTATGTAGCACTCTCACCTGTGAGTCAGTAGGCTGTGGGTTGAGGCCCCATTGCAGAGTGTGAGCATATAATCCAGGATGATACTCCCAGTATAGTACAGAACTGAGGGAGTGACGCATTGTCAGAGATGGCATCTTTTGGATGAAATGTTAAACCATGCCCTCGCGTGTGGATGTGAATTATCCCATGGCACAATTTCGAAGAAGAGCAATGGATTTCTCCCTGGTGTGCTTGCTAATACTTCAACCAACAACACCACAACAGATTATCTGGTCATTGTAACATTGCTGTTTGCTGTGCTCATATTCGCTGCTACATTTCCTACATTACAACAGTGACTGCCCTTCAAAAGTATCTCATCGGATGTAAAGCATTTTGGGACATTCTGAGGCCATGAAAGGTGTGATATCAAAGCAAATTCTTTTTTATTTACAGCTCAGCTCCTGAAGTGAATGTCAAACCCAAAATGCCCAGACTCATAAAAAAGGACAGAAACTGAGCCAAGCTGACATTTAACTCCGCATTCTTTCACATATCCCTATCCACTTTCACCTTTGACAAAGTATAAATTTCCTGAATTACAGGTGAAATTATTTGCATTTCCCAAAATCCTTTCCCCATAGTGTTTCGAGTGCTGTGAATGAATTTTAACAAATCATATTTAATTCATCTGCAAAAGCAGTTCATCCTCCAGTTGATAGGAATTAACAATTTAATGGATATTTCAAATTGAAAGACAGTGTTAGTACAAGGATGCTGATTGTAAATCAAATACTTTAATGCGATGGGCGTATTTTGCAGAGGAGTTGCAACACGAATATAATGAATGAGGAAGACACTGCATCTTAATTTAAAACCAGCAGATGAGGTCAGCCTACCCAGGATGTCCAATAGTGGTTCTTTACTAGAGGGTGATGCCAGTATTCAAGAGAACTGAGCACAGGCTAGAGTTCAGCAACGACTGCATCATATAAGTCAGTGGATTACATGGTCAATGTGATCTCTTGGACTGGAATCTTAGAATGCAAAGGTAACCCCTGGTTTCTTTTCTCTATTGCAAACTGTCTTCTTAAACCCCTCTCCCCATCCCCTCCACCCTCACCTCCAACAATAAGTGCAAGGAGCTCATGGATTTCTTTGTCACTAAGAGTTAGACCATCCGATCTGCTGCCTCTGCCACTTCCCTCCCTTTCACTAGCCCACCTGACCAAAATCCTTCTAATGCTTCCCCCTGTCCTAGCCCTGAACTCACATCTTTCTCTAGTTTCTCTCCGATCAGCCCTCATGTCCTCTGCGAGTTTATCTTGTCCATGAGACCGACCTCCTGTTTCCTTGATCCTATTACCACTAAACTGCTGACCACCCAACTTCCCCTCCTGGTCTCCATGATCGCCGATATTGTTAATGGTTCTATCTCTTCAGGTGTTGTCCCTCTCTCCTTTAAATCTGCCGTCATAACCCCTCACCTCAAAAAATCAACCCTTGACCCCACCATCCTTGCAAAGTACCATCCCATCTCCAATCTCTCTTTCCTCTCCAAAGTCCTTGAACGTGTTGTCGCCTCCCAAATCTGTTCCCATCTTTCTCGGAACTCCATGTTTGAATCTCTCCAATTAAGTTTAGCAACCCTACCATAGTACTGAAACAGCTCTTACCAAAGTCACAAATGACATCCTATGTGACAGTGACAAAGGCAAACTTCCCTCCTCATCCTTCTTGACCTGTCTTCAGCCTTTGATATGGTTGACCACACCATCCTCCTCCAACGCCTCTCCGCTGTCATCCAGCTGGGTGGGACTGCTCTCACCTGGTTCCATTCTCATCTATTTAATCAAACCCAGAGAATCACTTGCAATGGCTTCTCTTCCTGCTCCCATGCTGTTACCTCTGGTGCACCCCAAGGATCTTTTTTTAAAATTTTTTCATGGGATGTGGACATCACTGGCAAGGCCAGCATTTGTTGCCCATTACTAATTGCCTTTGACATCTGAGTGGTTTGCTAGGCCATTTCAGAGGGTAGTTAAGAGTCAACTGCATTGTTGTGGGTCTGGAGTTACATGGAGGCTAGACCAGGTAAGGACAGCAGATTTCCTTCCCTAAAGGACATTAGCGAACCAGAAGGGTTCCTTGGCCCCCTCCTATATATCGTCTACATGCTGTCCTTTGGTGACATCATCCAAAAGCATGGCATTAGTTTTCACATGTACGTTGACGACATCCAGCTCTCCCTCACCACCATTTCTCTCGACTCGTCCACTGTTGCTAAATTATCCGACTGCTTATCCGATAGCCAGTGCTGGATGAGCAGATATTTCCTCCAATTAAAGATTGGGAAGACTGAAGCCATTGTTTTTGATCCCCTCTCCAAACTCCATTCTCTAGCTACCGACTCCATTCCTCTCCCTGCCAACAGTCTGAGATTAAGCCAGTCTGCTCACATTTGACCCCGAGATGAGCTTCCGACCTTATATTTGTGGCATCATTAAGACCGCCTATTTCTACCTCTGTAACATCGCTCGACTTTGCCCGTCTCAGCTCATTTGCTGCTGAAACCCTCATTCATGCCTTTGTTACCTCTAAACTTAACTATTCCAAAACACACTCCTGGCTGGTCTCCCACATTCTACTCTTGGCCGGCAGCTCTCAGCGGGCAGGACTTCTGTCACCGGTGTCCTTGATCCTGGGGAAGGTTAGTGCCTAATTGGCATGTTATACAGCAGGCCTTCCCCAAAGGAGGCGACGCGGGGCTCTTGCTGGCACTTTTGCAGTGGCCAAGAGCCCCATCGCCTGGATAAAATCCCAGCCATGCTGTGTGCTTAGCTCTCTGGCATAAAATGGGATGGGTCAGAAGAACAGCAGTAGTCATTGCCATGTTCACACACAATCCACTTGTTTAAACCAAGGCTTCTCCTTTCCTTGGAACAGATACACTTTATTCTAAAGCCATTTGAATTCATTTTTCATTTTTTTGTAATCCATTGCATTTTCATTGCTGTTTGAGAATTTTTTTCAGAATGTCATAGAGAAACATTCATGGTCTATCACTTTCATACCTTCACTCATACATTCCAGCATTTGTGGAATCTACTTTTTGATCTGAATGATTTTAATAGCATGATTTATAGATTCATGGCTGTCTATAGTAAACAATTTATGATGCTCTGGAGGATTTTTATTTTAGGAGTTCCAAATGTTCTGAAGACCTGATGCTAGAAAATGTGATTTTTTTTCAAGCATTATCATTGTGGTTACAGAAGCAAATACAGCAGTGCATTTGTAACAAGGCCCCACAAACAACAAACTGAATTAATCTGCTTCTGGTGCTTTTTATTGAAGGATGAATATTGGCTAGGAAAACTCCCTGCTCTTCTTTGAATAGTATGCCTCCATAACCTCGTCCCCTTCCAATATTTGTAACCTCTTCCAGTCCTACAACCCTCTGAGATCTCCATGCTGCTCCAATTCTGGCCTCTTGCACATCTCCAATTTCCATCTTTCACCATTTTATTTTTATCCATTGCACCATTGGCAGTTGTGCCTTCAGCTACCTGGCCCTAGGCTCTGGAGCACAGGAACATAAGAGATAGAGGCTGGAGTAGGCTATTCGGCCCCTGCAGCCGGCCCCTGCATTCAACCAGATCATGGCTGATCTTCTACCTCAATGCCATTTTCCTACACTATCCCCATATCCCTTGATACCTTTAATATCTAGAAATCTATCAATCTCTGTCTTGAATATACTCATTGACTGAGCCTCCACAGCCCTCTGGGGTAGAGAATTACAAAGATTCAACTCCCTCTGAGTGAAAGAATTCCTCCTTATCTCCGTCCTAAATGGCCTACCTCTTATTCTAAGACTGTGTCCCCGGTTCTAGACCCCCCCCCCCAACCAGGGAAACTTCCTTCCTGCATCCACCTGTTGAGCCCTGTCAGAATTTTGTATGCCTCAATATATTCACCTCTCATTCTTCTAAACTATAGAGAATATAGGTCCAGACTCCTCAATGTCTCCTCATAGGACAATCCCGCCATCCAAGGGATCAGTCTGGTGAATCTTCGTTGCACTCCCTCTATGGCAAGTACATATTCCTTAGCTAAGGTGACCAAAACTGTATACAATACTCCAGGTGTGGTCTCACCAAGGCTTTATATAATTGCAGCAAGACTTCTTTACTCCTGTACTCAAATCATCTTGCAATAAAGGCCAACATACCATTTGTCTTCACAATTGCTCGCTGCACCTCATGTTTGCTTTCAGTGACTTATGAAAAAGGACACCCAGGTGCTTTTGGACATCAACACTTCCCAACCTCTCACCATTTAAGAAATACTCTGCATTTCTGTTTTTCTTACTAAAGTGGAGAACTTCACATATTTCCACATTATATTCCATCTGCTATGTTCTCACTTAGCCTGTCTAAATCCCCTAAAGCCTCTTTGCATCCTTCTCACAACTTACATTCCCACCTAGTTTTGTGTCATCAGCACACTTAGAAACATTACATTTGGTCCCCACATTCAAATCATTGATATAGATTGTGAATAGCTGGGGCCCAAGCACTGATCCCTGCAGTACTCCACTAGAGACAGCCTGCCAACTTGAAAATGACCCATTATTCCTACTTTCTGTTTTCCGTCTGTTACCCAATTCTCAATCCATGCCAGTATATTACCCCCAATCCCATCTGCTCTAATTTTGCACACTAACCTCCTGTGTGGGACCTTATAGAAAGCCTTCTGAAATCCAAATATATCGCATCCACTGGTTCCCCCTTATCCATTCTGCTAGTTAAATCCCCAAAATACTGTACCAAGTTTGTCAAACGTGATTTCCCTTTCATAAATCCATGTTGACTCTGCCCAATCCCACCATTATTTTCTAAGGTCCAGTTATCATATCCTATGTAATAGATTCTAGCATTTGTCCTGCTACTGATGTCAAGCTAACAGGTCTGTAGTTCTCCATTTTCTCTCTCCCTCCTTTCTTAAATAGTGGTTACACTTGCTACCTTTCAATCTGCAGGAACCGTTCCAGAATCCAGAGATTTTTGGAAGATGACCACCAGTGCATCCATTATCTCTCCAACCACTTCTTTCACACTCTGGGATGTAGATCATCAGTTCCAGGTGAATTATCAACTTTCAGTCCCATTAATTTCTACAGTGCTACTTTTCTACTAAAACTAATTTCTTTCAGTTCCTGATTATTGCTAATCTCTTGGTTCTTTAGTATTTCTGGGACGTTTTTTGTATTTTCCTCCATGAAGAGAGGCACAGCTTTAGTTCCTCTACCATTTCCTTATTCCCCATTATAAACTCTCCTGTCTCTACCTCTCGTGAGCCCACATTTATTAGTTAGTTAGTTAGAGATACAGCACTGAAACAGGCCCTTCGGCCCACCGAGTCTGTGCCGACCATCAACCACCCATTTATACTAATCCTACACTAATTCCATATTCCTACCACATCCCCACCTGTCCCTATATTTCCCTACCATCTACCTATACTAGGGGCAATTTATAATGGCCAATTTACCTATCAACCCGCAAGTCTTTTGGCATGTGGGAGGAAACCGGAGCACCCGGAGGAAACCCACGCAGACACAGGGAGAACTTGCAAACTCCACACAGGCAGTACCCAGAATTGAACTCGGGTCGCTAGAGCTGTGAGGCTGCGGTGCTGACCACTGCGCCACTGTGCCGCCCATAAAAGCATAGAAAATAGAAGCAGGAGTAGGCCTTTTGGCCCTTCGGGTCTGCTCCACCATTCAAAGAAGATCATGGCTGATCGTCTAATTCAGTTCCCCTGATCCCGCTTTCTCCCCCTATCCCTTGATCCCTTTGACATTAAGAAATATATCTATCTCCTTCTTGACTATTTTTAATTATTTGGCCTCCACTGCCTTCTGCAGTAGAGAATTCCACAAGTTCACCACCCTCTGAGCGGAGACATTTCTCCTCATCTTGGTTCTAAATGGCATACCCTGTATTCTGAGCATGTGAACTCTGGGTCTGGAGTCCCCAGCCATCGGGAACATCCTCCCTGCATCTAGCCTGTCTAGTTCTGTTCGAATTTTATAGGTTTCTATGAGATCCCCTCTCATTCTTCTAAACTCTAGTGAATATCAGCCTAGTCAACCCAATCTCTCCTCATACCTCAATCCTGCCATCCTAGAAATCAGCCGAGTAAATCCTCTTTGAACTCCCTCTATGGCAAGAATATCCTTCCTCAGATAAGGAGACCAAAACTACACACAATACTCCAGATGTGGTCTCACCAAGGCCCTGTATAACTGCAGTAAGACATCCTTGCTCCTGTACTCAAATCCTCTTGCAATGAAGGCCAACATACCATTCACCTTCCTAATTGCTTGCTGCACCTGAATGCTTGCTTTCAGTGACTGGTGTACAAGGACACCCAGGTCTCGTTGCATCTCTCCCTTTCCCAATCTATCACCATTCAGATAATAAATCTGCCTTTCTGCTTTTACAACCAAAGTGGATAACCTCACATTTATCCACCTTACACTGCACCTGCCATGCATTTGCCCACTCACCCAAGAGGTCCAAATCACATTGGAGCCTCTTTGCATCCTCCCCGCAGCTCACTTTCCCCCCCAGCTTTGTGTCATCTGCAAACTTGGAAATGTTACATTTAGTTCCCTCACCCAAGTCATTAAAATATATTGTGAATAGCTGGGACCCAAGCACTGATCCCTGTGGTACCCCACTAGTCACTGCCTGCTACCCGGAAAAAGACCCGTTTATTCCCACTTTCTGTTTCCTGTCTGTCAACCAATTCTCAATCCATGCCAGTATATTACCCCCAATCCCATGTGCTTTAATTTTGCACATTAACCTCTTATGTGGGACCTTATCAAAAGCCTTCTGAAAATCCAAATGCACAACATCTAGTGGTTCTCCCTTATCTATTCTACTGGTTACATCCTCAAACTCCAGTAGATTTATTAAGCATGATTTCCCTTTCATAAACCCATGCTGACTTTGTCCAATCCCGTTTATGCTTTCCAGGTGTTCTGCTATCACATCCTTTATAATAGACTCTAGCATTTTCACCACTACTGATGTCAGGCTAACGGGTCTGTAATAGTGGGGTTACATATACCACCCTCCAATCAGTAGGAACTGCTCCAGAGGCGATAGAATTTTGGAAGATGATCACCAATGCATCCATTATTTCCAGGGCCACTTCCTTTAGTATTCTGGGATGTAGATTATCAGGCCCTGGGGATTTGTCAGCCTTTAACCCCATTAATTTCCTGAGCACTATTTTTACTAATACAGATTTCCTTCAGTTCCTCCCTATCATTAGGCCCTTGGTTCACTAACATTTCTGGGAGGTTATTTGTGTCCTCCTTTGTGAGAGATCTTTGCTCATCATTTCCTTTTTACATACCTATAGAAGGTTTTACAGTCCATTTTTATGTTTCTCGCTCGTTTACTTTCATATTCTATTTTCTCTCTATCAGTTTTTGGTCCTCCTTTGCTGAATTATAAAATGCTCCCAATTCTCAGGCTTACTATATTTTTGGCAACGTTATAAGCCTCTTCCTTTGATCAAGTGCAATCTTTAACTTTTCTTGGCCATGGTTGCATCACCTTTCCTGTTGGGTTTTTGTGCCTCAAAGGAAAGTATATTTGTTGCAAACCATGTGTCAATACTTTAAATGTGAGCCATTACCTGTCCACCATCATGCGTTTTAATGTAGTTTCCCAATCTACCACAGCCAATTTGCCCCGAATACCTTTAAAATTTCCTTTGTTTAGATTTAAGACCCTAGTTTCAGATTGTACTGTATCACTTTCAAACTTAATGCAAAATTCTATCATATTATGGTGACTCTTCCCCAGAGGCTTCTTTTTAATTAGATTCTTAATTAGCTCTTTCTCATTGCACAGTACCAGATCTAAAATAGCCTGTTGTCTAGTTGGTTCCTCAATATACTATTCTAGCAAACCATCTCATATACATTCAAGGAATTTGTCCTCCACAGCATTAGTGCTAATTAGGTTTACCCAGTCTGTATGTAGATTGAAATCCCCCATGAATACTGTATTATCCTGCTGCACGTACCACTAATTTCCTGATTTATACCATGCCCTACATTACCACTACTGTTGCTGGTGGCCTATAATGTTTAATAAAAGCAAAATACTGCAGATGCTAGAAATCTGAAATAAAAAATACTTAGCAGGTCTGGCAGCATCTGTGGAGAGAGAAACAGAGTTAATGTTTCAGGTCTGTGACCTTTCATCAGAACTATATTAGTGCCTGAATGAGGGACCCGGCATCAGGAAGTGGGGATGCCCACTGAGACCCAATCCCCTGCTCTTGCTAGTGACACCCCTGCTCCATCCTCCCCTGTGACACCCCCCCCCCCCACACCCTGAGAGACCTCTCCCTCCTTGACCTGCCTGTTGTCTGTGTCCTGCAGTGCTCCTGAGGCTCGGATAGTTGCTCCTCCGGCAGCAGCCTCCACAGTGGCACTGCTCATTGGAAGAGCTGCCGTCCTCTGATTGGCTGGCAGCTGTCCAAGGATGGGACTTCTGGTGACATCTGTGGATGACTGCCACTGTCCACTTAAGTGTCTGATTGGTACTAGATTTGGTGGGCCTTCCAGAGAAGAGGCAATGCGAGTGTTCTTGGCCTTGCTTTTTCCAGACATCGAGACCCCCATTACCAGCATAAATTCCCAGCCTACATCTTGCTCTTCCGATCTAAGATCCTATCTCACTAATGTACTGATCTCATCCTTCATTGACAGCACTACCCCATCTCCTTTTTCTTTTTGCCTATCCTTCGTAAATGCAGAATACCCTTGGACATTCCGTTTCCAGCCTTGGTCCCCCTATAGTCACGTCTCTGTAATGGCAATTAGATCATACCTTGTTATTTCCATTTGTGCTGAAAATTCATCTACCTTGTTACGAATGCTATGTGCAATCAGATAGAGAGCCTTTAATTCTGACTTTTTATTATTTTCACAACCTGTAGCCTTATCTGCTGACCCACTCGTAGGGTTGTACGGTCTGGTCCTTCCTGCCACACTCAGATTATCAATTCAATTATTGCTACTTTGCTCTCTTGCCTTGTCTTCTCTCTTTAATTTATTATATCTTCTCTCACTTGATCTCTCGCCCCCAATATTTAGTTTAAAGCCCTCTCTACCACCCTAGTTATATGAATCGCTAGAACACTGGTCCCAGCGCAGTTCAGGTACAGCTCCACTTTCCCCAGTACTGGTGCCAGTGCCCCATGAAATCCATTTCACCCACACCAATCTTTGAGCCATGCATTTAACGCTCTAATCTTATTTACCCGACACCAATTTGCTCGTGGCTCAGGTAATAATCCTAAGATTATTCTCTTTGAGTTTCTGCTTTTTAATTTACCCCCTAGCTGCTCATACTCTCTAAGCAGGACCTCTTTCCTAGCCTTATCTATGTCATTGGTACCTACATGGACCACGACAACTGGATCCTCCCCCTCCCACTGCAAGTTCCTCTACAGCCCTGTGCAGATGTCCCAAGCCCTGCACAGGCTGCCCTGGGCAGGCAACACAACCTTTTGAACTCTCGCTCTCAGCTGCAGAGAACTGTGTCTTCCCCCTAACTATAATATCTCCAACTATCACAACATTTCTATTAACTCCCCCAGCTTGTATGGCTTCTTGTACCACAGTGCCATGGTCAGTTCACTCATCCACCTTGTAGTCCCTGCTTTCATTTATTCAAGCTGAAAGAACCGCAAACCTGTTGGACAATTGCAAGAACTGAGGCTCCTCCACTTCTACCTTCTTTATCCCATTAGCTGGCTCACTCACAGGCACATCCTCCTGTCCCTAACTATGGACCAAATCAGGTGACCCTATCTCTGTTAAACCCCTGCCCACTGGTCTCTCTCTTTCTCTCTCCTTCCTGCTGATCTGTTAAACTCTCTGCTGGTCTTGCACTCTCTCACTCTTTCCCGCTACTCTGTAACACTCCCTACTGGTCTCTCCCTCTGTCTCTCCTTCCCGCTGCTCTGTTAAACTCCCTGCTGGCCTCTCTCTCTCTGTATCTTGCTCCTTCCCGCAGCTCTGTTAAATTCCCTGCTGGTCTCTCTCTTGCACTGGCGCTACTCTGTTAAACTTCCCACTAAATTCCCTCCCTAAATCTCTCTGCCTCTTTCTCTTCCATTTTTTCACCTAAAACCTACATCTGATAGGTAAATTGGCCATTATAAATGGCCCCAAGTATAGGTAGGTGGTAGAGGAATATAGGGACAGGTGAGGATGTGGAAGGAATATGGGATTAGTGTAGGATTAGTATAAATGGGTGGTTGATGGTCGGCACAGACTCGGTGGGCCGAAGGGCCTGTTTCAGTGCTGTATCTCTAAATCAAATCAAATGACCAAGCTTTTGATCATCTTTCCTAATATCTCCTTACGTGGCACTGTGTCACATTTTGTCTGCTAGGCACTCCTATGAAGTGCCTTGGGATATTTTACTACATTAAAGTCACCATATAAATGCAAGTTGTTGTTGTGCCATCGGACATTTTGCTTTACCTGGACAGGCAGACAGAGGTTTGCTTTAATATCTCAGCTGAAAGTCAGCAGCGCAGCACTCTCAGTACTGTTTTGAAGTGTCAGCCTAGATTATGTGCTCAAGTCCAGTTAGCAATGTTTTGTTTTGTTTCTTCACATCTGTAGTGGAGAATATGTCTACCAGCATTATATTAGACTCTGTCAATGATCATTTAAGGAGTGGAGCAGCCATAGGGAGTAGAACATGTGGTTTTGCCTGTCTTTTTGTGGGATATGTTGAACATTCCTTGTTCCAGTCCTACTCAGGCCCCCTCCCCCAACTCTTTTTCCAGTACATTGATCACTTATCGGTGCCGTTTCCTGCTCCTGCCCCGAACTGGAAAACTTTATCAACTTTGCTTCTAATTTCCACCCTTCTCTCACCTTTACCTGGTCGATCTCCAACATTTCCCTTCCTTTCCTCGACTTCTCTGTCTCCATCTCTGGGGATAGGCTGTCTAATAATATTCATTATAAGCCCACCGACTCCCACAACACTACACTTCTTCACACCCTGCCTCCTGTAAGGACTCCATTCCATTCTCCCAGTTTCTCCATCTCTGACGCATCTGCCCTGATGATGCTACCTTCCACGACAATGCTTCTGAGATGACCTCCTTTTTCCTCAACCGAGGATTCCCCCCCCACTGTGGTTGACAGGGCCCTCAACCGTGTCCGGCCCATTTTCCGCACCTCTACCCTCACCCCTTCCCCTCCCTCCCAGAACCACAACAGGGTTCCCCTTGTCCTCACTTTCCACCCTATCAGCCTCCATATGCAAAGGATCATCCTCCGCCATTTCCACCACCTCCAGCGTGATGCCACTACCAAACGCATCTTCCCCTCCCTTCCCCTGTCAGCATTCCGAAGGGATCGTTCCCTCTGTGACACCCTGGTCCAGTCCTCCATTACCCCTGCCACCTCATCCCCTTCCCACAGCACCTTACCCTGCAAGTGCAGGAGGTGTAATACCTGCCCATTTACCTCCTCTCTCCTCACTATCCCAGGCCCCAAACACTCCTTTCAGGTGAAGCAGCGATTTACTTGTACTTCTTTCAATGTAGTATACTGTATTCGCTGCTCACAATGTGGTCTCCTCTACATTGGGGTGACCAAACACAGACTGAGTGACCGCTTTGTGGAACACCTCCGCTCAGTCCGCAGGCATGACCCCGAACTTCCAGTTGCTGGCCAGTTCAACACAACCCCCTGCTCTCATGCCCACATCTCTGTCCTGGGTTTGCTGCAGTGTTCCAGTGAACATCAACGCAAGCTCAAGGAACAGCATCTCATTTACCGATTAGGCACACTACAGCCTACCGGACTGAACATTGAGTTCAATAATTTCAGAGCATGACGGGCCCCCATTTTAATTTCATCTTTCGTTCTTTTTTCTTTTTTCTTCTTTTATTTTTTGTGTTTATTTTAGTTCAGTTTGTTCAGTTTGTTTCCACTGTGTCTACCCACTGTTTTTTTTTTCATGTTTTTGCTTATGGCTGTTCATTAGTTTTCAGTCCAGTAACATCCTATCTGTACTACTGCTTTGTCTTTCAGTACACCATTAACATATTGTTTGCCTTTGCTCCATGACCTTCTGGTCAGCTATTCTAAATAGCTGGGTAAGTATCTAAGGTAAGAAAGGTCTACAGTTTATTTAATATATCGTAAGTAGTGTTTTTTAGGGAGTTCTGCAGTAATGAGGACCAGGAAAGAAGGGCCCCAGAGTAACTGATATTATTTGACATTAAGATCTTCCAAAAGGTTAACTTAAAGGGTTAAGTCATAGCAGGAGAGTTCAAAGCCATGGTGTGCTCCTCGTGCTCCATGTCAGAAGCCGGGAACAATTCCAGTGCCTGGAACCAGCATGTGTGCAGGAAGTGTCTCCAGCTGCAGTTCCTGGAAGCCCGGGTTTCGGAGCTGGAGCAGCAGCTGGGGACACGAGGTGGAGAGTATTGTGGATAGCACATATAGAGAGGTGGTCACACCACAGGCTCAGACACCACAGGTAGGAAGGGAATGGGTGACCACCAGGCAGAGCAAGAGGACTAGGCAGTATACTGCTTTGGATACTGTTGGGGGGGAATAGCCTCTCAGGGGAAAGCAGCAACAGCCCAATTCATTGCACCACAGTTGGCTCTGCTGCACAGGGGAGGGGTAAAATGTATGGGAATGCAATAGTTATAGGGGATTCAATTGTAAGTGGAATAGATAGGTGTATCTGTGGCTGCAAAAGGGACTCCAGGATGGTATGTTGCCTCCCTGGTGCTCGGGTCAAGGATGTCTCAGAGCGGTTACAGGACTTTCTGAAGGGGTAGGGTGAACAGCCAGTGGTCGTGGTACACATTGGTACAAATGACACAGGTAAAAAAAAGGATGAGGTCCTAAAAGCAGAATATAGGGAGTAAGTTGAAAAGTAGGACCTCAAAGGTAGTGATCTCAGGATTACTACCAGTGCAACGTGCTAGTCAGAGTAGAAATAGCAGGATATATCGGATGAATACGTGGCTGAAGAGATGGTATGAGGGGGAGGGTTTTAGATTCCTGGGACATTGGGACCGGTTCTAGGGGAGGTGGGACCAGAACAAACTGGACGGGTTACACCCGGGCAGGACCGGGACTAATGTCCTTGGGGGAGTATTTGCTAGAGTGGTTGGGGAGGGTTTAAACTAAAATGGCAGGGGGATGGGAACCTTTGCAAGGAGTCAGAGGAGAGGGGATCAAAGACAAGAACAAAAGACAGTATGGGGAATAAGAAAAGTGATAGGCAGAGAAATCAAGGGCCAGAATCAAACAGGGCCACAGTGAAAAATAGTGGGAAGGGGACAAGTAATGTAATAAAGACAAGCCTTAAGCCTTTGTGCCTTAACGCGTGGAGCATTCGCAATAAAGTGGATGAATTAATCGCGCAAATAGATGTAAACGGGTATGATATAGTCGGGATTACGGAGACATGACCACAAGGTGACCAGGGATGGGAAATGAACATCCAGGGATATTCAGTATTTAGGAAGGACAGACAAAAAGCAAAAGGCGGTGGAGTTGCATTGCTGGTTAGAGGAAATTAACGCAATAGTGAGGAAAGATATTAGTGCTGACGATGTGGAATCCGTATGGGTAGGGCTGAGAAACACTAAGGGGCAAAAAACGTTAGTGGGGGTTGAAGATAGACCCCCAAACTGTAGTGGTGATGTTGGGAATTGCATTAAGCAGGAAATTAGAGACACATACGATAAAGGAACATCTGCAATTATGGGTGATTTAATCTGCATATAGATTGGGCAAATCAAATTAGTCACAATACCATAGGGAAGGAATTCTTGGAGTATAGACGGGATGGTTTTCTGGACCAATACACTGAGGAACCAACTAGAGAATAGGCCATCCTAGACTGGGTATTGTGTAATGAGAGAGGAATAATTGACAATCAAGTGGTGCGAGACCCCTTGGGGATGAGCGACCATAATATGATAGAATTCTTCATCAAGCTGGAGAGTGACGTAGTTGATGTTGAGACTAGGGTCCTGAATCTTCGTAAAGGAAACTACGAAGGTATGAGGCGCGAGTTGGCTATGACGGATTGGGAAACGTTACTTAAGGGGAAGACGGTGGATCGGCAATGGCAAACATTTAAAGAGCGCATGGATGACCTGCAACAATTGTTTATCCCTGTCTGGCGCAAAAGTGAAACGGGAAAGGTAGCCAAACCATGGTTTACAAGGGAAATTAGAGGTAGCATTAGATCCAAGGAAGAGGCATATAAATTTGCCAGGGAAAACAACAGACCTGAGGATTGGGAGCAGTTTAGAATTCAGCAAAGTAGGACCAAGGGATTGATTAAGAAGGGGAAAATAGAGTATGAGAGCAAGCTAGCAGGTAACATAAAAATGGACTGTAAAAGTTTCTATAGGTATGTGAGGAGAAAAAGATTGGTGAAGACAAATATTGGCCCCTTACAGTCAGAAATAGGGGAGTTTATTACGGAGAATAAAGAAATGGCTGACCAACTAAATGCATACTTTGGTTCTGTCTTCAAAAAGGAGGACACAAATATCACACCAGAAATGTTGGGGAACACAGGGCTTAGTGAGATAGAGGAACTGAAGGAAATGGTGTTGGGGAATGCAACCCAGAGTACTTAAAGAAGTGGCCCTCGAAATAGTGGATGCATTGGTGGTCATCTTCCAAGATTCTATAGACTCTGGAACAGTTCCGACAGATTGGAGGGTAGCTAATGTAACCCCACTATTTAAAAAGGGAGGTAGAGACAAAGCAGGGAATTATAGACCAGTCAGCCTGACGTCGGTAGTGGCGAAAATTCTGGAGTCCATTATCAAAGATTTTATAGCAGAGCACTTAGAGAATAGTGGTAGAATCGGGCAGAGTCAGCATGGATTTACGAAAGGGAAATCAGGCTTGACAAATCTACTAGAATTCTTTGAGGATGTAACTAGTAGAGTTGATGAGGGGGAGCCAGTGGATGTGGTTTATTTGGACTTTCAGTAGGCTTTCGACAAAGTCCCACATAAGAAATTAGCGTGTAAAATTAAAGTGCATGGGATTGGGGGTAGCGTATTGTGATGGATAGAACATTGATTGGCAGACAGGAAACAAAGAGTAGGGATAAATGGGTCTTTTTATGAATGGCAGGCAGGGACTAGTGGGGTACCGCAGGGATCAGTGCTAGGACCCCAACTATTCACAATATATATTCATGATTTAGATGAGGGAACTAAATGTAATATCTCCAAATTTGCAGATGACACAAAACTGGGTGGGAGACTGAGTTGTGAGGAGGATGTAGAGAGGCTTCAGGGTGATTTGGACAAGTTGAGTGAGTGGGCTAATGCATGGCAGATGCAGTATAATGTGGATAAATGTGAAGTTATCCACTTTGGTAGCAAAAACAGGAAGGCAGGTTATTATCTGAATCCATAAAAACTGAGAGAGGGGAATATGCAGCCAGACCTGGGTGCTCTCGTACACCAGTCGCTGAAGGTAAGCATACAGGTACAACAGGTGGTAAAAAAGGCAAATGGTATGTTGGCCTTCATAGCGAGAGGACTCGAGTACAGGAGCAGGGATGTCTTGCTGCAATTATACAGGGCCTTGGTGAGGCCACACCTGGAATATTGTGTGCAGTTTTGGTCTCCTTATCTGAGGAAGGATGTTCTTGCTGTAGAGGGAGTACAGCGAAGGTTTACCAGACTGATTCCTGGGATGGTGGGACTGACGTATGAGGAGTGATTGAGTCGGTTAGGATTATATTCGCTGGAGTTCAGAAGAGTGAGGGGGGATCTCTTAGAAACCTATAAAATTCTAACAGGACTTGACAGGATAGATTCAGGAAGGATGTTCCCGATGGTGGGGGAGTCCCGAACCAGGGGTCATAGTCTCAGGATACGGGGTAAACCTTTCAGGACTGAGATGAGGAGAAATTTCTTCACCCAGAGAGTGGTGAGCCTGTGGAATTCACTACCACAGAAAGCAGTTGAGGCCAAAACATTGTATGTTTTCAAGAAGGAGTTAGATATAGCTCTTTGGTCTAAAGGGATCAAAGGGTATGGGGCGAAAGCAGGAACAGGTTACTGAGTTGGATGATCAGCCATGATCATAATGAATGGCAGAGCAGGTTCGTCGGGCCAAATGGCCTACTCTTCCTATTTTCTATGTTTCTATGTTTCTATATTCTGTGACATAGTCCGATCAATACCGTCTCTTTTGTTATCTCTTGCCCTACCCCTGCTTACTTGCTTAAAATCTTTTACATTTCTAATATCTGCCCGTTCTGAAGAAGGGTCATTGACCTGAAATGTTAACTCTGCTTCTCTCTCCACAGATGCTGCCAGACCTGCTGAGTATTTCCAGCACTTTCTGGTTTTATTTCAGATTTCCAGCATCTGCAGTATTTTGATTTTCTTGTATTGGTTTTAGGGATGATAGATTCTATCTCAAATGTACTGGAATTCACAGCGCAGAAGCAGGCCACTTGGCTCAACTGGTCTGTGCTGGTGTTTATGCCCCACATGAGCCTCCTCTCACCCGATCAACATAACTTTCAATTCCTTTCTCCCTCATGTACATATCGAGCTTCCCCTTAAATGCATCTATGCTAGTTACCTCAACTGCTCCATGTGATAGCAAGTTCTATATTCTAACCACTCTTTGAATGAAGGTATTCATCCTGAATTCCCTGTTGGATTTATTAGTGACTAATGATAGATGAGAGATATGTTAGTGGATGAAAGGTTTCCAAATAACACAGTCCTCATTGGATTTCTGGAAGGCAGCTGACGAAGTTCCCCAGGTGAGGCTGCTGAATAAAGTTATGGTTATTGGGATACGAATGTACGAACATACGAATTAGGAGCAGAAGTAGGCAATTCGGCCCCTCTAGCCTGCTCTGCCATTCAATAAGATCATGGCTGATCTGTCTCAAATTCCACAATCCCATCTACCCCCGGTAACCTTTGATTCCCTTGCCTAACAAGAATCTATCTACTCCCACCTTAGAAATATTCAATGACCCCGCCTCCGCCAACTTCTGAGGCAGAGTTACAAAGTTGCCCAACCTCTGAGAGAAAAAATTCTCCTCATCTCTGACCTAAAAGGGTGACCCCTAATTTTAGAACAGTGCCCCCTAGTTCTGGACTCCCCCACAAGAGGAAACATCCTTTCCACATTCACCTTGTCATGACCGTTCAGGATCTGATATACTTCAATCAAGTCTCCCCTCACTCTTCTAAACTCCAGTGAATACAAGCCCAGTCTGTCCAACCTTTCTGCATAAGACAACGCGCTCATTCTGCTATCAATCTAGAAAACCTCCTCTGAACCGCCTCCAACACATTCACTTCCTTCCTTACATAAGGAGACTAAAACTGCACACAGTTTTCAAGATGTGGTGTCACCAATGCCCTGTATAACTGAAGCATAACATCCTTACTTTTATTTTTTATTCCTCTCGTAATAAAGGATAGCATTCCATTAGCCTTCTTTATTGCTTGCTGTATCTGCATACTAACATTTTGTGACTCATGCACTAGAACACCTAGATTCTTCTGCACCTCAGAGTTCTGCAGTCGTTCTCCATTTAAGTAATACTCTGCTTTTTTATTCTTCCTGCCAAAGCGAACAACTTCACATTTTCCCACATTATATTCCATCTGCCAGATTTTTGCCCACTCACTCAACTTATCTATATCGGTCTGCAAGCTCCTTATGTCCTCTTTCCTACCTATCTTTGTGTTATCTGCAAATTTAGCTACCATGCCATCGCTCCCCTAACCTAAGTCATTAATATAAATTGTAAAAAGTTCAGGCCCCAGCAGAGAATCCTGAAGGACTCTGCTCGTTACATCCTGCCAATCAGAAAAGGATACATTTATTCATACTCTCTGTTTTCTGCCAACAGCCAATCTTCTATCCATGCTAATATGTTACCCGCTACGCCATGAGCTCCTACTTTGCGCAGTAACCTTTTATGTGGTAACTTGTCAAATGCCTTCTGGAAATCCAAGTACAGTATGTCAACGGGCTCCCCTTTATCCATGGCACATGTTACACCTTCAAAAGAACTCCAATGAATTGGTTAAACACGATCTCTCTTTCACATAGCCATGCTGACTCTTCCCGAATACGTTGAGTGTTTTCTAAGTGCCCAGCTAAAGCCTCCTTAATGATTGAGTCTAACACCTTCCTCACGAAAGACGTCAAGCTAACTGGCCTATACTTACCTGTTTTCTGCCTCTCCCATTTCTTGTATAGAGGGATTATATTTGCTATTTTCCAGTCTGATGGAACCTTTCCAGAATCTAGCGAATTTTGAAAAATTAACACCAATGCATCTATTACCTCATTAGCCACCTCTTTGAAGATCCTAGGATGAAGTCCACCAGGACCCGGGGACTTGTCAGCCCACAGCTCCATCAATTTGCTCAGTACCGCTTCCCTGGTGATTGTAATTTCACCAAGTTCCTCTCTTTCTTCCACCTCCTGATTTACAGCTAATTCCAGAATGTTTTTTGTATCCTCTATAGTGAAGACCGAAGCAAAATATTTGTTCATTTGATCCACCATTTCCTTATTATCTACTATATACTCCCCATTCTCACTCTCTAGAGGACCAACACTCACTTTACATACTCTTTGCCTTTTTAAATACCTGTAGAAACTCTTGCTATCCGTTTTTACATTTCTAGTTAGCTTCCTCTCATACCCTAATTTCTTTCTCCTGATTAACCTTTTAGTCATTCTCTGCCATTCTTTATAGTCTGATCAATCATCTGACCTGCCACTCATCTTTGCGCAATTATATGCTTTTTCCATAAGTTTGATGCTTTCCTTAACTTCTTTAGTTAACCATGGATGGTGGGTCCTCCCCTTCGAATTTTTCTTTATGGTAGGAATATACTTATCCTGAGTATTCTGAAATATCCCCTTGCTTTTCTATTGATCTATCTCCTAGCCTAGTAACCCAGTTCACTTCAGCTAGCTCAGCCTCCAAGCCCACATAGTTGCCCTTACTTACATTTAAAATACTAGTCTTAGACTGACTCTTCTCTCTTTCAAACTGGATGTATAATTCAATCATATGTGGTCGCTGCTACCTAGAGGAGCCTTTACTCTGAGGTTATTAATTAATCCTATTACATTACACAATGCCAAGTCAAATATAACCTGCTCTCTGGTTGGTTCCAGAACGTGCTGCTCTAAGAAACTATCTTGAAAGCATTCTATGAACAGAATCCAGGTTATCTGGATGGATTGAAAATTGGCTTTGCTTCAGACAGGGTAACCTATGGCATTCTACAGCGAGCTGTTCTGTTAATATTACTTTATAATGATATTAGTGGAACAGCATTATAAAATTCACTGGGAAGGCAGTTAGTAGAGAGGAGATTGATGATATTCAGAGGGATTTAGACTAATTAAGCAGATGAGATGTGCAATAACAAAGGATTTTATTGCAGAAGAAATGCATATAGGAACTGACAACAGTAAATATGTATATAACATGGAAGAGTTTCCTTTACCCAGAATGAAAAGGATTTGGTTTGATCATCAATCAAAGTGTAAAAAGGTATCTACCCATTTATGAAGTAGTTATCTATCAGGCCTTTGAGGAGGCTGTATCATGAAGAATGATTCAGGCAATCGATTATATTTATATTTACCAGGTTTTTAGAACAAGATCAAATGTTACATAACTTGTACAGAACTCAAAATTCAGAAGCATTGAGCAAGATTAGAGATTTTTCACCACAAGATATGCAACCAATTACGAAAAAAGCAATGTTCATTCGGGCTTAATTGACATCTTTAAAGGAATAAATTGTATTTATGCAGCACCTTCATGACCACAAGACCTCTCAAAATGCTACTCAGTCAGCCAATGAGGTACCTTTGAATTACCATCAAAGGTAATTGGTGGAAATTTTAACGGAATTGTCTGGACAGAATTGGTTGGAGTTCCCGCCCAGTGATTTCAATTGAGAGTATAGTTGGCTGAGTTAAAAACCAGAATTGCACCCGATCAATTTCCTGAAGAAGGGGAGAGAGGAGGGGGGCAGTAGAGGACCTGGGCCAGAGACATAAGAAATAGCAGCAGGAGTAAAGCATACTGCCCGTTGACTGCTCTGCCTTTCAATACGATCATGTCTGATCTTCTGCCTCAACTCCACTTTCCTGCCCATTCCCCATGTCCATTGATTCCCTGAGAAACCAAAAGTCTGTCTATCTCAGCCTTTAAATATACTCAACAACGGAGCTTCCACAACCCTTTGAGTGAAGAATTCCAAAGATTGACAATCCTCTGAGTGAAGAAGTTTCTCCTCATCTCAGTCCTAAATAATCGACCCCTCATCCTGAGACTGTGCCCCTGTGTTCTAGGTTCCCCAGCCAATGGGAACAACCTATCAAGACAAAACTGCATGTGCTGCATGGGCTTCAGTGAAAGAAGTGAGCATGGTGCGAGGGCACAGCAACTGAGATCACTGGCTTTGTGGACTTCAGAGACCAGTGCAGAAAACTAGTGTTAAAGAAGTTGCAGAAATCAAGAAATACATAAAGGTAAGTTCTTTGTGCTTGGTCACCCCGTGTAGACTGCTGGAATCAAGGGACCACAAAGAGAATTTTTGTAGGAGGACTCCCTATTTATTCCAACTCAGGAAATTCTACTCGGAGATTGCTGGTGCAAAAGACCATGGTCCACCAAGCTCGTCCTTTACCATCCTGGTAGTCACATGGTACACGATAATCAGCTTGAAGAGGCGGTGGCGTACTGGTATTGTCATTGGACTAGTAACCTGGCTATGGGTCCATCAGCAGCAGCAGAATTGTACTCAACCACAATCTGTAACCTCATGGCCCGGCATATCCCCCACTCTACCATTACCATCAATCCAGCAGACCAACCCTGGTTCAATGAACAGTGCAGGAGGGCATGCCAGAAGAAGCACCAGGCAAACCTCAAAATGAGGTGTCAACCTGGTGAAGCTACAACCCAGGACTACTTGCATGCTAAACTGCGTAAGCAGCATGCGACAGACAGAGATAAGCGATTCCATAACCAACGGATCAGATCTAAGCTCTGCAGTCCTGCCACATCCAGTTGTGAATGGTGGTGGACAATTAAACAACTAACTGGAGGAGGTGGCTCCACAAATATCCCCATCCTCAATGATGGGGGAGACCAGCACATCAGTGCGAAAGATAAGGCTGAAGCATTTGCAACAAACTTCAGCCAGAAGTGCCGAGTTAATGATCCATCTTGGCCCCCTCCTGAAGTCCCCGGCATCACAAATACCAGTCTTCAGCCAATTCGATTCACTCCGCGTGATATCAAAAAACGACTGAAGGCACTGGATACTGCAAAGGCTATGGGTCCTGACAATATTCCGGCAATAGTACTGAAGACCTGTGCTCCAGAACTTGCCATACCCCTAGCCAAGCTGTTCTAGTGCAGCTACAACATTGGCATCTACCCGGCAATGTGGAAAATTGCCCAGGTATGTCCTGTACACAAAAAGCAGGACAAGTCCAACCCGGCCAATTACCGCCCCATCAGTCTACTCTCAATCATCAACAACATGATGAAAGGTGTCATCAACAGTGCCATCAAGCGGTACTTGCTTAGCAATAACCTGCTTAGTGATACCCAGTTTGGGTTCCAACAGGGCCATTCAGCACCTGACCTCATTACAGCCTTGGTTGGAAAGCATTAAGGTAGATACGTCCCCAGGGCCTGATGGGATCTACCCTGGAATACTGAGGGAGGCAAGGGAGGAAATTGCTGGGGCCTTGACAGAAATCTTTGCATCCTCATTGGCTACAGGTGAGGTCCCGGAGGACTGGAGAATAGCCAATGTTGTTCCTTTGTTTAAGAAGGGTGGCAAGGATAATCCAGGAAATTATAGGCCGGTGAGCCTTACGTCAGTGGTAGGGAAACTATTAGAGAAGATTATTCAGGACAGGATTTACTCCCATTTGGAAACAAACGAACTTATTAGCGAGAGACAGCATGATTTTGTGAAGGGGAGGTCGTGTCTTACTAATTTGATTGAGTTTTTTGAGGAAGTGACGAAGATGATTGATGAAGGAAGGGCAGTGGGTGTTATCTATATGGAATTTAGTAAAGCATTTGACAAGGTCCCGCATGGCAGACTGGTACAAAAGGTGAAGTCACACGGGATCAGAGGTGAGCTGGCAAGATGGATACAGAACTGGCTCGGTCATAGAAGACAGAGGGTATCAGTGGATGGGTGTTTTTCTGAATGGAGGGATGTGACTCGTAGTATTCCGCAGGGATCAATGCTGGGATCTTTGCTGTTTGTAGTATATATAAATGATTTGGAGGAAAATGTAGCTGGTCTGATTAGTAAGTTTGCGGATGACACAAAGGAGTTGGTGGAGTTGCGGATAATGATGAAGATTGTCAGAGGATACAGCAGGATTATAGATCGGTTGGAGACTTGGGCGGAAAAATGGCAGATGGAGTTTAATCCGGACAAATGTGAGGTAATGCATTTTAAAAGGTCTAATGCAGGTGGGAGGTATACAATAAATGGCAGAACCCTTAGGAGTATTGACTGGCAGAGAGATCTGGGCGTACAGGTCCACAGGTCACTGAAAGTGGCAACGCAGGTGGATTAAGGTAGTCAAGAAGGCATACGGCATGCTTGCCTTCATCAGTCGGGGCATAGAGTATAAAAATTGGCAAGTCATGTTGCAGCTGTACAGAACCTTAGTTAGGCCACACTTAGAATATTGCATGCAATTCTGGTCGCCACACTACCAGAAGGACGTGGAGGCTTTGGAGAGGGTACAGAGGAGGTTTACCAGGATGTTGCCTGGTCTGGAGGGCATTAGCTGTGAGGAGAAACTCGGATTGTTTTCACTGGAATGACGGAGCTGGAGGGGCGACATGATAGAGGTTTACAAAGTTATGAGCGGCATGGACAGAGTGGATAGTCAGAATCTTTTTCCCAGGCTGTAAGAGTCAGTTACTCGGGGACATAGGTGTAAGGTGCGAGGGGCAAAGTTTAGAGGGGATGTGCGAGGCAAGTTTTTTACACAGAGTGCCTGGAACCTGCTGCCAGGGGAGGTGGTGGAAGCAGATACGATAGCGACGTTTCAGAGACATCTTGCTAAATACATGAATAGGAAGGGAATAGAGGAATATGGGCCCCGGAAGTGCAGAAGGTGTTAGTTTAGTCAGGCATCAAGATCGGCGCAGGCTTGGAGGGCCGAATGGCCTGTTCCTGTGCTGTACTGTTCTTTGTTCTTTGTATAGACAAAAGAGCTGAACTCAAGAGGTGAGGTGAGAGTGACTGCCCTTGACATCAAGGCAGCATTTGACCGAGTATGGCATCAATGAGCCCTAGAAAAACTGGAGTCAATGGGAATCAGGGGGAAAACTCTCTGCTGGTTAGAGTCATACCTAGCACAAAGGAAGATGGTTGTGGTTGTGGAGGTCAATCATCTGAGCTCCAGGACATCACTGCAGGTGTTCCTCAGGGTAGTGTCCTAGGCCCACCCATCTTCAGCTGCTTCATCAAACCTTCCTTCAATCATAAGGTCTGAAGTGGGGATGTTCGCTGATGATTGCACAATGTTCAGCACCATTCGCGACTCCTCAAATACTGAAGCAGTCCGTGTAGAAATGCAGCAAGACCTGGACACTATCCAGGCTTCGGCTGATAAGTGGCAAGTAACATTTGTGCCACACAAATACCAGGCAATGACCATCTCCAACAAGAGAGAATCTAACCATCTCCCCTTGACATTCAATGGCATTACAATCGCTGAATCCCCCACTATCAACATCCTAGGGGCTACCATTGACCAGAAACTGAACTGGAGTAGCCATATAAATACTGTGGCTACAAGAGCAGGTCAGAGGCTAGGAAGCCTGTGGCGAGTAACTCACCTCCTGACTACCCAAAGCCTGTCCACCATCTACAAGGCACAAGTCAAGAGTGTGATGAAATACTCTCCACTTGCCTGGATGGGTGCAACTCCAACAACACTCAAGAAGCTCAACACCATCCAGGACAAAGAACCCTGCTTTATTGGCACACCATCCACAAACATTCACTCCCTTCACCACCGACGCACAGTGGCAGCAGTGTGTACCATCTACAAGATGCACTGCAGCAATGCACCAAGGCTCAGTGGACAGCACCTTCCAAACCCGCGACCTCTACCACCTTGAAGAATAAGAGCAGCAGATGCATGGGAATATCACCACCTGTAAGTTCCCATCCAAGTCACACACCATCCTAACTTGGAACTATATCGCCGTTCCTTCACTGTCGCTGGGTCAAAATCCTGGAACTCCCTTCCTAACAACACTGTGGGTGTACCTACCTCACATGGACTGCAGCGGTTCAAGAAGGCAGCTCACCACCACCTTCTCAAAGGCAATTAGGGATGGGCAATAAATGCTGGCATAGCCAGTGATGCCCACATCCCATGAATGAATAAAAAGAAACGAGCCCTGTTGACTTTGCAAAGTCCTCCGTACAAACATATGGGGGCTTGTGCCAAAATTTGTGGAACTGTCTCACAGACTAGTCAAGCAGCAGCCTGACATAGTCATTCTCATGGACTCATACCTTACAGACCAATGTCCCAGACACCGCCATCACCATCTCTGGGTATGTCCTGTCCCACAGGCAGGATAGACTTACCAGAGGTGACGACACAGTGGTATACAGTAGGGAGGGAGTTGCTCTGGGAGTCCTCAACATCGACTGTAGACCCCATGATGTTGCATGGCATCAGGTCAAACATGGACAAGGAAACCTCCTGTTGATTACCACCTACTGCCCTCCCTCAGCTGATGAGTCAGTACTCCTCCATGTTCACAGCACTTGGAGGAAGCACTGAGGGTGGAAAGGGCACAGAATGTTCTCTGGGTGGGTGACTTCAATGTCCATCACCAAGCGAGGCTCGGTAGCACCACTACTGACCGAGCTGGCCGAGTCCTAAAGGACATAACTGCTAGACTGGGTCTGCGGTAGGTGGTCAGGGAACCAACAAGAGAGAAAAACTACTTGACCTCATCTGCACCAATCTGCCTGCCGCAGATGCATCTGTCCATGACAATATTGGTAGGAGTGACGACTACACAGTCGTTGTGGAGACAAAATCCCGTCTTCACATTAAAGATACCAACCACCGTGCTAAATAAGATCGATTTCAAACAGATCTAGCAATGCAAAACTGGGCATCCATGAGGCGCTGTGGGCCATCAGCAGCAGCAGAATTGTACTCAACCACAATCTGTAACTTCATGGCCCGGCATATCCCCCACTCTACCATTACCATCAAGCCAGGGCATCATCCCTAGTTCTATGAAGAGTGCAGGGCCAGGAGCAGCACCAGGCATAGCTCAAAATGAGGTGTCAACCTGGTGAAGCTACAGCCCAGGACTACTTGCGTACCAAACAGCATGAGTTGAGCGATCCCATAGCCAACCATCAGATCTAAGCTCTGCAGTCCTGCTACATCCAGTCGTGAATGGTGGTGGACAATTAAGCAACTAACTGGAAGAGGTGGGTCCACACATATCCCCATCTTCAATGATGCGGGAGCCCAGCACATCAGTGTGAAAGATAAGGCTGAAGCATTTGCAACCATCTTTAGCCAGAAGTGCCGAGTTGATGATCCATCTCAGCCTCCTTCTGAAGTCCCCAGCATCACAGATGCCAGACTGCAGGCAATTTGTTCACTCCAATTGACTGAAGGCACTGGATACTGCAAAGGCTATGAGCCCTGACAACATTCCAGTGATAGTACTGAAGACCTGTGCTCAAAAGCTAACTGTGCCCCTAGCAAAGTTGTTCCAGTACAGCTAAAGCACGGCATCTACCCCGTAATGTGGAAAATTGCCCAGGTATGTCCTGAGCACAGAAAGCAGGACAAATCCAACCCGGCCAATTACCGCCCCATCAATCTACTCTCGATCATCAGTAAAGCGATGGAAGTTGTCATCAACAGTGCTAACAAGCTGCATTTGCTTAACAAAAACTTGCTCAGTGACCCTCAGTTTGTGTTCCGCCAGGACCACTCAGCTCCTGACCTCATTACAGCCTTGGTCAAACATGAACAGAAGAGCTGAACTCAAGGTGAGAGTGAAGGCAGCATTTGACTGAGTATGGCATCAAGCCCCCTAGCAAAACTGGAGTCTATGGGAATCAGGGGGAAAACTCTCTGCTGGTTAGAGTCATACCTAGCACAAAGGAAGATGGTTGTGGTTGTTGGAAGTCAATAATTTCAGCTCCAGGACATCACTACAGGAGTTCCTCAGGGTCGTGTCCTCGGCCCAACAATCTTCAGTTGCTTCATCAATGACCTTCCTTCAATAGTGGGGTTGTTTGTTGATGATTGCACAATGTTCAGCACCAATCGCGACTCCTCAGATACTGAAGCAGTCTGTGTAGAAATGCAACAAGATCTGGACAATATCCAGGCTTGGGCTGATAAGTGGCAAGTAACATTCGTGCCACACAAGTGCCAGGCAATAGCTATGTCCAGCAAGAGAGAATCTAACCATCTCCCCTTGACATTCAATGGCATTACCATCACTGAATCCACCATTATCAACGTCCTGGGGGTTACCGTTGACCAGAAACTGAACTGGTGTAGCCATGTAAATACTGTGGCTGCAAGAGTAGGTCAGAGGCTAGGAATCCTGTGGCGAGTAACTCACCTTCTGACTTCCCAAATCCACCATCTACAAGTCAGGAGTGTGATGAAATACTCTCTACTTGCCTGGATGGGTGCAGCTCCAACAACACTCAAGGAGCTCGACACCATCCAGGACAAAGTAGTCTGCTTGATTGGCACCCCATCCACAAACATTCACTCCCTCCACCACCGACACACAGTGGCAGCAATGTGTACCATCTACAAGATGCACTGCAGCAACACACCAAGGCTCCTTTGACAGCACCTTCCAAACCTGCAACCTCTACCAACTAGAAGGACAAGGGCAGCAAATGCATGGGAACACCACCACCTGCAAGTTCCCCTCCAATCCACACACCATCCTGACTTGGAACTATATCGCCATACTTTCACTGTCGCTGGGTCAAAATCCTGGAACTCCCTTCCTAACAGCACTGTGTGTGTACCTACCCCACATGGACTGCAGCAGTTCACCACCACCTTCTCAAGGGCAATTAGACTTGGGTAATAAATGCTGTCCTGGCCAGCGATGCCTACATCACACGAACGAATAAAAGAAAAGCTGCCTGGGCCCTAAGATCTGAAATTCCCTCCCTAATCCTCTCTGCCTTTCTACAACAATGCAAAAACAAAGGACTGCAGATGCCAGAAATCTGAAATAAAAACAGAAAGTGCTGGAAGTACTCAGCAGGTCTGGCAGCATCTGTGGGGAGAGAAACAGAGTTAATGTTTCAGGTCTGTGACCTTTCATTAGAACTGGAGAACGTTAGAGATATAACAGGTTTAAAGCAAATACAGAGGCAGGGAAAGGGGGCAGGAGAGAAAAGGAGCTGAAGGAAATGTCCATGATTTGTGGAAGGCACCCACCTCTCTACCTCTCTTTGCTCCTTTAAGTCGCTCCTTAAACCTACCTCTTTGACCAAGTGTTTGGTCACCTGTCCCAAAATCCCCTTCAACTCAGTGTCAATATCTGTTTGCTAATGCTGCTGTGAAGAACCTCAGGACAGATTACTACATTAAAGATGCTATATAAATGTAAACTGTTGCTGTTGCTGAGTAGTCAGTACAATTTATCTCTTTCAATTAATCTACAACAGACCCAGACATGATGTGGGGAAGACCCCAGTGCTGGAGAGCTTTGAGAACCATAGGGCCATTGCCCCCAGAAGAATGCCACAGTGTGGTGATGTGCCATGTCTCAAATTATTCATACACTATATCCCAGATGTTATTTTCTGAAAGAAATCTATCTAATTTACATGCGAATGAATCAGTATCAACAGCTTCCACCCTGAGCTGGAACCCCGGCGAAAAACCCTTCCTATCAGTCGTGGGGTATGGGGAGGGGTTAGGAGTTGTCCAGTTGACCCTTTGCTCACTCCCTAGTACCTTGGCTGAGATCAGCTAACTCCAAGGATCAAAACTGAGGCCCTTCCTACTCTGTGTAGCTCGGGCCCAACCCCTGCAGGTTTTCTTCACCGAGTACATAAATGATTTGGAGGAAAGTATAGGTGGTCTGATTAGCAAGTTTGCAGACGACACTAAGATTGGTGGAGTAGCAGATAGTGAAGGAGACTGTCAGAGAATACAGCAGAATATAAATAGATTGGAGAGTTGGGCAGCAAAGAGTGAATTATACAGTAAATGGAAAAGTCCTGGGGAAAATTGATGTACAGAGAGATTTGGGTGTTCAGGTCCATTGTTCCCTGAAGGTGGCAACGCAGGTCAATAGAGTGGTCAAGAAGGCATACGGCATGCTTTCCTTCATCGGATGGGGTATTGAGTACAAGGGTTGGCAGGTCATGTTACAGTTGTATAAGACTTTGGTTCGGCCACATTTGGAATACTGCGTGCAGTTCTGGTCGCCACATTACCAAAAGGATGTAGATGCTTTGGAGAGGGTGCAGAGGAGGTTTAACAGGATGTTGCCTGGTATGGAGGGCGCTAGCTATGAAGAGAGGTTGAGCAGATTAGGATTATTTTCATTAGAAAGACGGAGGTTGAGGGGGGACCTGATTGAGGTGTACAAATTCATGAGAGGTATAGACAGGGTGGATAGCAAGAAGCTTTTTCCCAGAGTGGGGGATTCAATTACTAGGGGTCACGAGTTCAAAGTGAGAGGGGAAATGTTTAGGGGGGATATGCGTGGAAAGTTCTTTACGCAGAGGGTGGTGGGTGCCTGGAACGCGTTGCCAGCGGAGGTGGTAGACGCAGGAACGATAGCATCTTTTAAGATGTATCTAGACAGATACATGAATGGGCAGGAAGCAAAGGGATACAGACCCTTAGAAAATAGGCGACATGTTTAGATAGAAGATCTGGATCAGCGCAGGCTTGGAGGGCCGAAGGGCCTGTTCCTGTGCTGTAATTTTCTTTGTTCTTTGTTCTTTGAGTTGTGGAGAAAAGCCCTCACTTAATTAAGTTTAATTCAGCTGTTGTTATTTAATATAGGCATTAAGCTTTCGACATTGTTATTTGTGGGGATATATGTGTGTGCTTCGTGTTGTTTGTGTGCAAATTTTAGCCAGCAGGCTGGTAAACTGCACTTTGCTGATTGCAAATAAATCCCTTAAATACTCGTCAAATGCATATTAAACTCACACTCTCGGGTAATTATGCTGATCGATTGTCTTCAAACCTTTCATAACCAGCAGAAATAAACATCTTCAATTATCAGCCACTGCTTCAAGTGTGGCCTAATGGTTACCAATCTCTCATAAATTAAACCTAAGCTTCGAATTGCCTGACCAGTGCTTCAGTGTGATTGGCCAATAATCACTCCTCAACCAACGTCTCTGAAGCAGATTATGTGGTCATTATCATTTACAGTTTGTAAAGTACTTTTTTGGCTGTAAAACATTTTGGAACGTCATGCAAGGCACTTGTAGAAATGCAAGTTGTTCTTTCTTAGCTAATCTCTTCCCATTTCAGCTTTGGCGGTTTCCTGCACTGTGGGCTTTAACTCTTCATTTAGGTTCCAGAGTTTGAAAGCGAAAGCAAAAGCAAACTTTGCTCACAAGGTCGGCTCATTTGAAGAATGGCCTTCAGCCTTCACTTCTTCCAGAACACCAACCCTACCATCTTCTTGTGACAGCGTGTCGCTGATCTAAGTTGAGTGTTGTGTCCTGCCATCAGCTGCCCTTGCTGGCAATGCCATCCAGCTGTTGGCCACCCTTTGTCTAAAGAAATGCATTTTGCTATCTGTCCTAAGTTTGTTCTTCACAGCCCTTAGCCTGTGCCATCTTATCATGGAGTACAAGAATCAAGCACCAAAGAGCCATAGAATCATACAGCACAGAAAGAGGCCATTTGCACTTTTGTTTCCGTGCCAGCTCTTTGAAAGAGCTATCCAATTAGTCCCACACCCCTGCTCTTTCCCCATTGTCCTGAATTTCTTTTCTTTTCAAGTATATATGTAATTCCCTGTTAAAAGTTATGATTGAATCTGCTTCCACCTCGCTGTGTTAAAAAAAAACTCCTCGCTTTGCTAATGATACAAAGCTAGATGGGAATGCAAACTGTGTAGGAGGACACAAAGAGGCAGCAAAGATATATAGACAGGTTAAGTGAGTGGGAAAAAAGGTGACAGATGGAGTATAATGTATGGAAGTGTGATGTTATTCACTTTGGTTGTAATAGAAAAGCAGAATATTTTTAAAAGGTGTGAAACTTGTAAATGTTGATGTTCAAAGGGATTTGGGTGTACTTGTACAAAGAACTCAGAAAGGTACAGCAAGCAATTAGGAAGGCAACTAGTTGGCCTTCATTGCAAGAGGACTGGAGTACAAGAATAAAGAATTCTTGCTACAATTGTACAGGTAAGACCACACCTACAGTACTGTGTGCAGTTTTGGTCCCCATATTTAAGGAAGGATATACTTGTATTGGTGGCGGTACAGCGAAAGTTCATTAGATTGGTTCCTATGATGAGAGGATAAGTAAATGGTGTCTATTTCTCTGCAGTGTAGAAGAATGAGAGGTGCTTTCATTCAAACATACAAGATCCTTCTCATGGTAAACACTAAGATGTTGTTTCCCATGGCTGGGTAATCTAGAACACAGAACACAGTACAATCTCAGGATAACGGACTGATCATTTAGAACTGAGATGAGGAAAAATATCTTCACTCAAAAGGTTGTGAACCTTTGGAATTCTCTACCCCAGAGGGTTGTGGATGCTCCAGTGTTGAGTATATTTAAGTAAAAGCAAAATACTGCGGATGCTGGAAATCTGAAATAAAAACAAGAAATGCTGGAACCACTCAGCAGGTCTGGCAGCATCTGTGGAGAGAGAAGCAGAGTTAACATTTCGGGTCAGTGAGCCTTCATCGGAATATATTATTATATTGAGTATATTTAAGGCTGGGATAGACAGATTTTTGGTCTCTCAGAGAATCAAGGGATATGGGAAGTGGGCAGGAAAATGGAGTTGAAGCTGAAGATCAGCCATGATCGTATTAAATAGAGGGCCATATGGTCTACTCCTGGTTCTTGTTCCTATATCCTTACCTCATCTCTGGCTCTAAATCCTAAGTTTGTATCCACTGGTATTGACACCCCTACCAGTGAAAACAGTTTCTCCTGATTTACTCTATTAACCCTCAGAATTCTGAACACCACCGTTATATCTCCTCATAATCTGTATTAACCTTAACTGCAGATTAATGGTAAATGTATAATTTGTGCTGAAATGCTTTAGATGTTGCTGTGAGTAAAAGGAATGTTGGTGACAAATAAAGGAATGACTGTATAACAGAGTAATCGATAGATTTAAATTATGTAGGAATCCAAACAAAACAAATGTATTTTTTTTTTATTCATTCATGGGATGTGGGCATTACTGCCAGCATTTATTGCCCATGCCTAATTGCCCTTGAGAAGGTGGTGGTGAGCTGCCTTTTTGAACCGCGTCAGTCCATGTCGGGTAGGGACACCCACAGTGCTGTTAGGAAGGGAGTTCCAGGCTTTTGACCCAGCGACAGTGAAGGAACGGTGATATAGTTCCAAGTCAGGATGGTGTGTGACTTGGAGGGGAACTTGGTGGTTTTGAAAACCATTTTCTGCCCTTGTCCTTCTAGGTGGTAGAGGTCGCGAGTTTGGAAGGTGCTATCTAAGGAGCCTTGGTGCGTTGCTGCAGTGCATCTTGTAGATGGTACACACTACTGCCACTGTGCGTCGATGGTGGAAAGAGTGAATGTTTGTGAATGGGGTGACAATCAAGCGGGCTGCTTTGCCCGAGATCGTGTTGAGCTTCTTTCGAGTGTATTCAATTACACTCCTGACTTGTGCCTTGTAGATGGTGGACAGGCTTTGGGGAGTCAGGAGGTGAGTTACTCACCGCAGGATTCCTAGCCTCTGACCTGCTCTTGTAGCCACGGTATTTATATGGCTACACCAGTTCAGTTTCTGGTCAATGGTAACCCCCAGGATGTTGAAAGTGGGGGATTCAGCAATGGTAATGCCATTGAATATGAAGGGGAGATGGTTAGATTCTCTCTTGTTGGAGATGGTCACTGCCGGACACTTGTGTGGCATGAATATTACTTGCCACTTATCAGCCCAAGCCTGGATATTGTCCAAGTCTTTCTGCATTTCTACATGGACTGCTTCAGTATCTGAGGAGTCGCAAATGGCGCTGAACATTGTGCAATCACCAATGAATGTCCCCACTTTTGACCTTATGATTGAAGGAAGGTCATTGATGAAGCAGCTGAAGAAGGTTGGGCCTAGGACACTACCCTGAGGAACTCCTGCAGTGATGTCCTGGAGCTCAGATGATTGACCTCCAACACTGACAACCATCTTCATTTGTGCTAGGTATGACTCCAACCAGCAGAGTATTTTCCCCCTGATTTCCATTAACTTCAGTTTTTCTGGGGCTCCTTGATGCCATACTTGGTCAAGGGCAGTCACTCTCATCTCATCTCCTGAGTTCAGCTCTTTTGTTCATGTTTGAACCAAGGTGTTGAGGTCAGGAGCTGAGTGGCCAAACTGAGCATCACTGAGCAGGTTATTGCTAAGCAAGTGCTGCTTGATGGCACTGTTGATGACACCTTCCATCACTTTACTGGTGATTGAGAGTAGACTGATGAGGCGGTAATTGGTTGGGTTGGATTTGTCATGCTTTTTGTACAGGACATACCTGGGCAATTTTCCAAATTGCAGGGTAGATGCCAGTGTTGTAGCAGTACTGGAACAGCTTGGCTAGGGGTGCGGCAGGCTCTGGAACACAGGTCTTCAGTGCTATTGCCGGGATGTTATCAGGGCCCATAGCCTTTGCAGTATCCAGTGCCTTCAGTCGTTTCTTGATATCACGTGGAGTGAATCAAATTGACTGAGGACTGGCATCTGTGATGCTGGGGACTTCAGAAGGAGGCCGAGATGGATCATCAACTCGGCACTTCTGGCTGAAGATTGTTGCAAATGCCTTATCTTTTGCGCTGATGTGCTGGGCTCCCCCATCATTCAGGATGGGGATGTTTGTGAAGCCATCTCCTCCAGTTAGTTGTTTAATTGTCCACCACCATTCTCAGCTAGATGTGGCAGGACTGCAGAGTTTAGATCTGATCCGTTGGTTATGGGATCGCTTAGCTCTGTCTATCACATGCTACTTACACAGTTTGGCATGCAGATTGTCCTGTGTTGTTGTAGCTTCACCAGGTTGACACCTCATTTTGAGGTATGCCTGCTGCTGCTCCTGGCATGCCCTCCTGCACTCTTCATTGAACCAGGGTTGGTCTCCTGGCTTGATGGTAATGGTAGAGTGGGGGATATGCCGGGCCATGAGGGTACAGATTGTGGTTGAGTACAATTCTGCTGCTGCTGATGGCCCACAGCGCCTCATGGATGCCCAGTTTTGCATTGCTAGATCTGTTCAAAATCTATCCCATTTATCACGGTGGTAGTGCCACACAACACGATGGACGGTATCCTCAATGTGAAGGCGGGACTTCGTCTCCACAATGACTGTGCAGTGGCCACTCCGACGAATACTGTCATCTGCGGCAGGCAGATTGGTGAGGACAAGTCCAACTATGTTTTCCCCTCTTGTTGGTTCCCTCACCACCTTCCACAGACCCAGTCTAGCAGCTATGTCCTTTAGGACTCGGCCAATTCAGTCGGTTATGGTGCTACCGAGGCACTCTTGGTGATGGACATTGAAGTCCCCCACCCAGAGTACATTCTGCGCCATTGCCTCCCTCAGTGCTTCCTCCAAATGCTGTTCAACATGGAGGAATACTGACTCATCAGCTGAGGGAGGGCGGTAGGTGGTAATCAGCAGGAGATTTCCTTGCCCATGTTTGACCTGATGCCATGACACTTCATGGGGTCTGGAGTCGATGTTGAGGACTCCCAGGGTGACTCTCTCCCTACTATATACTACTGTGCCGCCACCTCTGCTGGGTCTGTCCTGACGGTGGGACAGGGAATATCCAGGGATTGTGATGGCAGTGTCTGGGACATTATCTGTCAGGTATGGTTCTATGAGTATGACTATGTCAGGCTGTTGCTTGACTAGTCTGTGGGACAGCTCTCCCAACTTTGACACAAGTCCCCAGATGATACTGAGGAGGGTTGCAGGGTTGACAGGGCTGGGTTTGCCGTTGTCGTTTCCGGTGCCTAGGTTGATGCCGAATGCTCCATCCGGTTTCATTCTTCATTGACTTTGTAGCAGTTAGATACTGAGTGGCTTGCTAGGCCATTTCAGAGGGCTTTTAAGAATCACCCACATTGCTGTGTGTCTGGAATCACATGTCGGCCAGACCAGGTAAGGACAGCAGATTTCCTTCCCTAAAGGACATTGCTGACAGTAAGGTGAAGTAATTGTCATGCTAGGCCTGAACCTGCCAAGTATGAGGCACATTCATTTTGGGATGAACATTGATTTTAAACTGTTACTGGAGTGAAGAAAGGAATTGTTAAACAGATCAGCCGTGGCTGGAAATGACATTTGCATATTAACAGACAGTGTTTGGAAGGACAAAGCAGCCATTCCCTGACACATTCAACCCACAATAGACTTTTGATCACCAGACGTTGAAGGTAGGAGAGCTCGCATTCCAGGTTGACTGCTAAGATGGCCGAATACACTAAGTGATATGGTCAAACCAGCTAGTCACATGACTAACCTGCTGGGCAGCCTGAGTTTTTAAAATTTATTTGGGAAGAAAGCAGAATGCTCCTGGACTGTGAAGATCTCCCCTGGCTGGCTCGCCACAGCCTCTCCTGTATGCCCGCTCCCATCTCTTTCTCACAAGCCTTTGAACCCACTAAAGATACATGACCCCCAAGAAAGAAAAGTCTCCAACAGCGAACACGGTTTAAGAAGAATACTGGGCCCCAACAAAAAGCAAGATCTACCTACAATCAAGGACTCTACAGTGAGTGCAAAGACCCGTAACAAAAACTCTTCAAATATTGCCTCAAACGTTTTCCACTTTATTTCTTCTGTTCTTTTCTGGCTCTGTTTGCATGTGTGTATCGTGAATGCATGCCAGCGTGGGCGCGTCGTGTATCCGTAGGCATCAACTGAATTAGAATTTAAGTTTAATAAATTTTAACTATTCTTATTTAAACCTAAGAAAGCCTGTTTGTGCTGGTTTCTTTGCCTTATAATTGGAAAGCGGTAACAAGGTTTCACCAAGGGGGAGCTAAAAACACAGTGTGTTTAAAATTAATCCCTTTTATGGTAAGACTAGATGAAGGCTGAGAGGCACCTCTAGACATCTTTCTCATCTGGTCGTAACATAATATATTGGAAGTTTTCATACAACTGTAGTGACAGCTCACCTCTGATTCAAGAATGCAATGGGTTCAAACTCGAGCCCAGGGATTTAAGAGTACATAATGCAGCTGACACTTTGGTGAAGCACTGAGGGGCCTTCTCCTCTGTGTTGCTTCTCTCTATTTTCTCTGGTTCTTTTTCCTCTTCTGATTCTCTCTCATTTATTTACCCTTGCTAATCCCTTTCTCCTCTTCTGCTTGTGTTTTTGCTTTTATCTCTGTTTTTCTTCTCTTTCTTCCAATCCCATCTCTAACATGCAAGATGAAGGGTGGTGGGTCATGAGTGGAGGGAGGTATTCAGCAAGGATCAGTGACTAGCAGGAGGTCAAACGTTCCCATTTAAGGGAAGAATCAGGAGGGTCATGGAGGCTGGGATAAGAGGAGGCTGTGGGGAATAGATCTAGCCAAGGCCACAAGCTAAACTTTGGAGTGGTGGGTCTTGGGCTGCAGGGCAACAGAGCAGCATCAGGGAGAGGATCTGTCAAGAGTCACAGATTGGCTTTTGGGTAACAGCTGATGGGAAGGATCTAACAGCTCCATAGGTTAGCAATGGGGAAGGAACATAAAGTGGGCAGTTCTCTGGTATATAATGCCACAATGCCATTTACTCTTCAGAATGACAGATGAGTATAATGATAAATATACAAATCTTTCAGCTTAGAAGTAACCCAGAGCTTGTGTGTTCAAACCCCAACAGGCAAGATTTGAAATTTAATTCAATGAATTTCTGGGCTGGCACCACATAAAATGATCATGAAAACTGCATTAAATCCCATTCGGTTCACTAACATTCCTTAGGGAAGGGAACCCCCATCCCTACCCTATCTGGCTGTGCATGACTCCAGTTCCACTTTAAATAGAGTATTAAGAGTCATAATTGCACAGAAGGAGGCTATTTGGCCCATCAAGTCCATGTCAGCTCTCTGGAGAACAATCCAGTCAGTCCCATTCCCCTGCTCTATCCTTGTGATCTTGCAAGTTTATTTCCTCAAGTGTCCATACAATTTCCTTTAAAACATAGTTTAATCCTAATATCCTCAGGGCAACTGGTGCCGGGAAGTTAATAGGGTTGTTGGTATAAGTTTCATCCATACACATGAGCACAAAATATAGCCTGACCTACAAGGTCAGCACAGAAGTGCCGTCTTTCAGATGATTCATCGAACTGAGGCCCTATGTGGTTTATCAGTCCCCAGGAATTTATCGGAATGATGCATGAGTTCATTTCTGTTTATGCAGGATGATGTACATTTCTTCTTCTTCTTCTTAGGCAGTCCCTCGGTATCAAGGGATCACTTGCTTCCACTCTGGCTCAGTGCATTCCAACATGTTTAACGAGTCCAATGCATAAACTGCAGTCTCTACCGCATGAGGGGCAGGTGGTGTTCGAAGAGTTTGATAGGCGAGTTACTTGGGTGGCTGTGTGAACAAAGAACAAAGAACAGTACAGCACAGGAACAGGCCATTCGACCCTCCAAGCCGATCTTGATGACTGCCTAAACTAACACCTTCTGCACTTCCGGGGCCCATATCCCTCTATTCCCATCCTATTCATGTATTTGTCAAGATACCTCTTAAACGTCGCTATCATACCTGCTTCCACCACCTCCCCCGGCAGCAAGTTCCAGGCACTCACCACCCTCTGTGTAAAGAATTTGCCTCGCACATCCCCTCTAAACTTTGCCCCTTTCACCTTAAATCTATGTCCCCTAGTAACTGACTCGTCCACCCTGGGAAAAGGCTTCTGACTAACCACTCTGTCCATGTCGCTCATAACTTTGTAAACCTCTATCATGTCGCCCCTCCACCTCCGTCGTTCCAGTGGAAACAATCCGAGTTTATCCAACCTCTCCTCATAGCTAATGCCCTCCAGACCAGGCAACATCCTGGTAAACCTCCTCTGTACCCTCTCCAAAGCCTCCACGTCCTTCTGGTAGTGTGGCGACCAGAATTGCATGCAATATTCTAAGTGTGGCCTAACTAAAGTTCTGTACAGCCGCAGCATGACTTGCCAATTTTTATACTGTATGCCGCGACCAATGAAGGCAAGCATGCCGTATGCCTTCTTGACTACCTTATCCACCTGCATTACCACTTTCAGTGACCTGTGGACCTGTACGCCCAGATCTCTCTGCCTGTCAATACTCCTAAGGGTTCTGCCATTTACTGTATACTTCCCACCTGCATTAGACCTTCAAAAATGCATTACCTCACATTTGTCCGGATTAAACTCCATCTGCCATTTCTCCGCCCAAGTCTCCAACCGATCTATATCCTGCTGTATCCTCTGACAATCCTCATCACTGTCCGCAACTCCACCAACCTTTGTGTCATCCGCAAACTTACTAATCAGACCAGCTACATTTTCCTCCAAATCATTTATATATACTACAAACAGCAAAGGTCCCAGCACTGATCCCTGCGGAACACCACTAGTCACATCACTCCATTCAGAAACACATCCTTCCACTGCTACCCTCTGTCTTCTATGACCGAGCCAGTTCTGTATCCATCTTGCCAGCTCACCTCTGATCCCGTGTGACCTCACCTTTTGTACCAGTCTACCACGAGGGACCTTGTCAAAGGCTTTACTGAAGTCCATATAGATAACATCCACTGCCCTTCCTTCATCAATCATCTTCGTCACTTCCTCAAAAAACTCAATCAAATTAGTGAGACATAACCCCCCCTTCACAAAACCATGCTGCCTCTCGCTAATAAGTTTGTTTGTTTCCAAATGGGAGTAAATCCTGTCCCGAAGAATCCTCTCTAATAATTTCCCTACCACTGATGTAAGGCTCACCAGCCTATAATTTCCTGGATTATCCTTGCTACCCTTCTTAAACAAAGGAACAACATTGGCTATTCGCCAGTCCTCTGGGACCTCACCTGTAGCCAATGAGGATACAAAGATTTCTGTCAAGGCCCCAGCAATTTCTTCCCTTGCCTCTCTCAGCATTCTGGGGTAGATCCCATCAGGCCCTGGGGACTTATCAACTTTAATGCTTTGCAAGACACCCAACACCTCCTCCTTTTTGATAATGAGATGACTGAGCCTATCTACACTCCCTTCCCTAGGCTCATCATCCACCAAGTCCTTCTCTTTGATGAATACTGATGCAAAGTACTCATTTAGTACCTCGCTCATTTCCTCTGGCTCCACACATAGATTCCCTTCTCTGTCCTTGAGTGGGCCAACCCTTTCCCTGGTTACCCTCTTGCTCTTTATATATGTATAAAAAGCCTTGGGATTTTCCTTAATCCTGTTTGCCAATGACTTTTCATGACCCCTTTTAGCCCTCCTGACCCCTTGCTTAAGTTTCTTCCTACTGTCGTAATATTCCTCAAGGGATCCCAGCCTTCCAGCCCTTACGAATGCTTCGTTTTTCTTTATGACTAGGCTCACAATATCCCGCGTTATCCAAGGTTCCCGAAACTTGCCAAACTTATCCTTCTTCCTCACAGGAACATGCTGGTCCTGGACTCTAATCAACTGACGTTTGAAAGATTCCCACATGTCAGATGTTGATTTACCCTCAAACAGCCGCCCCCAATCTAAATTCTTCAGTTCCTGCCAAATATTGTTATAATTAGCCTTCCCCCAATTTAGCACCTTCACCCGAGGACTACCCTTATCCTTATCCACAAGTACCTTAAAACTTATGGAATTATGGTCACTGTTCCCGAAATGCACCCCTACTGAAACTTCGACCACCTGGCCGGGGCTCATTCCCCAATACCAGGTCCAGTACAGCCCCATCCCTAGTTGGACTATCTACATATTGTTTCAAGAAGCCTTGTGCTCCTTCAGCGGCCTGGACTTGGCCTCTGCAACTAAATCAGCGATGTGCAAGAGGTCACAATTGGAGGAGCACAGAGCTTTTGGAAGGTCATAGGTTACACAGATAGGGAGTATGAGGCCATGGAGGGATTTGAAAAGAAAGCTGGGAGTTTTAACATTCACATCAGGTCTCGGTCAATACACACACTCATGAAAATGGGAAAATGCTGTGTGTGCTGACGACCAGCTTCCAGAGTGGAGAAGCCAGATAAAGAAAAAGAGGGGGAGGGAGAGGCTGACAGACTCCACTCAGCACCTCCTATTACATGAAACTCTGCAGTACCTTTACATCAGCACCATCAAATATCCTGTCAACTTTCCACTGGCATGCCGCTGTCTTGCAGAATTCCAATTCCATACACTTTATGGTTCCTGAAGATGACAGGGCTGAGGACTACAGTAACTTCTGAAGGGCTGAGTGGCCTACTCCTGCTTCTAATTCGTATGTTCACATGTAACTTCTGCTGAGCTGTGGTCAGCACAGAGTGCTTGCAGAGTGCAGAATTTGGGAATTTTTTGCAAGTGGGAATTTGATGCAGAGGAGTAGAAGCTGCTGTTTTTTTGCCTCTATTACTTGTAATGCTTATGTTACAGATAAATATTGAATTTAACCATTCAACTAGATCAAGTAAGTCATTTCAAAACTAAAACCTACAAGCAAAGTTGACGAACTAGTTAGGCTAATTAAATAAAACAAGGTTATATAAGGATGGCGATGCAGGGTAGTGTGCTGCATCTGCAACATGTTGAGTTTGTGGAGAGCACTGCGATCCTGACAGCCACATCTGCAATCAGTATCTGCATCTCGAGGCATTTCAGCCCAGAATTGCTGAGCTGAAATTCGAGGTGCAGTAGACATTGCGGGACGTCAGGAAGGAGAATTACCGGGACACTTTGATCCAGGAGGCAGTCACACCTTGTAGGTTAGGTAATGGTACAGGTCTGTTTAGTGATCAGGGAAAGGAGGGTGTGGGTGCAGGTCAGGCAGGTAAAGGGACCCCAGGTGCAGTGCTGGAGGAAGTTTGGCCTTGGTCCTTATTTAAAAAGTACAAGGTTTGTGCTGCCTGTGTGAATGAGAGCACAGTTTGCAGGATGGATACGCAAACTGAGCACGGCTCCGTGGTACAGGAAGCCATTCAACTGGGGGGCCGGGGTGGGGGAGTGAAAAGCAATGCGGTAGTGGTAGCAGACAGTGAAGTCAGGAAATAGATACTGTTCTCTGCAGGCTCGATAGGGAGTTTCGAAGATTGTGTTACCTTCCCTGTGCCAGGGTTAAAGGCATTTTAAAAAAATTCATTCATGGGATGTGGGCATCGCTGGCCAGGCCAGCATTTATTGCCCATCCCTAATTGCTCTTGAGAAGGTGGTGGTGAACTGCCTTCTTGAACCGCTGCAGTCCATGTGGGGTAGGTACACCCACAGTGCTGTTAGGAAGGGAGTTCCAGGAACTTGACCCAGCGACAGTGAAGGAACGGTGATATAGTTCCAAGTCAGGCTGGTGTATGACTTGGATGGGAACTTGCAGGTGGTGGTGTTCCCATGTATTTGCTGTCCTTGTCCTTCTAGTTGGTAGAGGTCGCGGGTTTGGAAGGTGCTGCCTGAGTAGCCTTGGTGCGTTGCTGCAGTGCATCTTGTAGATGGTACACATTGCTGTCACTGTACGTCGGTGGTGGAGGCAGTGAATGTTTTTAGATGGGGTACCAATCAAGCGGGCTGCTTTGTCCTGGATGGTGTCGAGCTCCTTGAGTGTTGTTGGAGCTGCACCCATCCAGGCAAGTGGAGAGTATTCCATCACACTCCTGACTTGTGCCTTGTAGATGGTGGATAGGCTTTGGGGAGTCAGGAGGTGAGTTACTCGCCTCAGGATTCCCAGCGTCTGACCTGCTCTTGTAGCCACGGTATTTATATGGCTACTCCAGTTTAGTTTCTGGTCAATGGTAGCCCCGAGGATGTTGATAGTGGGGGATTCAGCGATGGTAATGCTGTTGAATGTCAAGGGGAGATGGTTAGATTCTCTCTTGTTGGAGTTGGTCGTTGCCTGGCACTTGTGTGGCGTGAATGTTACTTGCCACTTATCAGCCCAAGCCTGGATATTGTCCAGGTCTTGCTGCATTTCTACACGGATTGCTTCAGTACCTGAGGAGTCACGAATGGTGCTGAACATTGTGCAATCATCAGCGAACATCCCCACTTCTGACCTTATGATTGAAGGAAGGTCATTGATGAAGCAGCTGAAGATGGTTGGGCCTAGGACACTACCCTGAGGAACTCCTGCAGTGATGTCCTGGAGCTCTGATGATTGACCTCCAACAACCACAACCATCTTCCTTTGCGCTAGGTATGACTCCAGCCAGCGGAGGGTTTTCCCCCTGATTCCCATTGACCTCAGTTTTGCTAGGGCTCCTTGATGCCATACTTGGTCAAATGCTGCCTTGATGTCAAGGGCAGTCACTCTCACCTCACCTCTTGAGTTCAGCTCTTTTGTCCATGTTTGAACCAAGGCTGTAATGAGGTCAGGAGCTGAGTGGCCCTGGCGGAACCCAAACTGAGCGTCACTGAGCAGGTTATTGCTAAGCAAATGCCACTTGATGGCACTGTTGATGACACCTTCCATCACTTTACTGATGATTGAGAGTAGCTGATGGGGCGGTAATTGGCCAGGTTGGACTTGTCCTGCTTTTTGGGTGCAGGACATACCTGGGCAATTTTCCACATTGCAGGGTAGATGCCAGTGTTGTAGCTGTACTGGAACAGCTTGGCTTGGGGCGCGGCAAGTTCTGGAGCACAGGTCTTCAGTACTATTGCCGGAATATTGTCAGGGCCCATAGCTTTTGCAGTATCCAGTGCTTTCAGTTGTTTCTTGATATCACACGGAGTGAATCGAATTGGCTGAAGTCTGGCATCTGTGATGCTGTGGACTTCAGGAGGAGGCCGAGATGGATCATCAACTCGGCACTTCTGGTTGAAGATTGTTGCAAATGCTTCAGCCTTATCTTTCGCACTGATTTGCTGGGCTCCCCCATCATTGAGGGTCGGGATATTTGTGGAGTCACCTCCTCCAGTTAGTTGTTTAACTGTCCACCACCATTCACTGCTGGATATGGCAGGACTGCAGAGCTTCGACCTGATCTGTTGGTTATGGGATCGCTTAGCTCTGTCTATCGCATGCTGCTTACGCAGTTTGGCATGCAGATAGTCCTGGGTTGTAGCTTCACCAGGTTGATACCTCATTTTGAGGTATGCCTGGTGCCGCTCCTGGCATGCTCTTCTGCACTCTTCATTGAACCAGGGTTGGTCTCCTGGCTTGATGCTAATGGTAGAGTGGGGGAAATGCCGGGCCATGAAGTTACAGATTGTGGTTGACGACAATTCTGCTGCTGCTGATGGCCCACAGCGCCTTATGGATGCCCAGTTTTGCATTGCTGGATCTGTTCGAAATCTATCCCATTTAGCACGGTGATAGTGCCACACAACACGACGGATGGTATCCTCAATGTGAAGGCGGGACTTCGTCTCCACAAGGACTGTGCGATGATCACTCCTCCAATACAGTCATGGACAGAAGCATCTGCGGCAGGCAGATTGGTGAGGACAAGGTCAAGCATGTTTTTCCCTCTTGTTGGTTCCCCCACCACCTGCCGCAGACCCAGTCTAGCAGCTATGTCCTTTAGGACTCGGCCAGCTCGGTCAGTAGTGGTGCTACCGAGCCACTCTTGGTGATGGACATTGAAGTCCCCCTTCCAGAGTACATTTTGTGCCCTTGCCACCCTCAGTGCTTCCTCCAAGTGGTGTTCAACATGGTGGAGTACTGAGTCATCAGCTGAGGGAGGGCGGTAGGTGGTAATCAGTAGGAGGTTACCTTGCCCATGTTTGACCTGATGCCATGAGACTTCATGGACTCCGGAGTCGTTGTTGAGGACTCCCAGGGAAACTCCCTCCCTCCTGTAGACCACTGTCCCGCCACCTCTGCTGGTTCTGTCCTGACGGTGGGACAGGACATACCCGGGGATGGTGATGGCAGTGTCTGGGACATTGTCTGCAAGGTATGATTCCGTGAGTATGACTATGTCAGGCTGTTGCTTGACTAGTCTGTGGGACAGCTCTCCCAACTTTGGCACAAGCCCCCCGATGTTAGTAAGGAGGGCTTTGCAGGGTCGACAGGGCTGTGTTTGCCGTTGTCGTTTCCGGTGCCTAGGTCGATGCCGGGTGTTCCTCCGGTTTCATTCCTTTTTTAAAGAAATTGGAGTGGGAGGGGAGGATCTAGTCGTCAAGTAATGTTACAGAGGTGGTCTTAACAATGGTGTGGATATGTGATCAGCAGCTCATCTCTGAGTAAAATATGAACAGCCTGATTTAGTCTCAGACATTTGCCAGGGAGAAGGATGGAGTTAGTCGTGAGGGAGCGTAGTTTGTAGCAGGGATTAAAGACAATGGCCTCAGTGTTCCCATTATTTAATTGAAGGAAATTTTTGCTCATCCAGTACTGGACGATGGACAATGTCTGATAATTTTGCAACAGTGGAGGAGTCGCGAGAGGTGGTGGTGAGATAGAGCTGAGTGTCATCAGTGTACGCATGGAAACTGAAACCCAGATGATCCCACTGAGGTGCAGCATGTCGATGAGAAATAAGAGGCGGCCAAGGATAGATCCTTGTGGGAGTGTGAAGAAAAGGGGTAAAAGGGAACGATTTTGGCTGCATGGGTTTAGATGTTGGCTTTGGTTCCGTTGGAAGCACTGTTGTTTCAAAGTAAGAAGATCATGAGTTCAATTCCCACTCCAGAAACCTGAGCACAGAATCCAGGCTGATGCTTAAGTGATGCAGTGAGGGAGTGCTGGACTAGGGAAAGGGTGCAAATCGTGTTGGGGGTAGGGCAGAGGATGTTTGATGATGGGTGTCCTTAGTTACCAGTTATGCCTCAAAGTAATAAGGTATCAGTGCAATTATTGTTAAGTATAGCCGCTAAGCGCATTGCACTGCTGGACTACAAGAAGGCCCCCAGCGAGTTAACATCTGTAGCACTTAAAGCAGCCAGATGTGCTGCACAAAGAACAGCCAGTGGCTGCGCAAATGACTACTGGCAACACCTATGCAGTCATATTCAGCTGGCCTCTGACACCGGAAACATCAGAGGAATGTATGATGGCATGAAGAGAGCTTTTGAGCCAACCATCAAGAAGATCGCCCCCCTCAAATCTAAATCAGAGGACACAATCACTGACCAATGCAAGCAAATGGGCCGCTGGGTGGAGCAATACCTAGAACTATACTCCAGGGAAAATGTTGTCACTGAGACCGCTCTCAATGCAGCCCAGTCTCTGCCAGTCATGGACGAGCTGGACATACAGCCAACAAAATCGGAACTCAGTGATGCCATTGATTCTCTAGCCAGCGGAAAAGCCCCTGGGAAGGACGGCATTACCCCTGAAATAATCAAGAGTGCCAAGCCTGCTATACTTTCAGCACTCTATGAACTGCTTTGCCTGTGTTGGGACGAGGGAGCAGTACCACAGGACATGCGCAATGCCAATATCATCACCCTCTATAAGAACAAGGGTGACCGCGGTGACTGCAACAACTACCGTGGAATCTCCCTGCTCAGCATAGTGGGGAACGTCTTCGCTTGAGTCGCTTTAAACAGGCTCCAGAAGCTGGGGGTACGTGTCTACCTTGCGACACAGCGTGGCTTTCGAGCACAGAGATCCATCATTGACATGCTGTTCTCCCTTCGCCAGCTACAGGAGAAATGCCGTGAACAACAGATGCCCCTCTACGTTCCTTTCATTGATCTCACCAAAGCCTTTGACCTCGTCAGCAGACGTGGTCTCTTCGGACTACTAGAAAAGATTGGATGTCCACCAAAGCTACTAAGTATCATCACCTCATTCCATGACAATATGAAAGGTACAATTCAGCATAGCAGCACCTCATCAGACCCCTTTCCAATCCTGAGTGGTGTTAAACAGGGCTGTGTTCTCACAACTACACTGTTTGGGATCTTCTTCTCCCTGCTGCTCTCACATGCCTTCAAGTCTTCAGAAGAAGGAATTTTCCTCCACACAAGATCAGGGGGCAGGTTGTTCAACCTTGCCCGTCTAAGAGCGAAGACCAAAGTACGGAAAGTCCTCCTCAGGGTACTCCTCTTTGCTGACGATGCTGCATTAACATCTCACACTGAAGAGTGTCTGCAGAGACTCATTGACAGGTTTGCGGCTGCCTGCAATGAATTTGACCTAACCATCAGCCTCAAGAAAACGAACATCATGGGACAGGACGTCAGAAATGCTCCATCCATCAATATTGGCGACCACACTCTGGAAGTGGTTCAAGAGTTCACCTACCTAGGCTCAACTATCACCAGTAACCTGTCTCTCAATGCAGAAATCAACAAGCGCATGGGAAAGGCTTCCACTACTATGTCCAGACTGGCCAAGAGAGTGTGGGAAAATGGCGCACTGACACGGAACACAAAATTCCGAGTGTATCAAGCCTGTGTCCTCAGTACCTTGCCCTACGGCAGCGAGGCCTGGACAACATATGTCAGACAAGAGCGACGTCTCAGGTCATTCCATCTTCGCTGCCTCCGGAGAATCCTTGGCATCAGGTGGCAGGACCGTATCTCCAACACAGAAGTCCTCGAGGCGGCCAACATCCCAGCATATACACCCAACTGAGCCAGCGGCGCTTGAGATGGCTTGGCTATGTGAGCCGCATGGAAGATGGCAGGATCCCCAAAGACACATTGTACAGCGAGCTCGTTACTGGTATCAGACCCACCAGCCGTCCATGTCTCCACTTTAAAGACATCTGCAAACGCGACATGAAGTCCTGTGACATTGATCACAAGTTGTGGGAGTCAGTTGCCAGCGATCGCCAGAGCTGGCGGGCAGCCATAAAGACGGGGCTAAAGTGTGGCGAGTCAAAGAGACATAGCAGTTGGCAGGAAAAAAGACAGAAGCACAAGGAGAGAACCAACTGTGTAACAGCCCCGACAAACAATTTTATCTGCAGCACCTGTGGAAGAATCTGTTACTCTAGAATTGGCCTTTATAGCCACTCCAGGCGCTGCTCCACAAACCTCCAGGCGCTTACCCATTGTCTCTCGAGACAAGGAGGCCAAAGAAGATTAAGCGCACAGTGATAATTATTTGACAATAATTACACATACACTTAACAGTATACTAATGCCAAAGCCTGCGAGTTCACTGGAGGATTCAATGCAATACAGTTTCCGAGTTTAAGGGTTTCACAGCCGACCAGGCCTGATGAAATTCTGAGCTCTCTCTCCTAACACCCTCCCCATTTTTTCTCCAGTTTTACCAACCTGGAATGTGAGAGCCCACATGTGTCATGGCATCAGCTCATTCAATTAGCTTTTTTCCCTCATTGATAGCTGCAGTTTTAACAAGAATAGCTCCTCAACTAGCTTCTAACTGTATAACTAATTAACTAAACTGTCAATCACATCATTCAACTGGAGACAGTTGGAGAGATAAATCACCAAAGGCTCCTCTAAAGGCGACGTTATCACTTGCCTTATGCAGATGTGTCCTTGCCCTGGGGGAACAGCTGAGAGATCTATGGAGCCAAGACAAAGAAAGCTTGTAAATTATTTTTTATCAGCATTCGGTTAGTGTGATCAGCCACTCTGTCCAACTTTCTTCCCTCTATATTCCTTTACTATAATCCTCTTGGAATATCTGTGCTTCTCCAATTCTGGCCTCTTGTGTATCCCTGATTTCAATCGCTCCACCATTGGCAGCTGTGCCTCCAACTGCAGAAACCCCCTCCCTAAATCTCTCTGCCTCTCTCTCCTCCTTTAACACTCTGCTTAAAACCTTCGTCTTTCAGTGAGAAATCTTTTGGTCATCTGTTCTAATATCTCCTTATGTGGCTCTGTGTTAAATTTTGTCTGACTACATTCCTGTGCCTTGGAATGTTTTACTACGTTAAAGGTGCTATATGAATGCAAATTGTTTTTGCTGACTTTGCATAACACAATGGTGGTATCTTTCAGCCATTTTAACTTATTGAAAGAGATGGCAGCACCACCTCTGACACAAGATGCAATAGCAGGTAGGGAGCAGAAGGAGGGTTAAACAGAGGCATGTGGGCACCGATAGGCTCAGATGGCTGATGGGTCAGGGCTGGAGCTGGGGGGGGAGCGATCATCAAGATACAGGATGGACACCAAGAAGTGGTGAAGCCCCACGCCTGCGGAGGTAGCAGCAGGTAAACACATTTTGTTGTGTATTGTTGTAGTGTAGATCAAGTGTTGTTCAAAGAAGACTTGGGTTCTTTGTAGGGCTAAAGAATGACTCATTTATTATATACATATAATAATTTACGCTCTCCACAAGCCTGTCTAGCGAGCACACCTCGTGCTGCTTCTAACTTTGTCTCATCCTAATACCCATGTGACTCTTCATCATCATCACTACAGTGGGAGGAGTTTACTCTGTCTCCAACATTAACCCTTTCAGGCCCTTATACAACTGATTTAAAATTCAATTATATAGATTTAAATGCAAAATTAATTAAACTGAAATAAACAAATAAAGTAACTCATATATTCAGCTGAAGGATATAGAGGTGGTAAAATATGTACAAAAACAACTTACCTGCAGCAGTCCCTGGGCCAATGGTTCTGGGAGACAGAGCTTGGAGGTGCAGGTCGGCCACCTGGTGTTGGGTGGACTGAATGGCAAGCATAATGATATATATACTTAACCATCAAAAGGAATAGCCAGGGGTCACTCCAAGCAAGACAACATTGCAAGACAAGATTATGTGTCGCACACCCAGAAGTGTGCATTGGATTTGTATGGCAGCCAATTGGTTATGGTACAGCATTCGTAACCCACTAGGTGTGAGTTCATTAAAATGGAATCCAATAGATAGAATGGACAGGGAATCAAAGAATCATAGAATGATACAGTACAGAGAAAAGCTATTTGGCCCATTGTGCCTGTGAAAGAACAATCCAATTCATCCCATTCCTCTGCCCCATCCCCATATTCCTGAAAAGTTATCACTTCAAGTATTTATCCAATTCCCTTTTGGAAGTTATGATTGAATTTGTTCCCACCATCCTTTCAGGCAGTTCATAACTTGCTGTATAAAAAAAATCTCAGGTCCCCTCTGGTTCTTTTACCAATGACCTGAAATCTGTGTCCACTGGTTCCCTACTCTCCTGCCACTGGAAACAGTTTCTCCTTATTTACTCTATCAAAACCCCTCATTCATTTGAATAGCTGTATCAAATCCCCGCCCCCCCCTTAATTGTCTCAGCTGTAAGGAGCAAAACACCAGTTTCTCCATGTAACTGAAGTCATGTCATTTGCGGGCTAGTACCAGAAAATGACTATGAAAGCTGCCGCATTGTTGGAAAAACCCAACTGGGAAGTCAATGGAAGAAAGAAAGATTCTACAGAGCTTTTCATGACCACTGGATGTCTCAAATCTCTTTACAGCCAATGAAGTAAAACATGGCAGCCAATTTGCACACAGCAAGCTCCCACAAACAGCAATGTGATAATGACCAAATAATATGTTTTTGTGATGTCGGTTGAGAGATAAATACTGGTCAGGACACCGCAGATAGCTCCCCTTGCTCTTCAAAATAGTACCATGGGATCTTTTACATCTACCCGAGCAGACAGATGGGCCTCAGTTTTACATTTCATCCAAAAGGCAGCATCTCTGACAGTGCAGTACTCCCTCAGTACTGCACTGGAGTTTCAGCCTTAATTTTTGTAATCAAGTCCTGGAGTGGGACTTGAACCTGAAGACTCAGAGGTAAGAGTGCTACCAACTGAGTCACAGCTGACACAATGGGCAAGAACCTTGGGCGTGGTGCAAAACATGGGCTGCCAATTTGCTAGCATACTTTTGAGAACCCACCTGATTAGACGCTGCTGAATCCTGAAGTGGGAGCCCAGCCAGATGCTGGCCTCATCTGATCAGAAGTGGGACACTGGCTGACTTTGGTTTCCTCCTTTCCTAGGCTGGCAGGGTTGGGAGCGAAGACTAGTTTGATCATCCTTACTCTGGCTAAGAGCAGATAAAATGGCATGGACCTGAGATCAGATTTGGAGCCTCCCTGGCCAACATTACTTTGTCAAAAACTGATTCTTGGTGCTTTGGATGCTTCCTAATGAAACACAATTTCAGCTCATTGTAATAAAAATGGCAGCGACTCAGGTGTTGACTGTGACTGGTGTGGGTAGATTTAGGTGATGCAACATGCAACTATAATATGGATGTGTGGTAATAAATTCAACTGAAATTAGAGCAATTCTTTATCCTGTGTGCACTGTGAAGATGAGCTTTCGAATCCAAGTCTCTCGTGTTTTGGTCTTGTTTGTCGGTAGCTGGTAGCCTTTAGCAATTGCACTATAGGAGCTAAACTGGCTCCCTGTTTCAGCATTGCTAAAGTCAGCCCTCTTATTATTCATTATCTGGTTACCGTGCAACTTGCCCTCCCTGCTCTGCACACAATGAGATTCTACAGGGTGAGAATGGGGATTGAATCGGACGCCTGAATTACACTCTGCCCAATTTTTGCTCCATTAACTTCCAAAATTGCAGAGGGAGTTGTGCTCCATTTGGGGCCTCCACTGCTGACCTCACCAAAGTTTGCAGAGATCCCTTGATGTGCATGCCATTGGCAGATGCCTGTGCCACTGGTACCACACTTTGGCAATTGCCCATTGTGCCCCAGAAAAAAAAAACTTGCATTTATATAGCACTTTTCAACACCTCAGGAGTCCTGAAGGCCCATCTGTAAGGCCCTGATTCTGGCTTCCCCAGCCATAGTCAGTGGGCCTTGTTTGGGGAGGGCAGGGGCTTCGCTCCAATCCATGGACATGGGAAACTGCTGGGACATATCAGGGCCCTAGGCCAGTTTATGGCAGTTCTGCCAGGCTCTCACTAGAGTAAGTTCAGAACTAATCAATCTATAAAACAGATTCTCTCGGCATATGATGGATGCAGACTGTATTGATTTATTAAAATTAAAATTGGTTAGATTTCTTTCAGCAAATAACATTTTGGGACACAGTGAATCAGTAATTTGAGACATTACATGTGGTAAGTGTACCATGCTTGGGAAGAACAAGTCATAGAGTCATTTATGATATAGGAGGCTATTTGGCCCATCGAGTCCATGCCGGCTCTCCGTGGAGCAATTCAGTCAGTCCCACCTCCCGCCTCGATCCCCTGTTTTAACCAATAGCCCTGCATGTTTATTTACGTCAAGTGCCTGTCCAATTTCCTTTTGAAATCATTCATCGTCTCTGCATCCACCACCTCCGTAGGCAGCGAATTCCAGGTCATTACCACTCGCTGCGTAAAAATGTTCTTCCTCACCTTCCCCCTGCATCTCTTTTCCAAAACCTTCAATCAGTGTCCCCTAGTCTCCTCTACTCCTGATACCATCAGTTAATGGGAACAGTTTTTCCTTGTCTAACTTATCTAAGCCTGTCATAATCTCGGTACACCTCTATCAAATCTCCCCTTAATTTCCTTTGCTTCAGGGAGAACAACCCCAGTTTTTCCAACCTAACCTTGTAACTAAAATCCCACATCCCTGGAACCATTGTGGTAAATCTCCTCTGTACTCTCTCAAGGACCCTCACATTCTTCCTGAAGGCTGGTGACCATAACTGGATGCAGTTGGGGTCTAACCAGAACTTTATAAAGGTTCAGCCTAATTTCCCTGCTTTTGTACTCAAGAGCTCTATTTGTGAAGCCCAACATCCCATATGCTTTTATTTATTTATTTAGAGATACAGCACTGAAACAGGCCCTTCGGCCCACCTAGTCTGTGCCGACCAACAACCACCCATTTATACTAACCCTACAGTAATCCTATATTCCCTATCACCTCCCTACACTAGGGGCAATTTACAACGGCCAATTTACCTATCACCTGCAAGTCTTTGGATGTGGGAGGAAACCGGAGCACCCAGCGAAAACCCATGCAGACACAGGGAGAACTTGCAAACTCCGCACAGGCAGTACCCAGAATCGAACCTAGGTCCCTGGAGCTGTGAGGCTGCGGTGCTAACCACTGCGCCGCCCCTTTATGAACCACTCTTTCAAAATGTCCTGCCACCTTCAAAGATTGATGCCCATGCACCCCCAAGTTCCTCTGTTCCTGCAAGTGACCTTGTGTTGTTATTGTCAGGTCAGGAGGGGTCAAAAGGCATCCCTCTTTTCCCTTTCTGTGTTTGACCACAACAGATTTAATTCTTTTTTAAAGTGGATGTTCTGGCCAATTCAGTTTGCGTTTGATTACTTACTTGCAATGATCATAACAAGAGCCAATCAGGCAGGTTTTCTTGAGTTAACAAAGAAAAATGTTAACTTTATTGTACCAAAACCGAAGTAATAAACTACACGCCAACTTTCACTCACACGCATACACTAGAGGTTTACATTCACACAAATAGGTTACAGAGTGGGGAAAGGTAGATGGTTGAGCTAGAGTCTATAGAAAAAACGAGTATACAGTTTGTGGGGTTTGGTGATTTGGCTGGCTTCTAGCTGAATTTGGTGGCCCTGAGGCTTTTAGTTTGACGAGGTAAATGATTGGCTCGGTGGGTCTCTTGGAGACAGCGAGAGTCCAGAAGCTTCTCCTCTGCTGCAGAGAAAACACCAGCTTAAAACCACAGATGGGGAGGGGCTTGTCACATGATAGTCACTCAGTGATTCAAAAATAGCAGTCAGCAGTATTTCTCTCTTGCCAAAAAGCACAAGGAGTTCCCTTAACCATCCTGGGTCTTGCTGGGATATGAGCAGACATTTTGTCTCCCTCCTCACAAGCTTTGCAATGTAGGAAATACTCAGCAGGTCAGGCAGCATCTGTGGAGAGAGAAGCAGAGTTAACATTTCAGGTCTGTAACCAGACCTGAAACATTAACTCCAGTTTCTCTCTCCACAGATGCTGCCTGACCTGCTGAGTATTTCCAGTACTTTCTGTTTTATTTCAGATTTCCAGCATCTGCAGTATTTTGCTTTCATTACAATGTAGGATACAGTGTTGCAAATTAAGTGGTCATCCTAAACTGCCAGCAAAGTCATTGTTTTTTTATCTGTTCTTTTTAAAATTTCCTAAAAAAAAATAAATTCAGGTCTCCAGTCAGTGGATTAAAGGAAATTATCATTCAACAAAGCAAGTTGGCATCGCAATCTATCGTTCCCAAAACTGTCAACCATTGAGATTTTCTTGTGTTTGTTCTGGGTGTGTTGTAGACTAGTTAATAGAGATTGGTTTCTATGGTTAGTCAACAGCCCCATTATTATGCGACTTCCAGGACAGTAGAAGGTAAACTGGCTAGACCTTGGTCTTTTCTCATCTAGCAATTCCTACATTACACCAGAAATATACCAGGAAATCTGAAGACTTATGTTCCGCACCCATCTCTGCAACCTGTTTCAGAATTATAGTTACTGCTGCATCCTCTTCGCTTTTCCTGATCTAGTTTCTTCTATGTCCCACCCTCCCTGAGCACCACTGGTAGCAGAAAATTCCGTTGTGTTGGTTCTACTCTCTGGAGTTCTTTCCTCTTTTCTGTTCCATTTCACAAACATTCTCCAACTTTTTTGACCAAATTTTCAGTCAGCCTCTCCATGGTTTAGTTCCCTATCTATTTTCCATTTGTGAAGCTACCAAAGACACTTCCCCCACTCCCCAACATTAAAAGATGCTGCAGGAGTGCAGCTTGCTGTTGCAAAACTGCTGCAACAATGCAGGTGTCTGCTGTGACTCAGTAGTGTCATGGTCCTGTAGTTTTTTTGGGGAATATGCAGTTTGCCTTTAAGGCTTGCAAGGGATCAGTATTGCTTTAAGAACCAGCTAGCCTCAGGAGTTATAGGCAGGTGCATTTTCATTGCCTTAGAAACAGCCATTTGGAGACTGCGATTCAAAGGGTGCATTCTCATTACCATAGATACAACCACTGGGAGTGAGTTTCATGTGATGCATTTGTTACAATTCAATTTTCAACAGGCTTTTAGTTGAAGACAGTTTGTTCTAACACAGACAGAGACATACAGACACAGCTGGTGTTGGCACCCGAAGAAAGAGCTCTCAACCATTTAAACTGAAGGAATAGGATTGTCTGTTAATTATTATCTCTCAAAATTCTAAAAAAGGCAAGCCAAAACATAGATCTCTGGTAATTTAACTTGAAGAAAAGGAAGCTAGACTGTGACAATCTTTTATCCCTCAAAAACTCTAAAGTCAGATTGATTCTGTTGAAAGTGTTTGCAAGTTGTTAGTTGTTGAAATTTGATGGAGAAGGAAAGCAACATTCTGCGAGGACTTCAAGCAACATTGGACTGTAAATTTGCAAGGACTCTAAATTTTTCTATTTTAAATGTTGTTTATATCTTCATAGTGTTTAAGAATTTAGTTCTTCTAATTAAAGAGTTAATTTGTTGATTTAAAGACACCTGGTTTGGTTAGCCTCATTCGGGGGTTAATAGATGGTACAATTTGGCTGGGTTTTTCTTTAATTTAGAAAGTTTTAAATGATATGTTAGGCGATCTGTGGAGCGACGAGATTGACTTGTCAGTGAGTTTCTCCCACCGCAATCAGAATGATATATTTTGATTGGGGGCTTTGACTGGAGGGGTCAGTCATAACAGTAGGTATAGCATTCTTGCTTCCAAAACAGAAGGTTGTGGGTTCAAGTTCCCCCCCAGAGACTTGGGTGCAAAATCTAGGCTGATATTCTAGCATAGTACTGAGGGAGTACTGCATAGTCAGAGGTGCTGTCTTTTGGGTGAGATGTTAAAAACAAAGGCCCTGGTTGTTCCTTCAGGTGGACATAAAAGTTCCATGCCACTATTTGAAGAAGAGCAAGGGAATTTTCCCTGGCCAATATTTATCCCTCAACTAACATCCATAAAACAGATTATCTGGTCGTGTAGCACGTTGTTGTTGTTTGTGGGAGCTTGTTTGCTGAGCAATATTGGCTGCTAAATACCAACATTAGCAATGTTTCAAAACGTACATCATTGACTGTAAAATGCTTTATGATGTCCTGAGTTAGTGAAAGGCCCTATAGAAATGCAAGCTCTTTCCTTCTTCAAATGAGAGTCTTACCATAACACAAACAAATGCAATCTTTCACTGTCAGAGCTTACTCTAGCCAGTACTAAGAGGGGCGACAAAAACAAAGCAAATGTTTTTGCCGCACAATAGGGAAGATTAACCATTAAACATGATGTTAATGGGAAGAAAGTAATAAATACTTAGTCGCTCCATTTAACACAGCTTGAAGTATGCAAGCTGGTGGTGAGATTGGGGGGCGGGGGGAGGGGAGCGAATCAATCTGCCAAAGATAACGTAGAGCCAGATCATCTGTTCAGTCATTTTAAAAGATCTACTCGAAACCACTGACACTAACATTTTATGTAATTAATTACATATTTGATTTACAGGCAGGGTAGGAATTGTTCAGTGGTGTAAAATGCATTGCATTGCATTGCCCAGCCTATTGAGAGCACTTTGGAATTGAAGAAATGTTACGTGCCGATGGATTTTTTTTTGCTCTCCTAAATTTTAACCCTTGCTCTCCTGAAAGCCATGGCTCATGCTGTGATGTGTTTTACAAAGGAAACGCTCTCACTTCTTCCCACACCATGATTACAGTACGACAACCACATGCTCTTATCTGGTGGCTTTGAAACATCACTGTACTGCTTCGGAGGTGGTAATGCGAGGTGAGACAAAAGTCCTGGTCAACAGGATGGGCCTTCAGAATGTTTTTAGAAGGAGGGAAGAGAAAAGGAGTGATTGAAGAGGTTTAGGGAGGGAGCTTCCAGACGTTGGGCCAAACTAGCTGAAGATTCTGTCAACGATGATGAGGCAAAGGGTGCAGGGGGTGCAGAAATCGAGGGTGTGGAAGGGAATGTAAGGTGAATAGGAACAGCAGTTACAGAGTTAGGGTGGAGTGAAGCCGTGAAGGGAATTGAACGAGGAACATACTTTTAATGCATGGGTGGAGGAGAAAAATTGATGTTATATTTATGTCGCCTTATTCTGAGCTCACCCACAAGTGGAAATAGTTTCCTTAAATTCACTCCAGGGTTGGGGCCAACCATGACTCATGGCCCTCCTGCTTTGGGCGCTATGGCATTGGAAGGATGAATGAGAATAGACAGAGACTGCTTGAGTTGTGTACCTATCATAAGCTCTGCATCACCAACTCGTTCTTTCATACTGAACCCTGTCACCAGGTTTCTTGGAGGCACCTAAGATCACGTCGATGGCACCAGCTGGACCTCATCGTCACAAGGCGAGCCTCTTTAAACAGCGTTCAAATCACACGCAGCTTCCACAGTGCGGACTGTGACACTGATCACTCCCTGGTGTACAGCAAGGTTAGATTCAAACCAAAGAAACTGCATCACTCCAAGCAGAAGGGCCGCCCGCGCATCAACACGAGTAGAATTTCTCATCCACAGCTGTTACATAAGTTTCTAAATTCACTTGAAAAAGCCCTTCAAAACACTCCTACAGGGGATGCAGAGACCAAGTGGGCCTATATCAGAGATGCCATCTATGACTCAGCAATGACCACCTATGGTAAACGTGTGAAGCGGAATACAGACTGGTTTCAATCTCACTTTGAAGAGCTGGAACCTGTCATAGCCGCTAAGCGCATTGCACTGCTGAACTACAAGAAAGCCCCCAGCGAGTTAACATCCATAGCACTTAAAGCAGCCAGAGGCACTGCACAAAGAACAGCCAGGTGCTGCGCAGATGACTACTGGCAACACCTATGCAGTCATATTCAGCTGGCCTCAGACACCGGAAACATTAGAGGAATGTATGATGGCATTAAGAGAGCTTTTGGGCCAACCATCAAGAAGATCGCCCCCCTCAAATCTAAATCAGAGGACTCAATCACTGACCAATGCAAGCAAATGGGCCGCTGGGTGGAGCAATACCTAGAACTATACTCCAGGGAAAATGTTGTCACTGAGACCGCTCTCAATGCAGCCCAGTCTCTGCCAGTCATGGACGAGCTGGACATACAGCCAACAAAATCAGAACTCAGTGATGCCATTGATTCTCTAGCCAGCGGAAAAGCCCCTGGGAAGGACGGCATTACCCCTGAAATCATCAAGAGTGCCAAGCCTGCTATACCTTCAGCACTGTACGAACTGCTTTGCCTGTGCTGGGATGAAGGCACAGTACCACAGGACATGCGCGATGCCAATATCATCACCCTCGACAAGAACAAGGGTGACCGCGGTAACTGCAACAACTACTGTGGAATCTTCCTGCTCAGCATAGTGGGGAAAGTCTTTGCTCAAGTCACTTTAAACAGGCTCCAGAAGCTGGCTGAGCGTGTCTACCCTGAGGAACAGTGTGGCTTTCGAGCACAGAGATCGACCATTGACATGCTGTTCTCCCTTCGCCAGCTACAGGAGAAATGGCGTGAACAACAGATGCCCCTCTACGTTGCTTTCATTGATCTCACCAAAGCATTTGACCTCGTCAGCAGACATGGTCTCTTCAGACTACTAGAAAAGATCGGATGTCCACCAAAGCTACTAAGTATCATCACCTCATTCCATGACAATATGAAAGGCACAATTCAGCATAGTGGCGCCTCATCAGACCCCTTTCCGATCCTGAGTGGTGTGAAACAGGGCTGTGTTCTCGCACCTACCCTGTTTGGGATCTTCTTCTCCCTGCTGCTCTCACATGCGTTCAAGACTTCAGAAGAAGGAATTTTCCTCCACACAAGATCAGGTGGCAGGTTGTTCAACCTTGCCCGTCTAAGAGCGAAGACCAAAGTACGGAAAGTCCTCATCAGGGAACTCCTCTTTGCTGACGATGCTGCTTTAACATCTCACACTGAAGACTGTCTGCAGAGACTCATCGACAGGTTTGCGGCTGCCTGCAACGAATTTGACCTAACCATCAGCCTCAAGAAAACGAACATCCTGGGACAGGACGTCAGAAAAGCTCCATCCATCAATATCGGTGACCACGCTCTGAAAGTGGCTTAAGAGTTCACCTACCTCGGCTCAACTATCACCAGTAACCTGTCTCTCAATGCAGAAATCAACAAGCGCGTGGGAAAGGCTTCCACTGCTATGTCCAGACTGGCCAAGAGAGTGTGGGAAAATGGCGCACTGACACGGAACACAAAAGTCCGCGTGTATCAAGCCTGTATCCTCAGTACCTTGCTCTATGGCAGCGAGGCCTGGACAACATATGTCAGACAAGAGCGACGTCTCAATTCATTCCATCTTCGCTGCCTCCGGAGAATCCTTGGCATCAGGTGGCAGGACCGTATCTCCAACACAGAAGTCCTTGAGGCGGCCAACATCCCCAGCTTATACACACTACTGAGCCAGCGACGCTTGAGATGGCTTGGCCATGTGAGCCGCATGGAAGATGGCAGGATCCCCAAAGACACATTGTACAGCGAGCTCGTCATTGGTATCAGACCCACCGGCCGTCCATGTCTCCGCTTTAAAGACGTCTGCAAATGCGACATGAAGTCCTGTGACATTGATCACAACTCGTGGGAGTCAGTTGCCAGCAATCGCCAGAGATGGCGGGCAGCCATAAAGGCGGGGCTAAAGTGTGGCGAATCGAAGAGACTTAGCAGTTGGCAGGAAAAAAGACAGAAGCACAAGGAGAGAGCCAACTGTGTAACAGCCCCAACAACAAATTTTATCTGCAGCACCTGTGGAAGAGTCTGTCACTCTAGAATTAGCCTTTATAGCCACTCCAGGCACTGCTTCACAATCCACTGACCACCTCCAGGCGCTTACCCATTGTCTCTCGAGACAATGAGGCCATTTCATTATTTTGATAACTCTCCTCGGGTCTCCTCTCAGTATTTTCTTTTCCAGAGTAATGAGCTCCAGCCTGTTCAGTCTTTGCTGATAGTCACACCCTCTCAATTCTGGTAACATCCTTGTAAATCTTTTTTTCCAGTGCCTTAATATCCTCTTTTATAGTATTGGAAATCAGAAATGCACATAGTATTCCAAGGGTGCTGTCAGTAGCATACGAGTTGAGGTGGGGCAAAAACGCACGAAGTTACGGAGGTGGAAGTAGGTGTCTCGCTGATGGAAAGGATATAGGGTTAGAAGCTCAGTATGGGTTAGATAGGATGCCAATGTTGTGAATGGTCTGGTTCAGCCTCAGACAGTGGTCAGAGAAAAGGGTGGAGTCAATGGCTGGGGAACAGAATTTGTGCAGGGGACTGAAAACAACAGCTTCGGTCTTCCCCATATTTAATTTGAGAACATTTCTGCTCATCCAATACTACATGTCAGACAATTAGTGGGACAAATAAGAGGCAGTGCAGGGGTTGGGAGAGGTGGTGGTTAGGTAGTGCTGGAATCTACCAGAACTGTGGAATCCCTTTGGAAACAGTTGGACGCAGTGCTGGAGGACTGAAGTTTTCTTTTAACAACATAGCTGAATGTCGTTCTCCATCTTGTGAATGAGTAAGAACACAACTGGTATTGGCTCTAACGTTCTCTCATATGCCATTTAGACACAACGTTCCAATGTTACAGGAAGTGACGACACTTAGAAGAACTTCATTGGCTATTAAAGTACTGTACATTGGGCCTCTTGAGTTTGTGAAAGGTGATATAGAAATGCAAGTCTTTCTGTCTTTATTGTCTCACTCATGCAAGGAGCAATTATGAAATATAAAATGAACTGAGGAATTGAACTCCAAAATGGACACTTTTGTGACTAGAAAAAAGTGTAGTAAGAGGTCAGGTGACCTCTCCTGTACTGCAAATACAAATGGTAACTACTGGAACTCTGAACCAGATGTCATGTCTGGTCACGTGTTGAAGAAAGCATAAGACATGCTAATGACCCATTCAATGTTAATGGCTACCTTTTTCAACCAGTTGGACGAACAATGACTTTGCAAACATAAAGTCTCCAGACTCAAACTCAGGATAATACGTGTGAAAAAGCACCACTATATCAAGATGGTATAGAGATGAGCAACATCCAAATACATTTTCAAACAATGTCCACAGCCTCAAACCTTTATGAAAACACCATGAGAGAGAAATCTTGGTCACCTGACAGAAACCCAAGTCCCTGATAAGAAATATTGTGAACTGTGAGGAGGATTGTGATGAACTTGAAGAGGACATAGACAGGCTGGTGGTATGGACAAGCAAGTGGCAGATTAAATTTAATACAGAAAAGTGTGAACTGATTCATTTTGATAGGAAGACTGAGGAGAGGCAATATAAATAATTTACAATTCTAAAGGGGTGCAGGAGCAGAGGGACCCTGGGGTATATGTGTACAAAGTATTGAAGTTTGCAGGGCAGGTTGAGAAAGCGGTTAATCAAGCGTATAGGATCCTGGGCTTTATAAATAGTGGCATGGAATACAAGAACAAGGAAGTTATTATAAACCTGTATAAAACACAGGTATAGCCTCAACTAGAGTATTGCGTCCAGTTGTGGGCACCACACTTTAGGGAGGATGTTAAGGCATTAGAGAGGGTGCAGAAAAGATTCACGAGAATGGTTCCAAGGATGAGGAACTTCAGTTATGTGGATAGGTTGGACAGACTGGGGCTGTTCTCCTTGGAGCAGAGAAGATTAAGAAGAGAATTGCTAGAGGTGTTCAAAATCATGAGTGCAGATAGGGAGAAACGGTTCCCTTTGGGGGAAGGATCGAGAGCCAGAAGGCACCGATTTAAGTTGATTGGCAAAGAAGCAATGGCAACATGAGGAAAAACTTTTTTTATGCAGCAAATGGTTAGGATCTGGAAAGCACTGCTTGAGAGTGTGGTGGAGGCAGATTCAATCGAGGCCTTCAAAAGAGAATTGGCTAGTTAACTGAAGAGAAAAAATAGCAGGACTATGGGGAAAAGGCAGGGAGTGGGACTAGGTGAGTTGCTCTTGGAGAGAGCTGGCACAAACATGATGGGTCGAGTGACCTCCTTCTGTGTTGCAACCATTCTATGATCCTATGCAGCTGGTGATCGGACTTGCGCCAAAACCCAAAAGTTAGAGTGTGCCTCAATGGGTTCCAGATGGTCCCACTGGACCGCTTTGTAAAGCAACAGGGACCTGTAAGTCGGGAATTTAGTCAGATTACCCATCAGTTACAATGATTTTCATGCATATTTTCTTAAAGCTGCTATTAACAGGTGCAGAGTCTGCTCGGGAGATTCCGCACTGCACATTTCCCTAATTTTCAGTTATTTGTATCATTTCCCTACAATTCCGATAAATGTATCGGTTACAACCAGGTGAGAAAGAGGTCTGGGGTTCCCCTGCAGCCTTCACCTGGTTTTACTGTAACAGGGTTTAATTTTAAACACAATGTGTTTTTAGCTCCCCCTTAGTGAATCCTTGTTCTCTGCTTTCCAATTATAAGGCAAAGAAACCAGCACAAATAGGCTTTCTCAGATTTAAAGAAGAAAAGTTGAAGTTTGTGAATCTTAAACTCTATTTCTGTTAATGCCTACGGAGAAACAACACGCCCACGCTAGCATGCATACGCAATACACACATGCAAATAGAGACAGAAAAGAGCGGAAGAAAAATAAAATGAAAAAGTTTGAGGCAATATCTGAAGAGTTGTTGTTACGGTTCTTCGAGCTCAATGTATAGTTCTTGAATGTAGGTAGATCTTACTTTTCGTTGGGGTCCAATATTCTTCTTACACCTTGTTTGCTCTAGGAGACTTTTCTCTCTTGGAGTTCATTTGTCTTCAGTGGATTCAGAGTCTTGTGAGAAAGAGATGGGAGCAGACAGGAGAGAGATCTTCCCAGTCCAGGAGCAAACAGACTTTCTGCCTTCAAACTCTCTGTGGCCAGTTCAAATGAAAACCCTGGAACAGCCAGGTAGTCATGTGACCAGCTGGTTTAACCAGTCCTGGCCCTTGTGGATTGTATCCTCCTCAGCAGGTCCTGGAATGCACTTCCTCAAAATCAATGTCTGTTAGTATGTAATTGTTTTTTTTTCAGCCACAGCTGATCTGTTTAACAAGTCATTTTCTTGCTCCAACAACAGTTAAAAATCAATGTTCAGGACAAAATTGATATGCCTCATTCTTGGAGTTGAGGGCCTGGCATGACAACTCCACATCCAGCGGAATGACATGCGATTTGAGAAAGGTGCATTTCATCAAAAGGATTGAAAGGAAATATAAGATACAGTAAAAACCCATGCATTTCTCTCATTCATTCACAAATCCTAAAACATATTAAAATTGCCCTTTTTTTGCTTCCAATAAGCATGTGGTTCTTTTTTGGGGAAGTTTCTCTTCCGTTTGCCCATTTCCATGGCTGCCTAGGGTCTTTGTTCCTGCTCAGGTAGTGTTTTTTTCCTAGGAGTGCCAGTAGTGGGCGGGTCTATCCTGAACTTGCTTTCAGTGCTTTGCTGAATCATGCAAAGGCTTTTGACTTTAGGGGGATGAGTGGTTTTCTTATTTCTGATTGCGGGGGAGGATTTTTTTGCTAATCTCCCCTTTGTCCCAGAGGACACTACTTCCTGCAGGTATTTGTGCAGACTCTACTGCACTCCCCTGTGGTACTTGGACTAGATGAGGCATCACCATCATGATTTCTCTGACCCCTAGAGGTCTTTCTTTGACTCTGCAGGTTCCTGTAAATGCTGTTAGCAACTCTGGTGGGGTGCTTCTAGTGTCTGAATTTACACAAGAAGATGTGGGTCTAACTTTTCAAATTCTTTGGGGTTGGCTGACTGGACAGTGGAGGTTTTCATCTGGAATTCCTTCCAGACTTCATTTAACCTGCCCTCTTGTTCACTTTTTACCCTTCTCTCTCTAACGTTTTGCCATCTGTGTGCCTGCCTATCCCCTTTTGTTCTCAGCGGGGGTCCCTTACTGTTCACCAGACCTCTGCTGGAGGATCCTCCTAATACTGGTACAGGACTTAGGGGTGCAGGTTTCACTGTAGGTTGGTATTTCCCCTCAACCTGCCACATGTGGCAATTCCTGCAGTACTCCACCACATCTTTGTGGAGTTTTGGCCAGTCAAACTGCTGTCTTATGTGGGTTTTGGGCTTTCATATACTGGCATGTATGGCCACTGTAGTCTCGTGGGCCCTTCTTAATATCTCTCTCCAATATCTCTGCAGCACCACTAACTGGTGAACTACTGCCCACTCCTTTCCCTCAGGTATGTGAGGAGAACTCCATTTCCTCATCAGTACCTCATTCTTTAAATAGTAGCAATCAGGGACTCCCTCTGCTTCACTTTCAGACTGGACAACCTGTGCTAACTCTTGCAATACTGGGTCGGCTCGCTGAGTCTCAGCTAAGGAAAATCCATTTAATTCATTCCCTGAGTCTCCTAACTTTCCAAAGAAAGTCCCGGACAGGCAGACCTCATGGTCATCTGCCTGCAGTGCCAATGCAGTCTCCCCTGGGGGAGCTGGTTTGATCATGGCCTGACCCACTACACATTCAGGGAAACTGCAGGGGTCCGTCTCCTGCCGCTGCCCTGTCTCTCTGACCTCCTGTGGTCTTTCTTTCACTACTGGAGGGGCTACCACCTTCACCCCCGCCAGATCATTACCGAGGAGCAGGTTAACCCTGTCCACAGGCAAACTAGGGACAATCCCTACGGTCACCGATCCTGAAACTATGTCGCACTCCAGGTGCACCCAGTGTACAGGTACAGACATACACTGCTCTCCAATACCATTCACCACCATACTGCTGTTCACTGGACTCGCTGGGGGAAAGGTCAGGCCTTTTCCCAATAAAAAGGATCCAGTGGCCCCTGTGTCCCTGAGAATCACGATAGGCTTGCTTGCCCCACTTGAGGGGTATGGGGTTACTTTCCCTTCGAACACAAAACCCTGATAGCCATTAGGAATCCTATTAGCTTTTTCTGCACTGGGTTTCACTCTTACTGCAGTTAAAGCCACAGCTTGTTCTGCTGTGCTTTCCAGCAGGTTCACTTCTTCATTCAGAGGATGTGCCCTGATTAACCCTGCAGGTTTTCCCTTTAGTTTCCAGCAGTCAGCTTTTAGATGACCTGCCTTATTACAATGGAAGCACACAGGTCTCCAGGCCTCACGCTTGCTCTCAGCACCTTCCTTTTTGGCTAGAGGAGGGCCCCCTGTGTCTCCTGCTTTTCTATCTCTCCCAGGACTGCTTGGGCTCCTATCACCTTCCCACGCTTTGTCCTTTTCAGATTTGTGGGGGTGACTAGGAAAGGTTTTCCCCTGGAAAACCGACTTATAAATTAAAGCAAACTCATCGGCCAGAACGGCCGCTTGCCGGGCTCTCTGAACCCGCTGCTCCTCTACATGGGTCTTTATGGAGAGTGGGAGAGAGTTTTTAAATTCCTCCAATGGAATTACTTCTCTGAGATTCTCGTAGCTGAGCTGAACTTTAAGAGCCCTCAGCCACTGGTCAAAAGCCAGCTGCTTCTTTCAAACTCCAGATAAGTTTGATTAGCTTGCTTCTTGAGGGTTCTAAACTTTTGGCGATAGGCTCCGGGTACTAATTCATTTGCCCCAAGGATAGCATTTTTTGTTAGTTCATAATTTGATGAACTGTCATCTGGCAACAGGGAATAAACCTTACAGGGTTTTCCAGTGAGCTTGCTTTGTAGTAAAAGAGGCCAGGTCTCTTCTACATCCTCCTCATTGAATTTTGGGATTAGTTGAGCTAGTTTTAACAATTCTGTACCCAGCCCTGAATTATGCTCCTCCATATTGGCCATGCTTTCACTGGGGTTACTCTGTTGCCCCCTATTTAACTCAAGCTGCTTCAGCTCTCTTTCTTCAAATTCTTTCTGGAATATTCTTTCTCTTTCTCTCTCCTCTCTCTGTTGTTCCTTCTCCTGTCTTTCTCTCTCTTTCTCTCTCTCCTCCCTTTCTTTCTCTTCACATTCCTTCTGGAAGGCTCTCTCTGCTTCTTTCTTTCCTCATATTCAAGTTTCCTCTGTTGCAATTGTATCTTTGCTAACAATACCCTGTCGGGATCTGCTTTTAACCCTGTTTCTGCTTCTTCAGATTCAAAGGAAAAATGGTTGGTCACTGGCCTCAGGAGTTCAGACTTCCTAGCCTTGCCACGTACAGTGATCTCACACTGTTCAGCCATTTTCCTCAGCTCCTCCATAGATAGTGCTCTTAACTTATCCCAAGTTACTTCACCCTGGCTTGGAAAGCTACCAGCTTCAGTTGCAGACATGTTAATATTCAAGCACACACAACCACAAGAAAACCTGTATTGAAATCTTGCTCTTTTTTGATTGCGAGCAATTTGGCTTCCCACTTCCAATTTCTTATTTGTCTGTGGGTCAATTCCGCATGATAACACCCAAATTTCTCTTCCAACCCAGTGTACAAGAGGTCTAGCCTTCTCTTTCAGCCTTCACCTGGCCTTACTGTAACAAGGTTTAATTTTAAACACAACGTGTTTTAAGCTCCCCCTTGGTGAATCCTTGTTCACTGCTTTCCAATTATAAGGCAAAGAAACCAGCACAAACAGGCTCTCTCAAGTTTAAAGAAGAAAAGTTGAAATTTATTAACCTTAAACTCTAATTCGGTTAATGCCTACGGATACACGGCGCACCCACGCTAGCATGCATACGCGATACATACATGCAATTAGAGACAGAAAAGAGCAGACGAAAAATAAAGTGGAAAAGTTTGAGGCAATCTCTGAAGAGTTGTTGTTACGGTTCTTCGAGCTCACAGTAGAGTTCTTGATTGTTGGTCGATCTTACTTTTCATTGGGGCCCACTATTCTTCTTATTCTCTCTTGGGGTTCATGTGTCTTCAATGGATTCAGAGGGGTGTGAGAAAGAGATGGGAGCAGACAGGAGAGAGATATTCTCAGTCCAAGAGCAAACAGACACTCTCTTTTCAAACTCTCTGTGGCCAGTTCAAAAGAAAACCCTGGAACAGCCAGGTAGTCATGTGACCAGCGGATCTAACCAGTCCTGGCCCTTGTGGATTTTATCCTCCTTAGCAAGCCCTAGAATGCACTTCCTCACTTTTGATGTCTGTTAGTATGTAATTGTTTTTTTTCAGCCACGGCTGATCTGTTTAACAAGTAATTTTCTTGCTCCAACAACAGTTAAAATCAACGTTCATGACAACATTGATGTGCCTCATTCTTGGCAGGTGGGGGCCCAGCATGACAGTATCCCAAACCTCAGTGATTTAAAACCCAAAATTAAACACCATTTTGTGCTTGAATAGGAAACTGACTTTATAGTCGAATCTCATATTTCAAGGTGTGGACCATTCAGAAACTTCAGTGCAAAGAATGATCCACAATAATGTCTACTTACCTTGATTTTAACAGCCAATAACTGAACAGGCTGTGAGGTGAGGATAAGAAACATCACTGAGATCCTGCCCATAGTATCCAATCATTTCAGTAAAATTACTTTTATGCATTTAGCAACTTTACCTTGCAGACATCAAGAACAAAATCTAGCCTTATGTCTTTATATTCACGATTAATTTAAGAAATATTTAGGTTCACTAAAGAATGCTAAATATACATCATAGACATTAAAAGTGAAAGAATTTTTCACGTTGATATGAATGATTAATTTCATACTATTAAGTTGCTGTTTGATATTTAATCTTGTTATGACCATGTGTGAAAGGTGTCTCGGGGTCTTTCCGGTGAGGGGCATGGCAATTCCTTGTGATAGGCCCTCTTTTCTTCCCAGCAACAAATTTCAGTTTTTAATGCTCATGTGGTGAAATTATGTGTGCCTCATTGTTGGCAGGTGGGTTTTATTTTAATAAAAAAAAGTCAACAGATGAAACTCTCTGCCGACAAACTCAATATGGCAATTCCTCTGTGCAAATATTTGCCTCCAAGTATAGTCCACAGCAAAATAATATGTTGTTATTTCACAGCTTCTAAAGAAGACTAATAAACACAAATATTGATCTAAACAACTTGTATTAAATACTGCAGCCAGATGGACGGATGGTTATTTCGCAAATCAGAATTAGAATTATAGTTTACAACAAAGTATTTGCTTCAACTCTGGTAAAAATGATGTTCTCTATCTGAACAATTACTCTTAAAAGTACACTTAATCAGGACTAATTAGTTTTTATTATGGGTTTGAAAAGTTACCATTTTAGAATTTAGATGTGATTATTATTGCAAGAGGTTCTTTCATATCCACCTGACAGAGTAGATGGGGACTTGGCTTAACATTTCACCTGAAAGGCCACACCTCCAACAATGCAGCACTCCCTATGTACTGCATTGGGAGTGCCAGTTTTGATCTTTTGCACTCAAGCCTTGGAGAGGGACTGAACCCACAACCTTTTGACATAAAGCTGAGAGTGTTACCAACTGCACCACTGCTAACACACTGCACTAAATTTTCAAAGCAGAATCAGGAACCTAATACCCGGATGATTTCCAGGTCCTGATCCTGTATCTGAGCTGCGTTGCGATACGACGCGATCTTCAAATGGTAATGTCCTAATTGGACAGGGGGTGACGAGCGTCTGCAGGAGGTGGGAACTGCCTGCAGAGTGCAAGCGGCAAAGGCAGGCAGCAGCCATGATGGGGCCTGCGGCTGCCTTGCTGATGAAAGCAGGCAGCCCCACGGAAGGCCAGCGGAATAAAGAGTTGAGGCAATGCTTCCAGGAAAATATCCTGCATGTGCCCGGAATAAGATCAACTTGAAATTTTCAAGGTGTTCAGTCATTTCATCCTTAATTATAGACTAGTAATTTACTGACAATAGTTGTTAGGCTAACTGGTCTATAATACTTTGGTTTCCCTTTCACCTTTCTTAAATAGCTGAGTGGCATGTGCAATTTTTCAATCTAAAGGAATGGTTCCTGAAACAAGAGAACTTTGGGAAATCATAGTTAGACATCTGCAATGTTCTCAGCTACTTCTTTTAACATCCTGAGATGGAAACCATCTGATCTTGGGGACTTGTCACTCTTTAGTACCACTATTTTCTTCATTTCTGCTACTTTGCTTATATTAATTTTGGTGAGTCCCTGATTTAATATTACTTTCCTTGAGATGGCCGGCATGCTATCCTCTTTCTCTACTGTAAAAACTGATGCAAAATAATTATTTTACTGTCCCCAATTTCCTTATTTTTCTTCATGATATCACTATTGTTAGTATTTAAGGCATTGCTCTTAATCACTTTTTTCCCGAATGCAACAGTAGAAGTCTTTTGTGTTGATTTTGATATTCTTTGTAAGTTTCTTTTTATGCTTTTTATACTTCTATCTATCTGTTTTGTCAGTGTTTCCACTTCTTTGTATCGTTCCCATTCACCAGAATCTGTGCATTCTTATTTACCTTTTCTTTTGATTTTATGTTGTCCCTTACCTCTTCCCCCATGGCTGTCTTTTTTAACAAGTAGAACTCTTTTTCTTTATTCGTTCAAGAGATGTAGGCGTCGCTGACTCGGCCAGCATTCATTGCCCATCTCTAATTGCCCTTGAGAAGGTGGTGGTGAGTTACCTTCTTGAACCGCTGCAGTCCTTGGGACGTAGGTACACCCACAGTGCTGTTAGAAAGAGAGTTCCAGGATTTTGACCCAGCGACAGTGAAGGAACAGCGATATAGTTCCAAGTCAGGATAGTGTGTGGCTTGGAGGGGAACTTGCAGATGGTGGTGTTCCCATGCATCTGCTCCCTTGTCCTTCTAGGTGGTGAGGTCGTGGGAAGGTGCTGTCTAAGGAGCCTTGGTGAGTTGCTGCAGTGCAGTTTGTAGATGGTACACACCTGCTGCATCGGTGGTGCAGGGAGTGAATGTTGAAGGTGGTGGATGGTGTGCCAATCAAGTGGGCTGCTTTGTCCTGGATGGTGTCGAGCTTCTTAAGTGTTGTTAGAGCAGCATCCATTCAGGCAAGTGGACAGTATTCCATTACACTCCTGACTTGTGTTTTGTAGATGGTGGACAGGCATTGGGGAGTCAGGAGGTGAGTTACTCACCACAGAATTCCAAGCCTCTGACCTGCTCTTGCAGCCACGGTATTTATGTAGCTGGTCTAGTTCAGTTTCTGGTCAATGGTAACCCCGAGGATGTTAACAGTGGAAAATTCAGGTAATGCCATTGAATGTCAAGGGGAGATGGTTGGATTCTGTCTTGTTGGAGATGGTCATTGCCTGGCACTTGAGTGGTGTGAATGTAACTTGCCACTTATCAGCCCAAGCCTGAATGTTGTCCAGGTTTTGCTGCATATAGACACAGACTGCTTCAGTATTTGAGGAGTTGCGAATGGTGATGAACATTGTGCTAACATCCCCATCTCTGACCTTATTATGGGGGGAAAGTTATTGATGAAGCAGCTGAAGATGGTTGGGCCTAGGACACCACCCTGAGGAACTCCTGCAGTGATTTCCTGGAGCTGAGATGATTGACCTCCAACAACTACAACCATCTTCCTTTGTGCTAGGTATGACTCCAACCAGCGGAGAGGTTTCCCCCTGATTCCCATTGACTGCAGTTTTTTTAGGGCTCCTTGGTGTCATACAACATTAAACAGTTAGTTCCCAGTCCTGACCGTCTTGCATACATGTCTTAGGAATGCCTAACATGTTATACCCTATAAGTTGAGTTTGCACCTGCAACTCATTCCCTCCATGCATTTGTATAAAGAATGCTTATTGGGCAGCACATCCTAACCTGGTCTTCTGCTGTAAAGTTGTTTTTCTTCACACATTTCTTATTTATCCCTCCTGATTTAATTACAACACATTTTTTAGTTTTCTCTTGGCCTGAAGTGCCTAACACACAATTTCTGACTATTACTCTACCCTCTTCATTCTCATTTGTTTTAGAATTATTATTTATACTATTTTTCCACATGACCCCTCCCTGCCCATTTACTTGTTTAAAGTCCTTGTGACTGTCCTATTTATCCTTTCCGCTAGGACTCTGGTCCCAGCTTGGTTCAGCTGGAATCCATCCCAATGGTGCAGTTTCTTCCTGTCCTGGTACTGCTGCAAGTATCTGATGAAATGAAATCTCTCTTTCCCATACCACTCCTTCAAACATGTGTTCACCTCTCTATTCTATTTATCTCTATGCCAATTTGCATGTGGCGCTGGTAATAATCCAGATATTATAACCCTTGAGGTCCTGTTTCTTTTAATTTAGCTCCTGGTATTCTCTGAACTGGTCCTCTCACTTGTTCATTCCTATGTTATTGGTCCCAGCATGGACCACAATGACTGGATCCACCCCCTCCCTCTCCAATATCCTTTCCAGCAGTTTTGAGATGCCCCTCACCCTGGCACCAACTGGGCAAAATATCATGTGGGACCCTTGTTTACAAAGGATGCTATCCATCCCCCTATTTATTGAATTCCCTGCCCTACCACATTACTCTTCCCCTCTGGACAGCCTTCTAGTTCAAGCTGCCATGGTCAGTATTCTGGCTGTCTTACCGACAGTCTTCTTCATTCTCCTCACAGATAACGTACATTGTACAGTTTCTGCAGATCCTCATTCTCTATCTCAGCTGACTTCCCCTTACTTTGCACACAATCGGCCACAGCAACCCTGTTCTGATCCTGCACCTCACTACAAGGCATGACTGAGGTCTGGAGCAAACTGTCCAGATACTGCCTCTCCTCTCTTAAGTATCGGAGTGTCTCCAATTTGAACTCCAGCTCAATAATTCTGAGCTAGAAAGATTCGAGATAGAGCCCTCTACTTGGAAGAGACCTGCTGTCCAAAAACTCCCACATACTGCAGTCCAGACGCACAACTGCTATGATTATCTTAGTCTGTACTTTGTAGTGTTATGGCCAAGGTGGGAGTAGTGCACTGTCTTTTTTAGTTTCACTTTTCTAAAGGTCACAACATTTATTTAAATGTTTACCCAGTTACCGCTGCGGTCAACCATACGCTCTCCTCTTTATCCCAGAACAAAGTACACCAACCAGGTTGCTTTAATAACAACAAAATTATCAGTTTATTATAAAACAAGACTTATCCAGTAACCAAGCAAAGCATTAATACACAGATTGAAATATGAAAATTCCCTTTCAAAAACTCCCACACAAACTCAAATACACACTGAAAAAAATAAAGAAATTCTCTCTGCAGAGCACTGTTATAAAAAGAAGACAAAAAAGAAGATATTGGCCAAAGTTGATTGATGAGGGAAGGGCTGTAGATGTCATATACATGGACTTCAGTAAGGTGTTTGATAAGGTTCCCCATGGTAGGCTGATGGAGAAAGTGAAGGCGCATGGGGTCCAAGGTGTACTAGCTAGATGGATAAAGAAGTGGCTGGGCAACAGGAGACAGAGAGTAGCAGTGGAAGGGAGTTTCTCAAAATGGAGACGTGTGACCAGTGGTGTTCCACAGGGATCCGTGCTGGGACCACTGTTGTTTGTGATATACATAAATGATTTGGAGGAAAGTATAGGTGGTCTGATTAGCAAGTTTGCAGACGACACTAAGATTGGTGGAGTAGCAGATAGTGAAGGGGACTGTCAGAGAATACAGCATGATATAGATAGACTGGAGAGTTGGGCAGAAAAATGGCAGATGGAGTTCAATCAGGGCAAATGCGAGGTGATGCATTTTGGAAGATCGAATTCAAGAGTGAACTACACAGTAAATGGAAAAGTCCTGGGGAAAATTGATGTACAGAGAGATTTGGGTGTTCAGGTCCATTGTTCCCTGAAGGTGGCAACGCAGGTCAATAGAGTGGTCAAGAAGGCATACGGCATGCTTTCCTTCATCGGACGGGGTATTGAGTACAAGAGTTGGCAGGTCATGTTACAGTTGTATAGGACTTTGGTTCGGCCACATTTGGAATACTGCGTGCAGTTCTGGTCGCCACATTACCAAAAGGATGTGGATGCTTTGGAGAGGGTGCAGAGGAGATTCACCAGGATGTTGCCTGGTATGGAGGGCGCTAGCTATGAAGAGAGGTTGAGTAGATTAGGATTATTTTCATTAGAAAGACGGAGGTTGAGGGGGGACCTGATTGAGGTGTACAAAATCATGAGAGGTATAGACAGAGTGGGTAGCAAGAAGCTTTTTCCCAGAGTGGGGGATTCAATTACAAGGGGACACGAGTTCAAAGTGAAAGGGGAAAAGTTTAGGGGGGATATGCGTGGAAATTTCTTTACGCAGAGGGTGGTGGGTGCATGGAACGCTTTGCCAGCGGAGGTGGTAGACGCGGGCACGATAGCGTCTTTTAAGATGTATCTAGACAGATACATGAATGGGCAGGAAGTAAAGAGATACAGACCCTTAGAAAATAGGCGACAGGTTTAGATAGAGGATTTGGATCGGCGTAGGCTTGGAGGACCGAAGGGCCTGTTCCTGTGCTGTAATTTTCTTTGTTCTTTGTTCAAATACTTGCTAATTCTTGAAGGAAAAAAGACAAGTTATGGAAGGATGTCAGTTGTCCCTTTTGGTCTGGTGTCTGGGTATACGGTGATGGGTTACTGGATCTTTTCAGAAACAGTTCGTTCTGGAGATGTCGAGAAATAGTCTAGTAGGCTTTCCAGGAGAAATGCGGCATCCGGGGCTTCCGCTATCATTACTGGTTTCGCAGGGTTTTTTCCAAAGACAGGAGGAAAGAGGAGCTGACACACTGGACCTCTCAGGGTCTCTTAGAGAGGTGCAAGAAAAATTAACTGGGGATTCTTTTTTGGCAAGTTGATCTTCAACTGCTTTTCAAAGACAGTCTACACCCCAATTGAACCAAAACAACATCTCAGAAATGAAACCCCAAACAGCAAATCAGAACTTCCTGACCCTCATAAATCATGACATGTCACTTCTCTGTAAACATCTTCTCCAGGTCACCCAGGTTTCCGTTGTTTTATTTATCATAAGGCATGTGACATCCAGTAAAGGTTGTTTTCAAACATAACATCTCAGATTCCTTTCAGTGAACTGTCAACAACAAAACAAAATCCAGCATCTATGAAATCTTCAGCCTTCCAAAATTGAATCCATTTCCACCGTTTAAATATGAGTCATCAAAAAATGTAACAAAAAAAGGGGGCACTTTTGTAACAGTAGATAAAATGTATTTAGAGCTATTTAACTGTTTAGCTAACACCAAAACACAAACACTATCCACTAAAAACACTAACCAACAATCTTAATACATATCTGTAACTTACCCTCAATGGTCCATTCTCTGTGCCAACTATAAACCCACTTTTTAGGATTTTCCCTCTGTGTGCCTGGTATCTGCTGTTCTGCTGCTGCTCATTCTTGGGCACAGTTGAACTCAGCTGCTCTACTTATTGCTTCAAGCTTACACAAATCAGTACAATTATTAATGGCAAAAAGAAACACCTCCCTCCCCTCTGCATTCCTGAATTCCTACTTGTACCAAATTCTAACCTGCCCATTTTGTTCACAATCCAGTCAGTAAACATTGCGAGCCCTGGTTACGCTGTGTGCCTTAGCAGATATCTGCTACTTTTATACACATTTTGAACCCCACCCAAGTTACACCTGCTCAGTATGCTTCCAGCTCACAATAATGAGCTCCTACTCAGACAATCACTACAAACAACAACAGAAACAACTTATAGTTATATAGTTCCTGTAATATAGTAAAACATTGCAAGGCGCTTCACAGGAGTGTTATCAAACAAAATATGACACCGAGACACATAAGGTGATATTAGGACAGATGGCTAAAAGCTTGGCCAAAGAGGTAGGTTTTAAGGAGTGTCTTAAAAGAGGAAGATGTAGCGAGGCGGAGAGGAGTAGGGAGGGAATTCCAGAGCTTAGGGCCTAGGCAACTGAAGGCATGGCTACCAATGGTGGAGCGATTAAAATCAGAGATGTGCAAGAGAATTTGAAGAGTGCAGATGTCTCAGAGGGGTTGTGGGGCTGGAGGAGATTACAGAGATAGGGAGGGGTGACAAAGACATTCACAGAGAAAGAAATGCTGACAGAGAGAAATACAGAGAGAGACGCTGACAGCTAAAGCACTGACCATAACCAGAGATCGCAACATTAACTGGGTGGGAAGTTTAGAAGTCAGTAAGTAGTGGATGAGCAGCTCAGACTGAAATTTAGTCTTAAAATTCTTAAAATTCTCATCCTTGTTTTCAAATCCCTCCGTGGCCTTACATCTCTATCTCTGTGATCTCCTCCGTGGCCTACAACCCTCTGATCACTGCACTTCTTGCACATCACTGATTTTCATTGCTCCACCAATGCTAACTGTACCTTCAGCTGCCTAGGCCCTAAGTTCTGGAATTCCCTCCATAAACCTCTCCACTTTTCTACCTCCCCTCCACTCAGACGCTTTTCTTTGACCAAGTTTTTGTGGCTCGTGCCAAATTTTGTCTGATAACACTCCTGTGAAGTGCTTTGGGGCATTTTACTACAGTAAGGATGTTGTACAAATGCAATTTGTTGTTATGTTTCTTTCTCTGTTGGTGGCCCTAATTTAAGTCCTCCCATTTGCAATAAAGCAGGCAATTAAAGGGGGACAATTAAAATGAGGGCAGTCACTACTCCCTTTGATCCTGCTACCTTCCTGCTGTGTCCTGATTTTAAGCTGTTGAGCAGGTGAGGGACTTTGGCAGGAAGGAATTGCAATGCCGCTTTAAATATGCATATCAGCTGCTGATTATGTCATTGGGAACTGACAGCAATATTAGTTGTGTGCCTGAGCGGGGCAACAGTGACGGCTTCCCAGGAAGACCATAGTGGAAGTTGACCGAGGAGGCCCAGCAATGTGAGTAATTAAATATAATTTGAGGTTTCTTTGTTGGCCCCAAGGAGCTGGTATTCTCCTCCAGGCCTCATGAGGAAGTCTTTTATTTACGGCAATAAGACCCAGCGATGCACCCACATTCTGGACTCTTTGCCTGTGTTGGGGTTCACATGCAGCATACCCACCACCCACCACTTATAAATCAGGGCCAGTATTTCTTTATTTCTATTGAAACTAGGACTGTGTTGGGCTGAATAAAAACAAATAAGACTGGAAATACTCAGCTTCAGGTTAATGACCTTTCGTCAGAATATCATTGACCGGAAACGTTAACTCTGTTTCTCTCTCCACACATGCTGTCAGACTCGCTCTGTGTTTCCAGCATTTTCTTCAGTTTATAGTTCAGGTTTCCAGCATCTGCGGGATTTACTCTTGGTTTAGTGTTACCATGAAAGGTAAGGCTCAGTAGGCCATGCACTTCCAAATTGAGCCACTAGAGGCACCTGCTCAGCTCCCTCTAAGCCTTCATTCTAGTTAATGCAAAGCAATTTTATTTTTGTGATGGAAGTCCTTTATTTCTCCAGCCTTGCTTATTAGTTTGTGCCTTTAGTATTTACATTGCCTGCACATTCTGCCTTGCCATTCTCACCTGCCTTCAGGTTAAGTGCACATCAGGTGGCGTGTTTGAACAGATGTCAGCATAGGCAATATTGAAACACCTTCTCGTTCTAGTTAGTGTCCAGGGATTAACTCAGGCTGTGTTGAACATTTGATTGTTTTTGGTGGTTCTTAAAGGCTGCTGTTCGATCAATATTTGCAGACTGAAGTCTCTCTCCAGTTCACTGCAGGTGGAGACTGCACGCACTGCTCTGCAAAGTGGGAAGGATATGAGTGCTGTCGCCGTGATGACTCAAGCAGTGTGTTTACAATCTTAATCCTGAGCAGCAAATGGAAATGGGGGAAGGGAAAATAAAACAATTCAGAAGCCAAGCTCTCAGTTTCATGCCATTAACAGACGGAACCAGGACTTTGAACATAAAACAAAGTCAGAGATAAGTCAGGTTATTTGGCCCATCAAAGTTAATCCGTCTAGTGCAGAAAAGTGAAACTTGCAGCTCCCAGAGTTGCACACAGACCCAGATCCTCAGCAATTCATCACTTATATATATATATGAGATGCTGTGTTTGCCCCATTTGACATTCGTATGCCTCAAGGTTAATTATTAATTAATTATTAATAAATTTTTTAACATAGTAAGTAGTGGTTTTTAGGGAATCAAGTTCCCTAGTGTAAATAATCTCTAATTTTTGAGTAATTTAAGGGAGTAAATTAATGGTAAGTCACAGCAGGGCAGCTTGGCAACGTGGAGTGCTTCTCCTGTGCAATGTGGGAAGTCAGGGACACTTCCAGTGTCAAGGGCAAACACGTGTGCAGGAATTGTCTCCAGCTGCAGCTACTCGAAATCCGCGTTTCGGATCTGAAGCGGCGGCTGGGGACACTGTGGAGCATCCACGAGGTTGAGATCATCGTGGATAGCACATACAGGGAGGTGGTCACACCGCAGGTAAAGACTGGTCAAGCACAAAGGGAATGGGTGACTGCCAGGCAGAGTAGAAGAACTAGGCCAACTTTAAGGGCATTTAAGTGGTCATTGGATAGACATATGGATGAAAATGGAATAGTGTAGGTCAGATGGTTTCACAGGTCGGCGCAACATCGAGGGCCGAAGGGCCTGTACTGCGCTGTAATGTTCTAATTCTAATTCTAGGCAGGTCATGCAGGAGTCCCCTGGGTCCATCTCCCTATCTAACAGATTTTCCACTTTGGATACTGTTGGGAGAGACAGCTTCTCAGGGGAATGCAGTAAGAGCCAAGGGTGTGGCACCACAGGTGGCTCAGCTGCACAGGAGGGGAGGAAAAGGAGTGGGAGAGCTATAGTGATAGGGGATTCTATCCTAAGGGGTACAGATAGGCGCTTCTATGGCCGCAAACATGACTCCAGAGTGGTATGTTGCCTCCCTGGTGCTCGGGTCAAGGATGTCACAGAGCGGCTGCAGGACATTCTGAAGGGGGAGGGTGAACAGTCAGAGGTCGTGGTTCACATTGGTACCAACGACATAGGTAGAAAGAGGGAAGACGTCCTGCAACAAGAATTTAGGGAACTAGGTAGCAGAGTAAAAAGCAGGGCCTCAAAGGTTATAATCTCTGGATTACTCCCGATGTCACGTGCTAGTGAGTATAGGAATAAGAGAGTAGAGCAGATGAATGTGTGGCTGAAGACATGGTGCAAGAGGGAGGGCTTTAGTTTCCTGGATCATTGGGACTGTTTCTGGTGAAGGTGGGACCTGTATAAGTTGGATGGGTTGCACCTGAACCAGAACGGGACCAACATCCTTGCTGGGAGGTTTGCCAGTGCTGTTGGAGAGGTAGTTTAAAATAATTTGGCAGGAGATGGGATACAGTGTGGAGGTACAGTAGGGGGTGATGCACAGCCAAATACAGAAGAGAAATTAAGTCAGTCTGGAAGGCAGAGCAAATATAGACTTGTTAAGGCATAAGCGAATAATGCAAGGCTGGATTGCATTTATTTTAACGCAAGGAGTCTTACAAGTAAGGCAGATGAATTCAGGGCATTGATTAATACATGGGAATATGATATTATTGCAATCACAGAGACATGGTTGAGGGAAGGGCAGGACTGGCAGCTTAATATTCCAAGGTATACAATCTTCAGGCGTGATGGTGGGGTGGGGGTGGAGGGGGGTGTAAAAGAGGAGGTGGTATTGCAATGTCAATTAAGGAGTCAATTACTGCAGTAAGGAGGGATGATATCTTCGAAGCTTCCTCAAATGAGGCCACATGGATAGAACTTAAAAACAAAAGGGGGGCAATCACTTGCTGGGAGTGTACAACAGGCCTCCAGATAGTCAGGGAGAGATAGAGGAGCAGATTTTTTTTTTTTAGTTGAGTTTAGTTTAGTGATACAGCACTGAAACAGGCCCTTCGGCCCACCGAGTCTGTACCGACCATCAACCACCCATTTATACTAACCCTGCACTAATTCCATATTCCTACCACATCCCACCTGTCCCTATATTTCCCTACCACCTACCTATACTAGGGGCAATTTATAATGGCCAATTAACCTATCAACCAGCAAGTCTTTGGCATGTGGGAGGAAACCGGAGCACTCGGAGGAAACCCACGCAGACACAGGGAGAACTTGCAAACTCCACACAGGCAGTCCCCAGAATTGAACCTGGGTCGCTGGAGTTGTGAGGCTGCGGTGCTAACCATTGCGCCACTGTGCCGCCCATATGTAGGCAAATCTCAGAGAAGTGTAAAAATAATAGGGTAATAATAGTGGGGGATTTCAACTGCCCCAATATTAACTGGGATAGTCTTAAGCAAAAGGCTTAAAGGGGGCGGAATTCTTAAAGTGCATACTTTTTGAGCGAGCATGTAGAATGTCCTACAAGAGAAGGGGCAGTGCTGGACCTAATCTTAGGGAATGAGGCCAGACAAGTGGTAGAAGTGTCAGTGGGGGAGCATTTTGGGGAAAGTGACCATAAATCTGTAAGATTCAAGCTAGTTATGGAAAAGGATAAAGATGGACCAGAAATAAAGGTATTGAATTGGGGGAAGGTCAATATGATAAAACAGAATCTGGCCAAAGTGGACGGGGAGCAGCTACTTGTAGGAAAGTCTACATCAGACCAGTGGGAGTCATTCAAAAACGAAATAGTGAGAGTTTAGGGCCATCATGTTCCGTAAAGGTGAAAGGTAGGACCGATAAGTCCAGGGAACCCTGGATGTCAAGGGATTTAGAGGATTGGATAAGGAAAAAAAAAGGAGGCTCTTGGTAGATTCAGAGCGCTGAAAACAGAGGAGGCACGAGAGGAGTAGAGAAAGTGTAGGTGGGTACTTAAAAAAGTAATTAAGAGAGCAAAGAGGGGGCATGAAAAAACACTGGCGGGCAAGATAAAGGAAAATCCCAAGGCATTTTATAAGTATTTTAAGGGCAAGAGGATAACAGGGCCATTAGGAACCAAAGTGGCAATCTGTGTGTGGAGCCGGAGGCCGTAGGTGAGGTTTTAAATGATTACTTTTCACCTGTGTTCACTATGAAGAAGGACGATATAGGTGTAGAGATCAGGGAGGAGGATTTTGATATACTTGAACAAATTAGCATTGAAAGGGATGAGTTATTAGTGGTTTTATCAGGCTTAAAAGTGGATAAATCCCCAGGCCCAGATGAGATGTATCCCAGGGTGTTATGTGAGGCAAGGGAGGATTTAGCAGGGGTTCTGACACAAATTTTCAAATCCTCTCTGACCACAGGAGAGGTGCCAGAGGATTGGAGGACAGCGAATGTGATACCATTATTCAAGATGGGTAGCGGGGATAAACCAGGTAATTACAGGCCACTGAGTCTAACATCAATGACTGGGAAACTATTGGAAAAAATACTGAGGGACAGGATTAGTCTCCACTTGGAGAGGCGGGGATTAATCAAGAATAGTCAGCAGAGCTATGGGTGGCACAGTGGTTAGCACCACAGCCTCACAGCTCCAGCAACCCGGGTTCGGTTCTGAGTACTGCCTGTGCGGAGTTTGCAAGTTCTCCCTGTGACAGTGTGGGTTTCCACCGGGTGCTCTGGTTTCCTCCCACAGCCAAAGCCTTGCAGGTTGATAGGTAAATTGGCCATTGTAAATTGCCCCTAGTGTAGATAGGTCATAGGAGAATTGTGGGGATGTGGTAGGGAATATGGGATTAATGTAGGATTAGTATAAATGGGTGGTTGATGGCTGGCACAGACTCGGTGGGCTGAAGGGCCTGTTTCAGTGCTGTATCTCTCTATGGCTTTGTCGGGGGAGATCATGTCTAACAAACTTGATTGACTTTTTCGAGGAGGTGACTAGATGTGTCGATGAGGGTAAAGCAGTAGAGGTAGTCTACACGGACTTCAGGAAGGCTTTTGATAAGGTCCCACATGGGAGATTGATTAAAAAGGTAAAAGCCCATGGGATCCAGGGCAATTTGGCAAATTGGATCCAAAATTGGCTTTGTGGCAGGAGGCAGAGGGTGATGGTCAAGGGTTGTTTCTGCGATTGGAATACCATGACCAGTGGTGTACCGCAGGGATCGGTGCTGGGACCCTTGCTGTTTGTAGTGTACATTAATGATTTAGACATGAATATAGGAGGTATGATCAGTAAGTTCGCAGACCACACAAAAATTGGTGGTGTCGTCGATAGTATGGAGGAAAGCCTTAGACTACTGGACGATATAGATGGGCTGGTAATATGGGCAGACCAGTGGCAAATGGAATTTAATCCTGAGAAGTGTGAGGTGATTCATTTTGGGAGGACTAACAAGGACCCGAGGAAGAACAGATGGTCAGAGGGACCTTGGTGTACTTGTCCATAGATCACTGAAGGCAGCAGCACAGGTCGATAAGGTGGTTAGGAAGGCATATGGGATACTTGCCTTTATTAGCTGAGGCACAGAATATTAGAGTAAGGAGGTTATGATGGAGCTGTATAAAATGCTAGTTAGGCCACAGCTGGAGTACAGTGTACAGTTCTGGTCACCACACTATAGGAAGGATGTGATTGCACTGGAGAGGGTGCAGAGGTGATTCACCAGGAATTTGCCTGGGCTGGAACATTTCAGCTATGAAGAGAGACTGGATAGGCTAGGGTTATTTTCCTTAGAGCAGAGAAGGCTGAGGGGGGACCTGATTTGAGGTATACAAAATTATGAGGGGCATTGATAGAGTAGATAGGAAGAAACTTTTTCCCTTAGCAGAAGTGTCACTAATCAGGGGGCATAGATTTAAGGTTAGGGGCAGAAGATTTAGAGGGGATTTGAGGAAGAATCTTTTCACCCAGAGGGTGGTTGGAATCTGGAACACACTGCCTGAAGAGGTGATAGAGGCAGGAACCCTCACAACATTTAAGAAGTATTTAGATGAGCACTTGAAATGCGACAGCATACAAGGCTACGGGCCAAGTGCTGGAAAATGGGATTAGAATAGACAGGTGCTCGATGGCCGACATGGACACGATGGATTGAATGGCCTGTTTCTGTGCACTACTACTCTATGACTCTATGACTCTAAGGTCTAAAAGGACTGATTCCTTATTCGCCACTCAGACTACTGTAGTTGAAGGCAAAGGCCTGTCACCACCAAGGTGACAAGGGCAACCCAGGATGGACAGAAAAGATGGCCTGTCCCAGATCCCAAGAGTAAATAATAAAACAAATCCTAAATCAGAACTCCAAGGTCTGATAACGTGAGCAGCTTGAGATACATTTATCAACCATGGCCCATTGAGTCACACTCTTGCCTCTGAGACAGAGGCTTGTGGATTCATGTTGCACCTTCTCGAGCAGGCCAGCACTCTAGTGCAGTATCGAGGGAGTGCTGCGCTGTTGGAGATGTTAAACCGAGGCCCCATCTGCCTTCTCAAGTGGATGTAAAAGATCCCATGGCACTATTTCAAAGTACAGCAGGGTCTTTCTCCCTGGTGTCCTGGCCAATATTAATTGTTCAACCAATATTGCATTGTCATTATCATGGAAACGAAAATCGGGGAGACGTGTAAAGGGGCAGTCCAGCCGATATTGCTTGTTTTACACTATCGTCCAATATGAATATGACTCCCCTAGGTGTGGAGAGTAAAACCTTGAAAGATTGCTGCTATAGTAATACTTGATTTTTCATTGGCCATCTCCCGTGGTGCCTTGATCCCTGTAGAATGGTAGCAGAAAGATGAGTGGGTTATAAGTAACCACTAAGGTGAGTTTCAGTGAGGCTGTTGTTCCGGGAGGGGCCTCATATGACAGGAAAATCAGGCTGGAGGTCACGTCACTTTTCAGGTGATTAGGATCCGTCACTGGCTGAGTCAAGAGCACCGCGAATCAGGCATCGCGGGCCTTGATCCTATATCCTCCGATCTGTGCCATTAAGGCCCAGCGATAGAAATGCATCCCAGCCGAAATTACTCCACTCAGGAAAAGCCAATAGTTGCTATTGCTGCTGGATTTCATATCGCTTGTCTCTGGAATATCCCATGGTATACGAGTTGGTATGCAGGTGAGTGTGGTAGCTAATTTGGGAACAGCAGGACTCTACCAACAGCAAACAGATGAATTGACAGTCTGCTGCAGGTGGTTTTGGCAGAGGGATTTGCTACTATAAGGCCAGGATACGTATCACTGTCAATAGAGGTCTCACTGTGTGTGTGTTGCATTTTGGAACAACCATGTGCAGTCCAACTACTAGTTTTAAGCTTTTACAGATGCACTTCTATTTAAAAGCCCCTGCAGTGTGCCACGTTCTTTTATAAGCTGTGATACCTATAAGAGGTTCAGCTTTTACTTGTTATGTTCTGCTCTTCAAATTCAAGCCTACTTGACATGCATTTTGAGAACAGCTATCTGCCAACATCCATGGTGCGCAATGTCAACTCATTTCAATCATACACAACACATTGTTCCTCACCATTTGCATGAACATTTACCCCAAATTAAACTAAACAATCCCCTCCTGCTCTTCCTCCCCAAATGAAAGCAACACCTACTTTAAAAGCCACTGACACAACAGTGAGTCAAAATCAGTGCGGTACCTGAGAGATTCAGCTGAAAACTGGAAATTGTTTGAGTTCAGTGTATAGTTTTCTGACATTAACTAAATCCCTCGATTAGATTCCAGTCTGTAATCACTTCCGAGTATCCATTATTCTATATATAAACCATCTGAACCACTCGATTAGATTCCAGTCTGTAATCACTCCCGGGTCTCCATTATTCTATATATAAACTATCTGAACCCCTCGATTAGATTCCAGTCTGTAATCAGTCCCGGGTATCCATTATTCTATATATAAACCATCTGAACCCCTCGATTAGATTCCAGTCTGTAATCAGTCCCGGGTATCCATTATTCTATATATAAACCATCTGAACCCCTCGATTAAATTCCAGTCTGTAATCACTCCCAGGTATCCGTTATTCTATATATAAACCATCTGAACCCCTCGATTAGATTCCAGTCTGTAATCACTCCCAGGTATCCATTATTCTATATATAACAAATCTGAACCCCTCGATTAGATTCCAGTCTGTAATCACTCCCGGGTATCCGTTATTCTATATATAAACCATCTGAACCCCTCTATTAGATTCCAGTCTGTAATTACTCCCAGGTATTCATTATTCTATATATAAACCATCTGAACCCCTCGATTAGATTCCAGTCTGTAATCACTCCCAGGTATCCGTTATTCTATATATAAACCATCTGAACCCCTCGATTAAATTCCAGTCTGTAATCACGCCCAGGTATCCATTCTTGTATATATAAACCATCTGAACCCCTCGATTAAATTCCAGACTGTAATCACGCCCAGGTATCCATTCTTGTATATATAAACCATCTGAACTATTTCACAGACAAGCCCATTACTGGAGCCTCAGATCAGCGTGACCTGCTTAGTAAACTGACATTTACCTCAATTCAATACAAGTGAAGTAGCAAGTTGATTGACTCAGGCTTTGTGGCCTCTTTTTCACCGTGGAACAAAATGAGAATGGCTCTTCCGATAACATCTATTCATCCAACACAATGGGAGCTATTCGGTCAGGTCGGGGCCACCCAGCATGCGACCTGGCCTTCGTGAAAAGTGCAGCAGTAATGCCTCTGGAGTTCATCCTTGAGCACAGCCCATTGAATTGGCCTTGAATCTGTGACTGAGGTGAGGCCTGCCGCTGTCTTGTTACAATGTCTGTCAGATTGAAAAGGACAATAAAATTCTGTCACCGAAATGAATTCAGTGAGTGTTCCCCTCAGCCCTGACTGCAGTTGAGTCTAGTTAGGCTTTTGAATGATTGAATAAAAAAGAGAGATGGGCAATTGTGTTCACTAATTAGCAAGGGTTCAAATTGCGATGTGAAGTGTACCCTCCATACTCGCCTAACTGTTTGACATCACTCATCCATCAGAGGGATGTTATGATCCGAAACACCAACGAGAATGTTTTACAATCTCGAAATATAATTTTCTGGTTCAAAGACTATCTGTTGCTTTGATGGCTCTGCTTGGTTCAGATGCACCAGCTGCTTCATTTGAGAAGTTACACATACAAAGGAAAATTGTTTGAAACTTTTTTTTTGTTTTCCTGCCATTCACACATTGGGCCAGCTTTAGTTTCTGTGTTTCAGGCTACATTTGCCAAGTGACTGGTTGACAATTTGCAAACCGATTTTCAAGACCTGAAGCAGAAACTCTTTCCGCTGGTTATAGGTTCGGTACAGATTTAAGATTTTAGGAAGGATGTCAAGGCCTTGGAGAGGGTGCAGAAGAGATTTACTAGAAAACTACCAGATATATGAGACTTCAGTTATGTGGAGAGACTGGAAAAGCTAGGCGAGTTCTTGTTAGAGCAGAGAAGGTTAAAGAGAGCTTCAATAGAGTTGTTCAAAGTTATGAGGGGTTTTGAGAGAGTGGATTTTGAGACATTGGGCTGGATTTTTTTGCAGGAGGCAGGGCTCCCGTCACTGAGCGTTTTCGCGGCCGCCCGGAATGATCCTCCAGTGTTTTTCAATTATAGATTCATGAGCCAAGTTCCCTGTCCCTTTAAAGAAGGATATCTCATCTCCATGAACTGCCGGCCAATCAGAAAGCCAGCAGCTCAGCAGCATTGGCAGCACCATCGGAAGCGGTGGACACTGCTGGTACTGCAGAGGATTCGGAACCAGGCCCAGCGCTGGAACCCCGGACAAGAGGTAGGTGAGGCAGGGTTGCTGGGGCCAGTCCGGAAGACCCCGGCGAGGGGGGAGGGTGGGGGGTAGTCATGAAGCCCAGGGAGAGGGAGATCCCGGGGGTAAAATTGTTCCTGGAGGCCCCCCACCAAGCCCACAGGCAGGGCAGCACATGTTGCAAGGCATTCTCCTCGCACTGCAGAGGCTTCAACCTGCCACTGGTAAGATCCCAGTGATGGCAGGACCAGGCCCTTCATTGGCTATTAATAGGCCACTTAAGGCCCTCAATTGGCCTCTGGGCAGAAAGATTATCGTCGGCCTATTCCGCTCCCAGGAAAATCGCTTGGCGATGGGCCCTCCACCCTACCCCACCCCCCCTCCCACCGCCACCAGCCGCAATACTCCATGCCCCCCCTCCCCACCGCCTCCTTCTCCGCCTCAGGGTGGCCCATAAAATCCCAGCCATTGTTTCCAGTAGCAGACGAGCCAGAAAGTAAAGGATGCAGTTTTAAGATAATTGACAAAATAACCAGTGAGAAATTGCTTATGCAGCGAGTTATTATGATCTGGAATGCACTACTGGAAATGATGGTGGAAGAAAACAGTGACATCACAGGAAAGCTGCGCAGTGATTGGTTGGTGAGTAACTGCTGTTAGGGAATAGCTCTAAATAGCTGGCTTAGTAACTAAGGTAAGAAAGGTCTATAGTTTATTTTCATATATAGCAAGTAGTGTTTTTTAGGGAGTTCTGTTGTAATGAGGACCAGGGAAGAAGGGCCCTAGAGCAATTGACATTATCAAGCATCTTCCAAAAGGACTAATTTAAAGGGTTAAGTCATAGGAGGAGAGCTCAAAGCCTTGTGTGCTCCTCGTGCTCTATGTCTGAAGCCGGGAACAATTCCAGTGCCCGAGGCCAGCATGTGTGCAGGAAGTGTCTCCAGCTGAAGCTCCTGGAAGCTTGCGTTTCAGAGCTGTAGTAGCGGCTGGGGACACTGTGGGGCATCCGCGAGGCGGAGAGTATCGTGGATAGCACGTATAGAGAGGTGGTCACGCCACAGGCTCAGACTCCGCAAGCAGGAAGTGAATGGGTGACCACCAGGCAGAACAAGAGGACTAGGCAGGCAATTCAGGAATCTCCTGTGGCTATTCCCCTGCAAAACAGGTATACTGCTTTGGATACTGTTGGGGGGAATGGCCTCTCAGGGGAAAGCAGCAATAGCCCAATTCGTTGGCTCTGCTGCACAGGGGAGGAGTAAAGAGTGTGGAAATGCAATAGTTATAGGGGATTCAATTGTAAGGGGAATAGATAGGCATTTCTGTGGCCACAAACAAGACTCCAGAATGGTATGTTGCCTCCCTGGTGCTAGGGTCAAGGATGTCTCAGAGCAGTTACAGGGCATTCTGAAGGGGGACGGTGAACAGCCAGTGGTCGTGGGACACATTGGTACAAACAACTTAGGTAAAAAAAAGGATGAGGCCCTAAGAGCAGAATACAGGGAGTTAGGAAGTAAGTTGAAAAGTAGGACCTCAAAGGTAGTGATCTCAGGGGAAGCCCAGCACAGATAAGGCTGAAGCATGCAACAATCTTCAGCCAGAAGTGCCGAGTTGATGATCCATCTCAGCCTCCTCCTGAAGTTCCCAGCATCACAGATGCCAGTCTTCAGCCAATTCGATTCACTGTGCATTATATCAAGACACGTCTGAAGGCACTGGACACTGCAAAGGCTATGGACCCTGACAATATTCTGGTAATAGCATTGAAAACCTGTGCTCCAGAACTTGCTACGCCCCTAGCCAAGCTGTTCCAGTACAGCTACAACACTGGCGTCTACCCGGCAATGTGGAAAATTGCCCAGATATGTCCTGTACACAAAAAGCATGACAAGTCCAACCCAGCCAATTACCGCCCCATCAGTCTACTCTCAATCATCAGTAAAGTGATGGAAGGTGTCATCAACAGTGCCATCAAGCAGCATTTGCTGAGCAATAACCTGCTCAGTGGTACCCAGTTTGGATTCCGCCAGGGCCACTCAGCTCCTGACCTCATTACAGCCTTGGTTCAAACATGGACAAAAGAGTTGAACTCAAAAGGTGAGGTGAGAGTGACTGCCCTTGACATCAAGGCAGCATTTGACCGAGTATGGCATCAAGGAGCCCTAGCAAAACTGGAGTCAATGGGAATCGGGGAAAACTCTCCGCTGGTTGGAGTCATACCTAGCACAAAGGAAAATGGTTGTGGTTGTTGGAGGTCAATCCTCTGAGCTCCAGGACATCACTGCAGGAGTTCCTCAGGGTAGTGTCCAAAGCCCAACCATCTTCATCTGCTTCATCAATGATCTTCCTTCAATCATTAGGTCAGAAGTGGGGACGTTCGCTGATGATTGCACAATGTTCAGCACCATTCGCGACTCCTCAGATACTGAAGCAGTCCGTGTAGAAATGCAGCAAGACCTGGACAATATCCAGGCTTGGGCTGATAAGTGGCAAGTAACATTTGCACCACACAAGTGCCAGGCAATGACCATCTCCAACAAGAAAGAATCGAACCATCTCCCCTTGACATTCAATGGCATTACCATCGCTACCAACATCCTGGGGGCTACCATTGACCAGAAACTGAACTGGAGTAGCCATATAAATACCATGGCTACAAGATTCAGAGGCTAGGAATCCTGTGGCGAGTAACTCATCTCCTTACTTCCCAAAGCCTGTCCACCATCTACAAGGCACAAGTCAGGAGTTTGATGGAATGCTTTCCACTTGCCTGGATGGGTGCAGCTCCAACAACACTCAAGAAGCTCGACACCATCCAGGACAAAGCAGCCCACTTGATTGGCACCCCATCCACAGTTATTCACTCCCTCCACCACCGATGCACAGTGGCAGCAGTGTGTATCGTCTACAAGATGCACTGCAGCAATGCACCAAGGCTCCTTAGACAGCACCTTCCAAACCCCCGACCTCTACCAACTAGAAGGACAAGGGCAGCAAATGCATGGTAACTCCACCACCTGCAAGTTCCCCTCCAAGTCAGACATCATCCTGACTTGGAACTATATCGCCATTCCTTCACAGTCCCTGGATCAAAATCCTGGAACTCCCTTCCGAACAGCACTATGGGTGTACCTACCTCACATGGACTGCAGTGGTTCAGGAAGGCAGCTCACCACCACCTTCTCAAGGGCAATTAGGGATGGGCGATAAATGGTGGCCTAGCCACCAATTCCCACATCCCATGAATGAATTTAAAAAAACTACCAGTGCCACGTGCTAGTCAGAGTAGAAATAGCAGGATATATTGGATGAATACGTGGCTGAAGAGATGGTGTGAGTGGGAGGGCTTTAGGTTCCTGGGACATTGGGACCAGTTCTGCAGGAGGGGGGACCAGTACAGACGGGTTGCACCTGGGCAGGACCAGGACTGATGTCCTTGGGGGAGTATTTACTAGAGTGGTTGGGGAGGGTTTAAACTAAAATGGCAGGGGATGGGAACCTTTGCAAGGAGTCAGAGGAGAGGGGATCAAAGACAAGAACAAAAGCCAGTAAGGGGAATAAGAAAAATGATAGGCAGAGAAATCAAGGGCCAGAATCAAACAGGGCCACAGTGAAAAATAGTGGGAAGCGGACAAGTAATGTTAAAAGGACAAGCCTTAAGGCTTTGTGCCTTAACGCATGGAGCATTCGCAACAAAGTGAATGAATTAATCGTGCAAATAGATGTAAACAGGTATGATATAGTCGAGATTATGGAGACATTGCTGCATTTTGACCTGGGATGGGAAATGAACATCCAGAGGTATTCAGTATTTAAAAAGGACACGCAAAAAGCAAAAGGCGGCGGAGTTGCATTTTTAGTAAAGAGGAAATTAATGCACTAGTGAGGAAGGATATTAGCTCTGACGATGTGGAATCTGTATGGGTAGAGCTGAGAAACACTAAAGGGCAAAAAACATTTGTGGGGGTTGTATATAGACCCCTAAATTGGATTGGTGATGTTGGGAATGGCATCAAACAGGAAATTAGAGACACATGCGATAAAGAAACATCTGTAATTATGGGTGAGTTTAATCTGCATGTAGATTGGGCAAATCAAATTAGTCACAATACCATAGAGGAGGAATTCTTGGAGTGTATACAGGATGGTTTTCTGGACCAATACGTTGAGGAACCAATTAGAGAACAGGCCAGCCTAGACTGGGGATTGTGTAATGACAGAGGAATAATTGACAACCTAGTTATGCGAGACACCTTGGGGATGAGTGACCATAATATGATCGAATTCTTCATCAAGATGGAGATTGACGTAATTGATTCTGAGACTTGGGTCCTGAATCTTAATAAAGGAAACTACGAAGGTATGAGGCGCGAGTTGGCTATGATGGATTGGAAAACGTTACTTAAAGGGATGACGGTGGATAGGCAATGGCAAACATTCAAAGAGCGCATGGATGAACTGCAACAATTGTTTATTCCTGTCTGGTGCAAAAGCAAAACGGGAAAGGTAGCCAAACCATGGCTTACAAGGGAAATTAGAGATAGCATTAGATCCAAGGAAGAGGTATACAAATTCACCAGAAAAAACAACAGACCTGAGGATTGGCAGCAGTTTAGAATTCAGCAAAGGAGGACCAAGGGATTGATTAAGAAGGGGAAAATAGAGTACGAGAGCAAACTTGTGACTGTAAAAGTTTCTATAGGTATGTGAAGAGAAAAAGATTGGTGAAGACAAATGTAGGTCCCTTACAGTCAGAAACAGGGGAATTTATTATGGGAAACAAAGAAATGGCTGACCAACTAAATACATACTTTGGTTCTGTCTTCACAAAGGGGGACACAAATATCATACCAGAAATGTTGGAGAACACAGGGTTTAGTGAGAGGCAGGAACTGAAAGAAATCAGTATTAGTAGAGAAATGGTGTTAGGGAAATTGATGGGATTGAAGGCCAATAAATCCCCAGGGCTGATGGTATGCATCCCAGAGTACTTAAGGAAGTGGCCCTCGAAATAGTGGATGCATTGGTGGTCATCTTCCCAGATGCTGTAGACTCTGGAACAGTTCCTACAGATTGGAGGGTAGCTAATGTAACCTCACTATTTAAAAAGGGAGGTAGAGAGAAAACAGGGAATTATAGACCAGTCGGCCTGACGTCGGTGGTGGGGAAATTCTAGCGTCCATTATCAATGATTTTATAGCAGAGCACTTAGAGAATAGTGGTAGAATCGGACAGAGTCAGCATGGATTTACAAAAGGGAAATCATGCTTGACAAATCTACCAGAATTCTTCGAGGATCTAACTAGTAGAGTTGATGAGGGGGAGCCAGTGGATGTTTTATTTGGACTTTCAGAAGTCCCACATCAGAGATTAGCGTGTAAAATTAAAGTGCATGGGACTGGGGTTAATGTATTGCGATGGATTGAAAATTGGTTGGCAGACAGGAAACAAAGAGTAGGAAATAATGAGTCTTTTTCCGAATGGCAGGCAGTGACTAGTGGGGTACCGCAGGGATCGGTGCTAGGCCCCCAGCTATTCACAATATATATTAATGATTTAGATGAGGGAACTAAATGTAATATCTCTAAATTTGCAGATGACACAAAACTGGGTGGGAGGATGAGTTGTGAGGAGGATGCAGAGAGGCTTCAGGGTGATTTGGACAAGTTGAGTGAGTGGGCAAATGCAAGGCAGATGCAGTATAATGTATATAAATGTGAAGTTATCCACTTTGGTAGCAAAAACCGGAGGGAAGATTATTTTCTTAACGGCTATAAACTGAGAGAGGGGAATATGCAGCGAGACCTGGGCGTTCTCGTACAGCAATTGCTGAAGGTAAGCATGTAGGTGCAACAGGCGGTAATAACGACAAATGGTATGTTGGCCTTCATAGCTAGAGGTTTCGAGTACAGGAGCAGAGATGTCTTGCTGCAATTATACAGGCCTTGGTGAGGCCACACCTGGAATATTGTGTGCAGTTTTGGTCTCCTTATCGGAGAAAGGATGTTCTTGCTATAGAGGGAGAGCAGTGAAGGTTTAGCAGACTGATTCCTTGGATGGCGGAACTGACATATGAGGTGAGATTGAATCGGTTAGGATTATATTCGCTGGAGTTCAGAAGAGTGAGGGGGGATCTCATGGAAACCTATAAAATTCTAACAGGACTTGACAGGGTGGATGCTGGAAGGATGTTCCTGATGGTGGGGGAGTCCAGAACCATCATGGGGGGTCATAGTCTAAGGTAATCCTTTCAGGACTGAGATGAGGAGAAATTTCTTCACCCAGAGAATGGTGAGCCTGTGGAATTCGCTACCACAGAAAGCAGTTGAGGCCAAAACATTGTCTGTTTTCAAGAAGGAGTTAGATATAGTTCTTGGGGCGAAAGGGATCAAAGGATATGGGGGGAAAGGGGGAACAGGTTACTGAGCTGGATGATCAGCCATGATCATAATGAATCAGGTTCGAAGGGCCGAATCGCCTACTCCTGCTCCTATTTTCTATGTTTCTATGTTTCTATGATATTTTCCTCCCTCAAAAAAACATTTTGTGTGTTTAATGTTATTTGTAAGACTCCACATTTGTGTTGTTTCAAAAGGATATTTGGAATGCCGGAATCTTTGTGGAACTGGTTAATTTAAATTGCTCAAAATTATAGAATGAAAAGGGAGAAAAGCTATCATATCTTTCTTTTGGGCCTCCTTATCTCGAGAGACAATGGATACGCGCCTGGAGGTGGTCAGTGGTTTGTGAAGCAGCGCCTGGAGTGGCTTTAAAGGCCAATTCTGGAGTGACAGGCTCTTCCACAGGTGCTGCAGAGAAATTTGTTTGTTGGGGCTGTTGCACAGTTGGCTCTCCCCTTGCGCCTCTGTCTTTTTTCCTGCCAACTACTAAGTCTCTTCGACTCGCCACAATTTAGCCCTGTCTTTATGGCTGCCCGCCAGCTCTGGCGAATGCTGGCAACTGACTCCCACGACTTGTGATCAATGTCACACGATTTCATGTCGCGTTTGCAGACGTCTTTATAACGGAGACATGGACGGCCGGTGGGTCTGATACCAGTGGCGAGCTCGCTGTACAATGTGTCTTTGGGGATCCTGCCATCTTCCATGCGGCTCACATGGCCAAGCCATCTCAAGCGCCGCTGACTCAGTAGTGTGTATAAGCTGGGGGTGTTGGCCGCTTCAAGGACTTCTGTGTTGGAGATATAGTCCTGCCACCTGATGCCAAGTATTCTCCGAAGGCAGCGAAGATGGAATGAATTGAGACGTCGCTCTTGGCTGGCATACGTTGTCCAGGCCTCACTGCCGTAGAGCAAGGTACTGAGGACACAGGCCTGATACACTCGGACTTTTGTGTTCCGTGTCAGTGCGCCATTTTCCCACACTCTCTTGGCCAGTCTGGACATAGCAGTGGAAGCCTTACCCATGCGCTTGTTGATTTCTGCATCTAGAGACAGGTTACTGGTGATAGTTGAGCCTAGGTAGGTGAACTCTTGAACCACTTCCAGAGCGTGGTCGCCAATATTGGTGGATGGAGCATTTCTGACATCCTGCCCCATGATGTTCGTTTTCTTGAGGCTGATGGTTAGGCCAAATTCATTGCAGGCAGACGCAAACCTGTCGATGATCATATAATAGCTTCATATAATACACTACACCTCTGAGTCAAAAGATTGTGGGTTTAAGCTTCACGCCATGGATTGAGGACACAGGTTGAAAATATAGCCCAGGCCTGAGTGAGGGCAATATTTCAGAGGTGCCATTCTTCAGTTATGATGTTAACTGGAGGCCCAATCTAACTCTTCTGTTGGTTCCAGTGAATGTTAGAGATATTTTTGAAGAGCTTGACGTCCTAGCCATCATTCACCCATCAATCAATGCCATCAAAAATTGGCGAAACATTAGCCAGTCATTCATTTCACTTCGCATACATTAGGTAATGCCCATTGCCCATTCATTGCCTGAAGGATCTCCAATTGGCTGGTGTGGTTGGAGTAGTATTGGGTTAGACATTGACCTTTCACCTCTGGGAAAAGTCCTGCTAAGATCAATGTCATAGACGTCCTTTCTGAATGCCAGCTTTAAAATTAGGAGTTCTTTGTGAAGTGACTTCAAATATTGTCAAACCTGTTGCCAATTCAACAGTGATTGGCGATGGTGATCTCACTGACTCTAAGCTGACAGGAGTAGAACGAATGGATATGCCACATGCTCTTCTGCAGTTGGGACTGATGGGAGTTTTCCACTGGCTGTACCATATCTGGGAGCTCTTGATGCTGATGCTGAAGCAGGAAGTGTTCTATTGCCAATACTAACAAGCTTCACCTCATTTGACACATTGTGCTTTTTCTCAAAGACAACTCTGTACATCTTTGAATTAACAATGAGTTGGAATAGCCTAAACTCCAGCTCTGATTGACACAACTCACAGCACAAAGAGGCCCATAGTTTTATGCTAGCTGACATAATAATTTCAGTCCAGCTCAGACAGATTCCAAGAATCATTGGGTTAGAAAATAGAGATGTCTCATTGGTACAGTTAGAGGAGCTTGTGATGTTGAACTTAAGGCACATTTATTGAGATTGGTGGGTGGGGTGGCATAGTGAATTTGGGCTCTGCAGTGCCAGTTTTTTAGGTGCTAGGTGTCCTCCTAATGGTGGAAAATGGTGTCTGAGATACAAGTGCATACTTCCATTGCGAAGTGTGCCAGGTGCCATCAAGGTAATGGGATTTTAGTGGGCACCTAACAACCATCGGCAGCATGCAGAGCAGGCAAATGATGACATCAATCAATGTGGAATGCTGATTTGATACAATGCTGCAATTTTCGAATGCCGTGCTTTGTCTTAACCTTGCATAGCTGAACACAACATTAAATGGCATGACAGACCCTGCCTCCCCCCCTCCCCCGACCAGTGTGATTTAAAGGGGTCATGAATTACTTACATATTAGTTGCTGCATCATTTCTTCTGGCTGCAGGTGCAATTGTATGTATTTTTGGAGCTTTCATATATTTGGCTAAGTTTGAATAGTCAACAGGGAGTGGTCTGGCTGGTGCTGGGGTACTTATTTGATGATTTAAAAGCTTGTGCTAGATACGAGGAGCCTGATCAGTCTTTCTCTTGGAATTGAGCATGGCTGAGAGAATAGAGAAGGCCGTGCAGAGCTAAACAAGTTTCCTGCACAGGGAGGAAGAAGGTCTGGGGAAAGGCTCTCAGCAGGAAGTACAGGGTCTTTAGGGAGAAACTCTCTTTCCTCAACTTCAGTGAGGAGCACTGCTTGAGATGTCTTTGCTTCACCAAAGAGGTCAAAACTGAAATCTGCCAACTGCTGCAGCCACAACTGCAATCTCAATGCCGGGCAAGGACAGCATTGTCTGTGGCTGTCAAGGTTTCTGTGGTTCTTAACTTTTATGCATCTGGCTCTTTCCTGGCTGCTGCTCGAGAGGTAAGCAACATCTCACAGATTGCAGTACACCGCTGCATAAGCGAGGTCACTAAAGCTTTCTATACACAGAAAAACAGCTTCATCACATTTCCTCTTGCCAGAAACAAATCGGGAGAGCAGGCATGAGGGTTTGCACTGATTGCAGACTTCCCCATAGCGCACGGTGCCATTGACTGCATGTATATTTCTTTGCATGAGCTCATGTCAACTCGGCCATTTTCATGAACGGAAAGGGATTCCACTCCTTCAACTCATGTGTGACCACAGGCAGCACATTGTGTATTATTCTGACAATAGCTATGATGCCTTCATTCTGTGCCACATGTATTTGCTCCACCAGGGCAAATCAAAGGCTGGCTACTGGACGAAAAGAGTTAACCACTCATGACATAGCTCATGACTCTGGTCCAGGCACCAAACACCTACAATGAGAGCTATACTGCCACAAGGAAGATTACAGAGCATACCATCAGCACCCTCAAGCAATGCTTCCACTGCCTGACTGCTCTAGAGGAGCCCTGCAGTTCTCAGCTGAGTGAGTCTCAAGATTTGTGTTAATATGCTGCATGTTACACAACCTCACCATTATGAGGGATCATCCCTTGCCACCAGGTAGCATCTTTTCAGGGATGGTAGCATAGTGGTAATGTTACTGGACTAGTAATGCAGAGACCCAGCCTAATACGCCAGAGCCATGAGTTCAAGTCCCACCATGGTAGATGGGGGAATTTAAATTCAATTAATTAACAAATCTGGCATAAGATGCTAGCCTTGTTAATAATGATAATGAAACTACTGGATTGTTGTAAAAGCCAATCTGGTTCACTAATGCCCTTCGGGCAGGAAATCATCCATCCTGACCCAGTCTGGCCTACATGACCCCAGACCCACAGCAATGTGGTGGATTATTAACTGCCCTCTGAAATGGCCTAGCAAGCCACTCAGCTGTTACAGAAAAGTCAGATGAGAATAAATTTGGACGGACCACCCGCCAGTGACCTAGGCACTGGAAACAACAAAGGAATACCCTGCACAGTCAACTCTACAACTGGCGACTTGTGCCAAAATTGAGACAGCTGTCTCACAGACTAGTCAAGCAACAGCCTGACAGTCTTACTCACTGACTTATACCCTGCAGCCAATGTCCCAGACTCCTCCATCACCATCCCTGAGTATGTCCTGTCCCACCACTGGTGATGGCACAGTGGTATACAGTTGGGAGGGAGCCTTGGAGTCCTCAATATTGAGTCTGGATGCCATGAAGTTTCATCCATCTTCGCCTCCTCCTGAGGTCCCCATCATAGATCCCAATACAATTCACTCCACATGATATCAAGAAATAGCTGAAGGCACTGGATACTGCATAGACTGTGGGCCCTGACAACATCCCTGCTGTACTACTGAAGATTTGTGCTCCAGAACTAGCCACGCCCCTAGCCAAGCTGTTCCAGTACAGCTACAACACAGACATGTACCTGACAATTTGAAAAATTCCCCAGGTATGTCCTGTCCACAAAACGCAGGATAAATCCAACCTGGCCAATTCCCACCACATCAGTCTACTCTTGACCATCAGCAAAGTGATGGAAGATGTTGTCAACAGTGCTATCAAGTACCACTTAAACAGCAACAACCTGCTCACTGAAGCTCAGTTTGGGTTCCACCAGGGCCACTCAGCTCCAGACCTCATTACAGCCTTCGTCTAAACATGGACAATAGAACTGAATTTCAAAGGTGAGGTGAGAGTGACTGCCCTTGACATCAAGGCAGCATTTTTCAAAGTGTGGCATCAAGAAGCCCTAGAAAGATTGAGGTCAATGGGAATCAAGGAAAAAACTCTCCACTGGTTGGTATATGCCTAGCACAAAGGAACATGGTTGTTGGAGGTCAATCATTTCAGCCACAGGACATCACTGCAGGAGTTCCTCAGGGTGGTGTCTTAGGCCCAACCATCTTCAGCTGCTTCATCAATGACCTGCCTTCCAGCATAAGTTCAGAAGTGAGGGATGTTCACTGATGATTGCACAGTGTTTAGTACTATTCACTAGTCCTCAGATACTGAAGCAGTCCTTGCCCGCATGCAGCAAGACCTAGAGAACATTCAGGCTCAGGCTGATAAGTGGCAAGTAACATTCATGCCACAAAAGTTCCAGGCAATGACCATTTCAAACAAGAGAGAATCTAACTATCTCGCCTTGACATTCAGGGCCTTACTACTGCTGAATCCCCACCATTAGCATCCTAGGGGTCACTATTGATGAGCAACTGAACTGGATCAGCCATATAAATTCTGTGGCTACAAGAGTAGGTCAGAGGCTGGGAATTCTGTGGTGATTAACCCACCTTCTGACTCCCCAAGCCTATCCACCATCTACAAGGCAGAAATCAGAAGTGTGATGGAATATTGTCCGCTTGCCTGGATGGGTGCAGCTCCAACAACAGTCAAGAAGCTCGACACCATCTAAGACAAAGCAGCCCACATGTTCAGCATCACCTTCAACATTCAGTCCCTCCACCATTGATGCATGGTAGCAGCAGTGTGTACTATCTACAAGATGCACTGCAGCAACTCACCAAAGCCTCCTTCGACAGCACCTTCCAAACCCGCACCCTTTATCACCTAGAAGGACAAGGACAGCAGACGCATGGGAACACCACCACTGGCAAGCTCCCCTCCAAGTCACACACCACTTGGCTTGGAACTATATCATCGTTCCTTCATTGTCGCTGACTCAAAAATCTGGAACTCCGTCCCTAACAGCACTGTGGGTATACCTACCCCACATGGACTGCAGTGGTTCAAGAAGGCAGCTCACCATCACCTTCTCAAAAGCAATTAGGGATGGGCAACAAATGCTGGCCTTGCTTGTGATGCTCACTTCCCAAGAATGAATTTAAAAAAGGTTACTTCGAAACATCGAATGGCTACAGCACAGAAGGAGGCCATTTGGCCCATTGTGTCTATGCTGGCTCTCTGCAAAAGCAACTCCCCTTGCTCCACCCCCCCCTGACTGTTCCCCGTAGCCCTGCAATTTTTTTTCTCTTCAGACAATTATTCACTTCTCTTTTGAAGGCCTCGCTTGCATCTGCCTTATTTTGAAGAAGACCAGGGGATTTATCCTCTTAATATTGATGCATCAATCAACATCACAAGAAAGATTATCTGGTCATTATCACATTGCTTTTTGTGGGAGCTTGCTGTACACAAATTGGCTGCCGCATTTCCTACATTACAACAGTAACTGCACTTTGAAAGAGTGCGTCATTGTCTGTAAAGGGCTTTTGGGGTCCTGAGGCCATGAGAAGTGTATTTTCAAACAAAATCCACCCAAATCAAGCTTTTGGTCACCTGTCTTAATGTTTTCTGCATTGGCTAGGAATCAATTGTTTGGTAAGGCTCATGTTGGGTGTTATATAAATGCAAGTTGTTGTTGACTTTACGCGAGAAACTGGTCCACACAGGGACTACTTTAAAACTAAATCCTTGGATAGACACAGCTAGGATATGCCTGGTGGGCAGTCACTCTAGTCCATTCAGTTGTCCTCTGCATATGTGTGAAGCAAACAGTCAATAGAATGAAGAAACGGTTAACATGTAGAAAAGGTATGAGCAGCACTCGATACTTTACTGCCACTATTTGCTGGCCACTTCCCGAACCAAGGTGGGTATCGTTTGGCCTTGCAAAACATACTAATAAGACTTCTGTACAACTGACAAAGCAAAAAGCACTTTGCCATTTATCTGAACTGTTGATGCCTCCCAGGTTGAATAGTTTTCTCAAATCTCAACCATTAAGTGTCAAGAATACTGCAGCTTCTTCCACCCTCTTCCCCAACATACACACAAATGCACATGTATACACACACACATTCATAAATACAATTCGCAAGCCCCAGACAGTTGGGGAAAAATGGCAATCTCCCCGAAAATATTGGATAAATAAAGCTCATGAACAACCTTTATGTTCAACAGACTCATTGTCCTGGTGTACCATATTAATCAACAGGTAGGAAGGATTTATTTTGCCCCCAAGCCCATCCGACTGCAATTACCTTTCTGCTAGCATGTAAAGGTTTTATAAATGTTCCAATTTATTGCACTGACATTCCTTGAATTTATAGGGGTTAAATGTTCACCAGCAATATTGCGGGTGGGGGGTGGGGGGGGGATGAAACAATTGAAAGCAGCTGATTTTTATACTTTGGGTAATAGGTTAAAGTAGGCAATATATAGTCAGCTGCCCGATATCCAACTCTCCCAGTTTTCACTTCAATTGACGGACAGCTGAATTGATATTATTTGTTGTACACAACACCCAATGTCAACATGGCTCCAGTGTCCCCTTAATACATCCAACTGGGAATTCATGGTGGCCCTTAAATACTGGCATTAAAACTCTATAATGGCTGGCATAGAAGGGGTAATTCTGTGAGCTCAAGCTCTCAGAGGAGATTTGGGGGTGGGGCAGCAGTGGTGGGGGGCACGGGAGGGAAGATCTACTCACAGGCCAAAGAAAGAAACATAAATTAAGAAATTGCATTTATACAGCAGCTTTCACGTCTTCAGGATGCTTTAAAGTGCTTTTTAGCCAATGAAGTGTTGCTGTTGCCCTAAAGGGCCATAGGCATCATTCTCCATTAGAGAGAGAAACACACACACACACACACACACACACAGTTGGTAATGTGTAGCTTGAGCGGCACCACTCCTCAAGTGTGGTGTAAGGCAAGGAGGTAGGCCTCCATAAGCTACCACAGGGATTGAACCCACGCTGTTGGTTTCTTTCTGCATCACACGCTAGCCAACTGAGATAACCAACTTCCTAGTTGAAGTGTAACCACTGTTGTAATGTAAGAAACAGGACAGCCAATTTGCACACAGCAAGCTCCCAGAAACAGAAATGTGATAATAACCAGATATACCTGGTATATTGTTTATACCTGTTTCTGAGCTCAGGCTCTAATGCTGCAGCCCTGAGATCCTGACCCGAGAATGGGGTCACTGAATCACCCCGATCAACTCTTTGCTCATTGTACAAGCACCATGGGGATGTTGTACTGCATTAAAGGTGCTATATAAATGCAAGTTACTGTTGTACCAATCGTTTACTTCTCTCTGTCATTCTTTTCCAGGGCCTCAATGTTTTTGACCTCCCTCCTTCCCTCAGTCTGTTCTTCCACCTACAATCAAGAGCTTTATAAAACCCAATCTTGACAACACCTAGTCATTGCCTTTCCATTTACAAGGAGAAGTACTTATGAAGGAGACCAACCTGCCCTTTCAGCTCACGTAGTCATGGAAACTTCCATCAATGTATCTAGCTGTCTTTCGAATAACTCCAGAGCCTTTCCTACACCACCACTCCAAGTATTGATCTTCCATTATATTTAAAAAGGACTTTCTGATACCAGTGCTCAGGATTAACAGTTTTCATATTATGCTCTTCTGCAGCTCAATGATGTCCAATCTCGTTCACCCCTTTTCAAAGGAAAAGTATTCGAGCTTTTCTAACCTTTCTACATACCTCAGTCCTATGACAATAGACTCCTTCCCTGCAGCACTTCCAGTGAACATAGGAACAGGAGGAGGCCATTCAGCCCCTTGAACCTGTTCTGCCATTCAGTATGATCATGGCTGATCTGTACTTCAACTCCATCTACTCTCCTAGGTTCCCTTTGCCCCGTGCTTCGGTGAGCAGTACTAAATGCTGGTATTAAAGGTGAGGCCCAACCAAATTGTTGTACAACTTTAGCACAATGACCTCAATCTTATGAGGGAATATTTCTACCTTCAATGTTCCTGCTGAAGAATAATTTCCTGAGTTCAGCCAAAAGGAAATGCGGGCAAGGGCCTATTGTCTCAGGCCTCCACCCTCATCAAGAGGTTTCCAAGGCAGGTGACATGGGCAGACTTAGGTCTGCTTCTACTTCCTGCTCAGGCCCGGTATAAGCAATAATTAAGGAAGAGCCCAGCCTTCCCACCTCTCTTTCCTCTCTCTGCACCTTTGGGGTACCCAATTTGAGACCCTCTCAACCCCTGAAGATACCTAGTGAAGAGGCTTGCTCAAGGAACTTCTGTGGATCTTCATGCGCCTCTGCAAACTTTGAAGTTCTGCCTTGTTAATCCAAATTCCAGGTCATTAATATATATCAAAAAGAGCGTTGGTCCCAAAATTGACCACTGTGCACATCCTCCCAGACTGAAAAACAGATGTTCCTCACCCTCTGCTTTCTGTCCCCTAGCAAGGTTTGTGTCCACATTGCCACTGCCTCCTTAATCCCATGGGCTTCAATTTTGCTTGCAAGTGTACTATGTGGTACAATATCAAACGTCTTTTGAAAGTTCATGTGCACAACATCAACCATACAACCTTCATCAATCCTCTCTGTTACTTCATCAAAGAACTCTATCATGTTAGTCAAACATGAATTTCTGTTAAAAAATCCATGCAGGCTTTCATTTATTAACCCATATTTTTCTAAGTGACATCCAACATTGTCTAGGATTATTGTCTCCAAAAGTTTCCCCACCACCACGTTTGGCTGACTGGCCAGTGGTTGCCGGCTTTAATCCCTTCCACTTTTCTGAACAGGAGTTCAGCATTTGCGTCCTTCAGTCCTTTGTCACCTCCCTTATATCTAGTATGTACTTGAACTATCTCTTCTTTGAAGGCATTGCATTGCTTATTTACTGTTTTACCTGCCAATCTTTGATCCCAATCTCTCCTGGGCAAGATCACCTTTCAACTCACTGAAGTTAGCCCTCTTCCACTTGACTATTTTCACATTTGATATGTCCTTGTCCTGTTCCATAACTACTCTGAACCTAATGATATTATGTTCAGTTTCCCAGATGCTCCCCGAGTTTCTCCTCTTTCTCTACTTCATTCCCCAGAACCAGATCCAGCACGGTGTTAGAAACATACTGATCAAGAAAGTTTTTCAGAAATTCCTCCCCCTCTTTGCCCTTTACATTGTTATTATCCCAGTCTATATTAGGATAATTAAAGACACCATTATCACAACTCTATAGTTCTTTTTGAAATATTTACTCTTCTATCCTTCCCACTATTTGGTGGCCCAAGTATACACCGAGCAGAGTAATAGCTCCTCTATTATTAATTGTACAAAAATAGATTCTGTATTTGAACCCTCAAGTACATCCCTTTCCAATGCTGTAACAGTATCTTTGATCAATACCACAACACACCCTCTCCATTTTTTCCTTCCCTTTCTTTCTTGAATACTTTGTAGGCAGGAATATTAAATTCCCAATCCTCCATTTCTTTGAGTCATTCAGCCAATCGTGTCTTTATCTGTGCCAACTCTACATCGGAACTGTCTATTCTAATCGCTGCCCTTTCCCCAAATCATTTCATGATTATCCTCTTCAAATGTTTATCTAATTCAATCTTAAATACGGCAATTTACTTGGCTTCAATAGTTACAGTAATGTATTCCATATTTTAATAATCTGAAGCAATTCTAACCTCTCAATTCAAGCTTTCAGTGCTCCATTTATGCCATTATTCTATAAGAAAAAGTTAAAACTGGGGATATTAGGAATTATTCAAGAGTAGCAATGTTCTCTAATGCTTTAGGATGGTGACCATGCGTGAACAAAAGGCCTAGTGTAATCTCCAAATCATTTCTGTTTGCTCACTGAAACCAACAAAGAATAGAAACTCAATCAGTTTCAGTGCACTAATAACATGGTAAAGTCAGCAAAGTGCTACAGTCATCTCCTAGCCAGTAAAAATGGATGCCAAGGTTTATTAATTCTGCTCTTCCTTTGGAACAGCCTCAGTTGATTTGAATAGTTTGTGCGCCATCTTTTAAAGAGCCAGCCTCACCATCAAGAACAATTTGGCAGCGAGTTAGACTGATAAATGGCAAGAAGCCTTTTGCACCACACAGCTGCCAGGCAATGACTCTCCAACAAGAGAGAATCTAACCACTTCCCCATGACATTCAGCGCATTAGCATCGCTGAATCCCCAACCATCAGCAATCTGAGGTTTACCATTGACCAGAAACTGAACTGGACCAGCCATATAAATATTGTGGCTACAAGAAATTTGATGGGCACTTATTTGAAGAAAATAAACTTTCAGGGCTATGAGGATAGAGCCGGAGAGTGGGACTGACTGGATTGCTCCAGGGAGATCTGGCATGGACTCGATACGTCAAATGGCCTCCTTCTATGCTTTACATGACTCTATAAATGACTCTAAGAGCAGGTCAGAGGCTGAGTATACTGCAGAAAGTAACTCACCTCCTGACTCCCCAAAGCCTGTCCACCATCTACAAGGCACAAGGATGTGAATTTTAAAATCATGTTGTTCTTTTTTTATCTTTCATGGGATATGGGTGTCGCTGGCAAGGCCAACATTAGTTGCCCATCCTTAATTGCCCTTGAGAAGGTAGTTGACACCATCCAGGACAAAACAGCCCATTTGATTGACTCCCCATTCACCTCCTTAAATTTTCACTCCCTCCACCACTAGTGCAAGTGGCAGCAGTGTGGACCAACTACTAGATGCACTGCAGCAACTCACCAAGGTTCCTTCGACAGCACCTTCCAAACCCGTGACCTCTACCACATAAAAGGACAAGGGCAACAGGTGCATGGGAACACCACCACCTGCAAGTTACCCTTCAAGTCACACACCATTCTGACTTGGAAATGTATCACTGTTCCTTCAGCATCACTGGGTAAAAATCCTAGATCTCCCTTCCTAACAGCACTGTGGGTGTACCTACACCCCAAGGACTGCAGCGATTCAAAAAGGTAGCTCACCACTACCTTCTCAAGGGCAACTAAGGATGGGAAACAAATATTGGCCTTGCCATCAATACCCACATCCCATGAAAGATAAAAAAAGAACACCATGATTTTAAAATTCTCATGCTTGTTTTCATATTCCTCCCTTTCTTTAAAACCTCCGCCAGCCCTCCAACCCTCTGAAATCCTCTTTGTCCTCTTGAGCATCCCCAATTTTAATCACTCCGCTATTGGCAGCTGTGCTTCCAGTCCATAAGCTCTGAAATTCCCTCCCGAATCCTCTCCACCTCTCTAACTCACTCTCCTCCTTTAAGACGCTCCTTAAACCCTATCTTTTTGTCCAAGATTTTGGTCATTCGTCTTAATATCTCCTTAAGTAGTTTGGTGTCAAATTTCATTTGATAATACCCTTGTGACGCGCCTTGGGACATTTTGATGTGTTAAAGGCACTATACAATTGCAAGTTGTGGTAACTCTGCAGATCTGTTCCTGAGAAGTTAGGCTGTCTTTCCCCTTGGGGGAGTTAATGGAATTTCCTCCTAACTTTGTCTCTCACCATTGCACTGCCAATATCCCCTTCTTGCCTCTCACCAAGTAGTCTCCCTCATTGATAAGAAGTTTCTTTCAAAAACGTGTGCTTGTGGCAAGGTTTTTTTTTGAGGAGGTGGGTGTGGTGTGGGGGCTCATGCCTATTGCACAGTCCACTGCCAATGGGAAGGGGCACTCTATGAAATGGTCTCAAGCGTCCTGGAGTTTGGCCAGAGCAAAGGTAGACTCCCAGGTAACAGGGGCCCAGGGGTAAGAACAAAGAACAAAGAACACAGAACAGTACAGCACAGGAACAGGCCATTCGGCCCTCCAAGCCTGCGCCGATCTTGATGCCTGCCTAAACTAAAACCTTCTGCACTTCCGGGGTCCATATCCCTCTATTCCCTTACGATTCATGTATTTGTCAAGATGTCTCTCAAACATCGCTATCGTATCTGCTTCTACCATCTCCCCTGGCAGCAAGTTCCAGGCACTCACGACCCTCTGTGTAAAAAACTTGCCTCGCACATCCCCTCTAAACTTTGCCCCTCGCACCTTAAACCTATGCCCCCTAGTAACTGACTCTTCCACCCTGGGAAAAAGCTTCTGACTATCCACTCTGTCCATGCCACTCATAACTATGTAAACCTCTATCATGTCGCCCCTCCACCTCCATCGTTCCAGTGAAAACAATCCGTGTTTTTCCAACCTCTCCTCATAGCTAATGCCCTCCAGACCAGGCAACATCCTGGTAAATCTCCTCTGTACCCTCTCCAAAGCCTCCACGTCCTTCTGGTAGTGTTGCGGCCAGAATTGCACGCAATATTGCAACATTACTTGCCAATTTTTATACTCTATGCCTCGACCGATGAAGGCAAGCATGCCGTATGCCTTCTTGACTACCTTATCCACCTGCGTTGCCACTTTCAGTGACCTGTGGACCTGTATGCCCAGATCTCTCTGCCTGTCAATACTCCTAAGGGTTCTGCCATTTACTGCATACTTCCCACCTGCATTAGACCTTCCAAAATGCATTACCTCACATTTGTCCGGATTAAACTCCAGCTGCCATTTCTCCGCCCAAGTCTCCAACCGATCTATAGTCTGCTGTATCCTCTGACAATCCTCATCATTATCCGCAACTCCACCAACCTTTTGTCATCCGCAAACTTACTAATCAGACCAGCTACATTTTCCTCCAAATCATTTATATATACTACAAACAGCAAAGGTCTCAGCACTGATCCCTGCGGAACACCACTAGTCATATCCCTCCATTCAGAAAAACCCATCCACTGATACCCTCTGTCTTCTATAGATCATAAGATCATAAGAACTAGGAGCAGGAGTAGGCCGTCCAGCCCCTCGAGCCTGCTCCGCCATTCGATAAGATCATGGCTGATCTTTTCGTGGACTCAGGTCCACTTACCCGCGCTCCCACCGTATCCCTTAATTCCTTTATTGTTCAAAAAGATATCTACCTTAGCTTTAAAGACGTTTACTGAAGAAGCGTCAACTACTTCACCGGGCAAGGAATTCCATAGATTAACAACCCTCTGGGTGAAGAAGTTCCTTCTTAATTCAGTCCTAAATCTGCTCCCTCTAATCTTGAGGCTATGCCCTCTTGTTCTAGCTTCACCTGCCAGTGGAAACATCCTCTCTACTTGTATCTTATCTATTCCCTTAATGATTTTATATGTTTCTATAAGATCCCCCCTCATTCTTCTGAACTCCAATGAATATAATCCCAATCTACTCAGTCTCTCCTCATAAGCCAACCCCCTCAACTCCGGAATCAACCTAGTGAACCTCCTCTGCACCCTCTCCAGTGCCAGTATATCCTTTCTCAAGTAAGGAGACCAAAACTGCACACAGTACTCCAGGTGCGGCCTCACCAGTACCTTATACAGCTGCAACATAACCTCTCTGCTTTTAAACTCAATCCCTTTAGCAATGAAGGACAAAATTCCATTTGCCTTCCTAATTACTTGCTGTACCTGCAGACCAACCTTCTGCGATTCATGCACAAGGACATCTAGGTCCCTCTGCATAGCAGCATGCTGCAACTTTTTACCATTCAAGTAATAATCCTTTTTCCTGTTACTCCTACCGAAATGAATGACTTCACATTTATTAACATTGTATTCCATCTGCCAGACCTTTGCCCACTCACTCAATGTATCTATGTTCCTCTGCAAAGTTTCACAGTCATCTGCACACTTTGCTCTGCCACTCATCTTAGTGTCATCTGCAAACTTTGACACCCTACACGTGGTCCCCAACTCCAAATCATCTATATAAATTGTAAATAATTGCGGTCCCAACACCGACCCCTGAGGCACACCACTAGTTACTGATTGCCAACCAGAATAGCACTCATTTATCCCCACTCTCTGCTTCCTGTTAGTCAACCAATCCTCTATCCATGCTAATACTTTACCCCTGACGCCATGCATCCTTATCTTATGCAGCAGCCTCTTGTGCGGCACCTTGTCGAAGGCCTTTTGGAAATCTAGGTACACCACATCCACTGGGTCCCCATTGTCCACCTTGCTCGTAATGTCATCATAGAATTCCAAAAGATTTGTCAAGCATGACCTGCCCTTCATGAACCCATGCTGTGTCTGCCCAACGGGACAATTTCTATGACCGAGCCAGTTCTGTATCCATCTTGCCAGCTCAACTCTGATCCCGTGTGACTTCATCTTTTGTACCCGTCTGCCATGCGGAACCTTGTCAAAGGCTTCACTAAAGTCCATATAGATAACATCCACTGCCCTTCCTTCATCAATCATCTTCGTCACTTCCTCAAAAAACTCAATCAAATTAGTAAGACACGACCTCCTCTTCACAAAACCATTCTGTCTCTCGCTAATAAGTTAGTTTGTTTCCAAATGGGAGTAAATCCTGTCCCGAATAATCCTCTCTAATAGTTTCCCTACCACTGACGTAAGGCTCACCGGCCTATAATTTCCTGGATTATCCTTGCCATCCTTCTTAAACAAAGGAACAACATTGGCTATTATCCAGTCCTCCGGGACCTCACCTGTAGCCAATGAGGATGCAAAAATTTCTGTCAAGGCCCCAGCAATTTCTTCCCTTGCCTCCCTCAGTATTCTAGGGTAGATCCCATCAGGCCCTGGGGACTTATCTACTTTAATACTTTGCAAGACACCCAACACCTCCTCCTTATTGATAATGAGATGACTGAGACTATCTGCACTCCCTTCCCTCGGCTCATCATCCACCAAGTCCTTCTCTTTGGTGAATACTGATGCAAAGTACTCATTTAGCACCTCGCCCATTTCCTCAGGCTCCACACATAGATTCCCATCTCTGTCCTTGAGTGGGCCAACTCTGGTTACCCTCTTGCTCTTTATATATGTATAAAAAGCCTTGGGATTTTCCTTAATCCTGTTTGCCAATGACTGTTCATGACCCCTTTTAGCCCTCCTAACTCCTTGCTTAAGTTCCTTCCTAATGTCTTTATATTCCTCAAGTGCTTCGTCTGTTCCTAGCCTTCCAGCCCTTACAAATGCTTCCTTTTTCTTTTTGACTAGGCTCACAATATCCCGAAACTTGCCAAACTTGTCTTTCTTCCTCACAGGAACATGCTGGTCATGGATTCTAATCAGCTGACGTTTGAAAGATTCCCACATGTCAGATGTTGATTTACCCTCAAACAGCCGCCCCCAATCTAAATTCTTCAGATTCTGCCTAATATTGTTATAATTAGCCTTCCCCCAATTTAGCACCTTCACCCAAGGACTACTCTTATCCTTATCCACAATTACCTTAAAGCTTATGGAATTATGGTCACTGTTCCCGAAATGCTCCCCCACTGAAAGTTCGACCACCTGGCCGGGCTCATTCCCCAACACCAGGTCCAGAATGGCCCCATCCCTAGTTGGAATATCTACATACTGTTTCAAGAAGCCCTCCTGGATGCTCCTCACAAATTCTGCCCCATCCAAGCCCCTAGCACTAAGTGAGTCCCAGTCAATATAGGGGAAGTTAAAATCACCCACCACCACTACCCTGTTACCTTTACATCTTTCCAAAATCTGTCTACATATCTGCTCCTCTGCCTCCCGCTGGCTGTTGGGAGGCCTGTAGCAAACCCCCAACATCGTGACTGCACCCTTCCTATTCATGAGCTCCACCCATATTGCCTCGCTGCATGACCCCTCTGAGTTGTCCTCCCGCAGTACAGCTGTGATATTCTCCTTAAGTAGTAATGCAACTCCCCCACCCCTTTTACATCCCCCTCTATCCCACCTGAAGCTTCTGAAGCCTGGAACATTTAGCTGCCAATCCTGCCCTTCCCTCAACCAAGTCTCTGTCATGGCAACAACATCATATTTCCAAGTCCTAATCCAAGCTCTAAGTTCATCTGCCTTGCCTGTTATACTTCTCACATTGTAACAAATGCACTTCAGATCATCAGTCCCGCTGTGCTCAGCAACATCTCCCTGCCTGCTCTTCCTCTTAGTCCTACAGGCCTTATTAACTATGTCCTCATTTATTTCACTAGCTGTCCTCTGCTCTGGTTCCCACCCCCCTACCACATGAGTTTAAACCCTCCCGAGTGACGCTAGCAAACCTTGCAGCCAGGATATTAGTGCCCCTCCAGTTTAGATGCAACCCGTCCTTCTTGTACAGGTCCCATCTGTCCCTGAAGAGAGCCCAATGGTCAAGATATCTGAAACCCTCCCTTCTACACCAGCTGCTCAGCCACGTGTTTAGCTGCACTATCTTTCTATTTCTAGCCTCACTGGCACGTGGCACGGGGAGTAATCCAGAGATTACAACCCTGGAGGTCCTGTTTTTTAACTTACTACCTAACTCCCTCACCTCCCCCTGCAGGACCTCATCACTCTTCCTACCTATGTCATTGGTACCGAAGTGTACCACAACCTCTGGCTGTTCACCCTCCCCCTTCAGAATGCCCCCTGTCCGTTCAGAGACAGAGACAGTAAGGAAGGAGGGTCAGTAAGTTTCCAGCTTCTGAGCCAGACACCATCATCAACAGCACAGAGTCTTGCTATGCTAAACATCTCGTCTCATTCTCCCGAGTATCGCCAGCATCACATGGAAACACATAAGTCAGTCCCAGTCCAAAAGATCTGCAAGTGCTTTATACTGTAAGCATTAAACATCCTTTCACATTCTAGACATCTGAGTGACCCACAAAGTGATCTCACCGACATGGAGGCCTCCACAGATAGCCAATCTTATGATGTGCTCCCCCTGTGGCAGAGGATGAGGTGGAGGCAGGCTGATTGCTCATGCCTGCACATGGGCGGCACAGTGGCGCAGTGGTTAGCACTGCAGCCTCACAGCTCCAGGGACCCGGGTTCGATTCCGGGTACTGCCTGTGTGGAGTTTGCAAGTTCTCCCTGTGTCTGCGTGAGTTTTCTCCGGGTGCTCCGGTTTCCTCCCACAAGCCAAAAGACTTGCAGGTTGATAGGTAAATTGGCCATTATAAATTGTCACTAGTATAGGTAGGTGGTAGGGAAATATAGGGACAGGTGAGGATGTTTGGTAGGAATATGGGATTAGTGTAGGATTAGTATAAATGGGTGGTTGATGTTCGGCACAGACTCGGTGGGCCGAAGGGCCTGTTACAGTGCTGTATCTCTAATCTAGATATCAGAAGTTCAAACAGCGGCCTGTCTGGGACTGAGATGCCCATGGTGGCTATCTTTGTCAGGAAGCAGTGTAGGGGATCCTCCAAAGGCCTCTGTACCCTCGACATCATAGAGACAGCCTCTGTCAAAGGGGGTGACTCCACAGATACCTTGCTCTTCATCAATCTCTCAATGGATGAGTTTGTGCGCTGAAAGCACTGAGTCATTGTGAAGCAATTGAGATTAATGGACTCATCCAATTTCATTGCAGGACTCCACAGTATCCCAGGTAACTCTGACATGTGGGCACACATCTCACGCTAGTTCTCAATGAAGAATCGTCTGATTTCTGACATGCGAGGCTCAGCATCTCCACCATGTTGAGCAGGGCTGCGCCTGACCTTCAACAGGGACCGGCCATAGCTGAATCGGCCTCCCCCAAATCCTCCAGCTCTGCAGTAACAGCACTTCATCCTGTGCCACAGTCTCTACTGACACGCATGGACCCACTGAGGTGTTACTGTCTGCGCTCGTGGAGGAGATGCTGGTAAAATATGATGGTGCAGCCTCTGAGGTGTCTTCCTCCTTAGATTCCTCAGGTACTTGTTACCCACGCATTGACTGCAGGTGACCCTGTGGGAGACATAAGAGAGGATAGTGAGGAAAGATCAATGCAGACAAGAGATGCTTCTGATGTTTAAAATGATGACATGGCAGCTTCTGCAATGAAAGCTGGTTGCATGGGAAGCATCTGCATGCATCCCTTGAACCTGGAGATGTTGAGATGTCTTCATCCTGTCCATGGTGGATCACCATCTCATTGTCCCATGCATCCCTGTGGATCGACACTCTGGCCACTTGAAGTGCCTGCATCTCAAAGCGAGGGAGGACTGCGAGCTGTACCTGCCCTCCTTCCATCTCGGTGGTGTTCATCTCCTGTTTTGCCTTCGAGAATGACCCAATATGTGCAAGGCCTCCCTTTCCATTTGAAGCCTTTCACTTGCTGACAACATTACAGACTGCACGCCAGCCTCCTGAGCAGCAGCAATTGAGTTCTGACTTATGCCAGTAAGTCATCGAGGCTCCACTGCACACCCCTTGGCCTGCTTTGTGCCCGCAGGGTGCCACTCTTCCTGGCACACTGGTGAGTGCTGACTGCGAAGCATACCATCTGTGTCTCTTTCATCACTCACCTTGCCTGACATAGTCAGTTCATTGAAGCGATTCGGACACTGCACCCAGGTCCTCCCACCACTCCTCTGCTGCTGATCTTGTTGGCAACCTTTCCAATGTCCTTTTCAACAATATTGCACTGGGAGAGCTGTTACACAATGGAAACCTAGAGTGTTGATTCATTCAAATGCAAACTAAAATAAAGTTTTGACATACAGTATATGAGTAATTTGAGATATGACATGTGGTAAGTGTAGCATGCTGGGGTGACTTTGGTTCAATGGTGCCCACTGGGGTTTTTTTTGTGTCATACCTGGGTCTATTGTAGCCAAATGGATAGAAACAGATTGCTATGATCAGAGAACAAATTCATTATTATTTTATCATGCCAGGATGGTAGAAGGAGATCTGCCTGGACCTTGGTCTTTTTTCATCTGGAAATTCCTACATTCTTAAGACCCATGGTGAGAACACCATTAAGGCGTATAGTGGGGAACATTGCCATGGCCCATTCTGGAGAATACCAAGACCCAATGTGAATGGTATCAGCAAGGCCCATTGGGGAAAACTAAGTACAGGACACCAAGACTGATTATGAAGGATAGCAACAAGGACTGTCACGGAGAACACCATGACGGCCCATGGTGGAGGACACCACAGTAGCCCATAGCACTCTTCGGGGGGATTTTATGCTCTCTGCCGCTGCGGGTTTAGAGGTGGGGAGAGCATTTAAATGGACAGCATGGTAATGGGTGGCGAGCCCGCAATGGACTCAATGGCCCTAATGGCCTCCCTTTATGCCATGAAAGACTCTATGACATTTATCCTATTGATCTCAACTACTCCATGTGGTAGCAAGTTCCATATTCTCGTCACTCTTTGGGTAAAAAAAGAAAGTCTCTCCTGAATTTCCTATTAGATTTATTAATGACTAGTATTTTCAGTCAGGTTATGAGTTCCATCACAAGTGGAAACATCTCCTCTATGCTTATAAAAGCATGTTTAACACAGAAAGCCCAAAGTCTTATTGCTAAGAATTGTAAGAATATAAAATTTGGCTTATTGGCTTTAAAAATCAAGATAAATAATAAATCTATTGGTTTCTGGCAAACTCACAGATGACCAAAAATGAAGTGCTACATGTCTGGGGACCGTCACAGCAACCAGACAGCTCTGATATGAATTGATAGCCCTGTAACAAAAATAAAAGGTTTTCTCCGTGGTCTAATTCACAATGTGAATGCTGAAGGGAGTCTTACTGTGTAATAGGTGTTGAAAGAATCGGAGGGGATCAGATCAAATAAATGTTTGAAAATGTAATATGAAGGAGAGCACCAACATTGTGCACAGTGCTCAATAAGGATTAGCAGGGGAAAAAAAACAAGTGAGGCACTCACTATGGGTTCAATTCTCAACATGTTTTCTCTATGCATGTTATTACAAACTTACAAACATTCAGGGAAAGGTTAAAGCCATATAAAGGCAAGGCATTTATTAAATAGAAATATAAACGATCATGAATTTCAATTAAAACCAGTGTTCGTTAAATTAGCAGAAAAAGTCCAAAGATTGGAGATCACCGATTAGAAATGCCAAATAAGGGAGGAGCTGTTGCAAATACCTCCTCTCTAGCAAATTTCTTCTTTGCATTCTCAGATATAAATGGAGGTAGCTCGATTTTTGCTGAAGTCACCTTTTCCTTAGGTGGAGAGGAAGGTAGCAGAAGGCAGGGTTTCTTGCTGGTTTTGCAGACTGTGTCTTTAATTTTTCTTCAACGTTTGAGGTCTGTGTCTTTTATTTTTTTTCTGGCTTTTGCAGACTGTCTTAGAGAGAGATGTCCATCTTCAGGCAGCTGGGACTAATCTGCTAGGCAGCTGTATCTTCCGAACTGGATGTTCCCTCAACCTGTTACAGTTTGAAGTCCAGGCAGGTTGGATAGGGGTTTCCTGGACAATCTGTACCACATGATCTGTCTCTTTCCCTTTCATTTTAACAAGTGGAACCCAGGTAAAACTTAAAGATGGTGTATAAAATGGCAGTTGACATGAATACTCATATGCACCAAACATCATTTACAAGGGGGTTCTCATCTATTTGTGACACTTTTATCCCTCGGGAAAGAAAATGAATCTATTTCATTTTTTTCTTTACATGTTTTTCATCAAAAAGAAATAAAGAAGTAAAGAAGTTTTTACCCACTCTCTCATTCACACTCAAAAGTTTACTGAAGTCTGGGGGAGCTAATATGGGCTCATTCACTAAGATGGTTTTCAATTTTGCAAACGCCTCCAGGCACGCCTCTGTCCATATCACCTTTGCTTTTTGTGTTGGTGCCTCTAATAGTCGGGCGGTTAAGGTGCTAAAGTTTGGGACCAACTTTTGGTAATCAATACAGTGCCGTATGGGTTCCCCAAGCTGCAGAACATTAGTGTCTAATACAGTGGAATGATTTCTGGAAGGCAAGTTGTCAGCAGACAGTGTCAGGTACAGGTACAGTGACAGAACTAGCAGGAACAGAGAAAATCCCATTATTCCCTTGGTTCAATGTCTTCATTTTTTTGTTCTGATTGCTTGACACTATTCTGATAAAATTCAGGTAGGTCTGTGCTCTTTCTGTGACTGTCTGTACAAGCAGATTCACCAAGCCGGATGAGCTGATTGATGGATTCAGCTCCATCTCCATCCCAGGTAGGGACAGAAAATGAGCAGGCTTTTGATGAATGTGCTCTTGCTCCAGGTATTCCCTCTTTGTACGAATTCCCTAATTCCTTTTGAAGCACACCTGTAATTACAGATGTTGCTTCACTAGACAGCAAGTCAGGATCACCTGGGAAAAGCCTTTGTAGGAGTGTTTTCACACGTCTCTGGAAAATTATGAACAATGGATGCTGGTTCCAGTTTCTGACTGACCATTAATGTTGGATTTGCTGTATGAGCGCTCGTCTGATAACTGGTCAGATGCGCAGCTTGGACTGTAGATCTATGCTTTGCAGGGTGGTAAGGAGTCTGCAGGGGAATAGCAGGCGATAGAGGTCCATTCGGCGTCGGGACCAGGACAACAGGCAAGCTCTAACCACTTCGGCCAGGCTCGACTACATCCTTATCCAGCATGTACTGGATTTCCTGTCTAACCTCAGCTAGATAGTCAGGGCTCAGCCGGCAGGGGTCCCATCTGACTGGTGGAATGTCTCCCAGATCCACACCGTGAACTCCTGGGGTGGTACGCCTTTACAGATCTCTGAATTTTTCGAGGAATGTGGATACGTCCTCCTGCTGCTTTCACGTTAGTTGTGTCAGCTGGGTGGTTAAGTCTTTTAAGACTTCTGTGTTTGCCAGTTTGGTAGCCGGGGGTTCAACCGGGGTCTCCTTCTCCTCGACTGACTCATCCTCGCTGCCTTCAGGTTTTTCCACCGTCTGGCAAACACTCACCAATTGACTGGGCTTGGTTTTGGGTAGTGGCCCCTCAGAGCCTATCAACATTTGGTCAAAGGGTTCACCAAATGCCAGAATGGGTTGGAGGGGGGCCGATTTAATTGTGACCTGGGTTTGCCTGCAACCTGGCAAGTTTGGCAGGTTTTGCAATATTCGTCCACATCGGACCAGAGGCGAGGCTATAAAAAGTGTTTACTTGCTCGGGCTAAAGTTTTCCAAGTATCCACATGTCCAGCCATCGGGTTAGCATGGGCTATCCTTAAAATCCCTGGTCGGTATTATGGGGGCACTACAATTTGGTGGAGCACTGTCCACTCTTCCACCGCAGGTCTCCCAGGAGGTCTCCACTATCGCATTACTACCCCATCTTGTACGTAGTAATACTCAGGGATCTGGGTGGCCTCTGGCTCAGGACAAGCAGTCTGTGCTATGCGCTTCATTTCAGGATCTGCCTGCTGGGTGTCAATTAGGGAGGCTCGGCTGAATACCTCCTCCCCTTCAGATAGGTCCTTCAAGAAAGTTTCAGCTAACCAGACCTCCGGCTCATCTAGCTGGGGCACTGGTTCGCTTACAACTAATCTGGCCTGTCTGGCTTGGGGCCGCGTCACTACACAATCGGGGAAGATCCCTGGTACTTCCTCTTGTAGTTGTTCGGTTTCCCTGGTTTTGCTGGGCTGGTCTAGCATTATAGGGGCTGCTATTATCTTGCTACGAGCCAAATCATTTCCCAGTAAAAAAATCTATCCCTGCTTCCAGTAACGAATTCCTATGGTTATGGGACCTGAGACTAGGTCGCACTGTGGGTGGACTCGATAGAGGGGAACAGACAGGTAACCTCCTCCCACTCCACTGATCAGGACCTTGGCTTTCATGGAGGTTTCAGGGGGAAGGTTTAGGCTGTTCTCTAACATTAAGGACTGAGTTGCCCCTGTATTCCTGAGCAGTACAATGGACTTGCTCATCTCCTGGGAAGGGTAGGGAGACATAATTCCTCCAAGGATAAAATGCCAATCATTCTCGGGGATTTTGTACGGTCCAGCAACACATAGGGTAACACCCTCAGAGGGTATAGGCTCTACCGTGAGGACCTCTGCCGATCCTGCTACGCCCTTTACTGGGATATCCTCCTTGGGACTGCCCTTGCAGAGACCTATTAGAGCCACCGGCTTTCCTTTCAGCATCCAGCATTCTGACCTAGAGTGATCCACTGTGTTGCAGTGGGAGCACACTGGTCACTGGGGCTTCTCTTTGCGGGCTTGGAGTGGATTCTTTGCACCCTTGTTTGTATTCCCCTTTCCAGGTGTGGCTTCCTTTTTATCCCACTCTCCCTTCTTATCCTCCCACTGTTTTGGGGGTGGCTTTGTAAGGATCTGCCTGAGGTGTCAGGCCTATGTGTGAGGTCATAGCTATCGGCAGCAACTGCGGCCTCTCTAGCTGTGTGGACTCTCTGCCCCTCCAAGTGCACCCTCAGGTTGAGGGGTAGGCTATTTTTAAACTCCTCCAGCAAAATTAGCTCGCATAATTCCTCAAAAGTGTGCTGTATTTTTACAGATCAGACCCACCGGTCACAACGATTTGCTTTCGCCTTTCGAATTCTAAATAGCTCTGCATGGGTTTCTTTCGAGCATTCCTGAATTGCTGGTGATATGCCTCTGGAACAACTCATATCTCCCTAGTTATAGTTTTTAACTAGTCTGTACTCAGAGTTGCCAGCATTTCAGCATTACATCACCTTCTCCAAAAACATCTTGGAATCAAAATGTGCCCTTTTCTAATGTTAATGTAAGAGGGTTTTTTGCTGCAGTCGTTTATTTGTCTCAAATGTTACCAAATCTTCCCCTTTTGGCTTCCAATCAGTTTATTTTAATTTCTGATTCAGCTCATTTCCTTATAGGATCATACAGCACTGAAACAGGCCCTTCAGCCCACTGAGTCTGTGCTGACCATCAACCACCCATTTATACTAATCCTATATTAATTCCTTGTTCCCTACCACAAGCTACACTAGAGCAATTTATAATGGCCAATTTACCTATCAACCTGCAAATCTTTTGCTGTGGGAGGAAACCAGAACACCCGGCAGAAACCCACGCAGTCACAGGGAGAACTCGCAAACTCCACACAGGCAGTACCCAGAACCGAACCTGGGTCACTGGAGCTGTGAGGCTGCAGTGCTAATCACTGTGCCACTGGTCTTTCATGGGTTTATTACAGACTTGAGCTCCCAATTTCTATGTTGAACTGGTAGTTAATTTTTTTTTCTCTGAACAAATTTCCCTGCTTTTTTTCAAACACCTGTCCGTAAATAGTTTAGTGGTTAAATTTCTTTTCCTCCCTCAAACCCAAATAATAAATGACTGCATCAACAACACGGTTTTTAAAGTTAAATCAAAGAAGTAGGGTTTATTAACACACTCTTAAACTCAGGAAGGAGTTTAACTTCGCCATGCACGCTTACAAACATTCAGGGAGTTAAAGGCATAAAAAGTCAAGGACATTTATTAAATAGAAATATAAACTAACAAGAATTTCAGTTAAAACTAGTGTCCGTTAAATTAGTCGAGGAAGTCCAAAGATTGGAGATCACCGATTAGAAATGCCAAATAAGGGAGGAGCTGTTGCAAATACCTCCTCTCCAGCAAACTTCTTCTTCTTTGCAGTCTCAGATATAAATGGAGGCAGCTCGATTTTTGCTGAAGTCACCTTTTCCTTAGATGGAGAGGAAGGTAGCAGAAGGCAGGGTTTCTTGCTGGTTTTGAAGACTGTCTTAGAGAGAGATGTGCATCTTCAGGCAGCTGGGACTAATCTGCTAGGCAGCTGTCTCTTCCGAACTGGATGTTCCCTCAACCTGTTACAGTTTGAAGTCCAGGCAGGTTGGATAGGGGTTTCCTGGATGATCTGTACCACATGACCTGTCTCTTTCCCTTTCATTTTAACAAGTGGAACCCAGGTAAAACGTACAGATGGTGTATGAAATGGCAGTTGGCATTAATACTCAAATGCACAAAACACAATTTACAAGGGGGTTCTTATCTATTCGTGACAATATCCAAGCATTTTTGCCGCTATTACACTCTTAAAGCCATAGCATAGGAGACCACATAGGAGACTTACGTCTAAGTTGCAGAACATCAACAATGCCTACTGTGTACGACATCACTCAGGCCTAAAGTGCACGATCATCAAGGCCTGTAACAGAGGGCAAAAACAAAAAAGAAAGACTTGCTCATAATACAGGGCACACCCAAGACCCATAATACAAGGCATGCCTAAGGCCCATAATACGGACATGCCTAAGATCCATAATACAGGCACCATCAAAGCTCATAATACAGGCACCATCAAAGCCCATAATACAGGCACCATCAAGGCCTATAATACAGGCCATGCTCAAGGCACGTAATCCAGGAAACTAGTGTGACAAAAACTGTAGTCAGTAATTATTTACCCGAAGATGTGTTTCCAGTAATGCAAGATTGAATTGTATGTTCAACATTCCACATGACACTATAGAACAGATTTGAGGTGTGGAAATTGGAGTGCGTATCACTATTGTAAAATAAATGTTGTTTTCATGATACAATAAAAGAAAGACCTGTCTTTATATAGTGCCTTTCACAACCTCAGGTCCACCCAAAGCACTTTACAGCCAATGACGTACTTTTAAACAGCAATCACTGTTGTAGGAAACGTGGCTGCCATTTTGTGCACAGCAAGCTTGTCCAAACGGCAATGTGATAATGACCACGGTTAATGGCGGTTTCTTTTTGCAGCGGCGACAGGGAGAGCGAGGTGGCAGCTGGGTAAGTAAGTCCTATATATTTGGGCAGCGGCAGAACCCGAGACACTACACCTGTAGAGTCTCCCACCCGCCCTCCTCCTCCAACCAAAACAAAAGGACTCGGTGGTGTGCAGATAAGGTAAGGCTTTTTCTATTTTTTTTTTCCTGTGATTGGTGAAAACTTTTCGTTCCTTTTTCGTTTATCTAAGTTAAGACTAACTTAAGCTTAAGATTGAAAATGGCAGGAGATCTCAGACCCGTGTTATGCTCCTCTTGCTCAATGTGGGAGCTCAGGGACACGGCTGATATCCCTGACTCCTTCACGTGCAGGAAGTGTGTCCAACTGCAGCTCTTGTTAGACCGCATGACGGCTCTGGAGCTGCGGATGGACTCACTTTGGAGCATCCGCGATGCTGAGGAGGTCGTGGATAGCACGTTTAGCGAATTGGTCACACCGCAGATAAAGATTGCTGAGGGTGAAAGGGAATGGGTGACCAAAAGGCAGAGAAAGAGCAGGAAGGCAGCGCAGGTGTCCCCTGCGGTCATCTCCCTCCAAAACAGGTATACCGTTTTGGATACTGTTGAGGGAGATGACTCACCAGGGGAAGACAGCAGTAGCCAGGTTCATGGCACCGTGGCTGGCTCTGCTGTTCGGAAGTTGGGAAAAAGAGTGGAAGGGCAAAAGTTATCGGGGATTCGATTGTAAGGGGAGTAGATAGGCGGTTCTGTGGTCGAAAACGAGACTCCCGAATGGTATGTTGCCTCCCAGGTGCACGGGTCAGGGATGTCTCAGATCGGCTGCAGAACATTCTGAAAGGGGAGGGTGAACAGCCAGTTGTCGTTGTGCACATAGGCACCAATGATATAGGTAAAAAACGGGATAAGGTCCTACAAGCAGAATTTAGGGAGTTAGGTGCCAAGTTAAAAAGTAGGACCTCGGAGGTAGTAATCTCAGGATTGCTACCAGTGCCATGTGATAGTCAGAGTAGAAATGAAAGAATAGTCAGGATGAATGCGTGGCTTGAGAGATGGTGCAGGAGGGAGGGGTTCAGATGTTTGGGACATTGGGACCGGTTCTGGGGGAGGTGGGACTATTACAAATTGGATGGTCTACACCTGGGCCGGACTGGAACCAATGTCCTTGGGGGTGCTTTTGCTAACGCTGTTGGGGAGGGTTTAAACAAATGTGGCAGGGGGATGGGAACCAAATGAGGAGGTCAGTGGACAGTAAGGAGGTAGTAACTAAAGCCTGTAAGGAACTAGATAATGAAGTCAGCGTGACTAAGGAAAACAGTAGACAGGGAGCAGATGATGAACGCAAAGGGACTGGTGGTCTGAGGTGCATTTGTTTTAATGCAAGAAGTGTAGTAGGTAAGGCAGATGAACTTAGGGCCTGGATTAGTAGTTGGGAGTATGATGTTATTGCTATTACTGAGACTTGGTTGAGGGAAGGGCATGATTGGCAACTAAATATCCCAGGATATCGATGCTTCCGGCGGGATAGAGAGGGAGGTAAAAGGTGTGGAGGAGTTGCAGTACTGGTCAAAGAGGATATCACAGCTGTGCTGAAGGAGGGCACTATGGAGGACTCGAGCAGTGAGGCAATATGGGCAGAACTCAGAAATAGGAAGGGTGCGGTAACAATGTTGGGGCTGTACTACAGGCCTCCCAACAGCGAGCGTGAGATAGAGGTACAAATATGGAAACAGATTATGGAAAGATGTAGGAGCAACAGGGTGGTGGTGATAGGAGATTTTAATTTTCCCAACATTGACTGGGATTCACTTAGTGTTAGAGGTCCAGATGGAGCAGAATTTGTAAGGAGCATCCAGGAGGGTTTTCTAGAGCAGTATGTAAATAGTCCAACTCGGGAAGGGGCCATACTGGACCTGGTGTTGGGGAATGAGCCCGGCCAGGTGGTTGAAGTTTCAGTAGGGGACTACTTTGGGAATAGTGATCACAATTCCGTAAGTTTTAGAATACTCATGGACAAAGACGAGAGTGGTCCCAAAGGAAGAGTGCTAAATTGGGGGAAGGCCAACTATACCAAAATTCGGCAGGAGCTGGGGAATGTAGATTGGGAGCAGCTGTTTGAAGGTAAATCCACATTTGATATGTGGGAGGCATTTAAAGAGAGGTTGATTAGCGTGCAGGAGAGACATGTTCCTGTGAAAATGAGGGATAAAAATGGCAAGATGAGGGAACCATGGATGACAGGTGAAATTGTGAGACTAGCTAAGAGGAAAAAGGAAGCATACATAAGGTCTAGGAGGCTGAAGAAAGACGAAGCTTTGAAAGAATATCGGGAATGTAGGACCAATCTGAAACGAGGAATTAAGAGGGCGAAAAGGGGTCATGAAATATCTTTAGCAAACAGGGTTAAGGAAAATCCCAAAGCCTTTTATTCATATATAAGGAGCAAGAGGGTAACTAGAGAAAGGATTGGCCCATTCAAGGACAAAGGAGGAAAGTTATGCGTGGAGTCAGAGAAAATGGGTGGGATTCTAAACGAGTACTTTGCATCGGTATTCACCGAGGAGAGGGACATGACGGATGTTGAGGTTAGGGACAGATGTTTGATTACTCTAGGTCAAGTCGGCATAAGGAGGGAGGAACTGTTGGGTATTCTAAAAGGCATTAAGGTGGACAAGTCCCCAGGTCCGGATGGGATCTATCCCAGGTTACTGAGGGAAGCGAGAGAGGAAATAGCTGGGGCCTTAACAGATATCTTTGCAACATCCTTAAACACGGGTGAGGTCCCGGAGGACTGGAGAATTGCTAATGTTGTCCCCTTGTTTAAGAAGGGTAGCAGGGATAATCCAGGTAATTATAGACTGGTGAGCCTGACGTCAGTGGTAGGGAAGCTGCTGGAGAAGATACTGAGGGATAGGATCTATTCCCATTTGGAAGAAAATGGGCTTATCAGTGATAGGCAACATGGTTTTGTGCAGGGAAGGTCATGTCTTACCAACTTAATAGAATTCTTTGAGGAAGTGACAAAGTTGATTGATGAGGGAAGGGCTGTAGATGTCATATACATGGACTTCAGTAAGGCGTTTGATAAGGTTCCCCATGGTAGGCTGATGGAGAAAGTGAAGTCACATGGGGTCCAGGGTGTACTAGCCAGATGGATAAAGAACTGGCTGGGCAACAGGTGACAGAGAGTAGCAGTGGAAGGGAGTTTCTCAAAATGGAGAAGTGTGACCAGTGGTGTTCCACAGGGATCCGTGCTGGGACCACTGTTGTTTGTGATATACATAAATGATTTGGAGGAAAGTATAGGTGGTCTGATTAGCAAGTTTGCAGACGACACTAAGATTGGTGGAGTAGCAGATAGTGAAGGGGACTGTCAGAGAATACAGCAGAATATAAATAGATTGGAGAGTTGGGCAGAAAAATGGCAGATGGAGTTCAATCAGGGCAAATGCGAGGTGATGCATTTTGGAAGATCCAATTCAAGAGTGAATTATACAGTAAATGGAAAAGTCCTGGGGAAAATTGATGTACAGAGAGACTTGGGTGTTCAGGTCCATTGTTCCCTGAAGGTGGCAACGCAGGTCAATAGAGTGGTCAATAAGGCATACGGCATGCTTTCCTTCATCGGACGGGGTATTGAGTACAAGGGTTGGCAGGTCATGTTACAGTTGTATAAGACTTTGGTTTGGCCACATTTGGAATACTGCGTGCAGTTCTGGTCGCCACATTACCAAAAGGATGTAGATGCTTTGGAGAGGGTGCAGAGGAGGTTCACCAGGATGTTGCCTGGTATGGAGGGTGCTAGCTATGAAGAGAGGTTGAGCAGATTAGGATTATTTTCATTAGAAAGACGGAGGTTGAGGGGGCACCTGATTGAGGTGTACAAAATCATGAGAGGTATAGACAGGGTGGATAGCAAGAAGCTTTTTCCCAGAGTGGGGGATTCAATTACTAGGGGTCACGAGTTCAAAGTGCGAGGGGAAAAGTTTAGGGGGGATATGCGTGGAAAGTTCTTTACGCAGAGGGTGGTGGGTGCCTGGAACGCGTTGCCAGCGGAGGTGGTAGACGCGGGCACGATAGCGTCTTTAAAGATGTATCTAGACAGATACATGAATGGGCAGGACGAAAAGAGATACAGACCCTTAGAAAATAGGCAACATGTTTAGATAGAGGATCTGGATCGGTGCAGGCTTGGAGGGTCGAAGGGCCTGTTCCTGTGCTGTAAGTTTCTTTGTTCTTTGTTCTTTGACCAAATAATCTGATTAGCGATGTTGTTTGAGGGATAAATATTGTCCAGGACACCGAGGATAACTGCTCTGCTCTTCTTCAAAATGGTGCCATGGGATCTTTTATTTCCACCTGAGAGGGCAGATCAGACCTTGGTGTGACGTTTCATCTGAAAGACAAGATAGTTGCAATAATTGTAAAAGTAGGATGAAGGGCCAAGCCTTATAATGTAAAACACCACGAAGACTGAAGAAAGATTTGCATTTATATAGCATCTTTCGTGACCTCAGGATGTCCCAACGCACTTTTCAGTCAATGAAGTACATTTGAAATATAGTCACTTGCTGCAGTGTAGGGCTAAAGACAGCATCAACCAAGAACTAAAAACAGAAAGTGCTGGAAATACTCAGCAGGTCTGGCAGCATCTGGTGAGAGAGAAGCAGAGTTAACGTTTCAGGTCAGTTCTGATGAAAGTTCTGATGAAAGGTCACTGACCTGAAACATTAACTCTGCTTCTCTCTCCCCAGATGCTGCCTGACCTGCTGAGTATTTCTAGCACTTTCTGTTTTTATTCCGGATTTCCAGCATCTGCAGTATTTTGCTTTGATCAACCAAGAACTTGTTGATGAAACCAAGCTTGGGCTTTAAAAGCCCATGGACTGTAGGAAGAATGGAAAACTGAGGGAGCTGAGGGGTCCTGGGGAAAGATGAGTCAGAGAGCAAGCTTGTAGGAGATGCCAGTCTTGACTTGACTGCAGCAGGGATGCCAAAGGAGGAGCAGAGTATGGGTTGGCACATTCAGAGTTGAGAAAGAATACGAATTTGGATGATGCAGAGAGCCTTCGGAGTTTGGGGGAGGGGAGGGGGAGGATTGGAACAGAATGTCAAACAGCTCACAAGAATTTGAACAAAGTGAAGTCAAATGCAGCTACTTCTGTTTCCTCTCACCTCGAACTGTCCCCATCAGTCACTTTGCTTTCTCTAGAGCTGTGCTTCTATTAATAAATCCACATCTGTCTGATGAGGGTTTTTCTTTTCGTTGACAACTCTTGCATATTTGTGTTTTTAACCTAAATTGTCATGTTGCACATAAAATGGTCTCATTGTCTTGTCAGCCCAGTCATCCGTGAGCACTGACTGCTCAGCTAAGTGGGCAAAGGCAATTTGAATTTTCAACAAAAGTGACTGCAAAGTTTCCTGGTAATATTATTGCAAAGAGGCTTGATTTGGTTGTTCCTCTGAGGGAAACTGCATTGCAATCCTACTGCTTCACAATTGACTTTAACCGCTTTTAGCCGACAAACAAGTGAAAAATGCTTCAAATCCACCTCTTTGCTAAACAATAGTAATGGTCACTCAGCCCTGGTAACTTATTTTTAGGCCCTTGCTGTCAGTACTGTGTAGTCCCAAGTCAACTACAGCCTTGGCTTGATGCTGTCCCTACTCCATCCCATAATTTTCTCCCACTGGCTTGTTTTAGAGTACAGGGTCCACAGCGACTGTGCCTGAGTTCTTTAAACTGAACCTTGGCTTATCAAACCACAGACAGGGAATGCAACAAAGACTGTCCCTGTCCCCATCTGGCACTCACGTACCTATGTATTCCAGTGCAGGTCAGTGTGTGGCTACCAGGAAAAGGAACTGGATGTTACCCACCCCACCCCGCCACCTACCCTCCTACAAAGCCCAGGGCATAGACACCAATGGAGGTTGCTGCAGCCTGTGGATTTCTCAGGTTCAGTAGCATCAGTCACACCTGTAAGTGGTTCTGAGTGCCTTACTTTGACAGGAGTTGACGTGTGCTGCTCTCTATCAGCTTGCCCAACAGTATAAGCCAGGGACATGACAAGTTTTATCCTTATGGCCTGAATCAGATATTCGTGCCTTTTGCTTGTGTGCCAATTCAATCTCCCTGAAAGCCAACACATGGCAAGATGAGTTCTGGCATTAATTATTTCACAACATGGAAAACATAAGAAGACTTGTATATAGCACTTTTCATGACCTCAGGGGATCCCAAAGCATTTTACAATGAAGTACTTTTTGAAGTATAGTCATTGTTGTCATGTAGGAACATAATGTCACGAGGAACAGAATTTGTGAATGGACTCACTTAGTTCATTCTGCATAAGGGCGGCACAGTGGCGCAGTGGTTAGCACCGCGGCCTCACAGCTCCAGCAACCCGGGTTCAAAACTGGGTACTGTCTGTGTGGAGTTTGCAAGTTCTCCCTGTGTCTGCGTGGGTTTCCTCCGGGTGCTCCGGTTTCCTCCCACATGCCAAAGACTTGCTGGTTGATAGGTTAATTGGCCATTATAAATTGCCCCTAGTATAGGTAGGTGGTAGGGAAATATATAGGGATAGGTGGGGATGTGGTAGGAATATGGAATTAGTGTAGGATTAGTATAAATGGGTGGTTGATGGTCGGCACAGACTCAATGGGCTGAAGGGCCTGTTTCAGTGCTGTATCTCTAAACTAAACTAAACTAAACTTACCTTCACGCAATAGTACAAAAATAAAGAAATTGCCATGCTTCCCCATGTCAGCGGGTCATCTTACCTGACTCAATGAAGATCATTTCTGCCAACTCTCGTCTGTACTCAAACCCTTCTTGCAGGCTTTGATGCACCATGGCATTCTGTCTCAAAGAACAAAGAACAGGACAGCACAGGAACAGGCCATTCGGCCCTCCAAGCCTGCGCCGATCTTGATGCCTGCCTAAACTAACACCTTCTGCACTTCCGGGGCCCATATCCCTCTATTCCCTTCCTATTCATGTATTTGTCAAGATGTCTCTTAAACGTCGCTATCGTATCTGCTTCCACCACCTCCCCTGGCAGCAAGTCCCAGGCACTCACCACCCTCTGTGTAAAGAACTTGCCTCGCACATCCCCTCTAAAATTTGCCCCTCGCACCTTAAACCTATGTCCCGTAGTAACTGACTCTTCCACCCTGGGAAAAAGCTTCTGACTATCCACTCTGTCCATGCCGCTCATAACTTTGTAAACCTCTATCATGTCGCCCCTCCACCTCCGTCGTTCCAGTGAAAACAATCCGAGTTTTTCCAACCTCTCCTCATAGCTAATGCCCTCCAGACCAGGCAACATCCTGGTAAACCTCCTCTGTAGCCTCTCCAAAGCCTCCACGTCCTTCTGGTAGTGTGGCGACCAGAATTGAACGCAATAATCTAAGTGTGGCATAACTAAGGTTCTATACAGCTGCAACATGACTTGCCAATTTTTATACTGTATGCCCCGACCAATGAAGGCAAGCATGCCGTATGCCTTCTTGACTACCTTATCCACCTGCGTTGCCACTTTCAGTGACCTGTGGACCTGTACGCCTAGATCTCTCTGCCTGTCAATACTCCTAAGGGTTCTGCCATTTACTGTATACCGCCCACCTGCATTAGACCTTCCAAAATGCATTACCTCACATTTGTCCGGATTAAACACCATCTGCCATTTCTCCGTCCAAGTCTCCAACCGATCTATATCCTGTTGTATCCTCTGACAATCCTCATCACTATCCGCATCTCCACCAACCTTTGTGTCGTCCGCAAACTTACTAATCAGACCAGCTACATTTTCCTCCAAATCATTTATATATACTACAAACAGCAAAGGTCCCAGCACTGATCCCTGCAGAACACCACGAGTCACATCCCTCCATTCAGAAAAACACCCATCCAGTGATACCCTCTGTCTTCTATGACCGAGCCAGTTCTGTATCCATCTTGCCAGCTCACCTCTGATCCCGTGTGACTTCACCTTTTGTACCAGTCTGCCATGAGGGACCTTGTCAAAGGCTTTACTAAAGTCCATATAAATAACATCCACTGCCCTTCATTCCTTCATCAATCACCTTCGTCACTCTCAAACAGCCACCCCCAATCTAAATTCTTCAGTTCCTGCCTAATATTGATATAATTAGCCTTTCCCCAATTTAGCACCTTCACCTGAGGACTACTCTTATTCTTATCCACAAGTACCTTAAAACTTATGGAATTATGGTCACTGCTCCCGAAATGCTCCTCCACTGAAACTTCGACCACCTGGCCGGGCTCATTCCCCAATACCAGGTCCAGAATGGCTCCATCCCTATCTACATAGTCCCATAGTCTCAAAAGCCTTTGCTGGACTGCCTGTGTCTATGGCTGTGTCTTTCTTTTATCTCTTGTTGTTCACATTCAGAAAGGAAAGTCCTGTCAGACCTCCCCAACACAATGGGGCTGAAGCAATTATCGAGACAGGCCAGTGACTTCCCTGATGAGGAAACAACATCAAATCTTAAACATTCACATCCTAAATACTTATCATCTCATAGGAACAAATGAACATAGGAATAGGAGTAGGCCATTTAGCCGTTCATCCTGTTCCACCATTCAATTAGATCATAGCTGATCTCAGTTTTGAAATTTTGAATTAGCCCCCATTATCAACAGCTTTTTGGAGAAGCGGGTTCCAGATTTCCACTATCCTTTAGAGTCACAGAGCCATACAGCACAGAAACAGGCCCTTCGGCCCATCGTGTCTGTGCCGGCCATCAAGCACCTAACTATTCTAATTCCATTTTCCAGCACTTGGCCCGTATCCTTGTATGCTATGGCATTTCAAGTGCTCATCCAAATACTTCTTAAATGTTGTCAGGGTTCCTGCCTCTACAACCTCGTCAGGCAATGTGTTCCAGATTCTAACCACCCTCTGGGTCAAATCCCCTCTAAACCTCCTGCCCCTTACCTTAAATCTATGCCCTCTGGTTATTGACCCCTCGGCTAAGGGAAATGTTTCTTCTTATCTAACCTATCAATGCCCCTCATAGTTTTGTAAGAAATGGTATCTGCATGGCCTAGTTCTAATTTTAAAGTTGTTTCCCCAGTTTTGGACTACTGGGCCAGAGGAAATCGTTTCTCTGTACCTACCCAGCCTACTACCTTGATCATCCTAAATATCTCAATTCGATCAAATCGGGCATCCTCGGAGGTGGCTTCGGCGAAAGATGGCGAGCTCCGTCGGAATGGGTCGCCAGATCGCCATTTTACGCTCTTCGGACGGCAGGCCAGATGGGGACACCGCTCGCCATCTGATGTAAGACAATTGATGGTAAATTGAGATAATTAAACAGCCAATTGACTGCTATTTTACATCCCCTGTGCCATGTTACGTTATACGCATGGGCCACACGGTGGGGGATGGTGGGGGGCGGTGGTGGTTTGCAGACCCAGCAGCTTTAAATGAGTGTCAACTGAAGGAGTGTGAGCTACTGGAGTTTTGGGTTTTGCGTGTTTTATTTAGCAACAAATTCCAAGGTCTGGGCTGATATTGCTGGCTCACCAGGGCTCACTTGTGTGATTGATTCTCCTGGCAGGGCCATAGCTTCTGTGATTTATCCCGGGTGGGGGTCTGGAGGTGGTGTGTGAGTGTCATTCCTTGCAGCAAGCAGTAAAAAGCTGTCCCCGTTACATTTTTGGGATGCTGCTGTCGTGGAAATTGTCCATTCTGGAGGAAGGTCCTCCAGCGCGGAAGAGAACTGGACAAGGAGGGATAAGTGGGCAAGTGGCCAAGGACATCAGCGACCTGCCGGCCACCTGCAGGTGCAGCCTGGTAATGGGGGAGGAGCAGAAGGCCACAGATTGGACTGGGCGCAAGGACCTGTGAGGAGTCAAATCTACCCAGGAAGCAGGGTGTACCAACAGCGGTCTAGTTTCCTGCAGATGTCAGAACACCAGTGTCTTAGATAACTGCACCTGTCACAGAGACTGTAACATCTCTGTGTGAGATAATGGCAGTGGAGGTCAGCACCAACTGTGTGGGTGGCCATCTGGTGCTGGTGGCTCTAAAGGTCACAGTCGCTCTGAACTTCTATGCATCAGGCTCATTCCAAGCTGCCACAGGAGACATGTGTGGAATCTCACAATCATCTGCACGTCACTGCATAAAGGTGGTCACTGATACCATCTTCAGGCAGGCCAACCAGTACATCAAGTTCAAGACAGATGCGGCTAATCAGACTGAGAGAGCCAGAGACTTCAGCGCCATCGCTGGGTTCCCGATGGTCCAAGGAGTTATTGACTGTACACATGTGACCATCAGAGCTCCAGAAGGCCAATCAGGGGCCTTCATTAACTGGGAGGGATTTCACTCTCTCAATGTCTACCTTGTCTGTGACCACCGCAAGGGTATATTGCAGGTGTTTGCTCACTATCCTGGCAGCAGTCACGACGCATTCATTCTCCAGGACTCTCAGGTGCCACTGCTTTTCAACCCCCTGAGTGCCTGTGAGGATGGATACTTGGAGGCGATGGCGTTGTGGTAATGTCACTGGACTAATAGCCCAGAGGCCCAGGCTAGTGCTTTGGGGCCATGGGTTCAAATCCCACCAAGGCAGATGGTGAAATTTGAATTCAATTAATAAAAAAACCTGGAATTAAAAAAGCTAGTCTAATGGTGACTATGAAGCCATTGTCGATTGTTTGAAAAAACCCATCTAGTTCACTAATGTCCTTTAGGGAAGGTAATCTGTCATCCTTACCTGGTCTGGCCTACATGTGACTCCAGATCCACAGCAATCTGGTGGACTGTGAGATGGTGCATTGAGCCACTCAGTTCAAGGGCAATTAGGGAGGGGCAATAAATGCTGGCCTAGCCAGTGAGGGTGAAGGGTTTGAGGAGGAGGGGGAGCAGCGACCTGGATGGCTGGGTGAAGCACTTAGAGGTTCACAAGAATTGGAGGCTCGGGAATCTCTAATACTGAGGTGCTTCTCCTGAGCTGAGGTTCTTGAGCCGTGCAGTCTGCCAGCGACTGACATGTCAATCTAACTTCAGGCATTCACTTCTACTGGAAGCCCAGAAGCACTCACCGCCAAGTGCTAATCACAGCTGCTATGGTTCACCTTTCCCTCTAACTCAAGGGCCACTGGTGAACCTCCCCCGAGTCTCCATATCAGGTAGAAAAAAAATTGCTTTGTACATCATCACTTACTTGAGACATAAGCAAAAAGAGAAATGTAATAAAGTTTATAGAATTTTGCACAAATATTAATATAAATCTAAATCATACCAGTGAAACCTAAGTGCCGTTGCAATGATTTCTTAAATCGTTTCCGAGCGCTCCTACGTGTCGATCCCCCTTCGCCGCCAGCTACAGCAGAGGCTGGTGGCTGAACAGGCTGCCCCGGGGCTCGGGATGTCCTTGGTGGCCGTCCTCTGGCTGCCCAAGGCCATGAGGACTCCGGCATGTTGTGGTGACCCTGAGCAGTCTCAGGACCATCCTCTGACATCCTGGCATTCTGAGGTGCGAGTGTCACTGGCAGAGGAGCCAAGGAGCCGCTATTCACATCAGGAGCGCCCTGACAGGACCCCCAGATACAGACTGCTGCTGTTCCTCTGCCATCACGAGGCACATTTGGGCCTCCCTGCTGACCTGAGACAGATGAGCACCTGGAGGAGAGCCCAGGTGCCTCGTCCCTCTATCGCATTGACACTGACACATGGAGCTCACCTGCAATGCGTTGGTGTACAGGTCTGAACGAATCTCCGACAGCCACTGGTTGGTCTGCTGGAGCTGGTTCTCCACAACAGTCGCCAATCTCTCAATGGAGGAAGCCAGTCACACAGATGAGAGGGACATGGCAGAACTCATGGCCTGTATGGACTCCTCCACAGTCTGAGCCAGAGCACGCATACCCTCTGATAACTCCTCCAGATCTTCACACACCTCACGCTGCAGCTGAAGCATCTGCTGCCTGACGGATGCCTTCAGAGGCTTGTCATCAGCAAGGGGCTCAGCACTGGCCTGGTCTCCCACAGTTCCCCGAGTGTCAGAGGTCTCAGCCGAAACTACCTCCGGCAGCTGGTCTGGCACCAGTGCAGTGATAGAAATAGGTTGTGACCACAAACCTGAATGTGCAATTTGCCCAACCGAGGTGACTGTATCTGAGCTGGTGATCAGTATGGGGCATGGATGTGTTTCTGCACCCTCTGAGGTCCCCTCCTCCTCCTCAGAAGGGATCGGACATCCCCCAGATCTTTCACCTGGCAATAGCTGGGATTCACCTGCAACAGAAAGCAGAATGATCAGATCTGTGTTACACTCCGGACTGAAAGACATGTCTTCGCCTGCAGTCTGGCCACATGTCTATGACTTTGAATGCGTGACCAACCTTCATAGTTTGAAGCTCCCCCCACCGCCTGTATTCGTAATCTAGGGAACTCAGCCTCCTGGCCAGCTGCTCCGGCCTCACTGTCTGCAACTGACCGTCCTCCATCCTCACCAGCCAGCAGCAGTGCCTCCTCCTCCACAGCAGCAAGACTCGCAATGAGTGGCACAGTGGCACAGGTCCATGCACTTCCACAGGCAATCTGGGCCCCCTTCCCCTGTTGAGACATGTGAGAATCATTTCAGTTACTTGACTTGAAAGACCATCCGCTCATCCCTCTTGCAGCATGCTGCCTCTGGGACCATTGCCATGCAAATGTGAGGCTGACACACTTCTGGACCCTTGTGCTGGTCAGATGTGCCAGGTATATGCCCCATGACAGAGCTGCAGCCATTAACTCCAAATGGAGGGTTTCTACTTTGCAACATCAACACCTGCATACCCACCCATCTGAGTACAAAGCAACGAGGACTGAGATATGCCACTCACCCTGGCAGAGCAGAGAAGGTCATTGACCCACCTGTGGCATTATATCCACATCCTCCTCACAACTCAACGGCTGTTAACCAACTCCGCAACCTCCGTCCAGGCCGTCCTGGTGATCTGGGAGGCCTCCTCCTTCTGTCCGAGACAGAGCTAAGTGCTCCCATAACCAACGGATCAGATCTAAACTCTGCCACATCCAGTTGTGAATGGTGGTGGACAATTAAACAACTAACTGGAGGAGGTGGCTCCACAAATATCCCCATCCTCAATGATGGGGGAGCCCAGCACATCAGTGCGAAAGATAAGGCAGAAGCATTTGCAACAATCTTCAGCCAGAAGTGCCAAGTTGATGATCCATCTCGTCCCCCTCCTGAAGTCCCCAGCATCACACTCGCGTGATATCAAGAAACGACAGAAGGCATTGGATACTACAAAGGCGATGGGTCCTGACAATATTCCGGCAATAGTACTGAAGACCTCTGCTCCAGAACTTGCCGCACCCCAAGCCAAGCTGTTCCAGTACAGCTACAACACTGGCATCTACCCGGCAATGTGGAAAATTGCCCAGGTGTGTCCTGTACACAAAAAGCAGGACAAGTCCAACCCGGCCAATTATCGCCCCATCAGTCTACTCTCAATCATCAGTAAAGTGATGGAAGGTGTCATCAACAGTGCCATCAAGCCGCACTTGCTTAGCAATAAACTGCTCAGTGATACCCAGTTTGGGTTCTGACAGGGCCACTCAGCTCCTGACCATATTACAGCCTTGGTTCAAACATGGACAAAAGAGCTGAACTCAAGAGGTGAGGTGAGAGTGACTGCCCTTGACATCAAGTCAGCATTTGTCCGAGTATGGTATCAAGGAGCCCTAGCAAAACTGGAGTCAATGGGAATCAGGGGGAAAACTCTCCGCTGGTTGGAGTCATACTTAGTGCAAAGGAAGATGGTTGTGGCTGTTGGAGGTCAATCATCTGAGCTCCAGGAGTTCCTCAGGGTAGTGTCCTAAGCCCAACCATCTTCAGCTGCTTCATCAATGAGCTTCCTTCAATCATAAGGTCAGAAGTGGGGATGTTCGCTGATGATTGCACAATGTTCAGCACCATTTGCGACTCCTCAAATACTGAAGCAGTCCGTGTAGAAATGCAGCAAGCCCTAGACAATATCCAGGCTTGGGCTGATAAGTGGCAAGTAACATATGCGCCACAAAAGTGCCAGGCAATGACCATCTCCAACAAGAGAGAATCTAACCATCTCCCCTTGACATTCAATGGCATTACCATCGCTAAATCCCCCACTATCAACATCCTAGGGGCTACCATTGACCAGAAACTGAACTGGAGTAGCCATATAAATACTGTGGCTACAAGAGCAGGTCAGAGGCTAGGAATCCGGTGGCGAGTAACTCACCTCCTGACTCCCCAAAGCCTGTCCACCATCTACAAGGCACAAGTCAGGAGTGTGATGGAATACTCTCCACTTGCCTGGATGGGTGCAGCTCCAACAACACTCAAGAAGCTCGACACCATCCAGGACAGAGCAGCCTACTTGATTGGCACCCCATCTACAAACTTTCACTCACTCCACCACCGACGCACAGTGGCAGCAGTGTGTACCATCTACAAGATGCACTGCAGCAATGCACCAAGGCTCCTTAGACAGCACCTTCCAAACCCGTGACCTCTATTATCTCGAAGGACAAGAGCAGCAGACGCATGGGAACATCACCACCTGCAAGTCACACACCATCCTGACTTGGAACCACATCGTTGTTCCTTCACTGTTGCTGGGTCAAAATCCTGGAACTCCCTTCCTAACAGCACTGTGGGTGTACCTACCCCACATGGACTGCAGCGGTTCAAGAAGGCAGCTCACCACCACCTTCTCAAGGACAATTAGGGATGGGCAATAAATTCTGGCCTAGCCAGTGCCACATCCCATGAATGAATCAAAAATAAAGAGGACCTCCTGCCTTGTTTCAGCCACCTGGAAGAGGACATACAGGGAATCGTTGGTGAACCGTGGGGCCACCCGGGTTGTTCTCTGTGCCATTGCCGCACACGGGTACCGGTCCTCCACAGGGGCCACAATTGGATGTGTGACTGTCTGGTGGGTCACCCTTTAAGATCAGAAGACAATTCCTGGTTCCCCCCAGCCTGCTATCAGTGCCCTCACTGTAGATCCTGCTCCTCTTACTCTACTCTGAGAAGCATGCAGAGTTCTCAGAGCCACTGAAGGTGCATGGAATACCAAAAGGCGCCTCCAAAGTGTTACAAATGGGAGAACCATTGCTTGAGCACCCTAATGGTTTGCTCAGTGATGTTTCATTGTGGCCAGCATGGCTCTCATCGTACACATGTTGGACACATGTGGTTGGCTTGAGCACCGGAATCATCAGCCTGGTGTTAAATGAATAGCCCTTGTTGTACAGAAGCCACTCTCTGGTTTGCCATGGTAGCTCAGATATTGAGGGAACAGTGGACTGGCACAAAATAAAAACATCATAACTGCTACCTGAATAGCAGACTATCACTCGCATGATGTGATGAACATGGTCGCATGCCAACTGTACATTCAGTGAGTGGAATCCTTTCTGGTTACCATTGAGATGTGGAACTGCAAATCCATGTGTCCAATCAATGGCACCCTGCATCATGGGGAATCTCGCTGTCCTTGTGAAACCACGTGCATGCTCCATCTGCTTCTCTCTAGTCAGAGAGAAGACAATGAACTCCCCTCTCCTGCAAAAACAGCGTCTGTCACCTCTCTGATGCATTAGTGGACGGCAAACTGGGAAATGCTACTGTCAGGCAAACCCCACCTGCCAAGATTGAGGCACACATTATTTCGCCACATGAACATTAAAACTTAAAATTGCAATCTCTGACTGGAAGGACATTTGCATAGTCCCAGACAATGTGGAAACAAAGGGAGCCAGTCCCTGTTTCTCCAATACACAGAAGTGGTCAAACCAGTTCTAGTCAAATGTCTAGCTGGCTGGAGCTTTTCAAGTTGAACTTCCAACAAAGGACGTTGAAGAGACTATTCCATATAAGGAGCTAGTCATATGACTAACCTGCTGAGCACCCTGGGAGCTTTTTTAATTTGAACTTCCAACAAAGGGATTTAAGGGGAGACAAAGCTGTGTGCTGATGGAGTAAATACCTCTCCTGGAACTGAAGCAAGAATTACAGGCTCTCCTGTCTGCCTTCATCTCTTTCCACGGAACTGAATCTTGTGAAAACACATGAAACTAAAAGTGAGAAAGATTTCCTATGTGAACAAGTTTTAAGACTAATACTGGGCCCCAAAGCAACACAAGACCATACCTTCAATCAAGGACTACAGTGAGCTCGAGAAACCAGTAACAAGATATTGCCTCAAACTGTTGAACTTATCTTTACCTCTGCTCTTTCTGTCCCTACTTTGCATGCTTATATCGTGTGTGCATGCTAACATGGGTACATTGTATATCCATAAGCGTGAACCATATTAGAGTTCAAGTTTAAGGTTTAATAAATTTAATTGTTCTGCTTTAAAACATGGAAATCCTGTGTGCGCTCAGTTCTTTGCCTTATAATTGGCAAAGGGGAGCTCAAAACACAGTGTGTTTAAAAATTAAATCCTGTTACAATAAGACCAGGTAAAGATAGCAAAAGACCCCTAGACATTGCTCACCTGGTCGTAACACTACAAATGTCACCTGCTCCAGTCTGGAAGGAGCCTGATGCAAAGAAATTCAGGTCCACATCCTGCTCTGAGGCTGCAGGTCTTGTTGCAAGAGGTAGCAGATTTCTGAGAGCACTGCATTTGTAAAACAGAGTTGACACACACACTTCTCCTGGCTTAGGTCGAGGTAAGAGAAATGTTGCCGGAAGACGCTAGGTGGATAAGACCCCTACTCAGAGCTTTCTGTCTTCCTCCTCCTCCTCCCTCTGTGAGCAGTTTGCCTTTGCTGCCTCTGCTTTATCTCCCTCTCATGCTGCAGCCCAAGGGGGATGTTAACTATACTACCCATGACTGGGAGAAAGTGCTATGTACAGAACCCTTGAAGTCAGATCCAAGGCCTTCGCCACACGCAGCAGCACTCCATGTCAACTTTAAACCAACTTTAAACAACTTTGTAAACCACCAAACACTAAAATCAAACAGAGTTAGCAGAAATTAATCAGCAACTAACCTGAGAGTGGTTGATGATCCTTTAAATAGCATTGATATGGGGTGGTCCTTCTTGTTGCTGAATGCATGTTTAGCTGTGTGTGTTTAAGAGAGTGTTAGCTGGAGTGGCGAGGTCAAAAATAGAAGTGCTGCAGTCAAATCAGCATTACACACTGATTGACAGCACGCCCTGCATACTCTGCATACTTTACGTGCATGATCCTCATTCCTGTGTTATTGACCGCCCCAAAATAGCTTCCGGCATGGGCCTCACCCATAGCACCAAAAGTACGGGCACTGCAGAGCCCCATTTTGGATCGAAAAGTGTCCATCCCCTCAGCATCAACATCAACAGAAATGTGTGAAATATAACAGGATTCCTGAGGTTCCATGAGTTAGCGATTGGATGAATTCACCTTCCTTACTCTGTCAGAGTCTTAACCCCACCTAGACAAGATACTTCTTCCCGAATATTCACAGCAAAATCAACTAGAAAAGGCAGAAAAAAATGAAAATATATTAAACTCTCAGGAACTCTTTGTAGAGATTGATTCCTTGAAGAAACGCAGAGTAAGGATCCCTCCTTAGAATAGGTGAGGTGAGAGTGACTGTCCTTGACATCAAGGCAGCATTTGACCGAGTATGGCATCAAGGAGCCCAAGCAAAACTGGACTCCAGGGGAATCAGGGGAAAACCTCTCTGCTGGTTGGAGTCATACCTAGTGCAAAGAAAGATGGTTGTGGTTGTTGGAGGTCATTCATCTCAGTCCCAGGACATCACTTTAGGAGTTCCTCAGGGTGGTGTCCTAGGCCCAACCATCTTCAGCTGCTTCATCAATGACCTTCCTTCAATCATAAGGTCAGAAGTGGGAATGTTCAGCACCATTCGCGACTCCTCCGATACTGAAGCAGTCTGTGTAGAAATGCAGCAAGGTCTGGACAATATCCAGGCTTGGGCTGATAAGTGGCAATTAACATTTGAACCACACAGGCACCAGGCAATGACCATCTCCAACAAAAGAGAATCTAACCATCTCTACCTGGCATTCAATGGTATTACCATCGCTGAATCCCCAACTATCAACATCCTAGGGGTTACCATTGACCAGAAACTGAACTGGAGTAGCCATATAAATACTGTGGCTACAAGAGTAGGTCAGAGGCTAGGAATCCTGCTGTGCGTAACTCACCTGCTGACTCCCCAAAGCCTGTCCGCAACTACAAGGCATAAGTCAGGAGTGTGATGGAATACGCTCCACTTGCCTGGATGGGTGCAGCTCCAACAACACTCAAGAAACTCGACACCATCAGGACAATGCAGTCCAGTTGATTAGCACCCCATCTATAAACATTCGCTCCCTCCATCACTGACACACAGTGGCAACATTTACAAGATGCACTGCAGCAATGTACCAAGGCTCCTTAGATAGCACCTTCCAAACCCTTGACCTCTACCACCTCGAAGGATAAGGGCAGCAGATGCATGGGAACCGCCGTCTGCAAGTTCCCCTCCAAGCCACATCATCCTGACTTGGAACTATTTCGCCATTCCTTCACTGTCGCTGTGTCAAAATCCTTCAATTCCCTTCCTAACAGCACTGTGGGTGTACCTACACCACGAGGATTGCAGCGGTTCAAGAAAGCAGCTCATCACCACCTTCTCAAGGGCAATTAGGGATGGGCAAACATAGAAACATAGAACATGGGAGCAGGAGTAGGCCATTTGAGCCTGCTCCACCATTCATTATGATCATGGCTGATTATCCAACTCAGTAACCTGTTCCCGCTTTTGCCCCATATCCTTTGATCCCTTTAAACGCAAGAGTTATATCTAACTCCTTCTTGGAAACATACAATGTTTTGGCCTCAACTGCTTTCTGTGGTAGCAATAAATGCTCTCCTAGCTAGTGGCACCCACATCCTTTGAAAAAATAAATAAAAATGGACACTAGGACACTATCCTGAGGAACTCCTGCAGTGATGTCCTGGGGCTGAGATGATTAGTTACAACAACCACAGCTGTCTTCCTTTGTGCTTGGTATGACTCAAACCAATGGAGAGTTTTTTCCCTTGATTCCCATTTACTTCAGTTTGGCTATGGCTCCTTGATGCCACATTTGGCCAAATGTTGCCTTAATATCCAGGGTGATCACTCTCACCTTCCCTCTTGAGTTCAGCTCTTCAGTCCATGTTTGAACCAAGGCTGTAATGAGGTCAGCAGCTGAGTGGCCCTGGGGGAACCCAAACTGAGCATCAGTGAGTAGGTTGATGCTGTTTAAATGGCGCTTGATAGCACTATCAACGACACCTTCCATCACTTTGCTGATGATCGAGAGTAGACTGATGGTGCGGTCATTGGCCAGATTGGATTTGTCCTGCTTTTTGTGTACAGGAAATAACTGGGCAATTCCACATTGTCGGGTAGATGCCAGTGTTGTAGCACATTGCATAGGGTATCCAGATTGTAACTGATCTGTTTGCTTATGTGTGTATTGCTTATGCCTTTAGCATGGTGCCATCTGTCTTAATTCAGCACAGAGCACAAACTAGCACGATTAGTGAAGTTTTTTTTTATACCTTGTTCTTTTTCCCCTGGCCTTTGAGCCTGCTCCACCAGTTGCTTAGTGACACCATACAGATGCCATTGCTATGCAAACAATCAGTACTGGGACCATTTCCACACTCCCTCATCTTGAAGGGGATACTGGGATGACACAAGGCAGTAGGGAGGAGAGCCTCAGCAAACCTACTGTCTATTTGTTGACTGAGATGGTGGGCCATCAGCAGCAACAGAATTGTATTCAACCACAATCTGTAACCTCATGGCCTGGCATATTCCCCCACTCTACCATTACCACCAAGCCAGGGGACCAACCCTGGTTCAATGAAGAGTGAACAAGGAAAGTAGGCTGTGGAGGGAGGGGTGGTGGAGGTGGGATAGGAAGTATCTAGTCACGATGCTCCAACCATCATGGTGTGAGCCAGGCTTGATGGACCAGATAATCTTTACCTCCTCCTCAATTTTGTATGTTCATATAGATACCCTTGTCGCCCCAGCAGTATCCAACTCAAAACACAGGACATCACTGCAGAATTGAAGAAACAGGATATTAAAAAAAAACAGAGCATGCTGGAAACACTCAGCAGGTCAGGCAGCATCTGTGGAGAGAGAAACAGAGTTCACATTTCCGGGTGATGTCCTTTACTCAGAAACTATTTTAAAAAAGACATTTGATTCATTATGCCCGTTCCTTCCTTCTTTCCAACGCAATATATATCATCTGAGCAAAGTTTCTGCAAAGTTTCTCTGTGCCCTCTAGAGTAGGAGCTTTCTAGGACTGCATAGGCTCTGACATTTGAGCCTCAGGAGCAACTTGTTAAAGTTCAAACCCACATCCTCTTAATTTGCATTTAGCTCAAGCTGCTGAGGCTAACAGATTTCGATGTACTAATTTAGGAATTACCTACTAATGAGGTATTTGTGCTAAGAACAGCACTCTCCAACCCCCAGGCTCAGAAAATTCTGGCAGCTTGAATCAGTGGATAAGAAATATAGCTCAAATAAGATTAAGCAATCAGTTTGCTAGCCCTGAGGGAACCATCTGAGGTCTGGGGTATCCCTTCTCTGGATGTCACTCCAGAAGGAGTTTCAGAATACTTACCCAAACATACACTCATAGATGCTAACCTTAACATCATGCCTTCCTTGTCAAACCGTCTCCATGATCCCTGGCAGCTCAGGGACTATCGTGCCCCATATAGCATTTGATCTGTATTTATCCTTTAAAACCGTCTGTCCTGTTCTTAACCAGACAGTCATTCAGCAATTTTGTTCAAAGATGTTAATTAGTGCAGTATTAAATACTTTACCTGTGGGAAGCTGAATCTTTCTTATTTCAAAGCTTGCTTGAGGCTTGTTAAATTTTCTATTCATTGGCTGTAGTCTCTCAGTCGTGGTCTAACTCAAAAAACACCCTTGCAACTGTGTCAATCGTTGTTTCACAGAATTACTTTTCTTTCAGAATAAGCTGGGATGCTGTGAGTCTCTCTTCAATAGTTTAAATCCAATCATCAATCTTATCACTTGTCTCTTAACCTTCTCTAGCACACAGATAGGGGACAGTAATGTCACTGGGCAAGCAATCCAGTCGAATGTGAGTTCATAATCCCACTAGGGTAGGTTGAAAATTGAATTTGGTGAAAAAGAAACTGATGTCAGTAGATGTGACCAGCTGTCAGATTGTCGGAAAAGCCCAGCTGGTTCACTAATGCCATTTAAAGAAGAAAACCTGCCATCCTTGCCTAATCTTAACTGCCCACTGCAGAGCAAGTCACTCAGTTTTATTACAAGGTTATGCTGAAAGGGTTAGATGAAGTAGAGCGTGAACCAGTTGGGCCAAATGGCCCGTAATTCTGTGCCACCCAGCAGTTCAAGAAGAAGGGCAGCTTGTTGCAATAAATGCCTACATACTGAGAATAAATTAAAAAATAGGCCGATCATAATTGAAGATGGTCGGCCTGAAATTCCTTGTGGTTTATAGCAGGATCGCACCTGATGTTTCCCTCCAGCACTAACCTCAGTGCAGTTTACGGAGTAGGACACCTCGTTGACGGGGTTCAGGCAGGCTTCCAGAAGTTTTTGCATCCACGCATTTGTGGCATTAGTATGCTAAGGTCGCTTTCAGACTAGGGGGTGAAAAATTCCAGCCTAAGGGGTCCTTGAACCTGACTTGACTCCTGACTGTCATTTGCCTCACAAGAACTGGGAGGAAGTCCTGCCCCTTACAAGGCAGAAAGGAATCTCCCAGATATGGAGTTAAAGCAGGAATCCAGTGGTATTTCAGTCCCTGTATTCCAAAGGTGACCTCAGCTCTGGTAAAATGGCTCAGTGAAAGCACTTTCATAGTGTGTTCAAGTCACACTTCAGAGACTTAAGTACAAAATCTCCCAGTGCAGTACTGAGGGAGTTCTGCACTGTTGGGGGTGCCATTGTACAGATGAGATGTTAAACTGAGGTCCCTTCTGCCCCATCAGGTGGATTTAACAAATCCCATGTCACTCTTTTGAAGAAGAGCCGGGGAGTTTTCACCAGTGTCCTGGCCAATATTTATCACTCAGAAACATCACAAAAACAGATGATCTGGTCATTATCATATTGCTGTTTGTGGAAGCTTGCTATGTGCAAATTGGCTGCCGTGTCTCCTACATTACAACAGTGACGACACCTCAAAAGTGCTCCATTGGCTGTAAAGTGCTTTGAGGCGTCCTGAGGTTGTGAAAGGTTCTAAGTCAATGCAAATCTTTCTTTCACAGCTGCAATGGAATTAAAACAACTTCAGAAGAGTTGATGCAAATCCAGAGCAGTCAGGACAAATTCCTGTACCAACATGTGAATAAGAAGCACTGCAATCTGGGTCAGGAAGGGTAGAGGTTGGGGTCCTCAGCTGCAGGATTTGAGGGTCAGGATTTAGTACAACTGTGCAGAGAAAGATGGGGCACTTTATAACAATATGCAAATGAGGCAATTGCATCATGTGACGTAATTCCTGCCACCTGTAAAACTGGGTGCAAAAGTTGCACACCATCCTGACTTGAAATTATATCGCCAATCCTTTGCTGTCACTCGGTCAATATTCTGGAGCTTCCTCCCTAACAGCACTCTGGGTGTGTCTACCTAACAACGACTGCAGCAGTTCAAGCAGGCAGCTCACCATGACCTCCTCAAGGTTAGTTAGAGATGTGCAATAAATATTGGCTTTGCCCATCAATGATTTAAAAGAATATGGATCCCTGGTGTCCTGCGAGGTGATTTGAGATTTAAAAGGCCAGCATTTCCATACTGTAATCAGTAAACAACTTGCATTTCTATTGTGCCTCTCACAACCTCAAGGCATTCCTAAGTGTTTTACAGCCAATAGAGTACATTTTGGTTTAGTTTGGAGATCCTGGAGCATGATTAAACAGACACCTGAAGAGAAACAGTCATTGGTGCAAATAGATGTCACAGAATTTGAAACAAAAAAAATTACAAGGAAGAGAATAGCAGCTGAAACAAATAGATGGAACTGTCACAAGTTATCAGCGGCCAATACTACCAGCACAAACAACTCCGAACTTCCTCTCCTCCCTCTTCTATTAACTCTCCCGATTACATCAGGCTGCAACTCGACACAGGAGGCATCATTCGGCAAATGAAATGGGGACCTGTCAGAACACACGGAGACATCGAACAACATCTCGCAATAATCTAGCAAGTGACAGGAACAGGTACAAAATCCTCAGGACATCAGAACAATAGAATCCAAGGCACAGAGTCCTGGGGAATGTCCCAGTTACAGTGAGGCCATTCTGTCCCTTGAGCCTGCTCCACCATTCAATTAGTTTATGGCTGAGTCGTATCATAACTCCATCAATCCATCTTGTTTTCATCATCCTGAATACCCTTGTCTACCAAAAATCAATTCATCTCAGTTTTGAAATTTTCAGTTCACCGAGCCTCAACAGCTTTTTGGGGGACAGAGTTTCCAATTTTGACCACCCTTTGTGTGAAGCAGTGCTTAATGATATTATCCCTTTGGAGTGATTCAGAGTGGCCCCAACGCCATCTCTGGCCCAGATATGGCTGCCTGACTCTGGGGCAGGTGCATGGTGTGTGGCATTCAGGCTGCACATGAAGCTTTGGAAATTGAAAATAATAGCTGGAAATCATGGCAGCCAGTTTCTCTAATGTTGCATTGGAATTCCTGGTCAAGGTGGTGCACGGGAGGAGGAAGATCCTTTCCTCCCTATGCCCTCCAGAGGCAGAAAGTCCTCTGGACAACATCTCTGATGCCAATGGGACGAGGACATTGAGTAGGTCAGTGCCAGGAGTTTAGTTCCTAGAACGTGCCAAACTCTCAAGGTAAGAATCCTGCTCTCTGACTCTCTGCTCATACCTCCACCACTTTGAGCCTCAATACACACACATCTCCCCTCCCCCACTTCCCTTCACTTTCCTACAATCACTGCACCTCCTTCTCCTCATACTCACACACTCACCACAATTACAGCCCTCACTTGTGCCCACATCTTGCACCTTACACACTGTATACCACTATGACAGGTATATTCTCTGAACACCTCACCAGGTTGTCATTAACTTATTGCCTTCTTTCTTACAAGAGAAGCCTGTCCACAACTTGTGATGGGAGGCTGCCACCAGAGGAGGCCTACATCTCTGCTGTCCTGTGGAGGAAAACATGCCGGACAAGAAGCAGAGAGTCATCATAGCCATCTTGTTATATATATTGTTATAGCATCTGTAAAGCGCTAGGAACTAATTATCTAGGAACTAATTGTTATGTGTAAGTGTTCTGGGGTCGGGGGGGGGGGAGGGTGGGGTGGGGGGGGAATATACATGGCTGTACTGGAGAGTCATGTGATATGTAAAAGCACACAGCCTGTCCTCTACCAGGAAGCATGGAAGCTGAATGATCAAAACAAAGACGCAAGCCTTTCCAAAACTAAAGTGTGATTATTTCCTACATATGGGAACCAGAAAACAACCAGAAGACATAATGTGGTGGCAGCGAGTGTCTGTGAGTAAACTCAAAATACTTTAAAATGAATTTAAAGCTGAACTAGTTTGGAAAAAAAATTGACCCAAATTAGGGCCAGAGAGAGAAAGAAAAACTAAGTGAACAGTGCGAAAACAAAAACATGAAATGTCAGCTGGGACCCGAATGAATACACAGCTACAGCCCACTATGAATTGGGAAGCTGATGATGTTGTAGAGACATTTGAGAAGGTTAAACAAAAGTGCAGATTGACAATCAGTAGTTTCCTAAAAGGAGAGCGAAGAGGAAAGGGTCGGCTATATCCTTCTGAGATAAAAGATTAAATTTATTTAGCAGCTGGGAGCAAAGTGAAGAGGACAGCAGGAACCCAGAAAAGAATTTTTGAAACATTTAGCACCCTTCTCCAGCCAAAATCAAATCATCAGATATACCAATATGAATTTCAAGGCCTCAGACAGGAACTAGGGATCCCATTGACAATTTTGTAAGAAGATTGAAAAACGATGCCAGAAAATGTAAATTCAAAGACACAGATGAAAGGCTGATAGATCAGCTCATTTGGAGTTCTGAACATCCTGAAGTATAGAAAGCTCGAAGTGGAAAGGACAAGCTCACAATATCGCATGCTGTAGACACTGCCAGAGCACAAGAATCCACGAACAGACAAATGAAGACACTCACTACCCAAACAGCTCGCCTTTAGTTAAGCCAAGAGAAAGGCAGCAGAGTTGATGCAGTGAAACAACAATGAAAGAATGTACAAGAAACAGAGAGGAAGACGTGCAGGAGCTGTCAACGACCACATGAATTCACAGGCAGAAGGAAATATCTTGCATATGAATCAATCTGCAGAGCTTACGAAAGGACAGAATGAAACCGGATGGACCACCCGGCATCGACCTAGGCACTGGAAATGACAATGGCAAACCCAGCTCTGTCGACCCTACAAAGTCCTCCTGACTAACATCTAGGGGTTTGTGCCAAAGTTGGGAGAACTGTCCCACAGACTAGTCAAGCAACAGCCTGACATAGTCATACTCCCGGAATCATATCTGACAGACAATGTCCCAGACACTGCCTTCACCATCCCTGGGTATGTGCTGTCCCACCGACAGGACAACCCCAGTAGTGGTGGCAGAACAGTGGTATACAGTCAGGAGGGAGTTGACCTGGGAGTCCCCAACATCGACTCTAGACCCCAGGAAGTCTCATGGCATCAGGTCAAACATGGACAAGGAAACCTCCTGCTGATTACCACCTACCGTCCTCCCTCAGCTGATGAGTCAGTACTCCTTCATGTTGAACAGCACTTGAAGGAAGCACTGAGGGTGGCAAGGACACAGAATGTACTCTGGGTGGGGGACTTCAATGTCCATCACCAAGAGTGGCTCAGTAGCACCATTACTGACCGAGCTGGCCGAGTCCTAAAGGGCATAGCTGCTAGACTGGGTATGTGGCAGGTGGTGAGGGAACCAACAAGAGGGAAAAACATACTTGACCTCATCCTCACCAATCTGCCTGCCACAGATGCATCTGTCCATGACTGTATTGGTAGGAGTGACCACCGCACAGTCCTTGTGGAGACGAAGTCCTGCCTTCACATTGAGAATACCCTCCATCGTGTTGTGTGGCACTATCACCGTGCTAAATGGGATAGATTTCAAACAGATCTAGCAATGCAAAACTGGGCATCCATGAGGTGCTGTGGGCCATCAGCAGCAGAGAATTGTACTCAACCACAATTCTGTAACCTCATGGCCTGGCATATCCTCCACTCTACCATTACCATCAAGCCAGGGGACCAACTTGGTTCAATGAAGAGTGCAGGAGGGCATGCCAGGAACAGCACCAGGTATACATCAAAATGAGGTGTCAACCTGGTGAAGCTACAACACAGGACTATCTGCATGCCAAACTGCGTAAGCAGCATGCGATAGACAGAGCTAAGCGATCCCATAACCAACGGATCAGATCTAAGCTCTGCAGTCCTGCCATATCCAGCCGTGAATGGTGGTGGACAATTAACCAACTAACTGGAGGAGGTGGCTCCATAAATAGCCCCATCCTTAATGACGGGGGAGCCCAGCACATCAGTGCGAAAGATAAGGCGGAAGCATTTGCAAGAATCTTCAGCCAGAAGTGCCAAGTTGATGATCCATCTCAGCCTCCTCCTGAAGTCCCCAGTATCACAGATGCCAGACTTCAGCCAATTCGATTCACTCCGCGTGATATCAAGAAACGACTGAAGGCACTGGATACTGCAAAGGCTATAGGTCCTGACAATATTCCGGCAATAGTACTGAAGACCTGTGCTCCAGAACTTGCCGCGCCCCTAGCCAAGCTGTTCCAGTACAGCTACAACACTGGCATCTACCCGGCAATGTGGAAAATTGCCCAGGTATGTCCTGTACACAAAAAGCAGGATGAGTCCAAACCATCCAATTACTGCCCCATCTGCCTACTCTCAATCATCAGTAAAGTGATGGAAGGTGTCATCAACAGTGCCATCAAGAGGCACTTGCTTAGCAATAACCTGCTCAGTGATGCTCAGTTTGGGTTCAGCCATGGTCATTCAGTTCCTGACCTCATTACAGCCTTGGTTCAAACATGGACAAAAGAGCTGAACTCAAGAGTTGCGGTGAGAGTAACTGCCCTTGACATCAAGGCAGCATTTTACCAAGTATGGCATCAAGGAGCCCTAGCAAAACTGAAGTCAATGGGAATCAGGGGGAAAAACTTTCCGCTGGTTGGAGTCATACTTAGTGCATAGGAAGATGGTTGTGGATGTTGGTCTTCAATCATCTGAGCTAAATCATTTGATTCAGCGAGCGGGGAACTGCGAGAGCGGAGCCGGAGCATAAAGAGACCGGGAGAGAGAGAGAGAGTTCACTCAGACAGCGGGAAACAGCGAGAGTGGAGCTGGAGTATAAAGAGAGTGGGAGACAGAGCGAGAGTTCATTCAGCGAGTGGGAAATAGCGAGTGTGGAGCCAGAGTATAACGAAAGTGGGAGACAGAGAGAGAGCTCATTCAGCGAGCGGGGAACAGCGAGAGCAAAGCCAGAGCATAAAGAGAGTGGGAGACAGAGCGAGAGTTCATTCAGCGAGCGGGGAACAGCGAGAGCGGGGCCGGAGCATAACGAGAGTGGGAGACAGAGAGAGAGCTCATTCAGCGAGCGGGGAACAGCGAGAGCGGAGCCGGAGCATAAAGAGAGTGGGAGACAGAGCGAGAGCTCATTCAGCGAGCGGGGAACAGCGAGAGCGGAGCCGGAGCATAACGAGAGTGGGAGACAGAGAGAGAGCTCATTCAGTGAGCGGGGAACAGCGAGAGCAGAGCCGGAGCATAAAGAGAGTGGGAGACAGAGCGAGAGTTCATTCAGCGAGCGGGGAACAGCGAGAGCGGAGCCGGAGTATAAAGAGAGTGGGAGACAGAGCGAGAGTTCATTCAGCGAGCGGGGAGCAGCGAGAGCGGAGCCGGAGTATAAAGAGACAGAGCGAGAGTTCATTCAGCGAGCGGGAAACAACGAGAGCGGAGCCGGAGTATAAAGAGAGTGGGAGACAGAGCGAGAGTTCATTCAGCGAGCGGGAAACAGCGAGAGCGGAGCCGGAGTATAAAGAGAGTGGGAGACAGAGCAAGAGTTCATTCAGCGAGTGGGGAACAGCGAGAGCGGAGCCAGAGTATAAAGAGAGTGGGAGACAGAGCGAGAGTTCATTCAGCGAGCGGGAAACAGCAAGAGCGGAGCCGGAGTATAAAGAGAGTGGGAGACAGAGCGAGAGCTCATTCAGCGAGTGGGAAACAGCGAGAGCGGAGCCGGAGTATGAAGAGAGTGGGAGACAGAGCGAGAGTTCATTCAGCGCGCGGGGAGCAGCGAGAGCGGAGCCGGAGTATAAAGAGACAGAGCGCGAGTTCATTCAGCGAGCTGCTTTCCTTCCAGGAGCAGTCCAGGCATGCCAGAGTTTTGAAAAAAAAAGTCAACAGTGACATCAAAGGAAAGCTGCAAGGTGATTGGTTTGTGAGTAACAGTTGTTAGGGAATAACTCTAAATAGCTGGGGCCGCAACTAAAGTAAAGAGAAAGGTCTACAGTTTTTTTAATATCATAGGTAGTGGGGTTTTTTTTGAGAATCAAGGTACCTAGTGTAAATCTAATTTTTGGGCAATTTAAGGGAGTAAAAACAGAGTGAAAAAAAGCAAAGAGTGACATCACAGGAAAACCATAAAGTTCATTGGTTGGTAAATAACTGCTAATTGAATTACCTATTCTAAGTTGATTTCAAATTAAAGGTGAATAGGAGAAATATTTTACAGATTAAAAACTAAAGACCAGTTGGAAATTTTAAAAAAAAATTAAAATCTAATTGCATAAAATAGAGATGCAGGGCCAGGTGATGTTTCGTACTTGCATGATGCTGGTGGACCCCATTGTGGTTTCTGGTGAACACATCTGTAGCAAGTGTTGACTGCTCGAGGAACTCCGGCTCAGAGTTGATGAACTGGAGTCTGAGCTTCAGACACTGCAACACATCAGGGAGGGGGAGAGTGACCTGGACGCTGTGTTTCTGGAGGCAGTCACACCCCTTAGATTAACTACCGTGAATTCAGCCAGTGGTCAGGGACAGTAGGGTGTGACTATGAGTGAGGCAGGTAGAGAGATCCAGGAGGTAGTGCTGCAGAAGGCTCAGCCATTGTCCTTGTCCAAAAGGTTCTAGATTCTTGCTCCCTGTGTGGACAAGAGCAGGGACTGTCGGGAGGATGAGCAAACTGACCACAGCACCGTGAGGTATTCAAGTGGGGGGAGAAAAGAGAAACGTAGTCGTAATCGGGGATAATATAGTTAGGGGCATAGACACTGTTCTCTGTGGCCAGGATCGAGAGTCCAGAAGGCTCTGTTGCCTACCTGGTGCCAGGCTTCGGAATATCTCATCTGGGCTGCAGAGGAACTTGGAGTGGGAGGGGAAAGATCCAGTTGTCGTGGTCCACGTTGGTACCAACGATATAGGTAGAACGAGGATGGAGGTTCTGCTGAGGGAATATGAGCAGCTAGGGGCTAAATTAAAAAGCAGACCCAAAAAGGTAATGATCTCCGGATTACTACCTGAGCCACGAGCAAATTGGCAAAGGGTCAATAAGATTAAAGAGGTAAATGCGTGGCTCAAAGATTGGTGTGGGAGAAATGGGTTCGAATTCGTGGGACATTGGCACCAGTACTGGGGATGGAGGGAGCTGTTCCGATGGGACGGACTTCACCTAGTTCACCTGGGACCAGAGTCCTGGCGAATCGCATAACTAGGGCTGTAGATAGGGCTTTAAACTAAATAGTGGGGGGGAGGGGGAATGGGGGGAGGGTTCAGTTGCATGGTAAAACAGGAAGTTAAAGGAGAAGTTAGGAGTGCAGGTTAGTGGTGAGGCTGATTTTTACCAAACTGCAAGAAGTATACTGGTTAAACCAGAAGAGAGAAATAATAAACAGGCAAATAAAGCATCAGTGCTGAGGGACAGGTTAGAGGGTATAGCCCAAATAAGAGTTCTATATACAAATGTACTGAGTGTAAGGAATAAACTAGATGAGCTGCAGGCGTAAATTCAAATGGAAGATTATGATGTGGTGGCCATTGTGGAGACATGGCTGCAGGATGGTCGGGACTGGGAACTAAATATACCTGGTAATAAAGTTTACAGGAGGGACGGGGAAAATGGCAGAGGGGATGGAGTAGCCTTACTAATTAGAAATAATATCACCTCATTGGTGAGGGAGGATATAATGAGGGGAAAGCATCCAGTGGAGACCTTATGGGTGGAATTGAGGAACAGAAAAGGATCTAAAACTGTAAGAGGTGTTGTGTATAGACCCCCGATAGCAGTTCTGAGGTGTTAGATTGTATAAATGCACAAATTAGACAAGTGTGTAACAAAGGCAGAGTAGTATTAATGGGGGATTTTAACTTACACATAGATTGGGAGAGGCAGACTAGCACCTGTCAGAAAGGTAGTGATTTTTTGGAATGTGTTCGGGATAGTTTGCTACAGCAATATGTCCTAGATGTAACAAGGGGACAGGCAATATTAGATTTCGTTATGAGTAATGAGCCAAATTTAATTAGTAGCCTAACTCTGCGTGAACATTTATCAAATAGTGATCACAACATGATGGAATTCAAGGTAGCGTTTGAGTGAAAAGCACGAATCAGCTACTAGAATTTTAGACTTGGGTAAGGCTGACTTTACTGGGATGAGACAGAGACTGTCCATGGGAAACTGGGTAGATCTGTTAATGGGTCAAACGATTGAAGAACAGTAGAGAATATTTAAAGAAACATTTAATGAAATACAGAGCGAGTATATACCCCTGAGAGGAAAAAGCTCCACTTCACAGAAAGAACAGCCATGGACAACTAAAGAGATTAGGGATAGCATAAAACAAAAAGAAATGACTTACAAAAATGCAAAACGCAGCACAGATCCGGACGAATGGGATCGATACAAAGACCAGCAAAGGGTCACAAAGAGGCTTATAAGAGCTACTAAAAGAGATCATGAAAGGAAACTTGCAAGGGGCATCAAAATCAATAAGAAGAAATTTTATAGTTACATAAAGGGAAAGCGGGTGGTCAAGAGCAATGTAGGCCCACTAAAAGCTGAAAATGGAGATATTGTCATTGATAATGGGGAAATGGCAGACATGTTGAACAATTACTTTGCCTCAGTATTTACAGTTGAAAAGGAGGATAACTGCCGGAAGTCCCGAAAAAATTAATAGCCGATAGGGGACGGGGACATAATACAATTAACGTAAGTAAAACATCAGTAACAAGAAAATTAATGGAACTAAAGAGTGAGAAATCCCCAGGACCTGACAATTTCCATCCGAGGGTGTTAAAGGAAGTAGGTGAGCACATTGTAGATGCCCTAACTATAGTCTTTCAAAGTTCCCTAGATTCAGGAGTGGTCCCTCTGGATTGGGAAGTTGCACATGTCACTCCACTTTTTAAGAAAGGTGAAAGGGGGAACCAAGGAAATTACAGACCAGTTAGCCTGACATCTGTGGTGGGCAAGTTGCTGGAGTCTATAATCAAGGATAGGGTGCCTGAACACCTAGAAAAATTTCAGTTAATTAGGGAAAGCCAGTATGGATTCATGACGGGAAGGTCATGCCTGACAAATAGTAGAGACAGCCCTGGTAATTATAGACCTGTGAGCCTTACTTCGGTTGTGGGTAAAATGTTGGAAAAGGTTATAAGAGACAGGATTTATAATCATCTTGAAAAGAATAAGTTCATTAGAGATAGTCAGCACGGTTTTGTGACGGGTAGGTCGTGCCTCACAAACCTTATTGAGTTTTTCGAGAAGGTGACCAAACAGGTGGATGAGGGTAAAGCAGTGGATGTGGTGTATATGGATTTCAGTAAGGCATTTGATAAGGTTCCCCACGGTAGGCTATTGCAGAAAATACGGAAGTATGGGGTTGAAGGTGATTTAGAGCTTTGGATCAGAAATTGGCTAGCTGAAAGAAGACAGAGGGTGGTGGTTGATGGCAAATGTTCATCCTGGAGTTTAGTTACTAGTGGTGTACCGCAAGGATCTGTTTTGGGGCCACTGCTGTTTGTCATTTTTATAAATGACCTGGAAGAGGGTGTAGAAGGGTGGGTTAGTAAGTTTGCAGATGACACTAAGGTCGGTGGAGTTGTGGATAGTGCCGAAGGATGTTGTAGGGTACAGAGGGACATAGATAGGCTGCAGAGCTGGGCTGAGAGATGGCAAATGGAGTTTAATGCGGAAAAGTGTGAGGTGATTCACTTTGGAAGGAGTAACAGGAATGCAGAGTACTGGGCTAATGGGAAGATTCTTGGTAGTGTAGATGAACAGAGAGATCTTGGTGTCCAGGTGCATAAATCCCTGAAAGTTGCTACCCAGGTTAATAGGGCTGTTAAGAAGGCATATGGTGTGTTAGCTTTTATTAGTAGGGGGATCGAGTTTCGGAGCCACGAGGTCATGCTGCAGCTGTACAAAACTCTGGTGAGACCGCACCTGGAGTATTGCGTGCAGTTCTGGTCACCGCATTATAGGAAGGATGTGGAAGCTATGGAAAGGGTGCAGAGGAGATTTACTAGGATGTTGCCTGGTATGGAGGGAAGGTCTTACGAGGAAAGGCTGAGGGACTTGAGGTTGTTTTCGTTGGAGAGAAGGAGGAGGAGAGGTGACTTAATAGAGACATATAAGATAATCAGAGGGTTAGATAGGGTGGATAGTGAGCGTCTTTTTCCTCGGATGGTGATGGCAAACACGAGGGGACATAGCTTCAAGTTGAGGGGTGATAGATATAGGACAGATGTGAGAGGTAGTTTCTTTACGCAGAGAGTAGTAGGGGCTTGGAACGCCCTGCCTGCAGCAGTAGTAGATTCACCAACTTTAAGGGCATTTAAGTGGTCATTGGATAGACATATGGATGAAAATGGAATAGTGTAGGTCAGACGGTTTCACAGGTCGGCGCAACATCGAGGGCCGAAGGGCCTGTACTGCGCTGTACTAAAAAAAAAAAATCTCATTGAATTTTTTGAAGAGGCGACTAAGGTAGTGGACAGTGGAGTGTCCATGGATGTTATTTATATGGACTTCCAGAAGGTTTTTGATAAAGTCCCACATAAGAGACTGTTAACTGAGGTAGAAGCCCATGGAGTTGAGGAAAATTATTGACATGGTTAGGAAGTTGGTTGAGTGCTAGGCGACAGAAAGTGGGGATAATGGGTAACTACTCCGATTGGCAGAATGTAACTAGTGGTGTCCTGCAGGGATCTGTGTTGGGGCCTCAATTATTCACATTATTCATTAATGACTTGGATGATGGCATAGTAAGTCATATATCCAAATTTGCTGATGATACAAAGTTAGGCGGCTTTGTAGACAGTCTAGATGATAGCATAAAATTGCAAAGAGATATTGACAGACTAGGTGAGTGGGCAAAACTGTGGCAGATGGAGTTCAATTTGGGCAAGTGTGAGGTTATCCATTTTGGACCAAAAAAGGATAGAGCAGGGTACTTTCTAAATGGGAAGAGGTTAAGTACAGTGGATGTCCAAAGAGACTTGGGGGTTCAGGTGCATAGATCTTTAAAATGCCACGAGCAAGTGCAAAAAATAATCAAAAAGCCTAATGGAATGCTAGCCTTTATATCTAGAGGATTGGAGTATACAGACACAGCGGTTATGCTGCAGCTGTACAAAATCCTGGTTAGACCCCACTTGGAGTACTGTGAGCAGTTCTGGGCACCACACCTTAGGAAGGATATATTGGCCTTGGAGGGAGTGCAAAGTCGGTTTACAAGAATGATATCTGGACTACAGGGATTAAGTTACAAGGAGAGATTACACAAATTAGGCTAGAATTTAGAAGGTTAAGGGGTGATCTGATTGAAGTCTTCAAGATATTAACAGGAAAAGACAGGCTAGATAAAGATAAACTATTTCCACTGGTTGGAGATTCTAAAACTGGGGGTACAGCCTAAAAATTAGGACCAGACCATTCAGGAGAGATGTTAGGAAGCACTTCTTCACGCAAAGGGTGGTAGAGGTTTGGAACTCTCTCCCACAAACAGCAGTTGAAGCTAGAACAGTTATTAATTTTAAATCTGAGATATATTTTTGTTAAGCAAAGATATTAAGGGATATGGGCCAAAGGCAGGTTTATGGAGTTAGGCCGCGGATCAGCCATGATCTCATTGAATGGCAGGACAGGCTCGAAGGGCTGAATGGCCTACTCCTGTTCCTAGCTTCCTATGTTCCTATGTTCCTATAAGCTCTAGGACATCACTGCAGGAGTTCCTCAGGGTAGTGTCCTAGACCCAACCATCTTCAGCTGCTTCATCAATGACCTTCCTTCAATCAAAAGGTCAGAAGTGGGGATGTTTGCTGATGATTGCACAATGTTCAGCAGGTTGATAGGTAAATTGGCCATTATAAATTATCCCTAGTATAGGTAGGTGGTAGGGAAGTATAGGGATAGGTGGGGATGTGGTAGGAATATGGGATTACTGTAGGATTAGTATAAATGGGTGGTTGATGGTCAGCACAGACTCGGTGGGCTGAAGGGCCTGTTTCAGTGCTGTATCTCTAATCATTAATCATTCGTGACTCTTCAGATACTGAAGCAGTCTGTGTGGAAATGCAACAAGATTTGGACAATATCCAGGCTTGGGCTGATAAATGGCAAGTAACATTCACGCCACACAAGTGCCAGACAATGCCCATCTCCAACAAGAGAGAATTTAACCATCTCCCCTTGACATTCAATGGCATTACCATCGCTGAATCCCCCATTATCAACATCTTAGGGGCTACCATTGACCAGAAACTAAACTGGAGTAGCCGTATAAATACCGTGGCTACAAGAGCAGGTCAGAGACGAGTAACACACCTCCTGACTGCCTCAAGCCTGTCCAACATCTACAAGGCACAAGTCAGGAGTGTGATGGAATACTCTCCACTTGCCTGGATGGGTGCAGCTCCAACAACACTCAAGAAGCTCGACACCATCCAGGACAAAGCAGCCCGCTTGATTGGCACCCCATCCACAAAAATTCACTCCCTCCACCACCAACACACAGTGGCAGCAGTGTGTACCATCTATAAGATGCACTGCAGCAACGTGCTAAGGCTCCTTAGACAGTACCTTCCAAATCGCGACCTCTACCAACTGGAAGGACAAGGGCAGAAAATGCATGGGAACACTACCACCTGCAGGTTCCCCTCCAAGTCACATGCCATCCTGACTTGGAACTATATCGCCGTTCCTTCACTGTTGCTGGGTCAAAATCCTGGAACTCCCTTCCTAACAGCACTGTGGGTGTACCTACCTCCCATGGACTGCAGCGGTTCCGGAAGCCAGCTCACCACCACCTTCTCAAGGGCAATTAGGGATGGGCAATAAATGCTGGCCTGGCCAATGACACCCACATCCCGTGAGTGAATAAAAAATTTAAAAAATCACTGGGAAAAGAAGTGCAGAACAAGGGAAGAAGGTAGTAGACGAGTCACTGGAATGAGAGTAACGGGTTGAATGAGTAGTGAAAGAAACCAAAACATCCATATCCTGGAAGATGACGATGGGTTTGAGAACACGATAGACATAGGAAACATACAACTGCATGAAATGTCTGGCTGCAACAGTTCCCAGAGAAATGAAATTCACATGACCACTCAGATCAGGAAGAGGGTGAGAAATAAGTCCACAATGATAAATCTGAAGGTGAAGATTGATACTGGAGCACAGAGTAACATCATCCCACTCAGACTATACCAAAAGATCTTTCCTGAAAATTTGGAAGAAAATGGTATCCAAGGAAATGTGCTCTGAAACTGAACAACATCATGCTAACAGCATATGGGGGAACTGAGATTCGACAACTAGAAACAATCAAAATCAGAGGGACACACAAAGGAAAAGATATTAACTGTATGTTCTACGTCACTGAAACAAATGATCCAGCTATCCTGGGGTTGAGCAGCTGCGAAGAGCTGCAGATTACCTCAGTAAACTATGAGGTGAGGGAGGCGACACTGAGAGTTAAAGACAGTACACCAGTTGAAAAGTGCCCTCCGATCAGAAGCAAAGAAGACCTGCTACAAATGTACCCAGAGTGTTTTGATGTGGTGGTTGGATGCTTTGAAGATTTTGGGTATCACATCACTATTGACCCAGCCATGAAACCAGTGATTCATCCCCCACGTAAAATACCAATCGAACGCAAAGGAAAAACAGAAAAGACCATCAACAGCACTGGAAACATCACTATCCAACATTAACAACATCATCAGCATGTGACACAACATTAGCAACAGCAAGCAATACTCCTAAAACACTAGGAGCAACAAGCACAACATCGCCTGTGCAGCGTGACAACTCACCATTGAGAGTAACGAATGTCAAATCTGCAAGATGGAGGCACAGCATCTTACCATCTAAGCGATACCGTGAATAATATTTTTGGAAAAGAATACACGCTATGAGAGACACCAAAAAGGGCTTCAGATTATTTCCAAAAGTCAGTTGATAATCTTCTTTAGTTTAGAAAAAGTTAATGACTGGGACAGTTATATTGATATCGGGACATTATGTTTTTAAAGAAAGAGGGATGTTATATATTGTTATACCATCTGTAAAGTTCTTGGAACTAATTATCTAGGAACTAATTCATATGTGTAAGTGTTCCGGGGGGTGGTTGGAGGCACATTCATGGCTGCACTGGAGAGTCATGTGATGTGTAACAGGAAACAGCCTGTTGCAGTCCTATACCAGGGAGCATGGAAGCTGAATGATTAAAACAAAGACTTTAGCCTTTCTAAGTCAAAGTGTGATCATTTCCAACATATGGGAACCAGTAAACAATCAGGAGACATCTACAACTTGTGATGGGAGGCTGCCACCACAGGAGGCCTGAACCTCTGCTGTCCTGTGGAAGAAAACATGCTGGCCAGGAGGCAGAGAGTCATCACAGTCATCTGAAGTGTCCTGAGTGCAGCTTTCCACCTCCCATTTCATTTTACAACTCTGTTTTACTGATATGCTAGAAGCTATATGTACTGAGTAAGCCATTAGCCAAAAGAATGCGATTGCAAGCTTCTGTGTTAGATGGAATATGAAATGAACATCTGCAACCCTCCGGCAAACCATCTGATAAAAAGCTACTTGTCATCACTGAATAAAAACAATCAGCGGCTTTACGACAAAGGTAACACTAAACTGTTCCTATACTCACACAATGAATTTTTACAATGTTGTCATTCTGATGTTACTGGTTTTTGGAATACTTTTCCAAGCTGGCCCAAGGCTTTTAAGCCCACAGATTTTGGGGTGCCCTAGAACAACCACAACCAATGTCCAGCATGGTATCAGAATCACTGTAGGCAGTGACTGGGTTCCTTTGCAAGAGCAAGAAACAATGGCACTCAATTTCTTTGATAGTCCCTTATTTAGCAAATGATTATGAATTAAAATACGCTCAAGTTTCTTACCTGCCATGTGTATGGAATGCAGACATCCCCTTCCTTACAGCAGTAACTACACTTCAAAGGAAAGTCCTTCATTGGCTGGAAAGAGCTTTGGATGTCCTGAGGCCATGAAAGGCACTTTATTAATGCAAGTTCCTTCCTTAGTCCCCATATTGTACAGCATCAAACAAGTAGGTTCATGCTCATTACTTTGTCCCCCAGCTAAGTCCATTATTGGTTTAAATGTATAGCTGACTGGCACACTTCCTTTTGTTAATGCTGTTTCTGTATCTCGAAAACATGTTCCTTTAGGGTTACCATCTCTTTGGATGTATTTCTGGACGTTACATCACATGATAAGGATGTTTCCCCTGGTTGGAAAGGCTCGAACTAGGGGGGTCACAGTCCCAGGATAAGGAGTCAGCCATTTTGGACTGAGATGAGGAAATATTTCTTGAAAGATTGCTTAAAGTAGAGGTTTAGCATTGGTGGGGCGGGAGAAAGTGCCCCAAGTAAACCAATCAGATTTGGATACTGGATGGAGTGGGCTGGATGGCCTCAATGGCCTTTTCAAAGTCGGACTTTTTTTTAACATTTTAGTGCACTTGCAGGCAGGAGAAGGGGAATTTGGTCTTCAATGGATAAGAAAACAGGCCATTGATTTAGAATGTTAGCTCACTGTATCCCCAAGAGTAGACTAAATTAATAAATTAATAGAACCATTCACAGATTTCTTGCCATGATCAAATTTTGACTGAAAAACTCAGTGTTAGCCATGGCTCTGTGGGAGTACTCTCACCCCTAAGTCAGGAAGGTTGCGGGTTTAAGCCCCACTCCAATGGACGTGAGCACAAATTCTAGGCTGACATTTTAGTTGGGCAGTGTCCTAGGTCCAGCCACCTTCAGCTGCTTCATCAATGACCTTCCCTCCATCATAAGGTCAGAAGTGGGGCATTTGTTGATGATTGCATAGTGTTCAGTCCCATTCGCAACTCCTCAGATAATAAAGCTGTCCATGCCGGCTTGCAGAAAGACCTGGACAACAGCCTGGCTTGGGCAAATAAAATGCCCACCACACAAGTGCCAGGCAATGACCAACTCCAACAAGAGAAAATCTAACCATCTCTTGGCATTCAATAGTTTACCATCGCTGAATCCCCAATCAACATCCTGGAGGTTACCATTGACCAGAAACTTAATGGGACCAGTCATATAAATACTGTGGCTATAAGAGCAGATCAGAAGCTGGGAATTCTGCGACGAGTAACTCACCTCTTGACTCCCCAAAGCCTGTCCACCATCTACAAGGCACAAGTCAGGAGTGTGATGGAATACTCTCCAATTGTCCGAGTGAGTGCAGTTCCAACAACACTTAAGAAGCTCAACACCATCCAATACAAAGCAGACCACTTGGTTTGCACCCCATCCACCACCTTAAACATTCACTCCCTCCACCACTGGCGCACAGTGGCAGCAGTGTGTAGCATCTACACGATGCACAGCAGCAATTCGCCAAGGCCCCTTCAACAGCAGCTTCCAAACCCGTGACCTCTACCACCTAGAACGGCAAGAGCAGCAGATGTACGGGAACACCATCTCCTGCAAATTCCCCTCCAAGCCACACACCATCCTGACTATATCGCCATTCCTTCACTGTTACTGGAATACCCTCCCCACACCAGTCTGCCTCTCTACCTCACTTTCCTCCTTTAAGAAACGCTTTAAAAACTACCTCTTTGATCAAGCTTTTGGTCATCTGATGCTTCTATGTGGCTCGGTGTTATACTTTGTTTCATAATGCTGCTGTGAAGCGCCTTGGGACATTTTATCACATTAAAGGTGCTTGATGAATGTAAGTTATTGTTGTTGCTGGGTTAAAATCCTGGAACTCCCTCCTTTACACGCTGTGGGTGTATACCTCCAGCACAGGGGCTGCAGCGGTTCAAGAAGGCTGCTCACCACCTTCTCAAGAACAATTCAGATGGACAATAAATGCTGGCCTTGCATTCCATAAACGAATAAAAACAAAACTACCTCAGTTGGAAGTTAGATGCAAAAGATCCCATGGCATTTTTCAAAGAAAAGTAGGATAGGAGAGTTTTTCTGATGTCTGGTCTTTATCTCATTGCTGTTTTTTGGATCCTTTCCATCTGTGCATTGGCTATGGCATTTCTCTGCATTACGAGAGTGACTACGTTTCAAATATATTCATGGGCTGCAGAGGATGTCCTGAGGTTGTGAAAAACGACCTATAAATGCTATTTCTTCCTTCTGAAACTTGTTTAGTTTAGTGATACAGCACTGAAACAGGCCCTTCGGCCCACCGAGTCTGTGCCGACCACCGTTTACACTAATCCTACACTAATCCCATATTCCTATCACATCCCCACCTATCCCTATATATTTCCCTACCACCTACCTATACTAGGGGCAATTTCTAATGGCCAATTTACCTATCAACCTGCAAGTCTTTGGCATGTGGGAGGAAACCGGAGCACCCGGAGGAAACCCACGCAGACACAGGGAGAACTTGCAAACTCCACACAGGCAGTACCCAGAATTGAACCCGGGTCGCTGGAGCTGTGAGACAGCGGTGCTAACCACTGCGCCACTGTGCCGTTTGATTGATTTAAAATACCCCATCCCTGGGCAAACAGCTACTATTCCTAACATGGCATCAGAGAGGATAGGAATTCCAGATAAACTAATTCAGACTTTGGGATTTGATGATGATCCCGTTCTCCCGTTGCTGGAGAAATAGGGATTATTACTGAATCAAACATTTTAATTTGTTCACTGGGAATTGCAGCAGACTTTCCAAAGGGTGCCAGGACCTGCAGGTAATTCCATAAAAGATGTATTAATGAGCCTCTCTATTTCCAACAAGATGAAATTCTTTGGATATATATCAGATCAATTCATTTCATCATCTACAATTATTGAAATTGAACTCTTCCTTCTGTAAAATGTCTCCATTTGTATTTCTTTTCTCACCGTGCCTCAGAATTTTTTATTCCTCTAATCATTATTCTAAATCTCCGCAGGAAACAATAATATTTTATACTGTGTTTGACAGTGTCCCAGGGAGCTCAGTAGCTTTGAGATCGGAGAGGCTCCGTGCATAATCAGATTATTAAAAATAACCCATAGTCAGGCAATTTATGTGCACACTGTAACAGTCTCTCTTTCTCCTGCAGACCAGGGAACAGGCTGATACAAAAGGATGTAGCCTGTCAAGATAAATCTCTATCTCTCCTGGTAAATGCTTTAAGAAAGGTATTCTGCATCGTCTGGGAACTGCACTTTATAACACTGCCAGTGTATTTTTCAAACCCTTCAGCACTTGAAATAGATAGGCGGAGGTTATGCAAATGCATTTCATTTTCTGTGAATCGTTCTGCCTGTCAAAGTGAGTGAGGATGGAAATCTTTGCATTTCCGACGCGCAAGGTCAGATGCAGATTAAAGCAACCTCCATACTGCCCCACTGCATGATATCTCCATACCCTATATCCTTGTGGCCTCTCTGAGTGAGACAGAGCTGCATTCATGGCAAATCAATGCAGCCAACAGTGTGCCCCAGCCTCAGACCCAGTCCCAGCCTCAGGAGACTGCTACTACTGCACCAGAGCCAGAGAGCACCATTTACATATCAGCCAACCTGTGATCTCTCTGTGTGAGACTGTCAATTTACAACAACAGCACCTTGTATTTATCTGATGCCATTAACATAGTAAACCAGCCCAAGAAGCTTCACAGGAGTGGTATCAGACACAAGTTGACGCTGAGCCAAGAAAGGAGACATTAGGACAGGGGGCACATTCACTCTGAGAAATAACAGGATGACTGGTGTGCAACTGTCACTCTGGTGCAGTCGTGTTCTGAAGTTGGGGATGAGGCACATTATTGGTTGTAAAGCACACACAACTCCAAGACAAAATAAACTGTCGCTTGGAAAAATTCAGGTTAAGAAATGACAGGCAGCATAGATTTGTTAATCATCTTTGGCTAACTTGATTAAATTATTTGGTGAAGTAACAGAGAGGACTGATGAGGGTACTTTATGAGAAACAGAGTTAACGTTTCAGGTCTGTGAACAGAGTATTTCCAGCACTTTTTGTTTTTATTTCAGATTTCCAGCATCTGTAGTATTTTGCTTTTATTACCATATAATAGATTTGTTTGCAAAATTGAAGCCCATGGGATTAAAAGAGCAATGATTAAGGGTTTGCGATCATAATTTTTTTTTGAGAGATACAGCACTGAAACAGGCCCTTCGGCCCACCGAGTCTGTGCCGACCATCAACCACCCATTTATACTAATCCTACACTAATCCCATATTCCTACCACATCCCCACCCGTCCCTATATATTTCCCTACCACCTACCTACACTAGGGGCAATTTGCAATGGCCAATTAACCTATCAACCTGCAAGTCTTTGGCGTGTGGGAGGAAACCGGAGCACCCGGAGGAAACCCACGCAGACACAGGGAGAACTTGCAAACTCCGCACAGGCAGTACCCAGAATCTAACCCGGGTCCCTGGAGCTGTGAGGCTGCGGTGCTAACCACTGCGCCACTGTGTGAATGGTCATGTTACTGAACTGGTAATCCAGAGGCTTGGTCTAATGCTCCAAAGACATGAGTTTAAATCTCACCATGGCAGCTGTTGGAATTTAAATTAAATTAATAAATCTGGAATAAAATGCAAGTCTCATTAATAATGATCATGAAACTTGTTGTAAAACCTCAACTGGTTCACTAATGTTCTTCAGGGGAAGAAATCTGCCACCCTTACCCCATCTGGCCTATACATGACTTGAGATCCACAGCAATGTGGCTGGCTCTTAATTTCCCTTTGAAATGGCCTAGCAAGCTACTCAGTTGTATCAAATTGCCCAGAAAAAGTACTGTGGGTATACCTGCACCACATAAACTGCAGCGGTTGAAGAAGGTGGCTTTCCACCCCCTTCTCAAGGGCAATTAGGCAGAGAATAAATGCTGGAATTTCCAGTGATGCTCACATCCCAAGAATGAATAAAAAGAAAGAAATTGGCTAAAAGACACAAAGCCGAGAGTAGTGGCGAATGGTTGTTTTTCAGACAGGAAGGAAGTATACAGTGGTGTTCCCTAATGCTCGGTATTAAGATCACTGATCATTTTAATATATATTGATGACTTGGACTTGGGTATGTTGGCATCCTTCCATCTATGAAAGATGATGGACACGCAACAAATAATCTATTTAGGTGGGTGTCTTCTGTTGGTGCACCTTTGCTGATGGCTGTGAAAACCAATCCTTCAGAGGTAGGTTCTGCCACAGGTTCTGTGCGTGAAGCTGTCAAGTGACGCTATGAGTTGCTTTTGACATTGGCGCGTGTTGCCATGCTGCTGTAGCAATTGGTCATTGTGGTAGTGCGCACCAGTCCACAGGATGTGTTGCCAGTTCCCTCTTTCGCCAGCTAGTGACTCCGAAGTGCGATAGTCGACATTTAGGGCCTTCATGTCATGCTTGAAAGCATCCTTGAAGTGGAGCTTTGGGCGCCCCACTGGTTGTCTGGCCCCAGATACCTCACCATACAGAAGGTCCTTGGGTGTGTGACCATCTTCTATCCTCTGGACACGTCCAATCTGGGGGGGGGGGTGCCCCCCTGATCAGACACCATGTGCCCGATGGAGGGCCATCCCTGATGCCCCGACCACCCCCAATGCACAACATGCCCCCAACCCCTCCCCCAGTTGATCCCCTTGCCTCGCTGGGGTCTGACCAATCACACCCGATGAGGCCCCAAAAACGTACCTCTTTTCCATCCTCTCCGTCATCTTCATTCTTGAGCTGGGTTGCAGTCCCAGCAGAGACCACCGCTCCCGGTGGCATTGCTGGGACTAAGAGCTGCCGGCCCGCTGATTGGCTGGCAGCTCCATTAGGCAGGAAATCCTGAAGTTCCGCCCAAGCCCAATTATGAGCCCAGATACAATAAAATCCGGTCTGGATCCCCAGGCCCGGCGGAGGCGGGATCGCCACTGACCTTTCGGCCGGTGGATGGTTCCTGGCTGACAAGCAGAAATTCTGGTCATAATTTCAAAGTTTACAGATGACACAAGACTCCCCTATCCCATTTTCCCCAGTACCTGCCCAATGGGCTGGCTTAGCATCAGAACTGGCTGCAGTTCCTAATGCCCCGACCGATGTAGGCCAATTGGCGGTCACAGTTCACTGGTTTGGTGTAGGTGAGTCCCAAAGTCAGGTCTTGAGCGGCCAGTGACTTCAGTTCTCAGTCGATAACTGTGGTGAGTTGGATTTTTCCCAATACCAGTTCAATTTCCACCGCAGCCAGTTGTGATACTGAATTCAATAAATCTGTTTATCTGTGGGCTGGCACCTGGAAAAAATGACCACATGAGCAGATGTCATAAAAACCCAGGTTGTTCACTGGTGTCCTTTACGGAAGGTAACCTGTCACCCCTACCTACTCTGCCCATAATCTCCCGGTCCACAAGATTACAATGTTATAAGTGAAGGGCTTGTATTCTCTGTCCCTCCCTAGTCCCTCACTCATACTTTATAAAATTATTATTTGACTTTTTTTTTACATAGAATTAGATATTCTGTTTTTCCTAATCAGTTTGTTCTTAAAAAGGAAATCTTTAATGTTTTACTGTTTTCCTCTTTCTATTGATGTGAGGAGGCCCTGGAGTGTTTTTATTCACTCACGGGATGTGGATATCACCGACAAGACCTGAATTTATTACCCATCCCTAATTGCGCTTGAGAAGGTGCTGGTGAGACACCTTCTTGAAGAGACTGCAGCCAGCACAGCAGTTTGTTACAACTGGGTGACTTGCTAGGCCATTTCAAAGGTCCGTTTAGAATCAACCACATTACTGTGGATCTGCAGTCACACTTAGGCCAGACTGTGTAAGGACAGAAGCTTTCATTTCCTAAAGGGCATCAGTGAACCAGGTGGGTTTTTATAACAAACCAGTAGTTTCATGATGACCATTCCTGAGATTAGCTTTTTTATTCCAGATTTAGTTAATTAACTGAATTCACATTTCCTAGCTATCATTTGAACTCATGGATGGAACTTTATGCTCTCCCCTGTGGCGGGTTTATAGGCGGGGAGAGCATAAAATCTGGTGGGATGGTGGCGGGGGGTGTGCAGGCTGCCGCCACCATCCAGCTTCTGCCGAAATTTATCCAGGGCAGGAAGACCCGTGAACAGCCCTCCTGCCCCACCACCAATTGATGCCATTAACTGGGCAATTAACCCCCAATTATGGGCCTCTTCCATTGCAGCCGCAATTACTTGTGTGGCGGGCAGTTCTGTCGCCGCACGGGAAATACAGCATGAAAAACTGTGCAGGCTGCTTCCCAGCTCCGGGGTGACCAGGGGAAGGGGGGGATGGGGTGGTATGGTGGTCCCTCGTTCAAAGGCACTCAGTGCGGGAACGAGGGTCCCGGCATTGGGAAGGAGGGGGCCACTGAGGGCCACCCCCCTGCCCTGCTGCTGACCTTCCTCCTCCCTCCCCTCTCCCACCCCGTGAGAGCCCTCCCAGCCTGCCCTACTTCAAGCCTGGTTCCAGTGCCATTCCTCAGTGTCTGGTCGTGGCAGCTACAGCAGCAGCCGCTGCCTCCGTGGTGGTGCTGCAGCTGCCAGCATCTGACTGGGGACTTCCAGCAATGGAGTCATGGAAAGATCCCAGTGATAGCTGTCTACACGTATTTGGGAAACCAAACCAAAAAGGGACAACTGACATCTTTCCATATCTTTTTTTTTCCTTCACAAATTAGCAAGTATTTGGCCAAAGTGTTATTTTTTGTCTTTGTTTTGTAATGGAGCTCTAAAGAGAAAATGTCTGTTTTTTTTTAACGAGGATGTCTGTGTGAGGGGGCTAAAGTAAAGGGGAACTTTGATATTTCAATCTGTGTGTTAATGCTTTGCTTTGTTGCTCATTATCTATTGTTTTATAATAAACTGATAATGTTGTTTATTAAAGAAACCTGGGTAGTGTATGTTATTCTGAGATAAAGAGTAGGGTATATGATTGTCTGCATCGGAAACTGTATAAACATTTAAATATATGATGTGACCTGTGGAGAAGTGGAACTAGAAAATACAGTGCGCTCCTTGGTCATAACAACAGTGTCTGTTGATATGGGGGGTCCAGGTTGTTCAGTACAGTTGAGGGTCTGTACAATATCTGTTGATGTGAGGAGACCAGGTTTGTTCAGTACAGTTCAGGGTCTGTAAATTTGTCTGTTGATATGAGGGGTCCAGGTTGTTCAGTACAGTTCAGGGTCTGTACAATGTCTGTTGATATGAGGGGTCCAGGTTGTTCAGTACAGTTCAGGGTCTGTACAGTGTCTGTTGATATGAGGGGTCCAGGTTGTTCAGTACAGTTCAGGGTCTGTACAGTGTCTGTTGATATGAGGGGTCCAGGTTGTTCAGTACAGTTCAGGGTCTGTACAATGTCTGTTGATATGAGGGGTCCAGGTTGTTCAGTACAGTTCAGGGTCTGTACAGTGTCTGTTGATATGAGGGGTCCAGGTTGTTCAGTACAGTTCAGGGTCTGTACAATGTCTGTTGATATGAGGGGTCCAGGTTGTTCAGTACAGTTCAGGGTCTGTACAATGTCTGTTGATATGAGGGGTCCAGGTTGTTCAGTACAGTTTAGGGTCTGTACAGTGTCTGTTGATATGAGGGGTCCAGGTTGTTCAGTACAGTTCAGGGTCTGTACAATGTCTGTTGATATGAGGGGTCCAGGTTGTTCAGTACAGTTCAGGGTCTGTACAATGTCTGTTGATATGAGGGGTCCAGGTTGTTCAGTACAGTTCAGGGCTTTTTTTTATTATTCATTCAGGGATGTGGGCGTTGCTAGCTAAGCCAGCATTTATTACCCATCCCTAATTGCCCTTGAGAAGGTGGTGCTGAGCTGCCTTCTTGAACCGCTGCAGTCCATTTGGGGTAAGTATACCCACAGTGCTGTTAGGAAGGGAGTTCCAGGATTTTGAACCAGCGACAGTGGAGGAATGACGATATAGTTCCAAGGCAGGATGGTGTGTGACTTGGAGGGGAACGTGCAGGTGGTGGTGTTCCCATGCATTTGCTGCCCTTGTCCTTCTAGTTGGTAGAGGCCACGGGTTTGGTAGGTGCTGTCTAAGGACCCTTGGTGCATTGCTGCAGTGCATCTTGTAGATGGTACACACTGCTGCCACTGTGCGTCGGTGGTGGAGGGAGTGAATGTTTGCAGATGGCGTGCCAATCAAGCGGGCTGCTTTGTCCTGGATGATGTCGAGCTTCTTGAGTGTTGTTGGAGCTGCACCCATCTAGGCAAGTGGAGAGTATTCCATCACACTCCTGACTTGTGCCTTGTAGATGGTGGACAGGCTTTGGGGAGTCAGGAGGTGAGTTACTCGCCGCAGGATTCCTAGCCTCTGACCTGCTCTTGTAGCCACGGTATTTATATGGCTACTCCAGTTCAGTTTCTGGTCAATGGTAGCCCCTAGGATGTTGATAGTGGGGGATTCAGCGATGGTAAAGCCATTGACTGTCAAGGGGAGATGGTTAGATTCTCTTTTCTTGGAGATGGTCATTGCCTGGCACTTCTGTGTCACGAATGTTACTTGCCAATTATCAGCCCAAGCCTGGATATTGTCCAAGTCTTGCTGCATTTCTACACGGACTGCTTCAGTATCTGAGGAGTCACGAATGGTGCTGAACATTGTGCAATCATCAGCGAACATCCCCACTTCTGACCTTATGATTGAAGGAAGGTCATTGATGAAGCAGCTGAAGATGGTTGGGCCTAGGACACTACCCTGAGCAATTCCTGCAGTGATGTCCTGGAGCTCAGATGAATGACCTCCAACAACCATAACCATCTTCCTTCACGCTAGTTATGACTCCAGCCAGCTGAGGGTTTTCCCCCTGATTCCCATTGACCTCAGTTTTGCTAGGGCTCCTTGATGCCATACTCGTTCAAATGCTGCCTTGATGTCAAGGGCAGTCACTCTCACCTCACCTCTTGAGTTCAGCTCTTTTGTCCATGTTTGAACCAAGGCTGTAATGAGGTCAGGAGCTGAGTGGCCCTGGCGGAACCCAAACTGAGCGTCACTGAGCAGGTTATTGCTAAGCAAGTGCCGCTTGGTGGCACTATTGATGACACCTTCCATCACTTTACTGATGATTGAGAGCAGGCTGATGGGATGGTAATTGGCCGGGTTGGACTTGTCCTGCTTTTTGTGTAAAGGACATACCTGGGCAATTTTCCACATTGCAGGGTAAATGCCAGTGTTGTAGCTGTACTGGAACAGCTTGGCTCGGGGCGCGGCAAGTTTTGGAGCACAGGTCTTCAGTACTATTGCCAGAATATTGTCAGGTCCCATAGCCTTTGCAATATCCAGTGCCTTCAGTCGTTTCTTGATATCACGCGGAGTGAATCGAATTGGCTGAAGTCTGGCATCTGTGATGCTGGGAACTTCAGGAGGAGGGCGAGATGGATCATCAACTTGGCACTTCTGGCTGAACATTGTTGCAAAAGCTTCAGCCTTATCTTTTGCACTTATGTGCTGGGCTCCCCCATCATTGAGGATGGGGGTATTTGTGGAGCCACCTCCTCCAGTTAGTTGTTTAATTGACCACCGCCATTCACAGCTAGATGTGGCAGGACTGCAGAGCTTAGATCTGATCTGTTGGTTATGGGATCGCTTAGCTCTGTCTATCGCATGCTGCTTGTGCAGCTTGGCATGCAGATAGTCCTGCGTTGTAGCTTCACCAGGTTGACACCTCATTTTGAGGTATACCTGGTGCTGCTCCTGGCATGCCCTCCTGCACTCTTCATTGAACCAGGGTTGGTCTCCTGGCTTGATGGTAATGGTAATGGTAGAGTGGGGGATATGCCGGGCCATGAGGTTACAGATTGTGGTTGAGTACAATTCTGCTGCTGCTGATGGCCCACAGCACCTCATGGATGCCCAGTTTTGCATTGCTAGATCTGTTTGAAATCTATCCCATTTAGCACGGTGGTAGTGCCACACAACACGATGGATGGTATCCTCAATGTGAAGGCGGGACTTCGTCTCCACAAGGACTGTGCGGTGGTCACTCCTCCCAATACAGTCATGGACAGAGGCATCTGCGGCAGGCAGATTGGTGAGGACGAGATCAAGTATGTTTTTCCCTCGTGTTGGTTCCCTCACCACCTGCCGCAGACCCAGTCTAGCAGCTATTTCCTTTAGGACTCAGCCAGCTCGGTCAGTAGTGATGCTACCGAGCCACTCTTGGTGATGGACATTGTAGTCCCCCACCCAGAGTACATTTTGTGCCCTTGCCACCCTCAGTGCTTCCTCCAAGTGGTGTTCAACATGGTGGAGTACTGAGTCATCAGTTGAGGGAGGGCGGTCGGTGGTAATCAGTCGGAGGATACCTTGCCCATGTTTGACCTGATGCCTTAAGACTTCATGGGGTCCGGAGTTGATGTTGAGGACTCCCAGGGAAACTCTCTCCCTATTGTGTACCACTGTGCCACCACCTCTGGTGGGTCTGTCCTGCCGGTTGGACAGGACATACCCAGGGATGGTGATGGCAGTGTCCGGGACATTGTCTGTAAGGTATGATTCCGTGAGTATGACTATGTCAGGCTGTTGGGACAGCTCTCCCAACTTTGGCACAAGCCCCCAGATGTTAGTAAGGAGGACTTTGCAGGGTCGACAGGGCTATGTTTGCCGTTGTCGTTTCCGGTGCCTATGTCGATGCCAGGTAGTCCGTCCGGTTTCATTCCTTTTTATTGACTTCGTAGCGGTTTGGTACAACTGAGTGGCTTGCTAGGCCATTTCAGATGGCATGTAAGAGTTAACCACATTATTGTGGGTCTGGAGTCACATGTCGGCCAGACCAGGTAAGGACAACAGATTTACTTCCCTAAAGGACATTAGAGAACTAGATGGGTTTTTACAACAATCGACAATGGTTTCATGGCCATCATTAGACTAGCTTTTAATTCCAAATTTATTAATTAAATTCAAATTCCACCTTCTGCTGTGGTGGGATTTGAACACATGTCCCCAGAAAAATACCCTGGGTCTCTGGGTTACTAGTCCAGTGATAATACCACTACGTCACTGCCTGTACAATGTCTGTTGATATGAGGGGTTCAGGTTGTTCAGTACAGCTCAGGGTTTGTACAGTGTTTGGTGATGTGAAGAGCCCAGGTTGTTCAGTACAGTTCAGGATCTCTACAATGTCTGTTGATATGAGGGGTCCCGGTTGTTCAGTACAGTTCAGGGTCTCTCCAATGTCTGTTGATATGAGGGGTCCCGGTTGTTCAGTACAGCTCAGGGTCTGTACATTGTTTGGTGATGTGAAGAGCCCAGGTTGTTCAGTACAGTTCAGGATCTCTACAATGTCTGTTGATATGAGGGGTCCCGGTTGTTCAGTACAGTTCAGGGTCTCTCCAATGTCTGTTGATATGAGGGGTCCCGGTTGTTCAGTACAGTTCAGGGTCTGTACAATGTCTGTTGATATGAGGGGTCCAGGTTGTTCAGTACAGTTCAGGGTCTGTACAATGTCTGTTGATATGAGGGGTCCAGGTTGTTCAGTACAGTTCAGGGTCTGTACAATGTCTGTTGATATGAGGGGTCCAGGTTGTTCAGTACAGTTCAGGGTCTGTACAATGTCTGTTGATATGAGGGGTCCAGGTTGTTCAGTACAGTTCAGGGTCTGTACAATGTCTGTTGATATGAGGGGTCCAGGTTGTTCAGTACAGTTCAGGGTTTGTACAATGTCTGTTGATATGAGGGGTGCAGGTTGTTCAGTACAGTTCAGGGTTTGTACAATGTCTGTTGATATGAGGGGTCCAGGTTGTTCAGTACAGTTCAGGGTTTGTACAATGTCTGTTGATATGAGGGGTGCAGGTTGTTCAGTACAGTTCAGGGTCTGTTCAATGTCTGTTGATATGAGGGGTGCAGGTTGTTCAGTACAGTTCAGGGTCTGTACAATGTCTGTTGATATGAGGGGTCCCGGTTGTTCAGTACAGTTCAGGGTCTGTACAATGTCTGTTGATATGAGGGGTCCAGGTTGTTCAGAACAGTTCAGGGTCTGTACAATGTCTGTTGATATGAGGGGCCCTGGTTATTCAGTACAGTTCAGGGTCTGTACAATGTCTGTTGATATGAGGGGTCCCGGTTGTTCAGTACAGTTCAGGGTCTGTACAATGTCTGTTGATATGAGGGGTCCCGGTTGTTCAGTACAGTTCAGGGTCTGTACAATGTCTGTTGATATGAGGGGTCCCGGTTGTTCAGTACAGTTCAGGGTCTGTACAATGTCTGTTGATATGAGGGGTCCCGGTTGTTCAGTACAGTTCAGGGTCTGTACAATGTCTGTTGATATGAGGGGTCACGGTTGTTCAGTACACTTCAGGGTCTGTACAATGTCTGTTGATATGAGGGGTCCCGGTTGTTCAGTACAGTTCAGGGTCTGTACAATGTCTGTTGATATGAGGGGTCCCGGTTGTTCAGTACAGTTCAGGGTCTGTACAATGTCTGTTGATATGAGGGGTCCCGGTTGTTCAGTACAGTTCAGGGTCTGTTCAATGTCTGTTGATATGAGGGGTCCAGGTTGTTCAGTACACTTCAGGGTTTGTACAGTGTTTGGTGATATGAGGGGTCCAGGTTGTTCAGTACAGTTCAGGGTCTGTACAATGTCTGTTGATATGAGGGGTCCCGGTTGTTCAGTACAGTTCAGGGTCTGTACAATGTCTGTTGATATGAGGGGTCCTGGTTGTTCAGTACAGTTCAGGGTCTGTACAATGTCTGTTGATATGAGGGGTCCCGGTTGTTCAGTACAGTTCAGGGTCTGTACAATGTCTGTTGATATGAGGGGTCCAGGTTGTTCAGTACACTTCAGGGTTTGTACAGTGTTTGGTGATATGAGGGGTCCAGGTTGTTCAGTACAGTTCAGGGTCTGTTCAATGTCTGTTGATATGAGGGGTCCAGGTTGTTCAGTACACTTCAGGGTCTGTACAGTGTTTGGTGATATGAGGGGTCCAGGTTGTTCAGTACAGTTCAGGGTCTGTACAATGTCTGTTGATATGAGGGGTCCAGGTTGTTCAGTACAGTTCAGGGTCTGTACAATGTCTGTTGATATGAGGGGTCCAGGTTGTTCAGTACAGTTCAGGATCTGTACAATGTCTGTTGATATGAGGGGTCCAGGTTGTTCAGTGCAGTTCAGGATCTGTACAATGTCTGTTGATATGAGGGGTCCAGGTTGTTCAGTACAGTTCAGGACCTGTACAATGTCTGTTGATATGAGGGGTCCAGGTTGTTCAGTACAGTTCAGGGTCTGTACAATGTCTGTTGATATGAGGGGTCCAGGTTGTTCAGTACAGTTCGGGGTCTGTACAATGTCTGTTGATATGAGGGGTCCAGGTTGTTCAGTACAGTTCAGGATCTGTACAATGTCTGTTGATATGAGGGGTCCAGGTTGTTCAGTACAGTTTAGGGTCTGTACAATGTCTGTTGATATGAGGGGTCCAGGTTGTTCAGTACAGTTCGGGGTCTGTACAATGTCTGTTGATATGGGGGGTCCAGGTTGTTCAGTACAATTCGGGGTTTGTACAGTGTTTGGTGATATGAGGGGTGCAGGTTGTTCAGTACAGTTCAGGGTCTGGACAATGTCTGTTGATATGAGGGGTCCAGGTTGTTCAGTACAGTTCAGGGTCTGTACAATGTCTGTTGATATGAGGGGTCCAGGTTGTTCAGTACAGTTCAGGGTCTGTACAATGTCTGTTGATATGAGGGGTCCAGGTTGTTTCGTACAGTTCAGGGTTTGTACATTGTTTGGTGACGTGGGGTCCCAGGTTATAAATTGGTTTATGGTCAGTATCTCTTGAACTAGGTAGTTTGGTTCTTGTGTTATTTTATGTTACAGAGCAAACTTTAACAGTATTCTATTTGTAAACTTTCAGTTTCTGGCAATTGTTGTAAACCTTCTTTTGAAAATATGCCATTTTGTGCGTAGCAGGAGGCCGGGGCTGGGTAAATAAGAAGTCAAGTCACAATCCATTTTGTTGAATGATTTTGTCTTGTGTCTATGCACACTAAGGGTTGCTGCTGTTAGTGGTGTCTAGTACTTTATTCTACGATGTGATGGGTTGGTGGCAGTGTTGGCATGGCAACAGAATTCTGAAATCAACATGAGGTTGTTTGTGATGCATTGAATTATGGGTAATCAGATACAATCTGGTATGATGTGTTCTTGTAGAAAAGAACAACAACAACTTATATTTATATAACAGTTTTAACATAATAAAAGGGTATTCCAGAGCTTGGGGTCGAGGCAATTGAAGGCACAGCCACCAATGGTAGAGCAATTAAAATCAGGATGCACAAGAGGCCAGAATTACAGGAGTGAGGATATCTTGGAGGGTTGTAGAGCTGGAGGAGATTACAGAGATAGAGAGGGGTGAGACCATTGAGGGATTTGAAAACAAGAATGAGAATTTTAAAATGACTGGGAGCTAGTGTAGGTCAGCAAGCTCAGAGGTGGTAGGGGAACGGGACTTGGTGCAAGTTAAGAAACAGTCAGCAGAGTTTTGGATGACCTCAAGTTTACGGAGAGTAGAATGTAGCAGACCAGGCAGGAGTGTTTTGGAATAGTCAAGTCATGAAGACTTGAATGAGGGTTTCAGCTGAGACAGGGGCGAAGTCTGGCAACATTACAGAAGTGGAAATAGGCAGCCTTGGTGATGGCATGAATATGAAGTTGAATCTTCATGGGGTAAAATGAAACACCAAGGTTGGCAAACAGGCCGGTTACTGTTTGGGACTTGTTTTGGTGTTGCAGATCCTCTTAGAGCCTCCAATCAGAGGGAAGGGAGAGCCACAATGAAGGGTATGTGATAGAACCTTCAGGTTCCTCTGTGCCTGGGTCCCCCTGGCCGCTCCTTCGGGGCAAAGGGGATGGAGAATGGAGAACACCCTGTACCAACTCACTTAAACATGCCAGCACCTGGCGGTAGTGCAGGCACTGCCCCGTCCACCCCTTTCCCCCCCACCTCCAACTTCAGGGAAGCCTCGGAAATAGCAAAGCAGGTAAAAGGTTAGGGGCTGGAGACTTTTCCTCACAACATTTAAGAATTATTTAGAAAGGAATTGAAGCGCCATAGCTTACAAGGCTACGGGCCAAGTGCTGGAAAATGGGATTGGAATAGATATAAAAACAAGAAATGCTGGAACCACTCAGCAGGTCTGGCAGCATCTGTAAAAAGAGAAGCAGAGTTAACGTTTCGGGTCAGTGACCCTTCTTCGGAACTGACAAATATTAGAAAAGTCACAGGTTATAAGCAAGTGAGGTGGGGGTGGGGCAAGAGATAACAAAGGAGGTCTAGATTGGACCAGGCCACATAGCTGACCAAAAGGTCACGGAGCAAAGGCAAACAATATGTTAATGGTGTGTTGAAAGACAAAGCATTAGTACAGATTAGGTGTAATATACTGAATATTGAACAGCAGCAAGTGCGAACCTGAAAAAAACAGTGGGTAAGCAAACTGAACAGACTAAGATGAAATGAAATAAATGCAAAAAAAAAATGTAAAAAAGAATGTAAAAAAAAAGGAAGAAAAAATGACTAAAAATGAAAGTAAAATGGGGGGCTGTCATGCTCTGAAATTATTGAACTCAATGTTCATTCCGGCAGGCTGTAGTGTGCCTAATCGGTAAATGAGATGCTGTTCCTCGAGCTTGCGTTGATGTTCACTGGAACACTGCAGCAATCCCAGGTCAGAGATGTGAGCATGAGAGCAGGGGGGAGTGTTGAAATGGCAAGTAACCGGAAGCTCAGGGTCCTGCTTGCGGACTGAGCGGAGATGTTCCGCAAAGCGGTCACCCAGTCTGCGCTTGGTCTCCCCAATGTAGAGGAGACCACACTGTGAGCAGCGAATACAGTATACTACATTGAAAGAAGTACAAGTAAATCGCTGCTTCACCTGAAAGGAATGTTTGGGGCCTGGGATAGTGAGGAGAGAGGAGGTAAATGGGCAGGTATTACACCTCCTGCGATTGCAGGGGAAAGTGCCATGGGACGGGGACGAGGTGGTGGGGGTAATGGAGGAGTGGACCAGGGTGTCACGGAGGGAACAATCCCTTCGGAATGCTGACAGGGGAAGGGAGGGGAAGATGCGACTGGTAGTGGCATCACGCTGGAGGTGGCAGAAATGGCGGAGGATGATCCTTTGGATATGGAGGCTGATGGGGTGGAAAGTGAGGACAAGGGGAACCCTGTCACGGTTCTGGGAGGGAGGGGAAGGGGTGAGGGTAGAGGTGCGGGGAATGGGCCGGACACGGTTGAGGGCCCTGTCAACCACAGTGGCTGGGGAATCCTCGGTTGAGGAAAAAGGAGGTCATATCAGAAGCACCGTCATGGAAGGTAGCATCATCAGAGCAGATGCGTCGGAGATGGAGAAACTGGGAGAATGGAATAGAGTCCTTACAGGAGGTAGGGTGTGAAGAAGTGTAGTCGAGGTAGCTGTGGGAGTCGGTGGGCTTATAATGGATATTAGTAGACAACCTATCCCCAGAGATGGAGACAGAGAAGTCGAGGAAGGGAAGGGAAGTGTCAGAGATGGACCATGTAAAGGTGAGAGAAGGGTGGAAATTGGAAGCAAAGTTGATAAAGTTTTCCAGTTCGGAGCGGGAGCAGGAAACGGCACCGATACAGTCATCAATGTACCGGAAAAAGAGTTGGGGGAGGGGGCCTGAGTAGGACTGGAACAAAGAATGCTCGACATATCCCACAAAAAGACAGGCATAACTAGGACCCATGCGGGTACCCATAGCGACACCTTTTACCTGAAGGAAGTGCGTGGAGTTGAAGGAGAAGTTGTTCAATGTGAGAACAAGTTCAGCCAGGCGGAGGAGGGTGGTGGTGGATGGGGACTGGTTGGGCCTCTGTTCCAGGAAGCAGCGGAGAGCCCTCAAACCATCCTGGTGGGGGATGGAGGTGTGGAGCGATTGGACGTCCATAGTGAAGAGGAGGCGGTTGGGACCAGGAAACTGGAAATTGTCAAAATGACGTAGGGCGTCAGAAGAGTTACGGATGTAGGTGGGAAGAGACTGGACCAGCGGAGAAAAGATAGAGTCTAGATAGGAGGAAATAAGTTCAGTGAGGGCAGGAGCAGGCTGACACAATGGGTCTGCCGGGACAGTCCCGTTTGTGGATTTTGGGAAGGAGTTAGAAGCGGGCTGTCCGGGGTTGTGGGACTATGAGGTTGGAAGCTGTAGAGGGAAGATCTCCAGAGGAGATGAGGTCAGTGACAGTCCTTTGGACGGTGGCTTGATGTTCGGTGGTGGGGTCATGGTCCAGAGGGAGGTAGGAAGAAGTGTCCGTGAGTTGGCGTTGAGCTTCTGCAAGGTAGAGGTCGGTACGCCATACGACAACAGCACCATCCTTGTCTGCAGGTTTGATTACCATGTCGGGGTTAGACCTGAGAGAACGGAGTGCCTCAAGTTCAGAGGGGGACAGGTTAGAGTGAGTGAGGGGGGCAGAGAAATTGAGATGACCAATGTCTCGCTGACAGTTTTCAATGAAGAGATCAAGAGCGGGTAAGAGGCCAGGGGAGGGGTCCAGGTAGAGGGAGAATGCTGGAGGTGGGTGAATGGGTCTGCTGGTCGGGGGGAGGACTCCTGGTCAAAGAAGTGAGCCCAGAGACAGAGACGACGGAAGAAGAGCTCAACGTCATGCCTCATCTGTGCTGGTAATCCCTACAATGGGACAACACAATAAGGCTTTTGGTAGCTGAGGCAATCCTCAAATATGCTGATGTGGCAGCAACTTTAGAAAATGCAGCCCAAGGAGACCAAAGTTAAAGTGTTATTAAATAATATGGTAATGTAGTAGGAATTGCAATTGGAGGAAGGCATAGTTAATCTTCCATTGTCAGCATTCTTATAAACTATTGATAATTCCTGAGGGTTTCCTTGCTTTGGAATGTTGACATGATGCTCTCCACTTCATCCTTGAGCAGTTTTGACAAGAAGTTCCAAGTCTCTGATATTTTCTCAGCACATTTACAGGGTTTCAGTATCATGAATGATAGCACAGTTGCAGTAGGAAAGACATGCAATTGGTTACAATTGACCAAGAGGTCATCAAACCCCGGAGAATAGATTAACTGAGCTCCCACCCGCGATTCTTCAATGAATGCCTACAACAGGCGGGATCTCAGTTAGCCTACCCTCCGGGGTTTGATTTCTGACCCTAAACATCACGCTCGCCCTCCTGCCATTTTACAGAAAGTGCTGCCAAGGATGTGAAAGACCGACCGCACAAGATCAGATTTCTCTTGCATGTTCCTTACCTTGCTTCTCAATAGTATTCACTGCGAATTCTAACCTCTCAGCCACAAGGCATTTATAGGTAATTCCCTTTGCTCCCTCTAGCCTTCAACCTCTTGCCATTGCAACCTTTCTTGTTCTCTCTGCTTCCCCTCTGCTTCGACTATCTTTAATGTTTTTATTCATCACCAACCCCTCAGGCTGTTTATCCTGTCAGTTCCATTTAATATGTCCTTCCTTTCATCAAAAGCCTCAAGTGTGTTTAAACACTTCAGTATGCTTGTCCCGACATCTCCAACCCTCAATATGGTTATCCCTCCACCCCAACAACAACAAACAAAAGCAACTGTCACAAATAGATGCGAACCCCCTGTAAATTGTGTTTTGGGCATTTGAGTAGGAATGTCGACCGCCATTTTATACAGCATGTTTTAAATCTTACTTTTATGTTCCAATCATTAAAATGGAGGAGGGAGATCATGTGGTACAGCTTGTCCAAGAGACCACCTTTTTCAGCCTGCTGAATTTGAAACTGTACCAGTTGAGGCAACATCTAGTTTGGAGGACACACCTGCCTAGCAGACAGCTAGAGCCTGCCTGGAACTGCACTGCTCTCTCTCTAGGCCTTTTCAGCAAGAAAAATCAAAAAGACAAGCTGCAAAAACAGCAGGAAAGTCTGATTTCCACCAGCTTCCTCTCCGGCTAAAAGAAGGTGACTTCAGCAATTTCAGCTGTCTCCATTTATACCCGAGAGTGCCAGAAGAAGCAGAAATTTGTAAGAGAAGAGATATTTCCAACAACTCCTGCCCTATTCAGCATTTCTAATTGGTGACCTCCAATGTTTGGACTTTTTTGATATTTTAACGGACACTAGCTTTATCTCAAATCCATATTAGCTAATAGTTAAGAGAATTTTCTACTTAGTAAATGTCCTTGCCTTTTTATGCCTTTCACCTTTCCCTGCACGTGTGTAAGCGTGCGTGGCGAAATTAAACCCCTTCCCGAGTTTAAGAGTGTGTAAATAAACCCTAATTCTTTTTTCTGATTTTAAAAACTGTGTTGTTGATGCGGTTTTTATTCGGGTTTAAGGGAGGGAAAGAAATTCAATAACTAATCTATTTACAGACAGCTGGTTGGAAGAACAGGGAAATTTGGTTCAGAGAAAAAAGAGATTAAGTACTTGTTCGTAACACAACAACAACCTACAATTATATAGTGGTTTTAATGTAGAACTATGTTCCAAACTGCTTCGCAGGGTGTAAAAAGGGACGCCGCCAAGACAAAGAAGGGGATATTAGGAGGCGTGACCAAAAGCTTGATTCAGAGGTTGTTTTTAAGGAGGGAGCTAAAGGAGGAGAGGGAGCTGGGGTTGTGGGGTGGAAAACCTATGGTAAGGGGCCTAGGTGGCTGAAGGCACAGCTGCCAATGGTGGGTGTAGGGAGAGAGAGATGTAAAAGAGGTCAGATTCAGAGTAATGCAGAGATCTGGGAAGTTCTCGAGCTGGAAGAAGTTACAAATATAGGATTTGAAGGGAATTAAACATGAGGATGCTAATTTTAAATTGAGGGTTTTGAGAACCAGTGCACAAAGAACAAAGAACAGTACAGCACAGGAACAGGCCATTTGGCCCTCCAAGCCTGCGTCGATCTTGATGCCTGCCTAAACTAAAACCTTCTGCACTTCCGTATCCCTCTATTCCCATCCTATTCATGTATTTGTCAAGATGCCTCTTAAACGTCGCTATCGTACCTGCTTCCACCACCTCCCCCGGCAGCAAGTTCCAGGCACTCACCACCCTCTGTGTGAAGAACCTGCCTCGCACATCCCCTCTAAACTTTGCCCCTCTCGCCTTAAACTTATGTCCCCTAGTAACTGACTCTTCCACCCTGGGAAAAAGCTTCTGACTATCCACTCTGTCCATGCCACTCATAACTTTGTAAACCTCTATCATATCGCCCCTCCACCTCTGTTGTTCCAGTGAAAACAATCCAAGTTTATCCAACCTCTCCTCATAGCTAATGCCCTCCAGACCAGGCAACATCCTGGTAAACCTCCTCTGTACCCTCTCCAAAGCCTCCACGTCCTTCTGGTAGTGTGGCGACCAGAATTGCACGCAATATTCTAAGTGTGGCCTAACTAAAGTTCTGTACAGCTGCAGCATGACTTGCCAATTTTTATACTCTATGCCCTGACCGATGAAGGCAAGCATGCCGTATGCCTTCTTGACTACCTTATCCACCTGCGTTGACACTTTCAGTGACCTGTGGACCTGTACGCCCAGATCTCTCTGCCTGTCAATACTCCTAAGGGTTCTGCCATTTACTGTATACTTCTCACCTGCATTAGACCTTCCAAAATGCATTACCTCACATTTGTCCGGATTAAACTCCATCTGCCATTTCTCCGCCCAAGTCTCCAACCAATCTATATCCTGCTGTATCCTCTGACAATCCTCATCACTATCCGCAACTCCACCAACCTTTGTGTCATCCGCAAACTTACTAATCAGAGCAGCTACATTTTCTTCCAAATCATTTATATATACTACAAAGAGCAAAGGTCCCAGCACTGATCCCTGCGGAACACCACTAGTCACATCCCTCCATTCAGAAAAGCACCCTTCCACTGCTACCCTCTGTCTTCTATTACCGAGCCAGTTCTGTATCCATCTTGCCAGCTCACCTCTGATCCTGTGTGACTTCACCATTTGTACCAGTCTGCCATGAGGGACCTTGTCAAAGGCTTTACTGAAGTTCATATAGATAACATCCACTGCCCTTCCTTCATCAATCATCTTTTTCACTTCCTCAAAAAACTCAATCAAATTAGTGAGACACAACCTCCCCTTCACAAAACCATGCTGCCTCTCGCTAATAAGTTTGTTTGTTTCCAAATGGGAGTAAATCCTGTCCCGAAGAATCCTCTCTAATAATTTCCCGACCACTGACGTAAGGCTCACCGGCCTATAATTTCCTGGATTATCCTTGCTACCCTTTTTAAACAAAGGAACAACATTGGCTCTTCTCCAGTGCTCTGGGACCTCACCTGTAGCCAATGAGGATGCAAAGATTTCTGTCAAGGTAGGTAAACAAGTCCAGGGATGATGGATTAGTGGGACTTGGTCTGCGATGGATAGGTGCCACAATGTTTTGAATGAGCTGAAGTTTACCAAATGTGGAGGAATGAGAGGAAACCACTGGAATATATAGAATAGAGTTAGGACATGACAAAGGTATGGATGAAAGTTTCAGTAGCAGATGCACTGGGACAGGTGCGGATCTAGGCAATGTTATGGCAATGGATAAAGGGGAGAAGGTTTTTTGGAGATGGTTGGCAGTGGAGTAAAGAAGCTAGGGATTACCTTTGCTCCCCAGGATGGTCATGGAGTGGTGGGAGGTTTTAGCAGTGATGAATGAGGCCTTGATAGTGCTTGATCTGGTGCAGCCAGATCAGGAGATGAATAGCTTAACCAGTTGTGCACCAGATACGCTCAAGTCTATATCCACTGGACTCAGTCTCTTCATCCCTAATCTCCACTGTGCTTCTCCTTTCACCTTCAGCCTTTCATTATTCCTTTCTGTGCATTCCTGCTGCAGCTCCTCCCTATCTCTTCATTAACTCCTATCAAATATTTAACTTATTCCCGCAGGGAAGCTGCTTAAACTGCAAATAACACATCCTTTTCCTTAATGAGAAATTAATATAAACCTTTTTTAGAGCTCACTCCCTCCGTAAGCATTGAGCAACTATTCCTCAATATTGAGAGAGAGGCCACATTTTCTTCTGAATGCTTACACCTCTGCAGTTGTTATTAATCTAATTGTGTCGCTAGTAATTACATCTAGTGATGGGGGAATGCAACAGTATAAATCCTCTCTGTACTGGGCAGAACATTTCTGTATCTGTTAAGCATATTATAGTCATCTCAGCAGGTTACAAAGGAAGTTCCACTCAGGCTCAGCTTTTCTGATTCACAGACCAGGTGGAGTCCGAAGCAACCATTTTGCAAGTACACTGTCAGTGGGAAAAACTTGCATGTCAGAACATTGGCACAGAAACAGGCCATTTGTACTGATTGTTCCATGCCAGTGTTTACACAAGCATTCTTCCATCCTACTTCATCTAACCCTATCAGTTTAACCTTCTATTCCTTTCTCCCTCATGTACTCATCTAGCGCCCCCTGAAATGCATCTATGCTATTCACTTCAGCTACTCCTTGTGCTAATGAGTTCAACATTCTAACCTCTCTTTGAGTAAAGAAGTTTCTCCTGAATTATCTATTGGATTTATTAGCGACTATCTTATATTTATGGCCCCTAGTTTTGGCTTCCCACAGACAGAAACATCTAGCCCCATCCAACCTTTTCATAATTAGTCATATGGTAGAACAGAACTTGAGTATTGCTGAAAATAGCAACATTTTGTCAAAGCTTTTCGTCTTGCACTCATCAGGACAAGTCGCAAGAATACCAATGTAAGAGAAACAACAAATTTATACTGCACGAGAAGAGACTGCTGATTGGTTAGCAAGTGGACTCTGATTGGTAGAGGCGTTTCCATGGAGAATGCACCAATTTAAGGTGACCGACAGTTAACTGCCAAGCTTTGTTTGAAATTTAAACCAGACAGCTTGACTCTGATTGGTCAAGGCATTGCCCTGAGGAATGAACCAGCAAATGGCTGTCACTTATTTTGTTTCGCTGAAACAGGTGCAATGTGTGTACATGTTCTTTCTGTCTGCAAAGAACAGGGGTCTGTGCATTAATATATGTAGCTTCCAGTATGCGTAAATGCGCCAGCCACACTGCGAGCCCTACTGACAATCTTAAATTGGTTGTCAGCATAATTCTTAGCACACTGAGGGTCATTTAGCAAATGTTCTCCAATCACGGAATCACATCTAATTTTGGACCTTGTGTTTTGAGTTTTGCAAGCATGGGCCGGTTGGGTACGGCCTGTACCTTGCCCGTGGCGAAAAGCTGAAGGGATACGATCCGCCAGTCTTTGGGCCGTACGGCCTATATACCTAGCATTACACTGGCACTGAAATTCATATATCACATTACTGATTTGTGTGATAGGCAGAGCGTCTTTTGGGCTTGACGGCAGCATCCTGTTAGTGGCAAACACTACACGTGTTGCTACTGCGTGGTAGCAGCGTGAAACAGCTAGCTTCACCTGTTGCTCAAATTTTTCGGATACTTTACCCTTCCAGTGTAATTTGAGGTAGGCAGGGCACTTTTCAGGGCCAAAAATGATGGCCTTAGATCCGTTCATAAGTTTGCACGATATACAGCGAGAAATGATCTGATCAGGGTAGCTATTGTCATGCAGGATGCCTTTGATTTGCCCTATTTCAGCATCAAACTTGCATGGTGAGCAAATGGCTCAGGCACTATTTACGAGGCTGCCGATAAGGACAATCCTATCGTGTGTGGAACTGTAAGAATCCCAACACGTATATTGGCCAGTGAAAGTAGGTTTGCGGTAGACCGTGGTAGAGAATCCTTTAACAGTTTTCTCAACTAGTACGTCAAGGAAAGGGAGCTCATTTGACTGTTCCATTTCAAAGGTGAATTTGAGCGCAGGATGGAGCCCATTAAGACGTGTAGGAAATTATTACATGCAGCTGCGGATTCAAATATAGCAAACGTATCAGCTACATATCGGAAATATGCAAGAGGTAGGAGGTTAGCTGTCATTCCCTCGAAGCCATGTTTCTCATGGAACCCAACAAAGATGTTTACGAGAGCTGGGCCTAGAGGGGATCGCATGGCAACACCATCTATTTGGGCATATATGGTGTCATTAAAACTGAACTCAACTGCATGAGTTGCCGATTTCATAAGTTCAATGAATACTGATTCATGCAATGGTCGCGGGCCTAGATCGCCATGATATAGTGCTGCAGCGCAAATATCTATGGTGTCCTTAAGTGGTACATTGGTGAATAGGCTAACGATGTCAAATGAGCACATGGAAAAGGCATTGCTATCTATATGCAAGTCCTGTACGGTCTTCGCAAATGTGAAGGAATCCTTCACCGTGTCTGTGGTGAACTTGCTCAAAACTAGTCGCAACAGTTCACCATTGGCCATTTGGCCAATTAATGTTGTGCAGAACCAGTCATCCATAAGATAGGGTGTAGAGGGACATCACTTCTGTGTGTGTTGGGCAGCCCATACATACGTGGACGCAACGAGCCGTGAGGACGAACCCTGTCATATATATCACCTGGCAGCTCATTGCTCTTACATAAGTCCAGCAAGCATTTTTTTTTTATCTTACTTTCGAGCAGGGCTGTCCGGTCATGTTGAGCGGCAGGTCCAAGCTTCGACAAAATATCTCTATTTTCAGCAATACTTTTCATAATTTTTAGGTCACCTCTCAGACTTTTTGCTATAGAAAAAAAGCTCCAGTCTGTTCAGTCTTTTAGGGGTCATCCACCTATAACAGGGTCATCAAATCATAGAATGGTTACAGTACAGAAGGAGGCCGTTCAGCCCATCATGTCTGTGCTGGCTTGCTGCGGGAGCAACTCAGCTAGACCCGCTCCCCTGCCTTTTCCCCGTAGCCCTGTAAATCTTTTCCCTTCAGATAATTATTCAATTCTCCATTGAAAGCCATGATTGAATCTGCAGTGTATTCCAGATTCTAACCACTTGCTGTGTAAAATAGATTTTCCCTCATGTCGATGTTGCTTCTTTTGCCAATCACCTTAAATTGATGTCCTCTGGTTCTGGATCCTTCTGCCAACAGGAACAGTTTCTCCCTATCTACTCTGTCCAGACCCCTCATGATTTTGAACACCTCTATCAAATCTCCTCTCAACCTTCTCCAAGGAGAACAGTCGCTGCTTTGCTAATCTATCCACTTAATTGAAGTCTCTCATCCCTGGAAACATTCTCATAAGTCTTTCCTGCACCCTCTCCAATGCCTTCACATAGTTCAGTTTCCACAGCAAGCTTAAGGACTTTAAAATTGAAGCTTGGCCACTTGGTCACTGCTTCATGATATACCTCGACTTCTCTTTCAATCATTATGTTGTGGGTAACAATTTCTAGCATGGGCCTTAGTTCTTGGCTGGATAGTCTACTTGAGTTCAGATCATGAAAGTTGAAATTTGGTATTGATTATGCTAGTTCTGAATCATATATCACATGGCTGCAATCACCACTCCTTCACCAATACTGCTGCTTTAAGGTAAAGAGGTGCCCCAAGTTTCTTCATAAATTGGTGTTTGGGAATGAAACATGAAGGAAAGAAAAAATAAAGAACTTCCATTTCTATAGCACCTTTCACATTCCAAAGCATTTTACAGCCAATGCTGTACTTTTGAAGTGCGCTGACTGTTATGATGTGGGAAATACAGCAGCCAATTTATACAAAGCAAGCTCCCACAATGGCAATGTGGAATGGTCAGATAATCTATTTAAATGATGTTGCTTGAGGGATAAATATTGGCCAGGACACCAGGAAGAACTCACCTGCTCTTCTTCAAAATAGTGCCATGAGATCTTTTACATCCACCTGAGAGGGTGACAGGGCCTCAGTTTAACATCTTTTCTGAAAGGTGGCATCTCCTCAGTTCTGCACTGGAGGGCAAGCCTAGATGTTGAGCCCGGGTGTTTGGCGTGGGGCTTGAACTCACAACCGTCTGACCAGTGTGCTACTCACTGAGCCACAGCTGACACAGGAAGAGGTTAGGAGGGTTGACCAAAGGCTTGTCAGAGGAAATGGGTTTTAGGGATGTTTTTAAAGGTGGAGTGAGAGGCAGAGAGCCAGAGAAGTTTAGGGAAGAAGCAATCGGAATAGAGTTTTGTCACCACTGCTGGTGCAACAGGCTTTAAGAAACTGTATAGGGATCTGAAGACAAAAGAACAGAAGCGCTTAGGAGGGAATGTAGGGTTGATTTGCATCCTTATATGCTACTTGACGTGTATGAGCTGGCGAGTGGCATGCAAAGTTCATGCCACATAAGTGTCAGGCAATTACCATCTCCAACAAGGAAACGCCCAACTACCTCTTCCTGACTTTAAATGGAACCGCCGTCGCTGAATTGCACCTATTTCTTGAGGGTTCACGGCTGACTAGCTTAACTAGACCAGCCATATCAGTATCATGGGTATAAGAGCACAGACTGGGTATTCTGCGATGGGTCACTCATCTCCTGACCCCTAAAAACCTCGCGATGATCCATAAAGATTCAAGTCAAGAGTGAAAGTATTTTTATGGACAAATGTAGTCACAACAGTGCTTAAGAAGCTCAACCCTCCAGTTAGACTGTTTGCAGCACTATGGGAGCACCCTCACCATATAGTCTGCAACGGTTTAAAAAAAAGGCCCACCACCAACTTCTCAAAGGCAACTTGAAGATACATTGCCATTCCTTCATTGTCACTGGGTCAGATCTTGGAATTCCTAACCAACATCATTGTGGGAACAGCATCATTACAGGGACTGTGACAGTTCAAGAAGGAGACCAACATTAATCTCATCTGGAAAGATGAGCAAGAACTGGGGCCTTGCCAGCTTCATGTGCATCCATGAAAGTTCTTTTCAAGAAAGGATAAAAAAATGTACACAAGAGCATTTAGACTGGGTGAATGGGGCCTGCAGCTTCTAACTTCAGTATGAATCGATTTGATTTCACCTCATTTTCTGTCTTCAGTGATGTTGAAGGATGATTACATCAGTGTGTTTCAGGCTGGTATCTTGGATCTTCAATTGCTGTTGCAAAATGTATGGAGGGAAGAAAACATTTGGATTTGTAGCTTGAGTTAATTATTTTCTCGGGAAACCGCAATCTTGCCTCTGTCACTTTGACATAAGGATGGTCAAATAAGGGAAGTTTCACTGCAGTGCTGATAAGAACTACTTGTTACCCTTAGTTAACCTGAGACACATCAAAGGAGGAACAGTTTGCTACAAAACAAAGCAAATTCATCTGACATTGCATCTAACAAAATGGTTACAGTTATAGACCTGTGATCATAAGCATAATAATACAACTTTAACTTCTGCAGTCAAAACAGTGTGGTACAAAAGCGTACAATTATCAACATGAATTGTGCATGTCGAGTGATTTGATAACAAAAGGAGTTAATATCTTTAATACAATGACAGGTTAAAGGATTTTTAGAGCTCCCCAACGACTGCAGTTAAAAACAATTTGTAATCATTTAAACTCCACTTTAAACCTTGGATGGTCATTTTACACCCAGCATGATTTTACATTCTGATCTGAACCCATGTAGTTGCAGCTGTCGAGTTAGATGTTAGGTTAAAATTGGGTAGTATGAATCACATACTTAGGGATGGATTCTGTTGCGCCAGCGGGGCTCTTGACACCAGGCTGAAAAGGCAGGGGGAACCCCGCCTAAGCCTTTTGGAGCCCCCCATGGCAAGATCTAATGGCGCTCAGGCACTTAAGTGCCCAGCACCAGGATCCCCATCCCTTTACAGATGGAGATCCCGCCTCCAAGAGCTGCTGGCCAATCACAGGGCCAGCAGCTCAGTAACATCAGCAACACCACTGGGAATGGTGGCCACTGCTGTTACTACAAGAGGCCTTGGACCCAGGCCCAGCGCTGGAGCCCGAACTCAAGGTAAGTGAGGCAGGGTCGTCAGGGCCAGACCAGTAGGTGGAGTGTTTCTTGGCAAGGCCATAGGCCACAGATTGCCTTCAGAAGAGGACCCCTTCCCCAATCCTGCAGGGAGGTTACCTTGTTTTACTGGGCAAGGCCCCCCCTCCCTCCCCTCCCCTACCCCAGCTGCTGGTTAAATCCCAGCAGCGGCAGGAAGAGACCCTTAAGTGGCTGGTAATAGACCACTCAATTGGCCTCTGGGAAGGAAGGCTGTCGTCAGCCTATCCCGCTCCCGACTAAATTCTGGTGTAACTGAAAGATTAGATGGCCAATTTACCTATCAACCTGCAAGTCTTTTGGCTTGTGGGAGGAAACCGGAGCACCCGGAGAAAACCCACGCAGACACAGGGAGAACTTGCAAACTCCACACAGGCAGTACCCGGAATCGAACCCGGGTCCCTGGAGCTGTGAGGCTGCAGTGCTAACCACTGCGTCACTGTGCCGCAGGGGACTGGCAAAGGAATTGGAGGAATATCATTCCTATTCCGCAAAAGCAACAGCCAATAATCCAGCGGCAAGATCCAGATGAAGATGAACAAACCCAAACCGAAGTGAATACTACAACCCGTGGAAACAAAAAAACAAGTCAGCAACCCAGACCTCCTACAAAACTACTGATTGTTCCAGACAGATTACAACCAGATCGGGGAGAGTTGTCAAACCTCCAATGTGACTGAATCTGTAAAGTCAGAGATTTGAGGCAAGACAGAGTAGTAGAGAAGTCATAAATTTATATATGCTTGGAAAAATGTTGGATAAAGACTTAGGGAGGAGATGTAGTATAAGGATGTAAAGGGTTAATACTGAAGACAGTGAGAGGCCCTGCCCACTTTCAGAGAGATGATGTAATGGTCACGTGAGATAGGTTTGAGAAGAAGGTGTAGCAGCACGAAGGATGCTAGCTTAGGTGGCTTGCAGATATTGTATATAATAACTAAATAATAAAGACTTATTAGTTAACCTTTACTGGAGTCTAAGACTTTCTCTAGCATGCCCTATAACGTTACTAATGCAAACACAACAATGCAACAGAAACCACTCTCCCTTCCCACTGCTCCCTCCAACTGTAAAGACCTTCTGAAAACCCAGCTTTCTGACCCAGCTTTCAGATCACCTCTCCCAACTTTCCCAGGCTATCTTGACTCACTTTCTTTTATCTAATTTAATTATTCCCCCACCAGCTTCATTACTCTTCAGTAAAACACTCTGGGATGTTTTCTCGATTAAGTGCACTATGTAAATATAAGCTGTTGTTAGTGACATTAAGAGCAAGAGTAGGCCCTTCAGACCCTCGAGAATGCTCCCCAATTTACTGGCTGATTGGAACCTCAATTTCATTTATCTACCTTTGCCTCATATCCCTTACCTCATAAAAATCTATTAATTTCAGTTCTTGTTCTTTGGAGACTTCTAAATAAGATAATGGCTTTCTCATGTGGCAGCCAATCTGCCTGATCAAAAAATTGAGCTAAATGATCTTTCTAGTTTTCTGTTTTCTCATGTTTCCACATCTTTGGTGTTATTGCTCTAACACCTGAAGTTGCAATTTAAAAGTTAGGATGCTGGACCATCTGGATGCTCATAATTATGAACTTCATCTTCTAGCTGTTATAAATTCTAATTATCTCAGAAAGCAATATAAATCTTCTCTCTTTTGTGTCTTTCAATGTTCTGGCAAGTATTGTTGTCCCAGTTCAGAAAGCCTTTCCCAATAGTTTTGTCCATTCAGCAATAAGGAAACTTTAGCCCTGCCTTTGGTGTTAGTTTTGCCTATATACCCCACACTTCTGTTACAGCAGTTCAAAGATGACTTTGTAATTATCTCCTTAACTAAATGGACAAGGCAATCCTCTTAGTCATCTGTTTCTAAGAATAGTAACAAGAACACTCATTTTTTAAAATGTATTCTTGGAATGTGGGCATTGCTAGCAAGGCTGGCATTTATTGCCCATTGCTTGTTGCCCTGAGAATGCAGTGGTGGGTCTTCTTCAAGACAATTGAATGGCTTGCTAGGCCATTTCAGACGGCAGTTAAGAGTCAACCACATTGCTGTGGGTCTGGAGTCACAAATAGACCAGACCAGGTGCCAATGGCAGATTTCCTTCCCAGAAGCGTGTTAGTAAAACAGATGGGTTTTTATGACAATCCAGTATTTTCATGGACGCCATTACTATACTAGCTTTTTATTCCAGATTTTATTTAATGAATTGAATGTAAATTCCCCAGCTGCCTTGGTGGGATTTGAACTCAAGTCATGAGATCATGGCTGAGATTTTACACCCGTCCCCATCCCTGGAGAAGTCTGGGAGGTGGCAGGGATGGAGGGGTTGAAAAATTGGATTGGATGTTGGGGGATGCTGTGCCCAACACCTACCCACCTCCACTGGTAATTTACCAATAGCGGGGGAGGTGATGGGCGGCCCGCCCACCTGCACACCCGCCATCTCACCCTAAAATACATGGGAACACCACCACCTGCAAGTTCCCCTCCAAGTCACACACCATCCTGACTTGGAACTATATCGCTGTTCCTTCACTGTTGCTGGATCAAAATCCTGGAACTCTCTTTCCAACAGCACTGTGGGTATACCTACCCCAAATGGACTGCAGCGGTTCAAGAAGGCAGCTCACCACCACCTTCTCAAGGACAATTAGGGATAGGCAATAAATGCTGGCCTGGTCAGTGACACCTACATCCCATGAATGGATTAAAAAAAAGGCCAATTGAGGCCCTTAAGGACCTTTTCCATCGTTGTTGGTATTTTACCAGTGGTGGATGGGCATTTTGCCACCTGGGGAGGCCATCTAGTAAAACATGGTGGCCTGCTTGCGGGCTGGCATTGGTGTCCCTCCTGATCTGCCACCATGTGCCCGATGAAGGGCCCCCCCACAGTAGCAGGGGCCATCTCCTGCTGCAAGGCTCCCCCATGCCCTTACAATCACCCCCCCCCCCATCACTGGAGCCTGGCTGATTTGCCCTGGTGGGAACGGACCCCACTTACCTTCTTCTCCGGCCTCCATTGGGTCGGGGGCCTGCTGCAGTCCCAGCAGTGGCCACCAGTGGTGCTGCTGGGACTGAAGAGCTGCTGGCCCTTTTATTGGGCGGGGCCACTGCATCCTCGTCAAATCCCAGTTATTAGTCTAGGCCTCTGAATTACTACAACAACAACAACTTGTGTTTATGGCATCTTTAATGTAATAAAACATCCCAAGAGGCTTTACAGGAGCATTATAAAACAATGTATGACACCGAGCCACTATAGGGATATTAGGTCAGATAACCAAAAACTTGATCAAGGAGGTCGTCATTGTCATCGCCGCCGTCAGTCCCTCAAAACGAGGATGACGTCAGCCAGGGTTCATGATTTGTGTGTCCTCAGGTGACTTGGCAGGCCAATCCTGGAACCACAGGTCTTTGTGCAAAGATAAGTGTTTCCCTGAGGGAGGTGGGGATTCTCAAGCCAGCGTCCTGGCCTCTGTCAATGCTTCTCTGGTGCAGAGTTTGCGCGGTCAGCTTCCAGCTGTGTTGTGGCTTGTTGGATGAGGCATCACCACATGGCATGGTTAGTGGCAAGTTCCTCCCAAACACTGATATCAATTTGGCCCCTTTTCAATGAGGCCTTCACAGTGTCATCCTTAAGTTGTGAAAAGGGGATTTGCTTTGGAAGCCAATTATCTGGCATGTAGATGCAATGTTCAGACCAGCGGAGCTGATTTCACGTAAACATGGTTGCAATGCTGGAGGGATTGCTTTGGTGAGGATACTGGAGTTTGTTTGCCTATCTTCCCATGTGACTTTGAGTATCCTGCGGAGACACCACTGGTGGAAATTCTCCAGCAACTGGAGGTGCCTTTGGTCGGTGACCCAAGTTTCGCTACATATAGAAGAGTGGTGACAACAATGGCATTGTAGGCTAAAGACTTTGTCCTGTTTTGGAGATCTCTGTTGTCGAAGACTTGGTTACACAATTTTTGGAAGGCTGTGCTGGCACAGTTGATACTGTGCTAGATCTCCACTTTGATGGTGATCTTTTGAGAAAGATAGCTACCAAGATATGGGAGGTGTTCATGACTTCCAAAGTCTCCCCATCAATAATAATAGCTGGGATGTAGGTGCTTGTCTGGGGGAGGGCTGATGGAGGATTTTGGTCTTGCTGATGTTCAGTGAGAGACCAACCCTTTTGTATCTGGAGTTGAAGAGGTTGAGGGTGGTCTGAATGTAACTTGTAATGTGGGTCACAGCTGCACAGTCGGCACATTGTAAGTCGCGAATGGGCTGGAGAGCCACTTTAGTCTTGGCTGTCAGACTGTTAAGGTTGAAAAGCTTCCTGTCGAGTTGAAATCCAATCATAACCCCTTGTGGAAGTTGGTCACAAATGAGTTCCATGACTAGGCTGGGGTAAAACAGTGAAGAGAATTGGCACAATCACATAGCCTTGCTTGATGCCCATTCAAATGCGAAAGAGCTCGGTCTCCAATCCATTGAAAAGGACGATTGCTGATGTACTGTCATGCAAGAGTCACAGGATAGCAACATATTTTGCTGGACATCCAAGTCACTGGGGGACTTTCCAAAGAGCTTCACGGTTCATGGAATCAAAGGCCTTTGATAGATCAGTAAAGGCCATGTAGAGCTCTTTGCTTTGTTCCAGGAACTTTGACCATCAAGAGCTCAATGTCTCTGCCGAGTAGTTGACCCGGAATTGTTCTCTTGTTTTTATATCCTGGAGAATGTGTATGTTAAATATTCTCCTGCATTTCTTTGAGGATCTTTGATGTTTGGGTCCAGGCATGTGCTCATGATGGAGCATACAAGTCTGTGGACTGTCCAGCAGTCGCTTGCACCCCACATGGCTCAGGTTCTGTATACATCCTTCCTATCCTGGGCTCGGACAATGACGTAGTCTAGAAGGTGCCAGTGTTTGGATCGGGGGTGTTTCCACATTGACTTACATTTATCTTTCTGATGAAAGTGTGTGTTTGCGATGGTGAGCCTGTGTTCTGTGCACTTGGTGGCAAGGAGAAGACCATTGGCAGTTGAATTTCCCATTCCTCCTTTCCCAATGGTGTAGTTATTTCCAAATCTGGCATTAAAAGCTCCCAACAGAATCAGTTTGTCTTGTTTTGGGATGGCTATCAATACAGAATCCAGATCCGCATAAAAGAGCTCCGCATAAAAGAGCTCTTTGGTTTCATCAGTAGTATTGAGTGTGGGAACATAAGCACTAATGATGAAGTCCTATTGGTTGCTACTGAGTTGAAGGGGTAGGGTCATGAACTGTTCATTAATGCCAATTGAAAGTGCTGTAAGTATATCTGCGATTCTATTTTTGATGGCGAACCCAATTCAGTGGATGCGGCAATCCTCCTCTGGTTTTCCCTTCCAGAAGAAAGTGTGTCCTCCTCCTTCCTCTCACAACTGGCCTTCTGCAGGGAGTCAGGTTTCACTGAGAGCTACAACATAGATGTCACATCTCACAAGCTCCTGAGAAACTATGGCGGTTCTCCTTTCAGGGAATTCACTGTTTGGATTATTGCCCATAAGTGTGCACATATTCCAAGTACAGAAATTCATGCATTTTATTGCTTGTGTATGTTTTCGACCATGTGGGTGGTGATTCCACCAGGTGCAGTTTCCTGGTCAGGACACTTTGGGACAGCATATGTTTGGGGTACCGTTTCTAACTCCTTCCTCAACTGAGGTGAGCAGAGGGGATCCTAAATAGGACTGCCCAGGTGTGGATGTTGCTGCTGGAGAGCTACCTCTGTCGCAATCTCAAGAGCTCAACGACCAAGGAAACCAACGTCTATGTGCAGATTTGTGAGTAGAGACCTCCAGGTTCACAGCCCTGCCCGCGACATCACTCATCCACTGCCATAGGGCTTTTCAGTGTCCCTAGCAGAGGATTGTGTGTGTCTTCTTTTAACGTGAGGAAGTTGGTGCACAGTCGATTGCTCAGGGATGAACTTAAGAGGACCGGCTAAAGAAGCTGTAAGTGAAGGTCACTGGAAGAAGTGATGTCATATCACACATGACCAGTGAGTTGTGGGTGTAGCCCGACAGAGTGAGATACGTGTAGATGTGCTCGTGTAGTCGCTATGTATATATATGTTCTAATATGTTATAATAAAAACTTACATTTTCTTTGGATATTACTTGAAGTCCTGTGTCTCTTACAATAATTCACATACCAAAAGAGCAAGTAATAGTACATCAACAACCAGACAATATTGATGGGCTGACAATCTTCACCCGATGGCATGGCAAGCCATGACAACTGGTGAGTCTCAATTCAACTGCATCCTTCATCTGCCTGTTCCATTGTTGAGGACTTGAAATGTGTTTCTATTGAGATTCGTCCCTCTAGCTTCACCCAGATCAGTGCAGCAGGCTCATTTCATGCAGGTTTTGGCTGGGATGCTCTTGTTGGAAGGGCAAGCTGTGAACAAAGCCAGAATCAGTCCATCAGCTTGGGATGTGAGGACAAGCACCAGTGGGAAGGTGCTACTTGGCAGAGCCCTTGAGCCTGGTCAAAGGGGTAGAACACAAGAACAGAAGAAATAGGAACAGGAATAGATCATATGACCCATCGAGCCTGCTCCACCATTCAATAAAATCATGGATGATCTTAGGCTTCAACTTCACTTTCCCATCCACTCATCATAATCTCTTGATTCTCTGAGAGACCGAAAGTCTATCTATCCCAGCTTTAAATGTATTCAGTGATGGAACATCCACAACCATTTGGAGTAGAGAATTACAAAGATTCACAATCCTCATCTCTGTCCTAAATGATCGGCCCCTTATCCTGAGACTGTGCCCCTGTGTTTTAGATTCCTCGACCAGCGGAAACAATCTCTTAGTATCTACCCTATCCAGCCCCTTCAGAATCTTGTTTATTTCAATGAGATCACCTCCCATTCTTCTAAACTCCAGTGAATATAGGCCCAATTTACTTAGCCTCTCATCATAGGACAACCCCCTCATTCCAGGGACAAACTTAGTGAACTTTCGTCGTATCGCCTCCACTGCAAGTATATCCTTTCTTAAATGTGGAGACTAAAACTGCACACAGTACTCCAGATGTGGTCTCACCAAAACCCTGTACAATTGTAGCAAGAATTCTTTATTCTGTACTCCAATCCCCTTGCAATAAAGGCCAATATGCATTTGCCTTCCTAAATGCTTGCTTACCTGCATGCTACCTTTCTACGTTTCTTGTCCAAGCATACTCAAGTCTTTTCGAACATCAACACTTACAAGTTTCACACCTTTTAAAAAATATTCTTCTCTATTATAACCAAAGTGAAGGATAGGTTTTAGTTGTTGATGTACTATTACTTGCTCTTTTGGTATGTGAATTATTGGAAGAGACACAGGACTTCAAGTAATATCCAAAGAAAATGTAAGTTTTTATTATAACATATTAGAACATATATATACATAGCTACTACACGAGCACATCTACACGTATCTCACTCTATCGGGCTACACCCACAACTCACTGGTCATGTGTGATATGACATCACTTCTTCCAGTGACCTTCACTTACAGCTTCTTTAGCTGGTCCTCTTAAGTTCATCCCTGAACAATCGACTGTGCACCAACTTCCTCACGTTAAAAGAAGACACACACAATCCTCTGCTAGGGACAAAGAACAAAGAGAACAAAAGAACAAAGAAAATTACAGCACAGGAACAGGCCCTTCGGCCCTCCAAGCCTACGCTGATCCAAATCCTCTATCTAAACCTGTCGCCTATTTTCTAAGGGTCTGTATCTCTTTACTTCCTGCCCATTCATGTATCTGTCTAGATACATCTTAAAAGACGCTATCGTGCCCGCGTCTACCACCTCCGCTGGTAATGCGTTCCATGCACCCACCACCCTCTGCGTAAAGAACTTTCCACGCATATCCCCCCTAAACTTTTCCCCTTTCACTTTGAACTCGTGTCCCCTTGTAATTGAATCCCCCACTCTGGTAAAAAGCTTCTTGCTATCCACCCTGTCTATACCTCTCATGATTTTGTACACCTCAATCAGGTCCCCCCTCAACCTCCGTCTTTCTAATGAAAATAATCCTAATCTACTCATAGTTAGGGGAACAGATAGGAGGTTCTGTGGGAACGAGAGAGACTCACGGTTGGTATGTTGCCTCCCAGGTGCCAGGGTTCGTGATGTCTCGGATCGTGTTTTTGGGATCCTTAATGGGGAGGGGGAGCAGCCCCAAGTCGTGGTCCACATAGGCACCAACGACATAGGTAGGAAGAGAGATGGGGATTTAAGACAGAAATTCAGGGAGCTAGGGTGGAAGCTTAGAGCGAGAACAAACAGAGTTGTTATCTCTGGGTTGTTGTCCGTGCCACGTGATAGCGAAGCGAGGAATAGGGAGAGAGAGGAGTTGAACACGTGGCTGCAGGGATGGTGCAGGAGGGAGGGTTTTGGTTTCCTGGATAATTGGGGCTCTTTCTGGGGTAGGTGGGACCTCTACAAACAGGATGGTCTTCACCTGAACCAGAGGGGTACCAATATCCTGGGGGGGAGGTTTGCTAGTGCTCTTCGGGGGGGGTTTAAACTAATTCAGCAGGGGAATGGGAACCTAAATTGTAGTGCCAGTGTACAGGATGTTGAGAGTAGTGAGGTCAGGGATATGGTTACAAGGACGCAAGAGGGCACTGGCAAGCAAGAACCTGGTTTAACGCCAGGAGCATCCGGAATAAGGTGGGTGAGCTTGCAGCATGGGTTGGTACCTGGGATCTCGATGTAGTGGCCATTTCGGAGACATGGGTAGAGCAGGGGCAGGAATGGATGTTGCAGATTCCGGGATTTAGATGTTTCAGTAAGAACAGAGAAGATGGTAAAAGAGGGGGGGGGTGTGGCATTGTTAATCAAGGAGAGTATTACAGCGACAGAAAGGACGTTTGAGGACTCGTCTACTGAGGTAGTATGGGCCGAGGTTAGAAACAGGAGAGGTGAGGTTACCCTGTTGGGAGTCTTTTATAGACCTCCGAATAGTTCCAGAGATGTAGAGGAAAGGATAGCGAAGATGATTCTCGACAGGGGCGAGAGTAACAGGGTAGTTGTTATGGGGGACTTTAACTTTCCAAATATCGACTGGAAATACTACAGTTCGAGTACTTTAGATGGGTCAGTTTTTGTCCAGTGTGTGCAGGAGGGTTTTCTGACACAGTATGTAGACAGGCCAATCAGGGGCGATGCCACATTGGATTTGGTACTGGGAAATGAACCCGGCCAGGTGTTAGATCTAGATGTAGGTGAGCACTTTGGTGATAGTGATCACAATTCGGTTAGGTTTACCTTAGCGATGGGCAGGGACAGGTATATACCGCAGGGCAAGAATTATAGCTGGGGGAAAGGAAATTATGATGCGATTAGGCAAGATTTAGGATGCGTAGGATGGGGAAGGAAACTGCAGGGGATGGGAACAATCGAAATGTGGAGCTTATTCAAGGAGCAGCTACTGTGTGTCCTTGATAAGTATGTACCCGTGAGGCAGGGAGGAAGTTGTCGAGCGAGGGAGCCGTGGTTTACTAAAGAAGTTGAAGCGCTTGTCAAGAGGAAGAAGGCGGCTTATGTTAGGATGAGACGTGAAGGCTCAGTTAGGGCGCTTGAGAGCTACAAGCTAGCCAGGAAGGATCTAAAGGGAGAGCTAAGAAGAGCAAGGAGAGGACACGAGAAGTCATTGGTGGATCGGATCAGGGAAAACCCTAAGGCTTTCTATAGGTATATCAGGAATAAAAGAATGACTAGAGTTAGATTAGGGCCATCAAGGATAGTAGTGGGAAGTTGTGTGTGGAATCAGAGGAGATAGGGGAAGTGTTAAATGAATATTTTGCGTCAGTATTTACAGTAGAGAAAGAAAATGTTGTTGAGAATACTGAGATTCAGGCTACGAGGCTGGGTGGGATTGAGGTTCACAAGGAGGAGGTGTTAGCAATTTTGGAAAGTGTGAAAATAGATAAGTCCCCTGGGCCAGATGGGATTTATCCTAGGATTCTCTGGGAAGCTAGGGAGGAGATTGCAGAGCCTTTGTCTTTGATCTTTATGTCGTCATTGTCGACAGGAATAGTGCCGGAAGACTGGAGGATAGCAAATGTTGTCCCCTTGTTCAAGAAGGGGAGTAGAGACAGCCCTGGTAATTATAGACCTGTGAGCCTTACTTCGGTTGTGGGTAAAATGTTGGGAAAGGTTATAAGAGACAGGATTTATAATCATCTTGAAAAGAATAAGTTCATTAGAGATAGTCAGCACGGTTTTGTGACGGGTAGGTCGTGCCTCACAAGCCTTATTGAGTTTTTCGAGAAGGTGACCAAACAGGTGGATGAGGGTAAAGCAGTGGATGTGGTGTATATGGATTTCAGTAAGGCGTTTGATAAGGTTCCCCACGGTAGGCTATTGCAGAAAATACGGAAGTATGGGGTTGAAGGTGATTTAGAGCTTTGGATCAGAAATTGGCTTGCTGAAAGAAGACAGAGGGTGGTGGTTGATGGCAAATGTTCATCCTGGAGTTTAGTTATTCGTGGTGTACCGCAAGGATCTGTTTTGGGGCCACTGCTGTTTGTCATTTTTATAAATGACCTGGAAGAGGGTGTAGAAGGGTGGGTTAGTAAATTTGCAGATGACACTAAGATCGGTGGAGTTGTGGATAGTGCCGAAGGATGTTGTAGGGTACAGAGGGACATAGATAGGCTGCAGAGCTGGGCTGAGAGATGGCAAATGGAGTTTAATGCGGAAAAGTGTGAGGTGATTCACTTTGGAAGGAGTAACAGGAATGCAGAGTACTGGGCTAATGGGAAGATTCTTGGTAGTGCAGATGAACAGAGAGATCTTGGTGTCCAGGTGCATAAATCCCTGAAGGTTGCTACCCAGGTTAATAGGGCTGTTAAGAAGGCATATGGTGTGTTAGCTTTTATTAGTAGTGGGGTCGAGTTTCGGAGCCATGAGGTCATGCTGCAGCTGTACAAAACTCTGGTGAGACCGCACCGGGAGTATTGCGTGCAGTTCTGGTCACTGCATTATAGGAAGGATGTGGAAGCTATGGAAAGGGTGCAGAGGAGATTTACTAGGATGTTGCCTGGTATGGAGGGAAGGTCTTACGAGGAAAGGCTGAGGGACTTGAGGTTGTTTTTGTTGGAGAGAAGGAGGAGGAGAGGTGACTTAATAGAGACATATAAGATAATCAGAGGGTTAGATAGGGTGGATAGTGAGCGTCTTTTTCCTCGGATGGTGATGGCAAACACGAGGGGACATAGCTTCAAGTTGAGGGGTGATAGATATAGGACAGATGTGAGAGGTAGTTTCTTTACTCAGAGAGTAGTAAGGGCGTAGAACGCCCTGCCTGCAACAGTGGTAGATTCGCCAACTTTAAGGGCATTTAAGTGGTCATTGGATAGACATATGGATGAAAATGGAATAGTGTAGGTCAGATGGTTTCACAGGTCGGCGCAACATCGAGGGCCGAAGGGCCTGTACTGCGCTGTCATGTTCTAATTTCTAATTACTCAACCTCTCTTCATAGCTAGCGCACTCCATACCAGGCAACATCCTGGTGAACCTCCTCTGCACCCTCTCCAAAGCATCCACATCCTTTTGGTAATGTGGCGACCAGAACTGCACGCAGTATTCCAAATGTGGCCGAACCAAAGTCCTATACAACTGTAACATGACCTGCCAACTCTTGTACTCAATACCCCGTCTGATGAAGGAAAGCATGCCGTATGCCTTCTTGACCACTCTATTGACCTGCGTTGCCACCTTCAGGGAACAATGGACCTGAACACCCAAATCTCTCTGTACATCAATTTTCCCCAGGACACTGAAAAGCCCCATGGCAGTGGATGAGTGATGTCGCGGGCAGGGCTGTAAAATTGAGGTAAAAGGATGGAGAGGTGTAGGGAGTTTATTCCAGAGCTTGGGGCCTAGGCAACTGAAAACACAACCATCAATGCTGGAATGATTAAAATCAGGGATGCACAAGAGGTCAGATTTACAAGAGCGCAGATATCTTGGAGGGTTTTGGGGCTGCAGGAGATTACAGAGATAGGGAGGCCATGAAGGGATTTGAAAACAAAGATGAGAATTTAAAAATCGAAAAGTTGCTTGACCAGGAGCCAACGTAGGTCAGCGAGTACAGGGGTGATAGGGGAACAGGACTTGGCAGAGTTTTGGATGACCTCAAATTTATGGAGAGTAGAATGTTAAAGAACAGCCAGGAGTGTGACGGAATAGTCAAGTGTAGAGGTAACAAAAGCATGAATGAGGGTTTCAGCAGCAGATGAGCTGAGACAGGGGTGAAGTCGGCTGATGTAACAGAAGTGGAAATAGGCGGTCTTACTGATGGCATAAATATGAAGTTGGAAACTCATAGCAGGGTAAAATGTGACTCCAAGGTTGCGAACAGACTGGCTTAATCTCAGACTGACGCCTGGGAGAGTGATGGGGCTGGAATTTACATCGGGCGGACGGGAGCTGGCTACCGATGTAAAAGTCGGTGGCGAGCCCACTTCTGCCAAGCTCGGGGATCCGTCCCACATTTTACGGGTCCCCGGGCTTTAATTGATCCGAGGCAGGATTTCCACCCGCTTCAGGGAGGAAATCATGGAGCTGTCGGCCAATCATCGGGCTGGCAGCTCTTAGTCTCACCAGCGCCACTGGGAGAGGTGGCCACTGTTGGGACTGCAGCCCAGCCAAGGACATGGAGACAGGACTGCCGGGAGCATAGAAAATAGGAGCAGGAGTAGGCCATTCGGCCCTTCGAGCCTGCTCCGCCATTCATTATGGCCATGGCTGATCATCCAACCTAGTAACCTGTTCCCTCTTTCGCCCCATACCCTTTGATGCCTTTAGACCCAATAGCTATATCTAACTCCTTCTTGAAAATATACAATGTTTTGGCCTCAACTGCTTTCTGTGGTAGTGAATTCCACAGGCTCACCACTCTCTGGGTGAAGAAATTTCTCCTCATCTCAGTCCTGAAAGGTTTACCCCATATCCTTAGACTATGACCCCTGGTTTTGAACTCCCCCACCATCGGGAACATCCTTCCTGCATCTACCCTGTCAACTCCTGTTAGAATTTTATAGGTTTCTATGAGATCCCCCTCCCTCTTCTGAACTCCAGCGAATATAAACCCAACTGACTCAACCTCTCCTCATACGTCATCCCAGGAATTAGTCTGGTAAACCTTCGCTACACTCCCTCGATAGCAAGAACATCCTTCCTCAGATAAGGATACCAAAACTGCACACAATATTCCAGGTGTGGTCTCACCAAGGTCCTGTATAATTGCAGAAAGACATCCCTGCTCCTGTACTCGAATCCTCTCGCTATGAAGGCCAACATACCATTTGTCTTTTTTACCACCTGTTGCACCTGCATGCGTACCTTCAGTGACTGGTGTACGAGAACACCCAGGTCTCGCTGCATATTCCCCTCTCTCCGTTTATAGCTGTTCAGATAATAATCTGCCTTCCTGTTTTTGCTACCAAAGTGGATAACCTCACATTTATCCACATTATACTGCATCTGCCATGCATTAGCCCACTCACTCAACTTGTCCAAATCACCCTGAAGCCTCTCTGCATCCTCCTCACAACTCACCCTCCCACCCAGTTTTGTGTCATCTGCAAATTTGGAAATATTACATTTGGTTCCCTCAACTAAATCATTAATGTATATTGTGAATAGCTGGGGTCCTAGCACTGATCCCTGCGGTATCCCACCAGTCACTGCCTTCTGAAACAGACCCATTTATCTCTTTATACTCTTTGTTTCCTGTCTGCCAACCAATTTTCTATCCATCGCAATACACTACCCCCAATCCCATGCGCTTTAATTTTACACGCTAATCTCTTATGTGGGACTTTGTTGAAAGCCTTTTGAAAGTCCAAATAAACCACATCTACTGGCTTCTCTTCATCAACTCTACTAGTTACATCCTCGAAGAATTCTAGCAGATTTGTCAAGCATGATTTCCCTTTCGTAAATCCATGCTGATTCCCGATTCTACCACTGTTCTCTAAGTTCTCTGCTGTAAAATTTTTGATAATGAACTCTAGAATTTTCCCCACTACTGACGTCAGGCTGACTGGTCTATAATTCCCTGCTTTCTCGCTACCTACCTTTTTAAATAATGGGGTTACATTAGCTACCCTCCAATCTGTAGGAACTGTTCCAGAGTCTATAGAATCTTGGAAGATGACCACCAATGCATCCACTATTTCTAGGGACACTTCCTTAAGTACTCTGGGATGCAGACCATCAGGCCCTGGGGATTTATTGGCTATCAATCCCATCAATTTCCCCAACACCATTTCTTGACTAATACTGATTTCCTTCAGTTCCTCTCTCTCACTAAGCCATGTGTTCTCCAACATTTCTGTTATGACATTTGCGTCTTCCTTTGTGAAGAGGTAAGTTGGGGTAGCCTTGCTGGGGGTAATCGGTCATGCCCCGGCGAGGCAAGGTTGGTTGTTTGGGGGAAAGGGGGCGTCTTGTGTCCTGGGAGTGGTTGGAGAAGCAGGGGCAGCCCTCACAATCGGACACCCTGTGCCCGATTGTCAGGGCCCTCGCCCCTGGAGTTTCACCGGGCGACCTTTCACGTCTCCCACACGGCCGCTTGCCATGGGTAAAATCCCCATGGAGGTGGGCGAAGACCCTTAAGTGGCTGTTAAGTGCCCACTTAAGGGCCTTGATTGGCTTAGAGTGGGCGGCCAGTTTCCCCCCCCCACCTCGTCCTACATTAAGTGGGATGGAGGCGGGAGCGGGTCGGGGAGAACTCCCGGAGCCTCCTGCTCAATTTTATGCCACTACCCCCCTCTCTCTCCACCCCCCTTCCCCCCCACCCCCCCGCCACTATCTGGCTCACTGGGGTGGCGTAAAATTCCGGCCCTGGAGTCAGTAACTAGGGAACGGAGTTTGGGGGGGGGGGGGACCGAAAACAGTGGCTTCAGTCTTCCCAATATTTAACTGGAAGAAATTTCAGCTCATCCAGTACTGACTGTTGGGTAAACAATCTGATAATTTAGTAGAAGTGGAGGAGTTGATAGATGCTTTATTCATTTACGGGGATGTGGATATGGCTGGCCAGGCCAGAATTTATTGCCCATCCCTAATTGCCCTTGGGAATTAGGTGGCGAACTGCCTTCTTGAACTGCTGCAGTCCATGTGGTGTAGGTACACTCACAGTGCTGTTAGGAAGGGAGTTTCAGGATTTTGACCCAGCGACAGTGAAGGAACGGCAATATAGTTCCAAGTCAGGATGGTGTGTGGCTTGGAGGGGAACTTGCAGGTGGTGGTGTTACCATGCATCTGCTGCCCTTGCCTTTCTAGGTGGAAAAGGTCACGAGTTTGGAAGGTGCTGTTGAAGGAGCCTTGGAGCATTGTTGCAGTGCATCTTCTCGATGGTACACATTGTTGCCACTGTGCATCGGTGCTAGAGGGAGTGAATGTTTGTGGATGGGGTGCCAATCAAGCGAGCTGCTTTGTCCTTCAGCTCCTTGAGTGTTGTTGGAGCTGCACCCATCCAGGCAAATGGAGAGTATTCCATCACACTCCTGACTTGTGCCTTGCAGATGGGTGGACAGGCTTTGGGGAGTCAGGAGGTGAGTTACTCGCTGTAGGATTCCTAGCCTCTGACCTGCTCTCATAGGCATGGTATTTATATGGCTACTCCAGTTCATATTCTGGTCAATGGTAACCCCCAGGATGTTGATAGTGGGAGATTCAGTGATCATAATGCCACTGAATGTCAAGGGGAGATGGTTAAATTCTCTCTTGCTGGAGATGGTCACTGTCTGGTGCGAATGTTACTTGCCACTTATCAGCCCAAGCCTGGATATTGCATTTCTACAAGGACTGCTTAAACATCTGAGGAGCCCTGAATGGTACTGAACATTGTACAATCATCAGCAAACATCCCCACCTTTGACCCTACGATTGAAAGAAGGTTATTGATAAAGCAGCTGAAGATGGTTGGGACTAGGACACTACCCTGAGGAACTCTTGCAGTGATGTCCTGGAGCTGAGATAATTGACCTCCAACAACCACAACCATCTTCCTTTGTGCTAGGTATGACTCCAACCAGCAGAGAGTTTTCCCCCGATTCCCACTGACTCCAGTTTTGCTCGGGCTGCTTGTCAAATGCTGCCTTGATGTCAAGGGCAGTCACTCTCACCTCACCTCACCTCATGTGTTGGTGATGTAAAGCTGGGTGTTGTCAGCATACATATGAAAACTAATGCTATGCTTTCGAATGATGTCACCAAGGGGCAGCATGTTGATGAGAAATAGGAGGGGCCAAGGATAAATCCTTTGGGGACAGCAGAGGTAATGGTGCAGAAGCAGGACGAGCAGCCATTGCAAGTGATTCTCTTGGCATAACCAATTAACATAACCAATATGCTTCCATCATTGTGCTGGTACTTCCTGACCATCCAATTTCTTGAAAGCTATATGATGTCCTTTTTAAGATCTCCACTTCTGATATAAGCTGCATAAAATTTCTAAATGTCGCGAATTTCGACCCGAACATCTAAATACTTTACAGAGTTGCAGGAGGAGGTGCTCATTTCTGGTGTTGTTAAAAAATGGGCATCAGTTGCCTGTTGCACAACCCACTTAAGAACGGGACTGGGTGTATATCAGTCGGCAAGCCATTATCAACACTGCTGGAAGTAAAATTCTATCCCCCTCATTTGAAAGGTCGCTTCAGATCGTTACCTTAATACCTTATACCTTAAGGTTTATGAAGATCTGAGGCATAAGGTGATGGGAGAAATGTCAATCTTCACTGCCTGGGCAGTGATCTAGTAGAGCAGATTGCAATATCCTCCCATTATTGAACCCGCCGTTTATTCTATTGAAATGACTAGAATGAAAATCGAGCAGGCTCCAATGATAGGCAAGTGACCTACCCAGCTAGATTGGGTAGACAAAGTTCTAGCATAGTCCTCATTGCACCAAGAATTTCTCTTCTGCCATTGTGTTTCATGTGAAACACATCCCACTTGAACTATCCCTTACATTTAAACTCAATTCTAAAATGGTTCATTTCAATTGGATAGAGAATTGTGCTGGGTAAGCCCTCAAAGTCTGAATTTGTGCTTTGCACTCCTATCACTGAAGATCTGCTCATTCGCACAATCTACCCCATTGGTATTAATGAGAATCAGATTAAATAAAAAGACAAGCATTTCCAGCCTCCCTTCACAGTATGGCGTGGGGTGGGGGGGGGCGGGGGGGGAACAACGTCTGACTCATGTGGCTTCATATTTTCGGAACATATTTGTGGTCGGACATTTACCGGCACGCTGTTGGTCCTGCAATTGGGACCAAAAGCAGCTCCCAGTCCCACGTGGGTGGATGGTGGGACCTCAGAGGCGATTTTACCAGTGGGGGCCAATTAAGAACGGCAGCCTGTCTCTCCGACTTGCCAGCCCCATCCCGATAGAGGTAGCCACTGCTGAGGTTGCAAGGGGAAGGAGAGGGCACCTCCATATTGAGGTGCCCTCACAGGTACGTGGAAAAGTTTGATTATATGCTGGGGCCAGGCAAGTAGGCCCCAACGATGGGAGGGTGAACTCTTCAGTGGAAACATCAGAGCTGCGGCCATTGCCACCGGTGGGCCCCTCCATGGGCTGTGGAGCCTTTGGAAAGGAAGAATCTCCTGTCAAGCCACTGGGAGGCTGCCTCAATGTACCTGGAGGACTCACCAAGTGGCGAGTGTGGGGGGCATTCCTGGTGGGATTGTAAAATGGCCGTTCCTATCTTTGATAATATCATTTGGTGGTGGGAACATGTTGAACTTCCCACCCGATGCCTTCCACTGCCATTTTACCACCCTTCCCGTCTCCCAACATGTCTTCAGAGGACTGGTAAAATGCAGCCCATAGGAACAGGAGAAGGCCCATCAGTCTCTCAAGCCTATTTAGCCAGTATATTAGATCATGGTTGATCTGTATCTTAACTCCACCTATCCACCTTTGTTCCGAAACCCCTAATACCCTAATAAAATCTTATTACTCTCAGCTTTAATTTTTTAATCGACTCTCAGTCTCAACAAATTTTTTTTTTGGGGGTGTGGTGGTGGTAGAGTTCCAGATTCCTACTAGCAGCATCAAAGGTCTTTTCCTATGAACTGGACCTATCGAAAATCCTTCACTTGTAGTGATGTCCTCTGACCTTTCTTCTTTGTCAGTGATATTCCCTTGGATATCAGATGGCATTTCAACTGGACAGGGCCCACCTTTTCTTTCACCTCTTTGCTCTCAGTAGATTGTTGTGTTTTTTTCTGAAGAGATAATCACTGTGTGGGATATAACTGATATATTAAGTGCTCAATTTGAGGGGGTTTTATTTTCCTTTATTTAAAATTACAGCACAGCAGATAAAGTGAAAGGAAATAATTTGTATTTATATAATGCCTTTCACGAGCTCACGATGTCCCAAAGTGCTTTACAATTTAATACCTATGAAGCACAGTCACTATTGTAATATTGGATACGTGGCAGCCAATTTGCACAGAGCAAAGTCTCCCAACTAACAATGAGATAATTGACCAGATATTCTGTTTTCGCGATGTTTGTTGAGGTAAATATTGGCCAGGAGAACTCCACTCTTCTTCAAATAGTGCCATGGGATCTTTTATGTCCACTTGACGGAGCCTCATTTTAATGTCTCACTTGAAAGAGGACAGTGCAGCACACCCTCAGTACTGCACTGGTGTCTTAGCCCACATTATGCACTCAAATGCCTGCAGTGGAACTTGAACCCATGACTCTAAAGTGAGAATGCTACCAATGAACCACAACTGATACTGTAGGGCCCTCTCTAAATCTAGGGAGCCATATTTAGTACAGAAGTACGGTGTATAATAGTACTTAAAAAGTAACTTTCTAGAATCATGGGCTTAGAGGTTTACAATCTTACCCATTGATGAAGTGGGTTCACTTTTTTCTCTGCAGTATTGAGTCATCTTCTTCTTCTGACCTTACTTGATGGATCACTTTGTAGCACCGTCTACCCCTTTTGAAATGATTATGCTTCTCTATAAGCGCCCTTTAGTTTCTTCAGCATTAGGGAGCTTTTTCTGAACTAGTTCAACCACAGCCATTTTATTACTTGAGGGGATGAGTTTCCTCAATTCGTGGTAAAATAGTGGGCAAAGACATGTCCATTATCAGAGGGAATAATATCCCCCTACAGGTTAAAAAAGAGAAACAGAAAATACTGCAACTCCATCAACATCAGGTACTGACCCTTCTCTAGAATCTCTTTACCCAGAGAGTGGTGAGAAGGTGAAACTTGCTACCACAAGGTGTAGTTGAAATGAACAGCATAGATGCATTTAAGGGGAAACTAGATAAACACATGAGAGATAGGGATATGTTGATGGGGTTAGATGAAGTAGGGATGGGAGGAGGCTCGAGTGGAGCATAGACACTGACACAGGCCAGTTGGCTGAATGCCTGTAAATTCTATGTAATACTGTGAAACGCTGGCATCAATGGGATAATGTTACAAGGCTGCACATTGATGGAGCTTGTTGATGAACTTTCTGCCATCATTCTGCTGAAAAAATGGCTCTTTGTGAGCCAATTATGCCCTTTTAATTAATGTTTTGATGGAAAGAAAGCAAGGCTCGTGGATCCTTGGTATATTATTCTTTTTTTTATTGGGGTTGTGGAGGGTGAGACAATTTGCTTCAGTAACTTGCAATGAAATAAGCCAATGTAGCTATTAAAGGTTAATTGGGTTGTTTTTGGTTGGCCAGTTGTTTGCATTGGGTGATTCTCTCCAACCACGCGTTAAATGACTTAATTTGTGACTGGTGGCAAATTAACATTTGGAAATGTGTAAAATCACACCCTATCATTTGGTTGGGTAATTCAAGTAATTTCCGCACATCTTTGACTCAACTTTTAATGACCAAAAACATAACGGTTGCACCTTGAATTCTGTTTAATGTAATTGACCTTGTTTTTCCACTAACCTATTGAGGATCACAAAGATTCTCGGGGAGAAAGCTATTGCGTTGTGCACTTAGCCTGGCACCATTAGTGGCCTGCATTTTAATATATTTTTTTGAAAGGGGATTTATAAAGTGGCTTAAAAAATGCAGAGACTGCTGTAGGAAAATGGTAGAAAGCAAGAAGTTAGATTGATCCAGAAAAATTACCAAATCTTCCAGAACTGTCACAAAAAAGCTTCTTATACAATGATCTACTTTGAAAGACATTTAATTTGCTGTGGTGGTGGTGGCATTTGCTGGAGGGAATTCTGAACAGAATATCAGATGTGGATCTGCTTAACTTCAGAATATTGCTGTCTTACATCCACTTAAGATGGAAGAAAAGACAAGGCCTTACCTTAATGTCTCATCCAAAGGACAGCACCTCTAAAAACATAGCTGTCCCTCAGTATTGCACTGACGTTTTAGCCTAGGTTATGCTCGAAAGTCCTGAACTGGAGCTGCAGCCCACAATCATGACCCACAACCCATGATAAAAATAATAAACATTCCAACAAAGCTATAGCAAGGCCAAATTTCAGTTACCTAAATGATTGGACTTCAGGTTTTAATAACATTTTTCTATTCATTCTTGGCATGTAGGGGTCACTGGTAAGGACGCATTTATTGCCCATCCCTAATTGCCCTGCGAAGATAGAGGTGGGCCTTCTTCTTGAACCGCTGCTGTCCAGTTCCTTTTATTCTTTGCCGTGGGTTGCTCAGCCACTTCAGGGGGCAGTTAAGGGATTGTTGTGGTATTGGAGTTACATGTAGGCTAGATGGCAGGAATCCTTCCCTAAAGGACATTAGTGAACCACTTGGCTTTTTACAATAATCGGACAGCTTCAAGATCACTTTTAGTGATATCAATTTTTTATTTCCATACTTGTTAAACAATTCAAATTCTACACCACTACATGGTGAGATTTGAACCAGAAGGTTGTTGCTAATGGACATAACAAACCAGTTTTATTTTAGTCTTTTTTTTTGCAAGTAACTCACCTCCTGACTTCCCAAAGGCTGTCCATCTACAAGGCACAAGTCAGAAGTGTGATGGAATACTCTCCACTCGCCTGGATGAGTCCAGCTCCAACAACACTTAGGAGGCTTGACACCATCCAGGAGAAAGCAGACTGCTTGATCGGCACCCCATCCACAACCTTAAACATTCACTCCCTCCACCATTGATGCTCAGTGGCAGCAGTGTGTAATATCTACAAGATGTACTGCAGCAACTCACCAAGGCTCCTTCAACAGAACCTTCCAAACATGTGATCTCTACCATCTAGAAGGACAAGGGCAGCAGATGCATGGATGCACCACCACCTGCAAGTTTCTCTCCAAGCCACACACCATCTTGACTTGGAACTATATCGCCATTCCTTCATTGACTCTGGGTCAAAATCCTGGAACTCCCTTTTTAACAGCACTGTGAGTGTACCCAAACCAGATGGCGCTCACCACCAATTTCCCAAGGGCAATTAGGGATGGGCAATAAATGCTGGCCTAGCCAGTGATACCAACATCCATGAAACGAATAATAAAAAAAGATATCTATACAGTCAGCCTTCCCAATGGAACATGTATTACCCACTGTGACGAAGGGTGCACATCAGCATTGAATATTGGGAAATGGTAGATGCTCAAAAGTTCTAATTATGTGAAATGGAGCAAATAAAAAACAGGATAGATTTTAAAATGGATTGCCAATTCTCTATCACCGATTTTACATGACTGTACAAATTCCAGGTCTATCCCTGGTGACTTGTTGCAGAGGCTAGTGCAGCAGCCATTTTACCTAGAGAAAGATCCCACACACTGCAATGACCACTTCATTAGTTTTGGTTGAGGGAGGGATGTTGGTCAGGACAATTCCCTGATGTTCTTTGAACTGTGCTGTGGAAGCTCTGATACCCACCACTGCTTCAATTTAACATCTCATCTGAAAGACAGTGCAGTCCTACCTGAACAGAGGGTCAGTGTAGATTATGAGCTCAAACTGCTGCTATGGGGCTTGACCCCTTCCCCTCCCCCATCCCGCAACCTTCTGACCCACTGAGGAGAGTACTAACTGAACCAAGCTGACAAACATTTACAGTGGTGCAAAGGATTGCGAGTGAGTTGGTACTACAGTTCCGTCAGGATATAATCCCATGATATGCAATTCAGCTCTTGGCTACAATACGAGTGGTAGAGACTGATAAGGGCTTAGTTCCAAACTAATTTACTCATTATGCTGTTTTTCATTGGTAAATCAGCATATAACCCCACTAATCATTGGGCCAGGGATCACTTTGCTCTGTCATTATGTGAAGGAACTATTTTCTTCCGCTTGCTTTATTGGACTCTTGGCTGGCACATTTTCTGGGGGGGTGGGGAAGGGGGTGGATGGTGGTGGTGAGCTTGTGGCATTGCACTGAATTCTGACTGGCATGAAATTTGCTCCCAGTGAAAGTTGCTTTCTTATTCCTGTGACAATTTTCCCCCATTGTCATCCTCTCTTACAGGGGTTTACTTCTTGCCAGGGCCTGGCTGCAGAAGAGCTCCCAACTCCAGTACGTCAACCCGACTATTATTCAGACATGCTCCTTGATATCGGCAGCACTTTTCCTTTTTATAATCCAGTCTCTGTACTTCCATGTTTTCTCCCGGTAGGGCCCCATTGGATAGAGTAAGAACTCTGAATGATTTTATCTTCCCTAAATCCACCCCCTTGTACCACCTATTCTGCAATTCCTGCCATAACTTTGGCGGGACTCCGCTGGAACAGCCAGGTCCCAGACTCATGCAGGGGTTTCCTGTGGCCTTGTTTTTGGAGGTCGAGCCTCTGCCCTGCCATGAGATGGGTTTTGATTGTGGTGGGTGGTGGTCCTGAGGTGAGAGAGGCCGAGATTATCTGGAATATTTCGACACTTACCTATGGTGGACCTCTTCAGTTGCATCACCTGTGGCAGGGTGTGACCAGTTCCACTAGGAATTGGTCTATTTATGTCATAGGGCCTCGATCTCCATACAAAAAGAGGCATGATGGTTGAAGCAGGCGCTTGCTTTGAGTATCCGGCATTAGGCCCCTTTCAAAATGAAGCCAGCTGCATTGCCAGTATTAACAGAATGGCAAGGCTGCCCACCCCATTTGTAGCTGCTAACAGCAAAGAGAGTGAAACACAGAACAGCAGTTCAAATAGACAATTAGATTATGGCTCATGTGTTCCACTGAATCGTTAGGTTGCTGGCATCCAAATTAAGGAACTGAGTGCCCTCTTGTTAAAGTAAAGGTTATTCCCTGGTGACCGAGAGTGACATAATGATTTGTGATCTAATCTATATTTAGGTTTATTGGTGTGTCTGCGCCATTGTCGACCCCACTGAAGGAATCTGTGCTGTGTATTCACTGATAAACTCCAAGCAGCAAAAGTCTAGGTAATCACACAGAGCTGAACCCAGTTATAATGCTGAGCCCAGCATAAAACTTCCACTGCATTGCTCTCATGTGCTCAACATAGCACAGAATTTCTGACCAAGCAAAATCTCTGTTGACAAATTAGTTCTGTGCTTGGCTTGCCAATTCACTCCCTGCCTTTGAAAGCTTCTTCAAAAGTCTTTCTCTCCAGTTGAGCTTTCCATTCATGTTCCCCTCTTGCTTTATATCCCCCAGCTCAGTGTCCTCATGTTCCCCTTGTAAAGTGCACAGAGGGACTCTTCTACTTGTGGGGTTGCTTCACTACTGAGTGTAGAAGTTTCAGGGGTGATCCAATTGAGGTGCTTATGATTATTAAAGAACTTGATAGAGAAAAACTACTTCTGCTGGTGGATGAGTCCTGAACAAGGGGACATTACCTTAAAATTAGGACTAGGCTGCCCAAGGATTGATGTCAGGAAGCACTTCTTCACACATACGGTAATGAAAATCTGGAACTTTTCCCCCCAAAAAGCTGTCGAGACTGGAGGTCAATTGAAAATTTCAAAACTGAGATTGATCGATCTTTCTTAAGTAAGGGTATTAAGGGCTACAGAACCAAGGTGGGAAGGTAGAGTTACGATACAGATCAGCCTCGATCTAATTGAATGGCAGAACAGGCTTGACAGGCTGACTGGGCTCCTACTGTTCCGAATACAGTTCAATGTTACTCAAATCATTAATGATAAAAAGTTGTCTGGCTCCCAAATCCTGATGGAAGGCTGTGTTGGGAGGACAGAAAAGGACAGAATTCTTTTTATGGACACTGGAATTTTCGACTGAAATAGATCCAATGGGCTCCGTCCATGTTGAGCTCTGTCAGATTTTTTTCTGCCCAATTCCGCCGCTGGAAAGATTCGCAGTGTTGCCATGGAAGCAAAGGGACTAGGCCCGGAGCCAATCCAGGAACTCTCTTGTGCTGTTGTCCTGAGGGAAGTAGGGTCTTCAGGCACTGTCCCACGACCCCACTTGAAGTGGGGGTATGATTTTGGCACTGACTCATCTACAGTAGAATGGACTTAATGGAGTGATTTACTTCCCTGAATCTCTGAGAGACAGGTACCTGATATCTACCAAGCTCATCCTGCTCTTAAGAAACCAGATCCCGGCACTCATTAAAGAATTTTCTACATAACCCTCATACTTACAGCACAGAAAGAGGCCAATTGGCCCAACAGGTTCATGCAAGTGTTTATGCTTCACTCAAGCCTCCTTTTGACCACTTTATATCTGTAAGAAATTGAGGCACTAGTGCAAAATCTGAGCTGTGATTGGTGCTAGATGCAAGACTGTTACATATATATAAATATTGATTGTTATTTGTATGGTAGTGTAATTATTATGTTACTGAACTAATAATCAGGAGAAAGCATGTTTAAATCCCACTATGGCAGTTTAAATTCAGTTTAAAAGACCTGGAAATACCTAGCTAGTATCAGTAAAAATGACCATGAACCTGTCAGATTATTGTAAACATCCAATGTGTTCACTAAGCTCCTTCAGGGAAGGAAACCTGCTGTCCTTACCTGGTCTGGCCTACATGTGACTCCAGGCCTCCATCAACATGGCTGACCCTTTTCCCTCTGAAGAGGCCTAGTAAGCCACTCAGTTGTTTCAAAACGCAATAAACCCAGACTGCAGCAGTTCAACTTTTTCAGGACAACTAAGGCTGGGCAATAAATGCCGGTGACATCCACATCCAGAAAAATGAATAAAAATGTTAATAAAATTCCATATGTGCCTGTCCCATTCATATTCCTTGACCCAGAAGACAGCCTGTCTCCCCGCTCCTTTTAAAGTAACTCTTCGGGTTTGTAGCTGCAGGCAGGAGATGACTCGCTCTCTGTTATTTCCTGTCTTGACTGCAGGGGAGATTGTGGATAATCCAGGCCATTTAGTGACCTACAAACCCACCTCCTATTCCAGATTTTTAGAGGACCAACAATTAATGCAGAATTAAAGGGAAAGAACATCCCTTCATTTTGAAAAACAAACCTTTGGGCTGAACCTTTACCACAGAGGCAGGAAACAAGAGCTGGATTTGTTTTCAGGTCAGAAACCCGCCTTTGATGGAAAACTGAATAAAGTTAATACTTTCACATGGGTAAGCTCTTAATTGGTATGGAGACGTGTTTCCTGTCCAACTAGAGCCAATAGGAGTGGGAATAGAGGTGGGTCAGTTGAAGTGTGGGACGGATTTAGAGTTCTCGATCATCTTCAGGTAATTCCATCTTCGGTGGTCAATTCTGTGATGAGGATATGGCTTTAGCTACCTTCCTGCCCTTCTATCCTCACCTGTGCCCTTTTGTTGCCAGGATTCTGCCTTTCCTGCAGAGGCTGTTGCCCCTCATCACCACTATCCAAAATCTGACAGTCATGCCCACAATGCCAGCTGCAGTCTTCCTTTGTCCTTGGCAGCCTTTACCCCTGCTCTGTCCCACGATGCTAGGGGGTGACAGCCTCATTCAATGTCTGGATGTTGAGTACCCATCTCCCTGCCACCTACACTGTGCCTTAACAAATGCTGAGTCCCCCTTTGCCCCACTGAGCCTTTTATGGGGCCGGGGTGATGACCTGTGCAGTCATGACTGATTCCCCACTCTATACCCACCTCCCTTCAGATGGTCAGCAACAGATATGCCCTGAAACCCCTGTGCCCCTTAACATTCAACCTTCCCCTTTTAACGGGGTCTTAACGAGCTTTTCAAATATTTTAATTGGCCAAATAGGGAGCAGAGCAGGATCGTTGTCCCACCCTCCCCCACCCTGGTTAACATTGTCGGCGCTGGGAACGGTGTCCTAAAACTGATGCATTGACCTCCACCCCCTCCCCCATCCCACCGCCTCCATCCCTGCCTTTTGGTGGGGGTGGTGGGGGGGGGGGGGGGTCTCAAAATTCAGCCCTTCTGTCCAGTTTACATTTTGGAAGCATATGGGCCTCACACCTGACAGCTGGGCATTGCTTGGATGGCAACCCTCGACAGCACATAGATTTAGGCACATGGCATTCCAGACAACAAGCTAGTGTTATTAGGTGTGGCATTATGGCAGATGGAGAGAAGTGCTTAGGAAGATCATCATAGGCAGGGAAAGGAAGTTGGAACGATAGAAGACCATAAGGGAATACTTGTATCTGTACAGCACATTTATCACTTTGTTTAGAGGTGTCAAAAATGCTTCACACGCTTTGGAGCACAGTGATGCTTCATATATGGGATACTCATTCCTCAACCATTTTCACATATCGCAACCAGTTTCAAAGGCCTCAGAGTGGTTGCTGACCTGCCCTAACCACTGAGTATAGTGATGCAAAATGGAGAAAAGAAGGGCCGGGGTGACAAGGGAATAACCTCTTTCAACTCATAAATGTTTTTTAAAAAAAGCATAATTTCAAATAGCATCAAAATGGCCTGAAGATAAATAACAGGGAAGAGTTACAATACTATTATCTTCCTTTTGGGATCCAGCATTGAATTCAACCTTGATCTATTCAATGAAAGTTTCCTGGCTTTGATGGTTGTTAAATTAAATGTATCTATGACATTCTCAACCTAGTTTCTACTGGACACAATTCCACATCACACAACTGCCAATAATTCATCTCTTAATTTCCAATATAAATCATCAAGGCCACAAATATAAGGCACTGGTCTCAAAATAACTTGCAAGAATTCACATAATTTGAATTTATAAATCTCTTTTCCTTCTGGACCACCACTGCAGTCTTTGTATCTACCTTTATAAATTACACCCAGTCTCGAAGCAGAGATGCATAACGTGACTGACTTAAACTGGCCCTCACATCTTATATGATCAAAACTTGACAGAAACATAAATCTTGCTCAAAATATTCCCCCTGAGACTCAGTGGGTTAACAATCAGTCATTTTCTTTCACAATTCTCTGAACTATATTTTGATTTCTCAGGTGGCTGCAAAAGATCCCACTACACTATTCAGAAGAAAAGCAGGGGAGTTCTCCCTGGTGTTTTGGCAAAAATTTAAGCCGCCCAAACAACTCTTAAAAATAGACTATCTGGTCATTATCACATTACAGTGAGTGGGACCTTGCTGTGCATAAATTTGCTGCTGCATCTCTTCCATTACAGCATTGATGACATTTCAGAAGTACTTCATTGGCTATAAAGTGCTTCGGGACATCCACAGGCTGTGGAAGGCACTATAGAAATGCAAGTTCTTTCTTCTTTATCTTATCCATGAAACCCACCTCTTGTTCCCTTGAACCCATTCTCACTAAATTCACCTAGCTTCCCTTCCTGGCCCTCTTGCTAGCTGACATCTCAATAGCTCCCTCTCCTTAGGTACTGCCCCCTCCCTTTCAAATTTTCATTTAAAAAGTTAAAAGTTAAAGAAGCCCACCCTTCACTCCTCTTCTTTGCAAACTACCACTCAATCTCAACCTCCCTACCCCCATTCCTTGAACATTTTGTCACCTTTCAAATCCATGTTCATCTTTTCCACGACTCCATGTTTGGACCTTTCCAATCATGTTGTCTCCCCTGCCACAGAACTGAAAGGGCCCTAAATACAGTCTCAAGTGACACCCCAATGTGATAGTGATGAATTATTCGTCCACGTCCTCCTTCGCTTCTCCGCAGTCTTGGTACATAGTTAATCAGATCATCCTCCTCCAAATCCATTGTCCAGCTCAGTGGCACTGCCCTCACCTGGTTCTAAAGAACAAAGAAAAAAGAACAAAGAAAATTACAGCACAGGAACAGGCCCTTCGGTCCCCCAAGCCTGCGCCGATCCAGATCCTCTATCTAAACCTGTCGCCTATTTTCTAAGGGTCTGTATCTCTTTGCTTCCTGCCCATTCATGTATCTGTCCAGATACATCTTAAAAGACGCTATCGTGCCCGCGTCTACCACTTCCGCTGGCAACGCATTCCAGGCACCCACCACCCTCTGCGTAAAGAACTTCCCATGCATATCCCCCCGAAACATTTCCCCTCTCACTTTGAACTCGTGACCCCTAGTAATTGAATCCCCCACTCTGGGAAAAAGCTTCTTGCTATCCACCCTGTCTATACTTCTCATGATTTTGTCCACCTCAATCAGGTCCCCCCTCAACCTCCGTCTTTCTAATGAAAATAATCCTAATCTACTCAACCTCTCTTCATAGCTAGCGCCCTCCATACCAGGCAACATCCTGGTGAACCTCCTCTGCACCCACTCCAAAGCATCTACATCCTTTTGGTAATGTGGCGACCAGAACTGCACGCTGTATTCCAAATGTGGCCGAACCAAAGTCTTATACAACTGTAACATGACCTGCCAACTCTTGTACTCAATACCCCGTCCGATGAAGGAAAGCATGCCATATGCCTTATTGACCACTCTATTGACCTGCGTTGCCACCTTCAGGGAACAATGGACCTGAACTCCCAAATCTCTCTGTACATCAATTTCCCCCAGGACCTTTCCATTTACTGTATAGTTCACTCTTGAATTGGATCTTCCAAAATGCATCACCTCGCATTTGCCCTGATTGAACTCCATCTGCCATTTCTCTGCCCAAATCTCCAATCTATCTATATTCTGCTGTATTCTCTGACAGTCCCCTTCACTATCTGCTACTCCACCAATCTTAGTGTCGTCTGCAAACTTGCTAATCAGACCACCTATACTTTCCTCCAAATCATTTATGTATATCACAAACAACAGTGGTCCCAGCACGGATGCCTGTGGAACACCACTGGTCACACGTCTCCATTTTGAGAAACTCCCTTCCACTGCTACTCTCTGTCTCCTGTTGCCCAGCCAGTTCTTTATCCATCTAGCTAGTACACCCTGGACCCCATGCGACTTCACTTTCTCCATCAACCTACCATGGGGAACCTTATCAAACGCCTTACTGAAGTCCATGTATATGACATCTACAGCCCTTCTCTCATCAATCAACTTTGTCACTTCCTCAAAGAATTCTATTAAGTTGGTAAGACATGACCTTCCCTGCACAAAACCATGTTGCCTATCACTGATAAGCCCATTTTCTTCCAAATGGGAATAGATCCTATCCCTCAGTATCTTCTCCAGCAGCTTCCCTACCACTGACGTCAGGCTCACCGGTCTATAATTACCTGGATTATCCCTGCTACCCTTCTTAAACAAGGGGACAACATTAGCAATTCTCCAGTCCTCCGGGACCTCACCCGTGTTTAAGGATGCTGCAAAGATATCTGTTAAGGCCCCAGCTATTTCCTCTCTCGCTTCCCTCAGTAACCTGGGATAGATCCCATCCGGACCTGGGGACTTGTCCACCTTAATGCCTTTAAGAATACCCAACACTTCCTCCCTCCTTTTGACGACTTGACCTAGAGTAATCAAACATCTATCCCTAACCTCAACATCCGTCATGTCCCTCTCCTCGGTGAATACCGATGCAAAGTATTCGTTTAGAATCTCACCTATTTTCTCTGACTCCATGCATAATTTTCCTCCTTTGTCCTTGAGTGGGCCAATCCTTTCTCTAGTTACCCTCTTGCTCCTTATATATGAATAAAAGGCTTTGGGATTTTCCTTAACCCTGTTTACTAAAGATATTTCATGACCCCTTTTAGCCCTCTTAATTCCTCGTTTCAGATTGGTCCTACATTCCCGATATTCTTCCAAAGCTTCGTCTTTCTTCAGCCGCCTAGACCTTATGTATGCTTCCTTTTTCCTCTTAGCTAGTTTCACAATTTCACCTGTCATCCATGGTTCCCTAATCTTGCCATTTTTATCCCTCGTTTTCACAGGAACATGTCTCTCCTGCACGCTAATCAACCTCTTTTTAAAAGCCTCCCACATATAAAATGTGGATTTATCTTCAAACAGCTGCTCCCAATCTACATTCCCCAGCTCCTGCCGAATTTTGGTATAGTTGGCCTTCCCCCAATTTAGCACACTTCCTTTAGGACCACTCTCGTCTTTGTCCATGAGTATTCTAAAACTTACGGAATTGTGATCACTATTCCCAAAGTAGTCCCCTACTGAAACTTCAACCACCTGGCCGGACTCATTCCCCAACACCAGGTCCAGTATGGCCCCTTCCCGAGTTGGACTATTTACATACTGCTCTAGAAAACCCTCCTGGATGCTCCTTACAAATTCTGCTCCATCTAGACCTCTAACACTAAGTGAATCCCAGTCAATGTTGGGAAAATTAAAATCTCCTATCACCACCACCCTGTTGCTCCTACATCTTTCCATAATCTGTTTACATATTTGTACCTCTATCTCACGCTTGCTGTTGGGAGGCCTGTATTACAGCCCCAACATTGTTACCGCACCCTTCCTATTTCTGAGTTCTGCCCATATTGCCTCACTGCTCGAGTCCTCCATAGTGCCCTCCTTCAGCACAGCTGTGATATCCTCTTTGACCAGTAATGCAACTCCTCCACCCCTTTTACCTCCCTCTCTATCCCGCCTGAAGCATCGATACCCTGGGATATTTAGTTGCCAATCGTGCCCTTCCTTCAACCAAGTCTCAGTAATAGCAATAACATCATACTCCCAGGTACTAATCCAAGCCCTAAGTTCATCTGCGTTACCTACTACACTTCTTGCATTAAAACAAATGCACCTCAGACCACCAGTCCCTTTGCGTTCATCATCTGCTCACTGTCTACTCTTCCCCTTAGTCACGCTGACTTCATTATCTAGTTCCTTACAGGCTTTAGTTACTACCTCCTTACTGTCCACTGACCTCCTCATATGGTTCCCATCCCCCTGCCACATTAGTTTAAACCCTCCCCAACAGCATTAGCAAAAGCACCCCCAAGGACATTGGTTCCAGTCCTGCCCAGGTCTTACCTATCATTATGAAGCATCTTCAGCAATGGCTTCTCTTCACCATCTCCTGCCCTCCCAGACCATTGCCTATTGCCTATAAACTTGATGTACTATTCGACTGAGACTGAGCTTCCGACTCCATATTCCTTCCATGATAAAGACCGCCTTGTTCCACCTCTGCAATATCACCTACCTCCTGTTCTAGCCTCAGCCCAGCTGCTTCTAAAACACTCATCCATGCCTTTGTCAATTCCAGACCTGATTATTACAATGTGCTATCAGCCTGGGCTCCCTTCTTTATCCTCCATAAACTTCAGCTCATCTAAAACCCTATCTGACAACATGTCCTGCTCACCCATCATCCCTGTCCCCCAGCGTCTCCTATGTAGAATTCTTTTCCCCATATTTAAATTCCTTCAGGGCCTTATCCCATCTTATCTCTGCCCTATAGCATCCCTGGAACTCTGCATTTCTCCAACTCTGGCGACCTCTGCATTCTCCCGTTCTTTCGTCCCACCATTAGTGGCTATGCCTTCAGCTGTCCAGGCCCTACACTCTGGTATTCTCTTCCCAAACTTTTCCAGTTCTCCATCTCCCTCCTCCTTTAAGGCCTTTTCTAAAACCCACCTCTTGACCAAGCATTTGGCGACTTCTCCCCATATATCTTTCTTTGGCTTGGCATCTATTCATTGTCTGATCACACCACTGTGAATCCTTGAGTCCATATTTCCATGTTAAAGGAGTTATATAAGTGCGAGTTCTTGTAGCTATTGTTGCTACACTATAATATGTACTATACTTTTAGGGTATGTTACTCTTTATAATATATTCAAGGTGCAACATTTTCTATAATAGATTTAGGATGTGATATTCACTATAATATATAATGTGTTATTCTCTCTAATATAGATAGTGTGCTAGGCACAATAACATGCAATATGTACTATTTTATACAAAATATACTATTTCTAAGTAATATGCATAGAATGTAATATAAAATATATACATAACATGATATATCACAACTTATAGAGTTGTCTCACCAAAATTATTTAGGTGACAAGGAAAAGCTCCTCTAATTATAATCAGAATGAAGAAATTGCTGATTACATCTGAAACAGACTTTGTTGACAATTGAGAACAAATGTTTTTGCTGTATAAACAGAGCAAGGGCACTCAAAAGGTCAGCTTCATCATCTCCCTGAACTCCGTCAATGAAAAGGCATTCATTCCTGAGGAATTAGTTTGAGACAAGACTAAATCAGTCAATGCGGAGAGGTTCATTCCTTTCAGTTAAATGGATTTTGTTGAAACATAAGGTAACATTTGTAATTAAGGGACTGATTGGCTCAGAGGTTTAGTCATCAACCTTTCACCTCTGGGACTTGCATTCAAATCCAGCCCAGACTGTTGGGAGGAAAATGTCTGGCTTTAAGGGTCTGGTGTGAAGTTAGTTCGGGTAGTCATAGCAACACAGGAATTGACAGAATTGGAAAAGGCTAACAGCAATCCACCTGGCTGCCTCCAAGTCAGCTCTTAGAGGGTATTGGCCCACAGTATAAAATTGCCCCTCATTAGACACTAAATTTGAAATCTCAGTGATGCCACGGTGTGGGAAATAGAAGAACGTCACACTGGCATTTTAGAGTAGTTTTGCGAAGTTGGAGTTAAAACAGACAGAGCTTTGCTTGACATCTAACCCATACTACATGTGACCTTTGACCCACTTGGAGGAGCAGGTGAGAATTGCAACCTGCAGGAAGGTCGCCCCAGTGATTCAGAATGCCTGCTTGCCTGATTTCGACTGGGTATTTGATAAGCACCCAAAGAGAAAAAATTTGCGGGGCTACAGGGAAAGGGCAGGGGACTGGGACTAGCTGAGGTGCTCTTGCAGGGAGCTGACACAGACATGACATGCTGAATGGCACCCTTCTCTGCTGTAACAATTCCATGATTCTATGCGGAGGCATGGTTAAAATTGTCCCTTTGGCATCAGAATTGGGAACTCAGTATTTCTGACTGTAAGGTTTTCAGGCGAGATTGAGATGGAAAAACATGGAGGTTCTAACTAAAGATATTATTACAGAAAACCAAAAGGGAAGTGTTTAATCAATGGCTTGAGTTAAGAAATAAGAGCGATGTTACCATATGTTATGCACATTATAATCAGCTGAATATGGAGACTTTTACAGAAGTGCAAAATTGCAATAATGGGAGATTTTAACTACTCTAAGCTGGACCTGGATAAGACAAGAGTTTGTGGTCTAGCTAAGGAGGAATTACACATGGACAGGAGGAAAAGACCAGCAGCCCCATTCAACCTTCTGTTTCTATCATGGTGCAACTGAGCAGCTTGACTTACCACCCCACCCAACATCAGAAGCGGAAGAAACCTGAGTCCCAATCAGGGAACACAAATCTGGGAAATTCCATTCTGTAGGCAGTCAACTATGTTCCAGGAGATCACAGTGGCCTAGAGGCACATCACCCAATGCCCCACATATATCTGTATGCTGTGATACCAGCGTCAGCCAGGAACCTGTCAAGCTGCCTTCTGGAGTCTTGAAGTAATTTCGCACTCACTGCGCGGGCTGCCAACTTGTTCCATAGATCAGTTACCCTCTGTGAACAAAGAAACCTCCTGACCTGTAACCTAGTACAACTGATGATCCCTTCTCAGAACTTTGCCTATAACTGAGGTCAAGCCAATAAATTCACCCGCTGATATTTATTTATTTTATTTAGAGATACAGCACTGAAACAGGCCCTTCGGCCCACTGAGTCTGTGCCGACCATCAACCACCCATTTATACCAATCCTACATTAATCCCATATTCCTACCACATCCCCACCTTCCCTCAATTCTCCTACCACCTACCTATACTAGGGACAATTTACAATGGCCATTTTACCTATTAACCTGCAAGTCTTTGGCTGTGGGAGGAAAGCAGAGCACCTGGCGAAAACCCACGCGGTCACAGGGAGAACTTGCAAACTCCGCACAGGCAGTACCCAGAATTGAACCCGGGTCGCTGGAGCTGTGAGGCTGCGGTGCTAACCACTGCACCACTGTGCTGCCCTGTTTATTTATTTTACTTTGAAATAGTTTCCACCAAACAACTGTCAAAAATTTAGAAATTAGTCCATGTGATGTGTTTTCCTTTTTGATTATCAGTCTCACAGTGGGCCTTCCTCCAGGCCAGGGGAACAACCTCAGACCCTCTCCACAACCTCCAGAGAGCTGCTAAGTCCGTGAGCAAAGGGCTTGCATAGCACAGCTCCCATCTCTTTGAGCTGCCTAGGGTGAATGCCATTAGGACCAGCAGCCCAATCTATTTTGACACCCCTTATTCTATCCAGGATTACATTCGCATTCACTTTGATTCAACTGTACATGGGAATTATTTGCACCCATACATAGTCCACTGGAGTAAAGATTGTCACAAAGTAACTACTTAATTTTCAATATCCTAGGATAAATCTGCTCTGGGCAATCCTTTAAAGTCCTGACACAATCTTTGATGGACTTTGATTCATAACAGTTGAGATAACTTTTCCTATTGCTATTGCAGTTATCCGCAATCTCCTCTATTATGCTTTTTGTTGCCTTTAGCTGAACTCAATACCTGTCCCTGTTCACATGAGAACTAGAAAGGAGAGAAATACTTGCATTTATATTGTATTTACCCCAATCTCAGGATATCCCAAAGTGCTTTACAAGCAATGAAGGGCTTTTGAAGTGCAGTCACCATTGTAATGTAAGAAACGCAGCAGCCAATTTGCACACTGCCCACAAATAGCAATGGGAGAGTGCCGTGGGATAATTTACATCCACCTGAAAGGGCCCTGCTTTAATGGCTCAACTGAAAGACAGCATATTTGACAGTGCAGTACTCCCTAGTGCTGTATTGGAGTATCAGCCTAGATAATGTCCTCAAGCCCCTGCAGTGGCGCTTGAACCCATGATCTTCTGACCCTAAAGTGAACATGCCACCAACTGAGCCAGAGCTGACACATTTTTAGCCTCTAAAAGTATTTTTACTTCTTCCTGATTTGTCCCTGTACATGCGCAGTTTGGCTTTGTTTTGTGATGTGCCCTTATCATTTTAGGAATATATGTGCCCTCCTTTTGCATTAGGAATTCTTAAAATACATCGAAGGCTGCTTTCTTAATTGATAAATAGCAAATATAACTCAACTAGATCCACATTACAAATAAAGAAAAATAAACAGTTAAAGACAAAAGTTTTGGAATATGTAAATAAGCCCATTTCAATGGAGTGAAAGATTAATTAAATGAAAAATAAACTGACAGAATAAAGTGTGAATAAACTGTAGGGCATGGGTTCTCTCGATACATAAGGAGATGAGAGCAAAACAAGTTTTTGAAGATGAGACGTTTGATTATGCCAAAATGGTGAGAAATATAAAATGTGTGGAAGGTAAACATCGAGGCATGTTATCGCAGCAGAGAGCAGGATTAAACATAGATTGACAACCAACATAAATGAAAGCAGTTTTTATATAAGAACTGAAAAGGCAATCAAAGAAAGGGAGAGACCATTAAAGATGAAGGCAGACATTTTGTAATTGAGAGGAAAGGAATGCCAGTGGTATTTAAGCATTTTGCCTCAGATTTCTTACAAAGAAGGTGACACTGAGACTGCAAGCATACCCGAGGATCATGTAAGGGAGCTACTACTGGACATACATATTCCAAAGGAAACTGGATTTCAAAAGTAAATGGAACTAAATGTCTTTGAGTTTCAAAAGAGGAATAAAAGACTAATGGTGACATCACGGGAAATCTGTAAGCTGATTGGTTAGGTAAGTAACAGCTGTTAGTGCCTGCAAATAGCTTAAAAAAATCAGAGGACAGAAAGTTCTATTTTTTAAAAAAACCTCGAAACCTACATTATAAGTGATAAGGTTAGTACTAGTAAAGTGTGCTTTTTTAAAAAATATAAAGTGTAATTTATTATTAATTACTAGTAATTATTACAATTTTTTTAATATAGTAAGTAGTGATTTTTAGTCCCTAGTGTAAATAATCTCTAATTTTTGAGTAATTTAAGGGAGTAAATTAAGGGTAAGCCATGGCAGGACAGCTCGGCAGCGTGGAGTGCTTCTCCTGTGCAATGTGGGAAGTCAGGGACACTTTCAGTATCCAGGGTGAACACATGTGCAGGAAGTGTCCTCAGCTGCAGCTACTCGAAATCCACGTTTCAGATCTGGAGCGGTGGCTGGGGAGACTGTGGAGCATCCGCGAGGCTGAGATCATCATGGATAGCACGTACAGGGAGGTAGTCACACCGCAGATAAAGACTGCTCAGGCAGAAAGGGAATGGGTGACTGCCAGGCAGAGTAGAAGAACTAGGCAAGTAGTGCAGGAGTCCCCTGGGTCCATTTCCCTCTCTAACAGATATTCCTCTTTGAATCCTGTTGGGGGAGATAGCTTCTCAGGGGAATGCAGCAAAAGCCAAGTCTGTGGCACCATGGGTGGCTCAGCTGCACAGGAGGGGTAGAAAAAGAGTGGGATCGCTATAGTGATAGGGGATTCTATTGTAAGGGGTACTGATAGATGTCTCCAGGATGGTATGTTGCCTCTCTGGTGCTAGGGTCAAGGTTGTCACGGAGCGGCTACAGCATATTCTGAAGGGGGAGGGTGAACAGTCAGAGGTTGTGGTTCACATTGGTACCAACGACATAGGTAGAAAGAGGGATAAAATCCTGCAACAAGAATTTAGGTAGCTAGGTAGCAGATTAAAAAGCAGGACCTCAAATGTTGTAATCTCTGGATTACTCGTGGTGCCATGTGCTAGTGAGTGTCAGAATAGGAGGATAGAGCAGATGAATATGTGGTGAGGAGATGGTGCAGGAGGGAGGGCTTTAGTTTCCTGGATCACTGGGTCTGTTTCTGGAAAAGCTGGGACCTGTATAAATTGAACAGTTTGCACCTGAACTGGAATGGGACCAACATCTTTGCTGGGAGGTTTGCCAGTGCTGTTGGGGGCGGTTTAAACTAATTTGGCAGGGGGATGAGATACAGAGTAAAGATACATTAGGGGGTGATGCACAGCTAAATATAGAAGAGAAACTAAGTCAGTCTGGAAGGCAGAGCAAATATAGACCTGTTAAGGCACAAGCGAATAATGCAAGGCTGGACTGCAATTATTTTAACGCAAGGAGTCGTACTAATAAGGCAGATGAATTGAGGGCATTGATTAACACATGGGAATATGATATTATTGTTATCACAGAGAAATGGCTGAGGGAAGGGCAGCTCAATATTCCAGGGTATAGAATCTTCAGGCGTAGCGGGAGGTGGGGGTGGAGGGGGGGGAGGTGATGTAAAAGAGAAAGTGGCATTACACTATTGATCAAGGAGTCAATTACTGCAGTAAGGAGGGATGATATCTTAGATGGTTCCTCAAATGAGGCCATATGGGTAGAAATTAAAAACAAAAAGAGGGCAATCACGTGGCTGGGAGTGTACTACAGGCCTCCAAACAGTCAGGGAGAGATGGAGGAGCAGATATGTGGGCAAATCTCAGAGAGGTGTAAAAGTAATAGGGTAATAATAGTAGGGGATTTCAACTTTCCTAATATTAATGGGGATAGTCTTAGTGCAAAAGGCTTAAAGGGGGCAGAATTCTTAAAGTGCATACAGGAGAGCTTTTTGAGCCAGTACGTAGAAAGTCCTACAAGAGAAGGGGCAGTACTGTTCCTAATCCGAGGGAATAAAGCTGGACAAGTGGTAGAAGTGTCAGTGGGGGAGCATTTTGGGGATAGTGACCATAACTCTGTAAGATTTAAGGTAGTTATGGAAAAGGACAAAGATGGACCAGAAATAAAGGTACTGAATTAGGGGAAGGCCGATTTCAATATGATAAAACAGGATCTGGCCAAAATGGACTGGGAGCAGCTACTTGTAGGAAAGTTTACATCAGGCAAGTGGGAGTCATTCAAAAAGGAAATAGTGAGAGTTCAAAGCCAACATGTACCCGTTAAGGTGAATGATAGGACCAACAAGTCCAGGGAACCCTGGATGTCAAGGGATAGAGAGGAATTGATAAGGAAAGAAATGAGGCTCATGCCAGATTCAGAGCGCTAAAAACAGCGGAGGCCCTAGAGGAGTATAGAAAGTGTAGGGGGATACTTACAAATGTAATTAGGAGAGGGAAGAGGGGGCATGATAAAACACTGGCAGGCAAAATAAAGGAAAATCCCAAAGCATTTTATAAGTATAGTAAGGGCAAGAGGATAACCAGGGAAAGAGTAGGGCCTATTCGGGACTAAAGTGGCAATCTGTGTGTCGAGCCGGAGAACGTAGGTGAGGTTTTAAATGATTACTTTTCATCTGTGTTCACTATGAAGAAGGACGATGTAGGTGTAGAGATCAGGGAGGGCGATTGTGATATACCTGAACAAATAAGCATTGAAAGGGAGGAGGTATTATCAGTTTTAGTGGGCTTAAAAGTGGATAAATCCCCAGGCCCAGATGAGATGTATCCCAGGCTGTTATGTGAGGCAAGGGAGGAGATAGCAGGGGCTCTGACACAAATTTTCAAATCCCCGCTGGCCACAGGAGAGGTGCCAGAGGACTGGAGGACAGCGAATGTGGTATCATTATTCAAGAAGGATAGCAATGATAATTACAGGCCGGTGAGTCTAACATCAGTGGTAGGGAAACTATTGGAAAAAATTCTGAGGGGCAGGATTAATCTCTACTTGGAGAGGCAGGGATTAATCAAGGATAATGACTTTGGCATGGCTTTTTCAGGGGGAGATCATGTCTAACTAATTTGATTGAATTTTTCGAGGAGGTGGCTAGGTGGGTAGATGAGGGTAAAGCAGTTGACATAGTCTACATGGACTTCATTAAGGCTTTTGATAAGGTCCCGCATGGGAGATTGGTTAAGAAGGTAAGAGCCCGTGGGATCCAGGGCAATTTGACAAATTGGATCCAAAATTGGCTTAGTGGCAGGAGGCAGAGGATGATGGTCGAGGGTTGTTTTTGTGATTGGAAGCCTGTGACCAGTGGTGTCCCACAGGGATTGGTGATGGGACTCTTGCTGTTTGTAGTGTACATTAATGCAAAGAAACACTCTGCAATTATTCACGCTGTAATCAATAATGGTACAAATAATAGCTCTGCAATCAAACAATTTCCAATCAATCTCCATGTAATCGATCAAACTCTACCCAATTGCCTGAAATAGATCACTCCATAATGAATCACTCTGTACCCAATCATTCTCTGCCCAATCACTCTCAATCTGTAATCAATCACTCTGCAGTCAATCACACTGCAAAAAAAAATCAAACTGCAATCAATTATTTTGTAATCAGTCGTTCAGTAATCAGTCACTCAGTAATCAGTCACTCAGGATAGAATCACTCTGTAATAGGTCATCCTGAAATCCATCACTCTGTAATCACTCTGTAGGGCGGCACAGTGGCGCAGTGATTAGCAATGCAGCCTCACAGCTCCAGCGATCCAGGTTCGGTTCTGGGTACTGCCTGTGTGGAGTTTGCAACTTCTCCCTGTGACCGTGTGGGTTTCCTCCGGTGCTCTGGTTTCCTCCCACCGCTAAAGACTTGCAGGTTGATAGGTAAATTGGCCATTGTAAATTGCCCCTAGAGTAGGTAGGTGGTAGGGAATATGGGATTAATGTAGGATTAGTATAAATGGGTGGTTGATGTTCGGCACAGACTCAGTGGGCCGAAGGGCCTGTTTCAGTGCTGTTTGACTCTATGACGCAATCAATCAGCATCAATCACTTAGTAATCAATCAGTCTGCAATGAAAGACTGTGCAATCAGTCACTCCGTAATTGCTCAATCTATAATGAATCACTCTGTAATTGCTCAATCTACAATCAATAATCCTGCAATGAAAGACTCTGCAGACACTCGATAATGGTTCAACCAGTAATCAATTACTCTGCAATGCACCATTCTGTAATCAATTACTTAGTAATTTGTCACTCTGTAATGAAGGACACTGATGGATCACCCTGCTATCCATCAGCCCGTAATCAATCACTCTGCAATGAAACACTCTGCAATCAATCACTCTGCATTCGAACACCATGCGATCATCCACTCAGCAATCAATTATCCTGTAATCACAAAACCTGAAATCAATCACCCTGTAATTAATCACTTTGCAATCGCTCTTCAATCATTCTGCTAATAATTACAGTGCAATCACTCTGCTAACAATCACACTGTAATCATGAAGTCTACTAACAATCACTACATTAAAAATCAGTCTGTGATAAATCACCCTGCTGACAATCACTCGACTAACAGTCACACTGTAGTAAATCAGTCTGCAATGGCTCTCCAATCAATCACTCTACTAACAATCACTACATTAAAAATCAGTCTGCGATCAATCACTCGACTAACAATCAATCTACTAACAATCACACTGCAGTAAATCAGTCTGCAATCGCTCTCCAATCAATCACTCGTCTAACAATCACACTGCAGTAAATCAGTCTGCAATGGCTCTTCAATCAATCGCTCGTCTAACAATCACACTGCAGTAAATCAGTCTGCAATGGCTCTTCAATCAATCACTCGTCTAACAATCACACTGCAGTAAATCAGTCTGCAATGGCTCTCCAATCAATCACTCGTCTAACAATCACACTACAGTAAATCAGTCTGCAATGGCTCTCCAATCAATCACTCGTCTAACAATCACACTACAGTAAATCAGTCTGCAATGGCTCTCCAATCAATCACTCGTCTAACAATCACACTGCAGTAAATCAGTCTGCAATGGCTCTTCAATCAATCACTCGTCTAACAATCACACTGCAGTAAATCAGTCTGCAATGGCTCTCCAATCAATCACTCGTCTAACAATCACACTACAGTAAATCAGTCTGCAATGGCTCTCCAATCAATCACTCGTCTAACAATCACACTACAGTAAATCAGTCTGCAATGGCTCTTCAATCAATCACTCGTCTAACAATCACACTGCAGTAAATCAGTCTGCAATGGCTCTCCAATCAATCACTCGTCTAACAATCACACTGCAGTAAATCAGTCTGCAATGGCTCTCCAATCAATCACTCGTCTAACAATCACACTACAGTAAATCAGTCTGCAATGGCTCTTCAATCAATCACTCGTCTAACAATCACACTGCAGTAAATCAGTCTGCAATGGCTCTTCAATCAATCACTCGTCTAACAATCACACTGCAGTAAATCAGTCTGCAATGGCTGTCCAATCAATCACTCGTCTAACAATCACACTGCAGTAAATCAGTCTGCAATGGCTCTTCAATCAATCACTCGTCTAACAATCACACTGCAGTAAATCAGTCTGCAATCGCTCTCCAATCAATCACTCGTCTAACAATCACACTGCAGTAAATCAGTCTGCAATCGCTCTCCAATCAATCACTCGACTAACAATCACACTGCAGTAAATCAGTCTGCAATCGCTCTCCAATCAATCACTCGTCTAACAATCACACTGCAGTAAATCAGTCTGCAATCGCTCTCCAATCAATCACTCGTCTAACAATCACACTGCAGTAAATCAGTCTGCAATCGCTCTCCAATCAATCACTCGTCTAACAATCACACTGCAGTAAATCAGTCTGCAATCGCTCTCCAATCAATCACTCGTCCAACAATCACACTGCAGTAAATCAGTCTGCAATCGCTCTCCAATCAATCACTCGTCTAACAATCACACTGCAATAAATCAGTCTGCAATGGCTCTCCAATCAATCACTCGTCTAACAATCACACTGCAGTAAATCAGTCTGCAATCGCTCTCCAATCAATCACTCGTTTAACAATCACACTGCAGTAAATCAGTCTGCAATCGCTCTCCAATCAATCACTCGTCTAACAATCACACTGCAGTAAATCAGTCTGCAATCGCTCTCCAATCAATCACTCGTCTAACAATCACACTGCAGTAAATCAGTCTGCAATCGCTCTCCAATCAATCACTCATCTAACAATCACACTGCAGTAAATCAGTCTGCAATGGCTCTCCAATCAATCACTCGTCTAACAATCACACTGCAGTAAATCAGTCTGCAATCGCTCTCCAATCAATCACTCGTCTAACAATCACACTGCAGTAAATCAGTCTGCAATCGCTCTCCAATCAATCACTCATCTAACAATCACACTGCAGTAAATCAGTCTGCAATGGCTCTCCAATCAATCACTCGACTAACAATCACACTGCAGTAAATCAGTCTGCAATCGCTCTCCAATCAATCACTCGTCTAACAATCACACTGCAGTAAATCAGTCTGCAATGGCTCTCCAATCAATCACTCGTCTAACAATCACACTGCAGTAAATCAGTCTGCAATGGCTCTCCAATCATTCACTCGTGTAACAATCACACTGCAGTAAATCAGTCTGCAATCGCTCTCCAATCAATCACTCGTCTAACAATCACACTGCAGTAAATCAGTCTGCAATCGCTCTCCAATCAATCACTCGTCTAACAATCACACTGCAGTAAATCAGTCTGCAATGGCTCTCCAATCAATCACTCGTCTAACAATCACACTACAGTACATCAGTCTGCAATTGCTCTCCAATCAATCACTCGTCTAACAATCACACTGCAGTAAATCAGTCTGCAATCGCTCTCCAATCAATCACTCGTCTAACAATCACACTGCAGTAAATCAGTCTGCAATCGCTCTCCAATCAATCACTCGTCTAACAATCACACTGCAGTAAATCAGTCTGCAATGGCTCTCCAATCAATCACTCGTCTAACAATCACACTACAGTACATCAGTCTGCAATTGCTCTCCAATCAATCACTCGTCTAACAATCACACTGCAGTAAATCAGTCTGCAATCGCTCTCCAATCAATCACTCGTCTAACAATCACACTGCAGTAAATCAGTCTGCAATGGCTCTCCAATCAATCACTCGTCTAACAATCACACTGCAGTAAATCAGTCTGCAATCGCTCTCCAATCAATCACTCGACTAACAATCACACTAAAGTAAATCAGTCTGCAATCGCTCTCCAATCAATCACTCGTCTAACAATCACACTGCAGTAAATCAGTCTGCAATCGCTCTCCAATCAATCACTCGTCTAACAATCACACTACAGTAAATCAGTCTGCAATGGCTCTCCAATCAATCACTCGTCTAACAATCACACTGCAGTAAATCAGTCTGCAATCGCTCTCCAATCAATCACTCGTCTAACAATCACACTGCAGTAAATCAGTCTGCAATCGCTCTCCAATCAATCACTCGTCTAACAATCACACTGCAGTAAATCAGTCTGCAATGGCTCTCCAATCAATCACTCGTCTAACAATCACACTGCAATAAATCAGTCTGCAATCGCTCTCCAATCAATCACTCGTCTAACAATCACACTGCAGTAAATCAGTCTGCAATGGCTCTCCAATCAATCACTCGTCTAACAATCACACTGCAGTAAATCAGTCTGCAATCACTCTCTAATCAATCACTCGTCTAACAATCACACTGCAGTAAATCAGTCTGCAATGGCTCTCCAATCAATCACTCGTCTAACAATCACACTGCAGTAAATCAGTCTGCAATGGCTCTCCAATCAATCACTCGTCTAACAATCACACTGCAGTAAATCAGTCTGCAATCGCTCTCCAATCAATCACTCGTCTAACAATCACACTGCAGTAAATCAGTCTGCAATGGCTCTCCAATCAATTACTCGACTAACAATCACACTGCAGTAAATCAGTCTGCAATGGCTCTCTAATCAATCACTCGTCTAACAATCACACTGCAGTAAATCAGTCTGCAATCGCTCTCCAATCAATCACTCGTCTAACAATCACACTGCAGTAAATCAGTCTGCAATGCCTCTCCAATCAATCACTCGTCTAACAATCACACTGCAGTAAATCAGTCTGCAATCGCTCTCCAATCAATCACTCGTCTAACAATCACACTGCAGTAAATCAGTCTGCAATCGCTCTCCAATCAATCACTCGTCTAACAATCACACTGCAGTAAATCAGTCTGCAATCGCTCTCCAATCAATCACACGACCAGCAATCACACTGCAGTAAATCAGTCTGCAATCGCTCTCCAATCAATCACTCATCTAACAATCACACTGCAGTAAATCAGTCTGCAATGGCTCTCCAATCAATCACTCGACTAACAATCACACTGCAGTAAATCAGTCTGCAATCGCTCTCCAATCAATCACTCGTCTAACAATCACACTGCAGTAAATCAGTCTGCAATCGCTCTCCAATCAATCACTCGTCTAACAATCACACTGCAGTAAATCAGTCTGCAATCGCTCTCCAATCAATCACTCGTCTAACAATCACACTGCAGTAAATCAGTCTGCAATGGCTCTCCAATCAATCACTCGTCTAACAATCACACTGCAGTAAATCAGTCTGCAATGGCTCTCCAATCAATCACTCGTCTAACAATCACACTGCAGTAAATCAGTCTGCAATCGCTCTCCAATCAATCACTCGTCTAACAATCACACTGCAGTAAATCAGTCTGCAATGGCTCTCCAATCAATCACTTGTCTAACAATCACACTACAGTAAATCAGTCTGCAATCGCTCTCCAATCAATCACTCGTCCAACAATCACACTGCAGTAAATCAGTCTGCAATCGCTCTCCAATCAATCACTCGTCTAACAATCACACTGCAGTAAATCAGTCTACAATCGCTCTCCAATCAATCACTCGTCTAACAATCACACTGCAGTAAATCAGTCTGCAATCGCTCTCCAATCAATCACTCGTCTAACAATGTCACTGCAGTAAATCAGTCTGCAATGGCTCTCCAATCAATCACTCGTCTAACAATCACACTGCAGTAAATCAGTCTGCAATCACTCTCTAATCAATCACTTGTCTAACAATCACACTGCAGTAAATCAGTCTGCAATGGCTCTCCAATCAATCACTCGTCTAACAATCACACTGCAGTAAATCAGTCTGCAATCGCTCTCCAATCAATCACTCGTCTAACAATCACACTACAGTAAATCAGTCTGCAATGGCTCTCCAATCAATCACTCGACTAACAATCACACTGCAGTAAATCAGTCTGCAATGGCTCTCTAATCAATCACTCGTCTAACAATCACACTGCAGTAAATCAGTCTGCAATCGCTCTCCAATCAATCACTCGTCTAACAATCACACTGCAGTAAATCAGTCTGCAATCGCTCTCCAATCAATCACTCGTCTAACAATCACACTGCAGTAAATCAGTCTGCAATCGCTCTCCAATCAATCACTCGTCTAACAATCACACTGCAGTAAATCAGTCTGCAATGCCTCTCCAATCAATCACTCGTCTAACAATCACACTGCAGTAAATCAGTCTGCAATCGCTCTCCAATCAATCACTCGTCTAACAATCACACTGCAGTAAATCAGTCTACAGTCGCTCTCCAATCAATCACTCGTCTAACAATCACACTGCAGTAAATCAGTCTGCAATCGCTCTCCAATCAATCACTCGTCTAACAATCACACTGCAGTAAATCAGTCTGCAATGGCTCTCCAATCAATCACTCGTCTAACAATCACACTGCAGTAAATCAGTCGGCAATCGCTCTCCAATCAATCACTCGTCTAACAATCACACTAAAGTAAATCAGTCTGCAATCGCTCTCCAATCAATCACTCGTCTAACAATCACACTGCAGTAAATCAGTCTGCAATCGCTCTCCAATCAATCACTCGTCTAACAATCACACTACAGTAAATCAGTCTGCAATCGCTCTCCAATCAATCACTCGTCTAACAGTCACACTGCAGTAAATCAGTCTGCAATGGCTCTCCAATCAATCACTCGACTAACAATCACACTAAAGTAAATCAGTCTGCAATCGCTCTCCAATCAATCACTCGTCTAACAATCACACTGCAGTAAATCAGTCTGCAATCGCTCTCCAATCAATCACTCGTCTAACAATCACACTGCAGTAAATCAGTCTGCAATCGCTCTCCAATCAATCACTCGTCTAACAATCACACTGCAGTAAATCAGTCTGCAATGGCTCTCCAATCAATCACTCGTCTAACAATCACACTGCAATAAATCAGTCTGCAATCGCTCTCCAATCAATCACTCGTCTGACAATCACACTGCAGTAAATCAGTCTGCAATGGCTCTCCAATCAATCACTCGTCTAACAATCACACTGCAGTAAATCAGTCTGCAATCACTCTCTAATCAATCACTCGTCTAACAATCACACTGCAGTAAATCAGTCTGCAATGGCTCTCCAATCAATCACTCGTCTAACAATCACACTGCAGTAAATCAGTCTGCAATGGCTCTCCAATCAATCACTCGTCTAACAATCACACTGCAGTAAATCAGTCTGCAATCGCTCTCCAATCAATCACTCGTCTAACAATCACACTGCAGTAAATCAGTCTGCAATGGCTCTCCAATCAATCACTCGTCTAACAATCACACTGCAGTAAATCAGTCTGCAATGGCTCTCTAATCAATCGCTCGTCTAACAATCACACTGCAGTAAATCAGTCTGCAATCGCTCTCCAATCAATCACTCGTCTAACAATCACACTGCAGTAAATCAGTCTGCAATGCCTCTCCAATCAATCACTCGTCTAACAATCACACTGCAGTAAATCAGTCTGCAATCGCTCTCCAATCAATCACTCGTCTAACAATCACACTGCAGTAAATCAGTCTGCAGTCGCTCTCCAATCAATCACTCGTCTAACAGTCACACTGCAGTAAATCAGTCTGCAATCACTCTCCAATCAATCACTTGTCTAACAATCACACTGCAGTAAATCAGTCTGCAATCGCTCTCTAATCAATCACTCGTCTAACAATCACACTGCAGTAAATCAGTCTGCAATGGCTCTCCAATCAATCACTCGTCTAACAATCACACTGCAGTAAATCAGTCGGCAATCGCTCTCCAATCAATCACTCGTCTAACAATCACACTAAAGTAAATCAGTCTGCAATCGCTCTCCAATCAATCACTCGTCTAACAATCACACTGCAGTAAATCAGTCTGCAATCGCTCTCCAATCAATCACTCGTCTAACAATCACACTACAGTAAATCAGTCTGCAATCGCTCTCCAATCAATCACTCGTCTAACAGTCACACTGCAGTAAATCAGTCTGCAATCGCTCTCCAATCAATCACTCGTCTAACAATCACACTACAGTAAATCAGTCTGCAATCGCTCTCCAATCAATCACTCGTCTAACAATCACACTGCAGTAAATCAGTCTGCAATGGCTCGCCAATCAATCACTCGACTAACAATCACACTACAGTAAATCAGTCTGCAATCGCTCTCCAATCAATCACTCGTCTAACAATCACACTGCAGTAAATCAGTCTGCAATCGCTCTCCAATCAATCACTCGTCTAATAATCACACTGCAGTAAATCAGTCTGCAATCGCTCTCCAATCAATCACTCGTCTAACAATCACACTGCAGTAAATCAGTCTGCAATCGCTCTCCAATCAATCACTCGTCTAACAATCACACTGCAGTAAATCAGTCTGCAATCGCTCTCCAATCAATCACTCGACCCGCAATCCCACTGCAGTAAATCAGTCTGCAATGGCTCTCCAATCAATCACTCGACTAACAATCACATTACAGTAAATCAGTCTGCAATCGCTCTCCAATCAATCACTCGTCGAACAATCACACTGCAGTAAATCAGTCTGCAATGCCTCTCCAATCAATCACTCGACTAACAATCACACTACAGTAAATCAGTCTGCAATTGCTCTCCAATCAATCACTCGTCTAACAATCACACTGCAGTAAATCAGTCTGCAATGGCTCTCCAATCAATCACTCGTCTAACAATCACACTGCAGTAAATCAGTCTGCAATCGCTCTCTAATCAATCACTCGTCTAACAATCACACTGCAGTAAATCAGTCTGCAATCGCTCTCTAATCAATCACTCGACTAACAATCACACTGCAGTAAATCAGTCTGCAATCGCTCTCCAATCAATCACTCGTCTAACAATCACACTGCAGTAAATCAGTCTGCAATTGCTCCCCAATCAATCACTCGTCTAACAATCACACTGCAGTAAATCAGATGCAATCGCTCTCTAATCAATCACTCGTCTAACAATCAAACTGCAGTAAATCAGTCTGCAATCGCTCTCCAATCAATCACTCGTCTAACAATCACACTGCAGTAAATCAGTCTGCAATCGCTCTCCAATCAATCACTCGTCTAACAATCACACTGCAGTAAATCAGTCTGCAATCGCTCTCCAATCAATCACTCGTCTAACAATCACACTGCAGTAAATCAGTCTGCAATCGCTCTCTAATCAATCACTTGTCTAACAATCACACTGCAGTAAATCAGTCTTCAATCGCTCTCCAATCAATCACTCGTCTAACAATCACACTGCAGTAAATCAGTCTGCAATCGCTCTCCAATCAATCACTCGTCTAACAATCACACTGCAGTAAATCAGTCTGCAATCGCTCTCTAATCAATCACTCGTCTAACAATCACACTGCAGTAAATCAGTCTGCAATCGCTCTCTAATCAATCACTCGTCTAACAATCACACTACAGTAAATCAGTCTGCAATCGCTCTCCAATCAATCACTCATCTAACGATCACACTGCAGTAAATCAGTCTGCAATCGCTCTCCAATCAATCACTCGACTAACAATCACACTGCAGTAAATCAGTCTGCAATGGCTCTCCAATCAATCACTCGTCTAACAATCACACTGCAGTAAATCAGTCTGCAATGGCTCTCCAATCAATCACTCGTCTAACAATCACACTACAGTAAATCAGTCTGCAATCACTCTCCAATCAATCACTCGTCTAACAATCACACTGCAGTAAATCAGTTTGCAATCGCTCTCTAATCAATCACTCGTCTAACAATCACACTACAGTAAATCAGTCTGCAATCGCTCTCCAATCAATCACTCGTCTAACAATCACACTGCACTAAATCAGTCTGCAATCGCTCTCTAATCAGTCACTCGTCTAACAATCACACTACAGTAAATCAGTCTGCAATCGCTCTCCAATCAATCACTCGTCTAACAATCACACTGCACTAAATCAGTCTGCAATCGCTCTCTAATCAATCACTCGTCTAACAATCACACTGCAGTAAATCAGTCTGCAATCGCTCTCCAATCAATCACTCGACTAACAATCACACTACAGTAAATCAGTCTGCAATCGCTCTCCAATCAATCACTCGTCTAACAATCACACTGCAGTAAATCAGTCTGCAATCGCTCTCCAATCAATCACTCGTCTAACAATCACACTGCAGTAAATCAGTCTGCAATGGCTCTCCAATCAATCACTCGTCTAACAATCACACTGCAGTAAATCAGTCTGCAATCGCTCTCTAATCAATCACTCGTCTAACAATCACACTGCAGTAAATCAGTCTGCAATCGCTCTCTAATCAATCACTCGTCTAACAATCACACTGCAGTAAATCAGTCTGCAATCCCTCTCCAATCAATCACTCGTCTAACAATCACACTGCAGTAAATCAGTCTGCAATGGCTCTCCAATCAATCACTCATCTAACAATCACACTGCAGTAAATCAGTCTGCAATCGCTCTCCAATCAATCACTCGTCTAACAATCACACTGCAGTAAATCAGTCTGCAATGGCTCTCCAATCAATCACTCGTCTAACAATCACACTACAGTAAATCAGTCTGCAATGGCTCTCCAATCAATCACTCGTCTAACAATCACACTGCAGTAAATCAGTCTGCAATGGCTCTCCAATCAATCACTCATCTAACAATCACACTGCAGTAAATCAGTCTGCAATCGCTCTCCAATCAATCACTCGTCTAACAATCACACTGCAGTAAATCAGTCTGCAATGGCTCTCCAATCAATCACTCGTCTAACAATCACACTACAGTAAATCAGTCTGCAATGGCTCTCCAATCAATCACTCGTCTAACAATCACACTGCAGTAAATCAGTCTGCAATCGCTCTCCAATCAATCACTCGTCTAACAATCACACTGCAGTAAATCAGTCGGCAATCGCTCTCCAATCAATCACTCGTCTCACAATCACACTGCAGTAAATCAGTCTGCAATCGCTCTCCAATCAATCACTCGTCTAACAATCACACTACAGTTAATCAGTCTGCAATGGCTCTCCAATCAATCACTCGTGTAACAATCACACTGCAGTAAATCAGTCTGCAATCGCTCTCCAATCAATCACTCGTCTAACAATCACACTGCAGTAAATCAGTCTGCAATCGCTCTCCAATCAATCACTCGTCTAACAATCACACTGCAGTAAATCAGTCGGCAATCGCTCTCCAATCAATCACTCGTCTCACAATCACACTGCAGTAAATCAGTCTGCAATCGCTCTCCAATCAATCACTCGTCTAACAATCACACTACATTTAGTCAGTCTGCAATGGCTCTCCAATCAATCACTCGTGTAACAATCACACTGCAGTAAATCAGTCTGCAATCGCTCTCCAATCAATCACTCGTCTAACAATCACACTACAGTTAATCAGTCTGCAATGGCTCTTCAATCAATCACTCGTCTAACAATCACACTGCAGTAAATCAGTCTGCAATCGCTCTCCAATCAATCACTCGTCTAACAATCACACTACAGTAAATCAGTCGGCAATCGCTCTCCAATCAATCACTCGTCTCACAATCACACTGCAGTAAATCAGTCTGCAATCGCTTTCCAATCAATCACTCGACTAACAATCGCTAAGCTAACAATCAATCTGCTATCACAGAATCACAGAATAATACAATGCAGAAGAGGCCCTTCGGCCCAACGAGTCTGCACCGATGCATTAAAGACACCTGACCTGTCTACCTAATCCCATTTGCCAGCACTTGGCCCATAGCCTTGAAGGTTATGACGTCCCAAGTGCTCATCCAGATACTTTTTAAAGGATGTGAGGCAACCCGCCTCTACCACCCTCCCAGGCAGTGCATTTCAGACTGTCACCACCCTCTGGGTAAAAAAGTTCTTCTTCAAATCCCCCTGAAACCTTCTGCCCCTCACCTTAAACCTGTGTCCCCTCGTAACTGACCCTTCAACTAAGGGGAACAGCTGCTCCCTATCCACCCTGTCCATGCCCCTCATAATCTTGTACACCTCGATCAGGTCACCCCTCAGTCTTCTCTGCTCCAGAGAAAACAACCCAAGCCTATCCAACCTCTCTTCATAGCTTAAATGTTCCATCCCAGGCAACATCCTGGTGAATCGCCTCTGCACCCCCTCCAGTGCACCCCCACATCCTTCCTATAATGTGGCAACCAGAATTGCACACAGTACTCCAGCTGTGGCCTTACCAAAGTTCTATACAACTCCAACATGACCTCCCTGCTTTTGTAACCTATGCCTCGATTGATAGAGGCAAGTGTCCCATATGCCTTTTTCACCACCCTGTTAACCTTCCCTTCTGCCTTCAGGGATCTATGGACAAACACGCCAAGGTCCCTTTGTTCCTCAGAACTTCCCAGTGTCAGGCCATTCATTGAATACTTCCATGTCACATTACTCATTCCAATGTGTATCACCTCACACTTTTCAGCGTTAAATTCCATCTGCCACTTTTCTGCCCATTTGATCATCCCGTCTATATCTTCCTGTAACCCAAGACACTCCACCTCACTGTTAACCACTCGGCCAATTTTTGTGTCATCCGCGAATTTACTGATCCTACCCCCCACATAGTTATCTATGTCATTTATATAAATGACAAACAATAGGGGACCTAGCACAGGTCCCTGTGGTACACCACTGGACACTGGCTTCCAGTCTCCAAAACAGCTGCCTGTCATCACTCTCTGTCTCCTACAGCTAAGCCAATTTTGAATCCACCTTATCAAGTTCAAAGTGATTCCTGACAACGCTGGCCGCCACTGATGTCATTAGGCTGCGCCGCGGTGTGCACATGCGCAGACAGTTTCCTGCTCTCTGCGCATGCGCTGCGTTCCGGCTTGCCAGGACTGGTTAGCGCATGCGCCGATGACATCATCGCGTGACGTGTGCATCTTCGGGCAACGCACCTGGTCGGCCTCTGCGCATGCGCTTTATGCAATGCCAATGGGTATTCACGCATGCGTCAACTTTCGGATATTCACGCATGCGTCAAGCTTCGGTGCGAGTTTCTGAAAGTGGAAGGAGGAGAGGTTTTGTCGGGCATTTTCTCGCATTTTATCGCAATTATTTAGTCGTTTTGAAGATTTCAGTCTGCTTCATTTATATCAGAAAGAGGAGATTGCTCCAAGGTAAGTTGCTCTGAACACATTCCCATTGTCTGTGGTGCTACATGTGCTCCAGTCCCTGTTGTAAGTTGCTCTGAAAACATTTCCATTGTCTGGGGCACTACATGTGCTCCAATCCCTGTTGTAAGTTGCTCTGAAAACATTTCCATTGTCTGGGGCACTGCATGTGCTCCAGTCCCTGTTGTAAGTTGCTCTGAAAACATTTCCATTGTCTGGGGCACTGCATGTGCTCCAGTCCCTGTTGTAAGTTGCTCAGAAAACATTTCCATTGTCTGGGGCACTGCATGTGCTCCAATCCCTGTTGTAAGTTGCTCTGAAAACATTTCCATTGTCTGGGGAACTACATGTGCTCCAGTCCCTGTTGTAAGTTGCTCTGAAAACATTTCCATTGTCTGGGGCACTACAGTAGAATTAGAATTAGAATTAGAACATTACAGCGCAGTACAGGCCCTTCAGCCCTCGATGTTGCGCCGACCTGTGAAACCATCTGACCTACACTATTCCATTTTCATCCATATGTCTATCCAATGACCACTTAAATGCCCTTAAAGTTGACGAGTCTACTACTGTTGCAGGCAGGGCGTTCCATGCCCCTACTACTCTCTGAGTAAAGAAACTACCTCTGACATCTGTCCTATATCTAGCACCCCTCAACTTAAAGCTATGTCCCCTCGTGTTTGCCGTCACCATCCGAGGAAAAAGACTCTCACTATCCACCCTATCTAACCCTCTGATTATCTTATATGTCTCTATTAAGTCACCTCTCCTCCTCCTTCTCTCCAACAAAAACAACCTCAAGTCCCTCAGCCTTTCCTCGTAAGACCTTCCCTCCATACCAGGCAACATCCTAGTAAATCTCCTCTGCACCCTTTCCATAGCTTCCACATCCTTCCTATAATGCGGTGACCAGAACTACACGCAATACTCCAGGTGCAGTCTCACCAGAGTTTTGTACAGCTGCAGCATGACCTCATGGCTCCTACACTCGATCCCCCTACTAATAAAAGCTAACACACCATATGCCTTCTTAACAGCCCTATTAACCTGGGTAGCAACCTTCAGGGATTTATGCACCTAGACACCAAGATCTCTCTGTTCATCTACACTACCAAGAATCTTCCCATTAGCCCAGTACTCTGCATTCCTGTTACTCCTTCCAAAGTGAATCACCTCGCACTTTTCCGCATTAAACTCCATTTGCCATCTGTCAGCCCAGCTCTGCAGCCTATCTATGTCCCTCTGTACCCTACAACATCCTTCGGCACTATCCACCACTCCACTGACCTTAGTGTCATCCGCAAATTTACTAACCCACCCTTCTACACCCTCTTACAGGTCATTTATAAAAATGACAAACAGCAGTGGCCCCAAAACAGATCCTTGCGGTACACCACTAGTAACTAAACTCCAGGATGAACATTTGCCATCAACCACCACCCTCTGTCTTCTTTCAGCTAGCCAATTTCTGATCCAAAGCTCTAAATCACCTTCAACCCCATACTTCCGTATTTTCTGCAATAGCCTACCATGGGGAACCTTATCAAACGCCTTACTGAAATCTATATACACCACATCCACTGCTTTACCCTCATCCACCTGTTTGGTCACCTTCTCGAAAAACTCAATAAGGTTTGTGAGGCACGACCTACCCATCACATAACCGTGCTGACTATCGCTAATGAACTTATTCTTTTCAAGATGATTATAAATCCTGTCTCTTATAACCCTTTCCAACATTTTACCCACAACCGAAGTAAGGCTCACAGGTCTATAATTACCAGGGCTGTCTCTACTCCCCTTCTTGAACAAGGGGACAACATTTGCTATCCTCCAGTCTTCCGGCACTATTCCTGTCGACAATGACGACATAAAGATCAAGGACAAAGGCTCTGCAATCTCCTCCCTAGCTTCCCAGAGAATCCTAGGATAAATCCCATCTGGCCCAGGGGACTTATCTATTTTCACACTTTCCAAAATAGATAACACCTCCTCCTTGTGAACCTCAATCCCATCTAGCCTAGTAACCTGAATCTCAGTATTCTCCTCGACAACATTTTCTTTCTCTACTGTAAATACTGACGCAAAATATTCATTTAACACTTCCCCTACCTCCTCTGATTCCACACACAACTTCCCACTATGTGCTCCAGTCCCTGTTGTAAGTTGCTCTGAAAACATTCCCATTGTCTGGGGCACTGCATGTGCTCCAGTCCCTGTTGCAAGTTGCTCTGAAAACATTTCCATTGTCTGGGGCACTGCATGTGCTCCAGTCCCTGTTGTTAGTTGCTCTGAAAACATTTCCATTGTCTGGGGCACTACATGTGCTCCAGTCCCTGTTGTAAGTTGCTCTGAACACAGTCACATTGTCTGGGGCACTACATGTGCTCCAGTCCCTGTTGCAAGTTGCTCTGAAAACATTTCCATTATCTGGGGCACTGCATGTTTTCCAGTCCCTGTTGTAAGTTGCTCTGAAAACATTCCCATTGTCTGGGGCACTACATGTGCTCCAGTCCCTGTTGTAAGTTGCTCTGAAAACATTTCCATTGTCTGGGGCACTGCATGTGCTCCAGTCCACTGCACTGTACTAAAATCCTTTCCATTGTCTGGGACTGTGTGCAGGCAGTACATGTGCTTCAGTCCCTGTTGTAAGTTGCTCTGTTCCTGCACCCATCAGAGCAGTGCACATGGACACACAGCCACCTGTTTCCCCATCCGCCCTTGAAACAGCCATGCAGAGCCTTGTGAGACTCCGCAATTGCCAGCTGCTGCCTGTAAAGCAGAGAGGGCGTCCAAAGCGGTCAAGTACTTGGGAACATTCATTAAGAAGAGACTGAGCACTGAAAGAAACAAGCATGCCGTGTCCAGTGGTAGCACAAATGTGAATGCTCTTGCTGTGTACACAACTGGTGAGGAGAGAGTGCAGCCACCCCGTTCTCCATCCTCAATGTTGCTTTAAGGCAAAGGTAGATAAGAGCGAAAGAAATGGAAGGTGATGCTGATAGTAGTAGGCAGGATTAAATGGGAGTGGATGGGAAGGCGCAGGAGTAGCATAACCACTAGCAGGGAACAGCTGGGCTAAATGGCCTGCTTTATGTTCATAGTCCAAAAGAAATGTGTTTCTTTTTCCAGCACCCTCACATCATTCATGTTTTCCCTGAGAGCAGCATTGAACCATCACGAGATCAGGGCAGTAACATCATCCTGACTCCTACAGCTGAGGTGGGTACTAAGTGATTCATTGGCGGTGTTATCAGTACATACCTTTACCGCAGAACATAAAGCATGCTCAACAGTAATTTCATTGGAGGGAGGGAAGCTCTGACACTGATGTTCTTTCCTTATTTCTTTTCATGTAAAACATGCCGTCGAGAAAACAATCCTTGAGACTTAAGGTCAGCATTCAAGCAACGAAGGCAACTGGATCATGCTGCGGAGCTTGTCACGATGTGGAAAGGAACCTTGCATTTATGAATGAAGTGGGAGCGCACATTGGGATGCGTTTGGGGAACATTCACCAAGAATAAACTGAGCTCAGACTCTTGTGACTTTGCCTTCTTCACATGGACAATTCAGTAGTGGAATAGAGAGCCACGCGTTCATTCACAACAAGGCTCTCCAGGAACAATCTCTTTAGTTCTGCAAAGCAGAGACTCGGCCTGTCTGTCTCACGGGAATGCTGGCGACTCAACACTCATGTATCCATGCACAGCAGTGCCTCGAATGCTTAATGTACTTAATAAAATTTCTTAATAATTAAACCTGGAATTGTTGAGATTTTTGATGCTATTTTCCTGACTTTGCAACTGCACTTCAGATATTCAACTGTGGTGTGGTCCTTGGGGGGTTTGTGAGGGGGAGGCGGGGGGTGGGGAAGGTGGGGAGGTGGGGTGGGAGAGTTAAATTCAGAAGTTCCTGAAGAGGGGGATGCAAAAGACAGGGACCAGAGAGCTGCAATGCCTGAAGTACAGTTGAGAAGTAGGGGAGAAAGCGGCTGGATGGGGGATCTGTAGCTGGAGGGAACGGCTGGATGGAGAGGTCCAGAAGCGAGAGGCCGTAGAGAGCCGCGGGGAGTGAGCGGCCGAAGACCTTGGTATCGCTGGGTGCGGGGACCGGCCGGTGCGTCTTTTGCCGTTGCAAGTTTATGGCGCATGCACAGAAAAACGCACTCCTCCTCCCTCTCCCCCGCCCCCACTGCTCCACTCACCCCAGGCCCGCTCTGCTCCCCCCCCCGCCTCCCCGGCCCGCTCCCCGGCCCTGGCCCCGGCCCACTCGTTCGGTCTCTCACTCCGCCATTGCGTGCTGCCATGTGTGATTATTTGAGCAGCACCAGCTTTAGTCCTGGCAGCTGCCTGAAGTCACAGACTGTGACGTTTTAGTGGCACTTGCTGCATTTGCACATGTGACACAGCAGCGCCACCTAGCAGTAGCGATGTCAACAAATGCAGCCTATCAAGTTACCCTGTATCCCATGTGCATTTGCTTTCTTGATAAGTCTCCCATGTGGGACCTTGTCAAAGGCTTTGCTGAAATCCATGTAAACTACATCAACTGCACTACCCTCATCTACACACCTGGTCACATGCTCAAAAAATTCAATCAAATTTGTTAGGCATGACCTCCCTCTGACAAAGCCATACTGACTATTCCTAATCAAATTTTGCCTCTCCAAGTGGAGATAGATTCTCTCCTTCAGAATTTTCTCCAATAATTTCCCTACCACTGACGTGAGACTCACTGGTCTCTAGTTCCCTGGCTTATCTCAACAACCTTTCTTAAATAGTGGGACCACATTAACTGTTCTCGAGTCCTCTGGTACCTCCCCGGTGGCCAGAGAGAAATTAAAAATTTGGGTCAGAGCCCCTGCAATCTCCACCCTCGCCTCCCATAGCATCCTGGGACACAAATCGACTGGACCTGGAGATCTGTCCACTTTTAAGCCTGCCAAAGCCTCCAATACCTTGTCACTCCTTATGACAATTTGCTCAAGAACCTCACAGTCTCTCTCTCGGAGTTCCATTTCTACTTCCTCATTCTTTTGGGTGAAGACAGATGTGAAGTACTTATTCAACACCCTACCAATGTCCTCTGGCTCCACCCATAAATTTCCCCCTTGGTCCCTAATGGGTCCTATTCTTTCCCTGGTTATCCTCTTCCCATTGATATACTTATAGAATATCTTAGGATTTTCCCTACTTTTACCAGCCAGAGTTTTCTCATGTCCCCTCTTAGCTTTCCTAACTGCTTTCTTAAGCTTCATCCTACACTTTCTGTACTCCACTAATGCTTCCATTGATTTGCTCTCTTTGTATTTGCTAAAAGCCTCTCTTTTCCGACTCATCGTACCCTGAATGTTTCTGGTCATCCATGGTTCTCTGGGCTTGTTGCTCCAAACTAGTACTCTAGAGGGAACATGTTGGGCCTGTACCCTCCCCATTTCCTTTTTGAATGCCTTCCACTGCTCTTCTGTAGATTTCCCGACAAGTAACTCTTTCCAGTCTACCTTGGCCTGATCCTGCCTTATTTTACTAAAATTCGCTCTCCCCCAATCCAAAACCTTTTTTTGCAACTTGACTATTTCTTTCTCCATAACAAGCTTAAATTGTACCATGTTGTGGTCGCTATCACCAAAATGGTCCCCCACCAACACGTCAACCACCTGTCCGGCTTCAATCCCCAGAATTAGGTCCAGCACTGCATCCTGCCTTGTTGGATCCTCTACATATTGAGCTAAAAAGTTCTCCTGTATACATTTTAAGAACTCCGCTCCATCTAAGCCCTTAACACGATGACTATCCCAATTAATGTTGGGAAAGTTGAAATCACCTAATATAATTACCCTATTATTATTTTTACACACCTCTGCAAATTGCGCACATATTTGCTCCTCAATTTCCCGCTGACTATCTGGGGGTCTATAATCAACACCGAGCAATGTGGCTGTCCCTTTTTTATTCCTAAACTCTACCCATAAAGCTTCATTTGACAAGATATCATCTCTCCTAACTGATCCCTTAACTAATATTGCAATGCCCCCTCCTCTTTTACCCCCTCCTCTGTTCGCCTGAAGATTCTATATCCCGGGATATTGAGCTGCCAATCCTGCCCCTCCCTCAACCATGTCTCCGTGATGGCTACTATATCACAATTCCACATGTCAATCCTTGCCCTTAACTCATCCGTTTTACCTGTAATACTCCTGGCATTAAAGTAGAGGCCATCCATCCTGGTCTTACTCCCTTGAAACTTACTTCCACTGTATTCCCTCTGACTTGTTTGCTTTCCTGTGTTTAGCTGTGTCCCTATTCTGCCAGGAGTCTGCGTCCCCTCTCCGTGCCAAATTAGTTTAAACTCCTCCCAACAGCACCAGCAAACCCGCCAGCAAGGATGTTAGTCCCCCTCTGGTTCGGATGTAGACCGTCCCGCTTGTACAGGTCCCACCTTCCCCAGAAACAGTCCCAGTGGTCTAGGAATGTTAAATCCTCCCTCCTGCACAAACTGTTAAGCCACGCATTCATCTGTGCTATTCTCCTATTTCTATACTCCCTAGCACGTGGCACTGGGAGTAATCCAGAGATTATAACCCGAGAGGTCCTACTTTTTAGTCTGCTGCCTAACTCCTTGAATTCTTGATGCAAGACCTCATCCCTCTTTCAACCTATGTCATTGGTACCAACATGTACCATGACCTCTGCCTTATCACCCTCTCCCTTCAGGATGCACTGCAGCCGTTCAGTGACATCCCGGACCCTGGCACCAGGGAGGCAACACACCATCCTGGAGTCACGTTGACGGTCACAGTAGCGCCTATCTGTTCCCCTGACTATAGAATCCCCTATTACTATTGCTCTTCCTCTCTTTCCCCCTTCCTGTGCAGACAGGCTGCTTGCGGTGCCAGAAGCTTGGCTCTGTCCGCACTCCCTGGAGCAACCAGCCTCATCAGCCTCCAAAATGGAATACCGATTTGCAAGTGGAACCCCAGGGGACTCCTGAACTACCTGCCTGATTCTCTTGGACTGCCTGCTGGTCACCCATTCCCTTCCTTCCTCAAGTCCCTACAGCTGCGGTGTGACCACCTCTCTATACGTGCTATCCACAATGCTCTCAGACTCACGGATGCTCCACAGTGTTTCCAGCCATCGTTCCAGCTCTGAAACCCGAGCTTCCAAGAGCTGTAGCTGGACACACATCCTGCACACATGCTGGTCCCGGGGACTGGAAATGTTCCTGGATTCCCACATGCAGCAAGAGGAGCAAACCACGGCTTTAAGCTCTCCTGCCATGACAAAACCCTTTAAATTTAAAACTTTAGAAGACTGTTATAATAATAAAAAATCAACTAAGTCTTGCTAAAACAATGACATACAATTCAATCCAGTTTAAAAAATACCCATCAGGATTTACTCACCAGTCAGCTGTGCTCTGTGGAAACTCTCGGCTCCCCTCGCACTCTTTGAGGACAGGTAGGAAAAGAAAGGAGCTCCTTGCTCCCTCCTCACCTTACTCCCTCAGTCAAAAAACTCCCACTTTAGCACTCTAATGCAACCCAAGTCAGCACTCTAGTACAAACAAAGTCAGCACTGTAAGATGGCCCACTTTTATACTGTCTGACTCTAGCCCCTGAAAACTGGTTTAAGCCAATTATCTAATTAACAAGGTGCAGCTGCGAGTAGAGCCTGAGTGAAGTCTGTTTAAAGCTGGTCGAAAAACTCACATTCTCCAACCCAAACAGCAACTGCTAAGTTAATTTGCTCCTTAAACGAAAGACTAGACTTTAGATACAACTAACACTTAATTACCCTCAGTCACAAAACTCACACTTCAGCACTGTAATGCAACCCAAGTCAGTACTCGAGTGCTCTGCTATCATTCAATCTGATAACATTCACTCTGCTAACAATGAAGCTGCTGACAAACACTCTACTAAAATACATTGTAAACATTCAATCTGCGAACAATCACTCTACTAAAAATACACTGTAATCATTCACGCCGCTAACAATCAGTTACTAACAATCACTCTGCCAACATTCACTCTACTAATGATCACTCTGCGAACAATCACTTTACTAACAATCACTCTGCTAACAATCACTCGACGAACAATCACTCTGGTAAAAATCACTCTGCCAACATTCACTCTACTAACAATCACTCCGCGAACAATCACTCTGCTAATAATCACCCGGCGAACAATCACACTGCCAAAATTCACTCTATTAACAATCACTCTGCTAACAATCACTCTGCTAACAATCACACTGCCAAAATTCACTCTATTAACATTCACTCTACTAACAATCACTCTGCTAACAGTCACTCTGCCAACAATCAATCTGCCAACAACCACTCAGCTATTTATCCCTCTGCTAACAATCACTCTGCCAACAATCACTCTACTAACAATGACTCTGCCAACAATCACTCTGTTAACAATCACTCTGCCAACAATCACTCTGCTATTTATCCCTCTGCCAACAATCACTCTGCTAACAATTATTCTGCCAACAATAAGTCTGCCAACAATCACTCTGCCAACAATCACTCTGTTAACAATCACTCTGCGAACAATCCCTCTAAAAGCAATCACTCTGTTAACAATCACTCTGCTAACAATCACTCTGCCTATAATCACTCTGCCTATAATCACTCTGCCAACAATCACTCTGCCAACAATCACTCTGCTATTTATCCCTCTGCTAACAATCACTCTGCCAACAATCACTCTGCCAACAATCACTCTGCCAACAATCAGTCTGCCAACGATCACTCTGCCAACAAACAATCTGCCAACAGTCACTCTGCTAACAATCACTCTGCCAACAATCACTCTGCTAACAATCACTCTACAACAATCACTTGGCCAAGAATCACTCTGCCAACAATCACTCTGCTAACAATCAGTCTGCTAACGATCACTCTGCCGACAATCACTCAGCTAACAATCACTCTGCTCATTATCACTCTGCGAACGATTACTCTGCCAACAATCACTCTGCCAACAATCATTCTGCCAACAATGAATCTGCTAACAATCACTCTGCAAACAATCAATCTGCCAACAGTCACTCTGCTAACAATCACTCTGCCAAGAATCACTCTGCCAAGAATCACTCTGCCAACAATCACTCTGCCAACAATCACGCAGCCAACAATAACTCTGCTAACAATCACTCTACTTACAATAACTCTGCTGACAATCACTCTGCTGACAATCATTCCGCTGACAATCACTCTGCTAACAATGACTCTGCTGACAATCACTCTGCCAACAATCACTCTGCCAGCAATCACTCGGCTAACAATCACTCTGCCAACAATCACTCTGCTAACAATCACTCTGCTAACAATCTATCTGCCGACAATCACTCTGCCAACAATCACTCTGCCAACAATCACTCTGCCGACAATCAATCTGCAGACAATCACTCTGCCAACAATCACTCTGCCAACAATCACTCTGCCAACAATAGCTCTGCTAACAATCACTCTGCCAACAATCACTCTGCCAACAATCACTCTGCCGACAATCAATCTGCCAACAATCAATCTGCAGACAATCACTCTGCCAACAATCACTCTGCCAACAATCACTCTGCCAACAATCACTCTGCCAACAATAGCTCTGCTAACAATCACTCTGCCAACAATCACTCTGCCAACAATCACTCTGCCAACAATCACTCTGCCAACGATCACTCTGCCAACAATCAATCTGCAGACAATCACTCTGCCAACAATAGCTCTGCTAACAATAGCTCTGCTAACAATCACTCTGCCAACAATCATTCTGCCAACAATCACTCTGCCAACGATCACTCTGCTAACAATCAATCTGCCAACAATCACTCTGCCAACAATCAATCTGCAGACAATCACTCTGCCAACAATAGCTCTGCTAACAATAGCTCTGCTAACAATCACTCTGCTAACAATCACTCTGCCAACAATCATTCTGCCAACAATCACTCTGCCAACAATCACTCTGCCAACAATAGCTCTGCTAACAATAGCTCTGCTAACAATCACTCTGCTAACAATCACTCTGCCAACAATCACTCTGCCAACAATCAATCTGCTAACAATCACTCTGCCAACAATCACTCTGCCAACGATCACTCTGCCAACAATCAATCTGCAGACAATCACTCTGCCAACAATAGCTCTGCTAACAATAGCTCTGCTAACAATCACTCTGCCAACAATCATTCTGCCAACAATCACTCTGCCAACGATCACTCTGCTAACAATCAATCTGCCAACAATCACTCTGCCAACAATCAATCTGCAGACAATCACTCTGCCAACAATAGCTCTGCTAACAATAGCTCTGCTAACAATCACTCTGCTAACAATCACTCTGCCAACAATCATTCTGCCAACAATCACTCTGCCAACAATCACTCTGCCAACAATAGCTCTGCTAACAATAGCTCTGCTAACAATCACTCTGCTAACAATCACTCTGCCAACAATCACTCTGCCAACAATCAATCTGCTAACAATCAATCTGCCAACAATCACTCTGCCAACAATCAATCTGCCAACAATCAATCTGCTAACAATCAATCTGCCAACAATCACTCTGCCAACAATCAATCTGCAGACAATCACTCTGCCAACAATCATTCTGCCAACAATCACTCTGCCAACAATCACTCTGCCAACAATAGCTCTGCTAACAATAGCTCTGCTAACAATCACTCTGCTAACAATCACTCTGCCAACAATCGCTCTGCCAACAATCAATCTGCTAACAATCAATCTGCCAACAATCACTCTGCCAACAATCAATCTGCCAACAATCACTCTGCCAACAATCAATCTGCCAACAATCAATCTGCTAACAATCACTCTGCCAACAATAGCTCTGCTAACAATCACTCTGCCAACAATCATTCTGCCAACAATCATTCTGCCAACAATCACTCTGCCAACAATAGCTCTGCCAACAATCACTCTGCCAACAATAGCTCTGCTAACAATCACTCTGCCAACAATCATTCTGCCAACAATCACTCTGCCAACGATCACTCTGCCAACAATCATTCTGCCAACAATCACTCTGCCAACGATCACTCTGCCAACAATCATTCTGCCAACAATCACTCTGCCAACAATCATTCTGCCAACAATCAGTCTGCCAACAATCACTCTGCTAACAAGCACTCCACTCATTATCACTCTGCCAACGATCACTCTTCCAACGATCACACTGCCAACAATCATTCTGCCAACAATGAATCTGCTAACAATCGCTCTGCCAACAATCACTCTGCCAACAATCACTCTGCTAACAATCACTCCACTCATTATAACTCTACTAACGATCACTCTGCCAACAATCATTCTGCCAACAGTCACTCTGCCAACAATCACTCTGCAAACAATCACTCTGCTAACAATCACTCCACTCATTATAACTCTACTAACGATCACTCTGCCAACAATCATTCTGCCAACAGTCACTCTGCCAACAATCACTCTGCAAACAATCAATCTGCCAAAAGTCACTCTGCTGCCAATCACTCTGCCAACAATCACTCTGCCAACAATCACTCTGCTAACAATCACACTGCTAACAATCACTCTGCCTATAATCACTCTGCCAACAATCACTCTGCCAACAATCACTCTGCTATTTATCCCTCTGCCAACAATCACTCTGCCAACAATCACTCTGCCAACAATCACTCTGCCAACAATCACTCTGCTAACAATCATTCTGCCAACAATCAGTCTGCCAACAATCACTCTGCCAACCATCACTCTGCTAACAATCACTCTGCTAACAATCACTCTGCCTATAATCACTCTGCCTATAATCACTCTGCCAACAATCACTCTGCTATTTATCCCTCTGCTAACAATCACTCTGCCAACAATCACTCTGCCAACAATCATTCTGCCAACAATCAGTCTGCCAACGATCACTCTGCCAACAAACAATCTGCCAACAGTCACTTTGCTAACAATCACTCTGCCAACAATCACTCTGCTAACAATCAGTCTGCTAAAAATCACTCTGCCGACAATCACTCAGCTACAAATCACTCTGCTCATTATCACTCTGCGAACGATTACTCTGCCAACTATCACTCTGCCAACAATCATTCTGCCAACAATGAATCTGCTAACAATCAATCTGCTGACAATCATTCCGCTGACAATCACTCTGCTAACAATCACTCTGCTGACAATCACTCTGCCAACAATCACTCTGCTAACAATCACTCTGCTAACAATCTATCTGCCGACAATCACTCTGCCAACAATCACTCTGCCGACAATCACTCTGCCGACAATCAATCTGCAGACAATCACTCTGCCAACAATCACTCTGCCAACAATAGCTCTGCTAACAATCACTCTGCCAACGATCACTCTGCCAACAATCATTCTGCCAACAATCACTCTGCCAACGATCACTCTGCCAACAATCGCTCTGCGAACAATCACTCCACTCATTATCACTCTCCTAACGATCACTCTGCCAACAATCATTCTGCCAACAATCAGTCTGCCAACAATCACTCTGCTAACAAGCACTCCACTCATTATCACTCTGCCAACGAACACTCTTCCAACGATCACACTGCCAACAATCATTCTGCCAACAATGAATCTGCTAACAATCACTCTGCCAACAATCGCTCTGCTAACAATCACTCTGCCAACAATCACTCTGCTAACAATCACTCCACTCATTATCACTCTACTAACGATCACTCTGCCAACAATCATTCTGCCAACAGTCACTCTGCCAACAATCACTCTGCAAACAATCAATCTGCCAAAAGTCACTCTGCTGCCAATCACTCTGCCAACAATCACTCTGCTAACAATCACTCTACAACAATCACTTGGCCAACAATCACTCTGCCAACAATCACTCTGCTAACAATCAGTCTGCTAACAATCACTCTGCCAACAATCACTCTGCCAACGATCAGTCTGCGAAAATCACTCAGCTAACAATCACTCTGCTCATTATCGCTCTGCAAACGATCACTCTGCCGACAATCACTCAGCTAACAATCACTCTGCTCATTATCACTCTGCAAACGATTACTCTGCATAACAATCACTCTGCCAACATTCACTCTGATAACATCACTCTGCCAACAATAAATCTGCCAACAATCACTCTGCTAACAATCAATCTGCAGACAATCACTCTGCCAACAATCACTCTCTCACGCATCACTCTGCCAACAATCACTCCGCTTACAATCACTCTACTCATTATCACTCTGCTAACAATCACTCTGCCAACAATCACTCTGCCAACAATCACTCTGCTAACGATCATTCTGCCAACAATCACTCGGCCAACAATCACTCTGCTAACGATCATTCTGCCAACAAAAACTAGTCCAACAATCACTCTGCTAACACTCACTCTGCCAACAATCACTCTCTCACGCATCCCTCTGCCAGCAATCACTCTGCTAACAATCACTCTACTCATTAACACTCTACTAACGATCACTCTGCCAACAATCACTCTTCCAACAATCAATCTGCCAACAATCGCTCTGCTAACAATCACTCTGCCAACAATCACTCTCCCAACCATCACTCTGCCAACAATCACTCTGCTTACAATCACTCTACTCATTATCACTCTGCTAACAATCACTCTGCCAACAATCACTCTGCCAACAATCACTCTGCCGAAAATCACTCTGCTAACAATCACTCTGCCAACAATCACTCTCCCAACCATCACTCTGCCAACAATCACTCTGCTTACAATCACTCTACTCATTATCACTCTGCTAACAATCACTCTACCAACAATCACTTTGCTAGCAATCACTCTGCCAACAATCACTCTGCTAATGATCATTCTGCAAACAATCACTCGGCCAACAATCACTCTGCTAACAATCATTCTGCCAACAATCACTCTGCCAAGAATCACTCTGCTAATGATCCTTCTGCGAACAATCACTCTACCAACAATCACTCTGCTAACGATCATTCTGCCAACAATCACTCGGCCAACAATCACTCTGCTAACGATCATTCTGCCAACAAAAACTCGTCCACCAATCACTCTGCTAACGATCATTCTGCCAACAATCACTCTACCAACAATCACTCTGCTAACACTCACTCTGCCAACAATCACTCTACCAACAATCACTCTGCTAACGATCATTCTGTCAACAATCACTCTACCAACAATCACTCTGCTAACACTCACTCTGCCAACAATCACTCTGCCAACAATCACTCTGCTAACGATCCTTCTGCCAACAATCACTCTACCAACAATCACTCTGCTAACGATCATTCTGCCAACATTCACTCTGCCAACAATCACTCTGCCAACAATTACTCTGTTAACAATCACTCTGCCAACAATCACTCTCTCACGCATCACTATGCCAGCAATCACTCTGCTAACAATCACTCTACTCATTATCACTCTACTAACGATCACTCTGCCAACAATCACTCTTCCAACAATCAATCTGCCAACAATCGCTCTGCTAACAATCACTCTGCTAACAATCATTCTGCCAACAATCACTCTGCCAACAATCACTCTGCTAACGATCATTCTGCCAACAATCACTCGGCCAACAATCACTCTGCTAACGATCATTCTGCCAACAAAAACTCATCCAACAATCACTCTGCTAACATTCACTCTGCCAACAATCACTCTGCCAACAATCACTCTGCTAACGATCCTTCTGCCAACAATCACTCTGCCAACAATCACTCTGCTAACGATCATTCTGCCAACAATCACTCGGCCAACAATCACTCTGCTAACGATCATTCTGCCAACAAAAACTAGTCCAACAATCACGCTGCTAACACTCACTCTGCCAACAATCACTCTCTCACGCATCCCTCTGCCAGCAATCACTCTGCTAACAATCACTCTACTCATTATCACTCTACTAACGATCACTCTGCCAACAATCACTCTTCCAACAATCAATCTGCCAACAATCGCTCTGCTAACAATCACTCTGCCAACTATCACTCTCCCAACCATCACTCTGCCAACAATCACTCTGCTTACAATCACTCTACTCATTATCACTCTGCTAACAATCACTCTGCCAACAATCACTCTGCCAACAATCACTCTGCCGAAAATCACTCTGCTAACAATCACGCTGCCAACAATAGATGTGATAACAATCACTCCGCGTACAATAACTCTGCTGACAATCATTCTGCTGAAAATCACTCTGCTTACAATCACTCTGCTAACAATCACTCTGCCGACAATCACTCAGCTGACAATCACTCTGCGGACAATCACTCTGCAAACAATCACTCTGCCAGTGATCATTCTGCCAACAATGACACTGCCAACAATCACTCTGCTAACAATCACTCTACCAACAATCACTTTGCTAGCAATCACTCTGCCAACAATCACTCTGCTAATGATCATTCTGCAAACAATCACTCGGCCAACAATCACTCTGCTAACAATCATTCTGCCAACAATCACTCTGCCAAGAATCACTCTGCTAACGATCCTTCTGCCAACAATCACTCTACCAACAATCACTCTGCTGACGATCATTCTGCCAACAATCACTCGGCCAACAATCACTCTGCTAACGATCATTCTGCCGACAATCACTCGTCCAACAATCACTCTGCTAACGATCATTCTGCCAACAATCACTCTACCAACAATCACTCTGCTAACACTCACTCTGCCAACAATCACTCTACCAACAATCACTCTGCTAACGATCATTCTGTCAACAATCACTCTACCAACAATCACTCTGCTAACACTCACTCTGCCAACAATCACTCTGCCAACAATCACTCTGCTAACGATCCTTCTGCCAACAATCACTCTACCAACAATCACTCTGCTAACGATCATTCTGCCAACATTCACTCTGCCAACAATCACTCTGCCAACAATTACTCTGTTAACAATCACTCTGCCAACAATCACTCTCTCATGCATCACTATGCCAGCAATCACTCTGCTAACAATCACTCTACTCATTATCACTCTACTAACGATCACTCTGCCAACAATCACTCTTCCAACAATCAATCTGCCAACAATCGCTCTGCTAACAATCACTCTGCTAACAATCATTCTGCCAACAATCACTCTGCCAACAATCACTCTGCTAACGATCATTCTGCCAACAATCACTCGGCCAACAATCACTCTGCTAACGATCATTCTGCCAACAAAAACTCATCCAACAATCACTCTGCCAACAATCACTCTGCCAACAATCACTCTGCTAACGATCCTTCTGCCAACAATCACTCTGCCAACAATCACTCTGCTAACGATCATTCTGCCAACAATCACTCGGCCAACAATCACTCTGCTAACGATCATTCTGCCAACAAAAACTAGTCCAACAATCACGCTGCTAACACTCACTCTGCCAACAATCACTCTCTCACGCATCCCTCTGCCAGCAATCACTCTGCTAACAATCACTCTACTCATTATCACTCTACTAACGATCACTCTGCCAACAATCACTCTTCCAACAATCAATCTGCCAACAATCGCTCTGCTAACAATCACTCTGCCAACTATCACTCTCCCAACCATCACTCTGCCAACAATCACTCTGCTTACAATCACTCTACTCATTATCACTCTGCTAACAATCACTCTGCCAACAATCACTCTGCCAACATTCACTCTGCCGAAAATCACTCTGCTAACAATCACGCTGCCAACAATAGATGTGATAACAATCACTCCGCGTACAATAACTCTGCTGACAATCATTCTGCTGAAAATCACTCTGCTTACAATCACTCTGCTAACAATCACTCTGCCGACAATCACTCAGCTGACAATCACTCTGCGGACAATCACTCTACCAACAATCACTTTGCTAGCAATCACTCTGCCAACAATCACTCTGCTAATGATCATTCTGCAGACAATCACTCGGCCAACAATCACTCTGCTAACAATCATTCTGCCAACAATCACTCTGCCAAGAATCACTCTGCTAACGATCCTTCTGCCAACAATCACTCTACCAACAATCACTCTGCTGACGATCATTCTGCCAACAATCACTCGGCCAACAATCACTCTGCTAACGATCATTCTGCCGACAATCACTCGTCCAACAATCACTCTGCTAACGATCATTCTGCCAACAATCACTCTACCAACAATCACTCTGCTAACACTCACTCTGCCAACTATCACTCTACCAACAATCACTCTGCTAACGATCATTCTGCCAACAATCACTCTACCAACAATCACTCTGCTAACACTCATTCTGCCAACAATCACTCTGCCAACAATCACTCTGCTAACGATCCTTCTGCCAACAATCACTCTACCAACAATCACTCTGCTAACGATCATTCTGTCAACATTCACTCTGCCAACAATCACTCTGCCAACAATTACTCTGTTAACAATCACTCTGCCAACAATCACTCTTCCAACAATCAATCTGCCAACAATCGCTCTGCTAACAATCACTCTGCTAACAATCATTCTGCCAACAATCACTCTGCCAACAATCACTCTGCTAACGATCATTCTGCCAACAATCACTCGGCCAACAATCACTCTGCTAACGATCATTCTGCCAACAAAAACTCATCCAACAATCACTCTGCTAACATTCACTCTGCCAACAATCACTCTGCCAACAATCACTCTGCTAACGATCCTTCTGCCAACAATCACTCAACCAACAATCACTCTGCTAACGATCATTCTGCCAACAATCACTCGGCCAACAATCACTCTGCTTACAATTACTCTGCCAACATTCACTGTGCCAACAATCACTCTGCCAACAATTGCTCTGCTAACAATCACTCTGCCAACAATCACTCTCTCACGCATCACTCTGCCAGCAATCACTCTGCTAACAATCACTCTACTCATTATCACTCTACTAACGACCACTCTGCCAACGATCACTCTCCCAACAATGACTCTGCCAACAATCATTCTCTCACGCATCATTCTGCCAACAATCACTCTGCCAACGATCACTCTGCCAACAATCATTCTGCCAACAATCACTCTGCCAACGATCACTCTGCCAACAATCGCACTGCGAACAATCACTCCACTCATTATCACTCCACTAACGATCACTCTGCCAACAATCATTCTGCCAACAATGAATCTGCTAACAATCACTCTGCAAACAATCACTCTGCCAACAGTCGCTCTGCTAACAATCACTCTGCCAACAATCTCTCTCCCAACCATCACTCTGCCAACAATCACTCTGCTAACAATCACTCCACTCATTATCACTCTACTATCACTCTGCCAACAATCATTCTGCCAACAGTCACTCTGCCAACAATCACTCTGCAAACAATCAATCTGCCAAAAGTCACTCTGCTGCCAATCACTCTGCCAACAATCACTCTGCTAACAATCACTCTACAACAATAACTTGGCCAACAATCACTCTGCCAACAATCACTCTGCTAACAATCAGTCTGCTAACAATCACTCTGCCAACAATCACTCTGCTTACAATCACTCTACTCATTATCACTCTGCTAACAATCACTCTGCCAACAATCACTCTGCTAACAATCACGCTGCCAACAATAAATGTGATAACAATCACTCCGCGTACAATAACTCTGCTGACAATCATTCTGCTGAAAATCACTCTGCTTACAATCACTCTGCTAACAATCACTCTGCCGACAATCATTCTGCCGACCATCATTCTGCTGACAATCACTCTGCCAACAATCCCTCTGCCGACAATCACTCAGCTGACAATCACTCAGCTGACAATCACTCTGCAAACAATCACTCTGCCAGTGATCATTCTGCCAACAATGACACTGCCAACAATCACTCTGCTAACAATCACTCTACCAACAATCACTCTGCGGACAATCACTCTGCAAACAATCACTCTGCCAGTGATCATTCTGCCAACAATGACACTGCCAACAATCACTCTGCTAACAATCACTCGGCCAACAATCACTCTGCTAACAATCACTCTGCCAACAATCACTCTGCCAACAATCACTCTGCTAACGATCATTCTGCCAACAATCACTCGGCCAACAATCACCCTGCTAACACTCACTCTGCCAACAATCACTCTGCCAACAATCACTCTGCTAACGATCCTTCTGCCAACAATCACTCTACCAACAATCACTCTGCTAACGATCATTCTGCCAACAATCACTCGGCCAACAATCACTCTGCTAACGATCATTCTGCCAACAATCACTCGGCCAACAATCACTCTGCTAACAATCACACTGCCAACATTCACTCTGCCAACAATCACTCTGCCGACAATCACTCTGCCAACAATCACTCTGCTAACAATCACTCTGCTAACAATCAATCTGCCGACAATCACTCTGCCAACCATCACTCTGCTAACAATCACTCTACCAACATTCACTCTGCTAACAGTCACTCTGCCAACCATCACTCTGCTAACAATCACTCTGCTGACAATCATTCTGCTGACAATCACTTTGCTAACAATCACTCTGCCAACAGTCACTCTGCTAACAGTCACTCTGCCAACCATCACTCTGCTAACAATCACTCTGCTGACAATCATTCTGCTGACAATCACTTTGCTAACAATCACTCTGCCAACAGTCACTCTGCTAACAGTCACTCTGCCAACAATCGCTCTGCTAACAATCACTCTGCTAACAATCACTCTGTCAACAATCACTCTGCTAACAATCATTCTGCCAACAATCAGTCTGCCAACAATCACTCTGCTGACAATAATTCCGCTGACAATCACTCTGCCAACAATCACTCGGCCGACAATCACTCAGCTGACAATCACTCTGCGGACAATCACTCTGCAAACAATCACTCTGCCAGTGATCATTCTGCCAACAATGACACTGCCAACAATCACTCTGCCAACAATCACTCTGCTAACGATCATTCTGCCAACAATCACTCGGCCAACAATCACTCTGCTAACGATCATTCTGCCAACGAAAACTCATCCAGCAATCACTCTGCTAACATTCACTCTGCCAACAATTACTCTGCCAACAATCATTCTGCCAGCAATCACTCGGCCAACAATCACTCTGCTTACAATTACTCTGCCAACATTCACTCTGCCAACAATCACTCTGCCAACAATTGCTCTGCTAACAATCACTCTGCCAGCAATCACTCTGCCAACAATCACTCTGCCAACAATCGCTCTGCTAACAATCACTCTGCCAACGATCACTCTGCCAACAATCATTCTGCCAACAATCACTCTGCCAACGATCACTCTGCCAACAATCATTCTGCCAAAAATGAATCTGCTAACAACCACTCTGCAAACAATCACTCTGCCAACAATCGCTCTGCTAACAATCACTCTGCCAACAATCTCTCTCCCAACCATCACTCTGCCAACAATCACTCTGCTAACAATCACTCCACTCATTATCACTCTACTAACGATCACTCTGCCAACAATCATTCTGCCAACAGTCACTCTGCCAACAATCACTCTGCAAACAATCAATCTGCCAAAAGTCACTCTGCTGCCAATCACTCTGCCAACAATCACTCTGCTAACAATCACTCTACAACAATCACTTGGCCAACAATCACTCTGCCAACAATCACTCTGCTAACAATCAGTCTGCTAACAATCACTCTGCCAACAATCACTCTGCCAACGATCACTCTGCGAAAATCATTCAGCTAACAATCACTCTGCTCATTATCGCTCTACAAACAATTACTCTGCCAACAATCACTTAGCCAACAATCACTCTGCCGACAATCACTCAGCTAACAATCACTCTGCTCATTATCACTCTGCAAACGATTACTCTGCATAACAATCACTCTGCCAACATTCACTCTGCTAACATCACTCTGCCAACAATCAATCTGCTAACAATCAATCTGCCAACAGTCACTCTGCCAACAAACAATCTGCAGACAATCACTCTGCCAACAATCACTCTGCCAACAATTGCTCTGCTAACAATCACTCTGCCAACAATCACTCTCTCACGCATCACTCTGCCAGCAATCACTCTGCTAACAATCACTCTACTCATTATCACTCTACTAACGATCACTCTGCCAATAATCACTCTTCCAACAATCACTCTGCCAACAATCACTCTCCCAACCATCACTCTGCCAACAATCACTCTGCTTACAATCACTCTACTCATTATCACTCTGCTAACAATCACTCTGCCAACAATCACTCTGCCAACAATCACTCTGCCGAAAATCACTCTGCTAACAATCACGCTGCCAACAATAAATGTGATAACAATCACTCCGCGTACAATAACTCTGCTGACAATCATTCTGCTGAAAATCACTCTGCTTACAATCACTCTGCTAACAATCACTCTGCCGACAATCATTCTGCCGACCATCATTCTGCTGACAATCACTCTGCCAACAATCACTCTGCCGACAATCACTCAGCTGACAATCACTCTGCGGACAATCACTCTGCAAACAATCACTCTGCCAGTGATCATTCTGCCAACAATGACACTGCCAACAATCACTCTGCTAACAATCACTCTACCAACAATCACTTTGCTAGCAATCACTCTGCCAACAATCACTCTGCTAATGATCATTCTGCCAACAATCACTCGGCCAACAATCACTCTGCTAACAATCACTCTGCCAACAATCACTCTGCTAACAATCATTCTGCCAACAATCACTCTGCCAACAATCACTCTGCTAACGATCATTCTGCCAACAATCACTCGGCCAAAAATCACTCTGCTAACGATTATTCTGCCAACAAAAACTAGTCCAACAATCACTCTGCTAACACTCACTCTGCCAACAATCACTCTCTCACGCATCACTCTGCCAGCAATCACTCTGCTAACAATCACTCTACTCATTATCACTCTACTAACGATCACTCTGCCAACAATCACTCTTCCAACAATCATTCTGCCAACAATCGCTCTGCTAACAATCACTCTGCCAACAATCACTCTCCCAACCATCACTCTGCCAACAATCACTCTGCTTACAATCACTCTACTCATTATCATTCTGCTGACAATCACTCTGCCAACAATCACTCTGCCGACAATCACTCAGCTGACAATCACTCTGCCGAAAATCACTCTGCTAACAATCACGCTGCCAACAATAAATGTGATAACAATCACTCCGCGTACAATAACTCTGCTGACAATCATTCTGCTGAAAATCACTCTGCTTACAATCACTCTGCTAACAATCACTCTGCCGACAATCATTCTACCGACCATCATTATGCTGACAATCACTCTGCCAACAATCACTCGGCCGACAATCACTCAGCTGACAATCACTCTGCGGACAATCACTCTGCAAACAATCACTCTGCCAGTGATCATTCTGCCAACAATGACACTGCCAACAATCACTCTGCTAACAATCACTCTACCAACAATCACTTTGCTAGCAATCACTCTGCCAACAATCACTCTGCTAATGATCATTCTACCAACAATCACTCTGCCAACAATCACTCTGCTAACGATCCTTCTGCCAACAATCACTCTACCAACAATCACTTTGCTAGCAATCACTCTGCCAACAATCACTCTGCTAATGATCATTCTGCCAACAATCACTCGGCCAACAATCACTCTGCTAACAATCACTCTGCCAACAATCACTCTGCTAACGATCATTCTGCCAACAATCACTCGGCCAACAATCACTCTGCTAACGATCATTCTGCCAACAAAAACTAGTCCAACAATCACTCTGCTAACACTCACTCTGCCAACAATCACTCTGCCAACAATCACTCTGCTAACGATCATTCTGCCAACAATCACTCGGCCAACAATCACTCTAACAATCACTCTGCCAACATTCACTCTGCCAACAATCACTCTGCCAACAATTGCTCTGCTAACAATCTCTCTGCCAACAATCACTCTCTCACGCATCACTCTGCCAGCAATCACTCTGCTGACAATCACTCTACTCGTTATCACTCTACTAACGATCACTCTGCCAACAATCACTCTTCCATCAATCAATCTGCCAACAATCGCTCTGCTAACAATCACTCTGCCAACAATCACTCTCCCAACCATCACTCTGCCAACAATCACTCTGCTTACAATCACTCTACTCATTATCACTCTGCTAACAATCACTCTGCCAACAATCACTCTGCCAACAATCACGCTGCCAACAATAAATGTGATAACAATCACTCCGCGTACAATAACTCTGCTGACAATCATTCTGCTGAAAATCACTCTGCTTACAATCACTCTGCTGACAATCACTCTGCCAACAATCACTCTGCCGACAATCACTCAGCTGACAATCACTCTGCGGACAATCACTCTGCAAACAATCACTCTGCCAGTGATCATTCTGCCAACAATGACACTGCCAACAATCACTCTGCTAACAATCACTCTACCAACAATCACTTTGCTAGCAATCACTCTGCCAACAATCACTCTGCTAATGATCATTCTGCCAACAATCACTCGGCCAACAATCACTCTGCTAACAATCACTCTGCCAACAATCACTCTGCTAACAATCATTCTGCCAACAATCACTCTGCCAACAATCACTCTGCTAACGATCATTCTGCCAACAATCACTCGGCCAACAATCACTCTGCTAACACTCACTCTGCCAATAATCACTCTGCCAACAATCACTCTGCTAACGATCCTTCTGCCAACAATCACTCTACCAACAATCACTCTGCTAACGATCATTCTGCCAACAATCACTCGGCCAACAATCACTCTGCTAACAATCACTCTGCCAACATTCACTCTGCCAACAATCACTCTGCCGACAATCACTCTGCCAACAATCACTCTGCTAACAATCAATCTGCCGACAATCACTCTTCCAACCATCACTCTGCTAACAATCACTCTGCTGACAATCATTCTTCTGACAATCACTTTGCTAACAATCACTCTGCCAACAGTCACTCTGCTAACAGTCACTCTGCCAACAATCGCTCTGCTAACAATCACTCTGCTAACAATTACTCTGTCAACAATCACTCTGCTAACAATCATTCTGCCAACAATCAGTCTGCCAACAATCACTCTGCTGACAATCATTCCGCTGAAAATCACTCTGCCAACAATCACTCGGCCGACAATCACTCAGCTGACAATCACTCTGCGGACAATCACTCTGCAAACAATCACTCTGCCAGTGATCATTCTGCCAACAATGACACTGCCAACAATCACTCTGCTAACAATCACTCTACCAACAATCACTTTGCTAGCAATCACTCTGCCAACAATCACTCTGCTAATGATCATTCTGCCAACAATCACTCGGCCAACAATCACTCTGCTAACAATCACTCTGCTAACAATCATTCTGCCAACAATCACTCTGCCAACAATCACTCTGCTAACAATCATTCTGCCAACAATGACACTGCCAACAATCACTCTGCTAACGATCATTCTGCCAACAATCACTCTGCTAACGATCATTCTGCCAACAAAAACTAGTCCAACAATCACTCTGCTAACACTCACTCTGCCAACAATCACTCTGCTAACGATCCTTCTGCCAACAATCAATCTGCTAACGATCATTCTGCCAACAATCACTCTGCTAACAATCACGCTGCCAACAATTACTCTCTCACGCATCACTCTGCCAGCAATCACTCTGCTAACAATCACTCTACTCGTTATCACTCTACTAACGATCACTCTGCCAACAATCACTCTGCCAACAATCACTCTGCCGAAAATCACTCTGCTAACAATCACGCTGCCAACAATAAATGTGATAACAATCACTCCGCGTACAATAACTCTGCTGACAATCATTCTGCTGAAAATCACTCTGCTTACAATCACTCTGCTAACAATCACTCTGCCGACAATCATTCTGCCGACCATCATTCTGCTGACAATCACTCTGCCAACAATCACTCTGCCGACAATCACTCAGCTGACAATCACTCTGCGGACAATCACTCTGCAAACAATCACTCTGCCAGTGATCATTCTGCCAACAATGACACTGCCAACAATCACTCTGCTAACAATCACTCTACCAACAATCACTTTGCTAGCAATCACTCTGCCAACAATCACTCTGCTAATGATCATTCTGCCAACAATCACTCGGCCAACAATCACTCTGCTAACAATCACTCTGCCAACAATCACTCTGCTAACAATCATTCTGCCAACAATCACTCTGCCAACAATCACTCTGCTAACGATCATTCTGCCAACAATCACTCGGCCAACAATCACTCTGCTAACAATCACTCTGCTAACAATCATTCTGCCAACAATCACTCTGCCAACAATCACTCTGCTAACAATCATTCTGCCAACAATGACACTGCCAACAATCACTCTGCCAACAATCACTCGGCCAACAATCACTCTGCTAACAATCACTCTGCCAACAATCACTCTGCTAACAATCATTCTGCCAACAATCACTCTGCCAACAATCACTCTGCTAACGATCATTCTGCCAACAATCACTCTGCTAACGATCATTCTGCCAACAATCACTCTGCTAACACTCACTCTGCCAACAATCACTCTGCTAACGATCCTTCTGCCAACAATCACTCTGCTAACGATCATTCTGCCAACAATCACTCTGCTAACAATCACTCTGCCAACAATTACTCTCTCACGCATCACTCTGCCAGCAATCACTCTGCTAACAATCACTCTACTCGTTATCACTCTACTAACGATCACTCTGCCAACAATCACTCTGCCAACAATCACTCTGCCGAAAATCACTCTGCTAACAATCACGCTGCCAACAATAAATGTGATAACAATCACTCCGCGTACAATAACTCTGCTGACAATCATTCTGCTGAAAATCACTCTGCTTACAATCACTCTGCCGACAATCATTCTGCCGACCATCATTCTGCTGACAATCACTCTGCCAACAATCACTCTGCCGACAATCACTCAGCTGACAATCACTCTGCGGACAATCACTCTGCAAACAATCACTCTGCCAGTGATCATTCTGCCAACAATGACACTGCCAACAATCACTCTGCTAACAATCACTCTACCAACAATCACTTTGCTAGCAATCACTCTGCCAACAATCACTCTGCTAATGATCATTCTGCCAACAATCACTCGGCCAACAATCACTCTGCTAACAATCACTCTGCCAACAATCACTCTGCTAACAATCATTCTGCCAACAATCACTCTGCCAACAATCACTCTGCTAACGATCATTCTGCCAACAATCACTCGGCCAACAATCACTCTGCTAACGATCATTCTGCCAACAAAAACTCGTCCAACAATCACCCTGCTAACACTCACTCTGCCAACAATCACTCTGCCAACAATCACTCTGCTAACGATTCTTCTGCCAACAATCACTCTACCAACAATCACTCTGCTAACGATCATTCTGCCAACAATCACTCGGCCAACCATCACTCTGCTAACAATCACTCTGCTGACAATCATTCTGCCAACCATCACTCTGCTAACAATCACTCTGCTGACAATCATTCTGCTGACAATCACTTTGCTAACAATCACTCTGCCAACAGTCACTCTGCCAACAGTCACTCTGCCAACAATCGCTCTGCTAACAATCACTCTGCTAACAATCACTCTGTCAACAATCACTCTGCTAACAATCATTCTGCCAACAATCAGTCTGCCGACAATCACTCTGCTGACAATCATTCCGCTGACAATCACTCTGCTTACAATCATTCTGCCGACCATCATTCTGCTGACAATCACTCTGCCAACAATCACTCTGCCAACAATCACTCTGCTAACAATCACTCTGCAAACAATCACTCTGCCAGTGATCATTCTGCCAACAATGACACTGCCAACAATCACTCTGCAGACAATCACTCTGCCAACAATCACTCTGCTAACAATCACTCTACAACAATCACTCTACCAACAATCACTCTGCTAACAATCACTCTACAACAATCACTCTGCCAACAATCACTCTGCCAACAATCACTCTGCTAACAATCATTCTGCCAACAATCACTCTGCCAACAATCACTCTGCTAACGATCATTCTGCCAACAATCACTCGGCCAACAATCACTCTGCTAACAATCATTCTGCCAACAAAAACTCGTCCAACAATCACCCTGCTAACACTCACTCTGCCAACAATCACTCTGCCAACAATCACTCTGCTAACGATCCTTCTGCCAACAATCACTCTACCAACAATCACTCTGCTAACGATCATTCTGCCAACAATCACTCGTCCAACAATCACTCTGCTAACAATCACTCTGCCAACATTCACTCTGCCAACAATCACTCTGCCGACAATCACTCTGCCAACAATCACTCTGCTAACAATCACTCTGCTAACAATCAATCTGCCGACAATCACTCTGCCAACCATCACTCTGCTAACAATCACTCTGCTGACAATCATTCTGCTGACAATCACTTTGCTAACATTCACTCTGCCAACAGTCACTCTGCTAACAGTCACTCTGCTAACAATCACTCTGCTAACAATCACTCTGTCAACAATCACTCTGCTAACAATCATTCTGCCAACAATCAGTCTGCCAACAATCACTCTGCTGACAATCATTCCGCTGAAAATCACTCTGCCAACAATCACTCGGCCAACAATCACTCGGCTGACAATCACTCTGCGGACAATCACTCTGCTAACAATCACTCTACCAACAATCACTTTGCTAGCAATCACTCTGCCAACAATCACTCTGCTAATGATCATTCTGCCAACAATCACTCGGCCAACAATCACTCTGCTAACAATCACTCTGCCAACAATCACTCTGCTAACGATCATTCTGCCAACAATCACTCTGCCAACAATCACTCTGCTAACAATCATTCTGCCAACAATCACTCTGCTAACGATCATTCTGCCAACAAAAACTAGTCCAACAATCACTCTGCTAATGATCATTCTGCCAACAATCACTCGGCCAACAATCACTCTGCTAACAATCACTCTGCCAACATTCACTCTGCCAACAATCACTCTGCCGACAATCACTCTGCCAACAATCACTCTGCTAACAATTAATCTGCCAACAATCACTCTACCAACAATCACTCTGCTAACGATCATTCTGCCAACAATCACTCGTCCAACAATCACTCTGCTAACAATCACTCTGCCAACATTCACTCTGCCAACAATCACTCTGCCGACAATCACTCTGCCAACAATCACTCTGCTAACAATCACTCTGCTAACAATCAATCTGCCGACAATCATTCTGCCGACCATCATTCAGCTGACAATCACTCTGCCAACAATCACTCTGCCGACAATCACTCTGCTGACAATCATTCTGCTGAAAATCACTCTGCTTACAATCACTCTGCTAACAATCACTCTGCCGACAATCATTCTGCCGACCATCATTCTGCTGACAATCACTCTGCCAACAATCACTCTGCCGACAATCACTCAGCTGACAATCACTCTGCGGACAATCACTCTGCAAACAATCACTCTGCCAGTGATCATTCTGCCAACAATGACACTGCCAACAATCACTCTGCTAACAATCACTCTACCAACAATCACTTTGCTAGCAATCACTCTGCCAACAATCACTCTGCTAACGATCATTCTGCCAACAATCACTCGGCCAACAATCACTCTGCTAACGATCATTCTGCCAACAAAAACTCGTCCAACAATCACCCTGCTAACACTCACTCTGCCAACAATCACTCTGCCAACAATCACTCTGCTAACAATTAATCTGCCAACAATCACTCTACCAACAATCACTCTGCTAACGATCATTCTGCCAACAATCACTCGTCCAACAATCACTCTGCTAACAATCACTCTGCCAACATTCACTCTGCCAACATTCACTCTGCCGACAATCACTCTGCCAACAATCACTCTGCTAACAATCACTCTGCTAACAATCAATCTGCCGACAATCACTCTGCCAACCATCACTCTGCTAACAATCACTCTGCTGACAATCATTCTGCTGACAATCACTTTGCTAACAATCACTCTGCCAACAGTCACTCTGCTAACAGTCACTCTGCCAACAATCGCTCTGCTAACAATCACTCTGCTAACAATCACTCTGTCAACAATCACTCTGCTAACAATCAGTCTGCCAACAATCACTCTGCTGACAATCATTCCGCTGAAAATCACTCTGCCAACAATCACTCGGCCGACAATCACTCAGCTGACAATCACTCTGCGGACAATCACTCTGCAAACAATCACTCTGCCAGTGATCATTCTGCCAACAATGACACTGCCAACAATCACTCTGCTAACAATCACTCTACCAACAATCACTTTGCTAGCAATCACTCTGCCAACAATCACTCTGCTAATGATCACTCTGCTAACAATCACTCTACTCGTTATCACTCTACTAACGATCACTCTGCCAACAATCACTCTTCCATCAATCAATCTGCCAACAATCGCTCTGCTAACAATCACTCTGCCAACAATCACTCTCCCAACCATCACTCTGCCAACAATCACTCTGCTTACAATCACTCTACAGAAGTCCTTGAAGCGGCCAACACCCCCAGCTTATACACACTACTGAGTCAGCGGCGCTTGAGATGGCTTGGCCATGTGAGCCGCATGGAAGATGGCAGGATCCCCAAAGACACATTGTACAGCGAGCTCGCCACTGGTATCAGACCCACCGGCCGTCCATGTCTCCGTTATAAAGACGTCTGCAAACGTGACATGAAATCGTGTGACATTGATCACAAGTCGTGGGAGTCAGTTGCCAGCATTCGCCAGAGCTGGCGGGCAGCCATAAAGACAGGGCTAAATTGTGGCGAGTCGAAGAGACTTAGTAGTTGGCAGGAAAAAAGACAGAGGCGCAAGGGGAGAGCCAACTGTGCAACAGCCCCAACAAACAAATTTCTCTGCAGCACCTGTGGAAGAGCCTGTCACTCCAGAATTGGCCTTTATAGCCACTCCAGGCGCTGCTGCACAAAACACTGACCACCTCCAGGCGCGTATCCATTGTCTCTCGAGATAAGGAGGCCCAAAAGAAACTCATTATCACTCTGCTAACAATCACTCTGCCAACAATCACTCTGCCAACAATCACTCTGCCGAAAATCACTCTGCTAACAATCACGCTGCCAACAATAAATGTGATAACAATCACTCCGCGTACAATAACTCTGCTGACAATCATTCTGCTGAAAATCACTCTGCTTACAATCACTCTGCTAACAATCACTCTGCCGACAATCATTCTGCCGACCATCATTCTGCTGACAATCACTCTGCCAACAATCACTCTGCCGACAATCACTCAGCTGACAATCACTCTGCGGACAATCACTCTGCAAACAATCACTCTGCCAGTGATCATTCTGCCAACAATGACACTGCCAACAATCACTCTGCTAACAATCACTCTACCAACAATCACTTTGCTAGCAATCACTCTGCCAACAATCACTCTGCTAATGATCATTCTGCCAACAATCACTCGGCCAACAATCACTCTGCTAACAATCACTCTGCCAACAATCACTCTGCTAACAATCACTCTACCAACATTCGCTTTGCTAGCAATCACTCTGCCAACAATCACTCTGCTAATGATCATTCTGCCAACAATCACTCGGCCAACAATCACTCTGCTAACAATCACTCTGCCAACAATCACTCTGCTAACAATCATTCTGCCAAAAATCACTCTGCCAACAATCACTCTGCTAACGATCATTCTGCCAACAATCACTCAGCCAACAATCACTCTGCTAACGATCATTCTGCCAACAAAAACTCGTCCAACAATCACCCTGCTAACACTCACTCTGCCAACAATCACTCTGCCAATAATCACTCTGCTAACGATCCTTCTGCCAACAATCACTCTACCAACAATCACTCTGCTAACGATCATTCTGCCAACAATCACTCGGCCAACAATCACTCTGCTAACAATCACTCTGCCAACATTCACTCTGCCAACAATCACTCTGCAGACAATCACTCTGCCAACAATCACTCTGCTAACAATCACTCTACAACAATCACTCTGCCAACAATCACTCTGCTAACAATCACTCTACAACAATCACTCTGCCAACAATCACTCTGCCAACAATCACTCTGCCAACAATCACACAGCTGACAATCACTCTGCTAACAATCACTTTTTGAACGATTACTCTGCCAACAATCACTCTGCCAACAATCGCTCTGCTAACAATCACTCTGCCAACAATCACTCTGCTAACAATCACTCCACTCATTATCACTCCACTAACGATCACTCTGCCAACAATCATTCTGTCAACAATCAGTCTGCCAACGATCACTCTGCCAACAATCAATCTGCCAACAGTCACTCTGCTAACAATGACTCTGCCAACAATCACTCTGCTAACAATCACTCTGCTAACAATCACTCTGTCAACAATCACTCTGCTAACAATCATTCTGCCAACAAGCAGTCTGCCAACAATCACTCTGCTGACAATCATTCCGCTGACAATCACTCTGCTTACAATCATTCTGCCGACCATCATTCTGCTGACAATCACTCTGCCAACAATCATTCTGTCAACAATCAGTCTGCCAACGATCACTCTGCCAACAATCAATCTGCCAACAGTCACTCTGCTAACAATGACTCTGCCAACAATCACTCTGCTAACAATCACTCTGCTAACAATCACTCTGTCAACAATCACTCTGCTAACAATCATTCTGCCAACAAGCAGTCTGCCAACAATCACTCGGCCAACAATCACTCTGCTAACAATCACTCTGCCAACAATCACTCTGCTAACAATCACTCTACCAACATTCGCTTTGCTAGCAATCACTCTGCCAACAATCACTCTGCTAATGATCATTCTGCCAACAATCACTCGGCCAACAATCACTCTGCTAACAATCACTCTGCCAACAATCACTCTGCTAACAATCATTCTGCCAAAAATCACTCTGCCAACAATCATTCTGCTAACGATCATTCTGCCAACAATCACTCGGCCAACAATCACTCTGCTAACGATCATTCTGCCAACAAAAACTCGTCCAACAATCACCCTGCTAACACTCACTCTGCCAACAATCACTCTGCCAATAATCACTCTGCTAACGATCCTTCTGCCAACAATCACTCTACCAACAATCACTCTGCTAACGATCATTCTGCCAACAATCACTCGGCCAACAATCACTCTGCTAACAATCACTCTGCCAACATTCACTCTGCCAACAATCACTCTGCCGACAATCACTCTGCCAACAATCACTCTGCTAACAATCACTCTGCTAACAATTAATCTGCCGACAATCACTCTGCCAACCATCACTCTGCTAACAATCACTCTGCTGACAATCATTCTGCTGACAATCACTTTGCTAACAATCACTCTGCCAACAGTCACTCTGCTAACAGTCACTCTGCCAACAATCACTCTGCTAACAATCACTCTGCTAACAATCACTCTGTCAACAATCACTCTGCTAACAATCATTCTGCCAACAATCAGTCTGCCAACAATCACTCTGCTGACAATCATTCCGCTGACAATCACTCTGCTTACAATCATTCTGCCGACCATCATTCTGCTGACAATCACTCTGCCAACAATCACTCTGCCAACAATCACTCTGCTAACAATCACTCTGCAAACAATCACTCTGCCAGTGATCATTCTGCCAACAATGACACTGCCAACAATCACTCTGCAGACAATCACTCTGCCAACAATCACTCTGCTAACAATCACTCTACAACAATCACTCTGCTAACAATCACTCTACAACAATCACTCTGCCAACAATCACTCTGCTAACAATCACTCTACAACAATCACTCTGCCAACAATCACTCTGCCAACAATCACTCTGCCAACAATCACTCAGCTGACAATCACTCTGCTAACAATCACTTTTTGAACGATTACTCTGCCAACAATCACTCTGCCAACAATCGCTCTGCTAACAATCACTCTGCCAACAATCACTCTGCTAACAATCACTCCACTCATTATCACTCCACTAACGATCACTCAGCCAACAATCATTCTGTCAACAATCAGTCTGCCAACGATCACTCTGCCAACAATCAATCTGCCAACAGTCACTCTGCTAACAATGACTCTGCCAACAATCACTCTGCTAACAATCACTCTGCTAACAATCACTCTGTCAACAATCACTCTGCTAACAATCATTCTGCCAACAAGCAGTCTGCCAACAATCACTCTGCTGACAATCATTCCGCTGACAATCACTCTGCTTACAATCATTCTGCCGACCATCATTCTGCTGACAATCACTCTGCCAACAATCACGCTGCCAACAATCACTCTGCTAACAATCACTCTGCAAACAATCACTCTGCCAGTGCTCATTCTGCCAACAATGACACTGCCAACAATCACTCTGCAGACAATCACTCTGCCAACAATCACTCTGCTAACAATCACTCTACAACAATCACTCTGCCAACAATCACTCTGCTAACAATCACTCTACAACAATCACTCTGCCAACAATCACTCTGCCAACAATCACTCTGCCAACAATCACTCAGCTGACAATCACTCTGCTAACAATCACTTTTTGAACGATTACTCTGCCAACAATCACTCTGCCAACAATCGCTCTGCTAACAATCACTCTGCCAACAATCACTCTGCTAACAATCACTCCACTCATTATCACTCCACTAACGATCACTCTGCCAACAATCATTCTGTCAACAATCAGTCTGCCAACGATCACTCTGCCAACAATCAATCTGCCAACAGTCACTCTGCTAACAATGACTCTGCCAACAATCACTCTGCTAACAATCACTCTGCTAACAATCACTCTGTCAACAATCACTCTGCTAACAATCATTCTGCCAACAAGCAGTCTGCCAACAATCACTCTGCTGACAATCATTCCGCTGACAATCACTCTGCTTACAATCATTCTGCCGACCATCATTCTGCTGACAATCACTCTGCCAACAATCACTCTGCCAACAATCACTCTGCTAACAATCACTCTGCAAACAATCACTCTGCCAGTGATCATTCTGCCAACAATGACACTGCCAACAATCACTCTGCAGACAATCACTCTGCCAACAATCACTCTGCTAACAATCACTCTACAACAATCACTCTGCTAACAATCACTCTACAACAATCACTCTGCCAACAATCACTCTGCTAACAATCACTCTACAACAATCACTCTGCCAACAATCACTCTGCCAACAATCACTCTGCCAACAATCACTCAGCTGACAATCACTCTGCTAACAATCACTTTTTGAACGATTACTCTGCCAACAATCACTCTGCCAACAATCGCTCTGCTAACAATCACTCTGCCAACAATCACTCTGCTAACAATCACTCCACTCATTATCACTCCACTAACGATCACTCAGCCAACAATCATTCTGTCAACAATCAGTCTGCCAACGATCACTCTGCCAACAATCAATCTGCCAACAGTCACTCTGCTAACAATGACTCTGCCAACAATCACTCTGCTAACAATCACTCTGCTAACAATCACTCTGTCAACAATCACTCTGCTAACAATCATTCTGCCAACAAGCAGTCTGCCAACAATCACTCTGCTGACAATCATTCCGCTGACAATCACTCTGCTTACAATCATTCTGCCGACCATCATTCTGCTGACAATCACTCTGCCAACAATCATGCTGCCAACAATCACTCTGCTAACAATCACTCTGCAAACAATCACTCTGCCAGTGCTCATTCTGCCAACAATGACACTGCCAACAATCACTCTGCAGACAATCACTCTGCCAACAATCACTCTGCTAACAATCACTCTACAACAATCACTCTGCCAACAATCACTCTGCTAACAATCACTCTACAACAATCACTCTGCCAACAATCACTCTGCCAACAATCACTCTGCCAACAATCACTCAGCTGACAATCACTCTGCTAACAATCACTTTTTGAACGATTACTCTGCCAACAATCACTCTGCCAACAATCGCTCTGCTAACAATCACTCTGCCAACAATCACTCTGCTAACAATCACTCCACTCATTATCACTCCACTAACGATCACTCTGCCAACAATCATTCTGTCAACAATCAGTCTGCCAACGATCACTCTGCCAACAATCAATCTGCCAACAGTCACTCTGCTAACAATGACTCTGCCAACAATCACTCTGCTAACAATCACTCTGCTAACAATCACTCTGTCAACAATCACTCTGCTAACAATCATTCTGCCAACAAGCAGTCTGCCAACAATCACTCTGCTGACAATCATTCCGCTGACAATCACTCTGCTTACAATCATTCTGCCGACCATCATTCTGCTGACAATCACTCTGCCAACAATCACGCTGCCAACAATCACTCTGCTAACAATCACTCTGCAAACAATCACTCTGCCAGTGCTCATTCTGCCAACAATGACACTGCCAACAATCACTCTGCAGACAATCACTCTGCCAACAATCACTCTGCTAACAATCACTCTACAACAATCACTCTGCCAACAATCACTCTGCTAACAATCACTCTACAACAATCACTCTGCCAACAATCACTCTGCCAACAATCACTCTGCCAACAGTCACTCAGCTGACAATCACTCTGCTAACAATCACTCTTTGAACGATTACTCTGCCAACAATCACTCTGCCAACAATCGCTCTGCTAACAATCACTCTGCCAACAATCACTCTGCTAACAATCACTCCACTCATTATCACTCCACTAACGATCACTCTGCCAACAATCATTCTGTCAACAATCAGTCTGCCAACGATCACTCTGCCAACAATCACTCTGCTAACAATCACTCTACAACAATCACTTGGCCAACAATCACTCTATCAACAATCACTTTGCGAGCAATCACTCTGCCAACAATCACTCTGCTAACAATCATTCTGCCAACAATCACTCTGCCAACAATCACTCTGCTAACGATCATTCTGCCAACAATCACTCGGCCAACAATCACTCTGCTAACGATCATTCTGCCAACAAAAACTCGTCCAACAATCACCCTGCTAACACTCACTCTGCCAACAATCACTCTGCCAACAATCACTCTGCTAACGATCCTTCTGCCAACAATCACTCTACCAACAATCACTCTGCTAACGATCATTCTGCCAACAATCACTCGGCCAACAATCACTCTGCTAACAATCACTCTGCCAACATTCACTCTGCCAACAATCACTCTGCCGACAATCACTCTGCCAACAATCACTCTGCTAACAATCACTCTGCTAACTATCAATCTGCCGACAATCACTCTGCCAACCATCACACTGCCAACAATCATTCTGCCAACAATGAATCTGCTAACAATCACTCTGCAAACAATCACTCTGCCAACAATCGCTCTGCCAACAATCACTCTGCTAACAATCAATCTGCCGACAATCACTCTGCCAACCATCACACTGCCAACAATCATTCTGCCAACAATGAATCTGCTAACAATCACTCTGCGAAAATCACTCAGCTAACAATCACTCTGCTCCTTATCGCTTTGCAAACGATTACTCTGCCAACAATCACTTAGCCAACAATCACTCTGCCGACAATCACTCAGCTAACAATCACTCTGCTCATTATCACTCTGCAAACGATTACTCTGCATAACAATCACTCTGCCAACATTCACTCTGCTAACATCACTCTGCCAACAATCAATCTGCTAACAATCAATCGGCCAACAGTCACTCTGCCAACAATCAATCTGCAGACAATCACTCTGCCAACAATCACTCTGCCAACAATTGCTCTGCTAACAATCACTCTGCCAACAATCACTCTCTCACGCATCACTCTGCCAGCAATCACTCTGCTAACAATCACTCTACTCATTATCACTCTACTAACGATCACTCTGCCAATAATCACTCTTCCAACAATCACTCTGCCGACAATCACTCTGCCAACAATCACTCTGCTAACAATCACTCTGCAAACTATCAATCTGCCGACAATCACTCTGCCAACCATCACACTGCCAACAATCATTCTGCCAACAATGAATCTGCTAACAATCACTCTGCAAACAATCACTCTGCCAACAATCGCTCTGCTAACAATCACTCTGCCAACAATCTCTCTCGCAACCATCACTCTGCCAACAATCACTCTGCCAACAATCACTCTGCTAACAATCAATCTGCCGACAATCACTCTGCCAACCATCACACTGCCAACAATCACTCTGCTAACAATCACTCTGCCAACAATCTCTCTCCCAACCATCACTCTGCCAACAATCACTCTGCCAACAATCACTCTGCTAACAATCACTCTGCCAACAATCACTCTCTCACGCATCACTCTGCCAGCAATCAGTCTGCTAACAATCACGCTGCCAACAATAAATGTGATAACAATGACTCCGCGTACAATAACTCTGCTGACAATCATTCTGCTGAAAATCACTCTGCTTACAATCACTCTGCTAACAATCACTCTGCCGACAATCATTCTGCCGACCATCATTCTGCTGACAATCACTCTGCCAACAATCACTCTGCCGACAATCACTCAGCTGACAATCACTCTGCGGACAATCACTCTGCAAACAATCACTCTGCCAGTGATCATTCTGCCAACAATGACACTGCCAACAATCACTCTGCTAACAATCACTCTACCAACAATCACTTTGCTAGCAATCACTCTGCCAACAATCACTCTGCTAATGATCATTCTGCCAACAATCACTCGGCCAACAATCACTCTGCTAACAATCACTCTGCCAACAATCACTCTGCTAACAATCATTCTGCCAACAATCACTCTGCCAACAATCACTCTGCTAACGATCATTCTGCCAACAATCACTCGGCCAACAATCACTCTGCTAACGATCATTCTGCCAACAAAAACTCGTCCAACAATCACCCTGCTACCACTCACTCTGCCAACAATCATTCTGCCAACAATCACTAGGCCAACAATCACTCTGCTAACGATCATTCTGCCAACAAAAACTCGTCCAACAATCACCCTGCTACCACTCACTCTGCTAACAATCACTCTGCCAACAATCACTCTGCTAACGATCCTTCTGCCAACAATCACTCTACCAACAATCGCTCTGCTAACAATCACTCTGCCAACAATCACTCTGCTAACAATCACTCCACTCATTATCACTCCACTAACGATCACTCTGCCAACAATCATTCTGTCAACAATCAGTCTGCCAACGATCACTCTGCCAACAATCAATCTGCCAACATTCACTATGCTAACAATCACTCTGCCAACAATTACTCTGCTAACAATCACTCTACAACAATCACTTAGCCAACAATCACTCTATCAACAATCACTTTGCTAGCAATCACTCTGCCAACAATCACTCTGCTGACAATCATTCTGCCAACAATCACTCTGCCAACAATCACTCTGCTAACGATCATTCTGCCAACAATCACTCGGCCAACAATCACTCTGCTAACGATCATTCTGCCAACAAAAACTCGTCCAACAATCACCCTGCTAACACTCACTCTGCCAACAATCACTCTGCCAACAATCTCTCTGCTAACGATCCTTCTGCCAACAATCACTCTACCAACAATCACTCTGCTAACGATCATTCTGCCAACAATCACTCGGCCAACAATCACTCTGCTAACAATCACTCTGCCAACATTCACTCTGCCAACAATCACTCTGCCGACAATCACTCTGCCAACAATCACTCTGCTAACAATCACTCTGCTAACAATCAATCTGCCGACAATCACTCTGCCAACCATCACACTGCCAACAATCATTCTGCCAACAATGAATCTGCTAACAATCACTCTGCAAACAATCACTCTGCCAACAATCGCTCTGCTAACAATCACTCTGCCAACAATCTCTCTCCCAACCATCACTCTGCCAACAGTCACTCTGCTAACAATCACTCTGCTAACAATCAATCTGCCGACAATCACTCTGCCAACCATCACACTGCCAACAATCATTCTGCCAACAATGAATCTGCTAACAATCACTCTGCGAAAATCACTCAGCTAACAATCACTCTGCTCATTATCGCTCTGCAAACGATTACTCTGCCAACAATCACTCTGCCAACAATCACTCTGCTAACAATCATTCTGCCAACAATCACTCTGCCAACAATCACTCTGCTAACGATCATTCTGCCAACAATCACTCGGCCAACAATCACTCTGCTAACGATCATTCTGCCAACAAAAACTAGTCCAACAATCACTCTGCTAACACTCACTCTGCCAACAATCACTCTCTCACGCATCACTCTGCCAGCAATCACTCTGCTAACAATCACTCTACTCATTATCACTCTACTAACGATCACTCTGCCAACAATCACTCTTCCAACAATCAATCTGCCAACAATCGCTCTGCTAACAATCACTCTGCCAACAATCACTCTCCCAACCATCACTCTGCCAACAATCACTCTGCTTACAATCACTCTACTCATTATCACTCTGCTAACAATCACTCTGCCAACAATCACTCTGCCAACAATCACTCTGCCGAAAATCACTCTGCTAACAATCACGCTGCCAACAATAAATGTGATAACAATCACTCCGCGTACAATAACTCTGCTGACAATCATTCTGCTGAAAATCACTCTGCTTACAATCACTCTGCTAACAATCACTCTGCCGACAATCATTCTGCCGACCATCATTCTGCTGACAATCACTCTGCCAACAATCACTCGGCCGACAATCACTCAGCTGACAATCACTCTGCGGACAATCACTCTGCAAACAATCACTCTGCCAGTGATCATTCTGCCAACAATGACACTGCCAACAATCACTCTGCTAACAATCACTCTACCAACAATCACTTTGCTAGCAATCACTCTGCCAACAATCACTCTGCTAATGATCATTCTGCCAACAATCACTCTGCTAACGATCATTCTGCCAACAAAAACTAGTCCAACAATCACTCTGCTAACACTCACTCTGCCAACAATTACTCTACCAACAATCACTCTGCTAACGATCCTTCTGCCAACAATCACTCTGCTAACGATCATTCTGCCAACAATCACTCGGCCAACAATCACTCTGCCAACAATCACTCTGCCAACAATTGCTCTGCTAACAATCACTCTGCCAACAATCACTCTCTCACACATCACTCTGCCAGCAATCACTCTGCTAACAATCACTCTACTCGTTATCACTCTACTAACGATCACACTGCCAACAATCACTCTTCCATCAATCAATCTGCCAACAATCACTCTGCTTACAATCACTCTACTCATTATCACTATGCTAACAATCACTCTGCCAACAATCACTCTCCCAACCATCACTCTGCCAACAATCACTCTGCTAACAATCACGCTGCCAACAATAAATGTGATAACAATCACTCCGCGTACAATAACTCTGCTGACAAACATTCTGCTGAAAATCACTCTGCTTCCAATCACTCTGCTAACAATCACTCTGCCGACAATCATTCTGCCGACCATCATTCTGCTGACAATCACTCTGCCAACAATCACTCTGCCGACAATCACTCAGCTGACAATCACTCTGCGGACAATCACTCTGCAAACAATCACTCTGCCAGTGATCATTCTGCCAACAATGACACTGCCAACAATCACTCTGCTAACAATCATTCTGCCAACAATCACTCTGCCAACAATCACTCTGCTAACGATCATTCTGCCAACAATCACTCGGCCAACAATCACTCTGCTAACGATCATTCTGCCAACAAAAACTAGTCCAACAATCACTCTGCTAACACTCACTCTGCCAACAATCACTCTGCCAACAATCACTCTGCTAACGATCCTTCTGCCAACAATCACTCTGCTAACGATCATTCTGCCAACAATCACTCGGCCAACAATCACTCTGCTAACAATCACTCTGCCAACATTCACTCTGCCAACAATCACTCTGCCAACAATTGCTCTGCTAACAATCACTCTGCTAACACTCACTCTGCCAACAATCACTCTGCCAACAATCACTCTGCTAATGATCCTTCTGCCAACAATCACTCTGCTAACGATCATTCTGCCGACCATCATTCTGCTGACAATCACTCTGCCAACAATCACTCTGCCGACAATCACTCAGCTGACAATCACTCTGCGGACAATCACTCTGCAAACAATCACTCTGCCAGTGATCATTCTGCCAACAATGACACTGCCAACAATCACTCTGCTAACAATCATTCTGCCAACAATCACTCTGCCAACAATCACTCTGCTAACGATCATTCTGCCAACTATCACTCGGCCAACAATCACTCTGCTAACGATCATTCTGCCAACAAAAACTAGTCCAACAATCACTCTGCTAACACTCACTCTGCCAACAATCACTCTGCCAACAATCACTCTGCTAACGATCCTTCTGCCAACAATCACTCTGCTAACGATCATTCTGCCAACAATCACTCGGCCAACAATCACTCTGCTAACAATCACTCTGCCAACATTCACTCTGCCAACAATCACTCTGCCAACAATTGCTCTGCTAACAATCACTCTGCTAACACTCACCATGCCAACAATCACTCTGCCAGCAATCACTCTGCTGACAATCACTCTACTCGTTATCACTCTACTAACGATCACTCTGCCAACAATCACTCTTCCATCAATCAATCTGCCAACAATCGCTCTGCTAACAATCACTCTGCCAACAATCACTCTCCCAACCATCACTCTGCCAACAATCACTCTGCTTACAATCACTCTACTCATTATCACTCTGCTAACAATCACTCTGCCAACAATCACTCTGCCAACAATCACTCTGCCGAAAATCACTCTGCTAACAATCACGCTGCCAACAATAAATGTGATAACAATCACTCCGCGTACAATAACTCTGCTGACAATCATTCTGCTGAAAATCACTCTGCTTACAATCACTCTGCTAACAATCACTCTGCCGACAATCATTCTGCCGACCATCATTCTGCTGACAATCACTCTGCCAACAATCACTCTGCCGACAATCACTCAGCTGACTATCACTCTGCGGACAATCACTCTGCAAACAATCACTCTGCCAGTGATCATTCTGCCAACAATGACACTGCCAACAATCACTCTGCTAACAATCACTCTACCAACAATCACTTTGCTAGCAATCACTCTGCCAACAATCTCTCTGCTAATGATCATTCTGCCAACAATCACTCGGCCAACAATCACTCTGCTAACAATCACTCTGCCAACAATCACTCTGCTAACAATCACTCTACCAACAATCACTTTGCTAGCAATCACTCTGCCAACAATCACTCTGCTAATGATCATTCTGCCAACAATCACTCGGCCAACAATCACTCTGCTAACAATCACTCTGCCAACAATCACTCTGCTAACAATCATTCAGCCAACAATCACTCTGCCAACAATCACTCTGCTAACGATCATTCTGCCAACAATCACTCGGCCAACAATCACTCTGCTAACGATCATTCTGCCAACAGTCACTCTGCCAACAATCAATCTGCAGACAATCACTCTGCCAACAATCATTCTGCCAACAATTGCTCTGCTAACAATCACTCTGCCAACAATCACTCTCTCACGCATCACTCTGCCAGCAATCACTCTGCTAACAATCACGCTGCCAACAATAAATGTGATAACAATCACTCCGCGTACAATAACTCTGCTGACAATCATTCTGCTGAAAATCACTCTGCTTCCAATCACTCTGCTAACAATCACTCTGCCGACAATCATTCTGCCGACCATCATTCTGCTGACAATCACTCTGCCAACAATCACTCTGCCGACAATCACTCAGCTGACAATCACTCTGCGGACAATCACTCTGCAAACAATCACTCTGCCAGTGATCATTCTGCCAACAATGACACTGCCAACAATCACTCTGCTAACAATCACTCTACCAACAATCACTTTGCTAGCAATCACTCTGCCAACAATCACTCTGCTAATGATCATTCTGCCAACAATCACTCGGCCAACAATCACTCTGCTAACAATCACTCTGCCAACAATCACTCTGCTAACAATCATTCTGCCAACAATCACTCTGCCAACAATCACTCTGCTAACGATCATTCTGCCAACAATCACTCGGCCAACAATCACTCTGCTAACGATCATTCTGCCAACAAAAACTAGTCCAACAATCACTCCGCTAACACTCACTCTGCAACAATCACTCCCTCACGCATCACTCTGCCAGCAATCACTCTGCTAACAATCACTCTACTCATTATCACTCTACTAACGATCACACTGCCAACAATCACTCTTCCAACAATCAATCTGCCAACAATCGCTCTGCTAACAATCACTCTGCCAACAATCACTCTCCCAACCATCACTCTGCCAACAATCACTCTGCTTACAATCACTCTACTCATTATCATTCTGCTGACAATCACTCTGCCAACAATCACTCTGCCGACAATCACTCAGCTGACAATCACTCTGCGGACAATCACTCTGCAAACAATCACTCTGCCAGTGATCATTCTGCCAACAATGACACTGCCAACAATCACTCTGCTAACAATCACTCTACCAACAATCACTCTGCGGACAATCACTCTGCAAACAATCACTCTGCCAGTGATCATTCTGCCAACAATGACACTGCCAACAATGACACTGCCAACAATCACTCTGCTAACAATCACTCTGCCAACAATCACTCTGCTAATGATCATTCTGCCAGCAATGACACTGCCAACAATCACTCTGCTAACAATCACTCTGCCAACAATCACTCTGCTAACAATCATTCTGCCAACAATCACTCTGCCAACAATCACTCTGCTAACGATCATTCTGCCAACAATCACTCGGCCAACAATCACTCTGCTAACGATCATTCTGCCAACAAAAACTCGTCCAACAATCACCCTGCTAACACTCACTCTGCCAACAATCACTCTGACAACAATCACTCTGCTAACGATCCTTCTGCCAACAATCACTCTACCAACAATCACTCTGCTAACAATCACTCTGCCAACATTCACTCTGCCAACAATCACTCTGCCGACAATCACTCTGCCAACAATCACTCTGCTAACAATCACTCTGCTAACAATCAATCTGCCGACAATCACTCTGCCAACCATCACACTGCCAACAATCATTCTGCCAACAATGAATCTGCTAACAATCACTCTGCCAACAATCACTCTGCCAACAATCGCTCTGCTAACAATCACCCTGCCAACAATCTCTCTCCCAACCATCACTCTGCCAACAATCACTCTGCTTACAATCACTCTGCTAACAATCAATATGCCGACAATCACTCTGCCAACCATCACACTGCCAACAATCACTCTGCTAACAATCACTCTACCAACAATCACTTTGCTAGCAATCACTCTGCCAACAATCACTCTGCCAGTGATCATTCTGCCAACAATGACACTGCCAACAATCACTCTGCTAACAATCATTCTGCCAACAATCACTCTGCCAACAATCACTCTGCTAACGATCATTCTGCCAACAATCACTCGGCCAACAATCACTCTGCTAACGATCATTCTGCCAACAAAAACTAGTCCAACAATCACTCTGCTAACACTCACTCTGCCAACAATCACTCTGCCAACAATCACTCTGCTAACGATCCTTCTGCCAACAATCACTCTGCTAACGATCATTCTGCCAACAATCACTCGGCCAACAATCACTCTGCTAACAATCACTCTGCCAACATTCACTCTGCCAACAATCACTCTGCCAACAATTGCTCTGCTAACAATCACTCTGCTAACACTCACTCTGCCAACAATCACTCTGCCAGCAATCACTCTGCTGACAATCACTCTACTCGTTATCACTCTACTAACGATCACTCTGCCAACAATCACTCTTCCATCAATCAATCTGCCAACAATCGCTCTGCTAACAATCACTCTGCCAACAATCACTCTCCCAACCATCACTCTGCCAACAATCACTCTGCTTACAATCACTCTACTCATTATCACTCTGCTAACAATCACTCTGCCAACAATCACTCTGCCAACAATCACTCTGCTGAAAATCACTCTGCTAACAATCACGCTGCCAACAATAAATGTGATAACAATCACTCCGCGTACAATAACTCTGCTGACAATCATTCTGCTGAAAATCACTCTGCTTACAATCACTCTGCTAACAATCACTCTGCCGACAATCATTCTGCCGACCATCATTCTGCTGACAATCACTCTGCCAACAATCACTCTGCCGACAATCACTCAGCTGACTATCACTCTGCGGACAATCACTCTGCAAACAATCACTCTGCCAGTGATCATTCTGCCAACAATGACACTGCCAACAATCACTCTGCTAACAATCACTCTACCAACAATCACTTTGCTAGCAATCACTCTGCCAACAATCTCTCTGCTAATGATCATTCTGCCAACAATCACTCGGCCAACAATCACTCTGCTAACAATCACTCTGCCAACAATCACTCTGCTAACAATCACTCTACCAACAATCACTTTGCTAGCAATCACTCTGCCAACAATCACTCTGCTAATGATCATTCTGCCAACAATCACTCGGCCAACAATCACTCTGCTAACAATCACTCTGCCAACAATCACTCTGCTAACAATCATTCAGCCAACAATCACTCTGCCAACAATCACTATGCTAACGATCATTCTGCCAACAATCACTCGGCCAACAATCACTCTGCTAACGATCATTCTGCCAACAGTCACTCTGCCAACAATCAATCTGCAGACAATCACTCTGCCAACAATCATTCTGCCAACAATTGCTCTGCTAACAATCACTCTGCCAACAATCACTCTCTCACGCATCACTCTGCCAGCAATCACTCCGCTAACAATCACGCTGCCAACAATAAATGTGATAACAATCACTCCGCGTACAATAACTCTGCTGACAATCATTCTGCTGAAAATCACTCTGCTTCCAATCACTCTGCTAACAATCACTCTGCCGACAATCATTCTGCCGACCATCATTCTGCTGACAATCACTCTGCCAACAATCACTCTGCCGACAATCACTCAGCTGACAATCACTCTGCGGACAATCACTCTGCAAACAATCACTCTGCCAGTGATCATTCTGCCAACAATGACACTGCCAACAATCACTCTGCTAACAATCACTCTACCAACAATCACTTTGCTAGCAATCACTCTGCCAACAATCACTCTGCTAATGATCATTCTGCCAACAATCACTCTGCCGACAATCACTCAGCTGACAATCACTCTGCGGACAATCACTCTGCAAACAATCACTCTGCCAGTGATCATTCTGCCAACAATGACACTGCCAACAATCACTCTGCTAACAATCACTCTACCAACAATCACTCTGCGGACAATCACTCTGCAAACAATCACTCTGCCAGTGATCATTCTGCCAACAATGACACTGCCAACAATGACACTGCCAACAATCACTCTGCTAACAATCACTCTGCCAACAATCACTCTGCTAATGATCATTCTGCCAGCAATGACACTGCCAACAATCACTCTGCTAACAATCACTCTGCCAACAATCACTCTGCTAACAATCATTCTGCCAACAATGACACTGCCAACAATCACTCTGCTAACAATCACTCTACCAACAATCACTTTGCTAGCAATCACTCTGCCAACAATCACTCTGCTAATGATCATTCTGCCAACAATCACTCTGCCGACAATCACTCAGCTGACAATCACTCTGCGGACAATCACTCTGCAAACAATCACTCTGCCAGTGATCATTCTGCCAACAATGACACTGCCAACAATCACTCTGCTAACAATCACTCTACCAACAATCACTCTGCGGACAATCACTCTGCAAACAATCACTCTGCCAGTGATCATTCTGCCAACAATGACACTGCCAACAATGACACTGCCAACAATCACTCTGCTAACAATCACTCTGCCAACAATCACTCTGCTAATGATCATTCTGCCAGCAATGACACTGCCAACAATCACTCTGCTAACAATCACTCTGCCAACAATCACTCTGCTAACAATCATTCTGCCAACAATCACTCTGCCAACAATCACTCTGCTAACGATCATTCTGCCAACAATCACTCGGCCAACAATCACTCTGCTAACGATCATTCTGCCAACAAAAACTCGTCCAACAATCACCCTGCTAACACTCACTCTGCCAACAATCACTCTGACAACAATCACTCTGCTAACGATCCTTCTGCCAACAATCACTCTACCAACAATCACTCTGCTAACAATCACTCTGCCAACATTCACTCTGCCAACTATCACTCTGCCGACAATCACTCTGCCAACAATCACTCTGCTAACAATCACTCTGCTAACAATCAATCTGCCGACAATCACTCTGCCAACCATCACACTGCCAACAATCATTCTGCCAACAATGAATCTGCTAACAATCACTCTGCCAACAATCACTCTGCCAACAATCGCTCTGCTAACAATCACCCTGCCAACAATCTCTCTCCCAACCATCACTCTGCCAACAATCACTCTGCTTACAATCACTCTGCTAACAATCAATATGCCGACAATCACTCTGCCAACCATCACACTGCCAACAATCACTCTGCTAACAATCACTCTACCAACAATCACTTTGCTAGCAATCACTCTGCCAACAATCACTCTGCTAATGATCATTCTGCCAACAATCACTCGGCCAACAATCACTCTGCTAACAATCACTCTGCCAACAATCACTCTGCTAACAATCATTCTGCCAACAATCACTCTGCCAACAATCACTCTGCTAACGATCATTCTGCCAACAATCACTCGGCCAACAATCACTCTGCTAACGATCATTCTGCCAACAAAAACTCGTCCAACAATCACCCTGCTAACACTCACTCTGCCAACAATCACTCTGCCAACAATCACTCTGCCAACGATCCTTCTGCCAACAATCACTCTACCAACAATCACTCTGCTAACGATCATTCTGCCAACAATCACTCGGCCAACAATCACTCTGCTAACAATCACTCTGCCAACATTCACTCTGCCAACAATCACTCTGCAGACAATCACTCTGCCAACAATCACTCTGCTAACAATCACTCTGCTAACAATCAATCTGCCGACAATCACTCTGCCAACCATCACTCTGCTAACAATCACTCTGCTGACAATCATTCTGCTGACAATCACTTTGCTAACAATCACTCTGCCAACAGTCACTCTGCTAACAGTCACTCTGCCAACAATCGCTCTGCTAACAATCACTCTGCTAACAATCACTCTGTCAACAATCACTCTGCTGACAATCATTCCGCTGACAATCACTCTGCCAACAATCACTCGGCCGACAATCACTCTGCGGACAATCACTCTGCAAACAATCACTCTGCCAGTGATCATTCTGCCAACAATGACACTGCCAACAATCACTCTGCTAACAATCACTCTACCAGCAATCACTTTGCTAGCAATCACTCTGCCAACAATCACTCTGCTAATGATCATTCTGCCAACAATCACTCGGCCAACAATCACTCGGCCAACAATCACTCTGCTAACAATCACTCTGCCAACAATCACTCTGCTAACAATCATTCTGCCAACAATCACTCTGCCAACAATCACTCTGCTAACGATCATTCTGCCAACAATCACTCGGCCAACAATCACTCTGCTAACGATCAGTCTGCCAACAAAAACTAGTCCAACAATCACTCTGCTAACACTCACTCTGCCAACAATCACTCTGCCAACAATCACTCTGCTAACGATCCTTCTGCCAACAATCACTCTGCTAACGATCATTCTGCCAACAATCACTCGGCCAACAATCACTCTGCTAACAATCACTCTGCCAACATTCACTCTGCCAACAATCACTCTGCCAACAATTGCTCTGCTAACAATCACTCTGCTAACACTCACTCTGCCAACAATCACTCTGCCAACAATCACTCTGCTAACGATCCTTCTGCCAACAATCACTCTGCTAACGATCATTCTGCCAACAATCACTCTGCCAGCAATCACTCTGCTAACAATCACTCTACTCGTTATCACACTACTAACGATCACTCTGCCAACAATCACTCTTCCATCAATCAATCTGCCAACAATCGCTCTGCTAACAATCACTCTGCCAACAATCACTCTCCCAACCATCACTCTGCCAACAATCACTCTGCTGACAATCACTCTACTCATTATCACTCTGCTAACAATCACTCTGCCAACAATCACTCTGCCAACAATCACTCTGCCGAAAATCACTCTGCTAACAATCACGCTGCCAACAATAAATGTGATAACAATCACTCCGCGTACAATAACTCTGCTGACAATCATTCTGCTGAAAATCACTCTGCTTACAATCACTCTGCTAACAATCACTCTGCCGACAATCATTCTGCCGACCATCATTCTGCTGACAATCACTCTGCCAACAATCACTCTGCCGACAATCACTCAGCTGACAATCACTCTGCGGACAATCACTCTGCAAACAATCACTCTGCCAGTGATCATTCTGCCAACAATGACACTGCCAACAATCACTCTGCTAACAATCACTCTACCAACAATCACTTTGCTAGCAATCACTCTGCCAACAATCACTCTGCTAATGATCATTCTGCCAACAATCACTCGGCCAACAATCACTCTGCTAACAATCACTCTGCCAACAATCACTCTGCTAACAATCATTCTGCCAACAATCACTCTGCCAACAATCACTCTGCTAACGATCATTCTGCCAACAATCACTCGGCCAACAATCACTCTGCTAACAATCACTCTGCCAACAATCACTCTGCTAACAATCATTCTGCCAACAATCACTCTGCCAACAATCACTCTGCTAAAGATCCTTCTGCCAACAATCACTCTACCAACAATCACTCTGCTAACGATCATTCTGCCAACAATCACTCTGCTAACAATCACTCTGCTAACAATCACTCTGCCAACATTCACTCTGCCAACAATCACTCTGCCGACAATCACTCTGCCAACAATCACTCTGCTAACAATCACTCTGCTAACAATCAATCTGCCGACAATCACTCTGCCAACCATCACTCTGCTAACAATCACTCTGCTGACAATCATTCTGCTGACAATCACTTTGCTAACAATCACTCTGCCAACAGTCACTCTGCTAACAGTCACTCTGCCAACAATCGCTCTGCTAACAATCACTCTGCTAACAATCACTCTGTCAACAATCACTCTGCTAACAATCATTCTGCCAACAATCACTCTGCTGACAATCATTCCGCTGACAATCACTCTGCTTACAATCATTCTGCCGACCATCATTCTGCTGACAATCACTCTGCCAACAATCACTCTGCCAACAATCACTCTGCTAACAATCACTCTGCAAACAATCACTCTGCCAGTGATCATTCTGCCAACAATGACACTGCCAACAATCACTCTGCAGACAATCACTCTACCAACAATCACTCTGCAACAATCACTCTACAACAATCACTTTGCCAACAATCACTCTGCTAACAATCACTCTACAACAATCACTCTGCCAACAATCACTCTGCCAACAATCACTCTGCCAACAATCACTCAGCTGACAATCACTCTGCTAACAATCACTCTTTGAACGATTACTCTGCCAACAATCACTCTGCCAACAATCGCTATGCTAACAATCACTCTGCCAACAATCACTCTGCTAACAATCACTCCACTCATTATCACTCCACTAACGATCACTCTGCCAACAATCATTCTGTCAACAATCAGTCTGCCAACGATCACTCTGCCAACAATCAATCTGCCAACAGTCACTCTGCTAACAATCACTCTGCCAACAATCACTCTGCTAACAATCACTCTACAACAATCACTTGGCCAACAATCACTCTATCAACAATCACTTTGCTAGCAATCACTCTGCCAACAATCACTCTGCTAACAATCATTCTGCCAACAATCACTCTGCCAACAATCACTCTGCTAACGATCATTCTGCCAACAATCACTCGGTCAACAATCACTCTGCTAACGATCATTCTGCCAACAAAAACTCGTCCAACAATCACCCTGCTAACACTCACTCTGCCAACAATCACTCTTCCATCAATCAATCTGCCAACAATCGCTCTGCTAACAATCACTCTGCCAACAATCACTCTCCCAACCATCACTCTGCCAACAATCACTCTGCTTACAATCACTCTACTCATTATCACTCTGCTAACAATCACTCTGCCAACAATCACTCTGCTAACAATCACGCTGCCAACAATAAATGTGATAACAATCACTCCGCGTGCAATAACTCTGCTGACAATCATTCTGCTGAAAATCACTCTGCTTCCAATCACTCTGCTAACAATCACTCTGCCGACAATCATTCTGCAGACCATCATTCTGCTGACAATCACTCTGCCAACAATCACTCTGCCGACAATCACTCAGCTGACAATCACTCTGCGGACAATCACTCTGCAAACAATCACTCTGCCAGTGATCATTCTGCCAACAATGACACTGCCAACAATCACTCTGCTAACAATCACTCTACCAACAATCACTCTGCGGACAATCACTCTGCAAACAATCATTCTGCCAGTGATCATTCTGCCAACAATGACACTGCCAACAATCACTCTGCTAACAATCACTCGGCCAACAGTCACTCTGCTAAGAATCATTCTGCCAACAATCACTCTGCCAACAATTACTCTGATAACGATCATTCTGCCAACAATCACTCGGCCAACAATCACTCTGCTAACAATCATTCTGCCAACAAAAACTCGTCCAACAATCACCCTGCTAACACTCACTCTGCCAACAATCACTCTGCCAACAATCACTCTGCTAACGATCCTTCTGCTAACAATCACTCTACCAACAATCACTTTGCTAGCAATCACTCTGCCAACAATCACTCTGCTAATGATCATTCTGCCAACAATCACTCGGCCAACAATCACTCTGCTAACAATCACTCTGCCAACAATCACTCTGCTAACAATCATTCTGCCAACAATCACTCTGCCAACAATCACTCTGCTAACGATCATTCTGCCAACAATCACTCGGCCAACAATCACTCTGCTAACAATCACTCTGCCAACAATCACTCTGCTAACAATCATTCTGCCAACAATCACTCTGCCAACAATCACTCTGCTAAAGATCCTTCTGCCAACAATCACTCTACCAACAATCACTCTGCTAACGATCATTCTGCCAACAATCACTCTGCTAACAATCACTCTGCTAACAATCACTCTGCCAACATTCACTCTGCCAACAATCACTCTGCCGACAATCACTCTGCCAACAATCACTCTGCTAACAATCACTCTGCTAACAATCAATCTGCCGACAATCACTCTGCCAACCATCACTCTGCTAACAATCACTCTGCTGACAATCATTCTGCTGACAATCACTTTGCTAACAATCACTCTGCCAACAGTCACTCTGCTAACAGTCACTCTGCCAACAATCGCTCTGCTAACAATCACTCTGCTAACAATCACTCTGTCAACAATCACTCTGCTAACAATCATTCTGCCAACAATCACTCTGCTGACAATCATTCCGCTGACAATCACTCTGCTTACAATCATTCTGCCGACCATCATTCTGCTGACAATCACTCTGCCAACAATCACTCTGCCAACAATCACTCTGCTAACAATCACTCTGCAAACAATCACTCTGCCAGTGATCATTCTGCCAACAATGACACTGCCAACAATCACTCTGCAGACAATCACTCTACCAACAATCACTCTGCAACAATCACTCTACAACAATCACTTTGCCAACAATCACTCTGCTAACAATCACTCTACAACAATCACTCTGCCAACAATCACTCTGCCAACAATCACTCTGCCAACAATCACTCAGCTGACAATCACTCTGCTAACAATCACTCTTTGAATGATTACTCTGCCAACAATCACTCTGCCAACAATCGCTCTGCTAACAATCACTCTGCCAACAATCACTCTGCTAACAATCACTCCACTCATTATCACTCCACTAACGATCACTCTGCCAACAATCATTCTGTCAACAATCAGTCTGCCAACGATCACTCTGCCAACAATCAATCTGCCAACAGTCACTCTGCTAACAATCACTCTGCCAACAATCACTCTGCTAACAATCACTCTACAACAATCACTTGGCCAACAATCACTCTATCAACAATCACTTTGCTAGCAATCACTCTGCCAACAATCACTCTGCTAACAATCATTCTGCCAACAATCACTCTGCCAACAATCACTCTGCTAACGATCATTCTGCCAACAATCACTCGGCCAACAATCACTCTGCTAACGATCATTCTGCCAACAAAAACTCGTCCAACAATCACCCTGCTAACACTCACTCTGCCAACAATCACTCTTCCATCAATCAATCTGCCAACAATCGCTCTGCTAACAATCACTCTGCCAACAATCACTCTCCCAACCATCACTCTGCCAACAATCACTCTGCTTACAATCACTCTACTCATTATCACTCTGCTAACAATCACTCTGCCAACTATCACTCTGCTAACAATCACGCTGCCAACAATAAATGTGATAACAATCACTCCGCGTGCAATAACTCTGCTGACAATCATTCTGCTGAAAATCACTCTGCTTCCAATCACTCTGCTAACAATCACTCTGCCGACAATCATTCTGCAGACCATCATTCTGCTGACAATCACTCTGCCAACAATCACTCTGCCGACAATCACTCAGCTGACAATCACTCTGCGGACAATCACTCTGCAAACAATCACTCTGCCAGTGATCATTCTGCCAACAATGACACTGCCAACAATCACTCTGCTAACAATCACTCTACCAACAATCACTCTGCGGACAATCACTCTGCAAACAATCATTCTGCCAGTGATCATTCTGCCAACAATGACACTGCCAACAATCACTCTGCTAACAATCACTCGGCCAACAGTCACTCTGCTAAGAATCATTCTGCCAACAATCACTCTGCCAACAATTACTCTGATAACGATCATTCTGCCAACAATCACTCGGCCAACAATCACTCTGCTAACAATCATTCTGCCAACAAAAACTCGTCCAACAATCACCCTGCTAACACTCACTCTGCCAACAATCACTCTGCCAACAATCACTCTGCTAACGATCCTTCTGCCAACAATCACTCTACCAACAATCACTCTGCTAACGATCATTCTGCCAACAATCACTCGGCCAACAATCACTCTGCTAACAATCACTCTGCCAACATTCACTCTGCCAACAATCACTCTGCCGACAATCACTCTGCCAACAATCACTCTGCTAACAATCACGCTGCCAACAATAAATGTGATAACAATCACTCCGCGTACAATAACTCTGCTGACAATCATTCTGCTGAAAATCACTCTGCTTCCAATCACTCTGCTAACAATCACTCTGCCGACAATCATTCTGCAGACCATCATTCTGCTGACAATCACTCTGCCAACAATCACTCTGCCGACAATCACTCAGCTGACAATCACTCTGCGGACATTCACTCTGCAAACAATCACTCTGCCAGTGATCATTCTGCCAACAATGACACTGCCAACAATCACTCTGCTAACAATCACTCTACTAACAATCACTCTGCGGACAATCACTCTGCAAACAATCACTCTGCCAGTGATCATTCTGCCAACAATGACACTGCCAACAATCACTCTGCTAACAATCACTCGGCCAACAGTCACTCTGCTAACAATCATTCTGCCAACAATCACTCTGCCAACAATCACTCTGATAACGATCATTCTGCCAACAATCACTCGGCCAACAATCACTCTGCTAACGATCATTCTGCCAACAAAAACTCGTCCAACAATCACCCTGCTAACACTCACTCTGCCAACAATCACTCTGCCAACAATCACTCTGCTAACGATCCTTCTGCCAACAATCACTCTACCAACAATCACTCTGCTAACGATCATTCTGCCAACAATCACTCGGCCAACAATCACTCTGCTAACAATCACTCTGCCAACATTCACTCTGCCAACAATCACTCTGCCGACAATCACTCTGCCAACAATTACTCTGCTAACAATCACTCTGCTAACAATCAATCTGCCGACAATCACTCTGCCAACCATCACTCCACTAACAATCACTCTGCTGACAATCATTCTGCTGACAATCACTTTGCTAACAATCACTCTGCCAACAGTCACTCTGCTAACAGTCACTCTGCCAACAATCGCTCTGCTAACAATCACTCTGCTAACAATCACTCTGTCAACAATCACTCTGCTGACAATCATTCCGCTGACAATCACTCTGCCAACAATCACTCGGCCGACAATCACTCAGCTGACAATCACTCTGCGGACAATCACTCTGCTAACAATCACTCTACCAGCAATCACTTTGCTAGCAATCACTCTGCCAACAAACACTCTGCTAATGATCATTCTGCCAACAATCACTCTGCCAACAATCACTCTGCTAACAATCACTCTGCCAACAATCACTCTGCTAACAATCATTCTGCCAACAATCACTCTGCCAACAATCACTCTGCTAACGCTCATTCTGCCAACAATCACTCGGCCAACAATCACTCTGCTGACGATCATTCTGCCAACAAAAACTAGTCCAACAATCACTCTGCTAACACTCACTCTGCCAACAATCACTCTGCCAACAATCACTCTGCTGACGATCCTTCTGCCAACAATCACTCTGCTAACGATCATTCTGCCAACAATCACTCGGCCAACAATCACTCTGCTAACAATCACTCTGCCAACATTCACTCTGCCAACAATCACTCTGCCAACAATTGCTCTGCTAACAATCACTCTGCCAACAATCACTCTCTCACGCATCACTCTGCCAGCAATCACTCTGCTAACAATCACTCTACTCGTTATCACTCTACTAACGATCACTCTGCCAACAATCACTCTTCCATCAATCAATCTGCCAACAATCGCTCTGCTAACAATCACTCTGCCAACAATCACTCTCCCAACCATCACTTTGCCAACAATCACTCTGCTTACAATCACTCTACTCATTATCACTCTGCTAACAATCACTCTGCCAACAATCACTCTGCCAACAATCACTCTGCCGAAAATCACTCTGCTAACAATCACGCTGCCAACAATAAATGTGATAACAATCACTCCGCGTACAATAACTCTGCTGACAATCATTCTGCTGAAAATCACTCTGCTTACAATCACTCTGCTAACAATCACTCTGCCGACAATCATTCTGCCAACAATCACTCTGCTAACGATCCTTCTGCCAACAATCACTCTACCAACAATCACTCTGCTAACGATCATTCTGCCAACAATCACTCGGCCAACAATCACTCTGCTAACAATCACTCTGCCAACATTCACTCTGCCAACAATCACTCTGCCGACAATCACTCTGCCAACAATCACTCTGCTAACAATCACTCTGCTAACAATCAATCTGCCGACAATCACTCTGCCAACCATCACTCTGCTAACAATCACTCTGCTGACAATCATTCTGCTGACAATCACTTTGCTAACAATCACTCTGCCAACAGTCACTCTGCTAACAGTCACTCTGCCAACAACCGCTCTGCTAACAATCACTCTGCTAACAATCACTCTGTCAACAATCACTCTGCTAACAATCATTCTGCCAACAATCAGTCTGCCAACAATCACTCTGCTGACAATCATTCCGCTGACAATCACTCTGCTTACAATCATTCTGCCGACCATCATTCTGCTGACAATCACTCTGCCAACAATCACTCTGCCAACAATCACTCTGCTAACAATCACTCTGCAAACAATCACTCTGCCAGTGATCATTCTGCCAACAATGACACTGCCAACAATCACTCTGCAGACAATCACTCTGCCAACAATCACTCTGCTAACAATCACTCTACAACAATCACTTTGCCAACAATCACTCTGCTAACAATCACTCTACAACAATCACTCTGCCAACAATCACTCTGCCAACAATCACTCTGCCAACAATCACTCAGCTGACAATCACTCTGCTAACAATCACTCTTTGAACGATTACTCTGCCAACAATCACTCTGCCAACAATCGCTCTGCTAACAATCACTCTGCCAACAATCACTCTGCTAACAATCACTCCACTCATTATCACTCCACTAACGATCACTCTGCCAACAATCATTCTGTCAACAATCAGTCTGCCAACGATCACTCTGCCAACAATCAATCTGCCAACAGTCAATCTGCTAACAATCACTCTGCCAACAATCACTCTGCTAACAATCACTCTACAACATTCACTTGGCCAACAATCACTCTATCAACAATCACTTTGCTAGCAATCACTCTGCCAAAAATCACTCTGCTAACAATCATTCTGCCAACAATCACTCTGCTAACGATCCTTCTGCCAACAATCACTCTACCAACAATCACTCTGCTAACGATCATTCTGCCAACAATCACTCGGCCAACAATCACTCTGCAAACAATCACTCTGCCAACATTCACTCTGCCAACAATCACTCTGCCAACAATCACTCTGCCGACAATCACTCTGCCAACAATCACTCTGCTAACAATCACTCTGCTAACAATCAATCTGCCGACAATCACTCTGCCAACCATCACTCTGCTAACAATCACTCTGCTGACAATCATTCTGCTGACAATCACTTTGCTAACAATCACTCTGCCAACAGTCACTCTGCTAACAGTCACTCTGCCAACAATCGCTCTGCTAACAATCACTCTGCTAACAATCACTCTGTCAACAATCACTCTGCTAACAATCATTCTGCCAACAATCAGTCTGCCAACAATCACTCTGCTGACAATCATTCCGCTGACAATCACTCTGCTTACAATCATTCTGCCGACCATCATTCTGCTGACAATCACTCTGCCAACAATCACTCTGCCAACAATCACTCTGCTAACAATCACTCTGCAAACAATCACTCTGCCAGTGATCATTCTGCCAACAATGACACTGCCAACAATCACTCTGCAGACAATCACTCTGCCAACAATCACTCTGCTAACAATCACTCTACAACAATCACTCTGCCAACAATCACTCTGCTAACAATCACTCTACAACAATCACTCTGCCAACAATCACTCTGCCAACAATCACTCTGCCAACAATCACTCAGCTGACAATCACTCTGCTAACAATCACTCTTTGAACGATTACTCTGCCAACAATCACTCTGCCAACAATCGCTCTGCTAACAATCACTCTGCCAACAATCACTCTGCTAACAATCACTCCACTCATTATCACTCCACTAACGATCACTCTGCCAACAATCATTCTGTCAACAATCAGTCTGCCAACGATCACTCTGCCAACAATCAATCTGCCAACAGTCACTCTGCTAACAATCACTCTGCCAACAATCACTCTGCTAACAATCACTCTACAACAATCACTTGGCCAACAATCACTCTATCAACAATCACTTTGCTAGCAATCACTCTGCCAACAATCACTCTGCTAATGATCATTCTGCCAACAATCACTCGGCCAACAATCACTCTGCTAACAATCACTCTGCCAACAATCACTCTGCTAACAATCATTCTGCCAACAATCATTCTGCCAACAATCACTCTGCCGAAAATCACTCAGCTAACAATCACTCTGCTCATTATCACTCTGCGAACGATTACTCTGCATAACAATCACTCTGCCAACATTCACTCTGCTAACATCACTCTGCCAACAATAACTCCCCCAACCATCACTCTGCCAACAGTCACTCTGCTAACAATCACTCCACTCATTATCACTCTACTAACGATCACTCTGCCAACAATCATTCTGCCAACAATCAGTCTGCCAACAATCACTCTGCTCACAATCACTCCACTCATTATCACTCTGCCAATGATCACTCTGCTCACAATCACTCCACTCATTATCACTCTGCCAATGATCACTCTTCCAACGATCACACTGCCAACAATCATTCTGCCAACAATGAATCTGCTAACAATCACTCTGCAAACAATCAATCTGCCAACAGTCACTCTGCTAACAATCACTCTGCCAACAATCACTCTGCCAACAATCGCTCTGCTAACAATCACTCTGCCAACAATCTCTCTCCCAACCATCACTCTGCCAACAATCACTCTGCTAACAATCACTCCACTCATTATCACTCTACTAACGATCACTCTGCCAACAATCATTCTGCCAACAGTCCCTCATGCCAACAATCACTCTGCAAACAATCAATCTGCCAAAAGTCACTCTGCTGACAATCACTCTGCCAACAATCACTCTACAACAATCACTTGGCCAACAATCACTCTGCCAACGATCACTCTGCGACAATCACTCAGCTAACAATCACTCTGCTCATTATCGCTCAGCAAACGATTACTCTGCCAACAAACACTTAGCCAACAATCACTCTGCCGACAATCACTCTGCTAACAATCACTCTGCTCATTATCACTCTGCAAACGATTACTCTGCATAACAATCACTCTGCCAACATTCACTCTGCTAACATCACTCTGCCAACAATAAATCTGCCAACAATCACTCTGCTAACAATCAATCTGCCAACAGTCACTCTGCCAACAGTCAATCTGCAGACAATCACTCTACTCATTATCACTCTACTAACGATCACTCTGCCAACAATCACTCTTCCAACAATCATTCTGCCAACAATCGCTCTGCTAACAATCACTCTGCCAACAATCACTCACCCAACCATCACTCTGCCAACAATCACTCTGCTTACAATCACTCTACTCATTATCACTCTGCGAACAATCACTCTGCCAACAATCACTCTGCCAACAATCACTCTGCCAACAATCACTCTGCCAACAATAAGTCTGGTAACAATCACTCCGCGTACAATAACTCTGCTGACAATCATTCTGCTGAAAATCACTCTGCCAACAATCACTCTGCTGACAATCATTCCGCTGACAATCACTCTGCTTACAATCACTCTGCTAATAATCACTCTGCCAACAATCACTCACCCAACCATCACTCTGCCAACAATCAATCTGCTTACAATCACTCTACTCATTATCACTCTGCCGACAATCACGCTGCCAACAATAAGTCTGATAACAATCACTCCGCGTACAATAACTCTGCTGACAATCATTCTGCTGAAAATCACTCTGCCAACAATAACTCTGCTGACAATCATTCCGCTGACAATCACTCTGCTTACAATCACTCTGCTAATAATCACTCTGCCGACAATCATTCTGCCGACCATCATTCTGCTGACAATCACTTTGCCAACAATCACTCTGCCGACAATCACTCAGCTGACAATCACTCTGCGGACAATCACTCTGCAAACAATCACTCTGCCAGTGATCATTCTGCCAACAATGACACTGCCAACAATCACTCTGCTAACAATCACTCTGCCAACAATCACTCTGCTAATGATCATTCTGCCAACAATCACTCGGCCAACAATCACTCACCCAACCATCACTCTGCCAACAATCACTCTGCTTACAATCACTCTACTCATTATCACTCTGCGAACAATCACTCTGCCAACAATCACTCTGCCAACAATCACTCTGCCAACAATCACTCTGCCGACAATCACGCTGCCAACAATAAGTCTGATAACAATCACTCTGCTAACAATCACTCTGCCAACAATCACTCTGCTAACGATCATTCTGCCAACAATCACTCTGCCAACAATCACTCTGCTAACAATCACTCTGCTAACGATCATTTTGCCAACAATCACTCTGCCAACAATCTCTCTGCTAACAATCTCTCTGCTCACAATCTCTCTGTAATCAATCATTCTGCTAACAATCACTCTGCTAACTGTCACTCTGCTATCAATCACTCTGCCAACAATCACTCTGCTAACGATCACTCTGCTAACAATCACTCTGCCAACAATCACTCTGCTAACAATCACTCTGCCAACAATCACTCTGTAATCAATCATTCTGCTAACAATCACTCTACATACAATCACTCTGCTAACAATCACTCTGCTAACCATCACTCTGCTAACAATTACTCTGCAAACATTCACTCTGCCACATTCACTCTGCTGTTTATCACTCTGCTAACATTCATTCTGCTAACAATCACTCTACAAACAATCACTCTGCCAACAGTCACTCTGCTGACATTCACTCTGCTAACAATCACTCTGCTAACAATCATTCTGACATTATTCACTCTGCAATCACTGTGTGAACAATCACTCTGCTATCATATAATCTGATAACATTCACTCTGCTAATAATTAATCTGTAATCATTCACTCTGCCAACAATCACCCTTCTGAAAAATCACTCTGCTAACAATCATTATGGTAAAAATCACATGGTAATCCATCACTCTGCTAATAATCACTCTGCTAACAGTCATTCTGACATTATTCACTCTGCTAACAGTCATTCTGACATTATTCACTCTGCTAACAGTGTTTCTGACATTATTCACTCTCCAAACAATCATTCTGCTGACAATCACTCTGCTAACAATCACTCTGCCAACAATGACTCTGCTGTGAATCACGCTCCTTGACAATCACTCTGCTATCAATCATTCTGTAATCACCTGGTAGTTTGTCTCCCTGTAACATGTCACCCTGCAATCAATTGTGCTGTAATCCGTCATTCTGCAATTGATCACTCTGCAATTGATCACTCTGCAATTGATCACTCTGCAATCAATTAGGCTGCAATTACCCTGCAATCATTCACCATGTAATTAATCATTCTGTAATCAGTCTCTCGGCAATCAATCATCCTGCAATCACTCGATAATCAATCATTCTGTCATCAATCACAACGTAATCAATCACCCTGCAATTAATCACTCTCTAAACCAGCACTCTGTAATCAGTCATCCTGTAATCAGTCACCCTGCAAACATTCACTCAGCCACAATTACTCAGCAATTAATCACTCTGCGATCAATCAGTTTATAGTTAATAACCCTGTAATCAATCACCCTGTAATCAATAGCTCTCTAATCCGTCATTCTGCAATTGATCACTCTGCAATCAATAAAGCTGCAATCAATAACACTGAAATCATTCACCCTGTAATCAATCACTCTGTAATCAATCACCCTGCAATCATGGCTCTGTAGTCAATCACTCTAAAATCGATCACTATGTAATCAACTAATCTGTATAAAACCACAAAACCACAAAAAAAGTCAACAGTGACATCACAGGAAAGCTGCAAGGTGAGTTGGTGAGTAACAGCTATTAGTGTCTAGAAATAGCTTTAAAAAATCAGGGGAAAGTTCTTTTTTAAACCTACCGTATAAGTGATAAGGTTAGTACTACTAAAGTGTGTTTTTTTTAATTAGTGTAATTTATTAAGGACTTTAGATTATAATGGGTAGTGTTTGGAGTAGAACAAGGTCCCTAGCGTAATTAGTATTTTTTAATTAAAGTGACTAAGTAATCTAAAGGTAAGTCCTGGCAGGAGAGCTCGCACCCATGATATGCTCCTCCTGCGCTATGTGCGAAATCAGGGACCCTTCCAATGTCCCTGGCAACCATATGTGCAGGAAGTGTATCCATCTGCAGCTACTAGTTACCCACATTACGGAGCTGGAGCTGCTGGTGGATTCACTGTGGAGCATCCGCGATGCTGAGCACATCGTGGATAGCACGTTTAGTGAGGTGGTCACACCGCATGTAATGGCTGCACAGGCAGAAAAGGGATGGGTGACCACCAGGCGGCGTAGTAGGCACAGGCAGGTAGTGCAGGAGTCCCCTGTAGCCATCCCCCTCTCAAACAGATATATCACTTTGAATACTGTTAGGGGGCCTCCCAGGGGAAAGCAGCAGCAGTCAAGTTTGTGGCACCACGGATGGCTCTGCTGCACAGCAGCAGGGGTGGGGGGGGGGGAGGGGGGAAAAGATTGGGAGAGCCATAGTGATAGGAGATTCAATCGTAAGGGAAACAGACAGGCGTTTTTGTGACCATAAATGAGACTCCAGGATGGTATGCTGCCTCCCTGGTGCTAAGGTCAAGGATGTCTCGGAGTGGCTGCAGGAATCTCTAAAGGGGGAGGGTGCACAGCCAGTGGTTGTGGTCCATGTCGGTAACAACGACATAGGTAGAAAAAGGGATGAGATCCTGCAAGATGAATTGAAGGAGTTAGAAGCTAAATTAAAAAGCAGGACCTCAAAGGTAGTAATCACAGGATTACTTCCTGTGCCACGTGTTAGTGAGTATAGGATCAGGAGAATAGACCAGATGACTGTGTGGATGGAGAAATGGTGCAGGAGGGAGGGATTTAGATTCCTGGGATATCGGGACCGGTTCTGGGGAAGATGGGACCTGTACAAGCGGGATGGGTTGCACCCAGGCAGAACCGGAACAGATGTCCTTGCAGGGGCATTTGCTAGTGCTGTTGGGGAGGATTTAAACTAGAATGGCAGGAGGATGGGAACCTGAGCGGGGAGACTGAGGAGGATGAAACAAGGAAAGAAACGAAAGACAGGAAACAAAAAGGCAAAAATGGAAGGCATAGAAATCAAGGGCAAGAAACAAAATAGGGCCATAGTGCAGATTAATGCTAAGATGACAGAGAATGTTAAAAAGTCAAGCCTTAAGGCATTGTGTCTCAATGCACGGAGTATTCACATTAAGGTAGGTGAATTAACTGTGCAAATAGATGTAAATGGATACAATATAACTGCAATTATGGAGACATGGCTGCAGGGTGACCAAGGATGGGAACTGAACATCAAGGGTATTCAATATTTAGGAAGGACAGGGAAAAAGGGAAAGGAGGTGGAGTAGTAAAAGAGGAATTCAATACGATAGTGAGGAAAGATATTAGCTCAGAGAATCCTGATGTGGAATCTGTGCGGGTGGAGCTAAGAAACACCAACGGACAGAAAATGTTGGTGGGGATTGTATATAGACTCCAAACAGCAGTGGTTATGTAGAGGATGGCATTAAACAGGAAATTAGAGACGCATGCAATAAGGGTGCAACTGTAATTATGGGTGAATTTAATCTACATATAGATTGGGCAAACCAAATTAGCAATAATACTGTAGAGAAGGAATTCCTGGAGTGCGTACGTGATGGGTTTTTGGACCAATATGTTGAGGAACCAACTAGAGAACAGGCCATCTTAGACTGGGTATTGTGCAATGAGAAAGGATTAGTTAACAATCTTGTTGTACGGGGTCCCTTGGGGAAGAGGGACCATTACATGATAGAATTCTTCATTAAGATGGAGAGTGGGAGAGGTGATTCCGAGACTAGGGTCCTGAATCTAAATAAAGGAAACTATGAAGATATGAGGTGCGAGTTGGTTATGATAGATTGGGGAACTTTACTTAAAGGATTGACAGTGGATAGGCAATGGCTAGCATTTAAAGAGCGCATGGATGAATTACAACAGTTGTTCATTCCTGTCTGGCGCAAAAATAAAACAGGCTCAACTGTGGCTGACAAAAGAAATTAGGGTTAGTATTAGATCCAAGGAGGCGAAATTTAAAATGGCCAGAACAAGCAGCAAATCTGACGATTGGGAACAGTTTAGCACTCCGCAAAGGAGGACAAAGGGATTGATTAAGAACGGAAAAATAGAGTATGAGAGTAAGCTTGCAGAGAACATAAAAACTGGCTGTAAAAGCTTCTATAGATATGTGAAGAGAAAAAGATTAATGAACACAAATGTGGGTCCCTTACAGTCAGAAATTTATCATGGGGAACAAAGAAATGGCAGACCAATTATATACATACTTTGGTTCTGTCTTCACAAAGGAGGACACAAATTACCTCCCCTGGGGAACATAGGGTCTAGTGAGAAGGAGGAACTGTATAAAATCAGTATTAGGAGGGAAATGTGTTAGGGAAATTGATGGGATTGAAGGCTAATAAATCCCCAGGGCGTGATAGTCTACATCCCAGAGTACTTAAGGAAGTGGCCCTAGAAATAGTAGATGCATTGCTGGTCATTTTTCAAAATTCGATAGACTCTGAAATAGTTCCAATGGATTTGAGGGTAGATAATGTAACCCCACTATTTAAAAAAGGGATTGATTAAGAAGCGGTAGAGAGAAAACAGGCAACTATAGTCTGACATCAGTAGTGGGGAAAATGCTAGAGTCCATTATAAAAGATGTAAAAGCAGAGCACTTGGAAAACAATGATAGGATCGGACAAAGTCAACATGGATTTACGAAAGGGAAATCATGCTTCACAAATCTACTGGAATTTTTTGAGGATGTAACTAGTAGAATAGATAAGGGAGAACTAGTGGATGTGGTGTATTTGGACTTTCAGAAGGCTTTCGATAAGGTCTCACATAAGAGATTAGCATGCCAAATTAAAGTACATGGGATTGGGGGTAAGATACTGACATGGATAGAGAACTGGTTGGCAGACAGGAAACAAAGATTAGGAATAAACGGGTCTTTTTCCAAGTGGCAGGCAGTAACTAGTGGGGTACCGCAGGGCTCAGTGCTAGGACCCCAGCTATTCACAATACATATTAATGATATAGATGAGGGAATTAAATGTAATATATCCAAGTTTGCAGACGACACAAAGCTGGGTGGGAGTGTGAGCTATGAGGAGGATGTAGAGAAGCTCCAGTGTGATTTGGACAGGTTGAGTGAGTGGGAAAATACATGGCAGATGCAGTATAATGTGGATAAATGTGAGGTTATCCACTTTTGGTGGCAAAAACAGAAAGGCAGATTAATATCTGAATGGCGATAGATTGGAAAAGGGGGAGGTGCAGTGAGACCTGGGTGTCCTTGTGCAGCAGTCGCTGAAAGTAAGCATGCAGGTGCAGCAGGCAGTTAAGAAGGCAAATGGTATGTTAGCGAGAGGATTCGAGTACAGGAGCAAGGATGTCTTGCCGCAATTATACAAGGCCTTGGTGAGACCACATCTGGAATATTGTGTGCAGTTCTGGTCTCCTTATCTGAGGAAGGATGTTCTTACTATGGAGGGAGTGCAGCGAAGGTTCACCAGACTGATTCCTGGGATGGCAGGACTGACATATGAAGAGAGATTGGGTCTATTAGGCTTGTGTTTGCTAGAGTTTAGAAGAATGAGAGGGGATCTCATAGAAACCTACAAAATTCCAACAGGACTGGACAGATTAGTTGCAGGAAGGATGTTCCCGATGGCGGAGGAGTCCAGGACCACTGGTTACAGTCTAAGGATAAGGGGTAAGCCATTTAGGACTGAGATGAGGAGAGATTTCTTTACCCAGTGAGTGGTGAACCTGTGGAATTCTCTACCAAGGAAAGCAGTTTAGGCCAAGTCATTAAATATATTCAAGAAAGAGTTAGTTATAGTTCTTAGGGCTAATGGAATCAAGGGATATGGGGAGAAAGCAGGCACAGGTTACTGAGTTTGGATGATCAGCCATGATGCCATGATCATATTGAATGGCGGAGCAGGCTCGAATGGCCGAATGGCCTACTCCTGCTCCTATGTTTCTATGTAATTAATCACCTTGAAATCAATAACTCTGTAATCAGTCACTCTGTAATTGATCACTATGTAATTGATCACCTTGCAATTGATAACTCTGTAATCACCCTGTAAACAATCAAAATATAATCAAACACCCTGAAATCAATCATTCCGTAATCAATCTTGCTCTAATCGATCACTCTGCGATTAATCACTCTCTAAACCCATACTCTATAATCAATCACCCTGTGATCACCCTGTAATCAATCGCCCTGTAATCAATAGCGTTGTTATCAGGTACTCTGCAGTTGATCACTATGCAATCAATGACTCTGCAATCGATCATTCTGTAATAGAAAACACTAGAACCAATTAAATTGCAATCAATAACCCTGAAATCAATTGCCCTCCAAACACTCACTCTTTAATCAATCACCCTGTAATAGTCACCCTGCAATCACTCTATAATCAATCACTCTGTGATCTATCTCTCCATGATCAATCACTTTGTGATCAATCATTCTGTGATCAATCACCTAGTGATATCTCTGCAATCAGTCATGCTGTAATTGATCATCATGTGCTCGATCACCCTATAATTGATCACTCTGTAATCGATCAGTCAGCAATCGATCACTTGGCAATTGATCACTCTGTAATTGACCAATCTTTAATCAATCACTCTGCAATCAATCTGCAATCAGTCACAGTTCAATCAATCACCATGCAATCAACCATTCTGCAATCAATACCTCTGTATCAATCACTCTGTAATCAATCACTCTGCAACAATTACTGTGCAATCAATCACCCTGCAGTCAATCGTTCTTCAAGCAATCACTCTGAAATCAATCACCCTGCAATCGATCACATGGCAATTGATCACTCGGCAATCGATCACTGTGCAAGTGTCACTCTATAATCAGCCACCCTGTAATCAATTTCTCTGCAATCAATCACCCTGCAATCAATTACACTTTAGCTAATCACCCTGCAATTAATCACACTTCAATCAATCACTGTGATTAATCACTTTGCAATCAATCACTCAGCAATCGATCACTCAACAATTAATCACTCTGTAATTGACCAATCTTTAATAAATCACTCTGCAATCAATCACCCTGCACTCAAATACTCTGCCATCGATCATCCTGAAATCAGTCACACTGCAATCAATCACTCTGCGATCAATCACACTGTGATCAATCACTCTTAATTAGTCACTTTGTAATCAATCATCCTGTAATCAATCACTCTGCACTCAGTAATAAATCTGTAAACAGTCACTCTGCAATCAATTAAGCTGCAATAACCCTGAAATCATTCACCCTGTAATCAATTGCTCTGTAATCAATCACCCTGCAATCAATCACCCTGCACTCAATTACTCTGCCATCGATCACCCTGCAAACAGTCACTCTGCAACCAGTCACTCTGCAATCAACCATCCTGCTATCAATCACCCTGCGATCAATCACCCTGCAATCAATCACACTGTGATGATTCACACTGTGATCAATCACTCTTAATCAATCACCCTGTAATCAATCTCTGTGCACTCAGTAATACATCTATGATCAGTCACCTGTATTCAGTCACCCTCTGATCGATCACTCGGTAATTGACCACTCTGTAACTGATCACTCTGTAATCAATCACACTGCAATTAATCGCCCTGCATTCAATCACTCTATAGTCAATCAGCCTGGAATGAATCACCCTGTAATCAATCACCCTGCAATCAATGGCTCTGCATTTGATCACTCTGCAATAGATCACTCTGCAATCGATCACTCTATAATTGATCACTCTGCAATTAGTCACTCTGCAATCAATCGCCCTGTGCTCAATCACGTTGTGTTTAATCATGCTGCGACCAATCACTTTGCAATCAATCACACAGTGATAACACTGTAATAAACCACTATGTATGCAATTAATCTGAAATCAATCACCCTGCAAGCAATCACTCAATAGTCAACCACCCTGTAATCAATCACCTGTAATCAATCACTCTGCAATCAAGAATCAATAGTCAACCACCCTGTAATCAATCACCTGTAATCAATCACTCTGCAATCAAGAATCAATAGTCAACCACCCTGTAATCAAATACCCTGTAATCAATCATTCTGCAGTCAATCACTTGGCAGTTGATCACTCTGTAATTGATTAATTTTTAATCAAGCATTCTGTAATCAATCAATCTGTAATCAATCATTCTGTAATCGATCATGCTGCACCAATCACTCTATGGTCAATTAACCAGAAATCAATCACTATGTAATCAATCATCATTAGATCAATCACTTTGCAATGCATTACTCTTCAAATCAATTACCCTGTAATCACCCTGTAATGTATCACTTTGTAATCAATCATGCTGTAATCACTCAGCCTACAACCAATTGCTCTGCCAGCAATCACGCAGCAATCAATCACCCTGCAATAAAATACTCTGCAATTGGTTACTCTGCAATCCATTAAGTTGCAATCAATAACCCTGAAATCATTTACTCTGTAATCAATCACCTTGAAATCAATCACTCTGTAATCAATCACCCTGTAATCAATAACTCTGCAATGAATTGCTCTGTGATCCATCACTCTGCATTCCATCACCTTGTGATCAGTCACTCTGCAAGCAGTCACACTGTGATCAATCACATTGTGATCAATCTGCCTGTAATTAGTTATCAGATACCCTGTAATCAGTTACTCTGAAATTGATCACTCTGCAACTAATCATTCCATAATTGATCACTGTGCAACTACACTGCAATCAATCAACCTGTAAACAATCACTCTGCAGTCAATCACCCTGTGATCAATCACTCGGCAGTCAATCACTCTGCAATCAGTTACTCTGGAATAGGTCTCTCTGGAATTGGTCACTCTGCAATTGATTGCTCTGCAATCGATCACTTGGCAATTTATCACTCTATAATCAATCACCCTGCAATCAATCACCCTGCAATTAATCACCCTTCAATTAATCATCCTACATTTAATCACCCTGCAATTGATCACTAGGCAATTGATCACTCTGCAATGTTTAATCAATTACTCTACCTTCAATCACCCTGTAATCAATCACGCTGCAATCAATCACGCTGCAATCAATCACACTGTAATTAGTCACCTGAAATCAATCACACGGTGATCAATCAATCTGTAATTAGTCATGTTGTAATCTGTCACCATGCAATCAATCATCCTGTAATCAGTCACTCTGCAATCAATTTCTCTGCGATCAGTCACTCTGTAATAAGACACTCTGTAATCAATCACCTTGTAATCTCTCACCCTGTTATCAATCACTCTGTGATCAAACAGTGATAACTCTGCAACCAGTCACTCTGCAATCAATCACCCTGCAATCAATCACCATGACATCTATCACCCTGTAATCCTTCACCCTGTAATCAATCACTTGGCAATCAATCACTCTGTACTCAATCACTCTGCAATAAATCACCCTACATTTAGTCACTTGAGATCAATTACACGGTGATCAAGCACACAGTGATCAATCAATCTGTACTCAGTCACTCTGTAATAAGTCACCATGTAATAAATCACTCTGCAATCAGTCACTCTACAATCAATCACTTTGCAATCATCCTGTAATCAATCACCCTGCAATCAATCACACTGTAAGCAATCACCCTGTAATTAATCACTCTATGATCAGTAATAACTCTGTATTCAGTCACCCTGTGATCAATCACACTATAAACAATTGCTCTGCAATCAATCTCCCTGCAATCAATTGTCCTGCAATCAATAACACTATAGTCATTAAGCCTGGGATGAATCATCCTGCAATCAATTGCCCTGTAATCAATCGCCCTGCAATCAATGACTCTGCAATAGATCACTCTGCCAATGATTACCCTGCAATAGATCACTCTGTCATAGTCACCCGTCAATCTATCACCCTGTGATCAATCACATTGCAATCAATCACACTGTAATCAATCGCTCTTCAATCAATCACTGTGATCTATCACTTTGCAATCAACCACTCGACAATCAATCACTCTGCAATCAATCATTCAGCAATTGATCACTCTGAAATCGACCAATCTTTAATCAATCACACTGCAAATAATCAATCCGCAATCACTACCTTTGTAATCAATAACTGTACAATTAATTACTCTGTAAGCAAGAACCCTGCAGTCAATAACTCAGTGATCGATCACTCAGCAATCGATCACTTCACAATCGATCACTCTTCAATCGTCACTCTGTAATCGACCAATCTTTAATCAACTGCAATCAACCCTACAGCAACCAATCACCCTGCAATCAATCACACACTAATCAATCACACTTTAATCAATTATTCTGCAATCACTCTGAAATTAATCACTCTGCAATCAATCACTCTGCAATAATCCTACAATCAAGCATTCAACTATCAATTACTCTGCAATCAACCACACTTCAATCACTCTGCAATCCGTTATTCTTCAAATCAATCACCCTGTAATTGATAGCTCTCTTAATTAATCAGTCACTCTGCAGTTGATCACTCTGCATTTGATCACTCTGCAATCAATCACTCTGCAATCAATCACCTTATAAGTAATCCCTGTGCTTAATCACTCTGTGATCAGTCACACTGCAATAAGTCACTCTGTAATTAATCATACTGTAATCAGACATCCTGTAATCAGTCACCCTGTAATCAGTCACTCCACAATTGATCACTCTGCAGTTTATCACTCTACAATTGCTCACTCTGCAATTGATCATTCTGTAATCACACTGTAATCAATCACCTTGTAATCAATGACTCTGTAATGAATCGTTCTGTGATCGATCACCCTGCAATCAACCGCCCTGCAATCAATCACTCTGCAATCAATCACACTGTGATCAATCACCCTGTAAGCAGTCATCCTGTAATCAATCAGTCATGCTGTAAACAACTACTCTGCAATTGATCATTCTGCAATTAATCATTCTGTAATTGATCACTATGTAACCACACTGTAATCAATCAACCTGTAACCAATCAGTCTGCAATCAATCAATCTGTGATCAATCACTCTGCAATAAGCACTCTGTAATCAACTACTCTGTAAATAATCACCTTGTAATCCATCACACGGTAATCCATCACTCGGCAATCAACCACCCTGTACTCAATCAATCTGCAATAAATCACACTGCAATTGATCACACGGCAATTACTCACCGGCGATCATCCACACAGTGATCAATCAATCTGTAATCAGTCAACATGCAATCAATCACCCTGCAATCAATCACTCTGCAATCAATTTCTCCGTAATCAGCCACTCTGTAATCAATCACCCTGTAATCACTCACCTTGTAATCAATCACTCTGTGATCAAACAGTGATAACTCTGTAATCAATCACCCTGTAATCAGTTACCCTGTAATAGATTACTCAGTAATTGATCACTCTGCAATTGATCATTCTGTAATCAATAAGTCTACAATCGATCGGTCTGCAATCAATCAATCTGCAAATCACTCTGCAATCAATCATGCTGTAATCAATCATGCTGCAATCGATCACTCTGCAATTGATCATTTCAAATTGATCACTGCAACCACATTGTAATCAATCAGTCTGCAATCAAACAGTCTACATTCACCTGTACTCAATCATCCTGTACTCAATCATCATGTAATCAATCACCCCGAAATGCATCACCCTGTAATTAATCACCCTGCAATAGATCACCCTCCAATCACTCTGCAATCAATCACTCTGCAATCAATCGCACTGCAATCAATCACACTGCAATTAATCACTGTGTAATCAACTAATCTGTATAAGTTCACATTGAAATCAACCACCTTGCGAACAATAACTCTGTAATCGTTCACCCTCTAATCAATTATCCAGTGATCAATCACCCTACAAACAATTACTCTGTGATCAATCAATCTATGATCAATTATCCTGTAAACAATTATTCTGTGATCAATCAATCTATGATCAATTATCCTGTAAACAATCTGGAATCACTCACTCTTGAATCACTCACTCTTGAATCAATCACTCTGCGATAAATCACTCTATAGTCAATCACCCTGCAATCAATGACTCTGCAACCATTCCTCCTGTACTCGATCACCTGCAATCGATCAGCCTGCAATCATTCACCCTGCAATAAATCACTCTGTTATCAGTCACTCTGTAATCAATCATCCTGTTATCAATCACTCTGCGATCAAGCAGTGATGACTCTGTAATCAGTGACCCTGTAATCGATCACCTTGAAATCTATCACTATGTAATCGATCACACTGCAATCAATCACACTGCAATCCATCACACTGCAATCAATCACTATGCAGTTAATCGCTCTGCAATCAATTGCTCTGTAATCAATCGCTCTGCAATCAATCATGGTACAATTTAAGCTTGTTATGGAGGAATAAATAGACAAGTTGCAAAGAAAGGTTTTGGATTGGGTTAGAGCGAATTTTAGTAAAATAAGGCAGGATCTGGCCAATGTAGACTGGAAAGAGTTACTTGTTGGGAAATCTACAGAAGAGCAGTGGGGGGCATTCAAAAAGGAAATGGGGAGGGTACAGGCCCAACATGTTCCCTCTAGGGTAATAGGTAGGAGCAACAAGCCCAGAGAACCATGGATGACCAGAAACATTCAGGGTACGATGAGAAGGAAAAGAGAGGCTTTTAGAAAATACAAGGAGAGCAAATCAACAGAAGCATTAGTGGAGTACAGATAGTGTAGGATGGAGCTTAAGAAAGCAATTAGGAGAGCAAAGAGGGGATATGAGAAAGCTCTGGCTGGTAAAAGTAGGGAAAATCTCAAGATATTCTATAAGTATATCAATGGGAAGAGGATAACCAGGGAAAGAGTAGGACTCATTAGAGACCAAGGGGGAAATCTGTGGGTGGAGCCAGAGGACATTGGTAGGGTGTTGAACGAATACTTCACATCCGTCTTCACCCAAGAGAATGAGGATGTAGATATGGAACTCAGAGAGCGAGACTGTGAGGTTCTTGAGCAAATTGTCATAGGGAGTGACAAGGTATTGGAGGTTTTGGCAGGCTTAAAAGTGGACAAATCTCCAGGTCTGGATGATTTGTGTCCCAGGATGCTGTGGGAGGCGAGGATGGAGATTGCAGGGGCTCTGACCCAAATTTTTAATTCCTCTCTGGCCACGGGGGAGGTGCTAGAGGACTGGAGAACTAATATGGTCCCACTATTTAAGAAAGGTTGTAGAGATAAGCCAGGGAACTAGAGACCAGTGAGTCTCACGTCAGTGGTAGGGAAACTATTGGAGAAAATTCTAAAGGAGAGAATCTATCTCCACTTGAAGAGGCAAAATTTGATTAGGAATAGTCAGCATGGCTTTGTCAGAGGGAGGTCATGCCTAACAAATCTGATTGAATTTTTTGAGCATGTGACCAGGTGTGTAGATGAGGGTAGTACAGTTGATGTAGTTTACATGGATTTCAGCAAAGCCTTTAACAAGGTCCCACATGGGAGACTTATCAAGAAAGCAAATGCACATGGGATACAGGGTAACTTGATAAGGTGGATTCTAAATTGGCTTAGCTGTAGGAGACAGAGAGTGATGACAGACAGCTGTTTTAGTGACTGGAAGCCAGTGTCCAGTGGCGTACTACAGGGATCTGTGTTGGGTCCCCTATTGTTTGTCATTTATATAAACAACATAGATGACTATGTGGAGGGTAGGATCAGTAAGTTCGCGGATGACACAAAGATTGGCTGAGTGGTTAACAGTGAGGTTGAGTGTCTTGGGTTACAGGAAGATATAAACGGGATGGTCAAATGAGCAGAAAAGTGGCAGATGGAATTTAACCCTGCAAAGTGTGAGGTGATACACTTTAGAAGGAGTAATGTGACATGGAAGTATTCAATGAATGGCCTGACACTGGGAAGTTCCGAGGAACAAAGGGACTTTGGTGTGTTTGTCCATAGATCTCTGAAGGCAGAAGGGCAGGTTAATAGGGTGGTGAAAAAGGCATATGGGACACTTGCCTTTATCAATCGAGGCACAGATTACAAAAGCAGGGAAGTCATGTTGGGAGTTGTATAGAACTTTGGTAAGGCCACAGCTGGAGTACTGTGTGCAATTCTGGTTGCCACATTATAGGAAGGATGTGATTGCACTGGAGGGGGTGCAGAGGCGATTCACCAGGATGTTGCCTGGGATGGAACATTTAAGCTATGAAGAGAGGTTGGATAGGCTTGGGTTGTTTTCGCTGGAGCAGAGAAGGCTGAGGGGTGACCTGATCGAGGTGTACAAGATTATGAGGGGCATGGACAGGGTGGATAGGGAGCAGCTGTTCCCCTTAGTTGAAGGGTCAGTTACGAGGGGACACAAGTTGAAGGTGAGGGGCAGGAGGTTTAAGGGGGATTTGAGGAAGAAGTTTTTTACCAGAGGGTGGTGACGGTCTGGAATGCACTGCCTGGGAGGGTGGTAGAGGTGGGTTGCCTCACATCCTTTAAAAAGTACTTGGATGAGCACTTGACACATCATAACCTTCAAGGCTATGGGCCAAGTGCTGGCAAATGGGATAAGGTAGACAGGTCAGGCGCCTTTAATGCATCGGTGCAGACTCGATGGGCCGAAGGGCCTCTTCTGCACTGTATTATTCTGTGATTCTGTGAATCGCTCTGCAAACAGTCACTTTGCAGTCAATCACACTGGTCAATCACACTGTGATAAATCACACTGTAATGAATCACTCTGTAATCAGTCACTCTGAAATCAGTGATAACTCAGTAATCAGTCACTCTGTAATAAATCACCCCGCAATTCATCACCCTGTAATCAATCACTCTGTAGTCAGCCTGTAATCAATCACCATGCAATCAAACACTCGGCAATTAATCACCCTGTAATCCATCACACTGCAATTCGTCACCTTCAATCAATCACACTGTGATCAATTGCTCTTTCATCAGTCACACTGTAATCAATCAATTACAATCAATCACTCTGCAATCAATCACTCTGCAATAATGCTGTAATCAATCATGCTATAGTCAATCACTCTGCAATTGATCACACTTTAAGCAGTCACTCTGCAGTTGATACTCTGTAGTCGATCACACTGCAATCAATTAAGCTGCAATCAATAACTGTGAAATCATTCACTCTGCAATCAAGCACCCTGAAATCAATCACTCCATTGTCTATCACCCTAAAATCAATCGCCCTGCAATCAATGACTCTGCAATTGATCATTCTGCAATCAATCACCCTGTAATCTCCCTGCAATCAATCACACTGTGACCAATCACTCTGCAATCAATCACCCCATGATCAATCACCCTGCGATAGATCATCCAGCAATCGATCGCTCTGTAATTGACCAATCTCTAATCAATCACTCTGCAATCAACCACTCAGCTCCTTAATCAAACACTCTGCAACCAATCTGCAACCAATAACCGTGCAGTCAATCGCCATGCACTCAAATACTCCATAAACAATTACTCTGCATTCGATCACCTGAAATCAATAACTCTGCAATCCACAACACTGCTAGCAATAAGCTGAAATTAATAAGACTGAAATCATTCCCCTGTGATCAATCACCCTATAATCAATCATTCTGTAATCAATTACTCTGCAATGAATCACCCTGAAATCTATCACTCTATAATCAATCACTCTATAATCAATCACCCTGTAATAAATCTTCCTGCAATCAATCATCCTGTGATCAATCACCCTAAAATCAATCATGCTGTAATCAATCGATCTGCAATCAATCACTCTCTAACCAATCACGTTGCAACCAATCACCCTGTGATCAATCACTGCAATCACCCTAAAATCTATTACTCTGCAATCAATCACTGTAATCAATTAAGCTGCAATCAATCACTATGCCATCAGTCACTCTGTAATCAATCATTCTATAATCCATCACTCTGCAATCAATCACTTGCAATTAATCAACCTGAAATCAATCACCTGCGATCAATCATTTTGTGATCAATCACACTGCAATCAGTCACCTTTAATCAATCACTGTGTAATGAATCACCAAATAACCAATCACCCTGTAATCAATCACTCTGCAATTGATCACTCTACACTTAATCATTTTGTAATTGATCACTCTATAACCACACTGTAATCAATCACTCTGTAATCGAATAGTCTACAGTGTATCACCGTGCAATCAATCACTCTATGGTCAATCACCTTATAATCAACCATACTGCAAACAATTACCCTGTGATCAATCACACTGCACTAAATTGATCACGCTGTAATTGATTGCTCTACAATCAATCACTCTGTGATCAATCACTCTGTGATCAGTCACCCTGTGATCAATCACTCTGTGATAAATCACCCTGTGATCGAGATCAATCACCCTGTGATCAATCAGCTGTCACTCATACTTTGATCACTCAGCAGTCGATCACTTGACAGTCAACCAATCCTTAATCCATCACTCTGCAATCAATTGCTTAGCAATCAATCACTCTGTAATCAATTACTCTGCAATCACTCTCCATCAATCACCCATCAATTAATCACCCTTCAATTAACCACGCTGCAATTAATCACTCTGCAATGGACCGATCTTTAATCAATCACTCTATTATCAATCAATCTGCAATCAATCACCGTGTAATCAATAGCTATACAATCACACTGCAATCAATCACTTTATAGTCAATCACCCTGTAATCAATCACCCTGAAATCAATCACTCTGCAGTCCGTCACCCAATAATCAATTACTCTGCAAGCAGCTACCCCGAAATCAATCACCCTGTAATAAATTAATCTGCGATCAAACAGGGTTAACTCTGCAATCAATCGCTTTGATAGCAATCACTCTGTAAGCAATCAATCTGTAGCCATTCACCCTGCAATCAATCACTCTGGAATCAATCAGTCTGTAATCAATTACCATTCAATCTATCACCCTGTAATCAATCACTCTTCAATCAATCCCATTGTGATCAATTACTCTGCAATCAAACACCATTAAATCAAAGACTCTGTGATCGAACACCTTGTGATCGATCACCCAGCAATCTATTGCTCTGCAATTGATTATTCTGTAATTGATCACACTATAATCAATCACCCTGTAATCAATCATTCTCTAAACAATTACCCTGTCATCAATCAATCTGTAATCAGTCACTCTGTAACAATCAAACTATAATCAATCACTCTTTAATTAATCACACTGTGATCAATTGCCATGCAATCAATCACCCTGTAATAAATAACCCTGTAATTGATCATGCTGTAATCGATCTCTCTGTAATCAATTACTTTGGAATCAAACACCCTGCAATCAATCACTCTGCAAACAATCACTCTGTAATCAATTACTCTGGAATCAAACACCCTGCAATCAATCATTATATAGTCAATCAACCTGTAAGCAGTCACCCTGCGACCAATCACTCTGAAATCAACCATTATTTATTTAATCACACTGTAATCCATCCCCCTGAATTCAATCATTCTGTAATCAATCACCCTGCAATCAATCACTCTGTAATCAATTAAGCTGCTATTAATCACCCTGAAATCAACCATTCTGCAATCAAACATGCTGTAATCAATTGCCTTGCAGTCAATCACTCTCTAAACACTCACTTTTCAATCAATTACCTTACAATTGCTAACTCTGTAATCGATCACTCTGTAATCAATTACCCTGCAATCAATTACCCTGTAATCAATCCCTCTGGAATCAATCACCCCGCAATCAATCCCTCTGCAATCGATCACTCAGAAATCACACACTCTGCAATCAATGGAGCTGCAATCAATCACCCTGAAATCAATCACTCTGCAATGCATCATCATGCAATTAATCACCTTGCAATCAATCACACACCAGTCAGTCACCCAGCAATCAATCATTCTTTTATCAATCATTCTTTTATCAATCATGCTGGAATCAATTTCTCTGAAGTCAATCACTTCCTAAACAATCATCCTGTAATCAATCACCCTACAATTGCTCATTCTGCAATTGATCACTCTGCAATTAATCGCTCTGAAAGCAATCACCCCGAAATCACTGATTCTGTAATCAATCACGCTGCAATCAATAGTTCTGCAATCATTCTCTCTGTAATCAATCACTCTGCAAACGATCGCCCTGCAATCAATCACTATGTAATCAATTACACTGCAGTGTATTGCCATTCAATCAATCACTCTATGGTCAATCACCTTGTAATTAATCAATATGTAATCAATTATAATGCGAACAATTACCCTGTGATCAATCACTCTGCACAAATTCGATTACCCTGCAATTGATCACTCTCTAATTACTCACTCTGCAAACAATCACCCAATAATCAATTACTCTGCAATCACCCAACAATCAATTGTTCTCTTATTAATCATGCTGGAATCAATTGTCCTGCAGTCAATTAATCTCTAAACAGTCAACCTGCAATCAAATGCCCTGCAATCAATCAGTCTGTAATCAATTAAGCTGCATTTAATCACCCTGAAATCATTCATTCTGTATTCAATCATGCTGTAATCAATTTCCCTGAAGTCAATCACACTCTGAAAAATCACCCTGCAATCAATCATACTGCAATCAATCACCATGCAATCGGTCATTCTGCAATTACTCACTCTGCAAACAATCACTCTATAATCAATTACTCTGGAATCAATCACCCTACAATCAATCACTATATAGCCAATGAACCTGTACGCAATCATCCTGTGATCAATCACCCTGAAATCCACCATTCTTTAATTAATGATGCTGTAATCCATTGCCCTGCAGTCAATCAATCTCTAAACAATCAACCTGCAATCAAATGCCCTGCAATCGATCACTCTGTAATCAATTAAGCTGCATTTAATCACCCTGAAATCATTCATTCTGTATTCAATCATGCTGTAATCAATTTCCCTGAAGTCAATCACTCTCTGAAAAATCACCCTGCAATCAATCATGCTGTAATCTAGTCAACTGCAATTAATCACCCTGAAATCAATCATTCTGTAATCAAATTCCCTGAAGTCAATCACTCTCTCAGCAATCACCCAGCAATCAATCACTCTGCGATCAATCACTCTCTAAACAATTAAGCTGTAATCAATCACCCTGCAATTAAATGCCCTGAAGTCAATCACCCTGAAACCAATGATTCTGTAATCAATCACACTGCAATCAAAAGTTCAGCAATCAATCACTCTGTGGGCGGCACAGTGGCGCACTGGATCACACTGCAAATGATCGCACTGCAATCAATCTCCCTGAGGTCAATCAACCTGTGATCAATCAGCTGTGATTGATATCAATCACCCTGTGACCAATCAGCTGTGAATGATCACCTTGCGATCGATCACTCAGAAATCGATCACTCGGCAGTCGACCATCACTATGCAATTTCATCGCTCAGAAATCAATCACTCTGTATCAATTACTCAGCAATCACCCTGCAATCCATCACCCTTCGATTAATCACTCTGCAATTGATCACTCTGCAATGGACCAATATTTAATCAATCACTCTGTAAACCATCAGTGTGCAATTAATCAATCTGCAATCAACCACTGTGCAATCAATAGCCATACCATCAAACACTCTGCAATCAATCACTCTGTAATCAATTACTTGGCACTCAATCACCCTGCAATCAATCACTCTATAGTTAATCATCCTGTAAGCAGCCACTCCAAAATCAATCACTCTGTAATCAGTTACTCTGCAATCAAACAATGTTAACAATGCAATCAATTGCTCTCGAATCAATCTCTTTGTAATCAATCAATCTGTAATCAATCACTCTGTACAAGGAACAAAGAACAGTACAGCACAGAAACAGGCTATTTGGCCCTCCAAGCCTGCGCCGATCTTGATGCCTGCCTAAAATAAAACCTTCTGTACTTCCGGGGTCCGTATCCCTCTATTCCCATCCTATTCATGCATTTGTCAAGATGCCTCTTAAATGTCTCTATGGTACCGGCTTCCACCACCTCCCCCGGCAACAAGTTCCAGGCACTCACCACCCTCTGTGTAAAGAACTTGCCTCGCACATCCCCTCTAAACTTTGCCCCTCTCGCCTTAAACCTATGTCCCTAGTAACTGACTCTTCCAGCTGGGAAAAAGCTTCTGACTATCCACTCTGTCCATGCCACTTATAACTTTGTAAACCTCTATCATGTCGCCCCTCCACCTCCGTCGTTCCAGTGAAAACAATCCGAGTTTATCCAACCTCTCCTCCAGACCAGGCAACATCCTGGTAAACCTCTTCTGTACCCTCTCCAAAGCCTCCATAACCTTCTGGTAGTGTGGCGACCAGAATTGCACGCAATATTCTAAGTGTGGCCTAACTAAAGTTCTGTACAGCTGCAGCATGACTTGCCTATTTTTATACTCTATGCCCCGACCGATAAAGGCAAGCATTCCGTATGCCTTCTTGACTACCTTATCCACCTGCGTTGCCACTTTCAGTGACCTGTGGACCTGTACGCCCAGATCTCTCTGCCTGTCAATACGCCTAAGGGTTCTGCCATTTACTGTATACTTCCCACATGCATTAGACCTTCCAAAATGCATTACCTCACATTTGTCCGAATTAAACTCCATCTGCCATTTCTCCGCCAAAGTCTCCAACCGATCTATATCCTGCTGTATCCTCTGACAATCCTCATCACTGTCCGCAACTCCACCAACCTTTGTGTCATCCGCAAACTTACTAATCAGACCAGCTACATTTTCCTCCAAATCATTTATATATACTACAAACAGCAAAGGTCCCAGCACTGATCCCTGCGGAACACCACTAGTCACATCCCTCCATTCAGAAAAGCACCCTTCCACTGCTACCCTCTGTCTTCTATGACCGAGCCAGTTCTGTATCCACCTTGCCAGCTCCCCTCTGATCCCATGTGGCTTCACCTTTTGTATCCGTCTGCCATGAGGGACCTTGTCAAAGGCTTTACTGAAGTCCATATAGACAACAAACACTCTGGAATCAATCACCCTGCAATCAGTCACTCTGTGATCAATTAAGCTGCAATCAATCACCCTGAAATCAATCATTCTGTAATCAAAAATGCTCTATCAATTGCCATGCAGTCAATCACTCTTTTAAACAATCACCCTTCTATCAATCACCCTGCACTCACTCTCTCAGGAATCAATCACTCTGCACTCAATCACCCTGCAATCAATCCCTCTGAAATTGATCACTCTGCAATCGATCACTCTGCAATCAATCACTCTGTAATCAATTAAGCGGCAATCAATCACCCTGCCATCAAACGCCCTGCCATCAATCACCTGAAATTAATTACCCGGCGATCAATCACCCTGAAATCAATGATTCTGTAATCAGCCTCACCATGTCACTCACTGTGCAATCATGTAATTGAGCACGCTCTAACCGATCACTATGCGATTGATCACTCTTCAAAAAAAACACCCTGGAATCAATCCCCCTGAAATCAATAACTCTGTAAGCAATCACCCTGCAATCAATCACTATACAGTCAATCATCCTGAAATCAACCATTCATTAATTAATCATGCTGTAATCAATTTCCCTGCAGTCAATCACTCTCGAAACAATCACACTGCCATTAATCACCCTGCAATCGATCACTCTGCAATTGATCTCTCTGTATTCAATTAAGCTGCAATCAATCACTCTGAAATCAATTACTCTGTAATCAATCACCCCACAATTCATTGCCCTGTAATCAATCACCTGGCAATGAATCACCCTGCAATCAATCACTCTGTAATAAATCACTGTGTAGTCATTAAACCTGTAAGCAAACACCCTGCAATCAATCACCCTGAATTCAGCCATTCTTTAATTAATCATGCTATAATCAATAGTCTTGCTGTCAATCACTCGCTAAACAATCACCCTGCAGTCAATCACACTGTGCTCCATCACATGCAATTAATCACCCTGAAATCAATCATTCTCTTAGCAATCATGCTGGAATCATTTCCCCTGCAGTCAATCAATCCTTAAAATTCACCCTGCAAACCAACACCCTGCAATCGATCACCCTGTAATAAATTAAACTGCAAGCAATCACCCTGAAATCAAACATTCTGTTATAAATCATTCTGTAATCATGCTTTCTGCAATCACTCTCTCAACAATCACCCTGCAATCAATCACCCTGGTATCTATCACCATGCAATTGATCACCCTGCAATCAATCACTCTGAAATCAAACATTCTGAAATCAATCACTATATAGTCAATCAACCTGTAAGCAATAACCCTTTGACCAATCACCCTGAAATCAACCATTCTTTAATTAATTATGATCCTCACAGCCTCACAGCTCCAGCGACCTGGGTTCAGTTCTGGGTACTGCCTGTGTGGAGTTTGCAAGTTCTCCCTGTGACTGCGTGGGTTTCTGCCGGGTGCTCCAGTTTCCTCCCACAGCCAAAGACTTGCAGGTTGATAGGTAAATTGGCCATTGTAAAAAAATTGCCCCTAGTATAGGTAGGTGGCAGGAGAATTGTGGGGATGTGGTAGGGAATATGGGATTAATGTAGGATTAGTCTAAATGGGTGGTTGACTCAGTGGGCCAAAGGGCCTGTTACAGTGCTGTATTTCTCTCTCTCTCTCTACCCTGCACTCACACCCTCAGGAATCAATCACTCTGCAATCAATCTCACTGCAGTCAATTAAGCTGCAATCAAGCCCTCTGAAATCATCATTCGGTAATTAATCAATTAATCTGCAATAAATCACCATGAAAATAATCATTCTGTAATCAAACATCTGTAATCAATTTCACTGCTGTCACTCACTCTCTAAACAATCACTCTGTAATCAATTAAGCTGCAATTAGTCACCCTGAAGTCATTCATTCTGTAATAAAACATGCTGTAATCAATTGCCCTGCAGTCAATCACTTGCTAAACAATCACCCTGTCATTAATCACCCTGCAATCGATCTCTCTGTATTCAATTAAGCTGCAATCGATCACCCTGAAATCAATCATTCTGTAATCAAACATGCTGTAATCAATGCCCTGCAGTCAATCACTCTGCAATCAATCACTCTGAAATCGGACACTCTGCGATCAATAAAGCTGAACTCAATCACCCTGAACTCAATCAATCTGTGCTCGATCACCCTGCAATTAATCACCCTGAAATCAATCGCCCGGCAATCAATCATTCTGGAATTAATTGCCTTGCAGCCAATCAAACCCTAAACAATCACCCTGCAAACAAACACCTTGCAATCGATCACCCTGTAATCAATTAAGCTGCAAATAATCACCCTGAAGTCAATCATTATCTTATAAATCATACTGTAATCACGTTCCCAGCAATCACTTTCTCAGCAATCATCCTGAAATCAATCACCCTGGAATCGACCACCCAGCAATTTATCACTCTGCAATCAATCACTTTGTAATCAATTAAGCTGCAATCAATCACCCTGAAATCAATCACCTGGCAATCAATCACTCTGCATTCAAACACTCTAAAATCAATCACTATCTAGTCAATCAACCTGTAAGCAATATCCCTATGATCAATCACCCAGAAATCAACCATTCTTTAATTAATCATGCTGTAATCAATTTCCCTGCAGTCGATCACTCTCGAAGCAATAACACTGCAATTAAACATCCTGCAATTAATCACTCTGCAAACAATCATTCTCTAATCAATCATTCTGGAATCAATTGCCCTGCAGTCAATCAATCCCTAAACAATCTCTCAGTAATTAAACACCCTGCAATTAATCACTCTGCAATCAATCACCCTGAAATCAATCATTCCCTTATCAATCATGTTGTAATCAATTTCCCTGCCATTACTCTCTCAACAATCACCCTGCAATCAATTACCCTGGAAGCAATTGCCCTGCAATCAATCACCCTAAAATCAATCCCTCTGAAATCAATGATTCTGTAATCAATCACACTGCCATTAATCGTTCTGCATTCAATTAAGCTGCAATCAATCACCCTGAAATCTGTCATTTTGTAATCAAACATGCTGTATTCAATTGTCCTGCAGTCAATCATTCTGCAATTGGTCACTCTGTAATCGATCACTCTGAAATCGGTCACTCTGTAATCAGTTAAGCGGAAATTAATCACCCTGAACTTAATCACTCTGTGCTCCTTCACCCTACAATGAATCACCCTGAAATCAATTGCCCAGCAATCAATCACCCGACAATCAATCATTCTGTCATCAATCATTCTGCAACCAATTGCCCTGCAGTCAATCAAACCGTAAACAGTCAACCTGAAATCAATCGCCCGACAATCAATCACCTGGCAATCAATCATTATCTTATCAATCATTCTGGAATCAATTGCCCTGCCATCAATCAATCCCTAAACAAACACCCTGCAATCGTTCACCCTGTAATAATTAAGCTGCAATCAATCATCATTACATCAATCATTCCCTTATCAATCATGTTGTAATCAATTTCCCTGCAATCACTCTCTCAACAATCATCCTGCAATCAATCACCCTGTAATCAGTCACCCTGAAATCAATCACCCTAAAATCAACAACTCTGAAATCAATGATTCTGTAATCAATCAACTGCCATTAATCACTCTGCATTCAATCACTCTGTAATCAATCACTCTGAAATCAATCACTATATAGTCAATCAACCAGTAAGCAATCACCTTGTGATCAATCACCCTGAAATCAACAATTCATTAATTAATCTTGCTGTGATCCATGCCCCTGCAGCCAATCACCCTCTACCCAATCACCCTGTAATCAATTGCACTGCAATCGATTAAACTGCAATCAATCCCCTGAAATCAGTCATTCTGTAATCAATCACCCTGCAATCAATCACTCTGTAACCAATCAAGCTGCAATAAATCACCCTGAAGTCAATCATTCTGTAATCAAACATGCTGTAATCAATTGCCCTGCAGTCAATCACTCTCTAAACAATCACCTTTCAATCAATCATTCTGCAATCGATCACTCTATAATCAATTACCCAGCAATCAGTTACCCTGTAATCAATCACTCGGTAATCAGTCACTCTGCAATCGATCACTCTGCAATCAATTAAGCTGCAATAACCCTGATATCATTCACGTTTAATCAATCTCTCTGTAATCAATCACATTGTGATCAATTCCTCTGCAATCAATTACTCTATAGTCAAAATCCTGTAATCAATCACACTGTAATCATTCATCCTTTAATAGATCACCCTATAATCTGTCACTTTGCAATGAATTACCCTGCAATAAATCACTCTGCAATCGATTACCCTGCTATCAATCACCCTGCATTCTAGCCATTCAGTCTGCCATCAATTACCCTGCTATCAATCACCCTGCATTCAAGCACCCTGTAATCAGTTACTCTACAATAAGTCACTCTCTGTAACTAAACACTGTGCAATCAATTAATCTGCTATCAATGACCCTGCAATCATTTACTCTGCCAAACATTATGCTATAATAAATCATTCTATAGTCAATCACCCTGTAATCTCCTTGTAATTAATTACCCAGCAATCAGTCACCCTGTAATCAAGTACTCGGTAATCAGTCACTCTGCAATTGATCACTCTGCAATCAATTAAGCAGCAATCGACCTGCTATCATTCACCTTTCATCAATCTCTCTATAATTAATCACACTGTGATCAATTCCTCTGCAATCAATTATTCTATAATCAATAATCCTGTAATCAATCACACTGTAATCCTTCATCCTTTCATAGATCACCCTGTAATCTATCACTTTGCAATGAATTACCCTGCAATAAATCACTCTGTAATCAATCACCCTGTAATCAATTACCCTGGTAATAAATCACTCTGTAATCGATCGCTCTGCAAACGATAACTCCCTGATTGATCACACTGAATTCAATCAATCGCTATGCAATCAATCACTCTGTAATCAATCATTCTGTAATCAATTACTCTGCAATGAATCACCCTGCAATCTATCACTCTAAAGTCAATCACCCTGTAATCAACCTCCCTGTGATCAATCATCCTGTGATTAATCATCCTGAAATCAATCATGTTGTAATCAATCACCCTGTGACAAATTGCTGCAGTCATCCTGAAATCAATCACTCCGTAATCAATCACCGTGCAATCAATTGCCCTGTAATCAATATCCATGCGATCAATCACCTTGTGATCAATCACTCTGCAATCATTCACTCTGTAATCAATCACCCTGCAATCAGTCAACCTGAAGTCAATCACCATGCAATCTATTGCCCTGCAATCAATTGTTCCACAAACAATAATACTGAAATCAATGATTCTGTAATCAATCTCTCTGTAATCAATCATGCTGAAATCAATCACTCTGCTATCAATCAAACTGTACTAAATCCCCATGCGATCAATCACCCTGCAATCAATCACCCAGTGATCAGTCCCTCGACGATCAATTACTCTATAGTCAATTGCCCTGTAATCAATCACTCTTTAATCATTCACCCTGAAATCAATCACCCTGCAATCGATCACCTTGCAATCGATCAAAATGCAACCATTTACTCTGTAATCAATCACCCTGCAATCAATTACTCCACATTCAAACACACGGCAATCAATCACTCTAAAGTCAATCACCCTGTAATCAATCACCCTGTAATCAATCACTTTGCAATCAATCACCCTGCAATCGCTCACACTGCAATTGATCACTCAGCAATCGATCACTCTGTAATTATCCAATCTTTAACCAATCACTCTGTGATCAATCACCCTGTGCTCAATCACCCTGCAATCAATCACTCCGCAACAATTCACTCTTCCATCAATTACTGTGCAATCAATCACCCTGCGCTCAATTATTGTGTTACCAATCATCCTGCGATCACTGCAATCCATTACTCTTCAAATCAATCACTCTGTAATCAACCTGTAATAAATTTCTCCATAATCAGTCTGAAATCATTCACCCTGCAATCAAACACTTTGCATTCAATTAAGCTGCAATCACCCTGAAATCATTCATGCTGTAATCAATCACACTTTAATCAATCATTCTATGAACAATCACCCTGAAATCAATCATCCTTCAATAAATCACTTGGTGATCTATCATACTGCAATAGATCACTCTGTAATCATCCTGTAATCAATCACTTTGTCAACAATCACGGTGCAACTAACTACTCTGTAATCAATCCTTCCGCAATTGATCACTGCAATCAATCACTCTGCAATCAAACACCCCGAAAGCAAACACCCGGGAATCAATCACTCTGAAATCAATCAACTTGGAATCAATCACCCCGTAATCAATCACCCTGTAATCAGTTACCCTGCAATTACTCTGCAAAGGATCACTCTGTAATCATCCTGTAATCAATCATTTTGTCAGCAATCGCGATACACGTTATTACCCTGCAATCAATCAACCAACAATCGATCATGGTGCAATCGAACACAAGCAATGAAAGACTTTGCAATGACAGACTCCGCAATCAATCACTCCATAATTGCTCAATAAGCAATCACATTGCAATCAATCACCCTGCAGTCAATCACTCTGCAATGAATCACCCTGCAGTAAATCACCCGACGGTAAATCAATCTATAAGCAATCACCCTGTAATCAGTCACACTGCAGTAAATCACCTGCAGTCAAGCAGTATGCAGTCAATCACCCTGCAATCCATCTGTCTGCAGTCAATCACCTTGCAGTCAAACACCCTGCAATTAATCACTCTGCAGTCAATCACCCTGCAGTCAATCAATCTGCAATCAATCACTCTGCAGTCAATCACCCTGCAATCAATCAATCTGCAATCAATCAACCTGCAGTCAAACACCCTGCAATCAATCACATCGCAGTCAATCACGCTGCAATCAATCACTCTGCAATCAATCGCCTTGCAGTCAATGATCCTGTAGTCAATCACCCTGCAATCAATCACTCTGCAATCAATCACGCTGCAGTCAATCACCCTGCAATTAATCACTCTGCAGTCAATCACCCTGCAGTCAATCACCCTGCAGTCAATCACCCTGCAATTAATCACTCTGCAATCAATCGCCCTGCAGTCAATCACCCTGCAGTCAATCACCCTGCTGTCAATCACCCTGCAATTAATCACTCTGCAATCAATCGCTCTGCAATCAATCGCCCTGCAGTCAATCACCCTGCAGTCAATCACCCAGCAGACAATCACCCTGCAGTCAAGCACCCTGCAATTAATCACTCTGCAGTCAATCACCGTGAGGTCAATGACCATGCAGTCAATCACCCTGCAATCAATCACTCTGCAGTCAATCACCCTGCAATTAATCACTCTGCAGTCAATCGCCCTGCAGTCAATCACTCTGCAGTCAATCACCGTGCTGTCAATGACCCTGCAATTAATCACTCTGCAATCAATCGCCCTGCAGTCAATCACCCTGCAGTCAATCACCCTGCAATTAATCACTCTGCAGTCAATCGCCCTGCAGTCAATCACTCTGCAGTCAATCACCCTGCAGTCAATCACCCTGCAATTAATCACTCTGCAATCAATCGCCCTGCAGTCAATCACCCTGCAGTCAATCACCCTGCAATTAATCACTCTGCAATCAATCGCCCTGCAGTCAATCAACCTGCAGTCAATCACCCTGCAGTCAATCATCCTGCAGTCAATCACCCTGCAATTAATCACTCTGCAATCAATCGCCCTGCAGTCAATCACCCTGCAGTCAATCACCCTGCAGTCAATCACCCTGCAATTAATCACTCTGCAATCAATCGCCCTGCAGTCAATCGGCCTGCAGTCAATCGCCCTGCAGTCAATCACCCTGCAGTCAATCACCCTGCAGTCAACCACCCTGCAATTAATCACTCTGCAATCAATCACCCTGCAATCAATCACTCTGCAATCAATCACCCTGCAATTAATCACTCTGCAGTCAATCGCCCTGCAGTCAATCACTCTGCAGTCTATCACCCTGCAGTCAATCACCCTGCAATTAATCACGTTGCAGTCAATCGCCCTGCAGTCAATCACTCTGCAGTCAATCACCCTGCAGTCAATCACCCTGCAATTAATCGCTCTGCAATCAATCGACCTGCAGTCAATCACCCTGCAGTCAATCACCCTGCAGTCAATCACCCTGCAGTCAATCACCCTGCAATTAATCACTCTGCAATCAATCGCCCTACAGTCAATCACCCTGCAGTCAATCACCCTGCAGTCAACCACCCTGCAATTAATCACTCTGCAATCAATCACCCTGCAATCAATCACCGTGCTGTCAATGACCCTGCAGTCAATCACGCTGCAATCAATCACTCTGCAATCAATTGCCCTGCAGTCAATCACCCCGCAGTCAATCACCCTGCAATCAATCACACTGCAGTCAATGACCCTGCAGACAATCACCCAGCAGTGAATCACCCTGCAGTCAATCACCCTGCAATCGATCACCTGCAGTCAATGACCCTCGAGTCAATCACTCTGCAATCAATCACCGTGCTGTCAATTTCTGTGCAAATTATCATCCTGCAATTACCTGCAGTCAATAACTATGCAGTCAATCACCCTGCAATCAATCACCATGCTGTCAATCACCCTGCAGTCAATCACCCTGCAATCAAACACAGTGCTGTCAATCACATTGCAGTCAATCACTCTGCAAACAATCACCGTGCAATCAATCACCCTGCAGTCAATCACCCTGCAATCAATCACCGTGCTGTCAATGACCCTGCAGTCAATCACCCTGCAATCAATCAATCTGCAATTAATCACTCTGCAGTCAATCACCGTGTGGTCAATGATCCTGCAGTCAATCACTGTGTGGTCAATGACCCTGCAGTCAATCACTCTGCAAACAATCACACTGCAATCAATCACCCTGCCATCAGTCACCGTGCAGTCAATCACCGTGTGGTCAATGACCCTTCAGTCAATCACCGTGTGGTCAATGACCCTGCAGTCAATCACCCAGCAATCAATCACTCTGCAGTCAATCACCCTGCAGTCAATCACCCTGCAATCAATCACTCTGCAGACAATCACGCTGCAATCAATCACTCTGCAATCAATCACCCTGCAGTCAATCACCCTGCATTCAATCACCCTGCAATTAATCAATCTGCAGTCAATCACCGTGCTATTGTGAGAAACGAAGCCCACTTAATAATAATTTACACCAAGTCAAACTCTGAAGAAGTAAGTTTATTTAACGTTCTTGCAAGATCGGGTGTCCTACAAGCAGGCACACCGATCAACATATTCAGTTCATGTTTATACAATACAAATTCATTTTTCCACGCCTTTAGTTTACATTATTGGTTATAACATATTATGACACTAACCTATCCTATAGTTGCTACAGTCTCCTCCTCTGTTTACTTCTCCCCCTACTCTAACTTTCTAGCCCCTAACTCTTGTTGTTTTACCTTATTTGGCTCTCCATTGAGTGTTTTAACTTGCAGCTGTCAGCCTTTATCTCAGTGGGGCAGTTTCTTATTCACTACATCCTTTGTTCTAACTCTTGCTGTTTCTCTTTTCTCTGCCTAAGCACAATTTTTAACCGCTGTACTGTCTCAAGGTCTTGACTTACATACCCTTATCAGTTCTCTTTTTCAGTGATTTCATTATGTTGTGTAGAAATGACTTCTCAGTAATTTTCCGCAAGCTGTAGAAACAACATTTCAGTATTTCTTATTCTCACACTGTCAATGATCCTGCAGTCAATCACTCTGCAATCAATCACTCTGCAATCAGTTGCCCTGCAGTCAATCACCCTGCACTCAATCACCCTGCAATCAATCACCGTGCTGTCAATCACCCTGCAGTTAATCACTCTGCAGTCATTCACTCTGCAGTCAATCACAGTGCAGTGAATCACCCTGCAATTACCTGCAGTCAATAACTATGCAGTCAATCACACTGCAATCAATCACCGTGCTGTCAATCACCCTGCAGTCAATCACCCTGCAATCAAACACAGTGCTGTCAATCACATTGCAGTCAATCACCCTGCAATCAATCACCGTGCTGTCAATCACACTGCAGTCACCCTGCAATCAATCACCCTGCAGTCAATCATTGTGCTGTCAATCAATCTGCAATCAATCACCCTGCACTCAATCACCCTGCAGTCAATGACCCTGCAGTCAATCACCCTGCAATCAATCACTCTGCAGTCAATCACCCTGCAATTAATCACTCTGCAGTCAATCACCGTGCTGTCAATAACCCTGCAGTCAATCACCCTGCAGCCAATCACCCTGCAATTAATCACTCTGCAGTCAATCGCCCTGCAGTCAATCACTCTGCAGTCAATCACCCTGCAGTCAATCACCCTGCAATTAATCACTCTGCAATCAATCGCCCTGCAGTCAATCACCCTGCAGTCAATCACCCTGCAGTCAATCACCCTGCAATTAATCACTCTGCAATCAATCGCCCTGCAGTCAATCACCCTGCAGTCAATTACCCTGCAATCAATCACCCTGCAATCAATCACTCTGCAATCAATCACCCTGCTGTCAATCACCCTGCAATTAATCACTCTGCAATCAATCGCTCTGCAATCAATCGCCCTGCAGTCAATCACCCTGCAGTCAATCACCCTGCAGTCAATCACCCTGCAGTCAAGCACCCTGCAATTAATCACTCTGCAGTCAATCACCGTGAGGTCAATGACCATGCAGTCAATCACCCTGCAATCAATCACTCTGCAATCAATCACCCTGCAATCAATCACGCTGCAGTCAATCACCCTGCAATTAATCACTCTGCAGTCAATCGCCCTGCAGTCAATCACTCTGCAGTCAATCACCGTGCTGTCAATGACCCTGCAATTAATCACTCTGCAATCAATCGCCCTGCAGTCAATCACCCTGCAATTAATCACTCTGCAGTCAATCGCCCTGCAGTCAATCACTCTGCAGTCAATCACCGTGCTGTCAATGACCCTGCAATTAATCACTCTGCAATCAATCGCCCTGCAGTCAATCACCCTGCAGTCAATCACCCTGCAGTCAAGCACCCTGCAATTAATCACTCTGCAGTCAATCACCGTGAGGTCAATGACCATGCAGTCAATCACCCTGCAATCAATCACTCTGCAATCAATCACCCTGCAATCAATCACGCTGCAGTCAATCACCCTGCAATTAATCACTCTGCAGTCAATCGCCCTGCAGTCAATCACTCTGCAGTCAATCACCGTGCTGTCAATGACCCTGCAATTAATCACTCTGCAATCAATCGCCCTGCAGTCAATCACCCTGCAATTAATCACTCTGCAGTCAATCGCCCTGCAGTCAATCACTCTGCAGTCAATCACCCTGCAGTCAATCACCCTGCAATTAATCACTCTGCAATCAATCGCCCTGCAGTCAATCACCCTGCAGTCAATCACCCTGCAGTCAATCACCCTGCAATTAATCACTCTGCAATCAATCGCCCTGCAGTCAATCACCCTGCAGTCAATCACCCTGCACTCAATCACCCTGCAGTCAATCACCCTGCAATTAATCACTCTGCAATCAATCGCCCTGTAGTCAATCACCCTGCAGTCAATCGCCCTGCAGTCAATCACCCTGCAGTCAATCACCCTGCAGTCAACCACCCTGCAATTAATCACTCTGCAATCAATCACCCTGCAATCAATCACTCTGCAATCAATCACCCTGCAATTAATCACTCTGCAGTCAATCGCCCTGCAGTCAATCACTCTGCAGTCTATCACCCTGCAGTCAATCACCCTGCAATTAATCACTCTGCAGTCAATCGCCCTGCAGTCAATCACTCTGCAGTCAATCACCCTGCAGTCAATCACCCTGCAATTAATCACTCTGCAATCAATCGCCCTGCAGTTAATCACCCTGCAGTCAATCACCCTGCAGTCAATCACCCTGCAGTCAATCACCCTGCAATTAATAACTCTGCAATCAATCGCCCTACAGTCAATCACCCTGCAGTCAATCACCCTGCAGTCAATCACCCTGCAATTAATCACTCTGCAATCAATCACCGTGCTGTCAATTTCTGTGCAAATTATCATCCTGCAATTACCTGCAGTCAATAACTATGCAGTCAATCACCCTGCAATCAATCACCGTGCTGTCAATCACCCTGCAGTCAATCACCCTGCAATCAAACACAGTGCTGTCAATCACATTGCAGTCAATCACTCTGCAAACAATCACCGTGCAATCAATCACCCTGCAGTCAATCACCCTGCAATCAATCACCGTGCTGTCAATCACGCTGCAGTCACCCTGCAATCAATCACCCTGCAGTCAATCACCCTGCAATCAATCAATCTGCAATTAATCAATCTGCAGTCAATCACCGTGTGGTCAATGACCCTGCAGTCAATCACCGTGTGGTCAATGACCCTGCAGTCAATCACCGTGTGGTCAATGACCCTGCAGTCAATCACCCAGCAATCAATCACTCTGCAGTCAATCACCCTGCAGTCAATCACCCTGCAATCAATCACTCTGCAGTCAATCACCCTGCAGTCAATCACCCTGCAATCAATCACTCTGCAGACAATCACGCTGCAATCAATCACTCTTCAATCAATCACCCTGCAGTCAATCACCCTGCATTCAATCACCCTGCAATTAATCACTCTGCAGTCAATCACCGTGCTGTTGTGAGAAACGTAGCCCACTTAATAATAATTTACACCAAGTCAAACTCTGAAGAAGTAAGTTTATTTAACGTTCTTGCAAGATCGGGTGTCCTACAAGCAGGCACACCGATCAACATATTCAGTTCATGTTTATACAATACAAATTCATTTTTCCACGCCTTTAGTTTACATTATTGGTTATAACATATTATGACACTAACCTATCCTATAGTTGCTACAGTCTCCTCCTCTGTTTACTTCTCCCCCTACTCTAACTTTCTAGCCCCTAACTCTTGTTGTTTTACCTTATTTGGCTCTCCATTGAGTGTTTTAACTTGCAGCTGTCAGCCTTTATCTCAGTGGGGCAGTTTCTTATTCACTACATCCTTTGTTCTAACTCTTGCTGTTTCTCTTTTCTCTGCCTAAGCACAATTTTTAACCGCTGTACTGTCTCAAGGTCTTGACTTACATACCCTTATCAGTTCTCTTTTTCAGTGATTTCATTATGTTGTGTAGAAATGACTTCTCAGTAATTTTCCGCAAGCTGTAGAAACAACATTTCAGTATTTCTTATTCTCACACTGTCAATGATCCTGCAGTCAATCACCCTGCAATCAATCACTCTGCAATCAATTGCCCTGCAGTCAATCACCCTGCAGTCAATCACCCTGCAATCAATCACCGTGCTGTCAATCACCCTGCAGTTAATCACCCTGCAGTCAATCACCCTGCAATCAATCACCCTGCCGTCATTCGCTCTGCAGTCAATCACAGTGCAGTGAATCACCCTGCAATTACCTGCAGTCAATAACTATGCAGTCAATCACCCTGCAATCAATCACCGTGCTGTCAATCACCCTGCAGTCAATCACCCTGCAATCAATCACAGTGCTGTCAATCACATTGCAGTCAATCACCCTGCAATCAATCATCATGCTGTCAATCACGCTGCAGTCACCCTGCAATCAATCACCCTGCAGTCAATCACCGTGCTGTCAATCGATCTGCAATCAATCACCCTGCACTCAATCACCCTGCAGTCAATGACCCTGCAGTCAATCACCCTGCAATCAATCACTCTGCAGTCAATCACCCTGCAATTAATCACTCTGCAGTCAATCACCCTGCAGTCAATGACCCTGCAGTCAATCACCCTGCAATCAATCACTCTGCAGTCAATCACCCTGCAATTAATCACTCTGCAGTCAATCACCGTGCTGTCAAAGATCCTGCAGTCAATCACTCTGCAATCAATCGCCCTGCAGTCAATCACCCTGCAGTCAATTACCCTGCAGTCAACCACCCTGCAATTAATCACTCTGCAGTCAATCACCGTGCGGTCAATGACCCGGCAGTCAATCACCCTGCAATCGATCACCTGCAGTCAATGACCCTGCAGTCAATCACTCTGCAATCAATCACCGTGCTGTCAATTTCTGTGCAATCTATCACCCTGCAATTACCTGCAGTCAATAACTATGCAGTCAATCACCCTGCAATCAATCACCATGCTGTCAATCACCCTGCAGTCAATCACCCTGCAATCAAACACAGTGCTGTCAATCACATTGCAGTCAATCACTCTGCAAACAATCACCCTGCAATCAATCACCCTGCAGTCAATCACCCTGCAATCAATCACCATGCTGTCAATCACGCTGCAGTCACCCGGCAATCAATCACCCTGCAGTCAATCACCGTGCTGTCAATGACCCTGCAGTAAATCACCCTGCAATCAATCAATCTGCAATCAATCACCCTGCAGTCAATCACCCTGCAGTCAATAACCCTGCAATTAATCACCATGCAGTCAATCGCCGTGCGGTCAATGACCCTGCAATCAATCACTCTGCAATCAACCACCCTGCAATTAATCACTCTGCAGTCAATCGCCGTGCGGTCAATGATCCTGCAATCAATCACTCTGCAATCAATCACCCTGCAATTAATCACTCTGCAGTCAATCACCGTGCTGTCAATGACCCTGCAGTCAATCACGCTGCAATCAATCACTCTCCAATCAATCACTCTGCAGTCAATCACCCTGCAATTAATCACTCTGCAGTAAATCACCGTGCTATCAATCACCCTGCAGTCAATCACTCTGCCATCAATTGCCCTGCAGTCAATCACACTGCAGTCAATCACCCTGCAAACAATCACACTGCAATCAATCACTCTTCAATCAATCACCATGACGTCATTCACTCTGCAGTCAATCACACTGCAGTGAATCACCCTGCAATCGATCACCTGCAGTCAATGACCCTGCAGTCAATCACTCTGCAATCAATCACCGTGCTGTCAATTTCTGTGCAAACTATCACCCTGCAATTACTTGCAGTCAATAACTATGCAGTCAATCACCCTGCAATCAATCACCGTGCTGTCAATCACCCTGCAGTCAATCACCCTGCAATCAAACACAGTGCTGTCAATCACATTGCAGTCAATCACCCTGCAATCAATCACCGTGCTGTCAATCACGCTGCAGTCACCCTGCAATCAATCACCCTGCAGTCAATCACTGTGCTGTCAATCAATCTGCAATCAATCACCCTGCACTCAATCACCCTGCAGTCAATGACCCTGCAGTCAATCACCCTGCAATCAATCACTCTGCAGTCAATCACCCTGCAATTAATCACTCTGCAGTCAATCACCGTGCTGTCAATAACCCTGCAGTCAATCACCCTGCAGCCAATCACCCTGCAATTAATCACTCTGCAGTCAATCGCCCTGCAGTCAATCACTCTGCAGTCAATCACCCTGCAGTCAATCACCCTGCAATTAATCACTCTGCAATCAATCGCCCTGCAGTCAATCACCCTGCAGTCAATCACCCTGCAGTCAATCACCCTGCAATTAATCACTCTGCAATCAATCGCCCTGCAGTCAATCACCCTGCAGTCAATTACCCTGCAATCAATCACCCTGCAATCAATCACTCTGCAATCAATCACCCTGCTGTCAATCACCCTGCAATTAATCACTCTGCAATCAATCGCTCTGCAATCAATCGCCCTGCAGTCAATCACCCTGCAGTCAATCACCCTGCAGTCAAGCACCCTGCAATTAATCACTCTGCAGTCAATCACCGTGATGTCAATGACCATGCAATAAATCACCCTGCAATTAATCACTCTGCAATCAATCGCCCTGCAGTCAATCACCCTGCAGTCAATCACCCTGCAATTAATCACTCTGCAGTCAATCGCCCAGCAGCCAATCACTCTGCAGTCAATCACCCTGCAGTCAATCACCCTGCAATTAATCACTCTGCAATCAATCGCCCTGCAGTCAATCACCCTGCAGTCAATCACCCTGCAGTCAATCACCCTGCAATTAATCACTCTGCAATCAATCGCCCTGCAGTCAATCACCCTGCAGTCAATCACCCTGCAGTCAATCACCCTGCAGTCAATCACCCTGCAATTAATCACTCTGCAATCAATCGCCCTGCAGTCAATCACCCTGCAGTCAATCGCCCTGCAGTCAATCACCCTGCAGTCAATCACCCTGCAGTCAACCACCCTGCAATTAATCACTCTGCAATCAATCACCCTGCAATCAATCACTCTGCAATCAATCACCCTGCAATTAATCACTCTGCAGTCAATCGCCCTGCAGTCAATCACTCTGCAGTCTATCACCCTGCAGTCAATCACCCTGCAATTAATCACTCTGCAGTCAATCGCCCTGCAGTCAATCACTCTGCAGTCAATCACCCTGCAGTCAATCACCCTGCAATTAATCACTCTGCAATCAATCGCTCTGCAATTAATCACTCTGCAATCAATCGCTCTGCTATCAATCGCCCTGCAGTCAATCACCCTGCAGTCAATCACCCTGCAGTCAATCACCCTGCAGTCAAGCACCCTGCAATTAATCACTCTGCAGTCAATCGCCGTGAGGTCAATGACCATGCAGTCAATCACCCTGCAATCAATCACTCTGCAATCAATCACCCTGCAATCAATCACGCTGCAGTCAATCACCCTGCAATTAATCACTCTGCAGTCAATCGCCCTGCAGTCAATCACTCTGCAGTCAATCACCGTGCTGTCAATGACCCTGCAATTAATCACTCTGCAATCAATCGCCCTGCAGTCAATCACCCTGCAGTCAATCACCCTGCAATTAATCACTCTGCAGTCAATCGCCCTGCAGTCAATCACCCTGCAGTCAATCACCCTGCAGTCAATCACCCTGCAGTCAATCACCCTGCAATTAATCACTCTGCAATCAATCGCCCTGCAGTCAATCACCCTGCAGTCAATCACCCTGCAGTCAATCACCCTGCAGTCAATCACCCTGCAATTAATCACTCTGCAATCAATCGCCCTGCAGTCAATCACCCTGCAGTCAATCGCCCTGCAGTCAATCACCCTGCAGTCAATCACCCTGCAGTCAACCACCCTGCAATTAATCACTCTGCAATCAATCACCCTGCAATCAATCACTCTGCAATCAATCACCCTGCAATTAATCACTCTGCAGTCAATCGCCCTGCAGTCAATCACTCTGCAGTCTATCACCCTGCAGTCAATCACCCTGCAATTAATCACTCTGCAGTCAATCGCCCTGCAGTCAATCACTCTGCAGTCTATCACCCTGCAGTCAATCACCCTGCAATTAATCACTCTGCAGTCAATCGCCCTGCAGTCAATCACTCTGCAGTCAATCACCCTGCAGTCAATCACCCTGCAATTAATCACTCTGCAATCAATCGCCCTGCAGTTAATCACCCTGCAGTCAATCACCCTGCAGTCAATCACCCTGCAGTCAATCACCCTGCAGTCAATCACCCTGCAGTCAATCACCCTGCAATTAATCACTCTGCAATCAATCACCGTGCTGTCAATTTCTGTGCAAATTATCATCCTGCAATTACCTGCAGTCAATAACTATGCAGTCAATCACCCTGCAATCAATCACCGTGCTGTCAATCACCCTGCAGTCAATCACCCTGCAATCAAACACAGTGCTGTCAATCACATTGCAGTCAATCACTCTGCAAACAATCACCGTGCAATCAATCACCCTGCAGTCAATCACCCTGCAATCAATCACCGTGCTGTCAATCACGCTGCAGTCACCCTGCAATCAATCACCCTGCAGTCAATCACCGTGCTGTCAATGACCCTGCAGTCAATCACCCTGCAATCAATCAATCTGCAATTAATCACTCTGCAGTCAATCGCCCTGCAGTCAATCACTCTGCAGTCTATCACCCTGCAGTCAATCACCCTGCAATTAATCACTCTGCAGTCAATCGCCCTGCAGTCAATCACTCTGCAGTCAATCACCCTGCAGTCAATCACCCTGCAATTAATCACTCTGCAATCAATCGCTCTGCAATTAATCACTCTGCAATCAATCGCTCTGCAATCAATCGCCCTGCAGTCAATCACCCTGCAGTCAATCACCCTGCAATTAATCACTCTGCAGTCAATCGCCCTGCAGTCAATCACTCTGCAGTCAATCACCCTGCAGTCAATCACCCTGCAATTAATCACTCTGCAATCAATCGCTCTGCAATTAATCACTCTGCAATCAATCGCTCTGCAATCAATCGCCCTGCAGTCAATCACCCTGCAGTCAATCACCCTGCAGTCAATCACCCTGCAGTCAAGCACCCTGCAATTAATCACTCTGCAGTCAATCGCCGTGAGGTCAATGACCATGCAGTCAATCACCCTGCAATCAATCACTCTGCAATCAATCACCCTGCAATCAATCACGCTGCAGTCAATCACCCTGCAATTAATCACTCTGCAGTCAATCGCCCTGCAGTCAATCACTCTGCAGTCAATCACCGTGCTGTCAATGACCCTGCAATTAATCACTCTGCAATCAATCGCCCTGCAGTCAATCACCCTGCAGTCAATCACCCTGCAATTAATCACTCTGCAGTCAATCGCCCTGCAGTCAATCACTCTGCAGTCAATCACCCTGCAGTCAATCACCCTGCAGTCAATCACCCTGCAGTCAATCACCCTGCAATTAATCACTCTGCAATCAATCGCCCTGCAGTCAATCACCCTGCAGTCAATCACCCTGCAGTCAATCACCCTGCAGTCAATCACCCTGCAATTAATCACTCTGCAATCAATCGCCCTGCAGTCAATCACCCTGCAGTCAATCGCCCTGCAGTCAATCACCCTGCAGTCAATCACCCTGCAGTCAACCACCCTGCAATTAATCACTCTGCAATCAATCACCCTGCAATCAATCACTCTGCAATCAATCACCCTGCAATTAATCACTCTGCAGTCAATCGCCCTGCAGTCAATCACTCTGCAGTCTATCACCCTGCAGTCAATCACCCTGCAATTAATCACTCTGCAGTCAATCGCCCTGCAGTCAATCACTCTGCAGTCTATCACCCTGCAGTCAATCACCCTGCAATTAATCACTCTGCAGTCAATCGCCCTGCAGTCAATCACTCTGCAGTCAATCACCCTGCAGTCAATCACCCTGCAATTAATCACTCTGCAATCAATCGCCCTGCAGTTAATCACCCTGCAGTCAATCACCCTGCAGTCAATCACCCTGCAGTCAATCACCCTGCAGTCAATCACCCTGCAGTCAATCACCCTGCAATTAATCACTCTGCAATCAATCACCGTGCTGTCAATTTCTGTGCAAATTATCATCCTGCAATTACCTGCAGTCAATAACTATGCAGTCAATCACCCTGCAATCAATCACCGTGCTGTCAATCACCCTGCAGTCAATCACCCTGCAATCAAACACAGTGCTGTCAATCACATTGCAGTCAATCACTCTGCAAACAATCACCGTGCAATCAATCACCCTGCAGTCAATCACCCTGCAATCAATCACCGTGCTGTCAATCACGCTGCAGTCACCCTGCAATCAATCACCCTGCAGTCAATCACCGTGCTGTCAATGACCCTGCAGTCAATCACCCTGCAATCAATCAATCTGCAATTAATCACTCTGCAGTCAATCACCGTGTGGTCAATGACCCTGCAGTCAATCACCGTGTGGTCAATGACCCTGCAGTCAATCACTCTGCAAACAATCACACTGCAATCAATCACCCTGCCATCAGTCACCGTGCAGTCAATCACCGTGTGGTCAATGACCCTGCAGTCAATCACCGTGTGGTCAATGACCCTGCAGTCAATCACCCAGCAATCAATCACTCTGCAGTCAATCACCCTGCAGTCAATCACCCTGCAATCAATCACTCTGCAGTCAATCACCCTGCAGTCAATCACCCTGCAATCAATCACTCTGCAGACAATCACGCTGCAATCAATCACTCTGCAATCAATCACCCTGCAGTCAATCACCCTGCATTCAATCACCCTGCAATTAATCACTCTGCAGTCAATCACCGTGCTGTTGTGAGAAACGTAGCCCACTTAATAATAATTTACACCAAGTCAAACTCTGAAGAAGTAAGTTTATTTAACGTTCTTGCAAGATCGGGTGTCCTACAAGCAGGCACACCGATCAACATATTCAGTTCATGTTTATACAATACAAATTCATTTTTCCACGCCTTTAGTTTACATTATTGGTTATAACATATTATGACACTAACCTATCCTATAGTTGCTACATACTCCTCCTCTGTTTACTTCTCCCCCTACTCTAACTTTCTAGCCCCTAACTCTTGTTGTTTTACCTTATTTGGCTCTCCATTGAGTGTTTTAACTTGCAGCTGTCAGCCTTTATCTCAGTGGGGCAGTTTCTTATTCACTACATCCTTTGTTCTAACTCTTGCTGTTTCTCTTTTCTCTGCCTAAGCACAATTTTTAACCGCTGTACTGTCTCAAGGTCTTGACTTACATACCCTTATCAGTTCTCTTTTTCAGTGATTTCATTATGTTGTGTAGAAATGACTTCTCAGTAATTTTCCGCAAGCTGTAGAAACAACATTTCAGTATTTCTTATTCTCACACTGTCAATGATCCTGCAGTCAATCACCCTGCAATCAATCACTCTGCAATCAATTGCCCTGCAGTCAATCACCCTGCAGTCAATCACCCTGCAATCAATCACCGTGCTGTCAATCACCCTGCAGTTAATCACCCTGCAGTCAATCACCCTGCAATCAATCACCCTGCCGTCATTCGCTCTGCAGTCAATCACAGTGCAGTGAATCACCCTGCAATTACCTGCAGTCAATAACTATGCAGTCAATCACCCTGCAATCAATCACCGTGCTGTCAATCACCCTGCAGTCAATCACCCTGCAATCAAACACAGTGCTGTCAATCACATTGCAGTCAATCACCCTGCAATCAATCATCATGCTGTCAATCACGCTGCAGTCACCCTGCAATCAATCACCCTGCAGTCAATCACCGTGCTGTCAATCAATCTGCAATCAATCACCCTGCACTCAATCACCCTGCAGTCAATGACCCTGCAGTCAATCACCCTGCAATCAATCACTCTGCAGTCAATCACCCTGCAATTAATCACTCTGCAGTCAATCACCCTGCAGTCAATGACCCTGCAGTCAATCACCCTGCAATCAATCACTCTGCAGTCAATCACCCTGCAATTAATCACTCTGCAGTCAATCACCGTGCTGTCAAAGATCCTGCAGTCAATCACTCTGCAATCAATCGCCCTGCAGTCAATCACCCTGCAGTCAATTACCCTGCAGTCAACCACCCTGCAATTAATCACTCTGTAGTCAATCACCGTGCGGTCAATGACCCGGCAGTCAATCACCCTGCAATCGATCACCTGCAGTCAATGACCCTGCAGTCAATCACTCTGCAATCAATCACCGTGCTGTCAATTTCTGTGCAATCTATCACCCTGCAATTACCTGCAGTCAATAACTATGCAGTCAATCACCCTGCAATCAATCACCGTGCTGTCAATCACCCTGCAGTCAATCACCCTGCAATCAAACACAGTGCTGTCAATCACATTGCAGTCAATCACTCTGCAAACAATCACCCTGCAATCAATCACCCTGCAGTCAATCACCCTGCAATCAATCACCATGCTGTCAATCACGCTGCAGTCACCCGGCAATCAATCACCCTGCAGTCAATCACCGTGCTGTCAATGACCCTGCAGTAAATCACCCTGCAATCAATCAATCTGCAATCAATCACCCTGCAGTCAATCACCCTGCAGTCAATAACCCTGCAATTAATCACCCTGCAGTCAATCGCCGTGCGGTCAATGACCCTGCAGTCAACCACCCTGCAATTAATCACTCTGCAGTCAATCGCCGTGCGGTCAATGATCCTGCAATCAATCACTCTGCAATCAATCACCCTGCAATTAATCACTCTGCAGTCAATCACCGTGCTGTCAATGACCCTGCAGTCAATCACGCTGCAATCAATCACTCTGCAATCAATCACTCTGCAGTCAATCACCCTGCAATTAATCACTCTGCAGTAAATCACCGTGCTATCAATCACCCTGCAGTCAATCACTCTGCCATCAATTGCCCTGCAGTCAATCACCCTGCAGTCAATCACCCTGCAAACAATCACACTGCAATCAATCATGCTGCAATCAATCACCATGACGTCATTCACTCTGCAGTCAATCACACTGCAGTGAATCACCCTGCAATCGATCACCTGCAGTCAATGACCCTGCAGTCAATCACTCTGCAATCAATCACCGTGCTGTCAATTTCTGTGCAAACTATCACCCTGCAATTACTTGCAGTCAATAACTATGCAGTCAATCACCCTGCAATCAATCACCGTGCTGTCAATCACCCTGCAGTCAATCACCCTGCAATCAAACACAGTGCTGTCAATCACATTGCAGTCAATCACTCTGCAATCAATCACCCTGCAGTCAATCACCCTGCAATCAATCACCATGCTGTCAATCACGCTGCAGTCACCCTGCAATCAATCACCCTGCAGTCAATCACTCGGCAGTCAATCCCCGTGCAGTCAATCACTCGGCAGTCAATCACCCTGCAGTCAATCACCCTGCAGTCAATCACGCTGCAATTAATCACTCTGCAGTCAATCGCCCTGCAGTCAATCACTCGGCAGTCAATCACCCTGCAGTCAATCACCCTGCAGTCAATCACGCTGCAATTAATCACTCGGCAGTCAATCACCCTGCAGTCAATCACTCGGCAGTCAATCACCCTGCAGTCAATCACTCGGCAGTCAATCACCGTGCTGTCAATGACCCTGCAGTCAATCACCCTGCATTCAATCACACTGCAGTCAATCACCCTGCAGTCAATCACTCGGCAGTCAATCACCCTGCAGTCAATCACCCTGCAGTCAATCACGCTGCAATTAATCACTCTGCAGTCAATCGCCCTGCAGTCAATCACTCTGCAGTCAATCACCCTGCAGTCAATCACCCTGCAATTAATCACTCTGCAATCAATCGCCCTGCAGTCAATCACCCTGCAGTCAATCACCCTGCAGTCAATCGCCCTGCAATTAATCGCCCTGCAGTCAATCACCCTGCAGTCAATCACCCTGCAGTAAATCACCCTGCAGTCAACCACCCTGCAATTAATCACTCTGCAATCAATCACCCTGCAATCAATCACCGTGCTGTCAATGACCCTGCAGTCAATCACGCTGCAATCAATCACTCTGCAATCAATTGCCCTGCAGTCAATCACCCTGCAGTCAATCACCGTGCAGTCAATCACCCTGCAATTAATCACTCTGCAGTCAATCACCGTGCTGTCAATCACCCTGCAGTCAATCACTCTGCAATCAATCGCCCTGCAGTCAATCACTCTGCAAGCAATCACTCTGCAGTCAATGACCCTGCAGACAATCACCCTGCAGTGAATCACCCTGCAGTCAATCACCCTGCAGTGAATCACCCTGCAGTCAATCACCCTGCAATCGATCACCTGCAGTCAATGACCCTGCAGTCAATCACTCTGCAGTCAATCACCGTGCTGTCCATTTCTGTGCAAATTATCACCCTGCAATTACCTGCAGTCAATAACTATGCAGTCAATCACCCTGCAACAATCACCGTGCTGTCAATCACCCTGCAGTCAATCACCCTGCAATCAATCACCGTGCTGTCAATCACGCTGCAGTCACCCTGCAATCAATCACCCTGCAGTCAATCACCGTGCAATCAATCAATCTGCAATTAATCACTCTGCAGTCAATCACCGTGTGGTCAAGGACCCTGCAGTCAATCACTGTGTGGTCAATGACCCTGCAGTCAATCACTCTGCAAACAATCACACTGCAATCAATCACCCTGCCATCAGTCACCGTGCAGTCAATCACCGTGTGGTCAATGACCCTGCAGTCAATCACCGTGTGGTCAATGACCCTGCAGTCAATCACCCAGCAATCAATCACTCTGCAGTCAATCACCCTGCAGTCAATCACCCTGCAATCAATCACTCTGCAGACAATCACGCTGCAATCAATCACTCTGCAATCAATCTCCCTGCAGTCAATCACCCTGCATTCAATCACCCTGCAATTAATCACTCTGCAGTCAATCACCGTGCTGTTGTGAGAAACGTAGCCCACTTAATAATAATTTACACCAAGTCAAACTCTGAAGAAGTAAGTTTATTTAACGTTCTTGCAAGATCGGGTGTCCTACAAGCAGGCACACCGATCAACATATTCAGTTCATGTTTATACAATACAAATCCATTTTTCCACGCCTTTAGTTTACATTATTGGTTATAACATATTATGACACTAACCTATCCTATAGTTGCTACAGTCTCCTCCTCTGTTTACTTCTCCCCCTACTCTAACTTTCTAGCCCCTAACTCTTGTTGTTTTACCTTATTTGGCTCTCCATTGTGTGCTTTAACTTGCAGTTGTCAGCCTTTATCTCAGTGGGGCAGTTTCTTATTCACTACATCCTTTGTTCTAACTCTTGCTGTTTCTCTTTTCTCTGCCTAAGCACAATTTTTAACCGCTGTACTGTCTCAAGGTCTTGACTTACATACCCTTATCAGTTCTCTTTTTCAGTGATTTCATTATGTTGTGTAGAAATGACTTCTCAGTAATTTTCCACAAGCTGTAGAAACAACATTTCAGTATTTCTTATTCTCACACTGTCAATGATCCTGCAGTCAATCACCCTGCAATCAATCACTCTGCAATCAATCGCCCTGCAGTCAATCACCCTGCAGTCAATCACCCTGCAATCAATCACCGTGCTGTCAATCACCCTGCAGTTAATCACCCTGCAGTCATTCACTCTGAAATCAATCACCCTGCAGTCAATCACCCTGCAATCAATCACCCTCCCGTCATTCACTCTGCAGTCAATCACAGTGCAGTGAATCACCCTGCAATTACCTGCAGTCAATAACTATGCAGTCAATCACCCTGCAATCAATCACCGTGCTGTCAATCACCCTGCAGTCAATCACCCTGCAATCAAACACAGTGCTGTCAATCACATTGCAGTCAATCACCCTGCAAACAATCACCGTGCTGTCAATCACGCTGCAGTCACCCTGCAATCAATCACCCTGCAGTCAATCACCGTGCTGTCAATAAATCTGCAATCAATCACCCTGCACTCAATCACCCTGCAGTCAATGACCCTGCAGTCAATCACCCTGCAATCAATCACTCTGCAGTCAATCACCCTGCAATTAATCACTCTGCAGTCAATCACCGTGCTGTCAATGACCCTGCAGTCAATCACCCTGCAACCAATCACCCTGCAGTAAATCAGCCTGCAATTAAGCACTCTGCAGTCAATCACCGTGCTGTCAAAGATCCTGCAGTCAATCACTCTGCAATCAATCGCCCTGCAGTCAATCACCCTGCAGTCAATCACCCTGCAGTCAACCACCCTGCAATTAATCACTCTGCAGTCAATCACCGTGCGGTCAATGACCCGGCAGTCAATCACCCTGCAATCGATCACCCTGCAATCAATGACCCTGCAGTCAATCACTCTGCAATCAATCACAGTGCTGTCAATTTCTGTGCAATCTATCACCCTGCAATTACCTGCAGTCTATAACTATGCAGTCAATCACCCTGCAATCAATCACCGTGCTGTCAATCACCCTGCAGTCAATCACCCTGAAATCAAACACAGTGCTGTCAATCACATTGCAGTCAATCACTCTGCAAACAATCACCCTGCAATCAATCACCATGCAGTCAATCACCCTGCAATCAATCACCATGCTGTCAATCACGCTGCAGTCACCCGGCAATCAATCACCCTGCAGTCAATCACTCGGCAGTCAATCACCGTGCTGTCAATGACCCTGCAGTCAATCACCCTGCAATCAATCACTCTGCAGTCAATCACCCTGCAGTCAATCACTCGGCAGTCAATCACCCTGCAGTCAATCACCCTGCAGTCAATCACCCTGCAGTCTATCACCAGCAGTCAATCACTCTGCAGTCAATGACCCTGCAATCAATCACCTGCAGTCAATCACCTGCAGTCAATCAGCATGCAGTCAATGACCGTTCAGTCAATCACCCTGCAATGAATCACTCTGCAGTCAATCACCGTGCTGTCAAAGATCCTGCAGTCAATCACTCTGCAATCAATCGCCCTGCAGTCAATCTCCCTGCAGTCAATCACCCTGCAGTCAACCACCCTGCAATCAATCACTCTGCAATCAATCACCGTGCTGTCAATTTCTGTGCAAACTATCACCCTGCAATTACTTGCAGTCAATAACTATGCAGTCAATCACCCTGCAATCAATCACCGTGCTGTCAATCACTCTGCAAACAATCACCCTGCAATCAATCACCCTGCAGTCAATCACCCTGCAATCAATCACCATGCTGTCAATCACGCTGCAGTCACCCTGCAATCAATTACCCTGCAGTCAATCACTCGGCAGTCTATCACCGTGCTGTCAATGACCCTGCAGTCAATGACCCTGCAATCAATCACTCTGCAGTCATTCACCCTGCAGTCAATCACCCTGCAAACAATCACACTGCAATCAATCACCCTGCCGTCATTCACTCTGCAGTGAATCACCCTGCAATCGATCACCTGCAGTCAATGACCCTGCAGTCAATCACTCTGCAATCAATCACCGTGCTGTCAATTTCTGTGCAAACTATCACCCTGCAATTACTTGCAGTCAATAACTATGCAGTCAATCACCCTGCAATCAATCACCGTGCTGTCAAACACCCTGCAGTCAATCACCCTGAAATCAAACACAGTGCTGTCAATCACATTGCAGTCAATCACTCTGCAAACAATCACCCTGCAATCAATCACCCTGCAGTCAATCACCCAGCAATCAATCACCATGCTGTCAATCACGCTGCAGTCACCCTTCAATCAATCACCCTGCAGTCAATCACTCGGCAGTCAATCACCGTGCTGTCAATGACCCTGCAGTCAATCACCCTGCAATCAATCACTCTGCAGTCAATCACCCTGCAGTCAATCACTCGGCAGTCAATCACTCGGCAGTCAATCACCCTGCAGTCAATCACCCTGCAGTCAATCACCCTGCAATTAATCACTCTGCAGTCAATCGCCCTGCAGTCAATCACTCTGCAGTCAATCACCCTGCAGTCAATCACTCTGCAAACAATCACACTGCAATCAATCACCCTGCCATCAGTCTCCGTGCAGTCAATCACCGTGTGGTCAATGACCCTGCAGTCAATCACCGTGTGGTCAATGACCCTGCAGTCAATCACCCTGCAATCAATCACTCTGCAGTCAATCACCCTGCAGTCAATCACCCTGCAATCAATCACTCTGCAGACAATCACGCTGCAATCAATCACTCTGCAATCAATCTCCCTGCAGTCAATCACCCTGCATTCAATCACCCTGCAATTAATCACTCTGCAGTCAATCACCGTGCTGTTGTGAGAAACGTAGCCCACTTAATAATAATTTACACCAAGTCAAACTCTGAAGAAGTAAGTTTATTTAACGTTCTTGCAAGATCGGGTGTCCTACAAGCAGGCACACCGATCAACATATTCAGTTCATGTTTATACAATACAAATCCATTTTTCCACGCCTTTAGTTTACATTATTGGTTATAACATATTATGACACTAACCTATCCTATAGTTGCTACAGTCTCCTCCTCTGTTTACTTCTCCCCCTACTCTAACTTTCTAGCCCCTAACTCTTGTTGTTTTACCTTATTTGGCTCCCCATTGTGTGTTTTAACTTGCAGTTGTCAGCCTTTATCTCAGTGGGGCAGTTTCTTATTCACTACATCCTTTGTTCTAACTCTTGCTGTTTCTCTTTTCTCTGCCTAAGCACAATTTTTAACCGCTGTACTGTCTCAAGGTCTTGACTTACATACCCTTATCAGTTCTCTTTTTCAGTGATTTCATTATGTTGTGTAGAAATGACTTCTCAGTAATTTTCCACAAGCTGTAGAAACAACATTTCAGTATTTCTTATTCTCACACTGTCAATGATCCTGCAGTCAATCACCCTGCAATCAATCACTCTGCAATCAATCGCCCTGCAGTCAATCACCCTGCAGTCAATCACCCTGCACTCAATCACCGTGCTGTCAATCACCCTGCAGTTAATCACCCTGCAGTCATTCACTCTGAAATCAATCACCCTGCAGTCAATCACCCTGCAATCAATCACCCTGCCATCATTCACTCTGCAGTCAATCACAGTGCAGTGAATCACCCTGCAATTACCTGCAGTCAATAACTATGCAGTCAATCACCCTGCAATCAATCACCGTGCTGTCAATCACCCTGCAGTCAATCACCCTGCAATCAAACACAGTGCTGTCAATCACATTGAAGTCAATCACCCTGCAAACAATCACCGTGCTGTCAAGCACGCTGCAGTCACCCTGCAATCAATCACCCTGCAGTCAATCACCGTGCTGTCAATAAATCTGCAATCAATCACCCTGCACTCAATCACCCTGCAGTCAATGACCCTGCAGTCAATCACCCTGCAATCAATCACTCTGCAGTCAATCACCCTGCAATTAATCACTCTGCAGTCAATCACCGTGCTGTCAATGACCCTGCAGTCAATCACCCTGCAACCAATCACCCTGCAGTCAATCAGCCTTCAATTAAGCACTCTGCAGTCAATCACCGTGCTGTCAAAGATCCTGCAGTCAATCACTCTGCAATCAATCGCCCTGCAGTCAATCACCCTGCAGTCAATCACCCTGCAGTCAACCACCCTGCAATTAATCACTCTGCAGTCAATCACCGTGCGGTCAATGACCCGGCAGTCAATCACCCTCCCATCGATCACCCTGCAGTCAATGACCCTGCAGTCAATCACTCTGCAATCAATCACAGTGCTGTCAATTTCTGTGCAATCTATCACCCTGCAATTACCTGCAGTCAATAACTATGCAGTCAATCACCCTGCAATCAATCACCGTGCTGTCAATCACCCTGCAGTCAATCACCCTGCAATCAAACACAGTGCTGTCAATCACATTGCAGTCAATCACTCTGCAAACAATCACCCTGCAATCAATCACCATGCAGTCAATCACCCTGCAATCAATCACCATGCTGTCAATCACGCTGCAGTCACCCGGCAATCAATCACCCTGCAGTCAATCACTCGGCAGTCAATCACCGTGCTGTCAATGACCCTGCAGTCAATCACCCTGCAATCAATCACTCTGCAGTCAATCACCCTGCAGTCAATCACTCGGCAGTCAATCACCCTGCAGTCAATCACCCTGCAGTCAATCACCCTGCAGTCTATCACCAGCAGTCAATCACTCTGCAGTCAATGACCCTGCAATCAATCACCTGCAGTCAATCACCTGCAGTCAATCAGCATGCAGTCAATGACCGTTCAGTCAATCACCCTGCAATGAATCACTCTGCAGTCAATCACCGTGCTGTCAATGACCCTGCAGTCAATCACACTGCAATCAATTACTCTGCAATCATTCACCCTGCAGTCAATCACCCTGCATTCAATCACCCTGCAATTAATCACTCTGCAGTCAATCACTCTGCAGTCAATGACCGTTCAGTCAATCACCCTGCAATGAATCACTCTGCAGTCAATCACCGTGCTGTCAATGACCCTGCAGTCAATGACCCTGCAATCAATAACTCTGCAATCATTCACCCTGCATTCAATCACCCTGCAGTCAATCACTCTGCAGTCAATCAAGCTGCTATCAATCACCCTGCAGTCAATCACATTGCAGTCAATCACTCTGCAATCAATCACACTACAATCAATCACTCTGCAATTACCTGCAGTCAATCACTCTGCAAACAATCACCCTGCAATCAAGCACCCTGCAGTGAATCACCCTGCAATCAATCACCGTGCTGTCAATTTCTGTGCAAACTATCACCCTTCAATTACCTGCCATCAATCACTCTGCAATCAATTACTCTGCAATCAATCACTCTGCAATCAATCATGCTGCATTCACCCTGCAATCAAACACCGTGCTGTCAATCACCCTGCACCAATCACCCTGCAGTCAATCACCCTGCAGTCAATCACCCTGCAGTCAATCACCCGGCAGTCAATCACCCTGCAGTCAATCACCCTGCAGTCAATGATCTGCAGTCAATCACCCTGCAATCAATCACCCTGCAATCAATCACCCTGCAATCAATCACCCTGCAGTCAATCACTCTGCAAACAATCACCCCGCAATCAATCACCCTGCATTGAATCACCCTGAAATCAATCACCGTGCTGTCAATTTCTGTGCAAACTATCACCCTGCAATTACCTGCAGTCAATCACTCTGCAACCAATTACTCTGCCATCAATCACTCTGCAATCAATCACGCTGCATTCACCTTGCAATCAAACACCATGCTGTCAATCACCCTGCAGTCAATCACCCTGCACCAATCACTCTGCAGTCAATCACGCTGCAATAAATCACCCTGCAATCAATCACCCTGCAGTCAATCGCTCTGCAAACAATCACCCTGCAATCAATCACCCTGCAGTCAATCACTCTGTTGTCAATCACTCTGCAATCAATCACCCTGCAGTCAATCGCTCTGCAAACAAACACCCTGCAATCAATCACCCTGCAGTCAATCAAACTGCAGTCAATCACTCTGCAATCAATCATGCTGCAGAGAATCACGCTGCAGCCAATCACCCTGCAGTCAATCACCCTGCAGTCAATCACTCTGCAATCAATCACGCTGCAGCCAATCACCCTGCAGTCAATCACCCTGCAGTCAATCACTCTGCAAACAATCACCCTGCAATAAATCACCCTGCAATCAATCACCCTGCAATCAATCACCCTGCAGTCAATCACCCTGCAGTCAATCACTCTGCTGACAATCACCCTGCAATCAATCACTGAGCAGTCAATCACCCTGCTGTCAATCACCCTGCTGTTAATCACCCAGCATTCAATCACCCTGCAGTCAATCACCCTGCAGTCAATCACTCTGCTGACAATCACCTTGCAATCAATTACTCTGCAATCATTCACCCTGCAGTCAATCACCTGCAGTCAATCAGCATGCAGTCAATGAACGTTCAGTCAATCACCCTGCAATGAATCACTCTGCAGTTAATCACCCTGCAATCAATCACCCTGCAGTCAATCACTCTGCAGTCAATCACCGTGCTGACAATGACCCTGCAGTCAATCACCCTGCAGTCAATCACCCTGCAATCAATCACCCTGCAGTCAATCACTCTGCAATCAATCACCCTGCAGTCAAACAGACTGCAAACAATCACCCTGCAATCAATCACCCTGCAGTCAATCACCCTGCAATGAATCACTCTGCAGTCAATCACCGTGCTGTCAATGACCCTGCAGTCAATCACCCTGCAATCAATTACTCTGCAATCATTCACCCTGCAGTCAATCACCTGCAGTCAATCAGCATGCAGTCAATGACCGTTCAGTCAATCACCCTGCAATGAATCACTCTGCAGTCAATCACCGTGCTGTCAATGACCCTGCAGTCAATCACACTGCAATCAATTACTCTGCAATCATTCACCCTGCAGTCAATCACCCGGCATTCAATCACCCTGCAATTAATCACTCTGCAGTCAATCACTCTGCAGTCAATGACCGTTCAGTCAATCACCCTGCAATGAATCACTCTGCAGTCAATCACCGTGCTGTCAATGACCCTGCAGTCAATCACCCTGCAATCAATCACTCTGCAATCATTCACCCTGCATTCAATCACCCTGCAATTAATCACTCTGCAGTCAATCACACTGCGGTCAATTGCCCTGAGGTCAATAACCCTGCAGTCAATCACTCTGCAGTCAATCAAGCTGCAGTCAATCACTCTGCAATCAATCACACTACAATCAATCACTCTGCAATTACCTGCAGTGAATCACCCTGCAATCAATCACCGTGCTGTCAATTTCTGTGCAAACTATCACCCTGCAATTACCTGCAGTCAATCACTCTGCAATCAATTACTCTGCACCAATCACCCTGCAGTCAATCACCCTGCAGTCAATCACCCTGCAGTCAATCACCCGGCAGTCAATCACCCTGCAGTCAATCACCCTGCAGTCAATGATCTGCAGTCAATCACCCTGCAATCAATCACCCTGCAATCAATCACTCTGCAATGAATCACCCTGCAATCAATCACTCTGCAATTACCTGCAATCAATCACTCTGCAAACAATCACCCTGCAATCAATCACCCTGCAGTGAATCACCCTGAAATCAATCACCCTGCTGTCAATTTCTGTGCAAACTATCACCCTGCAATTACCTGCAGTCAATCACTCTGCAACCAATTACTCTGCCATCAATCACTCTGCAATCAATCACGCTGCATTCACCTTGCAATCAAACACCGTGCTGTCAATCACCCTGCAGTCAATCAGCCTGCACCAATCACTCTGCAGTCAGTCACGCTGCAATAAATCACCCTGCAATCAATCGCCCTGCAGTCAATCGCTCTGCAAACAATCACCCTGCAATCAATCACCCTGCAGTCAATCACTCTGTTGTCAATCACTCTGCAATCAATCACCCTGCAGTCAATCGCTCTGCAAACAATCACCCTGCAATCAATCACCCTGCAGTCAATCAAACTGCAGTCAATCACTCTGCAATCAATCATGCTGCAGAGAATCACGCTGCAGCCAATCACCCTGCAGTCAATCACCCTGCAGTCAATCACTCTGCAATCAATCACGCTGCAGCCAATCACCCTGCAGCCAATCACCCTGCAGTCAATCACTCTGCAAACAATCACCCTGCAATAAATCACCCTGCAATCAATCACCCTGCAATCAATCGCCCTGCAGTCAATCACCCTGCAGTCAATCACTCTGCTGACAATCACCCTGCAATCAATCACTCAGCAGTCAATCACCCTGTGGTCAATCACCCTGCAGTTAATCACCCTGCTGTCAATCACCCTGCAGTTAATCACCCAGCATTCAATCACCCTGCAGTCAATCACCCTGCAGTCAATCACTCTGCTGACAATCACCCTGCAGTCAATCACCCTGCAGTTAATCACCCTGCAATCAATTACCCTGCAGTCAATCACCCTGCAATCAATCACCCTGCAGTCAATCACTCTGCAATCAATCACCCTGCAGTCAAACAGACTGCAAACAATCACCCTGCAATCAATCACCCTGCAGTCAATCACCCTGCAATGAATCACTCTGCAGTCAATCACCGTGCTGTCAATGACCCTGCAGTCAATCACCCTGCAATCAATTACTCTGCAATCATTCACCCTGCAGTCAATCACCCTGCATTCAATCACCCTGCAATTAATCACTCTGCAGTCAATCACTCTGCAGTCAATGACCGTTCAGTCAATCACCCTGCAATGAATCACTCTGCAGTCAATCACCGTGCTGTCAATGACCCTGCAGTCAATCACCCTGCAAGCAATCACTCTGCAATCATTCACCCTGCATTCAATCACCCTGCAATTAATCACTCTGCAGTCAATCACACTGCGGTCAATCACCATGCGGTCAATTGCCCTGAGGTCAATAACCCTGCAGTCAATCACTCTGCAGTCAATCAAGCTGCTATCAATCACCCTGCAGTCAATCACATTGCAGTCAATCACTCTGCAATCAATCACACTACAATCAATCACTCTGCAATTACCTGCAGTCAATCACTCTGCAAACAATCACCCTGCAATCAAGCACCCTGCAGTGAATCACCCTGCAATCAATCACCGTGCTGTCAATTTCTGTGCAAACTATCACCCTGCAATTACTTGCAGTCAATAACTATGCAGTCAATCACCCTGCAATCAATCACCGTGCTGTCAATCACCCTGCAGTCAATCACCCTGCAATCAAACACAGTGCTGTCAATCACATTGCAGTCAATCACTCTGCAATCAATCACCCTGCAGTCAATCACCCTGCAATCAATCACCATGCTGTGAATCACGCTGCAGTCACCCTGCAATCAATCACCCTGCAGTCAATCACTCGGCAGTCAATCACTGTGCAGTCAATCACTCGGCAGTCAATCACCCTGCAGTCAATCACCCTGCAGTCAATCACGCTGCAATTAATCACTCTGCAGTCAATCGCCCTGCAGTCAATCACTCGGCAGTCAATCACCCTGCAGCCAATCACCCTGCAGTCAATCACTCTGCAAACAATCACCCTGCAATAAATCACCCTGCAATCAATCACCCTGCAATCAATCGCCCTGCAGTCAATCACCCTGCAGTCAATCACTCTGCTGACAATCACCCTGCAATCAATCACTCAGCAGTCAATCACCCTGTGGTCAATCACCCTGCAGTTAATCACCCTGCTGTCAATCACCCTGCAGTTAATCACCCAGCATTCAATCACCCTGCAGTCAATCACCCTGCAGTCAATCACTCTGCTGACAATCACCCTGCAGTCAATCACCCTGCAGTTAATCACCCTGCAATCAATTACCCTGCAGTCAATCACCCTGCAATCAATCACCCTGCAGTCAATCACCCTGCAGTTAATCACCCTGCAGTCAATCACGCTGCAATTAATCACTCTGCAGTCAATCACCCTGCAGTCAATCACTCGGCAGTCAATCACCCTGCAGTCAATCACTCGGCAGTCAATCACCCTGCAGTCAATCACTCGGCAGTCAATCACCGTGCTGTCAATGACCCTGCAGTCAATCACCCTGCAATCAATCACTCTGCAGTCAATCACCCTGCAGTCAATCACTCGGCAGTCAATCACCCTGCAGTCAATCACCCTGCAGTCAATCACGCTGCAATTAATCACTCTGCAGTCAATCGCCCTGCAGTCAATCGCTCTGCAAACAATCACCCTGCAATCAATCACCCTGCAGTCAATCACTCTGTTGTCAATCACTCTGCAATCAATCACCCTGCAGTCAATCGCTCTGCAAACAATCACCCTGCAATCAATCACCCTGCAGTCAATCAAACTGGAGTCAATCACTCTGCAATCAATCATGCTGCAGAGAATCACGCTGCAGCCAATCACCCTGCAGTCAATCACCCTGCAGTCAATCACTCTGCAATCAATCACGCTGCAGCCAATCACCCTGCAGTCAATCACCCTGCAGTCAATCACTCTGCAAACAATCACCCTGCAATAAATCACCCTGCAATCAATCACCCTGCAATCAATCGCCCTGCAGTCAATCACCCTGCAGTCAATCACTCTGCTGACAATCACCCTGCAATCAATCACCCTGCAGTCAATCACCCTGTGGTCAATCACCCTGCAGTTAATCACCCTGCAGTCAATCACCCTGCAGTTAATCACCCTGCAGTCAATCACGCTGCAATTAATCACTCTGCAGTCAATCACCCTGCAGTCAATCACTCGGCAGTCAATCACCCTGCAGTCAATCACTCGGCAGTCAATCACCCTGCAGTCAATCACTCGGCAGTCAATCACCATGCTGTCAATGACCCTGCAGTCAATCACCCTGCAATCAATCACTCTGCAGTCAATCACCCTGCAGTCAATCACTCGGCAGTCAATCACCCTGCAGTCAATCACCCTGCAGTCAATCACGCTGCAATTAATCACTCTGCAGTCAATCGCCCTGCAGTCAATCGCTCTGCAAACAATCACCCTGCAATCAATCACCCTGCAGTCAATCACTCTGTTGTCAATCACTCTGCAATCAATCACCCTGCAGTCAATCGCTCTGCAAACAATCACCCTGCAATCAATCACCCTGCAGTCAATCAAACTGGAGTCAATCACTCTGCAATCAATCATGCTGCAGAGAATCACGCTGCAGCCAATCACCCTGCAGTCAATCACCCTGCAGTCAATCACTCTGCAATCAATCACGCTGCAGCCAATCACCCTGCAGTCAATCACCCTGCAGTCAATCACTCTGCAAACAATCACCCTGCAATAAATCACCCTGCAATCAATCACCCTGCAATCAATCGCCCTGCAGTCAATCACCCTGCAGTCAATCACTCTGCTGACAATCACCCTGCAATCAATCACTCAGCAGTCAATCACCCTGTGGTCAATCACCCTGCAGTTAATCACCCTGCTGTCAATCACCCTGCAGTTAATCACCCAGCATTCAATCACCCTGCAGTCAATCATCCTGCAGTCAATCACTCTGCTGACAATCACCCTGCAGTCAATCACCCTGCAGTTAATCACCCTGCAATCAATTACCCTGCAGTCAATCACCCTGCAATCAATCACCCTGCAGTCAATCACTCTGCAATCAATCACCCTGCAGTCAAACAGACTGCAAACAATCACCCTGCAATCAATCACCCTGCAGTCAATCACCCTGCAATGAATCACTCTGCAGTCAATCACCGTGCTGTCAATGACCCTGCAGTCAATCACCCTGCAATCAATTACTCTGCAATCATTCACCCTGCAGTCAATCACCCTGCACTCAATCACCCTGCAATTAATCACTCCGCAGTCAATCACTCTGCAGTCAATGACCGTTCAGTCAATCACCCTGCAATGAATCACTCTGCAGTCAATCACCGTGCTGTCAATGACCCTGCAGTCAATCACCCTGCAATCAATCACTCTGCAATCATTCACCCTGCATTCAATCACCCTGCAATTAATCACTCTGCAGTCAATCACACTGCGGTCAATCACCATGCGGTCAATTGCCCTGAGGTCAATAACCCTGCAGTCAATCACTCTGCAGTCAATCAAGCTGCTATCAATCACCCTGCAGTCAATCACATTGCAGTCAATCACTCTGCAATCAATCACACTACAATCAATCACTCTGCAATTACCTGCAGTTAATCACTCTGCAATCAATTACTCTGCAATCAATCACTCTGCAATCAATCACGCTGCATTCACCCTGCAATCAAACACCGTGCTGTCAATCACCCTGCACCAATCACCCTGCAGTCAATCACCCTGCAGTCAATCACCCTTCAGTCAATCACCCGACAGTCAATCACCCTGCAGTCAATCACCCTGCAGTCAATGATCTGCAGTCAATCACCCTGCAATCAATCACCCTGCAATCAATCACTCTGCAATCAATCACCCTACAATCAATCACTCTCCAATTACCTGCAGTCAATCACTCTGCAAACAATCACCCTGCAATCAATCACCCTGCAGTGAATCACCCTGAAATCAATCACCGTGCTGTCAATTTCTGTGCAAACTATCACCCTGCAATTACCTGCAGTCAATCACTCTGCAACCAATTACTCTGCCATCAATCACTCTGCAATCAATCACGCTGCATTCACCTTGCAATCAAACACCGTGCTGTCAATCACCCTGCAGTCAATCACCCTGCACCAATCACTCTGCAGTCAATCACGCTGCACCAATCACTCTGCAGTCAATCACGCTGCAATAAATCACCCTGCAATCAATCACCCTGCAGTCAATCACCCTGCACCAATCACTCTGCAGTCAATCACGCTGCACCAATCACTCTGCAGTCAATCACGCTGCAATAAATCACCCTGCAATCAATCACCCTGCAGTCAATCACCCTGCACCAATCACTCTGCAGTCAATCACGCTGCAATAAATCACCCTGCAATCAATCACCCTGCAGTCAATGGCTCTGCAAACAATCACCCTGCAATCAATCACCCTGCAGTCAATCACTCTGTTGTCAATCACTCTGCAATCAATCACCCTGCAGTCAATCAAACTGCAGTCAATCACTCTGCAATCAATCATGCTGCAGAGAATCACGCTGCAGCCAATCACCCTGCAGTCAATCACCCTGCAGTCAATCACTCTGCAATCAATCACGCTGCAGCCAATCACCCTGCAGTCAATCACCCTGCAGTCAATCACTCTGCAAACAATCACCCTGCAATAAATCACCCTGCAATCAATCACCCTGCAATCAATCACCCTGCAGTCAATCACCCTGCAGTCAATCACCCAGCATTCAATCACCCTGCAGTCAATCACCCTGCAGTCAATCACTCTGCAAACAATCACCCTGCAATAAATCACCCTGCAATCAATCACCCTGCAGTTAATCACCCTGCTGTCAATCACCCTGCAGTTAATCACCCAGCATTCAATCACCCTGCAGTCAATCACCCTGCAGTCAATCACTCTGCTGACAATCACCTTGCAATCAATCACTCAGCAGTCAATCACCCTGTGGTCAATCACCCTGCAGTTAATCACCCTGCAATCAATCACCCTGCAGTCAATCACTCTGCAGTCAATCACCGTGCTGACAATGACCCTGCAATCAATCACCCTGCAGTCAATCACTCTGCAATCAATCACCCTGCAGTCAAACACACTGCAAACAATCACCCTGCAATCAATCACCCTGCAGTCAATCACCCTGCAATCAATCACCCTGCAGTCAATCACCCTGCACTCAATCACCCTGCAGTCAATCACACTGCAAACAATCACCGTGCAGTCAATTTCTGTGCAAACTATCACCCTGCAATTACCTGCAGTCAATCACTCTGCAATCGATCACTTTGCAATCAATCACCCTGCAATCAATCACCCTGCAATCAATCACTCTGCAATCAATCACCCTACAATCAATCACTCTGCAATTACCTGCAGTCAATCACTCTGCAAACAATCACCCTGCAATCAATCACCCTGCAGTGAATCACGCTGAAATCAATCACCGTGCTGTCAATTTCTGTGCAAACTATCACCCTGCAATTACCTGCAGTCAATCACTCTGAAACCAATTACTCTGCAAACAATCACCCTGCAATCAATCACCCTGCAGTGAATCACCTTGCAATCAAACACCGTGCTGTCAATCACCCTGCAGTCAATCACCCTGCACCAATCACTCTGCTGTCAATCACCCTGCAATCAATCACCCTGCAGTCAATCGCTCTGCAAACAATCACCCTGCAATCAATCACCCTGCAGTCAATCACTCTGCTGTCAATCACTCTGCAATCAATCACCCTGCAGTCAATCACCCTGCAGTCAATCACCCTGCAGTCAATCACTCTGCTGACAATCACCCTGCAATCAATCACTCAGCAGTCAATCACCCTGTGGTCAATCACCCTGCAGTTAATCACCCTGCTGTCAATCACCCTGCAGTTAATCACCCAGCATTCAATCACCCTGCAGTCAATCACCCTGCAGTCAATCACTCTGCTGACTATCACCTTGCAATCAATCACTCAGCAGTCAATCAGCCTGTGGTCAATCACCCTGCAGTTAATCACCCTGCAATCAATCACCCTGCAGTCAATCACTCTGCAGTCAATCACCGTGCTGACAATGACCCTGCAATCAATCACCCTGCAGTCAATCACTCTGCAATCAATCACCCTGCAGTCAAACAGACAGCAAACAATCACCCTGCAAACAATCACCGTGCAGTCAATTTCTGTGCAAACTATCACCCTGCAATTAGCTGCAGTCAATCACTCTGCAATCGATCACTATGCAATCAATCACCCTGCAATCAATCACCCTGCAGTCAATCACCCTGCAGTCAATCACCCTGCAATCAATCTCTCTGCAATCAATCACCCTACAATCAATCACTCTGCAATTACCTGCAGTCAATCACTCTGCAAACAATCACCCTGCAATCAATCACCCTGCAGTGAATCACGCTGAAATCAATCACCGTGCTGTCAATTTCTGTGCAAACTATCACCCTGCAATTACCTGCAGTCAATCACTCTGCAACCAATTACTCTGCAAACAATCACCCTGCAATCAATCACCCTGCAGTGAATCACCTTGCAATCAAACACCGTGCTGTCAATCACCCTGCAGTCAATCACCCTGCACCAATCACTCTGCTGTCAATCACCCTGCAATCAATCACCCTGCAGTCAATCGCTCTGCAAACAATCACCCTGCAATCAATCACTCTGCAATCAATCACCCTACAATCAATCACTCTCCAATTACCTGCAGTCAATCACTCTGCAAACAATCACCCTGCAATCAATCACCCTGCAGTGAATCACCCTGAAATCAATCACCGTGCTGTCAATTTCTGTGCAAACTATCACCCTGCAATTACCTGCAGTCAATCACTCTGCAACCAATTACTCTGCCATCAATCACTCTGCAATCAATCACGCTGCATTCACCTTGCAATCAAACACCGTGCTGTCAATCACCCTGCAGTCAATCACCCTGCACCAATCACTCTGCAGTCAATCACGCTGCACCAATCACTCTGCAGTCAATCACGCTGCAATAAATCACCCTGCAATCAATCACCCTGCAGTCAATCACCCTGCACCAATCACTCTGCAGTCAATCACGCTGCACCAATCACTCTGCAGTCAATCACGCTGCAATAAATCACCCTGCAATCAATCACCCTGCAGTCAATCACCCTGCACCAATCACTCTGCAGTCAATCACGCTGCAATAAATCACCCTGCAATCAATCACCCTGCAGTCAATGGCTCTGCAAACAATCACCCTGCAATCAATCACCCTGCAGTCAATCACTCTGTTGTCAATCACTCTGCAATCAATCACCCTGCAGTCAATCAAACTGCAGTCAATCACTCTGCAATCAATCATGCTGCAGAGAATCACGCTGCAGCCAATCACCCTGCAGTCAATCACCCTGCAGTCAATCACTCTGCAATCAATCACGCTGCAGCCAATCACCCTGCAGTCAATCACCCTGCAGTCAATCACTCTGCAAACAATCACCCTGCAATAAATCACCCTGCAATCAATCACCCTGCAATCAATCACCCTGCAGTCAATCACCCTGCAGTCAATCACCCAGCATTCAATCACCCTGCAGTCAATCACCCTGCAGTCAATCACTCTGCAAACAATCACCCTGCAATAAATCACCCTGCAATCAATCACCCTGCAGTTAATCACCCTGCTGTCAATCACCCTGCAGTTAATCACCCAGCATTCAATCACCCTGCAGTCAATCACCCTGCAGTCAATCACTCTGCTGACAATCACCTTGCAATCAATCACTCAGCAGTCAATCACCCTGTGGTCAATCACCCTGCAGTTAATCACCCTGCAATCAATCACCCTGCAGTCAATCACTCTGCAGTCAATCACCGTGCTGACAATGACCCTGCAATCAATCACCCTGCAGTCAATCACTCTGCAATCAATCACCCTGCAGTCAAACACACTGCAAACAATCACCCTGCAATCAATCACCCTGCAGTCAATCACCCTGCAATCAATCACCCTGCAGTCAATCACCCTGCACTCAATCACCCTGCAGTCAATCACACTGCAAACAATCACCGTGCAGTCAATTTCTGTGCAAACTATCACCCTGCAATTACCTGCAGTCAATCACTCTGCAATCGATCACTTTGCAATCAATCACCCTGCAATCAATCACCCTGCAATCAATCACTCTGCAATCAATCACCCTACAATCAATCACTCTGCAATTACCTGCAGTCAATCACTCTGCAAACAATCACCCTGCAATCAATCACCCTGCAGTGAATCACGCTGAAATCAATCACCGTGCTGTCAATTTCTGTGCAAACTATCACCCTGCAATTACCTGCAGTCAATCACTCTGAAACCAATTACTCTGCAAACAATCACCCTGCAATCAATCACCCTGCAGTGAATCACCTTGCAATCAAACACCGTGCTGTCAATCACCCTGCAGTCAATCACCCTGCACCAATCACTCTGCTGTCAATCACCCTGCAATCAATCACCCTGCAGTCAATCGCTCTGCAAACAATCACCCTGCAATCAATCACCCTGCAGTCAATCACTCTGCTGTCAATCACTCTGCAATCAATCACCCTGCAGTCAATCACCCTGCAGTCAATCACCCTGCAGTCAATCACTCTGCTGACAATCACCCTGCAATCAATCACTCAGCAGTCAATCACCCTGTGGTCAATCACCCTGCAGTTAATCACCCTGCTGTCAATCACCCTGCAGTTAATCACCCAGCATTCAATCACCCTGCAGTCAATCACCCTGCAGTCAATCACTCTGCTGACTATCACCTTGCAATCAATCACTCAGCAGTCAATCAGCCTGTGGTCAATCACCCTGCAGTTAATCACCCTGCAATCAATCACCCTGCAGTCAATCACTCTGCAGTCAATCACCGTGCTGACAATGACCCTGCAATCAATCACCCTGCAGTCAATCACTCTGCAATCAATCACCCTGCAGTCAAACAGACAGCAAACAATCACCCTGCAAACAATCACCGTGCAGTCAATTTCTGTGCAAACTATCACCCTGCAATTAGCTGCAGTCAATCACTCTGCAATCGATCACTATGCAATCAATCACCCTGCAATCAATCACCCTGCAGTCAATCACCCTGCAGTCAATCACCCTGCAATCAATCTCTCTGCAATCAATCACCCTACAATCAATCACTCTGCAATTACCTGCAGTCAATCACTCTGCAAACAATCACCCTGCAATCAATCACCCTGCAGTGAATCACGCTGAAATCAATCACCGTGCTGTCAATTTCTGTGCAAACTATCACCCTGCAATTACCTGCAGTCAATCACTCTGCAACCAATTACTCTGCAAACAATCACCCTGCAATCAATCACCCTGCAGTGAATCACCTTGCAATCAAACACCGTGCTGTCAATCACCCTGCAGTCAATCACCCTGCACCAATCACTCTGCTGTCAATCACCCTGCAATCAATCACCCTGCAGTCAATCGCTCTGCAAACAATCACCCTGCAATCAATCATCCTGCAGTCAATCACTCTGCTGTCAATCACTCTGCAATCAATCACCCTGCAGTCAATCACCCTGCAGTCAATCACCCTGCAGTCAATCACTCTGCTGACAATCACCCTGCAATCAATCACTCAGCAGTCAATCACCCTGTGGTCAATCACCCTGCAGTTAATCACCCTGCTGTCAATCACCCTGCAGTTAATCACCCAGCATTCAATCACCCTGCAGTCAATCACCCTGCAGTCAATCACTCTGCTGACTATCACCTTGCAATCAATCACTCAGCAGTCAATCACCCTGTGGTCAATCACCCTGCAGTTAATCACCCTGCAATCAATCACCCTGCAGTCAATCACTCTGCAGTCAATCACCGTGCTGACAATGACCCTGCAATCAATCACCCTGCAGTCAATCACTCTGCAATCAATCACCCTGCAGTCAAACAGACTGCAAACAATCACCCTGCAATCAATCACCCTGCAGTCAATCACTCTGCAATCAATCACCCTGCAGTCAATCACCCTGCAGTCAATCACCCTGCAGTCAATCACTCTGCTGACAATCACCCTGCAATCAATCACTCAGCAGTCAATCACCCTGTGGTCAATCACCCTGCAGTTAATCACCCTGCTGTCAATCACCCTGCAGTTAATCACCCAGCATTCAATCACCCTGCAGTCAATCACCCTGCAGTCAATCACTCTGCTGACTATCACCTTGCAATCAATCACTCAGCAGTCAATCACCCTGTGGTCAATCACCCTGCAGTCAATCACCCTGCACTCAATCACCCTGCAGTCAATCACCCTGCAAACAATCACCGTGCAGTCAATTTCTGTGCAAACTATCACCCTGCAATTACCTGCAGTCAATCACTCTGCAATCGATCACTTTGCAATCAATCACCCTGCAATCAATCACCCTGCAGTCAATCACCCTGCAGTCAATCACCCTGCAATCAATCACTCTGCAATCAATCACCCTACAATCAATCACTCTGCAATTACCTGCAGTCAATCACTCTGCAAACAATCACCCTGCAATCAATCACCCTGCAGTGAATCACCTTGCAATCAAACACCGTGCTGTCAATCACCCTGCAGTCAATCACCCTGCACCAATCACTCTGCTGTCAATCACCCTGCAATCAATCACCCTGCAGTCAATCGCTCTGCAAACAATCACCCTGCAATCAATCACCCTGCAGTCAATCACTCTGCTGTCAATCACTCTGCAATCAATCACCCTGCAGTCAATTGCTCTGCAAACAATCACCCTGCAATCAATCACCCTGCAGTCAATCAATCTGCAGTCAATCACTCTGCAATCAATCATGCTGCAGAGAATCACGCTGCAGCCAATCACCCTGCAGTCAATCACCCTGCAATCGCTCTGCAATCAATCACGCTGCAGCCAATCACCCTGCAGTCAATCACCCTGCAGTCAATCACTCTGCAAACAATCACCCTGCAATAAATCACCCTGCAATCAATCACCCTGCAATCAATCACCCTGCAGTCAATCACCCTGCAGTCAATCACTCTGCTGACAATCACCCTGCAATCAATCCCTCAGCAGTCAATCACCCTGTGGTCAATCACCCTGCTGTTAATCACCCTGCTGTCAATCACCCTGCAGTTAATCACCCAGCATTCAATCACCCTGCAGTCAATCACCCTGCAGTCAATCACTCTGCTGACAATCACCTTGCAATCAATCACTCAGCAGTCAATCACCCTGTGGTCAATCACCCTGCAGTTAATCACCCTGCAATCAATCACCCTGCAGTCAATCACCCTGCAGTCAATCACTCTGCTGTCAATCACCTTGCAATCAATCACTCAGCAGTCAATCACCCAGTGGTCAATCACCCTGCAGTTAATCACCCTGCTGTCAATCACCCTGCTGTCAATCACACTGCAGTTAATCACCCTGCTGTCAATCACCCTGCAGTTAATCACCCTGCAGTCAATCACTCTGCAATCAATCACCCTGCAGTCAATCACTCTGCTGACAATCACCCTGCAATCAATCACTCAGCAGTCAATCACCCTTCAGTCAATCACCCGGCAGACAATTACCCTGCAGTCAATCACCCTGCAGTCAATGACTCTGCAGTCAATCACCCTGCAATCAATCACCCTGCAATCAATCACTCTGCAATCAATCACCCCACAATCAATCACTGCAATTACCTGCAGTCCATCACTCTGCAAACAATCACCCTGCAGTGAATCACCCTTAAATCAATCACCGTGCTGTCAATTTCTGTGCAAACTATCACCCTGCAATACCTGCAGTCAATCACTCTGCAATCAATTACTCTGCAATCAATCACCCTGCAATCAATCACGCTGCATTCACCCTGCAATCAAACACCGTGCTGTCAATCACCCTGATCAATCACTCTGCAGTCAATCACGCTGCAATAAATCACCCTGCAGTCAATCACTCTGCAGTCAATCACCCTGCAGTCAATCGCTCTGCAAACAATCAACCTGCAATCAATCACCCTGCTGACAATCACCCTGCAATCAATCACTCTGCAGTCAATCACTCTGCAATCAATCACCCTGCAGTCAATCACTCTGCTGACAATCACCCTGCAATACCTGCAGTCAATCACTCTGCAATCGATCACTTTGCAATCAATCACCCTGCAATCAATCACCCTGCAGTCAATAACCCTGCAGTAAATCACCCTGCAGACAAACACCCTGCAGTCAATCACCTTGCAATCAATCACCCTGCAGTCAATCACTCTGCAATCAATCACCCTGCAGACAATCACCCTGCAGTCAATCACCCTGCAGTCAATCACTCTGCAAACTATCACCCTGCAATTACCTGCAGTCAATCACTCTGCAATCGATCACTTTGCAATCAATCACCCTGCAATCAATCACCCTGCAGTCAATCACCCTGCAGACAATCACTCTGCAGTCAATCACCCTGCAATCAATCACCCTGCAGTCAATCACCCTGCAGTCAATCACCCTGCAAACAAACACCGTGCTGTCAATCACATTGCAGTCAATCACTCTGCAATCAATCCCCCTACAATCAATCACTATGCAATTACCTGCAATCAATCACTCTGCAATCAATCATACTGCAATCACCCTGCAATCAAACACCATGCAATCAATCACCCTGCAGTCAATCACTCTGCAGTCAATCACCGTGCTGACAATGACCCTGCAGTCAATCACCCTGCAGTCAATCACCCTGCAATCAATCACCCTACAGTCAATCACTCTGCAATCAATCACCCTGCAGTCAAACACACTGCAAACAATCACCCTGCAATCAATCACCCTGCAGTCAATCACCATGCAATCAATCACTCTGCAGTCAATCACCCTGCACTCAATCACCCTGCAGTCAATCACCCTGCAACAATCACCGTGCAGTCAATTTCTGTGCAAACTATCACCCTGCAATTACGTGCAGTCAATCACTCTGCAATCGATCGCTTTGCAATCAATCACCCTGCAATCAATCACCCTGCAGTCAATCACCCTGCAGCAAATCACCCTGCAGACAAACACCCTGCAGTCAATCACCTTGCAATCAATCACCCTGCAGACAATCACCCTGCAGTCAATCACCCTGCAGTCAATCACTCTGCAAACTATCACCCTGCAATTACCTGCAGTCAATCACCCTGCAGACAATCACTCTGCAGTCAATCACCCTGCAATCAATCACCCTGCAGACAATCACCCTGCAGTCAATCACCCTGCAGTCAATCACCCTGCAATCAATCACCCTGCAGTCAATCACGCTGCAGTCAATCACCCTGCAATCAATCACCCTGCAGTCAATCACCCTGCAGTCAATCACCCTGCAATCAATCACCCTGCAGTCAATCACTCTGCAATCAATCACCCTGCAGTCAATCACCCTGCAGTCAATCACCCTGCAATCAATCACCCTGCAGTCAATCACCCTGCAATCAATCACCCTGCAGTCAATCACCCTGCAATCAATCACCCTGCAGTCAATCACCCTGCAGTCAATCACCCTGCAATCAATCACCCTGCAGTCAATCACCCTGCAATCAATCACCCTGCAGTCAATCACCCTGCAATCAATCACCCTGCAGTCAATCACCCTGCAGTCAATCACCCTGCACTCAATCACCCTGCAGTCAATCACGCTGCAAACAATCACCCTGTAGTCAATTTCTGTGCAAACTATCACCCTGCAATTACCTGCAGTCAATCACTCTGCAATCGATCACTTTGCAATCAATCACCCTGCAATCAATCACCCTGCAGTCAATCACCCTGCAGTAAATCACCCTGCAGACAAACACCCTGCAGTCAATCACCTTGCAATCAATCACCCTGCAGTCAATCACTCTGCAATCAATCACCCTGCAGACAATCACCCTGCAGTCAATCACCCTGCAGTCAATCACTCTGCAACCTATCACCCTGCAATTACCTGCAGTCAATCACTCTGCAATCGATCACTTTGCAATCAATCACCCTGCAATCAATCACCCTGCAGTCAATCACCCTGCAGACAATCACCCTGCAGTCAATCACCCTGCAATCAATCACCCTGCAGACAATCACCCTGCAGTCAATCACCCTGCAATCAATCACCCTGCAGTCAATCACCCTGCAGTCAATCACCCTGCAATCAATCACCCTGCAGTTAATCACTCTGCAGTCAATCACCCTGCAGTCAATCACTCTGCAATCAATCACTCTGTTGTCAATCACTCTGCAATGAATCACCCTGCAGACAATCACTCTGCAATCAATCACCCTACAATCAATCACCCTGCAGACAATCACTCTGTAGTCAATCACTCTGCAGTCAATCACTCAGCAATCAATCACTCTGCAACCAATAACTCTGCAGTCAATCAAACTGCATTCAATCACTCTGCAATCAATCACTCTGCAGTCAATCACTCTGCAATCAATCACCCTACAATCAATCACCCTGCAGACAATCACTCTGCAGTCAATCACTCTGCAGTCAATCACTCAGCAATCAATCACTCTGCAACCAATAACTCTGCAGTCAATCAAACTGCATTCAATCACTCTGCAATCAATCACTCTGCAGTCAATCACCCTGCAGTCAATAACTTTGCAATCAATCACCCTGCAGTCAATCACCCTGCAGTCAATCACTCTGCTATCAATCACCCTGCAGGCAATTACCCAGCAGACAATCACCCAGCAGACAATCACTCTGCAATCAATCACTCTGCTGTCAATCACTCTGCTGTCAATCACCCTGCAAGAAATCACCCAGCAGACAATCAATCTGCAATCAATCACGCTGCTGTCAATCACCCTGCAAACAATCACTCTGCAATCACTCACTCTGCAGTCAATCACTCTGCAGTCAAACATCCTGCATTCAATCACCCTGCAGTCAATCACTCTGCAGTCAAACACTCGGCAATTAATCACCCTGCAGTCAATCAACCGGCAATCAATCACTCTGATGTCAATCACTCTGCAATCAATCACCCTGCAATCAATCACCCTGCAGTCAATCGCCCTGCAGTCAAAGACCCTGCAATTACCTGCAGTCAATCACTCTGCAGTCAATCACCCAGCAGACAATCACTCTGCAATCAATCACTCTGCTGACAATCACCCAGCAGACAATCACTCTGCAATCTATCACTCTGCAAAGAATCACTCTGCTGTCAATCACACTGCAATCAATCACTCTGCATTCATTCACTCTGCTGTCAATCACCCTGCAATCAATCACTCTGCAATCAATCACTCTGCTGTCACTCACCCTGCAATCAATCACCCTGCAATCAATCACGCTGCTGTCAATCACCCTGCAATCAATCACTCTGCAATCACTCACTCTGCAGTCAATCACTCTGCAGTCAAACATCCTGCATTCAATCACCCTGCAGTCAATCACTCTGCAGTCAAACACTCGGCAATTAATCACCCTGCAGTCAATCACTCTGCTGACAATCACCGTGCATACAATCACTCAGCAGTCAATCACCCTTCAGTCAATCACCCAGCAGAAAATTACCCTGCAGTCAATCATCCTGCAGTCAATGACTCTGCAGTCAATCACCCTGCAATCAATCACCCTGCAATCAATCACTCTGCAATCAATCACCCTACAATCAATCACTGCAATTACCTGCAGTCAATCACGCTGCAGTCAATTACCCTGCAATCAATCACCCTGCAATCAATCATTCAGCAGTCAATCGCCCTGTGGTCAATCACCCTGCGGTCAATTACCCTGCAATAAATCACCCTGCAGTCAATCACCCTGCAATCAATCACCCTGCAGTCAATCACCCTGCAGTCAATCACCCTGTAAACAAACACCGTGCTGTCAATCACATTGCAGTCAATCACTCTGCAATCAATCCCCCTACAATCAATCACTATGCAATTACCAGCAGTCAATCACTCTGCAAACAATCACCCTGAAATCAATCACCGTGCTGTCAATTTCTGTGAAAACTATCACCCTGCAATTACCTGCAGTCAATCACTCTGCAATCAATCACTCTGCAATCAATCATACTGTACTCACCCTGCAATCAAACACCATGCAATCAATCACCCTGCAGTCAATCACCCTGCAGTCAATCACCCTGCAATCAATCACCCTGCAGTCAATCACTCTGCAATCAATCACCCTGCAGTCAATCACCCTGCAGTCAATCACCCTGCAATCAATCACCCTGCAGTCAATCACTCTGCAATCAATCACCCTGCAGTCAAACACACTGCAAACAATCACCCTGCAATCAATCACCCTGCAGTCAATCACCCTGCAAACAATCACCCTGCAGTCAATCACCCTGCAGTCAATCACCCTGCAGTCAATCACCGTGCAAACAATCACCATGCAGTCAATTTCTGTGCAAACTATCACCCTGCAATTACCTGCAGTCAATCACTCTGCAATCGATCACTTTGCAATCAATCACCCTGCAATCAATCACCCTGCAGTCAATAACCCTGCAGTAAATCACCCTGCAGACAAACACCCTGCAGTCAATCACCTTGCAATCAATCACCCTGCAGTCAATCACTCTGCAATCAATCACCCTGCAGACAATCACCCTGCAGTCAATCACCCTGCAGTCAATCACCCTGCAATCAATCACCCTGCAGTTAATCACTCTGCAGTCAATCACCCTGCAGTCAATCACTCTGCAATCAATCACTCTGTTGTCAATCACTCTGCAATGAATCACCCTGCAGACAATCACTCTGCAATCAATCACCCTACAATCAATCACCCTGCAGACAATCACTCTGCAGTCAATCACTCTGCAGTCAATCACTCAGCAATCAATCACTCTGCAACCAATAACTCTGCAGTCAATCAAACTGCATTCAATCACTCTGCAATCAATCACTCTGCAGTCAATCACTCTGCAATCAATCACCCTACAATCAATCACCCTGCAGACAATCACTCTGCAGTCAATCACTCTGCAGTCAATCACTCAGCAATCAATCACTCTGCAACCAATAACTCTGCAGTCAATCAAACTGCATTCAATCACTCTGCAATCAATCACTCTGCAGTCAATCACCCTGCAGTCAATAACTTTGCAATCAATCACCCTGCAGTCAATCACCCTGCAGTCAATCACTCTGCTATCAATCACCCTGCAGGCAATTACCCAGCAGACAATCACCCAGCAGACAATCACTCTGCAATCAATCACTCTGCTGTCAATCACTCTGCTGTCAATCACCCTGCAAGAAATCACCCAGCAGACAATCAATCTGCAATCAATCACGCTGCTGTCAATCACCCTGCAAACAATCACTCTGCAATCACTCACTCTGCAGTCAATCACTCTGCAGTCAAACATCCTGCATTCAATCACCCAGCAGACAATCACTCTGCAATCAATCACTCTGCTGTCAATCACTCTGCTGTCAATCACCCTGCAAGAAATCACCCAGCAGACAATCAATCTGCAATCAATCACGCTGCTGTCAATCACCCTGCAAACAATCACTCTGCAATCACTCACTCTGCAGTCAATCACTCTGCAGTCAAACATCCTGCATTCAATCACCCTGCAGTCAATCACTCTGCAGTCAAACACTCGGCAATTAATCACCCTGCAGTCAATCAACCGGCAATCAATCACTCTGATGTCAATCACTCTGCAATCAATCACCCTGCAGTCAATAACCCTGCAATCAATCACCCTGCAGTCAATCGCCCTGCAGTCAAAGACCCTGCAATTACCTGCAGTCAATCACTCTGCAGTCAATCACCCAGCAGACAATCACTCTGCAATCAATCACTCTGCTGACAATCACCCAGCAGACAATCACTCTGCAATCTATCACTCTGCAAAGAATCACTCTGCTGTCAATCACACTGCAATCAATCACTCTGCATTCATTCACTCTGCTGTCAATCACCCTGCAATCAATCACTCTGCAATCAATCACTCTGCTGTCACTCACCCTGCAATCAATCACCCTGCAATCAATCACGCTGCTGTCAATCACCCTGCAATCAATCACTCTGCAATCACTCACTCTGCAGTCAATCACTCTGCAGTCAAACATCCTGCATTCAATCACCCTGCAGTCAATCACTCTGCAGTCAAACACTCGGCAATTAATCACCCTGCAGTCAATCACTCTGCTGACAATCACCGTGCATACAATCACTCAGCAGTCAATCACCCTTCAGTCAATCACCCAGCAGAAAATTACCCTGCAGTCAATCATCCTGCAGTCAATGACTCTGCAGTCAATCACCCTGCAATCAATCACCCTGCAATCAATCACTCTGCAATCAATCACCCTACAATCAATCACTGCAATTACCTGCAGTCAATCACGCTGCAGTCAATTACCCTGCAATCAATCACCCTGCAATCAATCATTCAGCAGTCAATCGCCCTGTGGTCAATCACCCTGCGGTCAATTACCCTGCAATAAATCACCCTGCAGTCAATCACCCTGCAATCAATCACCCTGCAGTCAATCACCCTGCAGTCAATCACCCTGTAAACAAACACCGTGCTGTCAATCACATTGCAGTCAATCACTCTGCAATCAATCCCCCTACAATCAATCACTATGCAATTACCAGCAGTCAATCACTCTGCAAACAATCACCCTGAAATCAATCACCGTGCTGTCAATTTCTGTGAAAACTATCACCCTGCAATTACCTGCAGTCAATCACTCTGCAATCAATCACTCTGCAATCAATCATACTGCACTCACCCTGCAATCAAACACCATGCAATCAATCACCCTGCAGTCAATCACTCTGCAATCAATCACCCTGCAGTCAAACACACTGCAAACAATCACCCTGCAATCAATCACCCTGCAGTCAATCACCATGCAATCAATCACTCTGCAGTCAATCACCCTGCACTCAATCACCCTGCAGTCAATCACCCTGCAACAATCACCGTGCAGTCAATTTCTGTGCAAACTATCACCCTGCAATTACGTGCAGTCAATCACTCTGCAATCGATCGCTTTGCAATCAATCACCCTGCAATCAATCACCCTGCAGTCAATCACCCTGCAGCAAATCACCCTGCAGACAAACACCCTGCAGTCAATCACCTTGCAATCAATCACCCTGCAGACAATCACCCTGCAGTCAATCACCCTGCAGTCAATCACTCTGCAAACTATCACCCTGCAATTACCAGCAGTCAATCACCCTGCAGACAATCACTCTGCAGTCAATCACCCTGCAATCAATCACCCTGCAGACAATCACCCTGCAGTCAATCACCCTGCAGTCAATCACCCTGCAATCAATCACCCTGCAGTCAATCACGCTGCAGTCAATCACCCTGCAATCAATCACCCTGCAGTCAATCACCCTGCAGTCAATCACCCTGCAATCAATCACCCTGCAGTCAATCACTCTGCAATCAATCACCCTGCAGTCAATCACCCTGCAGTCAATCACCCTGCAATCAATCACCCTGCAGTCAATCACCCTGCAGTCAATCACCCTGCAATCAATCACCCTGCAGTCAATCACCCTGCAGTCAATCACCCTGCACTCAATCACCCTGCAGTCAATCACGCTGCAAACAATCACCCTGTAGTCAATTTCTGTGCAAACTATCACCCTGCAATTACCTGCAGTCAATCACTCTGCAATCGATCACTTTGCAATCAATCACCCTGCAATCAATCACCCTGCAGTCAATCACCCTGCAGTAAATCACCCTGCAGACAAACACCCTGCAGTCAATCACCTTGCAATCAATCACCCTGCAGTCAATCACTCTGCAATCAATCACCCTGCAGACAATCACCCTGCAGTCAATCACCCTGCAGTCAATCACTCTGCAACCTATCACCCTGCAATTACCTGCAGTCAATCACTCTGCAATCGATCACTTTGCAATCAATCACCCTGCAATCAATCACCCTACAGTCAATCACCCTGCAGACAATCACCCTGCAGTCAATCACCCTGCAATCAATCACCCTGCAGACAATCACCCTGCAGTCAATCACCCTGCAATCAATCACCCTGCAGTCAATCACCCTGCAGTCAATCACCCTGCAATCAATCACCCTGCAGTTAATCACTCTGCAGTCAATCACCCTGCAGTCAATCACTCTGCAATCAATCACTCTGTTGTCAATCACTCTGCAATGAATCACCCTGCAGACAATCACTCTGCAATCAATCACCCTACAATCAATCACCCTGCAGACAATCACTCTGTAGTCAATCACTCTGCAGTCAATCACTCAGCAATCAATCACTCTGCAACCAATAACTCTGCAGTCAATCAAACTGCATTCAATCACTCCGCAATCAATCACTCTGCAGTCAATCACTCTGCAATCAATCACCCTACAATCAATCACCCTGCAGACAATCACTCTGCAGTCAATCACTCTGCAGTCAATCACTCAGCAATCAATCACTCTGCAACCAATAACTCTGCAGTCAATCAAACTGCATTCAATCACTCTGCAATCAATCACTCTGCAGTCAATCACCCTGCAGTCAATAACTTTGCAATCAATCACCCTGCAGTCAATCACCCTGCAGTCAATCACTCTGCTATCAATCACCCTGCAGGCAATTACCCAGCAGACAATCACCCAGCAGACAATCACTCTGCAATCAATCACTCTGCTGTCAATCACTCTGCTGTCAATCACCCTGCAAGAAATCACCCAGCAGACAATCAATCTGCAATCAATCACGCTGCTGTCAATCACCCTGCAAACAATCACTCTGCAATCACTCACTCTGCAGTCAATCACTCTGCAGTCAAACATCCTGCATTCAATCACCCTGCAGTCAATCACTCTGCAGTCAAACACTCGGCAATTAATCACCCTGCAGTCAATCAACCGGCAATCAATCACTCTGATGTCAATCACTCTGCAATCAATCACCCTGCAATCAATCACCCTGCAGTCAATCGCCCTGCAGTCAAAGACCCTGCAATTACCTGCAGTCAATCACTCTGCAGTCAATCACCCAGCAGACAATCACTCTGCAATCAATCACTCTGCTGACAATCACCCAGCAGACAATCACTCTGCAATCTATCACTCTGCAAAGAATCACTCTGCTGTCAATCACACTGCAATCAATCACTCTGCATTCATTCACTCTGCTGTCAATCACCCTGCAATCAATCACTCTGCAATCAATCACTCTGCTGTCACTCACCCTGCAATCAATCACCCTGCAATCAATCACGCTGCTGTCAATCACCCTGCAATCAATCACTCTGCAATCACTCACTCTGCAGTCAATCACTCTGCAGTCAAACATCCTGCATTCAATCACCCTGCAGTCAATCACTCTGCAGTCAAACACTCGGCAATTAATCACCCTGCAGTCAATCACTCTGCTGACAATCACCGTGCATACAATCACTCAGCAGTCAATCACCCTTCAGTCAATCACCCAGCAGAAAATTACCCTGCAGTCAATCATCCTGCAGTCAATGACTCTGCAGTCAATCACCCTGCAATCAATCACCCTGCAATCAATCACTCTGCAATCAATCACCCTGCAATCAATCACGCTGCAGTCAATTACCCTGCAATCAATCACCCTGCAATCAATCATTCAGCAGTCAATCGCCCTGTGGTCAATCACCCTGCGGTCAATTACCCTGCAATAAATCACCCTGCAGTCAATCACCCTGCAATCAATCACCCTGCAGTCAATCACCCTGCAGTCAATCACCCTGTAAACAAACACCGTGCTGTCAATCACATTGCAGTCAATCACTCTGCAATCAATCCCCCTACAATCAATCACTATGCAATTACCAGCAGTCAATCACTCTGCAAACAATCACCCTGAAATCAATCACTGTGCTGTCAATTTCTGTGAAAACTATCACCCTGCAATTACCTGCAGTCAATCACTCTGCAATCAATCACTCTGCAATCAATCATACTGCACTCACCCTGCAATCAAACACCATGCAATCAATCACCCTGCAGTCAATCACCCTGCAGTCAATCACCCTGCAATCAATCACCCTGCAGTCAATCACTCTGCAATCAATCACCCTGCAGTCAATCACCCTGCAGTCAATCACCCTGCAATCAATCACCCTGCAGTCAATCACTCTGCAATCAATCACCCTGCAGTCAAACACACTGCAAACAATCACCCTGCAATCAATCACCCTGCAGTCAATCACCCTGCAAACAATCACCCTGCAGTCAATCACCCTGCAGTCAATCACCCTGCAGTCAATCACCGTGCAAACAATCACCATGCAGTCAATTTCTGTGCAAACTATCACCCTGCAATTACCTGCAGTCAATCACTCTGCAATCGATCACTTTGCAATCAATCACCCTGCAATCAATCACCCTGCAGTCAATAACCCTGCAGTAAATCACCCTGCAGACAAACACCCTGCAGTCAATCACCTTGCAATCAATCACCCTGCAGTCAATCACTCTGCAATCAATCACCCTGCAGACAATCACCCTGCAGTCAATCACCCTGCAGTCAATCACCCTGCAATCAATCACCCTGCAGTTAATCACTCTGCAGTCAATCACCCTGCAGTCAATCACTCTGCAATCAATCACTCTGTTGTCAATCACTCTGCAATGAATCACCCTGCAGACAATCACTCTGCAATCAATCACCCTACAATCAATCACCCTGCAGACAATCACTCTGCAGTCAATCACTCTGCAGTCAATCACTCAGCAATCAATCACTCTGCAACCAATAACTCTGCAGTCAATCAAACTGCATTCAATCACTCTGCAATCAATCACTCTGCAGTCAATCACTCTGCAATCAATCACCCTACAATCAATCACCCTGCAGACAATCACTCTGCAGTCAATCACTCTGCAGTCAATCACTCAGCAATCAATCACTCTGCAACCAATAACTCTGCAGTCAATCAAACTGCATTCAATCACTCTGCAATCAATCACTCTGCAGTCAATCACCCTGCAGTCAATAACTTTGCAATCAATCACCCTGCAGTCAATCACCCTGCAGTCAATCACTCTGCTATCAATCACCCTGCAGGCAATTACCCAGCAGACAATCACCCAACAGACAATCACTCTGCAATCAATCACTCTGCTGTCAATCACTCTGCTGTCAATCACCCTGCAAGAAATCACCCAGCAGACAATCAATCTGCAATCAATCACGCTGCTGTCAATCACCCTGCAAACAATCACTCTGCAATCACTCACTCTGCAGTCAATCACTCTGCAGTCAAACATCCTGCATTCAATCACCCTGCAGTCAATCACTCTGCAGTCAAACACTCGGCAATTAATCACCCTGCAGTCAATCAACCGGCAATCAATCACTCTGATGTCAATCACTCTGCAATCAATCACCCTGCAGTCAATAACCCTGCAATCAATCACCCTGCAGTCAATCGCCCTGCAGTCAAAGACCCTGCAATTACCTGCAGTCAATCACTCTGCAGTCAATCACCCATCAGACAATCACTCTGCAATCAATCACTCTGCTGACAATCACCCAGCAGACAATCACTCTGCAATCTATCACTCTGCAAAGAATCACTCTGCTGTCAATCACACTGCAATCAATCACTCTGCATTCATTCACTCTGCTGTCAATCACCCTGCAATCAATCACTCTGCAATCAATCACTCTGCTGTCACTCACCCTGCAATCAATCACCCTGCAATCAATCACGCTGCTGTCAATCACCCTGCAATCAATCACTCTGCAATCACTCACTCTGCAGTCAATCACTCTGCAGTCAAACATCCTGCATTCAATCACCCTGCAGTCAATCACTCTGCAGTCAAACACTCGGCAATTAATCACCCTGCAGTCAATCACTCTGCTGACAATCACCGTGCATACAATCACTCAGCAGTCAATCACCCTTCAGTCAATCACCCAGCAGAAAATTACCCTGCAGTCAATCATCCTGCAGTCAATGACTCTGCAGTCAATCACCCTGCAATCAATCACCCTGCAATCAATCACTCTGCAATCAATCACCCTACAATCAATCACTGCAATTACCTGCAGTCAATCACGCTGCAGTCAATTACCCTGCAATCAATCACCCTGCAATCAATCATTCAGCAGTCAATCGCCCTGTGGTCAATCACCCTGCGGTCAATTACCCTGCAATAAATCACCCTGCAGTCAATCACCCTGCAATCAATCACCCTGCAGTCAATCACCCTGCAGTCAATCACCCTGTAAACAAACACCGTGCTGTCAATCACATTGCAGTCAATCACTCTGCAATCAATCCCCCTACAATCAATCACTATGCAATTACCAGCAGTCAATCACTCTGCAAACAATCACCCTGAAATCAATCACCGTGCTGTCAATTTCTGTGAAAACTATCACCCTGCAATTACCTGCAGTCAATCACTCTGCAATCAATCACTCTGCAATCAATCATACTGCACTCACCCTGCAATCAAACACCATGCAATCAATCACCCTGCAGTCAATCACCCTGCAGTCAATCACCCTGCAATCAATCACCCTGCAGTCAATCACTCTGCAATCAATCACCCTGCAGTCAATCACCCTGCAGTCAATCACCCTGCAATCAATCACCCTGCAGTCAATCACTCTGCAATCAATCACCCTGCAGTCAAACACACTGCAAACAATCACCCTGCAATCAATCACCCTGCAGTCAATCACCCTGCAAACAATCACCCTGCAGTCAATCACCCTGCAGTCAATCACCCTGCAGTCAATCACCGTGCAAACAATCACCATGCAGTCAATTTCTGTGCAAACTATCACCCTGCAATTACCTGCAGTCAATCACTCTGCAATCGATCACTTTGCAATCAATCACCCTGCAATCAATCACCCTGCAGTCAATCACCCTGCAGTAAATCACCCTGCAGACAAACACCCTGCAGTCAATCACCTTGCAATCAATCACCCTGCAGTCAATCACTCTGCAATCAATCACCCTGCAGTCAATCACCCTGCAGACAATCACTCTGCAGTCAATCACCCTGCAATCAATCCCCCTACAATCAATCACTATGCAATTACCTGCAATCAATCACTCTGCAATCAATCATACTGCTGTCAATCACCCTGCAGTTAATCACCCAGCATTCAATCACCCTGCAGTCAATCACCCTGCAGTCAATCACTCTGCTGACAATCACCTTGCAATCAATCACTCAGCAGTCAATCACCCTGTGGTCAATCACCCTGCAGTTAATCACCCTGCAATCAATCACCCTGCAGTCAATCACCCTGCAGTCAATCACTCTGCTGACAATCACCCTGCAATCAATCACTCAGCAGTCAATCACCCAGTGGTCAATCACCCTGCAGTTAATCACCCTGCTGTCAATCACCCTGCTGTCAATCACACTGCAGTTAATCACCCTGCTGTCAATCACCCTGCAGTTAATCACCCTGCAGTCAATCACCCTGCAGTCAATCACTCTGCAATCAATCACCCTGCAGTCAATCACTCTGCTGACAATCACCCTGCAATCAATCACTCAGCAGTCAATCACCCTTCAGTCAATCACCCGGCAGACAATTACCCTGCAGTCAATCACCCTGCAGTCAATGACTCTGCAGTCAATCACCCTGCAATCAATCACCCTGCAATCAATCACTCTGCAATCAATCACCCCACAATCAATCACTGCAATTACCTGCAGTCCATCACTCTGCAAACAATCACCCTGCAGTGAATCACCCTGAAATCAATCACCGTGCTGTCAATTTCTGTGCAAACTATCACCCTGCAATACTTGCAGTCAATCACTCTGCAATCAATTACTCTGCAATCAATCACCCTGCAATCAATCACGCTGCATTCACCCTGCAATCAAACACCGTGCTGTCAATCACCCTGATCAATCACTCTGCAGTCAATCACGCTGCAATAAATCACCCTGCAGTCAATCACTCTGCAGTCAATCACCCTGCAGTCAATCGCTCTGCAAACAATCAACCTGCAATCAATCACCCTGCTGACAATCACCCTGCAATCAATCACTCTGCAGTCAATCACTCTGCAATCAATCACCCTGCAGTCAATCACTCTGCTGACAATCACCCTGCAATCAATCACTCTGCAATCAATCACCCTGCAGTCAATCACTCTGCTGACAATCACCCTGCAATCAATCACTCAGCAGTCAATCACCCTTCAGTCAATCACCCGGCAGAAAATTACCCTGCAGTCAATCATCCTGCAGTCAATGACTCTGCAGTCAATCACCCTGCAATCAATCACCCTGCAATCAATCACTCTGCAATCAATCACCCTACAATCAATCACTGCAATTACCTGCAGTCAATCACGCTGCAGTCAATTACCCTGCAATCAATCACCCTGCAATCAATCATTCAGCAGTCAATCGCCCTGTGGTCAATCACCCTGCGGTCAATTACCCTGCAGTAAATCACCCTGCAGTCAATCACCCTGCAATCAATCACAATGCAGTCAATCACCCTGCAGTCAATCACCCTGCAAACAAACACCGTGCTGTCAATCACATTGCAGTCAATCACTCTGCAGTCAATCACCCTGCAATCAATCACACTGCAGTCAATCACTCTGCAATCAATCACCCTGCAGTCAATCACCCTGCAGTCAATCACCCTGCAGTCAATCACCCTGCAATCAATCACCCTGCAGTCAATCACTCTGCAATCAATCACCCTGCAGTCAATCACCCTGCAGTCAATCACCCTGCAATCAATCACCCTGCAGTCAATCACTCTGCAATCATTCACCCTGCAGTCAAACACACTGCAAACAATCACCCTGCAATCAATCACCCTGCAGTCAATCACCCTGCAATCAATCACCCTGCAGTCAATCACCCTGCACTCAATCACCCTGCAGTCAATTACCCTGCAAACAATCACCATGCAGTCAATTTCTGTGCAAACTATCACCCTGCAATTACCTGCAGTCAATCACTCTGCAATCGATCACCCTGCAGTCAATCACTCTGCAATCAATCACCCTGCAATCAATCACCGTGCTGACAATGACCCTGCAGTCAATCACCCTGCAGTCAATCACCCTGCAATCAATCACCCTGCAGTCAATCACTCTGCAATCAATCACCCTGCAGTCAATCACCATGCAATCAATCACTCTGCAGTCAATCACCCTGCATTCAATCACCCTGCAGTCAAACACCCTGCAAACAATCACCGTGCAGTCAATTTCTGTGCAAACTATCACCCTGCAATTACGTGCAGTCAATCACTCTGCAATCGATCACTTTGCAATCAATCACCCTGCAATCAATCACCCTGCAGTCAATCACCATGCAATCAATCACTCTGCAGTCAATCACCCTGCATTCAATCACCCTGCAGTCAAACACCCTGCAAACAATCACCGTGCAGTCAATTTCTGTGCAAACTATCACCCTGCAATTACGTGCAGTCAATCACTCTGCAATCGATCACTTTGCAATCAATCACCCTGCAATCAATCACCCGGCAGTCAATCACCCTGCAGTAAATCACCCTGCAGACAAACACCCTGCAGTCAATCACCTTGCAATCAATCACCCTGCAGACAATCACCCTGCAGTCAATCACCCTGCAGTCAATCACTCTGCAAACTATCACCCTGCAATTACCTGCAGTCAATCACCCTGCAGACAATCACTCTGCAGTCAATCACCCTGCAATCAATCACCCTGCAGACAATCACCCTGCAGTCAATCACCCTGCAATCAATCACCCTGCAGTCAATCACTCTGCAATCATTCACCCTGCAGTCAAACACACTGCAAACAATCACCCTGCAATCAATCACCCTGCAGTCAATCACCCTGCAATCAATCACCCTGCAGTCAATCACCCTGCACTCAATCACCCTGCAGTCAATTACCCTGCAAACAATCACCATGCAGTCAATTTCTGTGCAAACTATCACCCTGCAATTATCTGCAGTCAATCACTCTGCAATCGATCACTTTGCAATCAATCACCCTGCAATCAATCACCCTGCAGTCAATAACCCTGCAGTAAATCACCCTGCAGACAAACACCCTGCAGTCAATCACCTTGCAATCAATCACCCTGCAGTCAATCACTCTGCAATCAATCACCCTGCAGACAATCACCCTGCAGTCAATCACCCTGCAGTCAATCACTCTGCAAACTATCACCCTGCAATTACCTGCAGTCAATCACTCTGCAATCGATCACTTTGCAATCAATCACCCTGCAATCAATCACCCTGCAGTCAATCACCCTGCAGACAATCACTCTGCAGTCAATCACCCTGCAATCAATCACCCTGCAGTCAATCACCCTGTAGTCAATCACCCTGCAAACAAACACCGTGCTGTCAATCACATTGCAGTCAATCACTCTGCAATCAATCCCCCTACAATCAATCACTATGCAATTACCTGCAATCAATCACTCTGCAATCAATCATACTGCAATCACCCTGCAATCAAACACCATGCAATCAATCACCCTGCAGTCAATCACTCTGCAGTCAATCACCGTGCTGACAATGACCCTGCAGTCAATCACCCTGCAGTCAATCACCCTGCAATCAATCACCCTGCAGTCAATCACTCTGCAATCAATCACCCTGCAGTCAAACACACTGCAAACAATCACCCTGCAATCAATCACCCTGCAGTCAATCACCATGCAATCAATCACTCTGCAGTCAATCACCCTGCACTCAATCACCCTGCAGTCAATCACCCTGCAAACAATCACCGTGCAGTCAATTTCTGTGCAAACTATCACCCTGCAATTACGTGCAGTCAATCACTCTGCAATCGATCACTTTGCAATCAATCACCCTGCAATCAATCACCCGGCAGTCAATCACCCTGCAGTAAATCACCCTGCAGACAAACACCCTGCAGTCAATCACCTTGCAATCAATCACCCTGCAGACAATCACCCTGCAGTCAATCACCCTGCAGTCAATCACTCTGCAAACTATCACCCTGCAATTACCTGCAGTCAATCACCCTGCAGACAATCACTCTGCAGTCAATCACCCTGCAATCAATCACCCTGCAGACAATCACCCTGCAGTCAATCACCCTGCAATCAATCACCCTGCAGTCAATCACCCTGCAGTCAATCACCCTGCAATCAATCACCCTGCAGTCAATCACCCTGCAATCAATCACCCTGCAGTCAATCACTCTGCAATCAATCACCCTGCAGTCAATCACCCTGCAGTCAATCACCCAACAATCAATCACCCTGCAGTCAATCACCCTGCAGTCAATCACCCTGCAATCAATCACCCTGCAGTCAATCACTCTGCAATCAATCACCCTGCAATCAATCACCCTGCAGTCAATCACCCTGCAGTCAATCACCCTGCAATCAATCACCCTGCAGTCAATCACCCTGCAGTCAATCACCCTGCAGTCAATCACGCTGCAAACAATCACCCTGTAGTCAATTTCTGTGCAAACTATCACCCTGCAATTACCTGCAGTCAATCACTCTGCAATCGATCACTTTGCAATCAATCACCCTGCAATCAATCACCCTGCAGTCAATCACCCTGCAGTAAATCACCCTGCAGACAAACACCCTGCAGTCAATCACCTTGCAATCAATCACCCTGCAGTCAATCACTCTGCAATCAATCACCCTGCAGACAATCACCCTGCAGTCAATCACCCTGCAGTCAATCACTCTGCAAACTATCACCCTGCAATTACCTGCAGTCAATCACTCTGCAATCGATCACTTTGCAATCAATCACCCTGCAATCAATCACCCTGCAGTCAATCACCCTGCAGACAATCACCCTGCAGTCAATCACCCTGCAATCAATCACCCTGCAGACAATCACCCTGCAGTCAATCACCCTGCAATCAATCACCCTGCAGTCAATCACCCTGCAGTCAATCACCCTGCAATCAATCACCCTGCAGTTAATCACTCTGCAGTCAATCACCCTGCAGTCAATCACTCTGCAATCAATCACTCTGTTGTCATTCACTCTGCAATGAATCACCCTGCAGACAATCACTCTGCAATCAATCACCCTACAATCAATCACCCTGCAGACAATCACTCTGCAGTCAATCACTCTGCAGTCAATCACTCAGCAATCAATCACTCTGCAACCAATAACTCTGCAGTCAATCAAACTGCATTCAATCACTCTGCAATCAATCACTCTGCAGTCAATCACTCTGCAATCAATCACCCTACAATCAATCACCCTGCAGACAATCACTCTGCAGTCAATCACTCTGCAGTCAATCACTCAGCAATCAATCACTCTGCAACCAATAACTCTGCAGTCAATCAAACTGCATTCAATCACTCTGCAATCAATCACTCTGCAGTCAATCACCCTGCAGTCAATAACTTTGCAATCAATCACCCTGCAGTCAATCACCCTGCAGTCAATCACTCTGCTATCAATCACCCTGCAGGCAATTACCCAGCAGACAATCACCCAGCAGACAATCACTCTGCAATCAATCACTCTGCTGTCAATCACTCTGCTGTCAATCACCCTGCAAGAAATCACCCAGCAGACAATCAATCTGCAATCAATCACGCTGCTGTCAATCACCCTGCAAACAATCACTCTGCAATCACTCACTCTGCAGTCAATCACTCTGCAGTCAAACATCCTGCATTCAATCACCCTGCAGTCAATCACTCTGCAGTCAAACATTCGGCAATTAATCACCCTGCAGTCAATCAACCGGCAATCAATCACTCTGATGTCAATCACTCTGCAATCAATCACCCTGCAGTCAATAACCCTGCAATCAATCACCCTGCAGTCAATCGCCCTGCAGTCAAAGACCCTGCAATTACCTGCAGTCAATCACTCTGCAGTCAATCACCCAGCAGACAATCACTCTGCAATCAATCACTCTGCTGACAATCACCCAGCAGACAATCACTCTGCAATCTATCACTCTGCAAAGAATCACTCTGCTGTCAATCACACTGCAATCAATCACTCTGCATTCATTCACTCTGCTGTCAATCACCCTGCAATCAATCACTCTGCAATCAATCACTCTGCTGTCACTCACCCTGCAATCAATCACCCTGCAATCAATCACGCTGCTGTCAATCACCCTGCAATCAATCACTCTGCAATCACTCACTCTGCAGTCAATCACTCTGCAGTCAAACATCCTGCATTCAATCACCCTGCAGTCAATCACTCTGCAGTCAAACACTCGGCAATTAATCACCCTGCAGTCAATCAACCGGCAATCAATCACTCTGATGTCAATCACTCTGCTGTCACTCACCCTGCAATCAATCATCCTGCAATCAATCACGCTGCTGTCAATCACCCTGCAAACAATCACTCTGCAATCACTCACTCTGCAATCAATCACTCTGCAGTCAATCACCCTGTAATCAATCACTCTGCAATCTATCACTCTGCTGTCAAACACTCTGCAATCAATCACCCTGCAGTCAATAACCCTGCAATCAATCACCCTGCAGTCAATCGCCCTGCAGTCAAAGACTCTGCAATTACCTGCAGTCAATCACTCTGCACTCAATCACCCAGCAGACAATCACTCTGCAATCAATCACTCTGCTGACAATCACCCAGCAGACAATCACTCTGCAATCAATAATTCGGCTGTCAATCACTCTGCAATCTATCACTCTGCAAAGAATCACTCTGCTGTCAATCACACTGCAATCAATCACTCTGCAATCAATCACTCTTCAGTCAATCACTCTGCAATCAAACACCCTGCAGTCAATAACCCTGCAGTCTGTAGCGTTGCAGTCAATCACTCCGCAATCAATCACTCTGCAATCTATCACTCTGCTGTCAATCACCCTGCAATCAATCAAACTGCATTCAATCACTCTTTTATCAATCACCCTGCAGACAATCACCCAGCCAACAATCACTCTGCAATCAATCACTCTGCTGTCAATCACCCTGTAATCAATCACTCTGCAATCTATCACTCTGCTGTCAAACACTCTGCTGTCAATCACCCAGCAGTCAATCATCCAGCAGACAATCACTCTGCAATCAATCACTCTACCGTCAAGCACCGTGCAATCAATCACTCTGCAATCAATCACTCTGCTGTCAATCACCCTGAAATCGATCACCCTGCTGTCAATCACACTGCAGTCAATAACTCAGCAATCAATCAGCCTACAATCAATCACCCTGCAGTCAATCACTCTGCAGTCAAACAGTCTGCAATCAATCACCCTGCAGTCAATCAACCGGCAATCAATCACTCTAATGTCAATCACTCTGCAGTCAATCACTCTGCAGTCAAACATCCTGCAGTCAATCACCCTGCAATCAATCAGCCTACAATCAATCACCCTGCAGTCAATCACTCTGCAGTCAAACAGTCTGCAATCAATCACCCTGCAGTCAATCACTCTGCAGTCAAACAGTCTGCAATCAATCACCCTGCTGTCAATCAACCGGCAATCAATCACTCTCATGTCAATCACTCTGCAGTCAAACACCCTGCAGTCAATCACCCTGCAATCAATCAGCCTACAATCAATCACCCTGCAGTCAATCACTCTGCAGTCAAACAGTCTGCAATCAATCACCCTGCAGTCAATCACTCTGCAGTCAAACAGTCTGCAATCAATCACCCTGCTGTCAATCAACCGGCAATCAATCACTCTAATGTCAATCACTCTGCAATCAATCACCTTGCAGTCAATAATCCTGCAATCAATCACTCTGCAGTCAATCACCCTGCAGTCAATCACTCTGCAGTCAATCACCCTGCAAGCAATCACCCTGCAGACAATCACTCTGCAATCAATCACTCTGCAGTCAATCACCTTGCAGTGTATCAAACTGCAGTCAATCACCTTGCAGTCAATCACACTGCAGACAAACACTCTGCAGTCAATCACCCTGCAATCTATCACTCTGCAATCATTCACGCTGCTGTCAATCAGCCTGCAATCAATCACTCTCCAGTCAATCACTCTGCAGTCAATAACTCAGCAATCAATCAGCCTACAATCAATCACCCTGCAGTCAATCACTCTGCAGTCAAACAGTCTGCAATCAATCACCCTGCAGTCAATCAACCGGCAATCAATCACTCTAATGTCAATCACTCTGCAATCAATCACCCTGCAGTCAATAATCCTGCAATCAATCACTCTGCAGTCAATCACCCTGCAATCTATCACTCTGCAATCATTCACGCTGCTGTCAATCACCCTGCAATCAATCACTCTCCAGTCAATCACTCTGCAGTCAATCACTCTGCAGTCAAACATCCTGCAGTCAATCACCCTGCAATCAATCAGCCAACAATCAATCAATCTGCAGTCAATCACTCTGCAGTCAAACAGTCTGCAATCAATCACCCTGCAGTCAATCACTCTGCAGTCAAACAGTCTGCAATCAATCACCCTGCAGTCAATCAGCCTGCAATCAATCACTCTGCAGTCAATCACTCTGCAATCAATCACCTTGCAGTCAATAATCCTGCAATCAATCACTCTGCAGTCAATCACCCTGCAGTCAATCACTCTGCAGTCAATCACCCTGCAAGCAATCACCCTGCAGACAATCACTCTGCAATCAATCACTCTGCAGTCAATCACCTTGCAGTGCATCAAACTGCAGTCAATCACCTTGCAGTCAATCACACTGCAGACAATCACTCTGCAGTCAATCATCCTGCAATCAATCACTCTGCTGTCAATCACCCTGCAATTAATCACTCTGCAATCAATCACTATGCAGTCAATCACTCTGCAATCAATCACCCTACAATCAATCACCCTGCAGACAATCACTCTGCAGTCAATCACCCTGCAATCAATCACTCTGCAGTCAATCACCCTGCAATCAATCACTATGCAGTCAATCACTCTGCAGACAATCACTCTGCAGTCAATCACCCTGCAGTGAATCACCTTGCAGTCAATCACCCTGCAGACAATCACTCTGAAGTCAATCACCCTGCAATCAATCACTCTGCAGTCAATCACCCTGCAATCAATCACTCTGCAATCAATCACCCTGCAGTCAATCACCCAGCATATAATCACTCTGCAATCATTCACTCTGCTGTCAATCACCCTGCAATCAATCACTCTGCAATCAATCACTCTGCTGTCACTCACCCTGCAATCAATCACCCTGCAATCAATCACGCTGCTGTCAATCACCCTGCAATCAATCACTCTGCAATCACTCACTCTGCAGTCAATCACTCTGCAGTCAAACATCCTGCATTCAATCACCCTGCAGTCAATCACTCTGCAGTCAAACACTCGGCAATTAATCACCCTGCAGTCAATCAACCGGCAATCAATCACTCTGATGTCAATCACTCTGCTGTCACTCACCCTGCAATCAATCATCCTGCAATCAATCACGCTGCTGTCAATCACCCTGCAAACAATCACTCTGCAATCACTCACTCTGCAGTCAATCACTCTGCAGTCAAACAGTCTGCAATCAATCACCCTGCTGTCAATCAACCGGCAATCAATCACTCTAATGTCAATCACTCTGCAATCAATCACCTTGCAGTCAATAATCCTGCAATCAATCACTCTGCAGTCAATCACCCTGCAGTCAATCACTCTGCAGTCAATCACCCTGCAAGCAATCACCCTGCAGACAATCACTCTGCAATCAATCACTCTGCAGTCAATCACCTTGCAGTGTATCAAACTGCAGTCAATCACCTTGCAGTCAATCACACTGCAGACAAACACTCTGCAGTCAATCACCCTGCAATCTATCACTCTGCAATCATTCACGCTGCTGTCAATCACCCTGCAATCAATCACTCTCCAGTCAATCACTCTGCAGTCAATAACTCAGCAATCAATCAGCCTACAATCAATCACCCTGCAGTCAATCACTCTGCAGTCAAACAGTCTGCAATCAATCACCCTGCAGTCAATCAACCGGCAATCAATCACTCTAATGTCAATCACTCTGCAATCAATCACCCTGCAGTCAATAATCCTGCAATCAATCACTCTGCAGTCAATCACCCTGCAATCTATCACTCTGCAATCATTCACGCTGCTGTCAATCACCCTGCAATCAATCACTCTCCAGTCAATCACTCTGCAGTCAATCACTCTGCAGTCAAACATCCTGCAGTCAATCACCCTGCAATCAATCAGCCAACAATCAATCAATCTGCAGTCAATCACTCTGCAGTCAAACAGTCTGCAATCAATCACCCTGCAGTCAATCAGCCTGCAATCAATCACTCTGCAGTCAATCACTCTGCAATCAATCACCTTGCAGTCAATAATCCTGCAATCAATCACTCTGCAGTCAATCACCCTGCAGTCAATCACTCTGCAGTCAATCACCCTGCAAGCAATCACCCTGCAGACAATCACTCTGCAATCAATCACTCTGCAGTCAATCACCTTGCAGTGCATCAAACTGCAGTCAATCACCTTGCAGTCAATCACACTGCAGACAATCACTCTGCAGTCAATCATCCTGCAATCAATCACTCTGCTGTCAATCACCCTGCAATTAATCACTCTGCAATCAATCACTATGCAGTCAATCACTCTGCAATCAATCACCCTACAATCAATCACCCTGCAGACAATCACTCTGCAGTCAATCACCCTGCAATCAATCACTCTGCAGTCAATCACCCTGCAATCAATCACTATGCAGTCAATCACTCTGCAGACAATCACTCTGCAGTCAATCACCCTGCAGTGAATCACCTTGCAGTCAATCACCCTGCAGACAATCACTCTGAAGTCAATCACCCTGCAATCAATCACTCTGCAGTCAATCACCCTGCAATCAATCACTCTGCAATCAATCACCCTGCAGTCAATCACCCAGCATATAATCACTCTGCAATCATTCACTCTGCTGTCAATCACCCTGCAATCAATCACTCTGCAATCAATCACTCTGCTGTCACTCACCCTGCAATCAATCACCCTGCAATCAATCACGCTGCTGTCAATCACCCTGCAATCAATCACTCTGCAATCACTCACTCTGCAGTCAATCACTCTGCAGTCAAACATCCTGCATTCAATCACCCTGCAGTCAATCACTCTGCAGTCAAACACTCGGCAATTAATCACCCTGCAGTCAATCAACCGGCAATCAATCACTCTGATGTCAATCACTCTGCTGTCACTCACCCTGCAATCAATCATCCTGCAATCAATCACGCTGCTGTCAATCACCCTGCAAACAATCACTCTGCAATCACTCACTCTGCAGTCAATCACTCTGCAGTCAAACAGTCTGCAATCAATCACCCTGCTGTCAATCAACCGGCAATCAATCACTCTAATGTCAATCACTCTGCAATCAATCACCTTGCAGTCAATAATCCTGCAATCAATCACTCTGCAGTCAATCACCCTGCAGTCAATCACTCTGCAGTCAATCACCCTGCAAGCAATCACCCTGCAGACAATCACTCTGCAATCAATCACTCTGCAGTCAATCACCTTGCAGTGTATCAAACTGCAGTCAATCACCTTGCAGTCAATCACACTGCAGACAAACACTCTGCAGTCAATCACCCTGCAATCTATCACTCTGCAATCATTCACGCTGCTGTCAATCACCCTGCAATCAATCACTCTCCAGTCAATCACTCTGCAGTCAATAACTCAGCAATCAATCAGCCTACAATCAATCACCCTGCAGTCAATCACTCTGCAGTCAAACAGTCTGCAATCAATCACCCTGCAGTCAATCAACCGGCAATCAATCACTCTAATGTCAATCACTCTGCAATCAATCACCCTGCAGTCAATAATCCTGCAATCAATCACTCTGCAGTCAATCACCCTGCAATCTATCACTCTGCAATCATTCACGCTGCTGTCAATCACCCTGCAATCAATCACTCTCCAGTCAATCACTCTGCAGTCAATCACTCTGCAGTCAAACATCCTGCAGTCAATCACCCTGCAATCAATCAGCCAACAATCAATCAATCTGCAGTCAATCACTCTGCAGTCAAACAGTCTGCAATCAATCACCCTGCAGTCAATCACTCTGCAGTCAAACAGTCTGCAATCAATCACCCTGCAGTCAATCAGCCTGCAATCAATCACTCTGCAGTCAATCACTCTGCAATCAATCACCTTGCAGTCAATAATCCTGCAATCAATCACTCTGCAGTCAATCACCCTGCAGTCAATCACTCTGCAGTCAATCACCCTGCAAGCAATCACCCTGCAGACAATCACTCTGCAATCAATCACTCTGCAGTCAATCACCTTGCAGTGCATCAAACTGCAGTCAATCACCTTGCAGTCAATCACACTGCAGACAATCACTCTGCAGTCAATCATCCTGCAATCAATCACTCTGCTGTCAATCACCCTGCAATTAATCACTCTGCAATCAATCACTATGCAGTCAATCACTCTGCAATCAATCACCCTACAATCAATCACCCTGCAGACAATCACTCTGCAGTCAATCACCCTGCAATCAATCACTCTGCAGTCAATCACCCTGCAATCAATCACTATGCAGTCAATCACTCTGCAGACAATCACTCTGCAGTCAATCACCCTGCAGTGAATCACCTTGCAGTCAATCACCCTGCAGACAATCACTCTGAAGTCAATCACCCTGCAATCAATCACTCTGCAGTCAATCACCCTGCAATCAATCACTCTGCAATCAATCACCCTGCAGTCAATCACCCAGCATATAATCACTCTGCAATCATTCACTCTGCTGTCAATCACCCTGCAATCAATCACTCTGCAATCAATCACTCTGCTGTCACTCACCCTGCAATCAATCACCCTGCAATCAATCACGCTGCTGTCAATCACCCTGCAATCAATCACTCTGCAATCACTCACTCTGCAGTCAATCACTCTGCAGTCAAACATCCTGCATTCAATCACCCTGCAGTCAATCACTCTGCAGTCAAACACTCGGCAATTAATCACCCTGCAGTCAATCAACCGGCAATCAATCACTCTGATGTCAATCACTCTGCTGTCACTCACCCTGCAATCAATCATCCTGCAATCAATCACGCTGCTGTCAATCACCCTGCAAACAATCACTCTGCAATCACTCACTCTGCAGTCAATCACTCTGCAGTCAAACATCCTGCATTCAATCACCCTGCAGTCAATCACTCTGCAGTCAAACACTCGGCAATTAATCACCCTGCAGTCAATCAACCGGCAATCAATCACTCTGATGTCAATCACTCTGCAATCAATCACCCTGCAGTCAATAACCCTGCAATCAATCACCCTGCAGTCAATCACCCTGCAGTCAAAGACCCTGCAATTACCTGCAGTCAATCACTCTGCAGTCAATCACCCAGCAGACTATCACTCTGCAATCAATCACTCTGCTGACAATCACCCAGCAGACAATCACTCTGCAATCTATCACTCTGCAAAGAATCACTCTGCTGTCAATCACACTGCAATCAATCACTCTGCATTCATTCACTCTTCAGTCAATCACTCTGCAATCAAACACCCTGCAGTCAATAACCCTGCAGTCTGTAGCGTTGCAGTCAATCACTCCGCAATCAATCACTCTGCAATCAATCACTCTGCTGTCAATCACCCTGCAATCAATCAAACTGCATTCAATCACTCTGCTATCAATCACCCTGCAGACAATCACCCTGCAATCAATCACTCTGCAATCAATCACTCTGCAGTCAATCACCCTGTAATCAATCACTCTGCAATCTATCACTCTGCTGTCAAACACTCTGCAATCAATCACCCTGCAGTCAATATCCCTGCAATCAATCACCCTGCAGTCAATCGCCCTGCAGTCAAAGACTCTGCAATTACCTGCAGTCAATCACTCTGCAGTCAATCACCCAGCAGACAATCACTCTGCAATCAATCACTCTGCTGACAATCACCCAGCAGACAATCACTCTGCAATCAATAATTCGGCTGTCAATCACTCTGCAATCTATCACTCTGCAAAGAATCACTCTGCTGTCTATCACCCTGCAATCAATCACTCTGCAATCAATCACTCTTCAGTCAATCACTCTGCAATCAAACACCCTGCAGTCAATAACCCAGCAGTCTGTAGCGTTGCAGTCAATCACTCCGCAATCAATCACTCTGCAATCTATCACTCTGCTGTCAATCACCCTGCAATCAATCAAACTGCATTCAATCACTCTGCTATCAATCACCCTGCAGACAATCACCCAGCCAACAATCACTCTGCAATCAATCACTCTGCTGTCAATCACCCTGTAATCAATCACTCTGCAATCTAGCACTCTGCTGTCAAACACTCTGCTGTCAATCACCCAGCAGTCAATCATCCAGCAGACAATCACTCTGCAATCAATCACTCTACCGTCAATCACCGTGCAATCAATCACTCTGCAATCAATCACTCTGCTGTCAATCACCCTGAAATCGATCACCCTGCTGTCAATCACACTGCAGTCAATCACCCTGCAGTCAATCACCCAGCAGACAATCACTCTGCAATCAATAATTCTGCTGTCAATCACCCTGCAATCTATCACTCTGCAATCATTCACGCTGCTGTCAATCACCCTGCAATCAATCACTCTCCAGTCAATCACTCTGCAGTCAATAACTCAGCAATCAATCAGCCTACAATCAATCACCCTGCAGTCAATCACTCTGCAGTCAAACAGTCTGCAATCAATCACCCTGCAGTCAATCAACCGGCAATCAATCACTCTAATGTCAATCACTCTGCAGTCAATCACTCTGCAGTCAAACATCCTGCAGTCAATCACCCTGCAATCAATCAGCCTACAATCAATCACCTTGCAGTCAATCACTCTGCAGTCAAACAGTCTGCAATCAATCACCCTGCAGTCAATCACTCTGCAGTCAAACAGTCTGCAATCAATCACCCTGCTGTCAATCAACCGGCAATCAATCACTCTAATGTCAATCACTCTGCAATCAATCACCTTGCAGTCAATAATCCTGCAATCAATCACTCTGCAGTCAATCACCCTGCAGTCAATCACTCTGCAGTCAATCACCCTGCAAGCAATCACCCTGCAGACAATCACTCTGCAATCAATCACTCTGCAGTCAATCACCTTGCAGTGTATCAAACTGCAGTCAATCACCTTGCAGTCAATCACACTGCAGACAAACACTCTGCAGTCAATCACCCTGCAATCAATCACTCTGCAATCAATCACTATGCAGTCAGAACCCTGCAGTCAATCACTCTGCAATCAATCACTCTGCAGTCAATCACCCTGCAGTCAATCACTCTGCAGTCAATCACCCTGCAAGCAATCACCCTGCAGACAATCACTCTGCAATCAATCACTCTGCAGTCAATCACCTTGCAGTGTATCAAACTGCAGTCAATCACACTGCAGACAAACACTGTGCAGTCAATCACCCAGCAATCAATCACTCTGCTGTCAATCACCCTGCAATCAATCACTCTGCCATCAATCACTATGCAGTCAATCACTCTGCAATCAATCACTCTGCAATCATTCACTCTGCTGTCAATCACCCTGCAATCAATCACTCTGCAATCAATCACTCTGCTGTCACTCACCCTGCAATCAATCACCCTGCAGACAATCACTCTGCAGTCAATCACTCTGCAATCAGTCACTCTGCAATCAATCACTATGCAGTCAATCACTCTGCAGACAATCACTCTGCAGTCAATTACCCTGCAGTGAATCACCTTGCAGTCAATCACCCTGCAGACAATCACTCTGAAGTCAATCACCCTGCAATCAATCACTCTGCAGTCAATCACCCTGCAATCAATCACTCTGCAATCAATCACACTGCAGTCAATCACCCAGCAAACAATCACTCTGCAATCATTCACTCTGCCTTCAATCACCCTGCAATCAATCACTCTGCAATCAATCACTCTGCTGTCACTCACCCTGCAATCAATCACCCTGCAATCAATCACGCTGCTGTCAATCACCCTGCAATCAATCACTCTGCAATCACTCACTCTGCAGTCAATCACTCTGCAGTCAAACATCCTGCATTCAATCACCCTGCAGTCAATCACTCAGCAGTCAAACACTCGGCAATTAATCACCCTGCAGTCAATCAACCGGCAATCAATCACTCTGATGTCAATCACTCTGCTGTCACTCACCCTGCAATCAATCACCCTGCAATCAATCACGCTGATGTCAATCACCCTGCAATCAATCACTCTGCAATCACTCACTCTGCAGTCAATCACCCTGCAGTGAATCAACTTGGAGTCAATCACCCTGCAGACAATCACTCTGAAGTCAATCACCCTGCAATCAATCACTCTGCAGTCAATCAACCGGCAAACAATCACTCTGATGTCAATCACTCTGCTGTCACTCACCCTGCAATCAATCACCCTGCAATCAATCACGCTGCTGTCAATCACCCTGCAATCAATCACTCTGCAATCACTCACTCTGCAGTCAATCACTCTGCAGTCAAACATCCCGCATTCAATCACCCTGCAGTCAATCACTCTGCAGTCAAACACTCGGCAATGAATCACCCTGCAGTCAATCAACCGGCAATCAATCACTCTGATGTCAATCACTCTGCAATCAATCACCCTGCAGTCAATAACCCTGCAATCAATCACCCTGCAGTCAATCGCCCTGCAGTCAAAGACTCTGCAATTACCTGCAGTCAATCACTCTGCTGTCAATCACCCTGAAATCGATCACCCTGCTGTCAATCACACTGCAGTCAATCACCCTGCAGTCAATCACCCAGCAGACAATCACTCTGCAATCAATAATTCTGCTGTCAATCACCCTGCAATCTATCACTCTGCAATCATTCACGCTGCTGTCAATCACCCTGCAATCAATCACTCTCCAGTCAATCACTCTGCAGTCAATAACTCAGCAATCAATCAGCCTACAATCAATCACCCTGCAGTCAATCACTCTGCAGTCAAACAGTCTGCAATCAATCACCCTGCAGTCAATCAACCGGCAATCAATCACTCTAATGTCAATCACTCTGCAGTCAATCACTCTGCAGTCAAACATCCTGCAGTCAATCACCCTGCAATCAATCAGCCTACAATCAATCACCTTGCAGTCAATCACTCTGCAGTCAAACAGTCTGCAATCAATCACCCTGCAGTCAATCACTCTGCAGTCAAACAGTCTGCAATCAATCACCCTGCTGTCAATCAACCGGCAATCAATCACTCTAATGTCAATCACTCTGCAATCAATCACCTTGCAGTCAATAATCCTGCAATCAATCACTCTGCAGTCAATCACCCTGCAGTCAATCACTCTGCAGTCAATCACCCTGCAAGCAATCACCCTGCAGACAATCACTCTGCAATCAATCACTCTGCAGTCAATCACCTTGCAGTGTATCAAACTACAGTCAATCACCTTGCAGTCAATCACACTGCAGACAAACACTCTGCAGTCAATCACCCTGCAATCAATCACTCTGCAATCAATCACTATGCAGTCAGAACCCTGCAGTCAATCACTCTGCAATCAATCACTCTGCAGTCAATCACCCTGCAGTCAATCACTCTGCAGTCAATCACCCTGCAAGCAATCACCCTGCAGACAATCACTCTGCAATCAATCACTCTGCAGTCAATCACCTTGCAGTGTATCAAACTGCAGTCAATCACACTGCAGACAAACACTGTGCAGTCAATCACCCAGCAATCAATCACTCTGCTGTCAATCACCCTGCAATCAATCACTCTGCCATCAATCACTATGCAGTCAATCACTCTGCAATCAATCACTCTGCAATCATTCACTCTGCTGTCAATCACCCTGCAATCAATCACTCTGCAATCAATCACTCTGCTGTCACTCACCCTGCAATCAATCACCCTGCAGACAATCACTCTGCAGTCAATCACTCTGCAATCAGTCACTCTGCAATCAATCACTATGCAGTCAATCACTCTGCAGACAATCACTCTGCAGTCAATTACCCTGCAGTGAATCACCTTGCAGTCAATCACCCTGCAGACAATCACTCTGAAGTCAATCACCCTGCAATCAATCACTCTGCAGTCAATCACCCTGCAATCAATCACTCTGCAATCAATCACACTGCAGTCAATCACCCAGCAAACAATCACTCTGCAATCATTCACTCTGCCTTCAATCACCCTGCAATCAATCACTCTGCAATCAATCACTCTGCTGTCACTCACCCTGCAATCAATCACCCTGCAATCAATCACGCTGCTGTCAATCACCCTGCAATCAATCACTCTGCAATCACTCACTCTGCAGTCAATCACTCTGCAGTCAAACATCCTGCATTCAATCACCCTGCAGTCAATCACTCAGCAGTCAAACACTCGGCAATTAATCACCCTGCAGTCAATCAACCGGCAATCAATCACTCTGATGTCAATCACTCTGCTGTCACTCACCCTGCAATCAATCACCCTGCAATCAATCACGCTGATGTCAATCACCCTGCAATCAATCACTCTGCAATCACTCACTCTGCAGTCAATCACCCTGCAGTGAATCAACTTGGAGTCAATCACCCTGCAGACAATCACTCTGAAGTCAATCACCCTGCAATCAATCACTCTGCAGTCAATCAACCGGCAAACAATCACTCTGATGTCAATCACTCTGCTGTCACTCACCCTGCAATCAATCACCCTGCAATCAATCACGCTGCTGTCAATCACCCTGCAATCAATCACTCTGCAATCACTCACTCTGCAGTCAATCACTCTGCAGTCAAACATCCCGCATTCAATCACCCTGCAGTCAATCACTCTGCAGTCAAACACTCGGCAATGAATCACCCTGCAGTCAATCAACCGGCAATCAATCACTCTGATGTCAATCACTCTGCAATCAATCACCCTGCAGTCAATAACCCTGCAATCAATCACCCTGCAGTCAATCGCCCTGCAGTCAAAGACTCTGCAATTACCTGCAGTCAATCACTCTGCACTCAATCACCCAGCAGACAATCACTCTGCAATCAATCACTCTGCTGACAATCACCCAGCAGACAATCACTCTGCAATCAATAATTCGGCTGTCAATCACTCTGCAATCTATCACTCTGCAAAGAATCACTCTGCTGTCAATCACACTGCAATCAATCACTCTGCAATCATTCACTCTTCAGTCAATCACTCTGCAATCAAACACCCTGCAGTCAATAACCCTGCAGTCTGTAGCTTTGCAGTCAATCACTCCGCAATCAATCACTCTGCAATCAATCACTCTGCTGTCAATCACCCTGCAATCAATCAAACTGCATTCAATCACTCTGCTATCAATCACCCTGCAGCCAATCACCCTGCAATCATTCACTCTGCAATCAATCATTCTGCAGTCAAACACTCTGCAATCAAACACCCTGCAGTCAATAACCCTGCAGTCAATTGCGTTGCAGTCAATCACTCCGCAATCAATCACTCTGCAATCAATCACTCTGATGTCAATCACCCTGCAATCAAACAGCCTGCAATCAATCACTCTACCGTCAATCACCGTGCAATCAATCACTCTGCAATCAATCACTCTGCTGTCAATCACCCTGCAATCGATCACCCTGCAGTCAATCACTCTGCTATCAATCACACTGCAGTTAATCACACAGCAGACAATCACTCTGCAATCAATCACCCTGCAGTCAATCACCCAGCATACAATCACTCTGCAATCAATCACTCTGCTGTCAATCACCCTGCAATCAATCACTCTGCTATCAATCACTCTGCTGTCACTCACCCTGCAATCAATCACCCTGCAATCAGTCACGCTGCTGTCAATCACCCTGCAATCAATCACTCTGCAATCACTCACTCTGCAGTCAATCACTCTGCAGTCAAACATCCTGCATTCAATCACCCTGCAGTCAATCACTCTGCAGTCAAACACTCGGCAATTAATCACCCTGCAGTCAATCAAGCGGCAATCAATCACACTGATGTCAAACACTTTGCAATCAAACACCCTGCAGTCAATAAACCTGCAGTCAATTGCGTTGCAGTCAATCACTCCGCAATCAATCACTCTGCAATCAATCACTCAGCTGTCAATCACCCTGCAATCAAACAGCCTGCAGTCAATCACTCTGCTATCAATCACACTGCAGTCAATCACCCTGCAGTCAATCACCCAGCAGACAATCACTCTGCAATCAATCACCCTGCAGTCAATCACCCAGCATACAATCACTCTGCAATCAATCACTCTGCTGTCAATCACCCTGCAATCAATCACTCTGCAATCAATCACTCTGCTGTCACTCTCCCTGCAATCAATCACTCTGCAATCACTCACTCTGCAGTCAATCACTCTGCAGTCAAACATCCTGCATTCAATCACCCTGCAGTCAATCACCCTGCAATCAATCACTCTGCAATCAATCACTCTGCTGTCACTCACCCTGCAATCAATCACCCTGCAATCAATCACGCTGCTGTCAATCACCCTGCAATCAATCACTCTGCAATCACTCACTCTGCAGTCAATCACTCTGCAGTCAAATATCCTGCATTCAATCACCCTGCAGTCAATCACTCTGCAGTCAAACACTCGGCAATTAATCACCCTGCAGTCAATCAACTGGCAATCAATCACTCTGATGTCAATCACTCTGCAATCAATCACCCTGCAGTCAATAACCCTGCAATCAATCACCCTGCAGTCAATCGCCCTGCAGTCAAAGACCCTGCAATTACCTGCAGTCAATCACTCTGCAGTCAATCACCCAGCAGACAATCACTCTGCAATCAATCACTCTGCTGACAATCACCCAGCAGACAATCACTCTGCAATCAATAATTCGGCTCTCAATCACTCTGCAATCTATCACTCTGCAAATAATCACTCTGCTGTCAATCACCCTGCAATCAATCACTCTGCAATCAATCACTCTTCAGTCAATCACTCTGCAATCTATCACTCTGCTGTCAATCACCCTGCAATCAATCAAACTGCATTCAATCACTCTGCTATCAATCACCCTGCTGACAATCACCCAGCCAACAATCACTCTGCAATCAATCACTCTGCTGTCAATCACCCTGTAATCAATCACTCTGCAATCTATCACTCTGCTGTCAAACACTCTGCTGTCAGTCACCCAGCAGTCAATCATCCAGCAGACAATCACTCTGCAATCAATCACTCTACCGTCAATCACCGTGCAATCAATCACTCTGCAATCAATCACTCTGCTGTCAATCACACTGCAATCGATCACCCTGCTGTCAATCACACTGCAGTCAATCACCCTACAGTCAATCACCCAGCAGACAATCACTCTGCAATCAATAATTCTGCTGTCAATCACCCTGCAATCTATCACTCTGCAATCAATCACCCTGCAGTCAATCAACCGGCAATCAATCACTCTAATGTCAATCACTCTGCAATCAATCACCCTGCAGTCAATAATCCTGCAATCAATCACTCTGCAGTCAATCACCCTGCAATCTATCACTCTGCAATCAATCACGCTGCTGTCAATCACCCCGCAATCAATCACTCTCCAGTCAATCACTCTGCAGACAATCACTCTGCAGTCAAACATCCTGCAGTCAATCACCCTGCAATCAATCAGCCTACAATCAATCACCCTGCAGTCAATCATTCTGCAGTCAAACAGTCTGCAATCAATCACCCTGCAGTCAATCACTCTGCAGTCAAACAGTCTGCAATCAATCACCCTGCAGTCAATCAACCGGCAATCAATCACTCTAATGTCAATCACTCTGCAATCAATCACCTTGCAGTCAATAATCCTGCAATCAATCACTCTGCAGTCAATCACCCTGCAGTCAATCACTCTGCAGTCAATCACCCTGCAAGCAATCACCCTGCAGACAATCACTCTGCAATCAATCACTCTGCAGTCAATCACCTTGCAGTGTATCAAACTGCAGTCAATCACCTTGCAGTCAATCACACTGCAGTCAATCACCCAGCAGACAATCACTCTGCAATCAATAATTCTGCTGTCAATCACCCTGCAATCTATCACTCTGCAATCAATCACCCTGCAGTCAATCAACCGGCAATCAATCACTCTAATGTCAATCACTCTGCAATCAATCACCCTGCAGTCAATAATCCTGCAATCAATCACTCTGCAGTCAATCACCCTGCAATCTATCACTCTGCAATCATTCACGCTGCTGTCAATCACCCTGCAATCAATCACTCTCCAGTCAATCACTCTGCAGACAATCACTCTGCAGTCAAACATCCTGCAGTCAATCACCCTGCAATCAATCAGCCTACAATCAATCACCCTGCAGTCAATCATTCTGCAGTCAAACAGTCTGCAATCAATCACCCTGCAGTCAATCACTCTGCAGTCAAACAGTCTGCAATCAATCACCCTGCAGTCAATCAACCGGCAATCAATCACTCTAATGTCAATCACTCTGCAATCAATCACCTTGCAGTCAATAATCCTGCAATCAATCACTCTGCAGTCAATCACCCTGCAGTCAATCACTCTGCAGTCAATCACTCTGCAGTCAATCACCTTGCAGTGTATCAAACTGCAGTCAATCACCTTGCAGTCAATCACACTGCAGACAATCACTCTGCAGTCAATCACCCTGCAATCAATCACTCTGCTGTCAATCACCCTGCAATCAATCACTCTGCAATCAATCACTATGCAGTTAATCACTCTGCAATCAAACACCCTGCAGTCACAACCCTGCAGTCAATCACTCTGCAATCAATCACTCTGCAGTCAATCACTCTGCAATCAATCACCCTACAATCAATCACCCTGCAGACAATCACTCTGCAGTCAATCACCCTGCAATCAATCACTCTGCAGTCAATCACCCTGCAATCAATCACTCTGCAATCAATCACTATGCAGTCAATCACTCTGCAGTCAATCACTCTGCAGTCAATCACCCTGCAGTGAATCACCTTGCAGTCAATCACCCTGCAGACAATCACTCTGAAGTCAATCACCCTGCAATCAATCACTCTGCAGTCAATCACTCTGCAATCAATCACCCTGCAGTCAATCACCCAGCATACAATCACTCTGCAATCATTCACTCTGCTGTCAATAACCCTGCAATCAATCACTCTGCAATCAATCACTCTGCTGTTACTCACCCTGCAATCAATCACCCGGCAATCAATCACGCTGCTGTCAATCATCCTGCAATCAATCACTCTGCAATCACTCACTCTGCAGTCAATCACTCTGCAGTCAAACATCCTGCATTCAATCACCCTGCAGTCAATCACTCAGCAGTCAAACACTCGGCAATTAATCACCCTGCAGTCAATCAACCGGCAATCAATCACTCTGATGTCAATCACTCTGCTGTCACTCACCCTGCAATCAATCACCCTGCAATCAATCACGCTGCTGTCAATCACCCTGCAATCAATCACTCTGCAATCACTCACTCTGCAGTCAATCACCCTGCAGTGAATCAACTTGCAGTCAATCACCCTGCAGACAATCACTCTGAAGTCAATCACCCTGCAATCAATCACTCTGCAGTCAATCACCCAGCATACAATCACTCTGCAATCATTCACTCTGCTGTCAATCACCCTGCAATCAATCACTCTGCAATCAATCACTCTGCTGTCACTCACCCTACAATCAATCACCCTGCAATCAATCACGCTGCTGTCAATCACCCTGCAATCAATCACTTTGCAATCACTCACTCTGCAGTCAATCACTCTGCAGTCAAACATCCTGCATTCAATCACCCTGCAGTCAATCACTCTGCAGTCAAACACTCGGCAATTAATCACCCTGCAGTCAATCAACCGGCAAACAATCACTCTGATGTCAATCACTCTGCTGTCACTCACCCTGCAATCAATCACCCTGCAATCAATCACGCTGCTGTCAATCACCCTGCAATCAATCACTCTGCAATCACTCACTCTGCAGTCAATCACTCTGCAGTCAAACATCCCGCATTCAATCACCCTGCAGTCAATCACTCTGCAGTCAAACACTCGGCAATGAATCACCCTGCAGTCAATCAACCGGCAATCAATCACTCTGATGTCAATCACTCTGCAATCAATCACCCTGCAGTCAATAACCCTGCAATCAATCACCCTGCAGTCAATCGCCCTGCAGTCAAAGACTCTGCAATTACCTGCAGTCAATCACTCTGCACTCAATCACCCAGCAGACAATCACTCTGCAATCAATCACTCTGCTGACAATCACCCAGCAGACAATCACTCTGCAATCAATAATTCGGCTGTCAATCACTCTGCAATCTATCACTCTGCAAAGAATCACTCTGCTGTCAATCACACTGCAATCAATCACTCTGCAATCATTCACTCTTCAGTCAATCACTCTGCAATCAAACACCCTGCAGTCAATAACCCTGCAGTCTGTAGCTTTGCAGTCAATCACTCCGCAATCAATCACTCTGCAATCAATCACTCTGCTGTCAATCACCCTGCAATCAATCAAACTGCATTCAATCACTCTGCTATCAATCACCCTGCAGCCAATCACCCTGCAATCATTCACTCTGCAATCAATCATTCTGCAGTCAAACACTCTGCAATCAAACACCCTGCAGTCAATAACCCTGCAGTCAATTGCGTTGCAGTCAATCACTCCGCAATCAATCACTCTGCAATCAATCACTCTGATGTCAATCACCCTGCAATCAAACAGCCTGCAATCAATCACTCTACCGTCAATCACCGTGCAATCAATCACTCTGCAATCAATCACTCTGCTGTCAATCACCCTGCAATCGATCACCCTGCAGTCAATCACTCTGCTATCAATCACACTGCAGTCAATCACACAGCAGACAATCACTCTGCAATCAATCCACCCTGCAGTCAATCACCCAGCATACAATCACTCTGCAATCAATCACTCTGCTGTCAATCACCCTGCAATCAATCACTCTGCTATCAATCACTCTGCTGTCACTCACCCTGCAATCAATCACCCTGCAATCAGTCACGCTGCTGTCAATCACCCTGCAATCAATCACTCTGCAATCACTCACTCTGCAGTCAATCACTCTGCAGTCAAACATCCTGCATTCAATCACCCTGCAGTCAATCACTCTGCAGTCAAACACTCGGCAATTAATCACCCTGCAGTCAATCAAGCGGCAATCAATCACACTGATGTCAAACACTTTGCAATCAAACACCCTGCAGTCAATAAACCTGCAGTCAATTGCGTTGCAGTCAATCACTCCGCAATCAATCACTCTGCAATCAATCACTCAGCTGTCAATCACCCTGCAATCAAACAGCCTGCAGTCAATCACTCTGCTATCAATCACACTGCAGTCAATCACCCTGCAGTCAATCACCCAGCAGACAATCACTCTGCAATCAATCACCCTGCAGTCAATCACCCAGCATACAATCACTCTGCAATCAATCACTCTGCTGTCAAACACCCTGCAATCAATCACTCTGCAATCAATCACTCTGCTGTCACTCTCCCTGCAATCAATCACTCTGCAATCACTCACTCTGCAGTCAAACATCCTGCATTCAATCACCCTGCAGTCAATCACCCTGCAATCAATCACTCTGCAATCAATCACTCTGCTGTCACTCACCCTGCAATCAATCACCCTGCAATCAATCACGCTGCTGTCAATCACCCTGCAATCAATCACTCTGATGTCAATCACTCTGCAATCAATCACCCTGCAGTCAATAACCCTGCAATCAATCACCCTGCAGTCAATCGCCCTGCAGTCAAAGACCCTGCAATTACCTGCAGTCAATCACTCTGCAGTCAATCACCCAGCAGACAATCACTCTGCAATCAATCACTCTGCTGACAATCACCCAGCAGACAATCACTCTGCAATCAATAATTCGGCTCTCAATCACTCTGCAATCTATCACTCTGCAAATAATCACTCTGCTGTCAATCACCCTGCAATCAATCACTCTGCAATCAATCACTCTTCAGTCAATCACTCTGCAATCAAACACCCTGCAGTCAATAACCCTGCAGTCTGTAGCGTTGCAGTCAATCACTCCGCAATCAATCACTCTGCAATCTATCACTCTGCTGTCAATCACCCTGCAATCAATCAAACTGCATTCAATCACTCTGCTATCAATCACCCTGCTGACAATCACCCAGCCAACAATCACTCTGCAATCAATCACTCTGCTGTCAATCACCCTGTAATCAATCACTCTGCAATCTATCACTCTGCTGTCAAACACTCTGCTGTCAGTCACCCAGCAGTCAATCATCCAGCAGACAATCACTCTGCAATCAATCACTCTACCGTCAATCACCGTGCAATCAATCACTCTGCAATCAATCACTCTGCTGTCAATCACCCTGCAATCGATCACCCTGCTGTCAATCACACTGCAGTCAATCACCCTACAGTCAATCACCCAGCAGACAATCACTCTGCAATCAATAATTCTGCTGTCAATCACCCTGCAATCTATCACTCTGCAATCAATCACCCTGCAGTCAATCAACCGGCAATCAATCACTCTAATGTCAATCACTCTGCAATCAATCACCCTGCAGTCAATAATCCTGCAATCAATCACTCTGCAGTCAATCACCCTGCAATCTATCACTCTGCAGTCAAACATCCTGCAGTCAATCACCCTGCAATCAATCAGCCTACAATCAATCACCCTGCAGTCAATCATTCTGCAGTCAAACAGTCTGCAATCAATCACCCTGCAGTCAATCACTCTGCAGTCAAACAGTCTGCAATCAATCACCCTGCAGTCAATCAACCGGCAATCAATCACTCTAATGTCAATCACTCTGCAATCAATCACCTTGCAGTCAATAATCCTGCAATCAATCACTCTGCAGTCAATCACCCTGCAGTCAATCACTCTGCAGTCAATCACCCTGCAAGCAATCACCCTGCAGACAATCACTCTGCAATCAATCACTCTGCAGTGAATCACCTTGCAGTGTATCAAACTGCAGTCAATCACCTTGCAGTCAATCACACTGCAGTCAATCACCCAGCAGACAATCACTCTGCAATCAATAATTCTGCTGTCAATCACCCTGCAATCTATCACTCTGCAATCAATCACCCTGCAGTCAATCAACCGGCAATCAATCACTCTAATGTCAATCACTCTGCAATCAATCACCCTGCAGTCAATAATCCTGCAATCAATCACTCTGCAGTCAATCACCCTGCAATCTATCACTCTGCAATCATTCACGCTGCTGTCAATCACCCTGCAATCAATCACTCTCCAGTCAATCACTCTGCAGACAATCACTCTGCAGTCAAACATCCTGCAGTCAATCACCCTGCAATCAATCAGCCTACAATCAATCACCCTGCAGTCAATCATTCTGCAGTCAAACAGTCTGCAATCAATCACCCTGCAGTCAATCACTCTGCAGTCAAACAGTCTGCAATCAATCACCCTGCAGTCAATCAACCGGCAATCAATCACTCTAATGTCAATCACTCTGCAATCAATCACCTTGCAGTCAATAATCCTGCAATCAATCACTCTGCAGTCAATCACCCTGCAGTCAATCACTCTGCAGTCAATCACTCTGCAGTCAATCACCTTGCAGTGTATCAAACTGCAGTCAATCACCTTGCAGTCAATCACACTGCAGACAATCACTCTGCAGTCAATCACCCTGCAATCAATCACTCTGCTGTCAATCACCCTGCAATCAATCACTCTGCAATCAATCACTATGCAGTCAATCACTCTGCAATCAAACACCCTGCAGTCACAACCCTGCAGTCAATCACTCTGCAATCAATCACTCTGCAGTCAATCACTCTGCAATCAATCACCCTACAATCAATCACCCTGCAGACAATCACTCTGCAGTCAATCACCCTGCAATCAATCACTCTGCAGTCAATCACCCTGCAATCAATCACTCTGCAATCAATCACTATGCAGTCAATCACTCTGCAGTCAATCACTCTGCAGTCAATCACCCTGCAGTGAATCACCTTGCAGTCAATCACCCTGCAGACAATCACTCTGAAGTCAATCACCCTGCAATCAATCACTCTGCAGTCAATCACTCTGCAATCAATCACCCTGCAGTCAATCACCCAGCATACAATCACTCTGCAATCATTCACTCTGCTGTCAATCACCCTGCAATCAATCACTCTGCAATCAATCACTCTGCTGTTACTCACCCTGCAATCAATCACCCGGCAATCAATCACGCTGCTGTCAATCATCCTGCAATCAATCACTCTGCAATCACTCACTCTGCAGTCAATCACTCTGCCGTCAAACATCCTGCATTCAATCACCCTGCAGTCAATCACTCTGCAGTCAAACACTCGGCAATTAATCACCCTGCAGTCAATCAACCGGCAATCAATCACTCTGATGTCAATCACTCTGCTGTCACTCACCCTGCAATCAATCACCCTGCAATCAATCACGCTGCTGTCAATCACCCTGCAATCAATCACTCTGCAATCACTCACTCTGCAGTCAATCACTCTGCAGTCAAACATCCTGCATTCAATCACCCTGCAATCAATCACTCTGCAGTCAAACACTCGGCAATGAATCACCCTGCAGTCAATCAACCGGCAATCAATCACTCTGATGTCAATCACTCTGCAATCAATCACCCTGCAGTCAATAACCCTGCAATCAATCACCCTGCAGTCAATCGCCCTGCAGTCAAAGACCCTGCAATTACCTGCAGTCAATCACTCTGCAGTCAATCACCCAGCAGACAATCACTCTGCAATCAATCACTCTGCTGACAATCACCCAGCAGACAATCACTCTGCAATCAATAATTCGGCTGTCAATCACTCTGCAAAGAATCACTCTGCTGTCAATCACACTGCAATCAATCACTCTGCAATCATTCACTCTTCAGTCAATCACTCTGCAATCAAACACCCTGCAGTCAATAAGCCTGCAGTCTGTAGCGTTGCAGTCAATCACTCCGCAATCAATCACTCTGCAATCAATCACTCTGCTGTCAATCACCCTGCAATCAATCAAACTGCATTCAATCACTCTGCTATCAATCACCCTGCAGACAATGACCCAGCCAACAATCACTCTGCAATCAATCACTCTGCTGTCAATCACCCTGCAATCAATCACTCTACAATCTATCACTCTGCTGTCAAACACTCTGCTGTCAATCACCCAGCAGTCAATCATCCAGCAGACAATCACTCTGCAATCAATCACTCTACCGTCAATCACCGTGCAATCAATCACTCTGCAATCAATCACTCTGCTGTCAATCACCCTGCAATCGATCACCCTGCTGTCAATCACACTGCAGTCAATCACCCTGCAGTCAATCACCCAGCAGACAATCACTCTGCAGACAATCACTCTGCTGTCAATCACCCTGCAATCTATCACTCTGCAATCAGTCACGCTGCTGTCAATCACCCTGCAATCAATCACTCTCCAGTCAATCACTCTGCAGTCAATAACTCAGCAATCAATCAGCCTACAATCAATCACCCTGCAGTCAATCACTCTGCAGTCAAACAGTCTGCAATCAATCACCCTGCAGTCAATCAACCGGCAATCAATCACTCTAATGTCAATGACTCTGCAATCAATCACCGTGCAGTCAATAATCCTGCATTCAATCACTCTGCAGTCAATCACCCTGCAATCTATCACTCTGCAATCATTCACGCTGCTGTCAATCACCCTGCTATCAATCAGCCTACAATCAATCACCCTGCAGTCAATCACTCTGCAGTCAAACAGTCTGCAATCAATCACCCTGCAGTCAATCACTCTGCAGTCAAAGAGTCTGCAATCAATCACCCTGCAGTCAATGAACCGGCAATCAATCACTCTCATGTCAATCACTCTGCAATCAATCACCTTGCAGTCAATAATCCTGCAATCAATCACTCTGCAGTCAATCACCCTGCAGTCAATAACTCTGCAGTCAATCACCCTGCAAGCAATCACCCTGCAGACAATCACTCTGCAATCAATCACTCTGCAGTCAATCACCTTGCAGTGTATCACACTGCAGTCAATCACTCTGCAGTCAATCACCCTGCAGACAATCACTCTGCAGTCAATCACCCTGCAATCAATCACTCTGCAATCAATCACTATGCAGTCAATCACTCTGCAATCAATCACTCTGCAGTCAATCACTCTGCAATCAATCACCCTGCAATCAGTCACCCTGCAGACAATCACTCTGCAGTCAATCACCCTGCAATCAATCACTCTGCAGTCAATCACCCTGCAATCAATCACTCTGCAGTCAATCACCCTGCAGTGAATCACCTTGCAGTCAATCACCCTGCAGACAATCACTCTGAAGTCAATCACCCTGCAATCAATCACTCTGCAGTCATTCACCCTGCAATCAATCACTCTGCAATCAATCACCCTGCAGTCAATCACACTGCAGCCAATCACCTTGCAGTCAATCACCCTGCAGACAATCACTCTGCAGTCAATCACCCTGCAATCAATCACACTGCAGTCAATCACCTTGCAGTCTATCACCCTGCAGACAATCACTCTGCAGTCAATCACCCTGCAATCAATCACCCTGCAATCAATCACTCTGCAATCAATCACTATGCAGTCAATCACTCTGCAATCAAACACCCTGCAGTCACAACCCTGCAGTCAATCACTCTGCAATCAATCACTCTGCAGTCAATCACCCTGCAATCAGTCACTCTGCAGTCAATCACCCTGCAGTGAATCACCTTGCAGTCAATCACCCTGCAGACAATCACTCTGAAGTCTATCACCCTGCAATCAATCACTCTGCAGTCAATCACCCTGCAATCAATCACTCTGCAATCAATCACCCTGCAGTCAATCACACTGCAGCCAATCACCTTGCAGTCAATCACCCTGCAGACAATCACTCTGCAGTCAATCACTCTGCAATCAATCACTCTGCAGTCAATCACCCTGCAATCAATCACACTGCAGTCAATCATCTTGCAGTCAATCACCCTGCAGACAATCACTCTGCAGTCAATCACCCTGCAATCAATCACCCTGCAATCAATCACTCTGCAATCAATCACTATGCAGTCAATCACTCTGCAATCAAACACCCTGCAGTCACAATCCTGCAGTCAATCACTCTGCAATCAATCACTCTGCAGACAATCACTCTGCAATCAATCACCCTACAATCAAACACCCTGCAGACCATCACTGTGCAGTCAATCACTCTGCTGTCAGTCATTCTGCAATCAATCACTCTGCTATCAATAACTCTGCAGTCAATCACTCTGCAATCCATCACCCTGCAGTCAATCACCCAGCATACAATCACTCTGCAATCAATCACTCTGCTGTCAATCACCCTGCAATCAATCACTCTGCAATCAATCACTCTGCTGACACTCTCCCTGCAATCAATCACCCTGCAATCAATCACGCTGCTGTCAATCACCCTGCAATCAATCACTCTGCAATCACTCACTCTGCAGTCAATCACTCTGCAGTCAAACATCCTGCATTCAATCACCCTGCAGTCAATCACTCTGCAGTCAAACACTCGGCAATTACTCACCCTGCAGTCAATCAACCGGCAATCAATCACTCTGATGTCAATCACTCAGCAATCAATCACCCTGCAGTCAATCACCCTGCAATCAATCACTCTGCAATCAATCACTCTGCTGTCACTCACCCTGCAATCAATCACCCTGCAATCAATCACGCTGCTGTCAATCACCCTGCAATCAATCACTCTGCAATCACTCACTCTGCAGTCAATCACTCTGCAGTCAAACATCCTGCATTCAATCACCCTGCAGTCAATCACTCTGCAGACAATCACCCAGCAGACAATCATTCTGCAATCAATCACTCTGCTGTCAATCACTCTGCAATCTATCACTCTGCAAATAATCACTCTGCTGTCAATCACACTGCAATCAATCACTCTGCAATCATTCACTCTTCAGTCAATCACTCTGCAATCAAACACCCTGCAGTCAATAACCCTGCAGTCTGTAGCGTTGCAGTCAATCACTCCGCAATCAATCACTCTGCAATCAATCACTCTGCTGTCAATCACCCTGCAATCAATCACTCTGCAATCTATCACTCTGCTGTCAAACACTCTGCTGTCAATCACCCAGCAGTCAATCATCCAGCAGACAATCACTCTGCAATCAATCACTCTACCGTCAATCACCGTGCAATCAATCACTCTGCAATCAATCACTCTGCTGTCAATCACCCTGCAATCGATCACCCTGCTGTCAATCACACTGCAGTCAATCACCCTGCAGTCAATCACCCAGCAGACAATCACTCTGAAGACAATCACTCTGCTGTCAATCACCCTGCAATCTATCACTCTGCAATCATGCACGCTGCTGTCAATCACCCTGCAATCAATCACTCTCCAGTCAATCACTCTGCAGTCAATAACTCAGCAATCAATCAGCCTACAATCAATCACCCTGCAGTCAATCACTCTGCAGTCAAACAGTCTGCAATCAATCACCCTGCAGTCAATCAACCGGCAATCAATCACTCTAATGTCAATCACTCTGCAATCAATCACCCTGCAGTCAATAATCCTGCAATCAATCACCCTGCAATCTATCACTCTGCAATCATTCACGCTGCTGTCAATCACCCTGCAATCAATCACTCTCCAGTCAATCACTCTGCAGTCAATCACTCTGCAGTCAAACATCCTGCAGTCAATCACCCTGCAATCAATCAGCCTACAATCAATCACCCTGCAGTCAATCACTCTGCAGTCAAACAGTCTGCAATCAATCACCCTGCTGTCAATCACTCTGCAGTCAAAGAGTCTGCAATCAATCACCCTGCAGTCAATGAACCGGCAATCAATCACTCTCATGTCAATCACTCTGCAATCAATCACCTTGCAGTCAATAATCCTGCAATCAATCACTCTGCAGTCAATCACCCTGCAGTCAATCACTCTGCAGTCAATCACCCTGCAAGCAATCACCCTGCAGACAATCACTCTGCAGTCAATCACCCTGCAAGCAATCACCCTGCAGTCAATCACCTTGCAGTGTATCGCACTGCAGTCAATCACCTTGCAGTCAATCACCCTGCAGACAATCACTCTGCAGTCAATCACCCTGCAATCAATCACTCTGCAGTCAATCACCCTGCAATCAATCACTCTGCAATCAATCACTATGCAGTCAATCACTCTGCAATCAAACACCCTGCAGTCACAACCCTGCAGTCAATCACTCTGCAATCAATCACTCTGCAGTCAACACTCTGCAATCAATCACCCTGCAATCAGTCACCCTGCAGACAATCACTCTGCAGTCAATCACCCTGCAATCAATCACTCTGCAGTCAATCACTCTGCAATCAATCACTCTGCAGTCAATCACCCTGCAGTGAATCACCTTGCAGTCAATCACCCTGCAGACAATCACTCTGAAGTCAATCACCCTGCAATCAATCACTCTGCAGTCAATCACCCTGCAATCAATCACTCTGCAATCAATCACCCTGCAGTCAATCACACTGCAGCCAATCACCTTGCAGTCAATCACCCTGCAATCAATCACTCTGCAGTCAATCACCCTGCAATCAATCACACTGCAGTCAATCACCTTGCAGTCAATCACCCTGCAGACAATCACTCTGCAGTCAATCACCCTGCAATCAATCACCCTGCAATCAATCACTCTGCAATCAATCACTATGCAGTCAATCACTCTGCAATCAAACACCCTGCAGTCACAACCCTGCAGTCAATCACTCTGCAATCAATCACTCTGCAGCCAATCACTCTGCAATCAATCACCCTCCAATCAAACACCCTGCAGACCATCACTGTGCAGTCAATCACTCTGCTGTCAATCATTCTGCAATCAATCACTCTGCTATCAATAACTCTGCAGTCAATCACTCTGCAATCAATCACCCTGCAGTCAATCACCCAGCATACAATCACTCTGCAATCAATCACTCTGCTGTCAATCACCCTGCAATCAATCACTCTGCAATCAATCACTCTGCTGTCAATCACCCTGCAATCAATCACTCTGCAATCAATCACGCTGCAGTCAATCACCCTGCAATCAATCACTCTGCAATCAATCACTCTGCTGTCACTCACCCTGCAATCAATCACCCTGCAATCAATCACGCTGCTATCAATCACCCTGCAATCAATCACTCTGCAATCACTCACTCTGCAGTCAATCACTCTGCAGTCAATCACTCTGCAGTCAAACACTCGGCAATTAATCACCCTGCAGTCAATCAACCGGCAATCAATCACTCTGATGTCAATCACTCTGCAATCAATCACCCTGCAGTCAATAACCCTGCAATCAATCACCCTGCAGTCAATCGCCCTGCAGTCAAAGACCCTGCAATTACCTGCAGTCAATCACTCTGCAGTCAATCACCCAGCAGACAATCACTCTGCAATCACTCACTCTGCAGTCAATCACCCAGCAGACAATCACTCTGCAATCAATAATTCGGCTGTCAATCACTCTGCAATCTATCACTCTGCAAAGAATCACTCTGCTGTCAATCACCCAGCAGTCAATCATCCAGCAGACAATCACTCTGCAATCAATCACTCTACCGTCAATCACCCTGCAATCAATCACTCTGCAATCAATCACTATGCAGTCAATCACTCTGCAATCAATCACTCTGCAATCAATCACTATGCAGTCAATCACTCTGCAATCAAACACCCTGCAGTCACAACCCTGCAGTCAATCACTCTGCAATCAATCACTCTGCAGTCAATCACTCTGCAATCAATCACCCTACAATCAATCAGCCTGCAGACAATCACTCTGCAGTCAATCACCTGCAATCAATCACTCTGCAATCAATCACTATGCAGTCAATCACTCTGCATACAATCACTCTGCAATCATTCACTCTGCTGTCAATCACCCTGCAATCAATCACTCTGCAATCAATCACTCTGCTGTCACTCACCCTGCAATCAATCACCCTGCAGACAATCACTCTGCAGTCAATCACTCTGCAATCAGTCACTCTGCAATCAATCACCCTGCAATCAATCACTCTGCAATCACTCACTCTGCAGTCAATCACTCTGCAGTCAAACATCCTGCATTCAATCACCCTGCAGTCAATCACTCTGCAGTCAATCACCCAGCAGACAATCATTCTGCAATCAATCACTCTGCTGACAATCACTCTGCAATCTATCACTCTGCAAATAATCACTCTGCTGTCAATCACACTGCAATCAATCACTCTGCAATCATTCACTCTTCAGTCAATCACTCTGCAATCAAACACCCTGCAGTCAATAACCCTGCAGTCTGTAGCGTTGCAGTCAATCACTCCGCAATAAATCACTCTGCAATCAATCACTCTGCTGTCAATCACCCTGCAATCAATCAAACTGCATTCAATCACTCTGCTATCAATCACCCTGCAATCAATCACTCTGCAATCTATCACTCTGCTGTCAAACACTCTGCTGTCAATCACCCAGCAGTCAATCATCCAGCAGACAATCACTCTGCAATCAATCACTCTACCGTCAATCACCGTGCAATCAATCACTCTGCAATCAATCACTCTGCTGTCAATCACCCTGCAATCGATCACCCTGCTGTCAATCACACTGCAGTCAATCACCCTGCAGTCAATCACCCAGCAGACAATCACTCTGAAGACAATCACTCTGCTGTCAATCACCCTGCAATCTATCACTCTGCAATCATGCACGCTGCTGTCAATCACCCTGCAATCAATCACTCTCCAGTCAATCACTCTGCAGTCAATAACTCAGCAATCAATCAGCCTACAATCAATCACCCTGCAGTCAATCACTCTGCAGTCAAACAGTCTGCAATCAATCACCCTGCAGTCAATCAACCGGCAATCAATCACTCTAATGTCAATCACTCTGCAATCAATCACCCTGCAGTCAATAATCCTGCAATCAATCACCCTGCAATCTATCACTCTGCAATCATTCACGCTGCTGTCAATCACCCTGCAATCAATCACTCTCCAGTCAATCACTCTGCAGTCAATCACTCTGCAGTCAAACATCCTGCAGTCAATCACCCTGCAATCAATCAGCCTACAATCAATCACCCTGCAGTCAATCACTCTGCAGTCAAACAGTCTGCAATCAATCAACCTGCTGTCAATCACTCTGCAGTCAAAGAGTCTGCAATCAATCACCCTGCAGTCAATGAACCAGCAATCAATCACTCTCATGTCAATCACTCTGCAATCAATCACCTTGCAGTCAATAATCCTGCAATCAATCACTCTGCAGTCAATCACCCTGCAGTCAATCACTCTGCAGTCAATCACCCTGCAAGCAATCACCCTGCAGACAATCACTCTGCAGTCAATCACCCTGCAAGCAATCACCCTGCAGTCAATCACCTTGCAGTGTATCACACTGCAGTCAATCACCTTGCAGTCAATCACCCTGCAGACAATCACTCTGCAGTCAATCACCCTGCAATCAATCACTCTGCAGTCAATCACCCTGCAATCAATCACTCTGCAATCAATCACTATGCAGTCAATCACTCTGCAATCAAACACCCTGCAGTCACAACCCTGCAGTCAATCACTCTGCAATCAATCACTCTGCAGTCAATCACTCTGCAATCAATCACCCAGCAATCAGTCACCCTGCAGACAATCACTCTGCAGTCAATCACCCTGCAATCAATCACTCTGCAGTCAATCACTCTGCAATCAATCACTCTGCAGTCAATCACCCTGCAGTGAATCACCTTGCAGTCAATCACCCTGCAGACAATCACTCTGAAGTCAATCACCCTGCAATCAATCACTCTGCAGTCAATCACCCTGCAATCAATCACTCTGCAATCAATCACCCTGCAGTCAATCACACTGCAGCCAATCACCTTGCAGTCAATCACCCTGCAGACAATCACTCTGCAGTCAATCACTCTGCAATCAATCACTCTGCAGTCAATCACCCTGCAATCAATCACACTGCAGTCAATCACCTTGCAGTCAATCACCCTGCAGACAATCACTCTGCAGTCAATCACCCTGCAATCAATCACCCTGCAATCAATCACTCTGCAATCAATCACTATGCAGTCAATCACTCTGCAATCAAACACCCTGCAGTCACAACCCTGCAGTTAATCACTCTGCAATCAATCACTCTGCAGCCAATCACTCTGCAATCAATCACCCTACAATCAAACACCCTGCAGACCATCACTGTGCAGTCAATCACTCTGCTGTCAATCATTCTGCAATCAATCACTCTGCTATCAATAACTCTGCAGTCAATCACTCTGCAATCAATCACCCTGCAGTCAATCACCCAGCATACAATCACTCTGCAATCAATCACTCTGCTGTCAATCACCCTGCAATCAATCACTCTGCAATCAATCACTCTGCTGTCAATCACCCTGCAATCAATCACTCTGCAATCAATCACGCTGCAGTCAATCACCCTGCAATCAATCACTCTGCAATCAATCACTCTGCTGTCACTCACCCTGCAATCAATCACCCTGCAATCAATCACGCTGCTATCAATCACCCTGCAATCAATCACTCTGCAATCACTCACTCTGCAGTCAATCACTCTGCAGTCAATCACTCTGCAGTCAAACACTCGGCAATTAATCACCCTGCAGTCAATCAACCGGCAATCAATCACTCTGATGTCAATCACTCTGCAATCAATCACCCTGCAGTCAATAACCCTGCAATCAATCACCCTGCAGTCAATCGCCCTGCAGTCAAAGACCCTGCAATTACCTGCAGTCAATCACTCTGCAGTCAATCACCCAGCAGACAATCACTCTGCAATCACTCACTCTGCAGTCAATCACCCAGCAGACAATCACTCTGCAATCAATAATTCGGCTGTCAATCACTCTGCAATCTATCACTCTGCAAAGAATCACTCTGCTGTCAATCACCCTGCAATCAATCACTCTGCAATCAAACACCCTGCAGTCAATAACCCTGCAGTCTGTAGCGTTGCAGTCAATCACTCCGCAATCAATCACTCTGCAATCTATCACTCTGCTGTCAATCACCCTGCAATCAATCAAACTGCATTCAATCACTCTGCTATCAATCACCCTGCAGACAATCACCCAGCCAACAATCACTCTGCAATCAATCACTCTGCTGTCAATCACTCTGCAATCAATCACTCTGCAATCTATCACTCTGCTGTCAAACACTCTGCTGTCAATCACCCAGCAGTCAATCATCCAGCAGACAATCACTCTGCAATCAATCACTCTACCGTCAATCACCCTGCAATCAATCACTCTGCAATCAATCACTATGCAGTCAATCACTCTGCAATCAATCACTCTGCAATCAATCACTATGCAGTCAATCACTCTGCAATCAAACACCCTGCAGTCACAACCCTGCAGTCAATCACTTTGCAATCAATCACTCTGCAGTCAATCACTCTGCAATCAATCACCCTACAATCAATCAGCCTGCAGACAATCACTCTGCAGTCAATCACCTGCAATCAATCACTCTGCAATCAATCACTATGCAGTCAATCACTCTGCAGACAATCACTCTGCAGTCAATCACCCTGCAGTGAATCACCTTGCAGTCAATCACCCTGCAGACAATCACTCTGAAGTCAATCACCCTGCAATCAATCACTCTGCAGTCAATCACCCTGCAATCAATCACTCTGCAATCAATCAACCTGCAGTCAATCACCCAGCATACAATCACTCTGCAATCATTCACTCTGCTGTCAATCACCCTGCAATCAATCACTCTGCAATCAATCACTCTGCTGTCAGTCACCCTGCAATCAATCACCCTGCACACAATCACTCTGCAGTCAATCACTCTGCAATCAGTCACTCTGCAATCAATCACTATGCAGTCAATCACTCTGCAGACAATCACTCTGCAGTCAATCACCCTGCAGTGAATCACCTTGCAGTCAATCACCCTGCAGACAATCACTCTGAAGTCAATCACCCTGCAATCAATCACTCTGCAGTCAATCACCCTGCAATCAATCACTCTGCAGTCAATCACCCTGCAGTGAATCAGCTTGCAGTCAATCATCCTGCAGACAATCACTCTGAAGTCAATCACCCTGCAATCAATCACTCTGCAGTCAATCACCCTGCAATCAATCACTCTGCAATCAATCAACCTGCAGTCAATCACCCAGCATACAATCACTCTGCAATCATTCACTCTGCTGTCAATCACCCTGCAATCAATCACTCTGCAATCAATCACTCTGCTGTCACTCACCCTGCAATCAATCACCCTGCAGACAATCACTCTGCAGTCAATCACTCTGCAATCAGTCACTCTGCAATCAATCACTATGCAGTCAATCACTCTGCAGACAATCACTCTGCAGTCAATCACCCTGCAGTGAATCACCTTGCAGTCAATCACCCTGCAGACAATCACTCTGAAGTCAATCACCCTGCAATCAATCACTCTGCAGTCAATCACCCAGCAGACAATCACTCTGCAATCATTCACTCTGACTTCAATCACCCTGCAATTAATCACTCTGCAATCAATCACTCTGCTGTCACTCACCCTGCAATCAATCACCCTGCAATCAATCACGCTGCTGTCAATCACCCTGCAATCAATCACTCTGCAATCACTCACTCTGCAGTCAATCACTCTGCAGTCAAACATCCTGCATTCAATCACCCGGCAGTCAATCACTCTGCAGTCAAACACTCGGCAATTAATCACCCTGCAGTCAATCAACCGGCAATCAATCACTCTGATGTCAATCACTCTGCTGTCACTCACCCTGCAATCAATCACCCTGCAATCAATCACGCTGCTGTCAATCACCCTGCAATCAATCACTCTGCAATCACTCACTCTGCAGTCAATCACTCTGCAGTCAAACATCCTGCATTCAATCACCCTGCAGTCAATCACTCTGCAGTCAAACACTCAGCAATTAATCACCCTGCAGTCAATCAACCGGCAATCAATCACTCTGATGTCAATCACTCTGCAATCAATCACCCTGCAGTCAATAACACTGCAATCTATCACCCTGCAGTCAATCGCCCTGCAGTCAAAGACCCTGCAATTACCTGCAGTCAATCACTCTGCAGTCAATCACCCAGCAGACAATCACTATGCAATCAATCACTCTGCTGACAATCACCCAGCAATCTATCACTCTGCAAAGAATCACTCTGCTGTCAATCACACTGCAATCAATCACTCTGCAATCATTCACTCTTCAGTCAATCACTCTGCAATCAAACACCCTGCAGTCAATAACCCTGCAGTCTGTAGCGTTGCAGTCAATCTCTCCGCAATCAATCACTCTGCAATCAATCACTCTGCTGTCAATCACCCTGCAATCAATCAAACTGCATTCAATCACTCTGCTATCAATCACCCTGCAGACAATCACCCAGCCAACAATCACTCTGCAATCAATCACCCAGCAGTCAATCATCCAGCAGACAATCACTCTGCAATCAATCACTCTACCGTCAATCACCGTGCAATCAATCACTCTGCAATCAATCACTCTGCTGTCAATCACCCTGCAATCGATCACCCTGCTGTCAATCACACTGCAGTCAATCACCCTGCAGTCAATCACCCAGCAGACAATCACTCTGCAATCAATAATTCTGCTGTCAATCACCCTGCAATCTATCACTCTGCAATCATTCATGCTGCTGTCAATCACCCTGCAATCAATCACTCTCCAGTCAATCACTCTGCAGTCAATAACTCAGCAATCAATCAGCCTACAATCAATCACCCTGCAGTCAATCACTCTGCAGTCAAACAGTCTGCAATCAATCACCCTGCAGTCAATCAACCGGCAATCAATCACTCTAATGTCAATCACTCTGCAATCAATCACCCTGCAGTCAATAATCCTGCAATCAATCACTCTGCAGTCAATCATCCTGCAATCTATCACTCTGCAATCATTCACGCTGCTGTCAATCACCCTGCAATCAATCACTCTCCAGTCAATCACTCTGCAGTCAATCACTCTGCAGTCAAACATCCTGCAGTCAATCATCCTGCAATCAATCAGCCAACAATCAATCAATCTGCTGTCAATCACTCTGCAGTCAAACAGTCTGCAATCAATCACCCTGCAGTCAATCACTCTGCAGTCAAACAGTCTGCAATCAATCACCCTGCAGTCAATCAACCGGCAATCAATCACTCTACAATCAATCAGCCTGCAGACAATCACTCTGCAGTCAATCACCCTGCAATCAATCACTCTGCAGTCAATCACCCTGCAATCAATCACTCTGCAATCAATCACTATGCAGTCAATCACTCTGCAGACAATCACTCTGCAGTCAATCACCCTGCAGTGAATCACCTTGCAGTCAATCACCCTGCAGACAATCACTCTGAAGTCAATCACCCTGCAATCAATCACTCTGCAGTCAATCACCCTGCAATCAATCACTCTGCAATCAATCAACCTGCAGTCAATCACCCAGCATACAATCACTCTGCAATCATTCACTCTGCTGTCAATCACCCTGCAATCAATCACTCTGCAATCAATCACTCTGCTGTCACTCACCCTGCAATCAATCACCCTGCAATCAATCACGCTGCTGTCAATCATCCTGCAATCAATCACTCTTCAAGCACTCACTCTGCAGTCAATCACTCTGCAGTCAAACATCCTGCATTCAATCACCCTGCAGTCAATCACTCTGCAGTCAAACACTCGGCAATTAATCACCCTGCAGTCAATCAACCGGCAATCAATCACTCTGATGTCAATCACTCTGCTGTCACTCACCCTGCAATCAATCACCCTGCAATCAGTCACGCTGCTGTCAATCACCCTGCAATCAATCATTCTGCAATCACTCACTCTGCAGTCAATCACTCTGCAGTCAAACATCCTGCATTCAATCACCCTGCAGTCAATCACTCTGCAGTCAAACACTCGGCAATTAATCACCCTGCAGTCAATCAACCGGCAATCAATCACTCTGATGTCAATCACTCTGCAATCAATCACCCTGCAGTCAATAACCCTGCAATCAATCACCCTGCAGTCAATCGCCGTGCAGTCAAAGACCCTGCAATTACCTGCAGTCAATCACTCTGCAGTCAATCACCCAGCAGACAATCACTATGCAATCAATCACTCTGCTGACAATCACCCAGCAATCTATCACTCTGCAAAGAATCACTCTGCTGTCAATCACACTGCAATCAATCACTCTGCAATCATTCACTCTTCAGTCAATCACTCTGCAATCAAACACCCTGCAGTCAATAACCCTGCAGTCTGTAGCGTTGCAGTCAATCACTCCGCAATCAATCACTCTGCAATCAATCACTCTGCTGTCAATCACCCTGCAATCAATCAAACTGCATTCAATCACTCTGCTATCAATCACCCTGCAGACAATCACCCAGCCAACAATCACTCTGCAATCAATCACCCAGCAGTCAATCATCCAGCAGACAATCACTCTGCAATCAATCACTCTACCGTCAATCACCGTGCAATCAATCACTCTGCAATCAATCACTCTGCTGTCAATCACCCTGCAATCGATCACCCTGCTGTCAATCACACTGCAGTCAATCACCCTGCAGTCAATCACCCAGCAGACAATCACTCTGCAATCAATAATTCTGCTGTCAATCACCCTGCAATCTATCACTCTGCAATCATTCACGCTGCTGTCAATCACCCTGCAATCAATCACTCTCCAGTCAATCACTCTGCAGTCAATAACTCAGCAATCAATCAGCCTACAATCAATCACCCTGCAGTCAATCACTCTGCAGTCAAACAGTCTGCAATCAATCACCCTGCAGTCAATCAACCGGCAATCAATCACTTTAATGTCAATCACTCTGCAATCAATCACCCTGCAGTCAATAATCCTGCAATCAATCACTCTGCAGTCAATCACACTGCAATCTATCACTCTGCAATCATTCACGCTGCTGTCAATCACCCTGCAATCAATCACTCTCCAGTCAATCACTCTGCAGTCAATCACTCTGCAGTCAAACATCCTGCAGTCAATCACCCTGCAATCAATCAGCCGACAATCAATCACCCTGCAGTCAATCACTCTGCAGTCAAACAGTCTGCAATCAATCACCCTGCAGTCAATCACTCTGCAGTCAAAGAGTCTGCAATCAATCACCCTGCAGTCAATGAACCAGCAATCAATCACTCTCATGTCAATCACTCTGCAATCAATCACCTTGCAGTCAATAATCCTGCAATCAATCACTCTGCAGTCAATCACCCTGCAGTCAATCACCCTGCAGTCAATCACTCTGCAGTCAATCACCCTGCAATCAATCACTCTGCAGTCAATCACCTTGCAGTGTATCACACTGCAGTCAATCACCTTGCAGTCAATCACCCTGCAGACAATCACTCTGCAGTCAATCACCCTGCAATCAATCACTCTGCAATCAATCACTATGCAGTCAATCACTCTGCAATCAAACACCCTGCAGTCACAACCCTGCAGTCAATCACTCTGCAATCAATCACTCTGCAGTCAATCACTCTGCAATCAATCACCCTGCAATCAATCACCCTGCAGACAATCACTCTGCAGTCAATCACCCTGCAATCAATCACTCTGCAGTCAATCACTCTGCAATCAATCACTCTGCAGTCAATCACCCTGCAGTGAATCACCTTGCATTCAATCACCCTGCAGACAATCACTCTGAAGTCAATCACCCTGCAATCAATCACTCTGCAGTCAATCACCCTGCAATCTATCACTCTGCAATCAATCACCCTGCAGTCAATCACACTGCAGCCAATCACCTTGCAGTCAATCACCCTGCAGACAATCACTCTGCAGTCAATCACCCTGCAATCAATCACTCTGCAGTCAATCACCCTGCAATCAATCGCACTGCAGTCAATCACCTTGCAGTCAATCACCCTGCAGACAATCACTCTGCAGTCAATCACCCTGCAATCAATCACCCTGCAATCAATCACTCTGCAATCAATCACTATGCAGTCAATCACTCTGCAATCAAACACCCTGCAGTCACTACCCTGCAGTCAATCACTCTGCAATCAATCACTCTGCAGCCAATCACTCTGCAATCAATCACCCTACAATCAAACACCCTGCAGACCATCACTGTGCAGTCAATCACTCTGCTGTCAATCATTCTGCAATCAATCACTCTGCTATCAATAACTCTGCAGTCAATCACCCTGCAGTCAATACATTTGCAGTCATTCACTCCGCAATCAATCACTCTGCAATCAATCACTCTGCTGTCAATCACCCTGAAATCAATCACCCTGCAGTCAATCACTCTGCTATCAATCACCCTGCCGGCAATTACCCAGCAGACAATCACCCAGCAGACAATCACTCTACAATCAATCACTCTGCAATCAATCACTCTGCTGTCAATCACCCTGCAAGCAATCACCCAGCAGACAATCAATCTGCAATCAATCACTCTGCTGTCAATCACTATGCAGTCAATCACTCTGCAATCAATCACTCTGCTGTCAAACACTCTGCAGTCAATCACCATGCAGTCAATCACCCAGCAGACAATCACTCTGCATTCTATCACTCTGCTGTCAATCACCCTGCAATCAATGACAATGGAATCAATCACTCTGCTGTCAATCACCCTGCACTCAATCACCCTGCTGTCAATCACCATGCAGTTAATCAAGCTGCAGTCAATCGCCCAGCAGACAATCACACTGCAATCAATAATTCTGCTGTCAATCACCTGCAATCAATCACCCTGCCAGGAATCACTCTGCTGTCAATCACCCTGCAATCAATCACTCTGCAATCAATCACTCTGCAATCAATCACTCTTCAGTCAATCACTCTGCAATCAAACACCCTGCAGTCAATCACCTGCAGTCAATCACACTGCAATCAATCACTCTGCAATCAATCACCCGACCATGACCCTGCAGACAATCACTCTGCTGTCAATCACTCTGCTGTCAATCACTCTGCAATCAATCACTCTGCAGTCAATCACCCTGCAATCAATCACTCTGCAATCAATCACTCTGCTGTCATTCACTCTGCTGTCAATCACCCTGCAGTCATTCACCCAGCAGACAATCACGCCACAATCAATCACTCTGCTGTCAAACACCCAGCAGACAATAACTCTGCAATCAATAATTCTGCTGTCAATCACCCTGCAATCTATCACTCTGCAAAGAATCACTCTGCTGTCAATCACCCTGCAATCAATCACTCTGCAATCAATCACTCTGCAGTCAATCACTCTGCAATCAAACACCCTGCAGTCAATAACCCTGCAGTCAATTGCGTTGGCTCTTCCTGTGGAAGAGCCTGTCACTCCAGAATTGGCCTTTATAGCCACTCCAGGCGCTGCTTCACAAACCACTGACCACCTCCAGGCGCGTATCCATTGTCTCTCGAGATAAGGAGGCCCAAAGAAAGAAGAGGACAATTGCGTTGCAGTCAATCACTTTGCAATCAATCACTGTGCAATCAATCAGTCTGCTGTCAATCACCCTGCAATCAAACAGCCTGCAGTCAATCTCTCTGCTATCAATCACACTGCAGTCAATCACCCTGCAGTCAATCGCCCAGCAGACAATCACTCTGCAATCAATCACCCTGCAGTCAATCACCCAGCATACAATCACTCTGCAATCAATCACTCTGCTGTCAATCACCCTGCAATCAATCACTCTGCAATCAATCACTCTGCTGTCACTCACCCTGCAATCAATCACCCTGCAATCAATCACGCTGCTGTCAACCACCCTGCAATCAATCACTCTGCAATCACTCACTCTGCAGTCAATCACTCTGCAGTCAAACATCCCGCATTCAATCACCCTGCAATCAATCAATCTGCAATCAATCACTCTGCAGTCAAACACTCGGCAATTAATCACCCTGCAGTCAATAACCCTGCAATCAATCACCCTGCAGTCAATCGCCCTGCAGTCAAAGACCCTGCAATTACCTGCAGTCAATCACTCTGCAGTCAATCACCCAGCAGACAATCACTCTGCATTCAATCACTCTGCTGTCAATCACCCTGCAATCAATCACTCTGCAATCAATCACTCTTCAGTCAATCACTCTGCAATCAAACACCCTGCAGTCAATAACCCTGCAGTCTGTAGCCATGCAGTCAATCACTCCACAATCAATCACTCTGCAATCAATCACTCTGCTGTCAATCACCCTGCAATCAATCAGCCTGCAGTCAATCACTCTGCTATCAATCACACTGCAGTCAATCACCCTGCAGTCAATCACACAGCAGACAATCACTCTGCAATCAATCACTCTGCTGTCAATCATTCTGCTGCCAATCACCCTGCAGTCAATCACCCAGCATACAATCACTCTGAAATCATTCACGCTGCTGTCAATCACCCTGCAATCAATCACTCTCCAAACAATCACTCTGCAGTCAATCACTCTGCAGTCAAACATCCTGCAGTCAATCACCCTGCAATCAATCAGCCTACAATCAATCACCCTGCAGTCAATCACTCTGCAGTCAAACAGTCTGCAATCAATCACCCTGCAGTCAATCACCTTGAAGTGTAGCACACTGCAGTCAATCGCCCTGCAATCAATCAATCAAGAGTCAATAATCCTGCAAACAATCACTCTGCAGTCAATCACCCTGCAGTCAATCACACTGCAGTCAATCACCTTGCAGCCAATCACCCTGCAGACAATCACTCTGCAGTCATTCACCCTGCAATCAATCACTCTGCAGTCAATCAACCTGGATACAATCACTCTGCAATCAATCACTCTGCAGTCAATCACTCTGCAATCAAACACCCTAAAATCAATCACCCTGCAGACCATCACTCTGCAGTCAATCACCCTGCAATCAATCAATCTGCAATCAATCACTCTGCAGTCAATAACTCTGCAATCAATCAGCCAACAATCAATCACTCTTCAGTCAAACACTCGGCAATTAATCACCCTGCAGTCAATCAACCGGCAATCAATCACTCTGATGTCAATCACTCTGCAATCAATCACCCTGCAGTCAATAACCCTGCAATCAATCACCCTGCAGTCAATCGCCCTGCAGTCAAAGACCCTGCAATTACCTGCAGTCAATCACTCTGCAGTCAATCACCCAGCAGACAATCACTCTGCAATCAATCACTCTGCTGTCAATCACCCTGCAATCAATCACTCTGCAATCAATCACTCTTCAGTCAATCACTCTGCAATCAAACACCCTGCAGTCAATAACCCTGCAGTCTGTAGCCATGCAGTCAATCACTCCACAATCAATCACTCTGCAATCAATCACTCTGCTGTCAATCACCCTGCAATCAATCAGCCTGCAGTCAATCACTCTGCTATCAATCACACTGCAATCAATCACCCTGCAGTCAATCACACAGCAGACAATCACTCTGCAATCAATCACTCTGCTGTCAATCATTCTGCTGTCCATCACCCTGCAGTCAATCACCCAGCATACAATAACTCTGAAATCAATCACTCTGCAGTCAATCACCCTGCAATCTATCACTCTGCAATCATTCACGCTGCTGTCAATCACCCTGCAATCAATCACTCTCCAAACAATCACTCTGCAGTCAATCACTCTGCAGTCAAACATCCTGCAGTCAATCACCCTGCAATCAATCAGCCTACAATCAATCACCCTGCAGTCAATCACTCTGCAGTCAAACAGTCTGCAATCAATCACCCTGCAGTCAATCACTCTGCAGGAGGGTTTTCTGACACAGTATGTGGACAGGCCAACCAGGGGCGATGCCACATTGGATTTGGTACTGGGTAATGAACCCGGCCAGGTGTTCGATTTAGATGTAGGTGAGCACTTTGGCGATAGTGATCACAATTCGGTTAGGTTTACCTTAGCGATGGGCAGGGACAGGTATATACCGCAGGGCAAGAATTATAGCTGGGGGAAAGGAAATTATGACGCGATTAGGCAAGATTTAGGATGTGTAGGATGGGGAAGGAAACTGCAGGGGATGGGCACAAACGAAATGTGGAGCTTATTCAAGGAGCAGCTAATGCGTGTCCTTGATAAGTATGTACCTGTCAGGCAGGGAGGAAGTTGTCGAGCAAGGGAGCCGTGGTTTACTAAAGAAGTTGAAGCGCTTGTCAAGAGGAAGAGGGCGGCTTATGTTAGGATGAGACGTGAAGGCTCAGTTAGGGCGCTTGAGAGTTACAAGCTAGCCAGGAAGGATCTAAAGGGAGGGCTAAGAAGAGCAAGGAGAGGACACGAGAAGTCATTGGCGGATAGGATCAAAGAAAACCCTAAGGCTTTCTATAGGTATATCAGGAATAAACGAATGATAAGAGTTAGAACAGGGCCAATCAAGGATAGTAGTGGGAAGTTGTGTGCGGAATCAGAGGAGATAGGGGAAGCGTTAAATGAATATTTTTCGTCAGTATTTACAGTAGAGAAAGAAAATGTTGCCGAGGAGATTACTGAGATACAGCCTACTAGGCTAGATGGGATTGAGATTCACAAGGAGGAGGTGTTAGCAATTTTGGAAAGAGTGAAAATAGATAAGTCCCCTGGGCCAGATGGGATTTATCCTAGGATTCTCTGGGAAGCCAGGGAGGAGATTGCAGAGCCGTTGTTGTTGATCTTCAAGTCGTCATTGTCGACAGGAGTAGTGCCGGAGGACTGGAGGATAGCAAATGTTGTCCCCTTGTTCAAGAAGGGGAGTAGAGACAGCCCTGGTAATTATAGACCTGTGAGCCTTACTTCGGTTGTGGGTAAAATGTTGGAAAAGGTTATAAGAGACAGGATTTATAATCATCTTGAAAAGAATAAGTTGATTTGCGATAGTCAGCACGGTTTTGTGAAAGGTAGGTCGTGCCTCACAAACCTTATTGAGTTTTTCGAGAAGGTGACCAAACAGGTGGATGAGGGTAAAGCCGTGGATGTGGTGTATATGGATTTCAGTAAGGCGTTTGATAAGGTTCCCCACGGTAGGCTATTGCAGAAAATACGGAAGTATGGGGTTGAAGGTGATTTAGAGCTTTGGATCAGAAATTGGCTAGCTGAAAGAAGACAGAGGGTGGTGGTTGATGGCAAATGTTCATCCTGGAGTTTAGTTACTAGTGGTGTACCGCAAGGTTCTGTTTTGGGGCCACTGCTGTTTGTCATTTTTATAAACGACCTGGATGAGGGTGTAGAAGGGTGGGTTAGTAAATTTGCGGATGACACGAAGGTCGGTGGAGTTGTGGATAGTGTCGAAGGGTGTTGTAGGGTACAGAGGGACATAGATAGGCTGCAGAGCTGGGCTGAGAGATGGCAAATGGAGTTTAATGCGGAGAAGTGTGAGGTGATTCACTTTGGAAGGAGTAACAGCAATGCAGAGTACTGGGCTAATGGGAAGATTCTTGGTAGTGTAGATGAGCAGAGAGATCTTGGTATCCAGGTACATAAATCCCTGAAAGTTGCTACCCAGGTTAATAGGGCTGTTAAGAAGGCATATGGTGTGTTAGCCTTTATTAGTAGGGGGATCGAGTTTCAGAGCCACGGGGTCATGATGCAGCTGTACAAAACTCTGGTGAGGCCGCACCTGGAGTATTGCGTGCAGTTCTGGTCACCGCATTATAGGAAGGATGTCGAAGCTTTGGAAAGGGTGCAGAGGAGACTTACTAGGATGTTGCCTGGTATGGAAGGAAGGTCTTACGAGGAAAGGCTGAGGGACTTGGGGTTGTTTTCGTTAGAGAGAAGGAGGAGGAGAGGTGACTTAATAGAGACATACAAGATAATCAGAGGGTTAGATAGGGTGGATAGTGAGAGTGTTTTTCCTCGGATGAGGATGGCAAACACGAGGGGACATAGCTTTAAGTTGAGGGGTGAAAGATATAGGACAGATGTCAGAGGTAGTTTCTTTACGCAGAGAGTAGTAGGGGCGTGGAACGCCCTGCCTGCAACAGTAGTAGACTCGCCAACTTTAATGGCATTTAAGTGGTCATTGGATAGACATATGGATGTAAATGGAATAGTGTAGGTCAGATGATCGGCGCAACATCGAGGGCCGAAGGGCCTTTACTGAGCTGTAATATTCTAATTCTAATTCTAATTCTAATTCTGCAGTCAAACAGTCTGCAATCAATCATATTGCAGTCAATCAACCGTCAATCAATCACTCTCATGTCAATCACTCTGCAATCAATCACCCTGCAGTCAATAATCCTGCAATCAATCACTCTGCAGTCAATCACCCTGCAGTCAATCACTCTGCATTCAATCACCCTGCAAGCAATCACACTGCAGACAATCACTCTGCAATAAATCACTCTGCAGTCAATCACCTTGAAGTGTAGCACACTGCAGTCAATCGCCCTGCAATCAATCAATCAAGAGTCAATAATCCTGCGAACAATCACTCTGCAGTCAATCACCCTGCAGTCAATCACACTGCAGTCAATCACCTTGCAGCCAATCACCCTGCAGACAATCACTCTGCAGTCATTCACCCTGCAATCAATCACTCTGCAGTCAATCAACCTGGATTCAATCACTCTGCAATCAATCACTCTGCAGTCAATCACTCTGCAATCAAACACCCTAAAATCAATCACCCTGCAGACCATCACTCTGCAGTCAATCACCCTGCAATCAATCACTCTGCAAAGAATCACTCTGCTGTCAATCACCCTGCAATCAATCACTCTGCAATCAATCACTCTGCAATCAATCACTCTTCAGTCAATCACTCTGCAATCAAACACCCTGCAGTCAATCACCTGCAGTCAATCACACTGCAATCAATCACTCTGCAATCAATCACCCGACCATGACCCTGCAGACAATCACTCTGCTGTCAATCACTCTGCAGTCAATCACTCTGCAATCAATCACTCTGCAGTCAATCACCCTGCAATCAATCACTCTGCAATCAATCACTCTGCCGTCATTCACTCTGCTGTCAATCAACCAGCAATCAATGACTATGGAATCAATCACTCTGCTGTCAATCACCCAGCAGACAATCACTCAGCAATCAATCACTCTGCTGTCAAACACCCAGCAGACAATAACTCTGCAATCAATAATTCTGCTGTCAATCACCCTGCAATCTATCACTCTGCAAAGAATCACTCTGCTGTCAATCACCCTGCAATCAATCACTCTGCAATCAATCACTCTGCAGTCAATCACTCTGCAATCAAACACCCTGCAGTCAATAACCCTGCAGTCAATTGCGTTGCAGTCAATCACTCCGCAATCAATCACTCTGCAATCAATCAGTCTGCTGTCAATCACCCTGCAATCAATCACTCTGCAATCAATCACTCTGCAGTCAATCACTCTGCAATCAAACACCCTGCAGTCAATAACCCTGCAGTCAATTGCGTTGCAGTCAATCTCTCTGCTATCAATCACACTGCAGTCAATCACCCAGCAGTCAATCACCCAGCAGACAATCACTCTGCAATCAATCACCCTGCAGTCAATCACCCAGCATACAATCACTCTGCAATCAATCACTCTGCTGTCAATCACCCTGCAATCAATCACTCTGCAATCAATCACTCTGCTGTCACTCACCCTGCAATCAATCACTCTGCAATCAATCACGCTGCTGTCAACCACCCTGCAATCAATCACTCTGCAGCCAATCACTCTACAGTCAAACATCCCGCATTTAATCACCCTGCAATCAACCAATCTGCAATCAATCACTCTGCAGTCAATAACTCTGCAGTCAATCAGCCAACAATCAATCACTCTTCAGTCAAACACTCGGCAATTAATCACCCTGCAGTCAATCAACCGGCAATCAATCACTCTGATGTCGTTCACTCTGCAATCAATCACCCTGCAGTCAATAACCCTGCAATCAATCACCCTGCAGTCAATCGCCCTGCAGTCAAAGACCCTGCAATTACCTGCAGTCAATCACTCTGCAGTCAATCACCCAGCAGACAATCACTCTGCAATCAATCACTCTGCTGTCAATCACCCTGCAATCAATCACTCTGCAATCAATCACTCTTCAGTCAATCACTCTGCAATCAAACACCCTGCAGTCAATCACCTGCAGTCAATCACACTGCAATCAATCACTCTGCTGTCAATCACCCGACCATGACCCTGCAGACAAGCACTCTGCTGTCAATCACTCTGCAGTCAATCACTCTGCAATCAATCACTCTGCAGTCAATCACACTGCAGTCAATCACCCTGCAGTCAATCACACAGCAGACAATCACTCTGCTGTCATTCACTCTGCTGTCAATCACCCTGCAGTCATTCACCCAGCAGACAATCACTCTGCAATCAATCACTCTGCTGTCAATCACCCAGCAATCAATGACTATGGAATCAATCACTCTGCTGTCAATCACCCAGCAGACAATCACTCAGCAATCAATCACTCTGCTGTCAAACACCCAGCAGACAATAACTCTGCAAAGAATCACTCTGCTGTCAATCACCCTGCAATCAATCACTCTGCAATCAATCACTCTGCAGTCAATCACTCTGCAATCAAACACCCTGCAGTCAATAACCCTGCAGTCAATTGCGTTGCAGTCAATCACTTTGCAATCAATCACTGTGCAATCAATCAGTCTGCTGTCAATCACCCTGCAATCAAACAGCCTGCAGTCAATCTCTCTGCTATCAATCACACTGCAGTCAATCACCCTGCAGTCAATCACCCAGCAGACAATCACTCTGCAATCAATCACCCTGCAGTCAATCACCCAGCATACAATCACTCTGCAATCAATCACTCTGCTGTCAATCACCCTGCAATCAATCACTCTGCAATCAATCACTCTGCTGTCACTCACCCTGCAATCAATCACCCTGCAATCAATCACGCTGCTGTCAACCACCCTGCAATCAATCACTCTGCAATCACTCACTCTGCAGTCAATCACTCTGCAGTCAAACATCCCGCATTCAATCACCCTGCAATCAATCAATCTGCAATCAATCACTCTGCAGTCAATACCTCTGCAATCAATCAGCCAACAATCAATCACTCTTCAGTCAAACACTCGGCAATTAATCACCCTGCAGTCAATCAACCGGCAATCAATCACTCTGATGTCAATCATTCTGCAATCAATCACCCTGCAGTCAATAACCCTGCAATCAATCACCCTGCAGTCAATCGCCCTGCAGTCAAAGACCCTGCAATTACCTGCAGTCAATCACTCTGCAGTCAATCACCCAGCAGACAATCACTCTGCAATCAATCACTCTGCTGTCAATCACCCTGCAATCAATCACTCTGCAATCAATCACTCTTCAGTCAATCACTCTGCAATCAAACACCCTGCAGTCAATAACCCTGCAGTCTGTAGCCATGCAGTCAATCACTCCACAATCAATCACTCTGCAATCAATCCCTCTGCTGTCAATCATTCTGCTGTCAATCACCCTGCAGTCAATCACCCAGCATACAATCACTCTGAAATCAATCACTCTGCTGTCAATCACCCTGCAATCTATCACTCTGCAATCATTCACGCTGCTGTCAATCACCCTGCAATCAATCACTCTCCAAACAATCACTCTGCTGTCAATCACTCTGCAGTCAAACATCCTGCAGTCAATCACCCTGCAATCAATCAGCCTACAATCAATCACCCTGCAGTCAATCACTCTGCAGTCAAACAGTCTGCAATCAATCACCCTGCAGTCAATCACTCTGCAGTCAAACAGTCTGCAATCAATCACATTGCAGTCAATCAACCGTCAATCAATCACTCTCATGTCAATCACTCTGCAATCAATCACCCTGCAGTCAATCACTCTGCATTCAATCACCCTGCAAGCAATCACCCTGCAGACAATCACTCTGCAATAAATCACTCTGCAGTCAATCACCTTGAAGTGTAGCACACTGCAGTCAATCGCCCTGCAATCAATCAATCAAGAGTCAATAATCCTGCAAACAATCACTCTGCAGTCAATCACCCTGCTGTCAATCACACTGCAGTCAATCACCTTGCAGCCAATCACCCTGCAGACAATCACTCTGCAGTCATTCACCCTGCAATCAATCACTCTGCAGTCAATCAACCTGGATTCAATCACTCTGCAATCAATCACTCTGCAGTCAATCACTCTGCAATCAAACACCCTAAAATCAATCACCCTGCAGACCATCACTCTGCAGTCAATCACCCTGCAATCAATCACTCTGCAATCAATCACTCTGCAGTCAATCACCCTGCAGTCAATAACTTTGCAGTCAATCACTCCGCAATCAATCACTCTGCAATCAATCACTCTGCTGTCAATCACCCTGCAATCAATCACTCTGCAATCAATCACTCTGCTGTCAATCACCCTGCAAGCAATCACCCAGCAGACAATCAATCAGCAATCAATCACTCTGCTGTCAATCACCCTGCAATCAATCACTCTGCAAAGAATCACTCTGCTGTCAATCACCCTGCAATCAATCACTCTGCAATCAATCACTCTGCAATCAATCACTCTTCAGTCAATCACTCTGCAATCAAACACCCTGCAGTCAATCACCTGCAGTCAATCACACTGCAATCAATCACTCTGCAATCAATCACCGGACTATGACCCTGCAGACAATCACTCTGCTGTCAATCACTCTGCAGTCAATCACTCTGCAATCAATCACTCTGCAGTCAATCACCCTGCAATCAATCACTCTGCAATCAATCACTCTGCCGTCATTCACTCTGCTGTCAATCACCCAGCAATCAATGACTATGGAATCAATCACTCTGCTGTCAATCACCCAGCAGACAATCACTCAGCAATCAATCACTCTGCTGTCAAACACCCAGCAGACAATAACTCTGCAATCAATAATTCTGCTGTCAATCACCCTGCAATCTATCACTCTGCAAAGAATCACTCTGCTGTCAATCACCCTGCAATCAATCACTCTGCAATCAATCACTCTGCAGCCAATCACTCTGCAGTCAAACATCCCGCATTTAATCACCCTGCAATCAACCAATCTGCAATCAATCACTCTGCAGTCAATAACTCTGCAGTCAATCAGCCAACAATCAATCACTCTTCAGTCAAACACTCGGCAATTAATCACCCTGCAGTCAATCAACCGGCAATCAATCACTCTGATGTCGTTCACTCTGCAATCAATCACCCTGCAGTCAATAACCCTGCAATCAATCACCCTGCAGTCAATCGCCCTGCAGTCAAAGACCCTGCAATTACCTGCAGTCAATCACTCTGCAGTCAATCACCCAGCAGCCAATCACTCTGCAATCAATCACTCTGCTGTCAATCACCCTGCAATCAATCACTCTGCAATCAATCACTCTTCAGTCAATCACTCTGCAATCAAACACCCTGCAGTCAATCACCTGCAGTCAACCACACTGCAATCAATCACTCTGCAATCAATCACCCGACCATGACCCTGCAGACAATCACTCTGCTGTCAATCACTCTGCAGTCAATCACTCTGCAATCAATCACTCTGCAGTCAATCACACTGCAGTCAATCACCCTGCAGTCAATCACACAGCAGACAATCACTCTGCTGTCAATCACCCTGCAATCAATCACTCTGCAATCAATCACTCTGCTGTCACTCACCCTGCAATCAATCACCCTGCAATCAATCACTCTGCAATCAATCACTCTGCTGTCATTCACTCTGCTGTCAATCACCCTGCAGTCATTCACCCAGCAGACAATCACTCTGCAATCAATCACTCTGCTGTCAATCACCCAGCAATCAATGACTATGGAATCAATCACTCTGCTGTCAATCACCCAGCAGACAATCACTCAGCAATCAATCACTCTGCTGTCAAACACCCAGCAGACAATAACTCTGCAATCAATAATTCTGCTGTCAATCACCCTGCAATCTATCACTCTGCAATCAATCACTCTGCAGTCAATCACTCTGCAATCAATCACTCTGCAATCAATCACTCTGCAGTCAATCACTCTGCAATCAAACACCCTGCAGTCAATAACCCTGCAGTCAATTGCGTTGCAGTCAATCACTTTGCAATCAATCACTGTGCAATCAATCAGTCTGCTGTCAATCACCCTGCAATCAAACAGCCTGCAGTCAATCTCTCTGCTATCAATCACACTGCAGTCAATCACCCTGCAGTCAATCACCCAGCAGACAATCACTCTGCAATCAATCACCCTGCAGTCAATCACCCAGCATACAATCACTCTGCAATCAATCACTCTGCTGTCAATCACCCTGCAATCAATCACTCTGCAATCAATCACTCTGCTGTCACTCACCCTGCAATCAATCACCCTGCAATCAATCACGCTGCTGTCAACCACCCTGCAATCAATCACTCTGCAATCACTCACTCTGCAGTCAATCACTCTGCAGTCAAACATCCCGCATTCAATCACCCTGCAATCAATCAATCTGCAATCAATCACTCTGCAGTCAATAACTCTGCAATCAATCAGCCAACAATCAATCACTCTTCAGTCAAACACTCGGCAATTAATCACCCTGCAGTCAATCAACCGGCAATCAATCACTCTGATGTCAATCACTCTGCAATCAATCACCCTGCAGTCAATAACCCTGCAATCAATCACCCTGCAGTCAATCGCCCTGCAGTCAAAGACCCTGCAATTACCTGCAGTCAATCACTCTGCAGTCAATCACCCAGCAGACAATCACTCTGCAATCAATCACTCTGCTGTCAATCACCCTGCAATCAATCACTCTGCAATCAATCACTCTTCAGTCAATCACTCTGCAATCAAACACCCTGCAGTCAATAACCCTGCAGTCTGTAGCCATGCAGTCAATCACTCCACAATCAATCACTCTGCAATCAATCACTCTGCTGTCAATCACCCTGCAATCAATCAGCCTGCAGTCAATCACTCTGCTATCAATCACACTGCAGTCAATAACCCTGCAGTCAATCACACAGCAGACAATCACTCTGCAATCAATCACTCTGCTGTCAATCATTCTGCTGTCAATCACCCTGCAGTCAATCACCCAGCATACAATCACTCTGAAATCAATCACTCTGCTGTCAATCACCCTGCAATCTATCACTCTGCAATCATTCACGCTGCTGTCAATCACCCTGCAATCAATCACTCTCCAAACAATCACTCTGCTGTCAATCACTCTGCAGTCAAACATCCTGCAGTCAATCACCCTGCAATCAATCAGCCTACAATCAATCACCCTGCAGTCAATCACTCTGCAGTCAAACAGTCTGCAATCAATCACCCTGCAGTCAATCACTCTGCAGTCAAACAGTCTGCAATCAATCACATTGCAGTCAATCAACCGTCAATCAATCACTCTCATGTCAATCACTCTGCAATCAATCACCCTGCAGTCAATAATCCTGCAATCAATCACTCTGCAGTCAATCACCCTGCAGTCAATCACTCTGCATTCAATCACCCTGCAAGCAATCACCCTGCAGACAATCACTCTGCAATAAATCACTCTGCAGTCAATCACCTTGAAGTGTAGCACACTGCAGTCAATCGCCCTGCAATCAATCAATCAAGAGTCAATAATCCTGCAAACAATCACTCTGCAGTCAATCACCCTGCAGTCAATCACACTGCAGTCAATCACCTTGCAGCCAATCACCCTGCAGACAATCACTCTGCAGTCATTCACCCTGCAATCAATCACTCTGCAGTCAATCAACCTGGATTCAATCACTCTGCAATCAATCACTCTGCAGTCAATCACTCTGCAATCAAACACCCTAAAATCAATCACCCTGCAGACCATCACTCTGCAGTCAATCACCCTGCAATCAATCACTCTGCAATCAATCACTCTGCAGTCAATCACCCTGCAGTCAATAACTTTGCAGTCAATCACTCCGCAATCAATCACTCTGCAATCAATCACTCTACTGTCAATCACCCTGCAATCAATCACTCTGCAATCAATCACTCTGCTGTCAATCACCCTGCAAGCAATCACCCAGCAGACAATCAATCAGCAATCAATCACTCTGCTGTCAATCACCCTGCAATCAATCACTCTGCAAAGAATCACTCTGCTGTCAATCACCCTGCAATCAATCACTCTGCAATCAATCACTCTGCAATCAATCACTCTTCAGTCAATCACTCTGCAATCAAACACCCTGCAGTCAATCACCTGCAGTCAATCACACTGCAATCAATCACTCTGCAATCAATCACCCGACCATGACCCTGCAGACAATCACTCTGCTGTCAATCACTCTGCAGTCAATCACTCTGCAATCAATCACTCTGCAGTCAATCACCCTGCAATCAATCACTCTGCAATCAATCACTCTGCCGTCATTCACTCTGCTGTCAATCACCCAGCAATCAATGACTATGGAATCAATCACTCTGCTGTCAATCACCCAGCAGACAATCACTCAGCAATCAATCACTCTGCTGTCAAACACCCAGCAGACAATAACTCTGCAATCAATAATTCTGCTGTCAATCACCCTGCAATCTATCACTCTGCAAAGAATCACTCTGCTGTCAATCACCCTGCAATCAATCACTCTGCAATCAATCACTCTGCAGCCAATCACTCTGCAGTCAAACATCCCGCATTTAATCACCCTGCAATCAACCAATCTGTAATCAATCACTCTGCAGTCAATAACTCTGCAGTCAATCAGCCAACAATCAATCACTCTTCAGTCAAACACTCGGCAATTAATCACCCTGCAGTCAATCAACCGGCAATCAATCACTCTGATGTCGTTCACTCTGCAATCAATCACCCTGCAGTCAATAACCCTGCAATCAATCACCCTGCAGTCAATCGCCCTGCAGTCAAAGACCCTGCAATTACCTGCAGTCAATCACTCTGCAGTCAATCACCCAGCAGACAATCACTCTGCAATCAATCACTCTGCAGTCAATCACACTGCAGTCAATCACCTTGCAGCCAATCACCCTGCAGACAATCACTCTGCAGTCATTCACCCTGCAATCAATCACTCTGCAGTCAATCAACCTGGATTCAATCACTCTGCAATCAATCACTCTGCAGTCAATCACTCTGCAATCAAACACCCTAAAATCAATCACCCTGCAGACCATCACTCTGCAGTCAATCACCCTGCAATCAATCACTCTGCAATCAATCACTCTGCAGTCAATCACCCTGCAGTCAATAACTTTGCAGTCAATCACTCCGCAATCAATCACTCTGCAATCAATCACTCTGCTGTCAATCACCCTGCAATCAATCACTCTGCAATCAATCACTCTGCTGTCAATCACCCTGCAAGCAATCACCCAGCAGACAATCAATCAGCAATCAATCACTCTGCTGTCAATCACCCTGCAATCAATCACTCTGCAAAGAATCACTCTGCTGTCAATCACCCTGCAATCAATCACTCTGCAATCAATCACTCTGCAATCAATCACTCTTCAGTCAATCACTCTGCAATCAAACACCCTGCAGTCAATCACCTGCAGTCAATCACACTGCAATCAATCACTCTGCAATCAATCACCCGACCATGACCCTGCAGACAATCACTCTGCTGTCAATCACTCTGCAGTCAATCACTCTGCAATCAATCACTCTGCAGTCAATCACCCTGCAATCAATCACTCTGCAATCAATCACTCTGCCGTCATTCACTCTGCTGTCAATCACCCAGCAATCAATGACTATGGAATCAATCACTCTGCTGTCAATCACCCAGCAGACAATCACTCAGCAATCAATCACTCTGCTGTCAAACACCCAGCAGACAATAACTCTGCAATCAATAATTCTGCTGTCAATCACCCTGCAATCTATCACTCTGCAAAGAATCACTCTGCTGTCAATCACCCTGCAATCAATCACTCTGCAATCAATCACTCTGCAGCCAATCACTCTGCAGTCAAACATCCCGCATTTAATCACCCTGCAATCAACCAATCTGCAATCAATCACTCTGCAGTCAATAACTCTGCAGTCAATCAGCCAACAATCAATCACTCTTCAGTCAAACACTCGGCAATTAATCACCCTGCAGTCAATCAACCGGCAATCAATCACTCTGATGTCGTTCACTCTGCAATCAATCACCCTGCAGTCAATAACCCTGCAATCAATCACCCTGCAGTCAATCGCCCTGCAGTCAAAGACCCTGCAATTACCTGCAGTCAATCACTCTGCAGTCAATCACCCAGCAGACAATCACTCTGCAATCAATCACTCTGCTGTCAATCACCCTGCAATCAATCACTCTGCAATCAATCACTCTTCAGTCAATCACTCTGCAATCAAACACCCTGCAGTCAATCACCTGCAGTCAATCACACTGCAATCAATCACTCTGCAATCAATCACCCGACCATGACCCTGCAGACAATCACTCTGCTGTCACTCACTCTGCAGTCAATCACTCTGCAATCAATCACTCTGCAGTCAATCACACTGCAATCAATCACCCTGCAGTCAATCACACAGCAGACAATCACTCTGCTGTCAATCACCCTGCAATCAATCACTCTGCAATCAATCACTCTGCTGTCACTCACCCTGCAATCAATCACCCTGCAATCAATCACTCTGCAATCAATCACTCTGCTGTCATTCACTCTGCTGTCAATCACCCTGCAGTCATTCACCCAGCAGACAATCATTCTGCAATCAATCACTCTGCTGTCAATCACCCAGCAATCAATGACTATGGAATCAATCACTCTGCTGTCAATCACCCAGCAGACAATCACTCAGCAATCAATCACTCTGCTGTCAAACACCCAGCAGACAATAACTCTGCAATCAATAATTCTGCTGTCAATCACCCTGCAATCTATCACTCTGCAATCAATCACTCTGCAGTCAATCACTCTGCAATCAAACACCCTGCAGTCAATAACCCTGCAGTCAATTGCGTTGCAGTCAATCACTTTGCAATCAATCACTGTGCAATCAATCAGTCTGCTGTCAATCACCCTGCAATCAAACAGCCTGCAGTCAATCTCTCTGCTATCAATCACACTGCAGTCAATCACCCTGCAGTCAATCACCCAGCAGACAATCACTCTGCAATCAATCACCCTGCAGTCAATCACCCAGCATACAATCACTCTGCAATCAATCACTCTGCTGTCAATCACCCTGCAATCAATCACTCTGCAATCAATCACTCTGCTGTCACTCACCCTGCAATCAATCACCCTGCAATCAATCACGCTGCTGTCAACCACCCTGCAATCAATCACTCTGCAATCACTCACTCTGCAGTCAATCACTCTGCAGTCAAACATCCCGCATTCAATCACCCTGCAATCAATCAATCTGCAATCAATCACTCTGCAGTCAATAACTCTGCAATCAATCAGCCAACAATCAATCACTCTTCAGTCAAACACTCGGCAATTAATCACCCTGCAGTCAATCAACCGGCAATCAATCACTCTGATGTCAATCATTCTGCAATCAATCACCCTGCAGTCAATAACCCTGCAATCAATCACCCTGCAGTCAATCGCCCTGCAGTCAAAGACCCTGCAATTACCTGCAGTCAATCACTCTGCAGTCAATCACCCAGCAGACAATCACTAGCAATCAATCACTCTGCTGTCAATCACCCTGCAATCAATCACACTGCAATCAATCACTCTTCAGTCAATCACTCTGCAATCAAACACCCTGCAGTCAATAACCCTGCAGTCTGTAGCCATGCAGTCAATCACTCCACAATCAATCACTCTGCAATCAATCACTCTGCTGTCAATCACCCTGCAATCAATCAGCCTGCAGTCAATCACTCTGTTATCAATCACACTGCAGTCAATCACCCTGCAGTCAATCACACAGCAGACAATCACTCTGCAATCAATCACTCTGCTGTCAATCATTCTGCTGTCAATCACCCTGCAGTCAATCACCCAGCATACAATCACTCTGAAATCAATCACTCTGCTGTCAATCACCCTGCAATCTATCACTCTGCAATCATTCACGCTGCTGTCAATCACCCTGCAATCAATCACTCTCCAAACAATCACTCTGCTGTCAATCACTCTGCAGTCAAACATCCTGCAGGCAATCACCCTGCAATCAATCAGCCTACAATCAATCACCCAGCAGACAATCACTCAGCAATCAATCACTCTGCTGTCAAACACCCAGCAGACAATAACTCTGCAATCAATAATTCTGCTGTCAATCACCCTGGAATCTATCACTCTGCAAAGAATCACTCTGCTGTCAATCACCCTGCAATCAATCACTCTGCAATCAATCACTCTGCAGTCAATCACTCTGCAATCAAACACCCTGCAGTCAATAACCCTGCAGTCAATTGCGTTGCAGTCAATCACTTTGCAATCAATCACTGTGCAATCAATCAGTCTGCTGTCAATCACCCTGCAATCAAACAGCCTGCAGTCAATCTCTCTGCTATCAATCACACTGCAGTCAATCACCCTGCAGTCAATCACCCAGCAGACAATCACTCTGCAATCAATCACCCTGCAGTCAATCACCCAGCATACAATCACTCTGCAATCAATCACTCTGCTGTCAATCACCCTGCAATCAATCACTCTGCAATCAATCACTCTGCTGTCACTCACCCTGCAATCAATCACCCTGCAATCAATCACGCTGCTGTCAACCACCCTGCAATCAATCACTCTGCAATCACTCACTCTGCAGTCAATCACTCTGCAGTCAAACATCCCGCATTCAATCACCCTGCAATCAATCAATCTGCAATCAATCACTCTGCAGTCAATAACTCTGCAATCAATCAGCCAACAATCAATCACTCTTCAGTCAAACACTCGGCAATTAATCACCCTGCAGTCAATCAACCGGCAATCAATCACTCTGATGTCAATCATTCTGCAATCAATCACCCTGCAGTCAATAACCCTGCAATCAATCACCCTGCAGTCAATCGCCCTGCAGTCAAAGACCCTGCAATTACCTGCAGTCAATCACTCTGCAGTCAATCACCCAGCAGACAATCACTCTGCAATCAATCACTCTGCTGTCAATCACCCTGCAATCAATCACTCTGCAATCAATCACTCTTCAGTCAATCACTCTGCAATCAAACACCCTGCAGTCAATAACCCTGCAGTCTGTAGCCATGCAGTCAATCACTCCACAATCAATCACTCTGCAATCAATCACTCTGCTGTCAATCACCCTGCAATCAATCAGCCTGCAGTCAATCACTCTGTTATCAATCACACTGCAGTCAATCACCCTGCAGTCAATCACACAGCAGACAATCACTCTGCAATCAATCACTCTGCTGTCAATCATTCTGCTGTCAATCACCCTGCAGTCAATCACCCAGCATACAATCACTCTGAAATCAATCACTCTGCTGTCAATCACCCTGCAATCTATCACTCTGCAATCATTCACGCTGCTGTCAATCACCCTGCAATCAATCACTCTCCAAACAATCACTCTGCTGTCAATCACTCTGCAGTCAAACATCCTGCAGGCAATCACCCTGCAATCAATCAGCCTACAATCAATCACCCTGCAGTCAATCACTCTGCAGTCAAACAGTCTGCAATCAATCACCCTGCAGTCAATCACTCTGCAGTCAAACAGTCTGCAATCAATCACATTGCAGTCAATCAACCGTCAATCAATCACTCTCATGTCAATCACTCTGCAATCAATCACCCTGCAGTCAATAATCCTGCAATCAATCACTCTGCAGTCAATCACCCTGCAGTCAATCACTCTGCATTCAATCACCCTGCAAGCAATCACCCTGCAGACAATCACTCTGCAATCAATCACCCTGCAGTCAATAACCCTGCAATCAATCACCCTGCAGTCAATCGCCCTGCAGTCAAAGACCCTGCAATTACCTGCAGTCAATCACTCTGCAGTCAATCACCCAGCAGACAATCACTCTGCAATCAATCACTCTGCTGTCAATCACCCTGCAATCAATCACTCTGCAATCAATCACTCTTCAGTCAATCACTCTGCAATCAAACACCCTGCAGTCAATAACCCTGCAGTCTGTAGCCATGCAGTCAATCACTCCACAATCAATCACTCTGCAATCAATCACTCTGCTGTCAATCACCCTGCAATCAATCAGCCTGCAGTCAATCACTCTGTTATCAATCACACTGCAGTCAATCACCCTGCAGTCAATCACACAGCAGATAATCACTCTGCAATCAATCACTCTGCTGTCAATCATTCTGCTGTCAATCACCCTGCAGTCAATCACCCAGCATACAATCACTCTGAAATCAATCACTCTGCTGTCAATCACCCTGCAATCTATCACTCTGCAATCATTCACGCTGCTGTCAATCACCCTGCAATCAATCACTCTCCAAACAATCACTCTGCTGTCAATCACTCTGCAGTCAAACATCCTGCAGGCAATCACCCTGCAATCAATCAGCCTACAATCAATCACCCTGCAGTCAATCACTCTGCAGTCAAACAGTCTGCAATCAATCACCCTGCAGTCAATCACTCTGCAGTCAAACAGTCTGCAATCAATCACATTGCAGTCAATCAACCGTCAATCAATCACTCTCATGTCAATCACTCTGCAATCAATCACCCTGCAGTCAATAATCCTGCAATCAATCACTCTGCAGTCAATCACCCTGCAGTCAATCACTCTGCATTCAATCACCCTGCAAGCAATCACCCTGCAGACAATCACTCTGCAATAAATCACTCTGCAGTCAATCACCTTGAAGTGTAGCACACTGCAGTCAATCGCCCTGCAATCAATCAATCAAGAGTCAATAATCCTGCAAACAATCACTCTGCAGTCAATCACCCTGCAGTCAATCACACTGCAGTCAATCACCTTGCAGCCAATCACCCTGCAGACAATCACTCTGCAGTCATTCACCCTGCAATCAATCACTCTGCAGTCAATCAACCTGGATTCAATCACTCTGCAATCAATCACTCTGCAGTCAATCACTCTGCAATCAAACACCCTAAAATCACTCACCCTGCAGACCATCACTCTGCAGTCAATCACCCTGCAATCAATCACTCTGCAATCAATCACTCTGCAGTCAATCACCCTGCAGTCAATAACTTTGCAGTCAATCACTCCGCAATCAATCACTCTGCAATCAATCACTCTGCTGTCAATCACCCTGCAATCAATCACTCTGCAATCAATCACTCTGCTGTCAATCACCCTGCAAGCAATCACCCAGCAGACAATCAATCAGCAATCAATCACTCTGCTGTCAATCACCCTGCAATCAATCACTCTGCAAAGAATCACTCTGCTGTCAATCACCCTGCAATCAATCACTCTGCAATCAATCACTCTGCAATCAATCACTCTTCAGTCAATCACTCTGCAATCAAACACCCTGCAGTCAATCACCTGCAGTCAATCACACTGCAATCAATCACTCTGCAATCAATCACCCGACCATGACCCTGCAGACAATCACTCTGCTGTCAATCACTCTGCAGTCAATCACTCTGCAATCAATCACTCTGCAGTCAATCACCCTGCAATCAATCACTCTGCAATCAATCACTCTGCCGTCATTCACTCTGCTGTCAATCACCCAGCAATCAATGACTATGGAATCAATCACTCTGCTGTCAATCACCCAGCAGACAATCACTCAGCAATCAATCACTCTGCTGTCAAACACCCAGCAGACAATAACTCTGCAATCAATAATTCTGCTGTCAATCACCCTGCAATCTATCACTCTGCAAAGAATCACTCTGCTGTCAATCACCCTGCAATCAATCACTCTGCAATCAATCACTCTGCAGTCAATCACTCTGCAATCAAACACCCTGCAGTCAATAACCCTGCAGTCAATTGCGTTGCAGTCAATCACTCCGCAATCAATCACTCTGCAATCAATCAGTCTGCTGTCAATCACCCTGCAATCAAACAGCCTGCAGTCAATCTCTCTGCTATCAATCACACTGCAGTCAATCACCCTGCAGTCAATCACCCAGCAGACAATCACTCTGCAATCAATCACCCTGCAGTCAATCACCCAGCATACAATCACTCTGCAATCAATCACTCTGCTGTCAATCACCCTGCAATCAATCACTCTGCAATCAATCACTCTGCTGTCACTCACCCTGCAATCAATCACTCTGCAATCAATCACGCTGCTGTCAAACACCCTGCAATCAATCACTCTGCAATCACTCACTCTGCAGTCAATCACTCTGCAGTCAAACATCCCGCATTTAATCACCCTGCAATCAACCAATCTGCAATCAATCACTCTGCAGTCAATAACACTGCAGTCGATCAGCCAACAATCAATCACTCTTCAGTCAAACACTCGGCAATTAATCACCCTGCAGTCAATCAACCGGCAATCAATCACTCTGATGTCAATCACTCTGCAATCAATCACCCTGCAGTCAATAACCCTGCAATCAATCACCCTGCAGTCAATCGCCCTGCAGTCAAAGACCCTGCAATTACCTGCAGTCAATCACTCTGCAGTCAATCACCCAGCAGACAATCACTCTGCAATCAATCACTCTGCTGTCAATCACCCTGCAATCAATCACTCTGCAATCAATCACTCTTCAGTCAATCACTCTGCAATCAAACACCCTGCAGTCAATAACCCTGCAGTCTGTAGCCATGCAGTCAATCACTCCACAATCAATCACTCTGCAATCAATCACTCTGCTGTCAATCACCCTGCAATCAATCAGCCTGCAGTCAATCACTCTGCTATCAATCACACTGCAGTCAATCACCCTGCAATCAATCACACAGCAGACAATCACTCTGCAATCAATCACTCTGCTGTCAATCATTCTGCTGTCAATCACCCTGCAGTCAATCACCCAGCATACAATCACTCTGAAATCAATCACTCTGCTGTCAATCACCCTGCAATCTTTCACTCTGCAATCATTCACGCTGCTGTCAATCACCCTGCAGACAATCAGCCTACAATCAATCACCCTGCAGTCAATCACTCTGCAGTCAAACAGTCTGCAATCAATCACCCTGCAGTCAATCACTCTGCAGTCAAACAGACTGCAATCAATCACATTGCAGTCAATCAACCGTCAATCAATCACTCTCATGTCAATCACTCTGCAATCAATCACCCTGCAGTCAATAATCCTGCAATCAATCACTCTGCAGTCAATCACCCTGCAGTCAATCACTCTGCATTCAATCACCCTGCAAGCAATCACCCTGCAGACAATCACTCTGCAATAAATCACTCTGCAGTCAATCACCTTGAAGTGTAGCACACTGCAGTCAATCGCCCTGCAATCAATCAATCAAGAGTCAATAATCCTGCAATCAATCACTCTGCAGTCAATCACCCTGCAGTCAATCACACTGCAGTCAATCACCTTGCAGCCAATCACCCTGCAGACAATCACTCTGCAGTCATTCACCCTGCAATCAATCACTCTGCAGTCAATCACCCTGGATTCAATCACTCTGCAATCAATCACTCTGCAGTCAATCACTCTGCAATCAAACACCCTACAATCAATCACCCTGCAGACCATCACTGTGCAGTCAATCACCCTGCAATCAATCACTCTGCAATCAATCACATTGCAGTCAATTACCCTGCAGTCAATAATCCTGCAATCAATCACTCTGCAGTCAATCACCCTGCAGTCAATCACTCTGCATTCAATCACCCTGCAAGCAATCACCCTGCAGACAATCACTCTGCAATAAATCACTCTGCAGTCAATCACCTTGAAGTGTAGCACACTGCAGTCAATCGCCCTGCAATCAATCAATCAAGAGTCAATAATCCTGCAATCAATCACTCTGCAGTCAATCACCCTGCAGTCAATCACACTGCAGTCAATCACCTTGCAGCCAATCAACCTGCAGACAATCACTCTGCAGTCATTCACCCTGCAATCAATCACTCTGCAGTCAATCACCCTGGATTCAATCACTCTGCAATCAATCACTCTGCAGTCAATCACTCTGCAATCAAACACCCTACAATCAATCACCCTGCAGACCATCACTGTGCAGTCAATCATCCTGCAATCAATCACCCTGCAGTCATTCACTCTGCAATCAATCACTCTGCAATCAATCACTCTGCAGTCAATCACCCTGCAATCAATCACTCTACAATCAATAACTCTGCAGTCAATCACCCTTCAATCAATCACTCGGCAATCAATCACTCTGCTATCAATCACTCTGCAATCAATCACTCTGCAGTCAATCACCCTGCAGTCAATCACCCTGCAATCAATCACTCTACAATTAATAACTCTGCAGTCAATCAACCCTGCAATCAATCAACCTGCAATCAATCACTCTGCAATCAATCACTCTGCAGTCAATCACCCTGCAATCAATCACTCTGCAATCAATCACTCTGCATTCAATCACCCTGCAGTCAATAACTTTGCAGACAATCAATCTGCATTCAATCACTCTGCAATCAATCACTCTGCTGTCAATCACCCTGCAGTCAATCACCCTGCAGTCAATCACTCGACTATGAATCACTCTGCAGTCAATCCCTCTGCAGTCAATCACCCTGCAATCAATCACTCTGCAATCAATCACTCTGCAATCAATCACTCTGCAGTCAATCACCCTGCAATCAATCACTCTGCAATCAATAACTCTGCAATCAATCACTCTGCAATCAATCACTCTGCAGTCAATCACCCTGCAATCAATAACTCTGCAGTCAATCAACCCTGCAATCAATCACTCTGCCATCAATCACTCTGCAGTCAATCAACCCTGCAATCAATCACTCTGCCATCAATCACTCTGCAGACAATCACCCTGCAATCAATCACCCTGCAATCAATCACTCTGCAATCAATCACTCTGCTGTCAATCACCCTGCAATCAATCACCCTGCAGTCAATCACTCTACTATCAATCACCCTGCAATCAATCACTCTGCTGTCAATCACTCTGCTGTCAATAACTCTGCAGTCAATCAACCTGCAGTCAATCACCCAGCAGACAGTCGCTCTGTAATCAATCACTCTGCATTCAATCATTCCGCAATCATTCACCCTGCAGTCACTAAATTTGCAGTCAATCTCTCTGGAATCAATCACTCTGCAGTTAATTACTCTGTAATCAATCACTCTGCAGTTAATTACTCTGTAATCAATCACTCTGCAATCAAACACCCTGCAGTTAATTACTTTGTAATCAATCACTCTGCAATCAACAGTCAATCAACCGGCAATCAATAACCCGACTATCAATCACCCTGCTGTCAATCCCTCTGCAATCAATCACTCTGCAGTCAATTACCGTGCAGTCAATCACTCTGCAGTCAATGACTCTGCAATCAATCACTCTGCAATCAAACACCCTGCAGTCAATCAACCGGCAATCAATAACCCTACTATCAATCACCCTGCTGTCAATCACCCTGCAATCAATCAAACTGCTGTCAATCACCCTGCAATCAATCAAACTGCAGTCAATCACACTGCAGTCGATCAACCGGCAATCAATCACTCTGCAGTCAATCACCCTGCAATCAATCACTCTGCAATCAATCATTCTGCAATCAATCACTCTGCTACCAATCACTCTGCATTCAATGAACCTTGCAATCAATCACTCTGCAATCAATCACCCTGCAGTCATTAACTTTCAGACAATCACTCTGCAATCAATCACTCTGCTGTCAATCACCCAGCAGACAATCACTCTGCAATCAATCACTCTGCAGTCATTAACTTTCAGACAATCACTCTGCAATCAATCACTCTGCTGTCAATCATCCTGCAATCAATCACTCTACAATCAATAACTCTGCAGTCAATCACCCTTCAATCAATCACTCTGCAATCAATCACTCTGCTATCAATCACTCTGCAATCAATCACTCTGCAGTCAATCACCCTGCAGTAAATCACCCTGCAATCAATCACTCTACAATTAATAACTCTGCAGTCAATCAACCCTGCAATCAATCACTCTGCAATCAATCACCCTGCAGTCAATCAACCGGCAATCAATAACCCTACTATCAATCACCCTGCTGTCAATCACCCTGCAATCAATCAAACCGCTGTAAATCACCCTGCTATCAATCAAACTGCAGTCAATCACACTGCAGTCGATCAACCGGCAATCAATCACCCTGCAGTCACTCACCCTGCAGACCATCACTGTGCAGTCAATCATCCTGCAATCAATCACCCTGCAGTCATTCACTCTGCAATCAATCACTCTGCAATCAATCACTCTGCAGTCAATCACCCTGCAATCAATCACTCTACAATCAATAACTCTGCAGTCAATCACCCTTCAATCAATCACTCGGCAATCAATCACTCTGCTATCAATCACTCTGCAATCAATCACTCTGCAGTCAATCACCCTGCAGTCAATCACCCTGCAATCAATCACTCTACAATTAATAACTCTGCAGTCAATCAACCCTGCAATCAATCACTCTGCTGTCAATCACTCTGCTGTCAATAATCCTGCAATCAATCAACCTGCAATCAATCACTCTGCAATCAATCACTCTGCAGTCAATCACCCTGCAATCAATCACTCTGCAATCAATCACTCTGCATTCAATCACCCTGCAGTCAATAACTTTGCAGACAATCAATCTGCATTCAATCACTCTGCAATCAATCACTCTGCTGTCAATCACCCTGCAGTCAAGCACCCTGCAGTCAATCACTCGACTATGAATCACTCTGCAGTCAATCCCTCTGCAGTCAATCACCCTGCAATCAATCACTCTGCAATCAATCACTCTGCAATCAATCACTCTGCAGTCAATCACCCTGCAATCAATCACTCTGCAATCAATAACTCTGCAATCAATCACTCTGCAATCAATCACTCTGCAGTCAATCACCCTGCAATCAATAACTCTGCAGTCAATCAACCCTGCAATCAATCACTCTGCCATCAATCACTCTGCAGTCAATCAACCCTGCAATCAATCACTCTGCCATCAATCACTCTGCAGACAATCACCCTGCAATCAATCACCCTGCAATCAATCACTCTGCAATCAATCACTCTGCTGTCAATCACCCTGCAATCAATCAGCCTGCAGTCAATCACTCTACTATCAATCACCCTGCAATCAATCACTCTGCTGTCAATCACTCTGCTGTCAATAACTCTGCAGTCAATCAACCTGCAGTCAATCACCCAGCAGACAGTCGCTCTGTAATCAATCACTCTGCATTCAATCATTCCGCAATCATTCACCCTGCAGTCAATAAATTTGCAGTCAATCTCTCTGGAATCAATCACTCTGCAGTTAATTACTCTGTAATCAATCACTCTGCAGTTAATTACTCTGTAATCAATCACTCTGCAATCAAACACCCTGCAGTTAATTACTTTGTAATCAATCACTCTGCAATCAACAGTCAATCAACCGGCAATCAATAAACCGACTATCAATCACCCTGCTGTCAATCCCTCTGCAATCAATCACTCTGCAGTCAATTACCGTGCAGTCAATCACTCTGCAGTCAATGACTCTGCAATCAATCACTCTGCAATCAAACACCCTGCAGTCAATCAACCGGCAATCAATAACCCTACTATCAATCACCCTGCTGTCAATCACCCTGCAATCAATCAAACTGCTGTCAATCACCCTGCAATCAATCAAACTGCAGTCAATCACACTGCAGTCGATCAACCGGCAATCAATCACTCTGCAGTCAATCACCCTGCAATCAATCACTCTGCAATCAATCATTCTGCAATCAATCACTCTGCTACCAATCACTCTGCAGTCAATGAACCTTGCAATCAATCACTCTGCAATCAATCACCCTGCAGTCATTAACTTTCAGACAATCACTCTGCAATCAATCACTCTGCTGTCAATCACCCAGCAGACAATCACTCTGCAATCAATCACTCTGCTGTCAATCACTCTGAAGTCAATCATCCTGCAATCAATCACTCTACAATCAATAACTCTGCAGTCAATCACCCTTCAATCAATCACTCTGCAGTCAATCACCCTGCAATCAATCACTCTGCAATCAATCATTCTGCAATCAATCACTCTGCTACCAATCACTCTGCAGTCAATCAACCTTGCAATCAATCACTCTGCAATCAATCACTCTGCAGTAAATCACCCTGCAGTCATTAACTTTGCAGACAATCACTCTGCAATCAATCACTCTGCTGTCAATCACCCAGCAGACAATCACACTGCAATCAATCACTCTGCTGACAATCACTCTGCTGTCAATCATCCTGCAATCAATCACCCTGCAGTCATTCACTCTGCAATCAATCACTCTGTAATCAATCACTCTGCAGTCAATCACCCTGCAATCAATCACTCTACAATCAATAACTCTGCAGTCAATCACCCTTCGACCAATCACTCGGCAATCAATCACTCTGCTATCAATCACTCTGCAATCAATCACTCTGCAGTCAATCACCCTGCAGTCAATCACCCTGCAATCAGTCAATCTACAATTAATAACTCTGCAGTCAATCAACCCTGCAATCAATCACTCTGCTGTCAATCACTCTGCTGTCAATAATCCTGCAATCAATGACCCTGCAATCAATCACTCTGCTATCAATCACTCTGCATTCAATCACCCTGCAGTCAATAACTTTGCAGACAATCAATCTGCATTCAATCACTCTGCAATCAATCACTCTGCTGTCAATCACCCTGCAGTCAATCACCCTGCAGTCAATCACTCGACTATGAATCACTCCGCAGTCAATCCCTCCGCAGTCAATCACCCTGCAATCAATCACTCTGCAATCAATCACTCTGCAATCAATCACTCTGCAGTCAATCACCCTGCAATCAATCACACTGCAATCAATAACTCTGCAATCAATCACTCTGCAATCAATCACTCTGCAGTCAATCACCCTGCAATCAATAACTCTGCAGTCAATCAACCCTGCAATCAATCACTCTGCCATCAAACACTCTGCAGTCAATCAACCCTGCAATCAATCACTCTGCCATCAATCACTCTGCAGACAATCACCCTGCAAACAATCACCCTGCAATCAATCACTCTGCAATCAATCACTCTGCTGTCAATCACCCTGCAATCAATCACCCTGCAGTCAATCACTCTACTATCAATCACCCTGCAATCAATCACTCTGCTGTCAATCACTCTGCTGTCAATAACTCTGCAGTCAATCAACCTGCAGTCAATCACCCAGCAGACAGTCGCTCTGTAATCAATCACTCTGCATTCAATCATTCCGCAATCATTCACCCTGCAGTCAATAAATTTGCAGTCAATCTCTCTGGAATCAATCACTCTGCAGTTAATTACTCTGTAATCAATCACTCTGCAGTTAATTACTCTGTAATCAATCACTCTGCAATCAAACACCCTGCAGTTAATTACTTTGTAATCAATCACTCTGCAATCAACAGTCAATCAACCGGCAATCAATAACCCGACTATCAATCACCCTGCTGTCAATCCCTCTGCAATCAATCACTCTGCAGTCAATTACCGTGCAGTCAATCACTCTGCAGTCAATGACTCTGCAATCAATCACTCTGCAATCAAACACCCTGCAGTCAATCAACCGGCAATCAATAACCCTACTATCAATCACCCTGCTGTCAATCACCCTGCAATCAATCAAACTGCTGTCAATCACCCTGCAATCAATCAAACTGCAGTCAATCACACTGCAGTCGATCAACCGGCAATCAATCACTCTGCTACCAATCACTCTGCAGTCAATCAACCTTGCAATCAATCACTCTGCAATCAATCACTCTGCTGTCAATCACCCAGCAGACAATCACTCTGCAATCAATCACTCTGCTGTCAATCACTCTGCTGTCAATCATCCTGCAGTCAATCACCCTGCAGTCATTCACTCTGCAATCAATCACTCTGCAATCAATCACTCTGCAGTCAATCACCCTGCAATCAATCACTCTACAATCAATAACTCTGCAGTCAATTACCCTTCAATCAATCACTCTGCAATCAATCACTCTGCTATCAATCACTCTGCAATCAATCACTCTGCAGTCAATCACCCTGCAGTCAATCACCCTGCAATCAATCACTCTACAATTAATAACTCTGCAGTCAATCAACCCTGCAATCAATCACTCTGCAATCAATCACTCTGCAGTCAATCACCCTGCAGTCAATAACTTTGCAGACAATCAACCTGCAATCAATCACTCTGCAATCAATCACTCTGCAGTCAATCACCCTGCAATCAATCACTCTGCAATCAATCACTCTGCAGTCAATCACCCTGCAGTCAATAACTTTGCAGACAATCAATCTGCATTCAGTCACTCTGCAATCAATCACTCTGCTGTCAATAACCCTGCAGTCAATCACCCTGCAGTCAATCACTCGACTGTGAATCACTCTGCAGTCAATCCCTCTGCAGTCAATCACCCTGCAATCAATCACTCTGCAATCACTCACTCTGCAATCAATCACTCTGCATTCAATCACCCTGCAATCAATCACTCTGCAATCAATAACTCTGAAATCAATCACTCTGCAATCAATCACCCTGCAGTCAATCACCCTGCAGTCAATCACCCCGCAATCAATCAATCTACAATTAATAACTCTGCAGTCAATCAACCCTGCAATCAATCACTCTGCTGTCAATCACTCTGCTGTCAATAATCCTGCAATCAATCAACCTGCAATCAATCACTCTGCAATCAATCACTCTGCAGTCAATCACCCTGCAATCAATCACTCTGCAATCAATCACTCTGCATTCAATCACCCTGCAGTCAATAACTTTGCAGACAATCAATCTGCATTCAATCACTCTGCAATCAATCACTCTGCTGTCAATCACCCTGCAGTCAATCACCCTGCAGTCAATCACTCGACTATGAATCACTCCGCAGTCAATCCCTCTGCAGTCAATCACCCTGCAATCAATCACTCTGCAATCAATCACTCTGCAATCAATCACTCTGCAGTCAATCACCCTGCAATCAATCACTCTGCAATCAATAACTCTGCAATCAATCACTCTGCAATCAATCACTCTGCAGTCAATCACTCTGCAATCAATAACTCTGCAGTCAATCAACCCTGCAATCAATCACTCTGCCATCAATCACTCTGCAGTCAATCAACCCTGCAATCAATCACTCTGCCATCAATCACTCTGCAGACAATCACCCTGCAATCAATCACCCTGCAATCAATCACTCTGCAATCAATCACTCTGCTGTCAATCACCCTGCAATCAATCACCCTGCAGTCAATCACTCTACTATCAATCACCCTGCAATCAATCACTCTGCTGTCAATCACTCTGCTGTCAATAACTCTGCAGTCAATCAACCTGCAGTCAATCACCCAGCAGACTGTCGCTCTGTAATCAATCACTCTGCATTCAATCATTCCGCAATCATTCACCCTGCAGTCAATAAATTTGCAGTCAATCTCTCTGGAATCAATCACTCTGCAGTTAATTACTCTGTAATCAATCACTCTGCAGTTAATTACTCTGTAATCAATCACTCTGCAATCAAACACCCTGCAGTTAATTACTTTGTAATCAATCACTCTGCAATCAACAGTCAATCAACCGGCAATCAATAACCCGACTATCAATCACCCTGCTGTCAATCCCTCTGCAATCAATCACTCTGCAGTCAATTACCGTGCAGTCAATCACTCTGCAGTCAATGACTCTGCAATCAATCACTCTGCAATCAAACACCCTGCAGTCAATCAACCCGCAATCAATAACCCTACTATCAATCACCCTGCTGTCAATCACCCTGCAATCAATCAAACTGCTGTCAATCACCCTGCAATCAATCAAACTGCAGTCAATCACACTGCAGTCGATCAACCGGCAATCAATCACTCTGCAGTCAATCACCCTGCAATCAATCACTCTGCAATCAATCATTCTGCAATCAATCACTCTGCTACCAATCACTCTGCAGTCAATCAACCTTGCAATCAATGACTCTGCAATCAATCACTCTGCTGTCAATCACCCAGCAGACAATCACTCTGCAATCAATCACTCTGCTGTCAATCACTCTGCTGTCAATCATCCTGCAGTCAATCACCCTGCAGTCATTCACTCTGCAATCAATCACTCTGCAGTCAATCACCCTGCAATCAATCACTCTGCTGTCAATCACTCTGCTGTCAATAATCCTGCAATCAATCAACCTGCAATCAATCACTCTGCAATCAATCACTCTGCAGTCAATCACCCTGCAATCAATCACTCTGCCATCAATCACTCTGCATTCAATCACCCTGCAGTCAATAACTTTGCAGACAATCAATCTGCATTCAATCACTCTGCAATCAATCACTCTGCTGTCAATCACCCTGCAGTCAATCACCCTGCAGTCAATCACTCGACTATGAATCACTCCGCAGTCAATCCCTCTGCAGTCAATCACCCTGCAATCAATCACTCTGCAATCAATCACTCTGCAATCAATCACTCTGCAGTCAATCACCCTGCAATCAATCACTCTGCAATCAATAACTCTGCAATCAATCACTCTGCAATCAATCACTCTGCAGTCAATCACCCTGCAATCAATAACTCTGCAGTCAATCAACCCTGCAATCAATCACTCTGCCATCAATCACTCTGCAGTCAATCAACCCTGCAATCAATCACTCTGCCATCAATCACTCTGCAGACAATCACCCTGCAATCAATCACCCTGCAATCAATCACTCTGCTGTCAATCACTCTGCTGTCAATCATCCTGCAGTCAATCACCCTGCAGTCATTCACTCTGCAATCAATCACTCTGCAATCAATCACTCTGCAGTCAATCACCCTGCAATCAATCACTCTACAATCAATAACTCTGCAGTCAATTACCCTTCAATCAATCGCTCTGCAATCAATCACTCTGCTATCAATCACTCTGCAATCAATCACTCTGCAGTCAATCACCCTGCAGTCAATCACCCTGCAATCAATCACTCTACAATTAATAACTCTGCAGTCAATCAACCCTGCAATCAATCACTCTGCAATCAATCACTCTGCAGTCAATCACCCTGCAGTCAATAACTTTGCAGACAATCAACCTGCAATCAATCACTCTGCAATCAATCACTCTGCAGTCAATCACCCTGCAATCAATCACTCTGCAATCAATCACTCTGCAGTCAATCACCCTGCAGTCAATAACTTTGCAGACAATCAATCTGCATTCAGTCACTCTGCAATCAATCACTCTGCTGTCAATAACCCTGCAGTCAATCACCCTGCAGTCAATCACTCGACTGTGAATCACTCTGCAGTCAATCCCTCTGCAGTCAATCACCCTGCAATCAATCACTCTGCAATAACTCACTCTGCAATCAATCACTCTGCAGTCAATCACCCTGCAATCAATCACTCTGCAATCAATAACTCTGAAATCAATCACTCTGCAATCAATCACCCTGCAGTCAATCACCCTGCAATCAATCACTCTACAATTGATAACTCTGCAGTCAATCAACCCTGCAATCAATCACTCTGCTGTCAATCAATCTGCTGTCAATCATCCTTCAATCAATCAACCTGCAATCAATCACTCTGCAATCAATCACTCTGCAGTCAATCACCCTGCAATCAATCACTCTGCAATCAATCACTCTGCAGTCAATCACCCTGCAGTCAATAACTTTGCAGACAATCAATCTGCATTCAATCACTCTGCAATCAATCACTCTGCTGTCAATCACCCTGCAGTCAATCACCCTGCAGTCAATCACTCGACTATGAATCACTCTGCAGTCAATCCCTCGGCAGTCAATCACCCTGCAATCAAACACTCTGCAATCAATCACTCTGCAATCAATCACTCTGCAGTCAATCACCCTGAAATCAATCACTCTGCAATCAATAACTCTGCTATCAATCACTCTGCAATCAATCACTCTGCAGTCAATCACCCTGCAGTCAATCACCCTGCAATCAATCACTCTACAATTAATAACTCTGCAGTCAATCAACCCTGCAATCAATCACTCTGCAATCAATCACTCTGCAGTCAATCACCCTGCAGTCAATAACTTTGCAGACAATCAACCTGCAATCAATCACTCTGCAATCAATCACTCTGTAGTCAATCACCCTGAAATCAATCACTCTGCAATCAATCACTCTGCAGTCAATCGCCCTGCAGTCAATAACTTTGCAGACAATCAATCTGCATTCAATCACTCTGCAATCAATCACTCTGCTGTCAAACACCCTGCAGTCAATCACCCTGCAGTCAATCACTCGACTATGAATCACCGTGCAGTCAATCCCTCTGCAGTCAATCACCCTGCAATCAATCACTCTGCAGTCAATCACTCTGCAATCAATCACTCTGCTGTCAATAATCCTGCAATCAATCAACCTGCAATCAATCACTCTGCAATCAATCACTCTGCAGTCAATCACCCTGCAATCAATCACTCTGCCATCAATCACTCTGCATTCAATCACCCTGCAGTCAATAACTTTGCAGACAATCAATCTGCATTCAATCACTCTGCAATCAATCACTCTGCTGTCAATCACCCTGCAGTCAATCACCCTGCAGTCAATCACTCGACTATGAATCACTCCGCAGTCAATCCCTCTGCAGTCAATCACCCTGCAATCAATCACTCTGCAATCAATCACTCTGCAATCAATCACTCTGCAGTCAATCACCCTGCAATCAATCACTCTGCAATCAATAACTCTGCAATCAATCACTCTGCAATCAATCACTCTGCAGTCAATCACCCTGCAATCAATAACTCTGCAGTCAATCAACCCTGCAATCAATCACTCTGCCATCAATCACTCTGCAGTCAATCAACCCTGCAATCAATCACTCTGCCATCAATCACTCTGCAGACAATCACCCTGCAATCAATCACCCTGCAATCAATCACTCTGCTGTCAATCACTCTGCTGTCAATCATCCTGCAGTCAATCACCCTGCAGTCATTCACTCTGCAATCAATCACTCTGCAATCAATCACTCTGCAGTCAATCACCCTGCAATCAATCACTCTACAATCAATAACTCTGCAGTCAATTACCCTTCAATCAATCGCTCTGCAATCAATCACTCTGCTATCAATCACTCTGCAATCAATCACTCTGCAGTCAATCACCCTGCAGTCAATCACCCTGCAATCAATCACTCTACAATTAATAACTCTGCAGTCAATCAACCCTGCAATCAATCACTCTGCAATCAATCACTCTGCAGTCAATCACCCTGCAGTCAATAACTTTGCAGACAATCAACCTGCAATCAATCACTCTGCAATCAATCACTCTGCAGTCAATCACCCTGCAATCAATCACTCTGCAATCAATCACTCTGCAGTCAATCACCCTGCAGTCAATAACTTTGCAGACAATCAATCTGCATTCAGTCACTCTGCAATCAATCACTCTGCTGTCAATAACCCTGCAGTCAATCACCCTGCAGTCAATCACTCGACTGTGAATCACTCTGCAGTCAATCCCTCTGCAGTCAATCACCCTGCAATCAATCACTCTGCAATAACTCACTCTGCAATCAATCACTCTGCAGTCAATCACCCTGCAATCAATCACTCTGCAATCAATAACTCTGAAATCAATCACTCTGCAATCAATCACCCTGCAGTCAATCACCCTGCAATCAATCACTCTACAATTAATAACTCTGCAGTCAATCAACCCTGCAATCAATCACTCTGCTGTCAATCAATCTGCTGTCAATCATCCTTCAATCAATCAACCTGCAATCAATCACTCTGCAATCAATCACTCTGCAGTCAATCACCCTGCAATCAATCACTCTGCAATCAATCACTCTGCAGTCAATCACCCTGCAGTCAATAACTTTGCAGACAATCAATCTGCATTCAATCACTCTGCAATCAATCACTCTGCAATCAATCACTCTGCAGTCAATCACCCTGCAATCAATCACTCTGCAATCAATAACTCTGCAATCAATCACTCTGCAATCAATCACTCTGCAGTCAATCACCCTGCAATCAATAACTCTGCAGTCAATCAACCCTGCCATCAATCACTCTGCCATCAATCACTCTGCAGTCAATCAACCCTGCAATCAATCACTCTGCCATCAATCACTCTGCAGACAATCACCCTGCAATCAATCACCCTGCAATCAATCACTCTGCTGTCAATCACTCTGCTGTCAATCATCCTGCAGTCAATCACCCTGCAGTCATTCACTCTGCAATCAATCACTCTGCAATCAATCACTCTGCAGTCAATCACCCTGCAATCAATCACTCTACAATCAATAACTCTGCAGTCAATTACCCTTCAATCAATCGCTCTGCAACCAATCACTCTGCTATCAATCACTCTGCAATCAATCACTCTGCAGTCAATCACCCTGCAGTCAATCACCCTGCAATCAATCACTCTACAATTAATAACTCTGCAGTCAATCAACCCTGCAATCAATCACTCTGCAATCAATCACTCTGCAGTCAATCACCCTGCAGTCAATAACTTTGCAGACAATCAACCTGCAATCAATCACTCTGCAATCAATCACTCTGCAGTCAATCACCCTGCAATCAATCACTCTGCAATCAATCACTCTGCAGTCAATCACCCTGCAGTCAATAACTTTGCAGACAATCAATCTGCATTCAGTCACTCTGCAATCAATCACTCTGCTGTCAATAACCCTGCAGTCAATCACCCTGCAGTCAATCACTCGACTGTGAATCACTCTGCAGTCAATCCCTCTGCAGTCAATCACCCTGCAATCAATCACTCTGCAATAACTCACTCTGCAATCAATCACTCTGCAGTCAATCACCCTGCAATCAATCACTCTGCAATCAATAACTCTGAAATCAATCACTCTGCAATCAATCACCCTGCAGTCAATCACCCTGCAATCAATCACTCTACAATTAATAATTCTGCAGTCAATCAACCCTGCAATCAATCACTCTGCTGTCAATCAATCTGCTGTCAATCATCCTTCAATCAATCAACCTGCAATCAATCACTCTGCAATCAATCACTCTGCAATCAATCACCCTGCAATCAATCACTCTGCAATCAATCACTCTGCAGTCAATCACCCTGCAGTCAATAACTTTGCAGACAATCAATCTGCATTCAATCACTCTGCAATCAATCACTCTGCTGTCAATCACCCTGCAGTCAATCACCCTGCAGTCAATCACTCGACTATGAATCACTCTGCAGTCAATCCCTCGGCAGTCAATCACCCTGCAATCAAACACTCTGCAATCAATCACTCTGCAATCAATCACTCTGCAGTCAATCACCCTGAAATCAATCACTCTGCAATCAATAACTCTGCTATCAATCACTCTGCAATCAATCACTCTGCAGTCAATCACCCTGCAGTCAATCACCCTGCAATCAATCACTCTACAATTAATAACTCTGCAGTCAATCAACCCTGCAATCAATCACTCTGCAATCAATCACTCTGCAGTCAATCACCCTGCAGTCAATAACTTTGCAGACAATCAACCTGCAATCAATCACTCTGCAATCAATCACTCTGTAGTCAATCACCCTGAAATCAATCACTCTGCAATCAATCACTCTGCAGTCAATCGCCCTGCAGTCAATAACTTTGCAGACAATCAATCTGCATTCAATCACTCTGCAATCAATCACTCTGCTGTCAAACACCCTGCAGTCAATCACCCTGCAGTCAATCACTCGACTATGAATCACCGTGCAGTCAATCCCTCTGCAGTCAATCACCCTGCAATCAATCACTCTGCAGTCAATCACTCTGCAATCAATCACTCTGCTGTCAATAATCCTGCAATCAATCAACCTGCAATCAATCACTCTGCAATCAATCACTCTGCAGTCAATCACCCTGCAATCAATCACTCTGCCATCAATCACTCTGCATTCAATCACCCTGCAGTCAATAACTTTGCAGACAATCAATCTGCATTCAATCACTCTGCAATCAATCACTCTGCTGTCAATCACCCTGCAGTCAATCACCCTGCAGTCAATCACTCGACTATGAATCACTCCGCAGTCAATCCCTCTGCAGTCAATCACCCTGCAATCAATCACTCTGCAATCAATCACTCTGCAATCAATCACTCTGCAGTCAATCACCCTGCAATCAATCACTCTGCAATCAATAACTCTGCAATCAATCACTCTGCAATCAATCACTCTGCAGTCAATCACCCTGCAATCAATAACTCTGCAGTCAATCAACCCTGCAATCAATCACTCTGCCATCAATCACTCTGCAGTCAATCAACCCTGCAATCAATCACTCTGCCATCAATCACTCTGCAGACAATCACCCTGCAATCAATCACCCTGCAATCAATCACTCTGCTGTCAATCACTCTGCTGTCAATCATCCCGCAGTCAATCACCCTGCAGTCATTCACTCTGCAATCAATCACTCTGCAATCAATCACTCTGCAGTCAATCACCCTGCAATCAATCACTCTACAATCAATAACTCTGCAGTCAATTACCCTTCAATCAATCGCTCTGCAATCAATCACTCTGCTATCAATCACTCTGCAATCAATCACTCTGCAGTCAATCACCCTGCAGTCAATCACCCTGCAATCAATCACTCTACAATTAATAACTCTGCAGTCAATCAACCCTGCAATCAATCACTCTGCAATCAATCACTCTGCAGTCAATCACCCTGCAGTCAATAACTTTGCAGACAATCAACCTGCAATCAATCACTCTGCAATCAATCACTCTGCAGTCAATCACCCTGCAATCAATCACTCTGCAATCAATCACTCTGCAGTCAATCACCCTGCAGTCAATAACTTTGCAGACAATCAATCTGCATTCAGTCACTCTGCAATCAATCACTCTGCTGTCAATAACCCTGCAGTCAATCACCCTGCAGTCAATCACTCGACTGTGAATCACTCTGCAGTCAATCCCTCTGCAGTCAATCACCCTGCAATCAATCACTCTGCAATAACTCACTCTGCAATCAATCACTCTGCAGTCAATCACCCTGCAATCAATCACTCTGCAATCAATAACTCAGAAATCAATCACTCTGCAATCAATCACCCTGCAGTCAATCACCCTGCAATCAATCACTCTACAATTAATAACTCTGCAGTCAATCAACCCTGCAATCAATCACTCTGCTGTCAATCAATCTGCTGTCAATCATCCTTCAATCAATCAACCTGCAATCAATCACTCTGCAATCAATCACTCTGCAGTCAATCACCCTGCAATCAATCACTCTGCAATCAATCACTCTGCAGTCAATCACCCTGCAGTCAATAACTTTGCAGACAATCAATCTGCATTCAATCACTCTGCAATCAATCACTCTGCTGTCAATCACCCTGCAGTCAATCACCCTGCAGTCAATCACTCGACTATGAATCACTCTGCAGTCAATCCCTCGGCAGTCAATCACCCTGCAATCAAACACTCTGCAATCAATCACTCTGCAATCGATCACTCTGCAGTCAATCACCCTGAAATCAATCACTCTGCAATCAATAACTCTGCTATCAATCACTCTGCAATCAATCACTCTGCAGTCAATCACCCTGCAGTCAATCACCCTGCAATCAATCACTCTACAATTAATAACTCTGCAGTCAATCAACCCTGCAATCAATCACTCTGCAATCAATCACTCTGCAGTCAATCACCCTGCAGTCAATAACTTTGCAGACAATCAACCTGCAATCAATCACTCTGCAATCAATCACTCTGTAGTCAATCAACCTGAAATCAATCACTCTGCAATCAATCACTCTGCAGTCAATCGCCCTGCAGTCAATAACTTTGCAGACAATCAATCTGCATTCAATCACTCTGCAATCAATCACTCTGCTGTCAAACACCCTGCAGTCAATCACCCTGCAGTCAATCACTCGACTATGAATCACCGTGCAGTCAATCCCTCTGCAGTCAATCACCCTGCAATCAATCACTCTGCAGTCAATCACTCTGCAATCAATCACTCTGCAGTCAATCACCCTGCAGTCAATAACTTTGCAGACAATCACTCTGCAATCAATCACTCTGCAGTCAATCACCCTGCAATCAATAACTCTGCAGTCAATCAACCCTGCAATCAATCACTCTGCCATCAATCACTCTGCAGTCAATCAACTCTGCAATCAATCACTCTGCCATCAATCACTCTGCAAACAATCACCCTGCAATCAATCACCCTGCAATCAATCACTCTGCAATCAATCACTCTGCTGTCAATCACCCTGCAATCAATCACCCTGCAGTCAATCACTCTACTATCAATCACCCTGCAATCAATCACTCTGCTGTCAATCACTCTGCTGTCAATAACTCTGCAGTCAATCAACCTGCAGTCAATCACCCAGCAGACAGTCGCTCTGTAATCAATCACTCTGCATTCAATCATTCCGCAATCATTCACCCTGCAGTCAATAAATTTGCAGTCAATCTCTCTGGAATCAATCACTCTGCAATTAATTACTCTGTAATCAATCACTCTGCAGTTAATTACTCTGTAATCAATCACTCTGCAATCAAACACCCTGCAGTTAATTACTTTGTAATCAATCACTCTGCAATCAACAGTCAATCAACCGGCAATCAATAACCCGACTATCAATCACCCTGCTGTCAATCCCTCTGCAATCAATCACTCTGCAGTCAATTACCGTGCAGTCAATCACTCTGCAGTCAATCACCCTGCAGTCAATAACTTTGCAGACAATCACTCTGCAATCAATCACTCTGCAGTCAATCACCCTGCAATCAATAACTCTGCAGTCAATCAACCCTGCAATCAATCACTCTGCCATCAATCACTCTGCAGTCAATCAACTCTGCAATCAATCACTCTGCCATCAATCACTCTGCAGACAATCACCCTGCAATCAATCACCCTGCAATCAATCACTCTGCAATCAATCACTCTGCTGTCAATCACCCTGCAATCAATCACCCTGCAGTCAATCACTCTACTATCAATCACCCTGCAATCAATCACTCTGCTGTCAATTACTCTGCTGTCAATAACTCTGCAGTCAATCAACCTGCAGTCAATCACCCAGCAGACAGTCGCTCTGTAATCAATCACTCTGCATTCAATCATTCCGCAATCATTCACCCTGCAGTCAATAAATTTGCAGTCAATCTCTCTGGAATCAATCACTCTGCAGTTAATTACTCTGTAATCAATCACTCTGCAGTTAATTACTCTGTAATCAATCACTCTGCAATCAAACACCCTGCAGTTAATTACTTTGTAATCAATCACTCTGCAATCAACAGTCAATCAACCGGCAATCAATAACCCGACTATCAATCACCCTGCTGTCAATCCCTCTGCAATCAATCACTCTGCAGTCAATTACCGTGCAGTCAATCACTCTGCAGTCAATGACTCTGCAATCAATCACTCTGCAATCAAACACCCTGCAGTCAATCAACCGGCAATCAATAACCCTACTATCAATCACCCTGCTGTCAATCACCCAGCAATCAATCAAACTGCTGTCAATCACCCTGCAATCAATCAAACTGCAGTCAATCACACTGCAGTCGATCAACCGGCAATCAATCACCCTGCAGTCAATCACCCTGCAATCAATCACTCTGCAATCAATCATTCTGCAATCAATCACTCTGCTACCAAATACTCTGCAGTCAATCAACCTTGCAATCAATCACTCTGCAATCAATCACTCTGCAGTCAATCACCCTGCAGTCATTAACTTTCAGACAATCACTCTGCAATCAATCACTCTGCTGTCAATCACCCAGCAGACAATCACTCTGCAATCAATCACTCTGCTGTCAATCACCCTGCAGTCAATCACCCTGCAATCAATCACTCTGCAATCAATCACTCTGCAATCAATCACTCTGCAGTCAATCACCCTGCAATCAATCACTCTGCAATCAATAACTCTGCAATCAATCACTCTGCAATCAATCACTCTGCAGTCAATCACCCTGCAATCAATAACTCTGCAGTCAATCAACCCTGCAATCAATCACTCTGCCATCAATCACTCTGCAGTCAATCAACCCTGCAATCAATCACTCTGCCATCAATCACTCTGCAGACAATCACCCTGCAATCAATCACCCTGCAATCAATCACTCTGCAATCAATCACTCTGCTGTCAATCACCCTGCAATCAATCACCCTGCAGTCAATCACTCTACTATCAATCACTCTGCCATCAATCACTCTGCAGTCAATCAACCCTGCAATCAATCACCCTGCAATCAATCACTCTGCAATCAATCACTCTGCAATCAATCACTCTGCAGTCAATCACCCTGCAATCAATCACTCTGCAATCAATAACTCTGCAATCAATCACTCTGCAATCAATCACTCTGCAGTCAATCACCCTGCAATCAATAACTCTGCAGTCAATCAACCCTGCAATCAATCACTCTGCCATCAATCACTCTGCAGTCAATCAACCCTGCAATCAATCACTCTGCCAATAATCACTCTGCAGACAATCACCCTGCAATCAATCACCCTGCAATCAATCACTCTGCAATCAATCACTCTGCTGTCAATCACCCTGCAATCAATCACCCTGCAGTCAATCACTCTACTATCAATCACTCTGCCATCAATCACTCTGCAGTCAATCAACCCTGCAATCAATCACTCTGCCATCAATCACTCTGCTGTCAATCACCCTGCAATCAATCACCCTGCAGTCAATCACTCTACTATCAATCACCCTGCAATCAATCACTCTGCTGTCAATCACTCTGCTGTCAATAACTCTGCAGTCAATCAACCTGCAGTCAATCACCCAGCAGACAGTCGCTCTGTAATCAATCACTCTGCATTCAATCATTCCGCAATCATTCACCCTGCAGTCAATAAATTTGCAGTCAATCTCTCTGGAATCAATCACTCTGCAGTTAATTACTCTGTAATCAATCACTCTGCAGTTAATTACTCTGTAATCAATCACTCTGCAATCAAACACCCTGCAGTTAATTACTTTGTAATCAATCACTCTGCAATCAACAGTCAATCAACCGGCAATCAATAACCCGACTATCAATCACCCTGCTGTCAATCCCTCTGCAATCAATCACTCTGCAGTCAATTACCGTGCAGTCAATCACTCTGCAGTCAATGACTCTGCAATCAATCACTCTGCAATCAAACACCCTGCAGTCAATCAACCAGCAATCAATAAACCTACTATCAATCACCCTGCTGTCAATCACCCTGCAATCAATCAAACTGCTGTCAATCACCCTGCAATCAATCAAACTGCAGTCAATCACACTGCAGTCGATCAACCGGCAATCAATCACCCTGCAGTCAATCACCCTGCAATCAATCACTCTGCAATCAATCATTCTGCAATCAATCACTCTGCTACCAAATACTCTGCAGTCAATCAACCTTGCAATCAATCACTCTGCAATCAATCACTCTGCAGTCAATCACCCTGCAGTCATTAACTTTCAGACAATCACTCTGCAATCAATCACTCTGCTGTCAATCACCCAGCAGACAATCACTCTGCAATCAATCACTCTGCTGTCAATCAGCCTGCAGTCAATCAACCTGCAATCAATCACTCTGCAATCAATCACTCTGCAATCAATCACTCTGCAGTCAATCACCCTGCAATCAATCGCTCTGCAATCAATAACTCTGCAATCAATCACTCTGCAATCAATCACTCTGCAGTCAATCACCCTGCAATCAATAACTCTGCAGTCAATCAACCCTGCAATCAATCACTCTGCCATCAATCACTCTGCAGTCAATCAACCCTGCAATCAATCACTCTGCCATCAATCACTCTGCAGACAATCACCCTGCAATCAATCACCCTGCAATCAATCACTCTGCAATCAATCACTCTGCTGTCAATCACCCTGCAATCAATCACCCTGCAGTCAATCACTCTACTATCAATCACCCTGCAATCAATCACTCTGCTGTCAATTACTTTGCTGTCAATAACTCTGCAGTCAATCAACCTGCAGTCAATCACCCAGCAGACAGTCGCTCTGTAATCAATCACTCTGCATTCAATCATTCCGCAATCATTCACCCTGCAGTCAATAAATTTGCAGTCAATCTCTCTGGAATCAATCACTCTGCAGTTAATTACTCTGTAATCAATCACTCTGCAGTTAATTACTCTGTAATCAATCACTCTGCAATCAAACACCCTGCAGTTAATTACTTTGTAATCAATCACTCTGCAATCAACAGTCAATCAACCGGCAATCAATAACCCGACTATCAATCACCCTGCTGTCAATCCCTCTGCAATCAATCACTCTGCAGTCAATGACCGTGCAGTCAATCACTCTGCAGTCAATGACTCTGCAATCAGTCACTCTGCAATCAAACACCCTGCAGTCAATCAACCGGCAATCAATTACCCTACTATCAATCACCCTGCTGTCAATCACCCTGCAATCAATCAAACTGCTGTCAATCACCCTGCAATCAATCAAACTGCAGTCAATCACACTGCAGTCGATCAACTGGCAATCAATCACCCTGCAGTCACTCACTCTGCAATCAATCACCCTGCAGTCAATCACTCTGCACACAATCACTCTGCAATCAATCACCCTGCGGTCAATCACTCTGCAATCAATCACCCTGCAGTCAATTACCCTGCAGTCAATCACTCTGCAATCAATCACCCTACAATCAATCACCCTGCAGTCAATCACTCCACTATCAATCACCCTTCAGTCAATCACCCTGCAATCAATCACCCAGCAGACAATCACTCTGCAAACAATCACTCTGCAGTCAATCATTCCGCAATCAATCACCCTGCAGTCAATACATTTGCAGTCAATCACTCTGCAATCAATCACTCTGCAGTCAATCACTTTGCAATCAATCACCCTGCAGTTAATTACTCGGTAAGCAATCACCCTGCAATCAAACACCCAGCTGTCAATCACTCTGCAGTCAATCACTCTGCAGTCAATCACCATGCAGTCAATCACTCTGCAGTCAATCACTCTGCAATCAATCACTCTGCAATCAAACACCCTGCAGTCAATCAACCGACAATCAATCACACTTCTCTCAATCAACCTGCTGTCAATCACTCTGCAATCAATCAGCCTGCAGTCATTCGCCCTGCAGTCAAAGACCCTGCAAATACCTGCAGTCAATCAATCTGCAGTCAATCACCCTGCAGTCAATCATCCTGCAGTCAATCACTCTGCAGTCAATCACCCTGAACTCAATCATCCTGCAATCAATCACTTTGCAGTCGATCACCCTGCAGTCAATCACCCTGCAGTCAATCACCCTGCAAGCAATCACCCTGCAGACAATCACCATGCAATCGATCACTCTGCAATAAATCACGCTGCAGTCAATCTCCATGCAATCAATCACTCTGCAATCAATCACTCAGGAGTCAATCATGCTGCAGTCAATCACCCGGCAGTAAATCACCCTGCAATCAATCACTCTGCTGTCAATCACCCTGCAATCAATCACTCTACAATCAATAACTCTGCAGTCAATCACCCTTCAATCAATCACTCTGCAATCAATCACTCTGCTATCAATCACTCTGCAATCAATCACTCTGCAGTCAATCACCCTGCAGTCAATCACCCTGCAATCTATCACTCTACAATTAATAACTCTGCAGTCAATCAACCCTGCAATCAATCACTCTGCAATCAATCACTCAGCAGTCAATCACCCTGCAGTCAATAACTTTGCAGACAATCAACCTGCAATCAATCACTCTGCAATCAATCACTCTGCAGTCAATCACCCTGCAATCAATCACTCTGCAATCAATCACTCTGCAGTCAATCACCCTGCAGTCAATAACTTTGCAGACAATCAATCTGCATTCAATCACTCTGCAATCAATCACCCTGCTGTCAATCACCCTGCAGTCAATCACCCTGCAGTCAATCACTCGACTATGAATCACTCTGCAGTCAATCCCTCTGCAGTCAATCACCCTGCAATCAATCACTCTGCAATCAATCACTCTGCAATCAATCACTCTGCAGTCAATCACCCTGCAATCAATCACTCTGCAATCAATAACTCTGCAATCAATCACTCTGCAATCAATCACTCTGCAGTCAATCACCCTGCAATCAATAACTCTGCAGTCAATCAACCCTGCAATCAATCACTCTGCCATCAATCACTCTGCAGTCAATCAACCCTGCAATCAATCACTCTGCCATCAATCACTCTGCAGACAATCACCCTGCAATCAATCACCCTGCAATCAATCACTCTGCAATCAATCACTCTGCTGTCAATCACCCTGCAATCAATCACTCTGCAATCAATCACTCTGCAGTCAATCACCCTGCAATCAATCACTCTGCAGTCAATCAACCCTGCAATCAATCACTCTGCCATCAATCACTCTGCAGTCATTCAACCCTGCAATCAATCACTCTGCCATCTATCACTCTGCAGACAATCACCCTGCAACCAATCACCCTGCAATCAATCACTCTGCAATCAATCACTCTGCTGTCAATCACCCTGCAATCAATCACCCTGCAGTCAATCACTCTACTATCATTCACCCTGCAATCAATCACTCTGCTGTCAATCACTCTGCTGTCAATAACTCTGCAGTCAATCAACCTGCAGTCAATCACCCAGCAGACAGTCGCTCTGTAATCAATCACTCTGCAGTCAATCACCCTGCAATCAATCACTCTGCAATCAATCACTCTGCAGTCAATCACCCTGCAGTCAATAACTTTGCAGACAATCAATCTGCATTCAATCACTCTGCAATCAATCACCCTGCTGTCAATCACCCTGCAGTCAATCACCCTGCAGTCAATCACTCGACTATGAATCACTCTGCAGTCAATCCCTCTGCAGTCAATCACCCTGCAATCAATCACTCTGCAATCAATCACTCTGCAATCAATCACTCTGCAGTCAATCACCCTGCAATCAATCACTCTGCAATCAATAACTCTGCAATCAATCACTCTGCAATCAATCACTCTGCAGTCAATCACCCTGCAATCAATAACTCTGCAGTCAATCAACCCTGCAATCAATCACTCTGCCAACAATCACTCTGCAGACAATCACCCTGCAATCAATCACCCTGCAATCAATCACTCTGCAATCAATCACTCTGCTGTCAATCACCCTGCAATCAATCACTCTGCAATCAATCACTCTGCAGTCAATCACCCTGCAATCAATCACTCTGCAGTCAATCAACCCTGCAATCAATCACTCTGCCATCAATCACTCTGCAGTCATTCAACCCTGCAATCAATCACTCTGCCATCAATCACTCTGCAGACAATCACCCTGCAACCAATCACCCTGCAATCAATCACTCTGCAATCAATCACTCTGCTGTCAATCACCCTGCAATCAATCACCCTGCAGTCAATCACTCTACTATCAATCACCCTGCAATCAATCACTCTGCTGTCAATCACTCTGCTGTCAATAACTCTGCAGTCAATCAACCTGCAGTCAATCACCCAGCAGACAGTCGCTCTGTAATCAATCACTCTGCAGTCAATCACCCTGCAATCAATCACTCTGCAATCAATCACTCTGCAGTCAATCACCCTGCAGTCAATAACTTTGCAGACAATCAATCTGCATTCAATCACTCTGCAATCAATCACTCTGCTGTCAATCACCCTGCAGTCAATCACCCTGCAGTCAATCACTCGACTATGAATCACTCTGCAGTCAATCCCTCTGCAGTCAATCACCCTGCAATCAATCACACTGCAATCAATCACTCTGCAATCAATCACTCTGCAATCAATCACTCTGCTGTCAATCACCCTGCAGTCAATAACATTGCAGACAATCAACCTGCAATCAATCCCTCTGCAATCAATCACTCTGCAGACAATCACCCTGCAATCAATCACCCTGCAGTCAATCACTCTGCACACAATCACTCTGCAATCAATCACCCTGCGGTCAATCACTCTGCAATCAATCACCCTGCAGTCAATTACCCTGCAGTCAATCACTCTGCAATCAATCACCCTACAATCAATCACCCTGCAGTCAATCACTCCACTATCAATCACCCTTCAGTCAATCACCCTGCAATCAATCACCCAGCAGACAATCACTCTGCAAACAATCACTCTGCAGTCAATCATTCCGCAATCAATCACCCTGCAGTCAATACATTTGCAGTCAATCACTCTGCAATCAATCACTCTGCAGTCAATCACTTTGCAATCAATCACCCTGCAGTTAATTACTCGGTAAGCAATCACCCTGCAATCAAACACCCAGCTGTCAATCACTCTGCAGTCAATCACTCTGCAGTCAATCACCATGCAGTCAATCACTCTGCAGTCAATCACTCTGCAATCAATCACTCTGCAATCAAACACCCTGCAGTCAATCAACCGACAATCAATCACACTTCTCTCAATCAACCTGCTGTCAATCACTCTGCAATCAATCAGCCTGCAGTCATTCGCCCTGCAGTCAAAGACCCTGCAAATACCTGCAGTCAATCAATCTGCAGTCAATCACCCTGCAGTCAATCATCCTGCAGTCAATCACTCTGCAGTCAATCACCCTGAACTCAATCATCCTGCAATCAATCACTTTGCAGTCGATCACCCTGCAGTCAATCACCCTGCAGTCAATCACCCTGCAAGCAATCACCCTGCAGACAATCACCATGCAATCGATCACTCTGCAATAAATCACGCTGCAGTCAATCTCCATGCAATCAATCACTCTGCAATCAATCACTCAGGAGTCAATCATGCTGCAGTCAATCACCCGGCAGTAAATCACCCTGCAATCAATCACTCTGCTGTCAATCACCCTGCAATCAATCACTCTACAATCAATAACTCTGCAGTCAATCACCCTTCAATCAATCACTCTGCAATCAATCACTCTGCTATCAATCACTCTGCAATCAATCACTCTGCAGTCAATCACCCTGCAGTCAATCACCCTGCAATCTATCGCTCTACAATTAATAACTCTGCAGTCAATCAACCCTGCAATCAATCACTCTGCAATCAATCACTCAGCAGTCAATCACCCTGCAGTCAATAACTTTGCAGACAATCAACCTGCAATCAATCACTCTGCAATCAATCACTCTGCAGTCAATCACCCTGCAATCAATCACTCTGCAATCAATCACTCTGCAGTCAATCACCCTGCAGTCAATAACTTTGCAGACAATCAATCTGCATTCAATCACTCTGCAATCAATCACCCTGCTGTCAATCACCCTGCAGTCAATCACCCTGCAGTCAATCACTCGACTATGAATCACTCTGCAGTCAATCCCTCTGCAGTCAATCACCCTGCAATCAATCACTCTGCAATCAATCACTCTGCAATCAATCACTCTGCAGTCAATCACCCTGCAATCAATCACTCTGCAATCAATAACTCTGCAATCAATCACTCTGCAATCAATCACTCTGCAGTCAATCACCCTGCAATCAATAACTCTGCAGTCAATCAACCCTGCAATCAATCACTCTGCCATCAATCACTCTGCAGTCAATCAACCCTGCAATCAATCACTCTGCCATCAATCACTCTGCAGACAATCACCCTGCAATCAATCACCCTGCAATCAATCACTCTGCAATCAATCACTCTGCTGTCAATCACCCTGCAATCAATCACTCTGCAATCAATCACTCTGCAGTCAATCACCCTGCAATCAATCACTCTGCAGTCAATCAACCCTGCAATCAATCACTCTGCCATCAATCACTCTGCAGTCATTCAACCCTGCAATCAATCACTCTGCCATCTATCACTCTGCAGACAATCACCCTGCAACCAATCACCCTGCAATCAATCACTCTGCAATCAATCACTCTGCTGTCAATCACCCTGCAATCAATCACCCTGCAGTCAATCACTCTACTATCATTCACCCTGCAATCAATCACTCTGCTGTCAATCACTCTGCTGTCAATAACTCTGCAGTCAATCAACCTGCAGTCAATCACCCAGCAGACAGTCGCTCTGTAATCAATCACTCTGCAGTCAATCACCCTGCAATCAATCACTCTGCAATCAATCACTCTGCAGTCAATCACCCTGCAGTCAATAACTTTGCAGACAATCAATCTGCATTCAATCACTCTGCAATCAATCACCCTGCTGTCAATCACCCTGCAGTCAATCACCCTGCAGTCAATCACTCGACTATGAATCACTCTGCAGTCAATCCCTCTGCAGTCAATCACCCTGCAATCAATCACTCTGCAATCAATCACTCTGCAATCAATCACTCTGCAGTCAATCACCCTGCAATCAATCACTCTGCAATCAATAACTCTGCAATCAATCACTCTGCAATCAATCACTCTGCAGTCAATCACCCTGCAATCAATAACTCTGCAGTCAATCAACCCTGCAATCAATCACTCTGCCAACAATCACTCTGCAGACAATCACCCTGCAATCAATCACCCTGCAATCAATCACTCTGCAATCAATCACTCTGCTGTCAATCACCCTGCAATCAATCACTCTGCAATCAATCACTCTGCAGTCAATCACCCTGCAATCAATCACTCTGCAGTCAATCAACCCTGCAATCAATCACTCTGCCATCAATCACTCTGCAGTCATTCAACCCTGCAATCAATCACTCTGCCATCAATCACTCTGCAGACAATCACCCTGCAACCAATCACCCTGCAATCAATCACTCTGCAATCAATCACTCTGCTGTCAATCACCCTGCAATCAATCACCCTGCAGTCAATCACTCTACTATCAATCACCCTGCAATCAATCACTCTGCTGTCAATCACTCTGCTGTCAATAACTCTGCAGTCAATCAACCTGCAGTCAATCACCCAGCAGACAGTCGCTCTGTAATCAATCACTCTGCAGTCAATCACCCTGCAATCAATCACTCTGCAATCAATCACTCTGCAGTCAATCACCCTGCAGTCAATAACTTTGCAGACAATCAATCTGCATTCAATCACTCTGCAATCAATCACTCTGCTGTCAATCACCCTGCAGTCAATCACCCTGCAGTCAATCACTCGACTATGAATCACTCTGCAGTCAATCCCTCTGCAGTCAATCACCCTGCAATCAATCACACTGCAATCAATCACTCTGCAATCAATCACTCTGCAATCAATCACTCTGCTGTCAATCACCCTGCAGTCAATAACATTGCAGACAATCAACCTGCAATCAATCCCTCTGCAATCAATCACTCTGCAGTCAATCACCCTGCAATCAATCACTCTGCAATCAATCACTCTGCAGTCAATCACCCTGCAGTCAATAACATTGCAGACAATCAATCTGCATTCAATCATTCTGCAATCAATCACTCTGCTGTCAATCACCCTGCAGTCAATCACCCTGCAGTCAATCACGCGACTATGAATCACTCTGCAGTCAATCCCTCTGCAGTCAATCACCCTGCAATCAATCACACTGCAATCAATCACTCTGCAATCGATCACTCTGCAATCAATCACTGTGCAGTCAATCACCCTGCAATCAATCACTCTGCAATCAATAACTCTGCAATCAATCACTCTGCAATCAATCACTCTGCAGTCAATCACCCTGCAATCAATAACTCTGCAGTCAATCAACCCTGCAATCAATCACTCTGCCATCAATCACTCTGCAGTCAATCAACCCTGCAATCAATCACTCTGCCATCAATCACTCTGCAGACAATCACTCTGCAATCAATCACCCTGCAATCAATCACTCTGCAATCAATCACTCTGCTGTCAATCACCCTGCAATCTATCACCCTGCAGTCAATCACTCTACTATCAATCACCCTGCAGTCAATCACCCTGCAGTCAATCACTCTACTATCAATCACCCTGCAATCAATCACTCTGCTGTCAATCACTCTGCTGTCAATAACTCTGCAGTCAATCAACCTGCAGTCAATCACCCAGCAGACAGTCGCTCTGTAATCAATCACTCTGCCTTCAATCATTCCGCAATCATTCACCCTGCAGTCAATAAATTTGCAGTCAATCTCTCTGGAATCAATCACTCTGCAGTTAATTTCTCTGTAATCAATCACTATGCAGTTAATTACTCTGTAATCAATCACTCTGCAATCAAACACCCTGCAGTTAATTACTCTGTAATCAATCACTCTGCAATCAACAGTCAATCAACCGGCAATCAATAACCCGACTATCAATCACCCTGCTGTCAATCCCTCTGCAATCAATCACTCTGCAGTCAATTAACGTACAGTCAATCACTCTGCAGTCAATGACTCTGCAATCAATCACACTGCAATCAAACACCCTGCAATCAATCAACCAGCAATCAATTACCCTACTATCAATCACCCTGCTGTCAATCACCCTGCAATCAATCACTCTGCAGTCAATCAACCCTGCAATCAATCACTCTGCAATCAATCACTCTGCAGTCAATCACCCTGCAGTCAATACATTTGCAGTCAATCACTCTGCAATCAATCACTCTGCAGTCAATCACTTTGCAATCAATCACCCTGCAGTTAATTACTCGGTAAGCAATCACTCTGCAATCAAACACCCTGCTGTCAATCACTCTGCAGTCAATCACTCTGCAGTCAATCACCATGCAGTCAATCACTCTGCAGTCAATCACTCTGCAATCAATCACTCTGCAATCAAACACCCTGCAGTCAATCAACCCACAATCAATCACACTTCTCTCAATCAACCTGCTGTCAATCACTCTGCAATCAATCACCCTGCAGTCAATAATCCTGCAATCAATCACCCTGCAGTCATTCGCCCTGCAGTCAAAGTCCCTGCAAATACCTGCAGTCAATCAATCTGCAGTCAATCACCCTGCGGTCAATCATCCTGCAGTCAATCACTCTGCAGTCAATCACCCTGAACTCAATCATCCTGCAATCAATCACTTTGCAGTCGATCACCCTGCAGTCAATCACCCTGCAGTCAATCACCCTGCAAGCAATCACTCTGCAGAAAATCACCATGCAATCGATCACTCTGCAATAAATCACGCTGCAGTCAATCTCCATGCAATCAATCACTCTGCAATCAAACACTCAGGAGTCAATCATGCTGCAGTCAATCACCCGGCAGTAAATCACCCTGCAATCAATCACTCTGCTGTCAATCACTCAGGAGTCAATCATGCTGCAGTCAATCACCCGGCAGTAAATCACCCTGCAATCAATCACTCTGCAATCAATCACTCAGGAGTCAATCATGCTGCAGTGAATCACCCAGCAGTAAATCACCCTGCATTCAATCACTCTGCAGTCAATCACCCTGCAATCAATCACTCTGCAATCAATCATGCTGCAATCAATCACTCTGCTATCAATCACTCTGCAGTCAATCAACCCTGCAATCAATCACTCTGCAATCAATCACTCTGCAGTCAATCACCCTGCAGTCATTAACTTTGCAGACAATCACTCTGCAATCAATCACTCTGCTATCAATCACTCTGCAGTCAATCAACCCTGCAATCAATCACTCTGCAATCAATCACTCTGCAGTCAATCACCCTGCAATCAATCAGTCTACAGTCAATAACTCTGCAGTCAATCACCCTGCAATAAATCACTCTGCAATCAATCACTCTGCAATCAATCACTCTGCAATCAATCACTCTGCAGTCAGTCACCCTGCAGTCAATCACCCTGCAATCAATCACTCTACAATTAATAACTCTGCAGTCAATCACCCTGCAAGCAATCACCCTGCAGACAATCACCATGCAATCGATCACTCTGCAATAAATCACGCTGCAGTCAATCAACCCTGCAATCAATCACTCTGCAATCAATCACTCAGGAGTCAATCATGCTGCAGTCAATCACCCGGCAGTAAATCACCCTGCAATCAATCACTCTGCAGTCAATCACTCAGGAGTCAATCATGCTGCAGTCAATCACCCGGCAGTAAATCACCCTGCAATCAATCACTCTGCTATCAATCACTCTGCAGTCAATCAACCCTGCAATCAATCACTCTGCAATCAATCACTCTGCAGTCAATCACCCTGCAGTCATTAACTTTGCAGACAATCACTCTGCAATCAAGCACTCTGCTATCAATCACACTGCAGTCAATCAACCCTGCAATCAATCACTCTGCAATCAATCACTCGGCAGTCAATCACCCTGCAATCAATCAATCTACAGTCAATAACTCTGCAGTCAATCACCCTGCAATAAATCACTCTGCAATCAATAACTCTGCAATCAATCACTCTGCAATCAATCACTCTGCAGTCAATCACCCTGCAGTCAATCACCCTGCAATCAATCACTCTACAATTAATAACTCTGCAGTCAATCAACCCTGCAATCAATCACTCTGCAATCAATCACTCTGCAGTCAATCACCCTGAAGTCAATAACTTTGCAGACAATCAATCTGCAATCAATCACTCTGCAATCAATCACTCTGCAGTCAATCACCCTGCAATCAATCACTCTGCAATCAATCACTCTGCTGTCAATCACCGTGCAGTCAATAACTTTGCAGACAATCAATATGCAATCCATCATTCTGCAATCAATCCCTCTGCAATCAATCACTCTGCTGTCAATCACCGTGCAGTCAATCACTCGGCAATCAATCACTCTGCAATCAATCACTCTGCAGTCAATCACCCTGCAATCAATAACTCTGCAGTCAATCAACCCTGCAATCAATCACTCTGCAATCAATCCCTCTTCAATCAATCACCCTGCAGTCAATAACTTTGCAGACAATCACCCTGCAATCAATCACCCTGCAATCAATCACTCTGCAATCAATCACTCTGCAGTCAATCACCCTGCAGTCAATAACTTTGCAGACAATCACTCTGCAATCAATCACTCTGCAGTCAATCACCCTGCAATCAATAACTCTGCAGTCAATCAACCCTGCAATCAATCACTCTGCAATCAATCACTCTGCAGTCAATCACCCTGCAATCAATCACTCTGCAATCAATAACTCTGAAATCAATCACTCTGCAATCAATCACCCTGCGGTCAATCATCCTGCAGTCAATCACTCTGCAGTCAATCACCCTGAACTCAATCATCCTGCAATCAATCACTTTGCAGTCGATCACCCTGCAGTCAATCACCCTGCAGTCAATCACCCTGCAAGCAATCACTCTGCAGAAAATCACCATGCAATCGATCACTCTGCAATAAATCACGCTGCAGTCAATCTCCATGCAATCAATCACTCTGCAATCAATCACTCAGGAGTCAATCATGCTGCAGTCAATCACCCGGCAGTAAATCACCCTGCAATCAATCACTCTGCTGTCAATCACTCAGGAGTCAATCATGCTGCAGTCAATCACCCGGCAGTAAATCACCCTGCAATCAATCACTCTGCAATCAATCACTCAGGAGTCAATCATGCTGCAGTGAATCACCCAGCAGTAAATCACCCTGCATTCAATCACTCTGCAGTCAATCACCCTGCAATCAATCACTCTGCAATCAATCATGCTGCAATCAATCACTCTGCTATCAATCACTCTGCAGTCAATCAACCCTGCAATCAATCACTCTGCAATCAATCACTCTGCAGTCAATCACCCTGCAGTCATTAACTTTGCAGACAATCACTCTGCAATCAATCACTCTGCTATCAATCACTCTGCAGTCAATCAACCCTGCAATCAATCACTCTGCAATCAATCACTCTGCAGTCAATCACCCTGCAATCAATCAGTCTACAGTCAATAACTCTGCAGTCAATCACCCTGCAATAAATCACTCTGCAATCAATCACTCTGCAATCAATCACTCTGCAATCAATCACTCTGCAGTCAGTCACCCTGCAGTCAATCACCCTGCAATCAATCACTCTACAATTAATAACTCTGCAGTCAATCACCCTGCAAGCAATCACCCTGCAGACAATCACCATGCAATCGATCACTCTGCAATAAATCACGCTGCAGTCAATCAACCCTGCAATCAATCACTCTGCAATCAATCACTCAGGAGTCAATCATGCTGCAGTCAATCACCCGGCAGTAAATCACCCTGCAATCAATCACTCTGCAGTCAATCACTCAGGAGTCAATCATGCTGCAGTCAATCACCCGGCAGTAAATCACCCTGCAATCAATCACTCTGCAATCAATCACTCAGGAGTCAATCATGCTGCAGTGAATCACCCAGCAGTAAATCACCCTGCAATCAATCACTCTGCAGTCAATCACCCTGCAATCAATCACTCTGCAATCAATCATTCTGCAATCAATCACTCTGCTATCAATCACTCTGCAGTCAATCAACCCTGCAATCAATCACTCTGCAATCAATCACTCTGCAGTCAATCACCCTGCAGTCATTAACTTTGCAGACAATCACTCTGCAATCAAGCACTCTGCTATCAATCACACTGCAGTCAATCAACCCTGCAATCAATCACTCTGCAATCAATCACTCGGCAGTCAATCACCCTGCAATCAATCAATCTACAGTCAATAACTCTGCAGTCAATCACCCTGCAATAAATCACTCTGCAATCAATAACTCTGCAATCAATCACTCTGCAATCAATCACTCTGCAGTCAATCACCCTGCAGTCAATCACCCTGCAATCAATCACTCTACAATTAATAACTCTGCAGTCAATCAACCCTGCAATCAATCACTCTGCAATCAATCACTCTGCAGTCAATCACCCTGAAGTCAATAACTTTGCAGACAATCAATCTGCAATCAATCACTCTGCAATCAATCACTCTGCAGTCAATCACCCTGCAATCAATCACTCTGCAATCAATCACTCTGCTGTCAATCACCGTGCAGTCAATAACTTTGCAGACAATCAATATGCAATCAATCATTCTGCAATCAATCCCTCTGCAATCAATCACTCTGCTGTCAATCACCGTGCAGTCAATCACTCGGCAATCAATCACTCTGCAATCAATCACTCTGCAGTCAATCACCCTGCAATCAATAACTCTGCAGTCAATCAACCCTGCAATCAATCACTCTGCAATCAATCCCTCTTCAATCAATCACCCTGCAGTCAATAACTTTGCAGACAATCACCCTGCAATCAATCACCCTGCAATCAATCACTCTGCAATCAATCACTCTGCAGTCAATCACCCTGCAGTCAATAACTTTGCAGACAATCGCTCTGCAATCAATCACTCTGCAGTCAATCACCCTGCAATCAATAACTCCGCAGTCAATCAACCCTGCAATCAATCACTCTGCAATCAATCACTCTGCAGTCAATCACCCTGCAGTCAACAACTTTGCAGACAATCACTCTGCAATCAATCACTCTGCAATCAATCACTCTGCTGTCAATCACCTTGCAATCAATCACCCTGCAGTAAATCACTCTACTATCAATCACCCTGCAGTCAATAACCCTGCAATCAATCACCCTGCAGTGAATCAACCCTGCAATCAATCACTCTGCAATCAATCACTCTGCAGTCAATCACCCTGCAGTCAACAACTTTGCAGACAATCACTCTGCAATCAATCACTCTGCAATCAATCACTCTGCTGTCAATCACTCTGCTGTCAATCATCCTGCAGTCAATCACCCTGCAATCAATCACACTGCAATCAATCACTCTGCAATCAATCACTCTGCAATCAATCAATCTGCAGTCAATCACCCTGCAATCAATCACTCTGCAATCAATCACTCTGCAATCAATCACTCTGCAATCAATCACTCTGCAGTCAATCACCCTGCAGTCAATCACTCTACTATCAATCACCCTGCAATCAATCACTCTGCTGTCAATCACTCTGCTGTCAATAACTCTGCAGTCAATCAACCTGCAGTCAATCACCCAGCAGACAGTCGCTCTGTTATCAATCACTCTGCATTCAATCATTCCGCAATCATTCACCCTGCAGTCAATAAATTTGCAGTCAATCTCTCTGAAATCAATCACTCTGCAGTTAATTACTCTGTAATCAATCACTCTGCAATCAAACACCTTGCAGTTAATTACTCTGTAATCAATCACTCTGCAATCAACAGTCAATCAATCGGCAATCAATAACCCAACTATCAATCACCCTGCTGTCAATCCCTCTGCAATCAATCACTCTGCAGTCAATTACCGTGCAGTCAATCACTCTGCAGTCAATGACTCTGCAATCAATCACTCTGCAATCAAACACCCTGCAGTCAATCAACCGGCAATCAATTACCCTACTATCAATCACCCTGCTGTCAATCACCCTGCAATCAATCAAACTGCTGTCAATCACCCTGCAATCAATCAAACTGCAGTCAATCACACTGCAGTCGAGCAACCGGCAATCAATCACCCTGCAGTCACTCACTCTGCAATCAATCACCCTGCAGTCAATCACTCTGCACACAATCACTCTGCAATCAATCACCCTGCGGTCAATCACTCTGCAATCAATCACCCTGCAGTCAATTACCCTGCAGTCAATCACTCTGCAATCAATCACCCTACAATCAATCACCCTGCAGTCAATCACTCCACTATCAATCACCCTTCAGTCAATCACCCTGCAATCAATCACCCAGCAGACAATCACTCTGCAAACAATCACTCTGCAGTCAATCATTCCGCAATCAATCACCCTGCAGTCAATACATTTGCAGTCAATCACTCTGCAATCAATCACTCTGCAGTCAATCACTTTGCAATCAATCACCCTGCAGTTAATTACTCGGTAAGCAATCACTCTGCAATCAAACACCCTGCTGTCAATCACTCTGCAGTCAATCACTCTGCAGTCAATCACCATGCAGTCAATCACTCTGCAGTCAATCACTCTGCAATCAATCACTCTGCAATCAAACACCCTGCAGTCAATCAACCGACAATCAATCACACTTCTCTCAATCAACCTGCTGTCAATCACTCTGCAATCAATCACCCTGCAGTCAATAACCCTGCAATCAATCACCCTGCAGTCATTCGCCCTGCAGTCAAAGACCCTGCAAATACCTGCAGTCAATCAATCTGCAGTCAATTACCCTGCAGTCAATCACTCTGCAATCAATCACCCTACAATCAATCACCCTGCAGTCAATCACTCTACTATCAATCACCCTTCAGTCAATCACCCTGCAATCAATCACCCAGCAGACAATCACTCTGCAAACAATCACTCTGCAGTCAATCATTCCACAATCAATCACCCTGCAGTCAATACATTTGCAGTCAATCACTCTGCAATCAATCACTCTGCAGTCAATCACTTTGCAATCAATCACCCTGCAGTTAATTACTCGGTAAGCAATCACTCTGCAATCAAACACCCTGCTGTCAATCACTCTGCAGTCAATCACTCTGCAGTCAATCACCATGCAGTCAATCACTCTGCAGTCAATCACTCTGCAATCAATCACTCTGCAATCAAACACCCTGCAGTCAATCAACCGACAATCAATCACACTTCTCTCAATCAACCTGCTGTCAATCACTCTGCAATCGATCACCCTGCAGTCAATAACCCTGCAATCAATCACCCTGCAGTCATTCGCCCTGCAGTCAAAGACCCTGCAAATACCTGCAGTCAATCAATCTGCAGTCAATCACCCTGCGGTCAATCATCCTGCAGTCAATCACTCTGCAGTCAATCACCCTGAACTCAATCATCCTGCAATCAATCACTTTGCAGTCGATCACCCTGCAGTCAATCACCCTGCAGTCAATCACCCTGCAAGCAATCACTCTGCAGAAAATCACCATGCAATCGATCACTCTGCAATAAATCACGCTGCAGTCAATCTCCATGCAATCAATCACTCTGCAATCAATCACTCAGGAGTCAATCATGCTGCAGTCAATCACCCGGCAGTAAATCACCCTGCAATCAATCACTCTGCAGTCAATCACTCAGGAGTCAATCATGCTGCAGTCAATCACCCGGCAGTAAATCACCCTGCAATCAATCACTCTGCAATCAATCACTCAGGAGTCAATCATGCTGCAGTGAATCACCCAGCAGTAAATCACCCTGCAATCAATCACTCTGCAGTCAATCACCCTGCAATCAATCACTCTGCAATCAATCATTCTGCAATCAATCACTCTGCAGTCAATCACTCTGCAGTCATTAACTTTGCAGACAATCACTCTGCAATCAATCACTCTGCTATCAATCACTCTGCAGTCAATAACTCTGCAGTCAATCACCCTGCAATAAATCACTCTGCAATCAATCACTCTGCAATCAATCACTCTGCAATCAATCACTCTGCAGTCAATCAACCCTGCAATCAATCACTCTGCAATCAATCACTCTGCTGTCAATCACCCTGCAGTCATTAACTTTGCAGACAATCACTCTGCAATCAATCACTCTGCTATCAATCACTCTGCAGTCAATCAACCCTGCAATCAATCACTCTGCAATCAATCACTCTGCAGTCAATCATCTTGCAATCAATCACTCTACAGTCAATAACTCTGCAGTCAATCACCCTGCAATAAATCACTCTGCAATCAATCACTCTGCAATCAATCACTCTGCAGTCAGTCACCCTGCAGTCAGTCACCCTGCAATCAATCACTCTACAATTAATAACTCTGCAGTCAATCACCCTGCAAGCAATCACCCTGCAGACAATCACCATGCAATCGATCACTCTGCAATAAATCACGCTGCAGTCAATCAACCCTGCAATCAATCACTCTGCAATCAATCACTCTGCAGTCAATCACCCTGCAGTCATTAACTTTGCAGACAATCACTCTGCAATCAATCACTCTGCAATCAATCACTCGGCAGTCAATCACCCTGCAATCAATCAATCTACAGTCAATAACTCTGCAGTCAATCACCCTGCAATAAATCACTCTGCAATCAATAACTCTGCAATCAATCACTCTGCAATCAATCACTCTGCAGTCAATCACCCTGCAGTCAATCGCCCTGCAATCAATCACTCTACAATTAATAACTCTGCAGTCAATCAACCCTGCAATCAATCACTCTGCAATCAATCACTCTGCAGTCAATCACCCTGAAGTCAATAACTTTGCAGACAATCAATCTGCAATCAATCACTCTGCAATCAATCACTCTGCAGTCAATCACCCTGCAATCAATCACTCTGCAATCAATCACTCTGCTGTCAATCACCGTGCAGTCAATAACTTTGCAGACAATCAATATGCAATCAATCACTCTGCAATCAATCCCTCTGCAATCAATCACTCTGCTGTCAATCACCGTGCAGTCAATCACTCCGCAATCAATCACTCTGCAATCAATCACTCTGCAGTCAATCACCCTGCAATCAATTACTCTGCAGTCAATCAACCTTGCAATCAATCACTCTGCAATCAATCCCTCTGCAATCAATCACCCTGCATTCAATAACTTTGCAATCAATCACCCTGCAATCAATCACCCTGCAATCAATCACTCTGCAATCAATCACTCTGCAGTCAATCACCCTGCAATCAATAACTCTGCAGTCAATCAACCCTGCAATCAATCACTCTGCCATCAATCACTCTGCAGTCAATCAACCCTGCAATTAATCACTCTGCCATCAATCACTCTGCAGACAATCACCCTGCAATCAATCACCCTGCAATCAATCACTCTGCAATCAATCACTCTGCAGTCAATCACCCTGCAATCAATAACTCTGCAGTCAATCAACCCTGCAATCAATCACTCTGCCATCAATCACTCTGCAGTCAATCAACCCTGCAATTAATCACTCTGCCATCAATCACTCTGCAGACAATCACCCTGCAATCAATCACCCTGCAATCAATCACTCTGCAATCAATCACTCTGCAGTCAATCACCCTGCAATCAATCACCCTGCAGTCAATCACTCTACTATCAATCACCCTGCAGTCAATCACCCTGCAGTCAATCACTCTACTATCAATCACCCTGCAATCAATCACTCTGCTGTCAATCACTCTGCTGTCAATAACTGTGCAGTCAATCAACCTGCAGTCAATCACCCAGCAGACAGTCGCTCTGTTATCAATCACTCTGCATTCAATCATTCCGCAATCATTCACCCTGCAGTCAATGAATTTGCAGTCAATCTCTCTGGAATCAATCACTCTGCAGTTAATTACTCTGTAATCAATCACTCTGCAATCAAACACCCTGCAGTTAATTACTCTGTAATCAATCACTCTGCAATCAACAGTCAATCAATCGGCAATCAATAACCCAACTATCAATCACCCTGCTGTCAATCCCTCTGCAATCAATCACTCTGCAGTCAATTACCGTGCAGTCAATCACTCTGCAGTCAATGACTCTGCAATCAATCACTCTGCAATCAAACACCCTGCAGTCAATCAACCGGCAATCAATTACCCTACTATCAATCACCCTGCTGTCAATCACCCTGCAATCAATCAAACTGCTGTCAATCACCCTGCAATCAATCAAACTGCAGTCAATCACACTGCAGTCGATCAACCGGCAATCAATCACCCTGCAGTCACTTACTCTGCAATCAATCACCCTGCAGTCAATCACTCTGCACACAATCACTCTGCAATCAATCACCCTGCGGTCAATCACTCTGCAATCAATCACCCTGCAGTCAATTACCCTGCAGTCAATCACTCTGCAATCAATCACCCTACAATCAATCACCCTGCAGTCAATCACTCTACTATCAATCACCCTTCAGTCAATCACCCTGCAATCAATCACCCAGCAGACAATCACTCTGCAAACAATCACTCTGCAGTCAATCATTCCGCAATCAATCACCCTGCAGTCAATACATTTGCAGTCAATCACTCTGCAATCAATCACTCTGCAGTCAATCACTTTGCAATCAATCACCCTGCAGTTAATTACTCGGTAAGCAATCACTCTGCAATCAAACACCCTGCTGTCAATCACTCTGCAGTCAATCACTCTGCAGTCAATCACCATGCAGTCAATCACTCTGCAATCAATCACTCTGCAATCAATCACTCTGCAATCAAACACCCTGCAGTCAATCAACCGACAATCAATCACACTTCTCTCAATCAACCTGCTGTCAATCACTCTGCAATCAATCACCCTGCAGTCAGTAACCCTGCAATCAATCACCCTGCAGTCATTCGCCCTGCAGTCAAAGACCCTGCAAATACCTGCAGTCAATCAATCTGCAGTCAATCACCCTGCAGTCAATCATCCTGCAGTCAATCACTCTGCAGTCAATCACCCTGAACTCAATCATCCTGCAATCAATCACTTTGCAGTCGATCACCCTGCAAGCAATCACCCTGCAGACAATCACCATGCAATCGATCACTCTGCAATAAATCACGCTGCAGTCAATCTCCATGCAATCAATCACTCTGCAATCAATCACTCAGGAGTCAATCATGCTGCAGTCAATCACCCGGCAGTAAATCACCCTGCAATCAATCACTCTGCAGTCAATCACTCAGGAGTCAATCATGCTGCAATCAATCATTCTGCAATCAATCACTCTGCTATCAATCACTCTGCAGTCAATCAACATTGCAATCAATCACTCTGCAATCAATCACTCTGCAGTCAATCACCCTGCAGTCATTAACTTTGCAGACAATCACTCTGCAATCAATCACTCTGCTGTCAATCACCCAGCTGACAATCACTCTGCAATCAATCACTCTGCTGTCAATCACTCTGCTGTCAATCATCCTGCAGTCAATCACCCTGCCATCATTCACTCTGCAATTAATCACTCTGCAATCAATCACTCTGCTATCAATCACTCTGCAATCAAACACTCTGCAGTCAATCACCCTGCAGTCAATCACCCTGCAATCAATCACTCTACAATTAATAACTCTGCAGTCAATCAACCCTGCAATCAATCACTCTGCAGTCAATCACCCTGCTGTCAATAACTTTGCAGACAATCAACCTCCAATCAATCACTCTGCAATCAATCACTCTGCAGTCAATCACCCTGCAATCAATCACTCTGCAATCAATCACTCTGCAGTCAATCACCCTGCAGTCAATAACTTTGCAGACAATCAATCTGCATTCAATCACTCTGCAATCAATCACTCTGCTGTCAATCACCCTGCAGTCAATCACCCTGCAGTCAATCACTCGACTATGAATCACTCTGCAGTCAATCCCTCTGCAGTCAATCACCCTGCAATCAATCACACTGCAATCAATCACTCTGCAATCAATCACTCTGCAATCAATCACTCTGCAGTCAATCACCCTGCAGTCAATAACATTGCAGACAATCAACCTGCAATCAATCCCTCTGCAATCAATCACTCTGCAGTCAATCACCCTGCAATCAATCACTCTGCAATCAATCACTCAGCAGTCAATCACCCTGCAGTCAATAACATTGCAGACAATCAATCTGCATTCAATCACTCTGCAATCAATCACTCTGATGTCAATCACCCTGCAGTCAATCACCCTGCAGTCAATCACTCGACTATGAATCATTCTGCAGTCAATCCCTCTGCAGTCAATCACCCTGCCATCAATCACACTGCAATCAATCACTCTGCAATCAATCCCTCTGCAATCAATCACCCTGCATTCAATAACTTTGCAGACAATCACCCTGCAATCAATCACCCTGCAATCAATCACTCTGCAATCAATCACTCTGCAGTCAATCGCCCTGCAGTCAATAACTTTGCAGAATATCACTCTGCAATCAATCACTCTGCAGTCAATCACCCTGCAGTCAATCACCCTGCAATCAATCACTCTACAATTAATAACTCTGCAGTCAATCAACCCTGCAATCAATCACTCTGCAATCAATCACTCTGCAGTCAATCACTTTGCAGACAATCAACCTGCAATCAATCACTCTGCAATCAATCACTCTGCAATCAATCACCCTGCAATCAATCACTCTGCAATCAATCACTCTGCAGTCAATCACCCTGCAGTCAATAACTTTGCAGACAATCAATCTGCATTCAATCACTCTGCAATCAATCACTCTGCTGTCAATCACCCTGCAGTCAATCACCCTGCAGTCAATCACTCGACTATGAATCACTCTGCAGTCAATCCCTCTGCAGTCAATCACCCTGCAATCAATCACTCTGCAATCAATCACTCTGCAATCAATCACTCTGCAGTCAATCACCCTGCAATCAATCACTCTGCAATCAATAACTCTGCAATCAATCACCCTGCAATCAATCACTCTGCAGTCAATCACCCTGCAATCAATAACTCTGCAGTCAATCAACCCTGCAATCAATCACTCTGCCATCAATCACTCTGCAGTCAATCAACCCTGCAATCAATCACTCTGCCATCAATCACTCTGCAGACAATCACCCTGCAATCAATCACCCTGCAATCAATCACTCTGCAATCAATCACTCTGCTGTCAATCACCCTGCAATCAATCACCCTGCAGTCAATCACTCTGCTATCAATCACCCTGCAATCAATCACTCTGCTGTCAATCACTCTGCTGTCAATAACTCTGCAGTCAATCAACCTGCAGTCAATCACCCAGCAGATAGTCGCTCTGTATTCAATCACTCTGCATTCAATCAGTCCGCAATCATTCACCCTGCAGTCAATAAATTTGCAGTCAATCTCTCTGTAATCAATCACTCTGCAGTTAATTACTCTGTATTCAATCACTCTGCAATCCAACACCCTGCAGTTAATTACTTTGTAATCAATCACTGTGCAATCAACAGTCAATCAACCGGCAATCAATAACCCGACTATCAATCACCCTGCTGTCAATCCCTCTGCAATCAATCACTCTGCAGTCAATTACCGTGCAGTCAATCACTCTGCAGTCAATGACTCTGCAATCAATCACTCTGCAATCAAACACCCTGCAGTCAATCAACCGGCAATCAATAACCCTACTATCAATCACCCTGCTGTCAATCACCCTGCAATCAATCAAACTGCTGTCAATCACCCTGCAATCTATCAAACTGCAGTCAATCACACTGCATTCGATCAACCGGCAATCAATCACCCTGCAGTCACTCACTCTGCAATCAATCACCCTGCAGTCAATCACTCTGCACACAATCACTCTGCAATCAATCACCCTGCGGTCAATCACTCTGCAATCAATCACCCTGCAGTCAATTACCCTGCAGTCAATCACTCTGCAATCAATCACCCTACAATCAATCACCCTGCAGTCAATCACTCTACTATCAATCACCCTTCAGTCAATCACCCTGCAATCAATCACCCAGCAGACACTCACTCTGCAAACAATCACTCTGCAGTCAATCATTCCGCAATCAATCACCCTGCAGTCAATACATTTGCAGTCAATCACTCTGCAATCAATCACTCTGCAGTCAATCACTTTGCAATCAATCACCCTGCAGTTAATTACTCGGTAAGCAATCACTCTGCAATCAAACACCCTGCTGTCAATCACTCTGCAGTCAATCACTCTGCAGTCAATCACCATGCAGTCAATCACTCTGCAGTCAATCACTCTGCAATCAATCACTCTGCAATCAAACACCCTGCAGTCAATCAACCCACAATCAATCACACTTCTCTCAATCAACCTGCTGTCAATCACTCTGCAATCAATCACCCTGCAGTCAGTAACCCTGCAATCAATCACCCTGCAGTCATTCGCCCTGCAGTCAAAGACCTTGCAAATACCTGCAGTCAATCAATCTGCAGTCAATCACCCTGCAGTCAATCATCCTGCAGTCAATCACTCTGCAGTCAATCACCCTGAACTCAATCATCCTGCAATCAATCACTTTGCAGTCGATCACCCTGCAGTCAATCACCCTGCAGTCAATCACCCTGCAAGCAATCACCCTGCAGACAATCACCATGCAATCGATCACTCTGCAATAAATCACGCTGCAGTCAATCTCCATGCAATCAATCACTCTGCAATCAATCACTCAGGAGTCAATCATGCTGCAGTCAATCACCCGGCAGTAAATCACCCTGCAATCAATCACTCTGCAGTCAATCACTCAGGAGTCAATCATGCTGCAATCAATCATTCTGCAATCAATCACTCTGCTATCAATCACTCTGCAGTCAATCAACATTGCAATCAATCACTCTGCAATCAATCACTCTGCAGTCAATCACCCTGCAGTCATTAACTTTGCAGACAATCACTCTGAAATCAATCACTCTGCTGTCAATCACCCAGCAGACAATCACTCTGCAATCAATCACTCTGCTGTCAATCACTCTGCTGTCAATCATCCTGCAGTAAATCACCCTGCCGTCATTCACTCTGCAATCAATCACTCTGCAATCAATCACTCTGCAGTCAATCACCCTGCAATCAATCACTCTACAATCAATAACTCTGCAGTCAATCACCCTTCACTCAATCACTCTGCAATCAATCACTCTGCTATCAATCACTCTGCAATCAAACACTCTGCAGTCAATCACCCTGCAGTCAATCACCCTGCAATCAATCACTCTACAATTAATAACTCTGCAGTCAATCAACCCTGCAATCAATCACTCAGCAGTCAATCACCCTGCAGTCAATAACTTTGCAGACAATCAACCTCCAATCAATCACTCTGCAATCAATCACTCTGCAGTCAATCACCCTGCAATCAATCACTCTGCAATCAATCACTCTGCAGTCAATCACCCTGCAGTCAATAACTTTGCAGACAATCAATCTGCATTCAATCACTCTGCAATCAATCACTCTGCTGTCAATCACCCTGCAGTCAATCACCCTGCAGTCAATCACTCGACTATGAATCACTCTGCAGTCAATCACTCTGCAGTCAATCACCCTGCAATCAATCACACTGCAATCAATCACTCTGCAATCAATCACTCTGCAATCAATCACTCTGCAGTCAATCACCCTGCAGTCAATAACATTGCAGACAATCAACCTGCAATCAATCCCTCTGCAATCAATCACTCTGCAGTCAATCACCCTGCAATCAATCACTCTGCAATCAATCACTCAGCAGTCAATCACCCTGCAGTCAATAACATTGCAGACAATCAATCTGCATTCAATCACTCTGCAATCAATCACTCTGCTGTCAAACACCCTGCAGTCAATCACCCTGCAGTCAATCACTCGACTATGAATCATTCTGCAGTCAATCCCTCTGCAGTCAATCACCCTGCAATCAATCACACTGCAATCAATCACTCTGCAATCAATCACTCTGCAATCAATCACTGTGCAGTCAATCACCCTGCAATCAATCACTCTGCAATCAATAACTCTGCAATCAATCACTCTGCAATCAATCACTCTGCAGTCAATCACCCTGCAATCAATAACTCTGCAGTCAATCAACCCTGCAATCAATCACTCTGCCATCAATCACTCTGCAGTCAATCAACCCTGCAATCAATCACTCTGCCATCAATCACTCTGCAGACAATCACCCTGCAATCAATCACCCTGCAATCAATCACTCTGCAATCAATCACTCTGCTGTCAATCACCCTGCAATCAATCACCCTGCAGTCAATCACTCTACTATCAATCACCCTGCAGTCAATCACCCTGCAGTCAATCACACTACTATCAATCACCCTGCAATCAATCACTCTGCTGTCAATCACTCTGCTGTCAATAACTCTGCAGTCAATCAACCTGCAGTCAATCACCCAGCAGACAGTCGCTCTGTAATCAATCACTCTGCTTTCAATCATTCCGTAATCATTCACCCTGCAGTCAATAAATTTGCAGTCAATCTCTCTGTAATCAATCACTCTGCAGTTAATTACTCTGTAATCAATCACTCTGCAGTTAATTACTCTGTAATCAATCACTCTGAAATCAAACACCCTGCAGTTAATTACTCTGTAATCAATCACTCTGCAATCACCAGTCAATCAACCGGCAATCAATCACCCGACTATCAATCACCCTGCTGTCAATCCCTCTGCAATCAATCACTCTGCAGTCAATTACCGTGCAGTCAATCACTCTGCAGTCAATGACTCTGCAATCAATCACTCTGCAATCAATCACTCTGCAATCAATCACTCTGCAGTCAGTCACCCTGCAGTCAATCACCCTGCAATCAATCACTCTACAATTAATAACTCTGCAGTCAACCACCCTGCAAGCAATCACCCTGCAGACAATCACCATGCAATCGATCACTCTGCAATAAATCACGCTGCAGTCAATCTCCATGCAATCAATCACTCTGCAATCAATCACTCAGGAGTCAATCATGCTGCAGTCAATCACCCGGCAGTAAATCACCCTGCAATCAGTCACTCTGCATTCAATCACTCAGGAGTCAATCATGCTGCAGTCAATCATCCGGCAGTAAATCACCCTGCAATCAATCACTCTGCAATCAATCACTCAGGAGTCAATCATGCTGCAGTGAATCACCCAGCAGTAAATCACCCTGCAATCAATCACTCTGCAGTCAATCACCCTGCAATCAATCACTCTGCAATCAATCATTCTGCAATCAATCACTCTGCTATCAATCACTCTGCAGTCAATCACCCTGCAGTCATTAACTTTGCAGACAATCACTCTGCAATCAATCACTGTGCTATCAATCACACTGCAGTCAATCAACCCTGCAATCACTCACTCTGCAATCAATCACTCGGCAGTCAATCACCCTGCAATAAATCTCGCTGCAATCAATAACTCTGCAATCAATCACTCTGCAGTCAATCACCCTGCAGTCAATCACCCTGCAATCAATCACTCTACAATTAATAACTCTGCAGTCAATCAACCCTGCAATCAATCACTCTGCAATCAATCACTCTGCAGTCAATCACCCTGAAGTCAATAACTTTGCAGACAATCAATCTGCAATCACTCACTCTGCAATCAATCACTCTGCAGTCAATCACTCTGCAATCAATCACTCTACAATCAATCACTCTGCTGTCAATCACCGTGCAGTCAATAACTTTGCAGACAATCAATATGCAATCAATCACTCTGAAATCAATCACTCTGCAATCAATCACTCTGCTGTCAATCACCGTGCAGTCAATCACTCGGCAATCAATCACTCTGCAATCAATCACTCTGTAGTCAATCACCCTGCAATCAATAACTCTGCAGTCAATCAACCCTGCAATCAATCACTCTGCAATCAATCCCTCTGCAATCAATCACCCTGCAGTCAATAACGTTGCAGACATTAACCCTGCAATCAATCACCCTGCAATCAATCACTCTGCAATCAATCACTCTGCAGTCAATCACCCTGCAGGCAATAACTATGCAGACAATCACTCTGCAATCAATCACTCTGCAATCAATCACTCTGCAGTCAATCACCCTGCAATCAATAACTCTGAGGTCAATCAACCCTGCAATCAATCACTCTGCAATCAATTACTCTGCTGTCAATCACCCTGCAGTCAACAACTTTGCAGACAATCACTCTGCAATCAATCACTCTGCAATCAATCACTCTGCTGTCAATCACCCTGCAATCAATCACCCTGCAGTAAATCACTCTACTATCAATCAACCTGCAGTCAATAACCCTGCAATCAATCACCCTGCAGTCAATTAACCCTGCAATCAATCACTCTGCAATCAATCACTCTGCAGTCAATCACCCTGCAGTCAACAACTTTGCAGACAATCACTCTGCAATCAATCACTCTGCAAGCAGTCACTCTGCTGTCAATCACTCTGCTGTCAATCATCCTGCAGTCAATCACCCTGCAGTCAATCACCCTGCAATCAATCACTCTGCAAACAATCACTCTGCAATCAATCACTCTGCAGTCAATCACCCTGCAGTCAATCACCCTGCAATCAATCACTCTACAATTAATAACTCTGCAGTCAATGAACCCTGCAATCAATCACTCTACAATCAATCACGCTGCAGTCAATCACCCTGAAGTCAATAACTTTGCAGACAATCAACCTGCAATCAATCACTCTGCAATCAATCACTCGGCAGTCAATCACCCTGCAATCAATCACTCTGCAATCAATCACCCTGCAATCAATAAATCTGCAGTCAAGCAACCCTGCAATCAATATCTCTGCAATCAATCACTCTGCTGTCAATCACCGTGCAGTCAATAACTTTGCAGACAATCAATCTGCAATCAATCACTCTGCAATCAATCACTCTGCAATCAATCACTCTGCAGTCAATTACCGTGCAGTCAATCACTCTGCAGTCAATGACTCTGCAATCAATCACTCTGCAATCAATCACTCTGCAATCAATCACTCTGCAGTCAGTCACCCTGCAGTCAATCACCCTGCAATCAATCACTCTACAATTAATAACTCTGCAGTCAACCACCCTGCAAGCAATCACCCTGCAGACAATCACCATGCAATCGATCACTCTGCAATAAATCACGCTGCAGTCAATCTCCATGCAATCAATCACTCTGCAATCAATCACTCAGGAGTCAATCATGCTGCAGTCAATCACCCGGCAGTAAATCACCCTGCAATCAGTCACTCTGCATTCAATCACTCAGGAGTCAATCATGCTGCAGTCAATCATCCGGCAGTAAATCACCCTGCAATCAATCACTCTGCAATCAATCACTCAGGAGTCAATCATGCTGCAGTGAATCACCCAGCAGTAAATCACCCTGCAATCAATCACTCTGCAATCAATCACTCTGCAGTCAATCACCCTGCAGGCAATAACTATGCAGACAATCACTCTGCAATCAATCACTCTGCAATCAATCACTCTGCAGTCAATCACCCTGCAATCAATAACTCTGAGGTCAATCAACCCTGCAATCAATCACTCTGCAATCAATTACTCTGCTGTCAATCACCCTGCAGTCAACAACTTTGCAGACAATCACTCTGCAATCAATCACTCTGCAATCAATCACTCTGCTGTCAATCACCCTGCAATCAATCACCCTGCAGTAAATCACTCTACTATCAATCAACCTGCAGTCAATAACCCTGCAATCAATCACCCTGCAGTCAATTAACCCTGCAATCAATCACTCTGCAATCAATCACTCTGCAGTCAATCACCCTGCAGTCAACAACTTTGCAGACAATCACTCTGCAATCAATCACTCTGCAAGCAGTCACTCTGCTGTCAATCACTCTGCTGTCAATCATCCTGCAGTCAATCACCCTGCAGTCAATCACCCTGCAATCAATCACTCTGCAAACAATCACTCTGCAATCAATCACTCTGCAGTCAATCACCCTGCAGTCAATCACCCTGCAATCAATCACTCTACAATTAATAACTCTGCAGTCAATGAACCCTGCAATCAATCACTCTACAATCAATCACGCTGCAGTCAATCACCCTGAAGTCAATAAATTTGCAGACAATCAACCTGCAATCAATCACTCTGCAATCAATCACTCGGCAGTCAATCACCCTGCAATCAATCACTCTGCAATCAATCACCCTGCAATCAATAAATCTGCAGTCAAGCAACCCTGCAATCAATATCTCTGCAATCAATCACTCTGCTGTCAATCACCGTGCAGTCAATAACTTTGCAGACAATCAATCTGCAATCAATCACTCTGCAATCAATCACTCTGCAATCAATCACTCTGCAGTCAATTACCGTGCAGTCAATCACTCTGCAGTCAATGACTCTGCAATCAATCACTCTGCAATCAATCACTCTGCAATCAATCACTCTGCAGTCAGTCACCCTGCAGTCAATCACCCTGCAATCAATCACTCTACAATTAATAACTCTGCAGTCAACCACCCTGCAAGCAATCACCCTGCAGACAATCACCATGCAATCGATCACTCTGCAATAAATCACGCTGCAGTCAATCTCCATGCAATCAATCACTCTGCAATCAATCACTCAGGAGTCAATCATGCTGCAGTCAATCACCCGGCAGTAAATCACCCTGCAATCAGTCACTCTGCATTCAATCACTCAGGAGTCAATCATGCTGCAGTCAATCATCCGGCAGTAAATCACCCTGCAATCAATCACTCTGCAATCAATCACTCAGGAGTCAATCATGCTGCAGTGAATCACCCAGCAGTAAATCACCCTGCAATCAATCACTCTGCAGTCAATCACCCTGCAATCAATCACTCTGCAATCAATCATTCTGCAATCAATCACTCTGCTATCAATCACTCTGCAGTCAATCACACTGCAGTCATTAACTTTGCAGACAATCACTCTGCAATCAATCACTGTGCTATCAATCACACTGCAGTCAATCAACCCTGCAATCACTCACTCTGCAATCAATCACTCGGCAGTCAATCACCCTGCAATAAATCACTCTGCAATCAATAACTCTGCAATCAATCACTCTGCAATCAATCACTCTGCAGTCAATCACCCTGCAGTCAATCACCCTGCAATCAATCACTCTACAATTAATAACTCTGCAGTCAATCAACCCTGCAATCAATCACTCTGCAATCAATCACTCTGCAGTCAATCACCCTGCAGTCAATAACTTTGCAGACAATCAATCTGCAATCACTCACTCTGCAATCAATCACTCTGCAGTCAATCACCCTGCAATCAATCACTCTACAATCAATCACTCTGCTGTCAATCACCGTGCAGTCAATAACTTTGCAGACAATCAATATGCAATCAATCACTCTGCAATCAATCACTCTGCAATCAATCACTCTGCTGTCAATCACCGTGCAGTCAATCACTCGGCAATCAATCACTCTGCAATCAATCACTCTGTAGTCAATCACCCTGCAATCAATAACTCTGCAGTCAATCAACCCTGCAATCAATCACTCTGCAATCAATCCCTCTGCAATCAATCACCCTGCAGTCAATAACGTTGCAGGCATTAACCCTGCAATCAATCACCCTGCAATCAATCACTCTGCAATCAATCACTCTGCAGTCAATCACCCTGCAGGCAATAACTATGCAGACAATCACTCTGCAATCAATCACTCTGCAATCAATCACTCTGCAGTCAATCACCCTGCAATCAATAACTCTGCAGTCAATCAACCCTGCAATCAATCACTCTGCAATCAATTACTCTGCAGTCAATCACCCTGCAGTCAACAATTTGCAGACAATCACTCTGCAATCAATCACTCTGCAATCAATCACTCTGCTGTCAATCACCCTGCAATCAATCACCCTGCAGTAAATCACTCTACTATCAATCAACCTGCAGTCAATAACCCTGCAATCAATCACCCTGCAGTCAATTAACCCTGCAATCAATCACTCTGCAATCAATCACTCTGCAGTCAATCACCCTGCAGTCAACAACTTTGCAGACAATCACTCTGCAATCAATCACTCTGCAAGCAGTCACTCTGCTGTCAATCACTCTGCTGTCAATCATCCTGCAGTCAATCACTCTGCAAACAATCACTCTGCAATCAATCACTCTGCAGTCAATCACCCTGCAATTAATCACTCTACAGTCAATAACTCTGCAGTCAATCACCCTGCAATAAATCACTCTGCAATCAATCACTCTGCAATCAATCACTCTACAGTCAATCACCCTGCAGTCAATCACCCTGCAATCAATCACTCTACAATTAATAACTCTGCAGTCAATGAACCCTGCAATCAATCACTCTACAATCAATCACGCTGCAGTCAATCACCCTGAAGTCAATAATTTGCAGACAATCAACCTGCAATCAATCACTCTGCAATCAATCACTCTGCAGTCAATCACCCTGCAATCAATCACTCTGCAATCAATCACCCTGCAATCAATAAATCTGCAGTCAAGCAACCCTGCAATCAATATCTCTGCAAGCAATCACTCTGCAATCAATCACCCTGCAGTCAAAAACTTTGCAGACAATCAATATGCAATCAATCACTCTGCAATCAATCACTCTGCAATCAATCACTCTGCTGTCAACCACCCTGCAGTCAAAAACTTTGCAGACAATCAATATGCAATCAATCACTCTGCAATCAATCACTCTGCAATCAATCACTCTGCTGTCAACCACCGTGCAGTCAATCACTCTGCAATCAATCACTCTGCAATCATACACTCTGCAGTCAATCACTCTGCAATCAATAACTCTGCAGTCAATCAACCCTGCAATCAATCACTCTGCAATCAATCACTCTGCAATCAATCACTCTGCAGTCAATCACCCTGCAATCAATAATTCTGCAGTCAATCAACCCTGCAATCAATCACCCTGCAATCAATCACTCTGCAATCAATCACTCTGCAGTCAATCACCCTGCAGTCAATAACTTTGCAGACAATCACTCTGCAACCAATCACTCTGCAATCAATCACTCTGCAGTCAATCACCCTGCAATCAATAACTCTGCAGTCAATCAACCCTGCAATCAATCACTCTGCAATCATTCACTCTGCAGTCAATCACCCTGCAGTCAACAACTTTGCAGACCATCACTCTGCAATCAATCACTCTGCAATCAATCACTCTGCTGTCAATCACCCTGCAATCAATCACCCTGCAGTCAATCACTCTACTATCAATCACCCTGCAGTCAATCACCCTGATGTCAATCACTCTACTATCAATCACCCTGCAATCAATCACTCTGCTGTCAATCACCCTGCAGTCATTCGCCCTGCAGTCAAAGACCCTGCAATTACCTGCAGTCAATCACTCTGCAATCAATCACCCTGCAGTCAATAACCCTGCAATCAATCACCCTGCAGTCATTCGCCCTGCAGTCAAAGACCCTGCAAATACCTGCAGTCAATCAATCTGCAGTCAATCACCCTACAGTCAATCATTCTGCAGTCAATCACTCTGCAGTCAATCACCCTGAACTCAATCCTCCTACAATCAATCACTCTGCAGTCGATCACCCTGCAGTCAATCACCCTGCAGTCAATCACCGTGCAGTCAATCACCCTGCAAGCAATCACCCTGCAGACAATCACCCTGCAATCAATCACTCTGCAGTCAATCACCATGCAATCAATCACTCTGTAGTCAATCATTCCGCAATTATTCACCCTGCAGTCAATAAATTTGCAGTCAATCACTCTGGAATCAATCACTCTGCAGTCAATCACTCTGCTGTCAATCAACCGGCAATCAATAACCCGACTATCAATCACCCTGCTGTCAATCCCTCTGCAATCAATCACTCTGCAGTCAATTACCGTGCAGTCAATCACTCTGCAGTCAATGACTCTGCAATCAATCACTCTGCAATCAAACACACTGCAGTCAATCAACCGGCAATCAATAACCCTAGTATCAATCACCCTGCTGTCAATCACCCTGCTATCAATCAAACTGCAGTCAATCACACTGCAGTCGATCAACTGGCAATCAATCACCCTACAATCAATCACTCTGCAATCAATCACCCTACAATCAATTACCCATCAATCTATCACCCCACAACCAATCACCCTGCAGGCAATCACTCTGCAATCAATCACCCTGCAATCAATCACTCTGCAATCAATCACTCTGCAATCAATCACTCTGCAATCAATCACTCTGCTGTCAATCACCCTGCAATCAATCACTCTGCAGTCAATCACTCTACCATCAATCACCCTGCAGTCAATCACCCTGAAGTCAACCACTCTACTGTCAATCACACTGCAATCAATCACTCTGCTGTCAATCACCCTGCAGTCAATGACTCTGCAATCAATCACCCTGCAGTCATTCGCCCTGCAGTCAAAGACCCTGCAATTACCTGCAGTCAATCACTCTGCAATCAATCACCTTGCGGTCAATAAACCTGCAATCAATCACTCTGCAGTCATTCGCCCTGCAGTCAAAGACCCTGCAAATACCTGCAGTCAATCAATCTGCAGTCAATCACCCTACAGTCAATCATCCTGCAGTCAATCACTCTGCAGTCAATCACCCTGAACTCAATCATCCTACAATCAATCACTCTGCAGTCGATCACCCTGCAGTCAATCACCCTGCAGTCAACCACTCTGCAGTCAATCACCCTGCAAGCAATCACCCTGCAGACAATCACCCTGCAATCAATCACTCTGCAGTCAATCACCCTGCAATCAATCACTCTGCAGTCAATCATTCCGCAATTATTCACCCTGCAGTCAATAAATTTGCAGTCAATCACTCTGGAATCAATCACTCTGCAGTCAATCACTCTGCTGTCAATCAACCGGCATTCAATAACCCGACTATCAATCACCCTGCTGTCAATCCCTCTGCAATCAATCACTCTGCAGTCAATGACTCTGCAATCAATCACTCTGCAATCAAATACCCTGCAGTCAATCAACCGGCAATCAATAACCCTACTATCAATCACCCTGCTGTCAATCACCCTGCCATCAATCAAACTGCAGTCAATCACACTGCAGTCGATCAACTGGCAATCAATCACCCTACAATCAATCACTCTGCAATCAATCACCCTACAATCAATTACCCGCCAATCTATCACCCCACAATCAATCACCCTGCAGTCAATCACTCTGCAATAAATCACCCTGCAGTCAATCACTCTGCACTCAATCACTCTGCAGTCAATTACCCTGAAGTCAATCACTCTGCAATCAATCACTCTGCTGTCAATCACCGTGCAGTCAATCACCCTGCAGTCAATCACTCTGCAATCAATCACTCTGCAGTCAATCACCCTGCATTCAATCACTCTGTAGTCAATCATTCCGCAATCATTCACCCTGCAGTCAATAGATTTGCAGTCAATCACTCTGGAATCAATCACTCTGCAGTCAATCACTCTGCAATCAATCACCCTGCAGTTAATTACTCTGTAATCAATCACTCTGCAATCAAACACACTGCTGGCAATCAGCCGGCAATCAATAACCCGACTATCAATCACCCTGCTGCCAATCCCTCTGCAATCAATCACTCTGCAGTCAATGAATCTGCAATCAATCACTCTGCAATCAAACACCCTGCAGTCAATCAACCGGCAATCAATAACCCTACTATCAATCACCCTGCTGTCAATCACCCTGCAATCAATCAAACTGCAGTCAATCACACTGCAGTCGATCAACTGGCAATCAATCACCCTACAATCAATCACTCTGCAATCAATCACCCTGCAATCAATTACCCGTCAATCTATCACCCCACAATCAATCACCCTGCAGTCAATCACTCTGCAATCAATCACCCTGCAGTCAATCACTCTGCACTCAATCACTCTGCAGTCAATTACCCTGCAGACAATCACTCTGCAATCAATCACTCTGCTATCAATCACCGTGCAGTCAATCACCCTGCAGTCAATCATTCTGCAATCAATCACCCTGCAGTCAATTACCCTGCAGTCAATCACTCTGCAATCAATCACTCTGCTGTCAATCACCGTGCAGTCAATCACCCTGCAGTCAACAACTTTGCAGACAATCACTCTGCAATCAATCACTCTGCAATCAATCACTCTGCTGTCAATCACCCTGCAATCAATCACCCTGCAGTCAATCACTCTACTATTAATCACCCTGCAGTCAATCACCCTGAAGTCAATCACTCTACTATCAATCACCCTGCAATCAATCACTCTGCTGTCAATCACCCTGCAGTCAATAACCCTTCAATCAATCACCCTGCAGTCATTCGCCCTGCAGTCAAAGACCCTGCAATTACCTGAAGTCAATCACTCTACTATCAATCACCCTGCAATCAATCACTCTGCTGTCAATCACCCTGCAGTCAATAACCCTGCAATCAATCACCCTGCAGTCATTCGCACTGCAGTCAAAGACCCTGCAATTACCTGCAGTCAATCACTCTGCAATCAATCACCCTGCAGTCAATAACCCTGCAATCAATCACCCTGCAGTCATTCGCCCTGCAGTCAAAGACCCTGCAAATACCTGCAGTCAATCAATCTGCAGTCAATCACCCTACAGTCAATCATCCTGCAGTCAATCACTCTGCAGTCAATCACCCTGAACTCAATCATCCTGCAATCAATCACTCTGCAGTCGATCACCCTGCAGTCAATCAGCCTGCAGTCAATCACTCTGCAGTCAATCACCCTGCAAGCAATCACCCTGCAGACAATCACCCTGCAATCAATCACTCTGCAGTCAATCACCCTGCAATCAATCACTCTGCAGTCAATCATTCCGCAATCATTCACCCTGAAGTCAATAAATTTGCAGTCAATCACTCTGGAATCAATCACTCTGCAGTCAATCACTCTGCAATCAATCACCCTGCAGTTAATTACTCTGTAATCAATCAATCTGCAATCAAACACCCTGCAGTTAATTACTCTGTAATCAATCACTCTGCAATCAACAGTCAATCAACCGGCAATCAATAACCCGACTATCAATCACCCTGCTGTCAATCCCTCTGCAATCAATCACTCTGCAGTCAATTACCGTGCAGTCAATCACTCTGCAGTCAATGACTCTGCAATCAATCACTCTGCAATCAAACACCCTGCAGTCAATCAACCCGCAATCAATAACCCTACTATCAATCACCCTGCTGTCAATCACCCTGTAATCAATCAAACTGCAGTCAATCACACTGCAGTCGATCAACCGGCAATCAATCACCCTGCAGTCACTCACTCTGCAATCAATCACCCTGCAGTCAACCACTCTGCACACAATCACTCTGCAATCAATCACCCTGCAGTCAATCACTCTGCAATCAATCACTCTGCAGTCAATGACTCTGCAATCAATCACTCTGCAATCAAACACCCTGCAGTCAATCAACCAGCAATCAATAACCCTACTATCAATCACCCTGCTGTCAATCACCCAGCAATCAATAACCCGACTATCAATCACCCTGCTGTCAATCCCTCTGCAATCAATCACTCTGCAGTCAATTACCGTGCAGTCAATCACTCTGCAGTCAATGACTCTGCAATCAATCACTCTGCAATCAAACACCCTGCAGTCAATCAACCCGCAATCAATAACCCTACTATCAATCACCCTGCTGTCAATCACCCTGTAATCAATCAAACTGCAGTCAATCACACTGCAGTCGATCAACCGGCAATCAATCACCCTGCAGTCACTCACTCTGCAATCAATCACCCTGCAGTCAACCACTCTGCACACAATCACTCTGCAATCAATCACCCTGCAGTCAATCACTCTGCAATCAATCACTCTGCAGTCAATGACTCTGCAATCAATCACTCTGCAGTCAATCACCCTGCAGTCAATAACTTTGCAGACAATCACTCTGCAATCAATCACTCTGCAATCAATCACTCTGCTGTCAATCACCCTGCAATCAATCACCCTGCAGTCAATCACTCTACTATCAATCACCCTGCAGTCAATCACCCTGAAGTCAATCACTCTACCATCAATCACCCTGCTATCAATCAAACTGCAGTCAATCACACTGCAGTCGATCAACTGGCAATCAATCACCCTACAATCAATCACTCTGCAATCAATCACCCTACAATCAATTATCCGTCAATCTATCACCCCACAATCAATCACCCTGCAGTCAATCACTCTGCAATCAATCACCCTGCAGTCAATCACTCTGCACTCAATCACTCTGCAGTCAATTACACTGCAGTCAATCACTCTGCAATCCATCACTCTGCTGTCAATCACCGTGCAGTCAATAACTTTGCAGACAATCACTCTGCAATCAATCACTCTGCAATCAATCACTCTGCAGTCAATCACCCTGCAATCAATAACTCTGCAGTCAATCAACCCTGCAATCAATCACTCTGCAATCAATCACTCTGCAGTCAATCACCCTGCAGTCAACAACTTTGCAGACCATCACTCTGCAATCAATCACTCTGCAATCAATCACTCTGCAGTCAATCACCCTGCAATCAATCACCCTGCAGTCAATCACTCTACTATCAATCACCCTGCAGTCAATCACCCTGAAGTCAATCACTCTACTGTCAATCACCCTGCAATCAATCACTCTGCTGTCAATCACCCTGCAGTCATTCGCCCTGCAGTCAAAGACCCTGCAATTACCTGCAGTCAATCAATCTGCAGTCAATCACCCTACAGTCAATCATCCTGCAGTCAATCACTCTGCAGTCAATCACCCTGAACTCAATCATCCTGCAATCAATCACTCTGCAGTCAATCACCCTGCAGTCAATCACCCTACAGTCAATCATCCTGCAGTCAATCACTCAGCAGTCAATCACCCTGAACTCAATCATCCTACAATCAATCACTCTGCAGTCGATCACCCTGCAGTCAATCACCCTGCAGTCAATCACTCTGCAGTCAATCACCCTGCAAGCAATCACCCTGCAGACAATCACCCTGCAATCAATCACTGTGCAGTCAATCACCCTGCAATCAATCACTCTGTCGTCAATCATTCCGCAATTATTCACCCTGCAGTCAATAAATTTGCAGTCAATCACTCTGGAATCAATCACTCTGCATTCAATCACTCTGCTGTCAATCAACCGGCAATCAATAACCCGACTATCAATCACCCTGCTGTCAATCCCTCTGCAATCAATCACTCTGCAGTCAATTACCGTGCAGTCAATCACTCTGCAGTCAATGACTCTGCAATCAATCACTCTGCAATCAAACACCCTGCAGTCAATCAACCGGCAATCAATAACCCTCCCATCAATCACCCTGCTGTCAATTACCCTGCTATCAATCAAACTGCAGTCAATCACACTGCAGTCGATCAACTGGCAATCAATCACCCTACAATCAATCACTCTGCAATCAATCATCCTACAATCAATTACCCGTCAATCTATCACCCCACAATCAATCACCCTGCAGTCAATCACTCTGCAATCAATCACCCTGCAGTCAATCACTCTGCACTCAATCACTCTGCAGTCAATTACCCTGCAGACAATCACTCTGCAATCAATCACTCTGCTATCAATCACCGTGCAGTCAATCACCCTGCAGTCATTCACTCTGCAATCAATCACCCTGCAGTCAATTACCCTGCAGTCAATCACTCTGCAATCAATCACTCTGCTGTCAATCACCGTGCAGTCAATCACCCTGCAGTCAACAACTTTGCAGACAATCACTCTGCAATCAATCACTCTGCAATCAATCAATCTGCTGTCAATCACCCTGCAATCAATCACCCTGCAGTCAATCACTCTACTATTAATCACCCTGCAGTCAATGACCCTGAAGTCAATCACTCTACTATCAATCACCCTGCAATCAATCACTCTGCTGTCAATCACCCTGCAGTCAATAACCCTGCAATCAATCACCCTGCAGTCATTCGCACTGCAGTCAAAGACCCTGCAATTACCTGCAGTCAATCACTCTGCAATCAATCACCCTGCAGTCAATAACCCTGCAATCAATCACCCTGCAGTCATTCGCCCTGCAGTCAAAGACCCTGCAAATACCTGCAGTCAATCAATCTGCAGTCAATCACCCTACAGCCAATCATCCTGCAGTCAATCACTCTGCAGTCAATCACCCTGAACTCAATCATCCTGCAATCAATCACTCTGCAGTCGATCACCCTGCAGTCAATCACCCTGCAGTCAATCACTCTGCAGTCAATCACCCTGCAAGCAATCACCCTGCAGACAATCACCCTGCAATCAATCACACTGCAGTCAATCACCCTGCAATCAATCACTCTGCAGTCAATCATTCCGCAATCATTCACCCTGCAGTCAATAAATTTGCAGTCAATCACTCTGGAATCAATCACTCTGCAGTCAATCACTCTGCAATCAATCACCCTGCAGTTAACTACTCTGTTATCAATCAATCTGCAATCAATCACTCTGCAGTTAATTACTCTGTAATCAATCACTCTGCAATCAAACACCCTGCAGTCAATGACTCTGCAATCAATCACTCTGCAATCAAACACCCTGCAGTCAATCAACCGGCAATCAATAACCCTCCTATCAATCAGCCTGCTGTCAATCACCCTGCTATCAATCAAACTGCAGTCAATCACACTGCAGTCGATCAACTGGCAATCAATCACCCTACAATCAATCACTCTGCAATCAATCATCCTACAATCAATTACCCGTCAATCTATCACCCCACAATCAATCACCCTGCAGTCAATCACTCTGCAATCAATCACCCTGCAGTCAATCACTCTGCACTCAATCACTCTGCAGTCAATTACCCTGCAGACAATCACTCTGCAATCAATCACTCTGCTATCAATCACCGTGCAGTCAATCACCCTGCAGTCAATCACTCTGCAATCAATCACCCTGCAGTCAATTACCCTGCAGTCAATCACTCTGCAATCAATCACTCTGCTGTCAATCACCGTGCAGTCAATCACCCTGCAGTCAACAACTTTGCAGACAATCACTCTGCAATCAATCACTCTGCAATCAATCAATCTGCTGTCAATCACCCTGCAATCAATCACCCTGCAGTCAATCACTCTACTATTAATCACCCTGCAGTCAATCACCCTGAAGTCAATCACTCTACTATCAATCACCCTGCAATCAATTTCTCTGCTGTCAATCACCCTGCGGTCAATAACCCTGCAATCAATCACCCTGCAGTCATTCGCACTGCAGTCAAAGACCCTGCAATTACCTGCAGTCAATCACTCTGCAATCAATCACCCTGCAGTCAATAACCCTGCAATCAATCACCCTGCAGTCATTCGCCCTGCAGTCAAAGACCCTGCAAATACCTGCAGTCAATCAATCTGCAGTCAATCACCCTACAGCCAATCATCCTGCAGTCAATCACTCTGCAGTCAATCACCCTGAACTCAATCATCCTGCAATCAATCACTCTGCAGTCGATCACCCTGCAGTCAATCACCCTGCAGTCAATCACTCTGCAGTCAATCACCCTGCAAGCAATCACCCTGCAGACAATCACCCTGCAATCAATCACACTGCAGTCAATCACCCTGCAATCAATCACTCTGCAGTCAATCATTCCGCAATCATTCACCCTGCAGTCAATCAATTTGCAGTCAATCACTCTGGAATCAATCACTCTGCAGTCAATCACTCTGCAATCAATCACCCTGCAGTTAACTACTCTGTTATCAATCAATCTGCAATCAATCACTCTGCAGTTAATTACTCTGTAATCAATCACTCTGCAATCAAACACCCTGCAGTTAATTACTCTGTAATCAATCACTCTGCAATCAATCACTCTGCAGTTAATGACTCTGCAATCAATCACTCTGCAATCAAACACCCTGCAGTCAATCAACCAGCAATCAATAACCCTACTATCAATCACCCTGCTGTCAATCACCCAGCAATCAATCAAACTGCTGTCAATCACCCTGTAATCAATCAAACTGCAGTCAATCACACTGCAGTCGATCAACCGGCAATCAATCACCCTGCAGTCACTCACTCTGCAATCAATCACCCTGCAGTCAACCACTCTGCACACAATCACTCTGCAATCAATCACCCTGCAGTCAATCACTCTGCAATCAATCACCCTCCAATCAATCACCCTGCAGTCAATCACTCTACTATCAATCACCCTTCAGTCAATCACCCTGCAATCAATCACTCTGCAGTCAATCACCCTGCAGTCAATCACTCTGCAATCAATCGCTCTGCTGTCAATCACCGTGCAGTCAATAACTTTGCAGACAATCAATCTGCAATCAATCACTCGGCAATCAATCACTCTGCAGTCAATCATCCTGCAGTCAATCACTCAGCAGTCAATCACCCTGAACTCAATCATCCTACAATCAATCACTCTGCAGTCGATCACCCTGCAGTCAATCACCCTGCAGTCAATCACTCTGCAGTCAATCACCCTGCAAGCAATCACCCTGCAGACAATCACCCTGCAATCAATCACTGTGCAGTCAATCACCCTGCAATCAATCACTCTGTCGTCAATCATTCCGCAATTATTCACCCTGCAGTCAATAAATTTGCAGTCAATCACTCTGGAATCAATCACTCTGCATTCAATCACTCTGCTGTCAATCAACCGGCAATCAATAACCCGACTATCAATCACCCTGCTGTCAATCCCTCTGCAATCAATCACTCTGCAGTCAATTACCGTGCAGTCAATCACTCTGCAGTCAATGACTCTGCAATCAATCACTCTGCAATCAAACACCCTGCAGTCAATCAACCGGCAATCAATAACCCTCCCATCAATCACCCTGCTGTCAATTACCCTGCTATCAATCAAACTGCAGTCAATCACACTGCAGTCGATCAACTGGCAATCAATCACCCTACAATCAATCACTCTGCAATCAATCATCCTACAATCAATTACCCGTCAATCTATCACCCCACAATCAATCACCCTGCAGTCAATCACTCTGCAATCAATCACCCTGCAGTCAATCACTCTGCACTCAATCACTCTGCAGTCAATTACCCTGCAGACAATCACTCTGCAATCAATCACTCTGCTATCAATCACCGTGCAGTCAATCACCCTGCAGTCATTCACTCTGCAATCAATCACCCTGCAGTCAATTACCCTGCAGTCAATCACTCTGCAATCAATCACTCTGCTGTCAATCACCGTGCAGTCAATCACCCTGCAGTCAACAACTTTGCAGACAATCACTCTGCAATCAATCACTCTGCAATCAATCAATCTGCTGTCAATCACCCTGCAATCAATCACCCTGCAGTCAATCACTCTACTATTAATCACCCTGCAGTCAATGACCCTGAAGTCAATCACTCTACTATCAATCACCCTGCAATCAATCACGCTGCTGTCAATCACCCTGCAGTCAATAACCCTGCAATCAATCGCACTGCAGTCATTCGCACTGCAGTCAAAGACCCTGCAATTACCTGCAGTCAATCACTCTGCAATCAATCACCCTGCAGTCAATAACCCTGCAATCAATCACCCTGCAGTCATTCGCCCTGCAGTCAAAGACCCTGCAAATACCTGCAGTCAATCAATCTGCAGTCAATCACCCTACAGCCAATCATCCTGCAGTCAATCACTCTGCAGTCAATCACCCTGAACTCAATCATCCTGCAATCAATCACTCTGCAGTCGATCACCCTGCAGTCAATCACCCTGCAGTCAATCACTCTGCAGTCAATCACCCTGCAAGCAATCACCCTGCAGACAATCACCCTGCAATCAATCACACTGCAGTCAATCACCCTGCAATCAATCACTCTGCAGTCAATCATTCCGCAATCATTCACCCTGCAGTCAATAAATTTGCAGTCAATCACTCTGGAATCAATCACTCTGCAGTCAATCACTCTGCAATCAATCACCCTGCAGTTAACTACTCTGTTATCAATCAATCTGCAATCAATCACTCTGCAGTTAATTACTCTGTAATCAATCACTCTGCAATCAAACACCCTGCAGTCAATGACTCTGCAATCAATCACTCTGCAATCAAACACCCTGCAGTCAATCAACCGGCAATCAATAACCCTCCTATCAATCAGCCTGCTGTCAATCACCCTGCTATCAATCAAACTGCAGTCAATCACACTGCAGTCGATCAACTGGCAATCAATCACCCTACAATCAATCACTCTGCAATCAATCATCCTACAATCAATTACCCGTCAATCTATCACCCCACAATCAATCACCCTGCAGTCAATCACTCTGCAATCAATCACCCTGCAGTCAATCACTCTGCACTCAATCACTCTGCAGTCAATTACCCTGCAGACAATCACTCTGCAATCAATCACTCTGCTATCAATCACCGTGCAGTCAATCACCCTGCAGTCAATCACTCTGCAATCAATCACCCTGCAGTCAATTACCCTGCAGTCAATCACTCTGCAATCAATCACTCTGCTGTCAATCACCGTGCAGTCAATCACCCTGCAGTCAACAACTTTGCAGACAATCACTCTGCAATCAATCACTCTGCAATCAATCAATCTGCTGTCAATCACCCTGCAATCAATCACCCTGCAGTCAATCACTCTACTATTAATCACCCTGCAGTCAATCACCCTGAAGTCAATCACTCTACTATCAATCACCCTGCAATCAATTTCTCTGCTGTCAATCACCCTGCGGTCAATAACCCTGCAATCAATCACCCTGCAGTCATTCGCACTGCAGTCAAAGACCCTGCAATTACCTGCAGTCAATCACTCTGCAATCAATCACCCTGCAGTCAATAACCCTGCAATCAATCACCCTGCAGTCATTCGCCCTGCAGTCAAAGACCCTGCAAATACCTGCAGTCAATCAATCTGCAGTCAATCACCCTACAGCCAATCATCCTGCAGTCAATCACTCTGCAGTCAATCACCCTGAACTCAATCATCCTGCAATCAATCACTCTGCAGTCGATCACCCTGCAGTCAATCACCCTGCAGTCAATCACTCTGCAGTCAATCACCCTGCAAGCAATCACCCTGCAGACAATCACCCTGCAATCAATCACACTGCAGTCAATCACCCTGCAATCAATCACTCTGCAGTCAATCATTCCGCAATCATTCACCCTGCAGTCAATCAATTTGCAGTCAATCACTCTGGAATCAATCACTCTGCAGTCAATCACTCTGCAATCAATCACCCTGCAGTTAACTACTCTGTTATCAATCAATCTGCAATCAATCACTCTGCAGTTAATTACTCTGTAATCAATCACTCTGCAATCAAACACCCTGCAGTTAATTACTCTGTAATCAATCACTCTGCAATCAATCACTCTGCAGTTAATGACTCTGCAATCAATCACTCTGCAATCAAACACCCTGCAGTCAATCAACCAGCAATCAATAACCCTACTATCAATCACCCTGCTGTCAATCACCCAGCAATCAATCAAACTGCTGTCAATCACCCTGTAATCAATCAAACTGCAGTCAATCACACTGCAGTCGATCAACCGGCAATCAATCACCCTGCAGTCACTCACTCTGCAATCAATCACCCTGCAGTCAACCACTCTGCACACAATCACTCTGCAATCAATCACCCTGCAGTCAATCACTCTGCAATCAATCACCCTCCAATCAATCACCCTGCAGTCAATCACTCTACTATCAATCACCCTTCAGTCAATCACCCTGCAATCAATCACTCTGCAGTCAATCACCCTGCAGTCAATCACTCTGCAATCAATCGCTCTGCTGTCAATCACCGTGCAGTCAATAACTTTGCAGACAATCAATCTGCAATCAATCACTCGGCAATCAATCACTCTGCAGTCAATCATCCTGCAGTCAATCACTCAGCAGTCAATCACCCTGAACTCAATCATCCTACAATCAATCACTCTGCAGTCGATCACCCTGCAGTCAATCACCCTGCAGTCAATCACTCTGCAGTCAATCACCCTGCAAGCAATCACCCTGCAGACAATCACCCTGCAATCAATCACTGTGCAGTCAATCACCCTGCAATCAATCACTCTGTCGTCAATCATTCCGCAATTATTCACCCTGCAGTCAATAAATTTGCAGTCAATCACTCTGGAATCAATCACTCTGCATTCAATCACTCTGCTGTCAATCAACCGGCAATCAATAACCCGACTATCAATCACCCTGCTGTCAATCCCTCTGCAATCAATCACTCTGCAGTCAATTACCGTGCAGTCAATCACTCTGCAGTCAATGACTCTGCAATCAATCACTCTGCAATCAAACACCCTGCAGTCAATCAACCGGCAATCAATAACCCTCCCATCAATCACCCTGCTGTCAATTACCCTGCTATCAATCAAACTGCAGTCAATCACACTGCAGTCGATCAACTGGCAATCAATCACCCTACAATCAATCACTCTGCAATCAATCATCCTACAATCAATTACCCGTCAATCTATCACCCCACAATCAATCACCCTGCAGTCAATCACTCTGCAATCAATCACCCTGCAGTCAATCACTCTGCACTCAATCACTCTGCAGTCAATTACCCTGCAGACAATCACTCTGCAATCAATCACTCTGCTATCAATCACCGTGCAGTCAATCACCCTGCAGTCATTCACTCTGCAATCAATCACCCTGCAGTCAATTACCCTGCAGTCAATCACTCTGCAATCAATCACTCTGCTGTCAATCACCGTGCAGTCAATCACCCTGCAGTCAACAACTTTGCAGACAATCACTCTGCAATCAATCACTCTGCAATCAATCAATCTGCTGTCAATCACCCTGCAATCAATCACCCTGCAGTCAATCACTCTACTATTAATCACCCTGCAGTCAATGACCCTGAAGTCAATCACTCTACTATCAATCACCCTGCAATCAATCACTCTGCTGTCAATCACCCTGCAGTCAATAACCCTGCAATCAATCGCACTGCAGTCATTCGCACTGCAGTCAAAGACCCTGCAATTACCTGCAGTCAATCACTCTGCAATCAATCACCCTGCAGTCAATAACCCTGCAATCAATCACCCTGCAGTCATTCGCCCTGCAGTCAAAGACCCTGCAAATACCTGCAGTCAATCAATCTGCAGTCAATCACCCTACAGCCAATCATCCTGCAGTCAATCACTCTGCAGTCAATCACCCTGAACTCAATCATCCTGCAATCAATCACTCTGCAGTCGATCACCCTGCAGTCAATCACCCTGCAGTCAATCACTCTGCAGTCAATCACCCTGCAAGCAATCACCCTGCAGACAATCACCCTGCAATCAATCACACTGCAGTCAATCACCCTGCAATCAATCACTCTGCAGTCAATCATTCCGCAATCATTCACCCTGCAGTCAATAAATTTGCAGTCAATCACTCTGGAATCAATCACTCTGCAGTCAATCACTCTGCAATCAATCACCCTGCAGTTAACTACTCTGTTATCAATCAATCTGCAATCAATCACTCTGCAGTTAATTACTCTGTAATCAATCACTCTGCAATCAAACACCCTGCAGTCAATGACTCTGCAATCAATCACTCTGCAATCAAACACCCTGCAGTCAATCAACCGGCAATCAATAACCCTCCTATCAATCAGCCTGCTGTCAATCACCCTGCTATCAATCAAACTGCAGTCAATCACACTGCAGTCGATCAACTGGCAATCAATCACCCTACAATCAATCACTCTGCAATCAATCATCCTACAATCAATTACCCGTCAATCTATCACCCCACAATCAATCACCCTGCAGTCAATCACTCTGCAATCAATCACCCTGCAGTCAATCACTCTGCACTCAATCACTCTGCAGTCAATTACCCTGCAGACAATCACTCTGCAATCAATCACTCTGCTATCAATCACCGTGCAGTCAATCACCCTGCAGTCAATCACTCTGCAATCAATCACCCTGCAGTCAATTACCCTGCAGTCAATCACTCTGCAATCAATCACTCTGCTGTCAATCACCGTGCAGTCAATCACCCTGCAGTCAACAACTTTGCAGACAATCACTCTGCAATCAATCACTCTGCAATCAATCAATCTGCTGTCAATCACCCTGCAATCAATCACCCTGCAGTCAATCACTCTACTATTAATCACCCTGCAGTCAATCACCCTGAAGTCAATCACTCTACTATCAATCACCCTGCAATCAATCACTCTGCTGTCAATCACCCTGCGGTCAATAACCCTGCAATCAATCACCCTGCAGTCATTCGCACTGCAGTCAAAGACCCTGCAATTACCTGCAGTCAATCACTCTGCAATCAATCACCCTGCAGTCAATAACCCTGCAATCAATCACCCTGCAGTCATTCGCCCTGCAGTCAAAGACCCTGCAAATACCTGCAGTCAATCAATCTGCAGTCAATCACCCTACAGCCAATCATCCTGCAGTCAATCACTCTGCAGTCAATCACCCTGAACTCAATCATCCTGCAATCAATCACTCTGCAGTCGATCACCCTGCAGTCAATCACCCTGCAGTCAATCACTCTGCAGTCAATCACCCTGCAAGCAATCACCCTGCAGACAATCACCCTGCAATCAATCACACTGCAGTCAATCACCCTGCAATCAATCACTCTGCAGTCAATCATTCCGCAATCATTCACCCTGCAGTCAATCAATTTGCAGTCAATCACTCTGGAATCAATCACTCTGCAGTCAATCACTCTGCAATCAATCACCCTGCAGTTAACTACTCTGTTATCAATCAATCTGCAATCAATCACTCTGCAGTTAATTACTCTGTAATCAATCACTCTGCAATCAAACACCCTGCAGTTAATTACTCTGTAATCAATCACTCTGCAATCAATCACTCTGCAGTTAATGACTCTGCAATCAATCACTCTGCAATCAAACACCCTGCAGTCAATCAACCAGCAATCAATAACCCTACTATCAATCACCCTGCTGTCAATCACCCAGCAATCAATCAAACTGCTGTCAATCACCCTGTAATCAATCAAACTGCAGTCAATCACACTGCAGTCGATCAACCGGCAATCAATCACCCTGCAGTCACTCACTCTGCAATCAATCACCCTGCAGTCAACCACTCTGCACACAATCACTCTGCAATCAATCACCCTGCAGTCAATCACTCTGCAATCAATCACCCTCCAATCAATCACCCTGCAGTCAATCACTCTACTATCAATCACCCTTCAGTCAATCACCCTGCAATCAATCACTCTGCAGTCAATCACCCTGCAGTCAATCACTCTGCAATCAATCGCTCTGCTGTCAATCACCGTGCAGTCAATAACTTTGCAGACAATCAATCTGCAATCAATCACTCGGCAATCAATCACTCTGCAATCAGTCACTCTGCTGTCAATCACTCTGCTGTCAATCACTCTGCAGTCAATCAACCTGCAGTCAATCACCCAGCAGACAGTCGCTCTGCAATCAATCACTCTGCAGTCAATCATTCTGCAATCATTCACCCTGCAGGGAATACATTTGCAGTCAATCACTCTGGAATCAATCACTCTGCAGTCAATCACTCTGCAATCAATCACCCTGCAGTTAATTACTCTGTAATCAATCAATCTGCAATCAATAACCCTACTATCAATCACCCTGCTGTCAATCACCCTGCAATCAATCAAACTGCAGTCGATCAACCGGCAATCAATCACCCTACAATCAATCACCCTGCAGTCAATCACTCTGCAATCAATCACCCTGCAGTCAATCACCCGTCAATCAATCACCCTGCAGTCAATCACTCTGCAATCAATCACGCTGCAGTCAATCACACTGCAATCAGTCACCCTACAATCAATCACCCTGCAATCAATCACCCTACAATCCATCACCCATCAATCAATCACCCTGCAGTCAATCATTCTGCATTCAATCACCCTGCGGACAATCACTCTGCAATCAATCACCCTGCAGTCAATTACCCTGCAGTCAATCACTCTGCAATCAATCACTCTGCGGTCAATCACTCTGCAATCGATCACCCTGCAGTCAATCACTCTGCAGTCAATCACTGTGCAGTCAATCACTCTGCAGCCAAACACTCTGCATATAATCACCCTGCAGTCAATCAACCGGTAATCAATCACTCTGATGTCAATCACTCTGCAATCAATCACCCTGCAGTCAATAACCCTGCAATCAATCACCCTGCAGTCATTTGCCCTGCAGTCAAAGACCCTGCAAATACCTGCAGTCAATCAATCTGCAGTCAATCACCCTGCAGTCAATCATCCTGCAGTCAATCACTCTGCAGTCAATCACCCTGAACTCAATCATCCTGCAATCAATCACTCTGCAGTCGATCACCCTGCAGTCAATCACCCTGCAGTCAATCACTCTGCAGTCAATCACCCTGCAAGCAATCACCCTGCAGACAATCACCCTGCAATCAATCACTTTGCAGTCAATCACCCTGCAATCAATCACTCTGCAGTCAATCATTCCGCAATCATTCACCCTGCAGTCAATAAATTTGCAGTCAATCACTCTGGAATCAATCACTCTGCAGTCAATCACTCTGCAGTCAATCAACCTGCAGTTAATTACTCTGTAATCAATCACTCTGCAATCAAACACCCTGCAGTCAATCAACCGGCAATCAATAACCCGACTATCAATCACCCTGCTGTCAATCACCCTGCAATCAATCAAACTGCAGTCAATCACACTGCAGTCGATCAACCGGCAATCAATCACCCTACAATCAATTACCCGTCAATCAATCACCCCACAATCAATCACCCTGCAGTCAATCACTCTGCAATCAATCACCCTGCAGTCAATCACTCTGCACTCAATCACTCTGCAATCAATCACCCTGCAGTCAATCACTCTGCAATCAATCACCCTGCAGTCAATTACCCTGCAGTCAATCACTCTGCAATCAATCACCCTACAATCAATCACCTTGCAGTCAATCACTCTGCAATCAATCACTCTGCTGTCAATCACCGTGCAGTCAATCACTCTGCAATCAATCACTCTGCTGTCAATCACCGTGCAGTCAATAACTTTGCAGACATTCAATCTGCAATCAATCACTCTGCAGTTAATTACTCTGTAATCAATCACTCTGCAATCAAACACCCTGCAGTTAATTACTCTGTAATCAATCACTCTGCAATCAACCTACGGTTGATTGACCACCTACGGCAAAAGTGCGAAGAGAAATGCAGACTGGTTTCAATCTCATAATGAAGAGCTGGAACCTGTCATAGCCACTAAGCGCATTGCACTGTTGAACTACAAGAAAGCCCCCAGCGATTTAACATCCGCAGCACTTGAAGCAGCCAGAAGTACTGCACAAAGAACAGCTAGGCGTTGCGCAAACGACTACTGGCAACACCTATGCAGTCATATTCAGCTGGCCTCAGACACCGGAAACATCAGAGGAATGTATGATGGCATGAAGAGAGCTCTTGGGCCAACCATCAAGAAGATCACCCCCCTCAAATCTAAATCGGGGGACATAATCACTGACCAACGCAAACAGATGGACCGCTGGGTTGAGCACTACCTAGAACTGTACTCCAGGGAGAATGCTGTCACTGAGACTGCCCTCAATGCAGCCCAGCCTCTACCAGTCATGGATGAGCTGGACATACAGCCAACCAAATCGGAACTCAGTGATGCCATTGATTCCCTAGCCAGCGGAAAAGCCCCTGGGAAGGACAGCATTACCCCTGAAATAATCAAGAGTGCCAAGCCTGCTATACTCTCAGCACTACATGAACTGCTATGCCTGTGCTGGGACGAGGGAGCAGTACCCCAGGACATGCGCGATGCCAACATCATCACCCTCTATAAAAACAAAGGTGACCGCGGTGACTGCAACAACTACCGTGGAATCTCCCTGCTCAGCATAGTGGGGAAAGTCTTTGCTCGAGTCGCTCTGAACAGGCTCCAGAAGCTGGCCGAGCGCGTCTACCCTGAGGCACAGTGTGGCTTTCGTGCAGAGAGATCGACTATTGACATGCTGTTCTCCCTTCGTCAGATACAGGAGAAATGCCGTGAACAACAGATGCCCCTCTACATTGCTTTCATTGATCTCACCAAAGCCTTTGACCTCGTCAGCAGAAGTGGTCTCTTCAGACTACTAGAAAAGATCGGATGTCCACCAAAGCTACTAAGTATCATCACCTCATTCCATGACAATATGAAAGGCACAATTCAACATGGTGGCTCCTCATCAGAGCCCTTTCCTATCCTGAGTGGTGTGAAACAGGGCTGTGTTCTCGCACCCACACTTTTTGGGATTTTCTTCTCCCTGCTGCTTTCACATGCGTTCAAATCCTCTGAAGAAGGAATTTTCCTCCACACAAGATCAGGGGGCAGGTTGTTCAACCTTGCCCGTCTAAGAGCGAAGTCCAAAGTACGGAAAGTCCTCATCAGAGAACTCCTCTTTGCTGACGATGCTGCTCTAACATCTCACACTGAAGAATGCCTGCAGAGTCTCATCGACAGGTTTGCGTCTGCCTGCAATGAATTTGGCCTAACCATCAGCCTCAAGAAAACGAACATCATGGGGCAGGATGTCAGAAATGCTCCATCCATCAATATTGGCGACCACGCTCTGGAAGTGGTTCAAGAGTTCACCTACCTAGGCTCAACTATCACCAGTAGCCTGTCTCTAGATGCAGAAATCAACAAGCGCATGGGTAAGGCTTCCACTGCTATGTTCAGACTGGCCAAGAGAGTGTGGGAAAATGGCGCACTGACACGGAACACAAAAGTCCGAGTGTATCAGGCCTGTGTCCTCAGTACCTTGCTCTACGGCAGCGAGGCCTGGACAACGTATGCCAGCCAAGAGCGACGTCTCAATTCATTCCATCTTCGCTGCCTTCGGAGAATACTTGGCATCAGGTGGCAGGACTATATCTCCAACACAGAAGTCCTTGAAGCGGCCAACATCCCCAGCTTATACACACTACTGAGTCAGCGGCGCTTGAGATGGCTTGGCCATGTGAGCCGCATGGAAGATGGCAGGATCCCCAAAGACACATTGTACAGCGAGCTCGCCACTGGTATCAGACCCACCGGCCGTCCATGTCTCCGTTATAAAGACGTCTGCAAACGCGACATGAAATCGTGTGACATTGATCACAAGTCGTGGGAGTCAGTTGCCAGCATTCGCCAGAGCTGGCGGGCAGCCATAAAGACAGGGCTAAATTGTGGCGAGTCGAAGAGACTTAGTAGTTGGCAGGAAAAAAGACAGAGGCGCAAGGGGAGAGCCAACTGTGAAACAGCCCCAATAAACAAATTTCTCTGCAGCACCTGTGGAAGAGCCTGTCACTCCAGAATTGGCCTTTATAGCCACTCCAGGCGCTGCTTCACAAACCACTGACCACCTCCAGGCGCGTATCCATTGTCTCTCGAGATAAGGAGGCCCAAAAGAATCAATCACGCTGCAATCAAACACCCTGCAGTTAATTACTCTGTAATCAATCACTCTGCAATCAACAGTCAATCAACCGGCAATCAATAACCCGACTATCAATCACCGTGCTGTCAATCCCTCTGGAATCAATCACTCTGCAGTCAATTACGATGCAGTCAATCACTCTGCAGTCAATGACTCTGCAATCAATCACTCTGCAGTCAAACACCCTGCAGTCAATCACTCTGCAATCAATCAAACTGCTGTCAATCACCCTGCAATCAATCAAACTGCAGTCAATCACACTGCAGTCGATCAACCGGCAATCAATCACCCTGCAGTCACTCACTCTGCAATCAATCACCCTGCAGTCAATCACTCTGCACACAATCACTCTGCAATCAATCACCCTGCAGTCAATCACTCTGCAATCAATCACCCTGCGGTCAATTACCCTGCAGTCAATCACACTGCAATCAATCACCCTACAATCAATCACCCTGCAGTCAATCACTCTACTGTCAATCACCCATCAGTCAATCACCCTGCAATCAATCACTCTGCAGTCAATCACCCTGCAGTCAATCACTCTGCAGTCAATCACTCTGCTGTCAATCACCGTGCAATCAATAACTTTGCAGACAATCAATCTGCAATCAATCACTCTGCAATCAATCACTCTGCAATCAATCACTCTGCTGTCAATCACCGTGCAGTCAATCACCCTGCAATCAATAACTCTGCAGTCAATCAACCCTGCAATCAATCACTCTGCAATCAATCACTCTGCAGTCAATCACCCTACAATCAATAACTCTGCAGTCAATCAACCCTGCAATCAATCACTCTGCCATCAATCACTCTGCAGTCAATCACCCTGCAGTCAACAACTTTGCAGACAATCACTCTGCAATCAATCACTCTGCAATCAATCACTCTGCTGTCAATCACTCTGCTGTCAATCACCGTGCAGTCAATCACTCTGCAATCAATCACTCTGCAATCAATCACTCTGCAGTCAATCACCCTGCAATCAATAACTCTGCAGTCAATCAACCCTGCAATCAATCACTCTGCAATCAATCACTCTGCAGTCAATCACCCTACAATCAATAACTCTGCAGTCAATCAACCCTGCAATCAATCACTCTGCCATCAATCACTCTGCAGTCAATCACCCTGCAGTCAATAACTTTGCAGAAAATCACTCTGCAATCAATCACTCTGCAATCAATCACTATGCTGTCAATTACTCTGCTGTCAATCACCGTGCGGTCAATCACTCTGCAATCAATCACTCTGCTGTCAATCACCGCGCAGTCAATAACCTTGCAGACAATCACCCTGCAATCAATAACTCTGCTGTCAATCAACCCTGCAATCAATCACCCTGCAATCAATCACCCTGCAGTCAATCATCCTGCAGTCAATCACTCTGCAATCAATCACCCTGCAGTCAATCACTCTGCAATCAATCACCCTACAATCAATCACCCTGCAGTCAATCACTCTGCAATCAATCACTCTGCAGTCAATCACCCTGCAATCAATAACTCTGCAGTCAATCAACCCTGCAATCAATCACTCTGCAATCAATCACTCTGCAGTCAATCACCCTACAATCAATAACTCTGCAGTCAATCAACCCTGCAATCAATCACCCTGCAATCAATCACCCTGCAGTCAATCATCCTGCAGTCAATCACTCTGCAATCAATCACCCTGCAGTCAATCACTCTGCAATCAATCACCCTACAATCAATCACCCTGCAGTCAATCACTCTGCAATCAATCACTCTGCAGTCAATCACCCTGCAATCAATAACTCTGCAGTCAATCAACCCTGCAATCAATCACTCTGCAATCAATCACTCTGCAGTCAATCACCCTACAATCAATAACTCTGCAGTCAATCAACCCTGCAATCAATCACTCTGCCATCAATCACTCTGCAGTCAATCACCCTGCAGTCAATAACTTTGCAGACAATCACTCTGCAATCAATCTCTCTGCAATCAATCACTCTGCAATCAATCACTCTGCTGTCAATCACTCTGCTGTCAATCACCGCGCAGTCAATAACTTTGCAGACAATCACCCTGCAATCAATAACTCTGCTGTCAATCAACCCTGCAATCAATCACCCTGCAATCAATCACCCTGCAGTCAATCATCCTGCAGTCAATCACTCTGCAATCAATCACCCTGCAGTCAATCACTCTGCAATCAATCACCCTGCAGTCAATTACCCTGCAGTCAATCACTCTGCAATCAATCACCCTACAATCAATCACCCTGCAGTCAATCACTCTGCAATCAATCACTCTGCAGTCAATCACCCTGCAATCAATAACTCTGCAGTCAATCAACCCTGCAATCAAAAACTCTGCAGTCAATCAACCCTGCAATCAATCACTCTGCAATCAATCACTCTGCAGTCAATCACCCTACAATCAATAACTCTGCAGTCAATCAACCCTGCAATCAATCACTCTGCCATCAATCACTCTGCAGTCAATCACCCTGCAGTCAATAACTTTGCAGACAATCACTCTGCAATCAATCACTCTGCAATCAATCACTCTGCTGTCAATCACTCTGCTGTCAATCACCGTGCATTCAATCTCTCTGCAATCAATCACTCTGCAATCAATCACTCTGCTGTCAATCACTCTGCTGTCAATACCGTGCAATCAATCACTCTGCAGTCAATCACCCTGCAATCAAAAACTCTGCAGTCAATCAACCCTGCAATCAATCACTCTGCAATCAATCACTCTGCAGTCAATCACCCTACAATCAATAACTCTGCAGTCAATCAACCCTGCAATCAATCACTCTGCCATCAATCACTATGCTGTCAATTACTCTGCTGTCAATCACCATGCGGTCAATCACTCTGCAATCAATCACTCTGCTGTCAATCACCGCGCAGTCAATAACTTTGCAGACCATCACCCTGCAATCAATAACTCGGCTGTCAATCAACCCTGCAATCAATCACCCTGCAATCAATCACGCTGCAGTCAATCATCCTGCAGTCAATCACTCTGCAATCAATCACCCTGCAGTCAATCACTCTGAAATCAATCACCCTGCAGTCAATTACCCTGCAGTCAATCACTCTGCAATCAATCACCCTACAATCAATCACCCTGCAGTCAATCACTCTGCAATCAATCACTCTGCTGTCAATCACCGTGCAGTCAATCACTCTGCAATCAATCACTCTGCTGTCAATCACCGTGCAGTCAATAACTTTGCAGACAATCAATCTGCAATCAATCACTCTGCAGTTAATTACTCTGTAATCAATCACTCTGCAATCAAACACCCTGCAGTTAATTACTCTGTAATCAATCACTCTGCAATCAACAGTCAATCAACCAGCAATCAATAACCCGACTATCAATCACCCAGCTGTCAATCCCTCTGCAATCAATCACTCTGCAGTCAATTACCGTGCAGTCAATCAAACTGCTGTCAATCACCCTGCAATCAATCAAACTGCAGTCAATCACACTGCAGTCGATCAACCGGCAATCAATCACCCTGCAATCAATCACTCTGCAGTCAATCACCCTACAATCAATAACTCTGCAGTCAATCAACCCTGCAATCAATCACTCTGCAGTCAAGCACTCTGCAGTCAATCACCCTGCAGTCAATAACTTTGCAGAAAATCACTCCGCAATCAATCACTCTGCAATCAATCACTCTGCTGTCAATCACCCTGCAATCAATCACCCTGCAGTCAATCACTCTACTATCAATCACCCTGCAGTCAATCACCCTGAAGTCAATCACTCTATTATCAATCACCCTGCAATCAATCACTCTGCAATCAATCACTCTGCAATCAATCACTCTGCTGTCAACCACCGTGCAGTCAATCACTCTGCAATCAATCACTCTGCAATAAATCACTCTGCAGTCAATCATTCTGCAATCATTCACCCTGCAGGGAATACATTTGCAGTCAATCACTCTGGAATCAATCACTCTGCAGTCAATCACTCTGCAATCAATCACCCTGCAGTTAATTACTCTGTAATCAATCACCCTGCAATCAATCACCCTGCAGTCAATCACTCTACTATCAATCACCCTGCAGTCAATCACCCTGAAGTCAATCACTCTACTATCAATCACCCTGCAATCAATCACTCTGCTGTCAATCGCCCTGCAGTCAATAACCCTGCAATCAATCACCCTGCAGTCATTCGCCCTGCAGTCAAAGACCCTGCAATTACCTGCAGTCAATCAATCTGCAGTCAATCACCCTACAGTCAATCATCCTGCAGTCAATCAATCTGCAGTCAATCACCCTGAACTCAATCATCCTGCAATCAATCACTCTGCAGTCGATCACCCTGCAGTCAATCACCCTGCAGTCAATCACTCTGCAGTCAATCACCCTGCAAGCAATCACCCTGCTGAAAATCACCCTGCAATCAATCACTCTGCAGTCAATCACCCTGCAATCAATCACTCTGTAGTCAATCATTCCGCAATCATTCACCCTGCAGTCAATAAATTTGCAGTCAATCACTCTGGAATCAATCACTCTGCAGTTAATCACTCTGCAATCAATCACCATGCAGATAATTACTCTGTAATCAATCACTCTGCAATCAAACACCCTGCTGTCAATCAACCGGCAATCAATAACCCGACTATCAATCACCCTGCTGTCAATCCCTCTGCAATCAATCACTCTGCAGTCAATTACCGTGCAGTCAATCACTCTGCAGTCAATGAATCTGCAATCAATCACTCTGCAATCAAACACTCTGCAATCAATCACTCTGCAGTCAATCACCCTGCAATCAATAACTCTGCAGTCAATCAACCCTGCAATCAATCACTCTGCAATCAATCACTCTGCAGTCAAACACCCTGCCGTCAACAACTTTGCAGACAATCACTCTGCAATCAATCACTCTGCAATCAATCACTGTGCTGTCAATCACTCTGCTGTCAATCATCCTGCAGTCAATCACCCTGCAATCAATCACTCTGCAATCAATCACTCTGCAATCAATAACTCTGCAGTCAATCACCCTGCAATAAATAACTCTGCAGTCAATCAACCCTGCAATCAATCACTCTGCCATCAATCACTCTGCAGTCAATCACCCTGCAGTCAATAACTTTGCAGACAATCACTCTGCAATCAATCTCTCTGCAATCAATCACTCTGCAATCAATCACTCTGCTGTCAATCACTCTGCTGTCAATCACCGCGCAGTCAATAACTTTGCAGACAATCACCCTGCAATCAATAACTCTGCTGTCAATCAACCCTGCAATCAATCACCCTGCAATCAATCACCCTGCAGTCAATCATCCTGCAGTCAATCACTCTGCAATCAATCACCCTGCAGTCAATCACTCTGCAATCAATCACCCTGCAGTCAATTACCCTGCAGTCAATCACTCTGCAATCAATCACCCTACAATCAATCACCCTGCAGTCAATCACTCTGCAATCAATCACTCTGCAGTCAATCACCCTGCAATCAATAACTCTGCAGTCAATCAACCCTGCAATCAAAAACTCTGCAGTCAATCAACCCTGCAATCAATCACTCTGCAATCAATCACTCTGCAGTCAATCACCCTACAATCAATAACTCTGCAGTCAATCAACCCTGCAATCAATCACTCTGCCATCAATCACTCTGCAGTCAATCACCCTGCAGTCAATAACTTTGCAGACAATCACTCTGCAATCAATCACTCTGCAATCAATCACTCTGCTGTCAATCACTCTGCTGTCAATCACCGTGCATTCAATCTCTCTGCAATCAATCACTCTGCAATCAATCACTCTGCTGTCAATCACTCTGCTGTCAATACCGTGCAATCAATCACTCTGCAGTCAATCACCCTGCAATCAAAAACTCTGCAGTCAATCAACCCTGCAATCAATCACTCTGCAATCAATCACTCTGCAGTCAATCACCCTACAATCAATAACTCTGCAGTCAATCAACCCTGCAATCAATCACTCTGCCATCAATCACTATGCTGTCAATTACTCTGCTGTCAATCACCATGCGGTCAATCACTCTGCAATCAATCACTCTGCTGTCAATCACCGCGCAGTCAATAACTTTGCAGACCATCACCCTGCAATCAATAACTCGGCTGTCAATCAACCCTGCAATCAATCACCCTGCAATCAATCACGCTGCAGTCAATCATCCTGCAGTCAATCACTCTGCAATCAATCACCCTGCAGTCAATCACTCTGAAATCAATCACCCTGCAGTCAATTACCCTGCAGTCAATCACTCTGCAATCAATCACCCTACAATCAATCACCCTGCAGTCAATCACTCTGCAATCAATCACTCTGCTGTCAATCACCGTGCAGTCAATCACTCTGCAATCAATCACTCTGCTGTCAATCACCGTGCAGTCAATAACTTTGCAGACAATCAATCTGCAATCAATCACTCTGCAGTTAATTACTCTGTAATCAATCACTCTGCAATCAAACACCCTGCAGTTAATTACTCTGTAATCAATCACTCTGCAATCAACAGTCAATCAACCAGCAATCAATAACCCGACTATCAATCACCCAGCTGTCAATCCCTCTGCAATCAATCACTCTGCAGTCAATTACCGTGCAGTCAATCAAACTGCTGTCAATCACCCTGCAATCAATCAAACTGCAGTCAATCACACTGCAGTCGATCAACCGGCAATCAATCACCCTGCAATCAATCACTCTGCAGTCAATCACCCTACAATCAATAACTCTGCAGTCAATCAACCCTGCAATCAATCACTCTGCAGTCAAGCACTCTGCAGTCAATCACCCTGCAGTCAATAACTTTGCAGAAAATCACTCCGCAATCAATCACTCTGCAATCAATCACTCTGCTGTCAATCACCCTGCAATCAATCACCCTGCAGTCAATCACTCTACTATCAATCACCCTGCAGTCAATCACCCTGAAGTCAATCACTCTATTATCAATCACCCTGCAATCAATCACTCTGCAATCAATCACTCTGCAATCAATCACTCTGCTGTCAACCACCGTGCAGTCAATCACTCTGCAATCAATCACTCTGCAATAAATCACTCTGCAGTCAATCATTCTGCAATCATTCACCCTGCAGGGAATACATTTGCAGTCAATCACTCTGGAATCAATCACTCTGCAGTCAATCACTCTGCAATCAATCACCCTGCAGTTAATTACTCTGTAATCAATCACCCTGCAATCAATCACCCTGCAGTCAATCACTCTACTATCAATCACCCTGCAGTCAATCACCCTGAAGTCAATCACTCTACTATCAATCACCCTGCAATCAATCACTCTGCTGTCAATCGCCCTGCAGTCAATAACCCTGCAATCAATCACCCTGCAGTCATTCGCCCTGCAGTCAAAGACCCTGCAATTACCTGCAGTCAATCAATCTGCAGTCAATCACCCTACAGTCAATCATCCTGCAGTCAATCAATCTGCAGTCAATCACCCTGAACTCAATCATCCTGCAATCAATCACTCTGCAGTCGATCACCCTGCAGTCAATCACCCTGCAGTCAATCACTCTGCAGTCAATCACCCTGCAAGCAATCACCCTGCTGAAAATCACCCTGCAATCAATCACTCTGCAGTCAATCACCCTGCAATCAATCACTCTGTAGTCAATCATTCCGCAATCATTCACCCTGCAGTCAATAAATTTGCAGTCAATCACTCTGGAATCAATCACTCTGCAGTTAATCACTCTGCAATCAATCACCATGCAGATAATTACTCTGTAATCAATCACTCTGCAATCAAACACCCTGCTGTCAATCAACCGGCAATCAATAACCCGACTATCAATCACCCTGCTGTCAATCCCTCTGCAATCAATCACTCTGCAGTCAATTACCGTGCAGTCAATCACTCTGCAGTCAATGAATCTGCAATCAATCACTCTGCAATCAAACACTCTGCAATCAATCACTCTGCAGTCAATCACCCTGCAATCAATAACTCTGCAGTCAATCAACCCTGCAATCAATCACTCTGCAATCAATCACTCTGCAGTCAAACACCCTGCCGTCAACAACTTTGCAGACAATCACTCTGCAATCAATCACTCTGCAATCAATCACTGTGCTGTCAATCACTCTGCTGTCAATCATCCTGCAGTCAATCACCCTGCAATCAATCACTCTGCAATCAATCACTCTGCAATCAATAACTCTGCAGTCAATCACCCTGCAATAAATCACTCTGCAATCAAACACTCTGCAATCAATCACTCTGCAAGCAATCACTCTGCAGTCAATCACCCTGCAGTCAATCACCCTGCAATCAATCACTCTACAATTAATAACTCTGCAGTCAATGAACCCTGCAATCAATCACTCTGCAATCAATCACTCTGCAGTCAATCACCCTGAAGTCAATAACTTTGCAGACAATCAACCTGCAATCAATCACTCTGCAGTCAATCACCCTGCAATAAATCACTCTGCAATCAATCACTCTGCAATCAATCACTCTGCAATCAATCACTCTGCTGTCAACCACCGTGCAGTCAATCACTCTGCAGTCAATCACTCTGCAATCAATCACTCTGCAGTCAATCACCCTGCAATCAATAACTCTGCAGTCAAGCAACCCTGCAATCAATCACTCTGCAATCAATCACTCTGCAATCAATCACCCTGCAGTCAATAACTTTGCAGACAATCAATATGCAATCAATCACTCTGCAATCAATCACTCTGCAATCAATCACTCTGCTGTCAACCACCGTGCAGTCAATCACTCTGCAATCAATCACTCTGCAATCAATCACTCTGCAGTCAATCACCCTGCAATCATTAACTCTGCAGTCAATCAACCCTGCAATCAATCACTCTGCAATCAATCACTCTGCAATCAATCACTCTGCAGTCAATCACCCTGCAATCAATAACTCTGCAGTCAATCAACCCTGCAATCAATCACCCTGCAATCAATCACTCTGCAATCAATCACTCTGCAGTCAATCACCCTGCAGTCAATAACTTTGCAGACAATCACTCTGCAATCAATCACTCTGGAATCAATCACTCTGCAGTCAATCACCCTGCAATCAATAACTCTGCAGTCAATCAACCCTGCAATCAATCACTCTGCAATCAATCACTCTGCAGTCAAACACCCTGCAGTCAACAACTTTGCAGACAATCACTCTGCAATCAATCACTCTGCAATCAATCACTCTGCAGTCAATCACCCTGCAATCAAAAACGCTGCAGTCAATCAACCCTGAAATCAATCACTCTGCAATCAATCACTCTGCAATCAATCACTCTGCAGTCAATCACCCTGCAATCAATAACTCTGCAGTCAATCAACCCTGCAATCAATCACCCTGCAATCAATCACTCTGCAATCAATCACTCTGCAGTCAATCACCCTGCAGTCAATAACTTTGCAGACAATCACTCTGCAATCAATCACTCTGCAATCAATCACTCTGCAGTCAATCACCCTGCTATCAATAACTCTGCAGTCAATCAACCCTGCAATCAATCACTCTGCAATCAATCACTCTGCAGTCAATCACCCTGCAGTCAACAACTTTGCAGACCATCACTCTGCAATCAATCACTCTGCAATCAATCACTCTGCTGTCAATCACCCTGCAATCAATCACCCTGCAGTCAGTCACTCTACTATCAATCACCCTGAAGTCAATCACTCTACTATCAATCACCCTGCAATCAATCACTCTGCTGTCAATCACCCTGCAGTCAATAACCCTGCAATCAATCACCCTGCAGTCAATCACGCTGCAATCAATCACCCTGCAGTCAATCACTCTGCACTCAATCACTCTGCAGTCAATTACCCTGCAGTCAATCACTCTGCAATCAATCACTCTGCTGTCAATCACTCTGCAATCAATCACCCTGCAGTCAATTACCCTGCAGTCAATCACTCTGCAATCAATCACTCTGCAATCAATCACTCTGCTGTCAATCACCCTGCAATCAATCACCCTGCAGTCAATCACTCTACTATCAATCACCCTGCAGTCAATCACCCTGAAGTCAATCACTCTACTATCAATCACCCTGCAATCAATCACTCTGCTGTCAATCACCCTGCAGTCAATAACCCTGTAATCAATCACCCTGCAGTCATTCGCCCTGCAGTCAAAGACCCTGCAATTACCTGCAGTCAATCACTCTGCAATCAATCACCCTGCAGTCAATAACCCTGCAATCAATCACCCTGCAGTCATTCGCCCTGCAGTCAAAGACCCTGCAAATACCTGCAGTCAATCAATCTGCAGTCAATCACCCTACAGTCAATCATCCTGCAGTCAATCACTCTGCAGTCAATCACCCTGAACTCAATCATCCTGCAATCAATCACTCTGCAGTCGATCACCCTGCAGTCAATCACCCTGCAGTCAATCACTCTACAGTCAATCACCCTGCAAGCAATCACCATGCAGACAATCACCCTGCAATCAATCACTCTGCAGTCAATCACCCTGCAATCAATCACTCTGTAGTCAATCATTCCGCAATCATTCATCCTGCAGTCAATAAATTTGCAGTCAATCACTCTGGAATCAATCACTCTGCAGTCAATAACTCTGCAATCAATCATCCTGCAGTTAATTACTCTGTAATCAATCACTCTGCAATCAAACACCCTGCTGTCAATCAACCGGCAATCAATAACCCGACTATCAATCACCCTGCTGTCAATCCCTCTGCAATCAATCACTCTGCAGTCAATTACCGTGCAGTCAATCACTCTGCAGTCAATGAATCTGCAATCAATCACTCTGCAATCAAACACTCTGCAATCAATCACTCTGCAGTCAATCACCCTGCAATCAATAACTCTGCAGTCAATCAACCCTGTAATCAATCACTCTGCAATCAATCACTCTGCAGTCAAACACCCTGCCGTCAACAACTTTGCAGACAATCACTCTGCAATCAATCACTCTGCAATCAATCACTTTGCTGTCAATCACCCTGCAATCAATCACCCTGCAGTAAATCACTCTACTATCAATCACCCTGCAGTCAATAACCCTGCAATTAATCACCCTGCAGTCAATCAACCCTGCAATCAATCACTCTGCAATCAATCACTCTGCAGTCAATCACCCTGCAGTCAACAACTTTGCAGACAATCACTCTGCAATCAATCACTCTGCAATCAATCACTGTGCTGTCAATCACTCTGCTGTCAATCATCCTGCAGTCAATCACCCTGCAGTCAATCACCCTGCAATCAATCACTCTGCAATCAATCACTCTGCAATCAATCACTCTGCAGTGAATCACCCTGCAATCAATCACTCTACAGTCAATAACTCTGCAGTCAATCACCCTGCAATAAATCACTCTGCAATCAAACACTCTGCAATCAATCACTCTGCAAGCAATCACTCTGCAGTCAATCACCCTGCAGTCAATCACCCTGCAATCAATCACTCTACAATTAATAACTCTGCAGTCAATGAACCCTGCAATCAATCAGTCTGCAATCAATCACTCTGCAGTCAATCACCCTGAAGTCAATAACTTTGCAGACAATCAACCTGCAATCAATCACTCTGCAGTCAATCACCCTGCAATCAATCACTCTGCAATCAATCACTCTGCAATCAATCACTCTGCAATCAATCACTCTGCTGTCAACCACCGTGCAGTCAATCACTCTGCAGTCAATCACTCTGCAATCAATCACTCTGCAGTCAATCACCCTGCAATCAATAACTCTGCAGTCAAGCAACCCTGCAATCAATCACTCTGCAATCAATCACTCTGCAATCAATCACCCTGCAGTCAATAACTTTGCAGACAATCAATATGCAATCAATCACTCTGCAATCAATCACTCTGCAATCAATCACTCTGCTGTCAACCACCGTGCAGTCAATCACTCTGCAATCAATCACTCTGCAATCAATCACTCTGCAGTCAATCACCCTGCAATCAATAACTCTGCAGTCAATCAACCCTGCAATCAATCACTCTGCAATCAATCACTCTGCAATCAATCACTCTGCAGTCAATCACTCTGCAATCTATAACTCTGCAGTCAATCAACCCTGCAATCAATCACCCTGCAATCAATCACTCTGCAATCAATCACTCTGCAGTCAATCACCCTGCAGTCAATAACTTTGCAGACAATCACTCTGCAATCAATCACTCTGCAATCAATCACTCTGCAGTCAATCACCCTGCAATCAATAACTCTGCAGTCAATCAACCCTGCAATCTATCACTCTGCAATCAATCACTCTGCAGTCAAACACCCTGCAGTCAACAACTTTTCAGACAATCACTCTGCAATCAATCACTCTGCAATCAATCACTCTGCAATCAATCACTCTGCAATCAATCACTCTGCAGTCAATCACCCTGCAATCAATCACTCTACAGTCAATAACTCTGCAGTCAATCACCCTGCAATAAATCACTCTGCAATCAAACACTCTGCAATCAATCACTCTGCAATCAATCACTCTGCAGTCAATCACCCTGCAATCAATAACTCTGCAGTCAATCAACCCTGCAATCAATCACTCTGCAATCAATCACTCTGCAATCAATCACTCTGCAGTCAATCACTCTGCAATAAATAACTCTGCAGTCAATCAACCCTGCAATCAATCACCCTGCAATCAATCACTCTGCAATCAATCACTCTGCAGTCAATCACCCTGCAGTCAATAACTTTGCAGACAATCACTCTGCAATCAATCACTCTGCAATCAATCACTCTGCAGTCAATCACCCTGCAATCAATAACTCTGCAGTCAATCAACCCTGCAATCAATCACTCTGCAATCAATCACTCTGCAGTCAAACACCCTGCAGTCAACAACTTTGCAGACAATCACTCTGCAATCAATCACTCTGCAATCAATCACTCTGCAGTCAATCACCCTGCAATCAATAACGCTGCAGTCAATCAATCCTGCAATCAATCACTCTGCAATCAATCACTCTGCAATCAATCACTCTGCAGTCAATCACCCTGCAATCAATAACTCTGCAGTCAATCAACCCTGCAATCAATCACCCTGCAATCAATCACTCTGCAATCAATCACTCTGCAGTCAATCACCCTGCAGTCAATAACTTTGCAGACAATCACTCTGCAATCAATCACTCTGCAATCAATCAACCCTGCAATCAATCACTCTGCAATCAATCACTCTGCAGTCAATCACCCTGCAGTCAACAACTTTGCAGACCATCACTCTGCAATCAATCACTCTGCAATCAATCACTCTGCTGTCAATCACCCTGCAATCAATCACCCTGCAGTCAGTCACTCTACTATCAATCACCCTGCAGTCAATCACCCTGAAGTCAATCACTCTACTATCAATCACCCTGCAATCAATCACTCTGCTGTCAATCACCCTGCAGTCAATAACCCTGCAATCAATCACCCTGCAGTCAATCACTCTGCACTCAATCACTCTGCAGTCAATTACCCTGCAGTCAATCACTCTGCAATCAATCACTCTTCTGTCAATCACTCTGCAGTCAATCACCCTGCAGTCAGTCACTCTGCAATCAATCACCCTGCAGTCAATTACCCTGCAGTCAATCACTCTGCAATCAATCACTCTGCAATCAATCACTCTGCTGTCAATCACCCTGCAATCAATCACCCTGCAGTCAATCACTCTACTATCAATCACCCTGCAGTCAATCACCCTGAAGTCAATCACTCTACTATCAATCACCCTGCAATCAATCACTCTGCTGTCAATCACCCTGCAGTCAATAACCCTGTAATCAATCACCCTGCAGTCATTCGCCCTGCAGTCAAAGACCCTGCAATTACCTGCAGTCAATCACTCTGCAATCAATCACCCTGCAGTCAATAACCCTGCAATCAATCACCCTGCAGTCATTCGCCCTGCAGTCAAAGACCCTGCAAATACCTGCAGTCAATCAATCTGCAGTCAATCACCCTACAGTCAATCATCCTGCAGTCAATCACTCTGCAGTCAATCACCCTGAACTCAATCATCCTGCAATCAATCACTCTGCAGTCGATCACTCTGCAGTCAATCACCCTGCAGTCAATCACTCTGCAGTCAATCACCCTGCAAGCAATCACCATGCAGACAATCACCCTGCAATCAATCACTCTGCAGTCAATCACCCTGCAATCAATAACTCTGCAGTCAATCAACCCTGCAATCAATCACCCTGCAATCAATCACTCTGCAATCAATCACTCTGCAGTCAATCACCCTGCAGTCAATAACTTTGCAGACAATCACTCTGCAATCAATCACTCTGCAATCAATCACTCTGCAGTCAATCACCCTGCTATCAATAACTCTGCAGTCAATCAACCCTGCAATCAATCACTCTGCAATCAATCACTCTGCAGTCAATCACCCTGCAGTCAACAACTTTGCAGACCATCACTCTGCAATCAATCACTCTGCAATCAATCACTCTGCTGTCAATCACCCTGCAGTCAGTCACTCTGCAATCAATCACCCTGCAGTCAATTACCCTGCAGTCAATCACTCTGCAATCAATCACTCTGCAATCAATCACTCTGCTGTCAATCACCCTGCAATCAATCACCCTGCAGTCAATCACTCTACTATCAATCACCCTGCAGTCAATCACCCTGAAGTCAATCACTCTACTATCAATCACCCTGCAATCAATCACTCTGCTGTCAATCACCCTGCAGTCAATAACCCTGTAATCAATCACCCTGCAGTCATTCGCCCTGCAGTCAAAGACCCTGCAATTACCTGCAGTCAATCACTCTGCAATCAATCACCCTGCAGTCAATAACCCTGCAATCAATCACCCTGCAGTCATTCGCCCTGCAGTCAAAGACCCTGCAAATACCTGCAGTCAATCAATCTGCAGTCAATCACCCTACAGTCAATCATCCTGCAGTCAATCACTCTGCAGTCAATCACCCTGAACTCAATCATCCTGCAATCAATCACTCTGCAGTCGATCACCCTGCAGTCAATCACCCTGCAGTCAATCACTCTGCAGTCAATCACCCTGCAAGCAATCACCATGCAGACAATCACCCTGCAATCAATCACTCTGCAGTCAATCACCCTGCAATCAATCACTCTGTAGTCAATCATTCCGCAATCATTCACCCTGCAGTCAATAAATATGCAGTCAATCACTCTGGAATCAATCACTCTGCAGTCAATAACTCTGCAATCAATCACCCTGCAGTTAATTACTCTGTAATCAATCACTCTGCAATCAAACACCCTGCTGTCAATCAACCGGCAATCAATAACCCGACTATCAATCACCCTGCTGTCAATCCCTCTGCAATCAATCACTCTGCAGTCAATTACGGTGCAGTCAATCACTCTGCAGTCAATGAAACTGCAATCAATCACTCTGCAATCAAACACCCTGCAGTCAATCAACCGGCAATCAATCACCCTGCAATCAATCACCCTGCAGTCAATCACTCTACTATCAATCACCCTGCAGTCAATCACCCTGAAGTCAATCACTCTACTATCAATCACCCTGCAATCAATCACTCTGCTGTCAATCACTCTGCTGTCAATCACTCTGCAGTCAATCAACCTGCAGTCAATCACCCAGCAGACAGTCGCTCTGCAATCAATCACCCTGCAGTCAATCACTCTACTATCAATCACCCTGCAATCAATCACTCTGCTGTCAAGCACCCTGCAATCAATAACGCAGCAATCAATCACCCTGCAGTCATTCGCCCTGCAGTCAAAGACCCTGCAATTACCTGCAGTCAATCACTCTGAAATCAATCACCCTGCAGTCAATAACCCTGCAATCAATCACCATGCAGTCATTCGCCCTGCAGTCAAAGACCCTGCAAATACCTGCAGTCAATCAATCTGCAGTCAATCACCCTGCAATCAATCACCCTGCAGTTACTTACTCTGTAATCAATCACTCTGCAATCAAACACCCTGCTGTCAATCAACCGGCAATCAATAACCCGACTATCAATCACCCTGCTGTCAATCCCTCTGCAATCAATCACTCTGCAGTCAATCACCCTGCAGTCAGTCACTCTGCAATCAATCACCCTGCAGTCAATTACCCTGCAGTCAATCACTCTGCAATCAATCACTCTGCAATCAATCACTCTGCTGTCAATCACCCTGCAATCAATCACCCTGCAGTCAATCACTCTACTATCAATCACCCTGCAGTCAATCACCCTGAAGTCAATCACTCTACTATCAATCACCCTGCAATCAATCACTCTGCTGTCAATCACCCTGCAGTCAATAACCCTGCAATCAATCACCCTGCAGTCATTCGCCCTGCAGTCAAAGACCCTGCAATTACCTGCAGTCAATCACTCTGCAATCAATCACCCTGCAGTCAATAACCCTGCAGTCAATCACTCTGCACTCAATCACCCTGAACTCAATCATCCTGCAATCAATCACTCTGCAGTCGATCACCCTGCAGTCAATCACCCTGCAGTCAATCACTCTGCAGTCAATCACCCTGCGAGCAATCACCATGCAGACAATCACCCTGCAATCAATCACTCTGCAGTCAATCACCCTGCAATCAATCACTCTGTAGTCAATCATTCCGCAATCATTCACCCTGCAGTCAATAAATTTGCAGTCAATCACTCTGGAATCAATCACTCTGCAGTCAATAACTCTGCAATCAATCACCCTGCAGTTAATTACTCTGTAATCAATCACTCTGCAATCAAACACCCTGCTGTCAATCAACCGGCAATCAATAACCCGACAATCAATCACCCTACTGTCAATCACTCTGCAATCAATCACCCTGCAGTTAATTACTCTGTAATCAATCACACTGCAGTCAATCACTCTGCAGTCAATCACTCTGCAATCAATCACCCTGCAGTTAATTACTCTGTAATCAATCACCCTGCAATCAATCACCCTGCAGTCAATCACCCTGAAGTCAATCACTCTACTATCAATCACCCTGTAATCAATCACTCTGCTGTCAAGCACCCTGCAATCAACAACCCTGCAATCAATCACCCTGCAGTCATTCGCCCTGCAGTCAAAGACCCTGCAATTACCTGCAGTCAATCACTCTGCAATCAATCACCCTGCAGTCAATAACCCTGCAATCAATCACCATGCAGTCATTCGCCCTGCAGTCAAAGACCCTGCAAATACCTGCAGTCAATCAATCGGCAGTCAATCACCCTGCAGTCAATCATCCTGCAGTCAATCACTCTGCAGTCAATCACCCTGAACTCAATCATCCTGCAATCAATCACTCTGCAGTCGATCACCCTGCAGTCAATCAGCCTGCAGTCAATCACTCTGCAGTCAATCACCCTGCAAGCAATCACCCTGCTGAAAATCACCCTGCAATCAATCACTCTGCAGTCAATCACCCTGCAATCAATCACTCTGTAGTCAATCATTCCGCAATCATTCACCCTGCAGTCAATAAATTTGCAGTCAATCACTCTGGAATCAATCACTCTGCAGTTAATCACTCTGCAATCAATCACCCTGCAGATAATTACTCTGTAATCAATCACTCTGCAATCAAACACCCTGCTGTCAATCAACCGGCAATCAATAACCCGACTATCAATCACCCTGCTGTCAATCCCTCTGCAATCAATCACTCTGCAGTCAATTACCGTGCAGTCAATCACTCTGCAGTCAATGAATCTGCAATCAATCACTCTGCAATCAAACACCCTGCAGTCATTCAACCGGCAATCAATAACCCTACTATCAATCACTCTGCAATCAATCACCCTACAATCAATTACCCGTCAATCTATCACCCCACAATCAATCACCCTGCAGTCAATCACGCTGCAATCAATCACCCTGCAGTCAATCACTCTGCACTCAATCACTCTGCAGTCAATTACCCTGCAGTCAATCACTCTGCAATCAATCACTCTGCTGTCAATCACCGTGCAGTCAATCACCCTGCAGTCAATCACTCTGCAATCAATCACCCTGCAGTCAATTACCCTGCAGTCAATCACTCTGCAATCAATCACTCTGCTGTCAATCACCGTGCAGTCAATCACCCTGCAGTAAACAACTTTGCAGACAATCACTCAGCAATCAATCACTCTGCAATCAATCACTCTGCTGTCAATCACCCTGCAATCAATCACCCTGCAGTCAATCACTCTACTATCAATCACCCTGCAGTCAATCACCCTGAAGTCAATCACTCTACTATCAATCACCCTGCAATCAATCACTCTGCTGTCAATCACCCTGCAGTCAATAACCCTGCAATCAATCACCCTGCAGTCATTCGCCCTGCAGTCAAAGACCCTGCAATTACCTGCAGTCAATCAATCTGCAGTCAATCACCCTACAGTCAATCATCCTGCAGTCAATCACTCTGCAAGCAATCACTCTGCAGACAATCACCCTGCAATCAATCACTCTGCAGTCAATCACCCTGCAATCAATCACTCTGTAGTCAATCATTCCGCAATCATTCACCCTGCAGTCAATAAATTTGCAGTCAATCACTCTGGAATCAATCACTCTGCAGTCAATAACTCTGCAATCAATCACCCTGCAGTTAATTACTCTGTAATCAATCACTCTGCAATCAAACACCCTGCTGTCAATCAACCGGCAATCAATAACCCGACAATCAATCACCCTGCTGTCAATCACTCTGCAATCAATCACCCTGCAGTTAATTACTCTGTAATCAATCACACTGCAGTCAATCACTCTGCAGTCAATCACTCTGCAATCAATCACCCTGCAGTTAATTACTCTGTAATCAATCACCCTGCAATCAATCACCCTGCAGTCAATCACTCTACTATCAATCACCCTGCAGTCAATCACCCTGAAGTCAATCACTCTACTATCAATCACCCTGTAATCAATCACTCTGCTGTCAAGCACCCTGCAATCAACAACCCTGCAATCAATCACCCTGCAGTCATTCGCCCTGCAGTCAAAGACCCTGCAATTACCTGCAGTCAATCACTCTGCAATCAATCACCCTGCAGTCAATAACCCTGCAATCAATCACCATGCAGTCATTCGCCCTGCAGTCAAAGACCCTGCAAATACCTGCAGTCAATCAATCGGCAGTCAATCACCCTGCAGTCAATCATCCTGCAGTCAATCACTCTGCAGTCAATGACCCTGAACTCAATCATCCTGCAATCAATCACTCTGCAGTCGATCACCCTGCAGTCAATCAGCCTGCAGTCAATCACTCTGCAGTCAATCACCCTGCAAGCAATCACCCTGCTGAAAATCACCCTGCAATCAATCACTCTGCAGTCAATCACCCTGCAATCAATCACTCTGTAGTCAATCATTCCGCAATCATTCACCCTGCAGTCAATAAATTTGCAGTCAATCACTCTGGAATCAATCACTCTGCAGTTAATCACTCTGCAATCAATCACCCTGCAGATAATTACTCTGTAATCAATCACTCTGCAATCAAACACCCTGCTGTCAATCAACCGGCAATCAATAACCCGACTATCAATCACCCTGCTGTCAATCCCTCTGCAATCAATCACTCTGCAGTCAATTACCGTGCAGTCAATCACTCTGCAGTCAATGAATCTGCAATCAATCACTCTGCAATCAAACTCCCTGCAGTCATTCAACCGGCAATCAATAACCCTACTATCAATCACTCTGCAATCAATCACCCTACAATCAATTACCCGTCAATCTATCACCCCACAATCAATCACCCTGCAGTCAATCACGCTGCAATCAATCACCCTGCAGTCAATCACTCTGCACTCAATCACTCTGCAGTCAATTACCCTGCAGTCAATCACTCTGCAATCAATCACTCTGCTGTCAATCACCGTGCAGTCAATCACCCTGCAGTCAATCACTCTGCAATCAATCACCCTGCAGTCAATTACCCTGCAGTCAATCACTCTGCAATCAATCACTCTGCTGTCAATCACCGTGCAGTCAATCACCCTGCAGTAAACAACTTTGCAGACAATCACTCAGCAATCAATCACTCTGCAATCAATCACTCTGCTGTCAATCACCCTGCAATCAATCACCCTGCAGTCAATCACTCTACTATCAATCACCCTGCAGTCAATCACCCTGAAGTCAATCACTCTACTATCAATCACCCTGCAATCAATCACTCTGCTGTCAATCACCCTGCAGTCAATAACCCTGCAATCAATCACCCTGCAGTCATTCGCCCTGCAGTCAAAGACCCTGCAATTACCTGCAGTCAATCACTCTGCAATCAATCACCCTGCAGTCAATTACCCTGCAATCAATCACCCTGCAGTCATTCGCCCTGCTGTCAAAGACCCTGCAAATACCTGCAGTCAATCAATCGGCAGTCAATCACCCTACAGTCAATCATCCTGCAGTCAATCACTCTGCAAGCAATCACCCTGCAGACAATCACCCTGCAATCAATCACTCTGCAGTCAATCACCCTGCAATCAATCACTCTGCAGTCAATCATTCCGCAATCATTCACCCTGCAGTCAATAAATTTGCAGTCAATCACTCTGGAATCAATCACACTGCAGTCAATCACTCTGCAATCAATCACCCTGCAGTTAATTACTCTGCAATCAATCAATCTGCAATCAATCACTCTGCAGTTAATTACTCTGTAATCAATCACTCTGCAATCAACAGTCAATCAACCGGCAATCAATAACCCGACTATCAATCACCCTGCTGTCAATCCCTCTGCAATCAATCATTGTGCAGTCAATTACCGTGCAGTCAATCACTCTGCAGTCAATGACTCTGCAATCAATCACTCTGCAATCAAACACCCTGCAGTCAATCAACCGGCAATCAATAACCCTACTATCAATCACCCTGCTGTCAATCACCCAGCAATCAATCAAACTGCTGTCAATCACCCTGCAATCAATCAAACTGCAGTCAATCACACTGCAGTCGATCAACCGGCAATCAATCACCCTGCAGTCACTCACTCTGCAATCAATCACCCTGCAGTCAACCACTCTGCACACTATCACTCTGCAATCAATCACCCTGAAGTCAATTACCATGCAGTCAATCACTCTGCAATCAATCACCCTACAATCAATCACCCTGCAGTCAATCATTCTACTATCAATCACCCTTCAGTCAATCACACTGCAATCAATCACTCTGCAGTCAATCACCCTGCAGTCAATCACTCTGCAATCAATCGCTCTGCTGTCAATCACCGTACAGTCAATAACTTTGCAGACAATCAATCTGCAATCAATCACTCTGCAATCAATCACTCTGCAATCAGTCACTCTTCAGTCAATCACCGTGCAGTCAATCACTCTGCAATCAATCACTCTGCAGTCAATCACCCTGCAATCAATAACTCTGCAGTCAATCAACCCTGCAATCAATCACTCTGCAGTCAATCAACCCTGCAATCAATCACTCTGCAATCAATCACCCTGCAGTCAATAACTTTGCAGACAATCACCTGCAATCAATCACCCTGCAATCAATCACTCTGCAATCAATCACTCTGCAGTCAATCACCCTGCAGTCAATAACTTTGCAGACAATCACTCTGCAATCAATCACTCTGCAATCAATCAGTCTGCAGTCAATCACCCTGCAATCAATAACTCTGCAGTCAATCAACCCTGCAATCAATCACTCTGCAATCAATCACTCTGCAGTCAATCACCCTGCAGTCAATAACATTGCAGACAATCACTCTGCAATCAATCACTCTGCAATCAATCACTCTGCAGTCAATCACCCTGCAATCAATCACCCTGCAGTCAATCACTCTACTATCAATCACCCTGCAGTCAATCACCCTGAAGTCAATCACTCTACTATCAATCACCCTGCAATCAATCACTCTGCTGTCAATCAATCTGCTGTCAATCACTCTGCAGTCAATCAACCTGCAGTCAATCACCCAGCAGACAGTCGCTCTGCAATCAATCACTCTGCAGTTAATCATTCTGCAATCATTCACCCTGCAGTCAATACATTTGCAGTCAATCACTCTGGAATCAATCACTCTGCAGTCAATCACTCTGCAATCAATCACCCTGCAGTTAATTACTCTGTAATCAATCACTCTGCAATCAAACACCCTGCAGTCAATCAACTGGCAATCAATAACCCTACTATCAATCACCCTGCTGTCAATCACCATGCAATCAATCAAACTGCAGTCAATCACACTGCAGTCGATCAACTGGCAATCAATCACCCTGCAATCAATCACCCTGCAGTCAATCACTCTGCAATCAATCACCCTGCAGTCAATCACTCTGCACTCAATCACTCTGCAATCAATCACCCTGCAGTCAATCACTCTGTAATCAATCACCCTACAATCAATCACCCTGCAGTCAATCACTCTACTATCAATCACCCTTCAGTCAATCACCCTGCAATCAATCACCCAGCAGACAATCACTCTGCAATCAATCACTCTGCAGTCAATCATTCCGTAATCAATCAACCTGCGGTCAATACATTTGCAGTCAATCACTCTGCAATCAATCACTCTGCAGTCTAGCATTTTGCAATCTATCACCCTGCAGTTAATTACTCAGTAAGCAATCACTCTGCTAGCAAACACCCTGCTGTCAATCACTCTGCAGTCAATCACTCTGCAGTCAATCACCATGCAGTCAATCACCCAGCAGACAATCACTCTGCAATCAATCACTCTGCATTCAATCATTCCGCAATCAATCAACTTGCAGTCAATACATTTGCAGTCAATCACTCTGCAATCAATCACTCTGCAGTCAAGCATTTTGCAATCTATCACCATGCAGTGAATTACTCAGTAAGCAATCACTCTGCTGGCAAACACCCTGCTGTCAATCACTCTGCATTCAATCACTCTGCCGTTAATCACCATGCAGTCAATCACTCTGCAGTCAATCACTCTGCAATCAATCACTCTGCAATCAAACACCCTGCAATCAATCACCCGTCAATCAATCACCTTGCAGTCAATCACACTGCAATCAATTACCCTACAATCAATCACCCTGCAATCAATCACCCGACAATCCATCACCCATCAATCAATCACCTTGCAGTCAATCACTCTGCAATCAATCACCCTACAATCAATCACCCTGCAGTCAATCACTCGGCAATCATTCACCCTGCAGTCAATCACTCAGCACTCAATCACTCTGCAATCAATCACCCTGCAGTCAATCATTCTGCATTCAATCACTCTGCATCAATCACTCTGCAATCAATCGCCCTGCAGTCAATCATTCTGCATTCAATCACTCTGCATCAATCACTCTGCAATCAATCAACCTGCAGTCAATTACCCTGCAGTCAATCACTCTGCAATCAATCACCCTACAATCAATTACCCTGCAGTCAATCACTCTGCAATCAATCACTCTGCGGTCAATAACTCTGCAATCAATCACCCTGCAGTCATTCGCCCTGCAGTCAAAGACCCTGCAATTACCTGCAGTCAATCACTCTGCAATCAATCACCCTGCAGTCAATAACCCTGCAATCAATCACCCTGCAGTCATTCGCCCTGCAGTCAAAGACCCTGCAAATACCTGCAGTCAATCAATCTGCAGTCAATCACCCTACAGTCAATCATCCTGCAGTCAATCACTCTGCAGTCAATCACCCTGAACTCAATCATCCTGCAATCAATCACTCTGCAGTCGATCACCCTGCAGTCAATCACCCTGCAGTCAATCACTCTGCAGTCAATCACCCTGCAAGCAATCACTCTGCAGACAATCACCCTGCAATCAATCACTCTGCAGTCAATCACCCTGCAATCAATCACTCTGCAGTCAATCGTTCCGCAATCATTCACCCTGCAGTCAATAAATTTGCAGTCAATCACTCTGGAATCAATCACTCTGCAGTCAATCACTCTGCAATCAATCACCCTGCAGTTAATTACCCTGTAATCAATCCCTCTGCAATCAATCACTCTGCAGTCAATCATTCCGCAATCATTCACCCTGCAGTCAATAAATTTGCAGTCAATCACTCTGGAATCAATCACTCTGCAGTCAATCACTCTGCAATCAATCACCCTGCAGTTAATTACTCTGCAATCAATCACTCTGCAGTCAATCACCCTGCAATCAATAACTCTGCAGTCAATCAACCCTGCAATCAATCACCCTGCAGTCAATCACTCTGCAATCAATCACTCTGCAGTCAATCACCCTGCAATCAATAACTCTGCAGTCAATCAACCCTGCAATCAATCACTCTGCAATCAATCACTCTGCAGTCAATCACCCTACAATCAATAACTCTGCAGTCAATCAACCCTGCAATCAATCACTCTGCCATCAATCACTCTGCAATCAATCACTCTGCTGTCAATCACCCTACAATCAATAACTCTGCAGTCAATCAACCCTGCAATCAATCACTCTGCCATCAATCACTCTGCAGTCAATCACCCTGCAGTCAATAACTTTGCAGACAATCACTCTGCAATCAATCACTCTGCAATCAATCACTCTGCTGTCAATCACTCTGCTGTCAATCACCGTGCATTCAATCTCTCTGCAATCAATCACTCTGCAATCAATCACTCTGCTGTCAATCACTCTGCTGTCAATCACCGTGTAATCAATCACTCTGCAGTCAATCACCCTACAATCAATAACTCTGCAGTCAATCAACCCTGCAATCAATCACTCTGCCATCAATCACTCTGCAATCAATCACTATGCTGTCAATTACTCTGCTGTCAATCACCATGCAGTCAATCACTCTGCAATCAATCACTCTGCTGTCAATCACCGCGCAGTCAATAACTTTGCAGACAATCACCCTGCAATCAATAACTCTGCTGTCAATCAACCCTGCAATCAATCACCCTGCAATCAATCACGCTGCAGTCAATCATCCTGCAGTCAATCACTCTGCAATCAATCACCCTGCAGTCAATCACTCTGAAATCAATCACCCTGCAGTCAATTACCCTGCAGTCAATCACTCTGCAATCAATCACCCTACAATCAATCACCCTGCAGTCAATCACTCTGCAATCAATCACTCTGCTGTCAATCACCGTGCAGTCAATCACTCTGCAATCAATCACTCTGCTGTCAATCACCGTGCAGTCAATAACTTTGCAGACAATCAATCTGCAATCAATTACCCTGCAGTCAATCACTCTGCAATCAATCACTCTGCGGTCAATAACTCTGCAATCAATCACCCTGCAGTCATTCGCCCTGCAGTCAAAGACCCTGCAATTACCTGCAGTCAATCACTCTGCAATCAATCACCCTGCAGTCAATAACCCTGCAATCAATCACCCTGCAGTCATTCGCCCTGCAGTCAAAGACCCTGCAAATACCTGCAGTCAATCAATCTGCAGTCAATCACCCTACAGTCAATCATCCTGCAGTCAATCACTCTGCAGTCAATCACCCTGAACTCAATCATCCTGCAATCAATCACTCTGCAGTCGATCACCCTGCAGTCAATCACCCTGCAGTCAATCACTCTGCAGTCAATCACCCTGCAAGCAATCACTCTGCAGACAATCACCCTGCAATCAATCACTCTGCAGTCAATCACCCTGCAATCAATCACTCTGCAGTCAATCGTTCCGCAATCATTCACCCTGCAGTCAATAAATTTGCAGTCAATCACTCTGGAATCAATCACTCTGCAGTCAATCACTCTGCAATCAATCACCCTGCAGTTAATTACCCTGTAATCAATCCCTCTGCAATCAATCACTCTGCAGTCAATCATTCCGCAATCATTCACCCTGCAGTCAATAAATTTGCAGTCAATCACTCTGGAATCAATCACTCTGCAGTCAATCACTCTGCAATCAATCACCCTGCAGTTAATTACTCTGCAATCAATCACTCTGCAGTCAATCACCCTGCAATCAATAACTCTGCAGTCAATCAACCCTGCAATCAATCACCCTGCAGTCAATCACTCTGCAATCAATCACTCTGCAGTCAATCACCCTGCAATCAATAACTCTGCAGTCAATCAACCCTGCAATCAATCACTCTGCAATCAATCACTCTGCAGTCAATCACCCTACAATCAATAACTCTGCAGTCAATCAACCCTGCAATCAATCACTCTGCCATCAATCACTCTGCAATCAATCACTCTGCTGTCAATCACCCTACAATCAATAACTCTGCAGTCAATCAACCCTGCAATCAATCACTCTGCCATCAATCACTCTGCAGTCAATCACCCTGCAGTCAATAACTTTGCAGACAATCACTCTGCAATCAATCACTCTGCAATCAATCACTCTGCTGTCAATCACTCTGCTGTCAATCACCGTGCATTCAATCTCTCTGCAATCAATCACTCTGCAATCAATCACTCTGCTGTCAATCACTCTGCTGTCAATCACCGTGTAATCAATCACTCTGCAGTCAATCACCCTACAATCAATAACTCTGCAGTCAATCAACCCTGCAATCAATCACTCTGCCATCAATCACTCTGCAATCAATCACTATGCTGTCAATTACTCTGCTGTCAATCACCATGCGGTCAATCACTCTGCAATCAATCACTCTGCTGTCAATCACCGCGCAGTCAATAACTTTGCAGACAATCACCCTGCAATCAATAACTCTGCTGTCAATCAACCCTGCAATCAATCACCCTGCAATCAATCACGCTGCAGTCAATCATCCTGCAGTCAATCACTCTGCAATCAATCACCCTGCAGTCAATCACTCTGAAATCAATCACCCTGCAGTCAATTACCCTGCAGTCAATCACTCTGCAATCAATCACCCTACAATCAATCACCCTGCAGTCAATCACTCTGCAATCAATCACTCTGCTGTCAATCACCGTGCAGTCAATCACTCTGCAATCAATCACTCTGCTGTCAATCACCGTGCAGTCAATAACTTTGCAGACAATCAATCTGCAATCAATCACTCTGCAGTTAATTACTCTGTAATCAATCACTCTGCAATCAAACACCCTGCAGTTAATTACTCTGTAATCAATCACTCTGCAATCAACAGTCAATCAACCAGCAATCAATAACCCGACTATCAATCACCCAGCTGTCAATCCCTCTGCAATCAATCACTCTGCAGTCAATTAACGTGCAGTCAATCAAACTGCTGTCAATCACCCTGCAATCAATCAAACTGCAGTCAATCACACTGCAGTCGATCAACCGGCAATCAATCACCGTGCAATCAATCACTCTGCAGTCAATCACCCTACAATCAATAACTCTGCAGTCAATCAACCCTGCAATCAATCACTCTGCAGTCAAGCACTCTGCAGTCAATCACCCTGCAGTCAATAACTTTGCAGAAAATCACTCTGCAATCAATCACTCTGCAATCAATCACTCTGCTGTCAATCACCCTGCAATCAATCACCCTGCAGTCAATCACTCTACTATCAATCACCCTGCAGTCAATCACCCTGAAGTCAATCACTCTATTATCAATCACCCTGCAATCAATCACTCTGCAATCAATCACTCTGCAATCAATCACTCTGCTGTCAACCACCGTGCAGTCAATCACTCTGCAATCAATCACTCTGCAATCAATCACTCTGCAGTCAATCATTCTGCAATCATTCACCCTGCAGGGAATACATTTGCAGTCAATCACTCTGGAATCAATCACTCTGCAGTCAATCACTCTGCAATCAATCACCCTGCAGTTAATTACTCTGTAATCAATCACCCTGCAATCAATCACCCTGCAGTCAATCACTCTACTATCAATCACCCTGCAGTCAATCACCCTGAAGTCAAACACTCTACTATCAATCACCCTGCAATCAATCACTCTGCTGTCAATCGCCCTGCAGTCAATAACCCTGCAATCAATCACCCTGCAGTCATTCGCCCTGCAGTCAAAGACCCTGCAATTACCTGCAGTCAATCAATCTGCAGTCAATCACCCTACAGTCAATCATCCTGCAGTCAATCAATCTGCAGTCAATCACCCTGAACTCAATCATCCTGCAATCAATCACTCTGCAGTCGATCACCCTGCAGTCAATCACCCTGCAGTCAATCACTCTGCAGTCAATCACCCTGCAAGCAATCACCCTGCTGAAAATCACCCTGCAATCAATCACTCTGCAGTCAATCACCCTGCAATCAATCACTCTGTAGTCAATCATTCCGCAATCATTCACCCTGCAGTCAATAAATTTGCAGTCAATCACTCTGGAATCAATCACTCTGCAGTCAATCACTCTGCAATCAATCACCCTGCAGATAATTACTCTGTAATCAATCACTCTGCAATCAAACACCCTGCTGTCAATCAACCGGCAATCAATAACCCGACTATCAATCACCCTGCTGTCAATCCCTCTGCAATCAATCACTCTGCAGTCAATTACCGTGCAGTCAATCACTCTGCAGTCAATGAATCTGCAATCAATCACTCTGCAATCAAACACTCTGCAATCAATCACTCTGCAGTCAATCACCCTGCAATCAATAACTCTGCAGTCAATCAACCCTGCAATCAATCACTCTGCAGTCAAACACCCTGCCGTCAACAACTTTGCAGACAATCACTCTGCAATCAATCACTCTGCAATCAATCACTTTGCTGTCAATCACCCTGCAATCAATCACCCTGCAGTAAATCACTCTACTATCAATCACCCTGCAGTCAATAACCCTGCAATTAATCACCCTGCAGTCAATCAACCCTGCAATCAATCACTCTGCAATCAATCACTGTGCTGTCAATCACTCTGCTGTCAATCATCCTGCAGTCAATCACCCTGCAATCAATCACTCTGCAATCAATCACTCTGCAATCAATAACTCTGCAGTCAATCACCCTGCAATAAATCACTCTGCAATCAAACACTCTGCAATCAATCACTCTGCAAGCAATCACTCTGCAGTCAATCACCCTGCAGTCAATCACCCTGCAATCAATCACTCTACAATTAATAACTCTGCAGTCAATGAACCCTGCAATCAATCACTCTGCAATCAATCACTCTGCAGTCAATCACCCTGAAGTCTATAACTTTGCAGACAATCAACCTGCAATCAATCACTCTGCAGTCAATCACCCTGCAATAAATCACTCTGCAATCAATCACTCTGCAATCAATCACTCTGCTGTCAACCACCGTGCAGTCAATCACTCTGCAGTCAATCACTCTGCAATCAATCACTCTGCAGTCAATCACCCTGCAATCAATAACTCTGCAGTCAAGCAACCCTGCAATCAATCACTCTGCAATCAATCACTCTGCAATCAATCACCCTGCAGTCAATAACTTTGCAGACAATCAATATGCAATCAATCACTCTGCAATCAATCACTCTGCAATCAATCACTCTGCTGTCAACCACCGTGCAGTCAATCACTCTGCAATCAATCACTCTGCAATCAATCACTCTGCAGTCAATCACCCTGCAATCAATAACTCTGCAGTCAATCAACCCTGCAATCAATCACTCTGCAATCAATCACTCTGCAATCAATCACTCTGCAGTCAATCACCCTGCAATCAATAACTCTGCAGTCAATCAACCCTGCAATCAATCACCCTGCAATCAATCACTCTGCAATCAATCACTCTGCAGTCAATCACCCTGCAGTCAATAACTTTGCAGACAATCACTCTGCAATCAATCACTCTGCAATCAATCACTCTGCAGTCAATCACCCTGCAATCAATAACTCTGCAGTCAATCAACCCTGCAATCAATCACTCTGCAATCAATCACTCTGCAGTCAAACACCCTGCAGTCAACAACTTTGCAGACAATCACTCTGCAATCAATCACTCTGCAATCAATCACTCTGCAGTCAATCACCCTGCAATCAATAACGCTGCAGTCAATCAACCCTGCAATCAATCACTCTGCAATCAATCACTCTGCTGTCAATCACTCTGCAGTCAATCACCCTGCAATCAATAACTCTGCAGTCAATCAACCCTGCAATCAATCACCCTGCAATCAATCACTCTGCAATCAATCACTCTGCAGTCAATCACCCTGCAGTCAATAACTTTGCAGACAATCACTCTGCAATCAATCACTCTGCAATCAATCACTCTGCAGTCAATCACCCTGCTATCAATAACTCTGCAGTCAATCAACCCTGCAATCAATCACTCTGCAATCAATCACTCTGCAGTCAATCACCCTGCAGTCAACAACTTTGCAGACCATCACTCTGCAATCAATCACTCTGCAATCAATCACTCTGCTGTCAATCACCCTGCAATCAATCACCCTGCAGTCAGTCACTCTACTATCAATCACCCTGAAGTCAATCACTCTACTATCAATCACCCTGCAATCAATCACTCTGCTGTCAATCACCCTGCAGTCAATAACCCTGCAATCAATCACCCTGCAGTCAATCACGCTGCAATCAATCACCCTGCAGTCAATCACTCTGCACTCAATCACTCTGCAGTCAATTACCCTGCAGTCAATCACTCTGCAATCAATCACTCTGCTGTCAATCACTCTGCAATCAATCACCCTGCAGTCAATTTCCCTGCAATCAATCACTCTGCAATCAATCACTCTGCAATCAATCACTCTGCTGTCAATCACCCTGCAATCAATCACCCTGCAGTCAATCACTCTACTATCAATCACCCTGCAGTCAATCACCCTGAAGTCAATCACTCTACTATCAATCTCCCTGCAATCAATCACTCTGCTGTCAATCACCCTGCAGTCAATAACCCTGTAATCAATCACCCTGCAGTCATTCGCCCTGCAGTCAAAGACCCTGCAATTACCTGCAGTCAATCACTCTGCAATCAATCACCTTGCAGTCAATAACCCTGCAATCAATCACCCTGCAGTCATTCGCCCTGCAGTCAAAGACCCTGCAAATACCTGCAGTCAATCAATCTGCAGTCAATCACCCTACAGTCAATCACCCTGCAGTCAATCACTCTGCAGTCAATCACCCTGAACTCAATCATCCTGCAATCAATCACTCTGCAGTCGATCACCCTGCAGTCAATCACCCTGCAGTCAATCACTCTACAGTCAATCACCCTGCAAGCAATCACCATGCAGACAATCACCCTGCAATCAATCACTCTGCAGTCAATCACCCTGCAATCAATCACTCTGTAGTCAATCATTCCGCAATTATTCACCCTGCAGTCAATAAATTTGCAGTCAATCACTCTGGAATCAATCACTCTGCAGTCAATAACTCTGCAATCAATCACCCTGCAGTTAATTACTCTGTAATCAATCACTCTGCAATCAAACACCCTGCTGTCAATCAACCGGCAATCAATAACCCGACTATCAATCACCCTGCTGTCAATCCCTCTGCAATCAATCACTCTGCAGTCAATTACCGTGCAGTCAATCACTCTGCAGTCAATGAATCTGCAATCAATCACTCTGCAATCAAACACTCTGCAATCAATCACTCTGCAGTCAATCACCCTGCAATCAATAACTCTGCAGTCAATCAACCCTGCAATCAATCAATCTGCAATCAATCACTCTGCAGTCAAACACCCTGCCGTCAACAACTTTGCAGACAATCACTCTGCAATCAATCACTCTGCAATCAATCACTTTGCTGTCAATCACCCTGCAATCAATCACCCTGCAGTAAATCACTCTACTATCAATCACCCTGCAGTCAATAACCCTGCAATTAATCACCCTGCAGTCAATCAACCCTGCAATCAATCACTCTGCAATCAATCACTCTGCAGTCAATCACCCTGCAGTCAACAACTTTGCAGACAATCACTCTGCAATCAATCACTCTGCAATCAATCACTGTGCTGTCAATCACTCTGCTGTCAATCATCCTGCAGTCAATCACCCTGCAGTCAATCACCCTGCAATCAATCACTCTGCAATCAATCACTCTGCAATCAATCACTCTGCAGTCAATCACCCTGCAATCAATCACTCTACAGTCAATAACTCTGCAGTCAATCACCCTGCAATAAATCACTCTGCAATCAAACACTCTGCAATCAATCACTCTGCAAGCAATCACTCTGCAGTCAATCACCCTGCAGTCAATCACCCTGCAATCAATCACTCTACAATTAATAACTCTGCAGTCAATGAACCCTGCAATCAATCACTCTGCAATCAATCACTCTGCAGTCAATCACCCTGAAGTCAATAACTTTGCAGACAATCAACCTGCAATCAATCACTCTGCAGTCAATCACCCTGCAATCAATCACTCTGCAATCAATCACTCTGCAATCAATCACTCTGCAATCAATCACTCTGCTGTCAACCACCGTGCAGTCAATCACTCTGCAGTCAATCACTCTGCAATCAATCACTCTGCAGTCAATCACCCTGCAATCAATAACTCTGCAGTCAAGCAACCCTGCAATCAATCACTCTGCAATCAATCACTCTGCAATCAATCACCCTGCAGTCAATAACTTTGCAGACAATCAATATGCAATCAATCACTCTGCAATCAATCACTCTGCAATCAATCACTCTGCTGTCAACCACCGTGCAGTCAATCACTCTGCAATCAATCACTCTGCAATCAATCACTCTGCAGTCAATCACCCTGCAATCAATAACTCTGCAGTCAATCAACCCTGCAATCAATCACTCTGCAATCAATCACTCTGCAATCAATCACTCTGCAGTCAATCACTCTGCAATCAATAACTCTGCAGTCAATCAACCCTGCAATCAATCACCCTGCAATCAATCACTCTGCAATCAATCACTCTGCAGTCAATCACCCTGCAGTCAATAACTTTGCAGACAATCACTCTGCAATCAATCACTCTGCAATCAAACACTCTGCAATCAATCACTCTGCAAGCAATCACTCTGCAGTCAATCACCCTGCAGTCAATCACCCTGCAATCAATCACTCTACAATTAATAACTCTGCAGTCAATGAACCCTGCAATCAATCACTCTGCAATCAATCACTCTGCAGTCAATCACCCTGAAGTCAATAACTTTGCAGACAATCAACCTGCAATCAATCACTCTGCAGTCAATCACCCTGCAATAAATCACTCTGCAATCAATCACTCTGCAATCAATCACTCTGCAATCAATCACTCTGCTGTCAACCACCGTGCAGTCAATCACTCTGCAGTCAATCACTCTGCAATCAATCACTCTGCAGTCAATCACCCTGCAATCAATAACTCTGCAGTCAAGCAACCCTGCAATCAATCACTCTGCAATCAATCACACTGCAATCAATCACCCTGCAGTCAATAACTTTGCAGACAATCAATATGCAATCAATCACTCTGCAATCAATCACTCTGCAATCAATCACTCTGCTGTCAACCACCGTGCAGTCAATCACTCTGCAATCAATCACTCTGCAATCAATCACTCTGCAGTCAATCACCCTGCAATCAATAACTCTGCAGTCAATCAACCCTGCAATCAATCACTCTGCAATCAATCACTCTGCAATCAATCACTCTGCAGTCAATCACCCTGCAATCAATAACTCTGCAGTCAATCAACCCTGCAATCAATCACCCTGCAATCAATCACTCTGCAATCAATCACTCTGCAGTCAATCACCCTGCAGTCAATAACTTTGCAGACAATCACTCTGCAATCAATCACTCTGCAATCAATCACTCTGCAGTCAATCACCCTGCAATCAATAACTCTGCAGTCAATCAACCCTGCAATCAATCACTCTGCAATCAATCACTCTGCAGTCAAACACCCTGCAGTCAACAACTTTGCAGACAATCACTCTGCAATCAATCACTCTGCAATCAATCACTCTGCAGTCAATCACCCTGCAATCAATAACTCTGCAGTCAATCAACCCTGCAATCAATCACCCTGCAATCAATCACTCTGCAATCAATCACTCTGCAGTCAATCACCCTGCAGTCAATAACTTTGCAGACAATCACTCTGCAATCAATCACTCTGCAATCAATCACTCTGCAGTCAATCACCCTGCAATCAATAACGCTGCAGTCAATCAACCCTGCAATCAATCACTCTGCAATCAATCACTCTGCTGTCAATCACTCTGCAGTCAATCACCCTGCAATCAATAACTCTGCAGTCAATCAACCCTGCAATCAATCACCCTGCAATCAATCACTCTGCAATCAATCACTCTGCAGTCAATCACCCTGCAGTCAATAACTTTGCAGACAATCACTCTGCAATCAATCACTCTGCAATCAATCACTCTGCAGTCAATCACCCTGCTATCAATAACTCTGCAGTCAATCAACCCTGCAATCAATCACTCTGCAATCAATCACTCTGCAGTCAATCACCCTGCAGTCAACAACTTTGCAGACCATCACTCTGCAATCAATCACTCTGCAATCAATCACTCTGCTGTCAATCACCCTGCAATCAATCACCCTGCAGTCAGTCACTCTACTATCAATCACCCTGAAGTCAATCACTCTACTATCAATCACCCTGCAATCAATCACTCTGCTGTCAATCACCCTGCAGTCAATAACCCTGCAATCAATCACCCTGCAGTCAATCACGCTGCAATCAATCACCCTGCAGTCAATCACTCTGCACTCAATCACTCTGCAGTCAATTACCCTGCAGTCAATCACTCTGCAATCAATCACTCTGCTGTCAATCACTCTGCAATCAATCACCCTGCAGTCAATTTCCCTGCAGTCAATCACTCTGCAATCAATCACTCTGCAATCAATCACTCTGCTGTCAATCACCCTGCAATCAATCACCCTGCAGTCAATCACTCTACTATCAATCACCCTGCAGTCAATCACCCTGAAGTCAATCACTCTACTATCAATCTCCCTGCAATCAATCACTCTGCTGTCAATCACCCTGCAGTCAATAACCCTGTAATCAATCACCCTGCAGTCATTCGCCCTGCAGTCAAAGACCCTGCAATTACCTGCAGTCAATCACTCTGCAATCAATCACCTTGCAGTCAATAACCCTGCAATCAATCACCCTGCAGTCATTCGCCCTGCAGTCAAAGACCCTGCAAATACCTGCAGTCAATCAATCTGCAGTCAATCACCCTACAGTCAATCATCCTGCAGTCAATCACTCTGCAGTCAATCACCCTGAACTCAATCATCCTGCAATCAATCACTCTGCAGTCGATCACCCTGCAGTCAATCACCCTGCAGTCAATCACTCTACAGTCAATCACCCTGCAAGCAATCACCATGCAGACAATCACCCTGCAATCAATCACTCTGCAGTCAATCACCCTGCAATCAATCACTCTGTAGTCAATCATTCCGCAATCATTCACCCTGCAGTCAATAAATTTGCAGTCAATCACTCTGGAATCAATCACTCTGCAGTCAATAACTCTGCAATCAATCACCCTGCAGTTAATTACTCTGTAATCAATCACTCTGCAATCAAACACCCTGCTGTCAATCAACCGGCAATCAATAACCCGACTATCAATCACCCTGCTGTCAATCCCTCTGCAATCAATCACTCTGCAGTCAATTACCGTGCAGTCAATCACTCTGCAGTCAATGAATCTGCAATCAATCACTCTGCAATCAAACACTCTGCAATCAATCACTCTGCAGTCAATCACCCTGCAATCAATAACTCTGCAGTCAATCAACCCTGCAATCAATCACTCTGCAATCAATCACTCTGCAGTCAAACACCCTGCCGTCAACAACTTTGCAGACAATCACTCTGCAATCAATCACTCTGCAATCAATCACTTTGCTGTCAATCACCCTGCAATCAATCACCCTGCAGTAAATCACTCTACTATCAATCACCCTGCAGTCAATAACCCTGCAATTAATCACCCTGCAGTCAATCAACCCTGCAATCAATCACTCTGCAATCAATCACTCTGCAGTCAATCACCCTGCAGTCAACAACTTTGCAGACAATCACTCTGCAATCAATCACTCTGCAATCAATCACTGTGCTGTCAATCACTCTGCTGTCAATCATCCTGCAGTCAATCACCCTGCAGTCAATCACCCTGCAATCAATCACTCTGCAATCAATCACTCTGCAATCAATCACTCTGCAGTCAATCACCCTGCAATCAATCACTCTACAGTCAATAACTCTGCAGTCAATCACCCTGCAATAAATCACTCTGCAATCAAACACTCTGCAATCAATCACTCTGCAAGCAATCACTCTGCAGTCAATCACCCTGCAGTCAATCACCCTGCAATCAATCACTCTACAATTAATAACTCTGCAGTCAATGAACCCTGCAATCAATCACTCTGCAATCAATCACTCTGCAGTCAATCACCCTGAAGTCAATAACTTTGCAGACAATCAACCTGCAATCAATCACTCTGCAGTCAATCACCCTGCAATCAATCACTCTGCAATCAATCACTCTGCAATCAATCACTCTGCAATCAATCACTCTGCTGTCAACCACCGTGCAGTCAATCACTCTGCAGTCAATCACTCTGCAATCAATCACTCTGCAGTCAATCACCCTGCAATCAATAACTCTGCAGTCAAGCAACCCTGCAATCAATCACTCTGCAATCAATCACTCTGCAATCAATCACCCTGCAGTCAATAACTTTGCAGACAATCAATATGCAATCAATCACTCTGCAATCAATCACTCTGCAATCAATCACTCTGCTGTCAACCACCGTGCAGTCAATCACTCTGCAATCAATCACTCTGCAATCAATCACTCTGCAGTCAATCACCCTGCAATCAATAACTCTGCAGTCAATCAACCCTGCAATCAATCACTCTGCAATCAATCACTCTGCAATCAATCACTCTGCAGTCAATCACTCTGCAATCAATAACTCTGCAGTCAATCAACCCTGCAATCAATCACCCTGCAATCAATCACTCTGCAATCAATCACTCTGCAGTCAATCACCCTGCAGTCAATAACTTTGCAGACAATCACTCTGCAATCAATCACTCTGCAATCAATCACTCTGCAGTCAATCACCCTGCAATCAATAACTCTGCAGTCAATCAACCCTGCAATCAATCACTCTGCAATCAATCACTCTGCAGTCAAACACCCTGCAGTCAACAACTTTGCAGACAATCACTCTGCAATCAATCACTCTGCAATCAATCACTCTGCAGTCAATCACCCTGCAATCAATAACGCTGCAGTCAATCAATCCTGCAATCAATCACTCTGCAGTCAATCACTCTGCAATCAATCACTCTGCAGTCAATCACCCTGCAATCAATAACTCTGCAGTCAATCAACCCTGCAATCAATCACCCTGCAATCAATCACTCTGCAATCAATCACTCTGCAGTCAATCACCCTGCAGTCAATAACTTTGCAGACAATCACTCTGCAATCAATCACTCTGCAATCAATCACTCTGCAGTCAATCACCCTGCAATCAATAACTCTGCAGTCAATCAACCCTGCAATCAATCACTCTGCAATCAATCACTCTGCAGTCAAACACCCTGCAGTCAACAACTTTGCAGACAATCACTCTGCAATCAATCACTCTGCAATCAATCACTCTGCTGTCAATCACCCTGCAATCAATCACCCTGCAGTCAGTCACTCTACTATCAATCACCCTGCAGTCAATCACCCTGAAGTCAATCACTCTACTATCAATCACCCTGCAATCAATCACTCTGCTGTCAATCACCCTGCAGTCAATAACCCTGCAATCAATCACCCTGCAGTCAATCACTCTGCACTCAATCACTCTGCAGTCAATTACCCTGCAGTCAATCACTCTGCAATCAATCACTCTTCTGTCAATCACTCTGCAGTCAATCACCCTGCAGTCAGTCACTCTGCAATCAATCACCCTGCAGTCAATCACCCTGCAGTCAATCACTCTACAGTCAATCACCCTGCAAGCAATCACCATGCAGACAATCACCCTGCAATCAATCACTCTGCAGTCAATCACCCTGCAATCAATCACTCTGTAGTCAATCATTCCGCAATCATTCACCCTGCAGTCAATACATTTGCAGTCAATCACTCTGGAATCAATCACTCTGCAGTCAATAACTCTGCAATCAATCACCCTGCAGTTAATTACTCTGTAATCAATCACTCTGCAATCAAACACCCTGCTGTCAATCAACCGGCAATCAATAACCCGACAATCAATCACCCTGCTGTCATTCCCTCTGCAATCAATCACTCTGCAGTCAATTACGGTGCAGTCAATCACTCTGCAGTCAATGAAACTGCAATCAATCACTCTGCAATCAAACACCCTGCAGTCAATCAACCGGCAATCAATCACCCTGCAATCAATCACCCTGCAGTCAATCACTCTACTATCAATCACCCTGCAGTCAATCACCCTGAAGTCAATCACTCTACTATCAATCACCCTGCAATCAATCACTCTGCTGTCAATCACTCTGCTGTCAATCACTCTGCAGTCAATCAACCTGCAGTCAATCACCCAGCAGACAGTCGCTCTGCAATCAATCACCCTGCAGTCAATCACTCTACTATCAATCACCCTGCAATCAATCACTCTGCTGTCAAGCACCCTGCAATCAATAATGCTGCAATCAATCACCCTGCAGTCATTCGCCCTGCAGTCAAAGACCCTGCAATTACCTGCAGTCAATCACTCTGCAATCAATCACCCTGCAGTCAATAACCCTGCAATCAATCACCATGCAGTCATTCGCCCTGCAGTCAAAGACCCTGCAAATACCTGCAGTCAATCAATCTGCAGTCAATCACCCTGCAGTCAATCATCCTGCAGTCAATCACTCTGCAGTCAATCACCCTGAACTCAATCATCCTGCAATCAATCACTCTGCAGTCGATCACCCTGCAGTCAATCACCCTGCAGTCAATCACTCTGCAGTCAATCACCCTGCAAGCAATCACCCTGCAGACAATCACCCTGCAATCAATCACTCTGCAGTCAATCACCCTGCAATCAATCACTCTGTCGTCAATCATTCCACAATCATTCACCCTGCAGTCAATAAATTTGCAGTCAATCACTCTGGAATCAATCACTCTGCAGTCAATCACTCTGCAATCAATCACCCTGCAGTTACTTACTCTGTAATCAATCACTCTGCAATCAAACACCCTGCTGTCAATCAACCGGCAATCAATAACCCGACTATCAATCACCCTGCTGTCAATCCCTCTGCAATCAATCACTCTGCAGTCAATCACCCTGCAGTCAGTCACTCTGCAATCAATCACCCTGCAGTCAATTACCCTGCAGTCAATCACTCTGCAATCAATCACTATGCAATCAATCACTCTGCTGTCAATCACCCTGCAATCAATCACCCTGCAGTCAATCACTCTACTATCAATCACCCTGCAGTCAATCACCCTGAAGTCAATCACTCTACTATCAATCACCCTGCAATCAATCACTCTGCTGTCAATCACCCTGCAGTCAATAACCCTGCAATCAATCACCCTGCAGTCATTCGCCCTGCAGTCAAAGACCCTGCAATTACCTGCAGTCAATCACTCTGCAATCAATCACCCTGCAGTCAATAACCCTGCAGTCAATCACTCTGCACTCAATCACCCTGAACTCAATCATCCTGCAATCAATCACTCTGCAGTCGATCACCCTGCAGTCAATCACCCTGCAGTCAATCACTCTGCAGTCAATCACCCTGCGAGCAATCACCATGCAGACAATCACCCTGCAATCAATCACTCTGCAGTCAATCACCCTGCAATCAATCACTCTGTAGTCAATCATTCCGCAATCATTCACCCTGCAGTCAATACATTTGCAGTCAATCACTCTGGAATCAATCACTCTGTAGTCAATAACTCTGCAATCAATCACCCTGCAGTTAATTACTCTGTAATCAATCACTCTGCAATCAAACACCCTGCTGTCAATCAACCGGCAATCAATAACCCGACAATCAATCACCCTGCTGTCAATCACTCTGCAATCAATCACCCTGCAGTTAATTACTCTGTAATCAATCACACTGCAGTCAATCACTCTGCAATCAATCACCCTGCAGTTAATTACTCTGTAATCAATCACCCTGCAATCAATCACCCTGCAGTCAATCACTCTACTATCAATCACCCTGCAGTCAATCACCCTGAAGTCAATCACTCTACTATCAATCACCCTGTAATCAATCACTCTGCTGTCAAGCACCCTGCAATCAACAACCCTGCAATCAATCACCCTGCAGTCATTCGCCCTGCAGTCAAAGACCCTGCAATTACTTGCAGTCAATCACTCTGCAATCAATCACCCTGCAGTCAATAACCCTGCAATCAATCACCATGCAGTCATTCGCCCTGCAGTCAAAGACCCTGCAAATACCTGCAGTCAATCAATCTGCAGTCAATCACCCTGCAGTCAATCATCCTGCAGTCAATCACTCTGCAGTCAATCACCCTGAACTCAATCATCCTGCAATCAATCACTCTGCAGTCGATCACCCTGCAGTCAATCAGCCTGCAGTCAATCACTCTGCAGTCAATCACCCTGCAAGCAATCACCCTGCAGACAATCACCCTGCAATCAATCACTCTGCAGTCAATAACCCTGCAATCAATCACTCTGTAGTCAATCATTCCGCAATCATTCACCCTGCAGTCAATAAATTTGCAGTCAATCACTCTGGAATCAATCACTCTGCAGTCAATCACTCTGCAATCAATCACCTTGCAGTTAATTACTCTGTAATCAATCACTCTGCAATCAAACACCCTGCTGTCAATCAACCGGCAATCAATAACCCGACTATCAATCACCCTGCTGTCAATCCCTCTGCAATCAATCACTCTGCAGTCAATTACCGTGCAGTCAATCACTCTGCAGTCAATGAATCTGCAATCAATCATTCTGCAATCAAACACCCTGCAGTCATTCAACCGGCAATCAATAACCCTACTATCAATCACTCTGCAATCAATCACCCTACAATCAATTACCCGTCAATCTATCACCCCACAATCAATCACCCTGCAGTCAATCACGCTGCAATCAATCACCCTGCAGTCAATCACTCAGCACTCAATCACTCTGCAGTCAATTACCCTGCAGTCAATCACTCTGCAATCAATCACTCTGCTGTCAATCACCGTGCAGTCAATCACCCTGCAGTCAATCACTCTGCAATCAATCACCCTGCAGTCAATTACCCTGCAGTCAATCACTCTGCAATCAATCATTCTGCTGTCAATCACCGTGCAGTCAATCACCCTGCAGTAAACAACTTTGCAGACAATCACTCAGCAATCAATCACTCTGCAATCAATCACTCTGCTGTCAATCACCCTGCAATCAATCACCCTGCAGTCAATCACTCTACTATCAATCACCCTGCAGTCAATCACCCTGAAGTCAATCACTCTACTATCAATCACCCTGCAATCAATCACTCTGCTGTCAATCACCCTGCAGTCAATAACCCTGCAATCAATCACCCTGCAGTCATTCGCCCTGCAGTCAAAGACCCTGCAATTACCTGCAGTCAATCACTCTGCAATCAATCACCCTGCAGTCAATTACCCTGCAATCAATCACCCTGCAGTCATTCGCCCTGCTGTCAAAGACCCTGCAAATACCTGCAGTCAATCAATCTGCAGTCAATCACCCTACAGTCAATCATCCTGCAGTCAATCACTCTGCAAGCAATCACCCTGCAGACAATCACCCTGCAATCAATCACTCTGCAGTCAATCACCCTGCAATCAATCACTCTGCAGTCAATCATTCCGCAATCATTCACCCTGCAGTCAATAAATTTGCAGTCAATCACTCTGGAATCAATCACACTGCAGTCAATCACTCTGCAATCAATCACCCTGCAGTTAATTACTCTGCAATCAATCAATCTGCAATCAATCACTCTGCAGTTAATTACTCTGTAATCAATCACTCTGCAATCAACAGTCAATCAACCGGCAATCAATAACCCGACTATCAATCACCCTGCTGTCAATCCCTCTGCAATCAATCATTCTGCAGTCAATTACCGTGCAGTCAATCACTCTGCAGTCAATGACTCTGCAATCAATCACTCTGCAATCAAACACCCTGCAGTCAATCAACCGGCAATCAATAACCCTACTATCAATCACCCTGCTGTCAATCACCCAGCAATCAATCAAACTGCTGTCAATCACCCTGCAATCAATCAAACTGCAGTCAATCACACTGCAGTCGATCAACCGGCAATCAATCACCCTGCAGTCACTCACTCTGCAATCAATCACCCTGCAGTCAACCACTCTGCACACAATCACTCTGCAATCAATCACCCTGCAGTCAATTACCCTGCAGTCAATCACTCTGCAATCAATCACCCTACAATCAATCACCCTGCAGTCAATCACTCTACTATCAATCACCCTTCAGTCAATCACACTGCAATCAATCACTCTGCAGTCAATCACCCTGCAGTCAATCACTCTGCAATCAATCGCTCTGCTGTCAATCACCGTACAGTCAATAACTTTGCAGACAATCAATCTGCAATCAATCACTCTGCAATCAATCACTCTGCAATCAGTCACTCTTCTGTCAATCACCGTGCAGTCAATCACTCTGCAATCAATCACTCTGCAGTCAATCACCCTGCAATCAATAACTCTGCAGTCAATCAACCCTGCAATCAATCACTCTGCAATCAATCACTCTGCAATCAATCACCCTGCAGTCAATAACTTTGCAGACAATCACCTGCAATCAATCACCCTGCAATCAATCACTCTGCAATCAATCACTCTGCAGTCAATCACCCTGCAGTCAATAACTTTGCAGACAATCACTCTGCAATCAATCACTATGCAATCAATCAGTCTGCAGTCAATCACCCTGCAATCAATAACTCTGCAGTCAATCAACCCTGCAATCAATCACTCTGCAATCAATCACTCTGCAGTCAATCACCCTGCAGTCAATAACATTGCAGACAATCACTCTGCAATCAATCACTCTGCAATCAATCACTCTGCAGTCAATCACCCTGCAATCAATCACCCTGCAGTCAATCACTCTACTATCAATCACCCTGCAGTCAATCACCCTGAAGTCAATCACTCTACTATCAATCACCCTGCAATCAATCACTCTGCTGTCAATCAATCTGCTGTCAATCACTCTGCAGTCAATCAACCTGCAGTCAATCACCCAGCAGACAGTCGCTCTGCAATCAATCACTCTGCAGTTAATCATTCTGCAATCATTCACCCTGCAGTCAATACATTTGCAGTCAATCACTCTGGAATCAATCACTCTGCAGTCAATCACTCTGCAATCAATCACCCTGCAGTTAATTACTCTGTAATCAATCACTCTGCAATCAAACACCCTGCAGTCAATCAACTGGCAATCAATAACCCTACTATCAATCACCCTGCTGTCAATCACCATGCAATCAATCAAACTGCAGTCAATCACACTGCAGTCGATCAACTGGCAATCAATCACCCTGCAATCAATCACCCTGCAGTCAATCACTCTGCAATCAATCACCCTGCAGTCAATCACTCTGCACTCAATCACTCTGCAATCAATCACCCTGCAGTCAATCACTCTGTAATCAATCACCCTACAATCAATCACCCTGCAGTCAATCACTCTACTATCAATCACCCTTCAGTCAATCACCCTGCAATCAATCACTCTGCAGTCAATCATTCCACAATCAATCAACCTGCAGTCAATACATTTGCAGTCAATCACTCTGCAATCAATCACTCTGCAGTCTAGCATTTTGCAATCTATCACCCTGCAGTTAATTACTCAGTAAGCAATCACTCTGCTAGCAAACACCCTGCTGTCAATCACTCTGCAGTCAATCACTCTGCAGTCAATCACCATGCACTCAATCACCCAGCAGACAATCACTCTGCAATCAATCACTCTGCAGTCAATCATTCCGCAATCAATCAACTTGCAGTCAATACATTTGCAGTCAATCACTCTGCAATCAATCACTCTGCAGTCAATCATTCCGCAATCAATCAACCTGCAGTCAATACATTTGCAGTCAATCACTCTGCAATCAATCACTCTGCAGTCTAGCATTTTGCAATCTATCACCCTGCAGTTAATTACTCAGTAAGCAATCACTCTGCTAGCAAACACCCTGCTGTCAATCACTCTGCAGTCAGTCACTCTGCAGTCAATCACCATGCAGTCAATCACCCAGCAGACAATCACTCTGCAATCACTCACTCTGCAGTCAATCATTCCGCAATCAATCAACTTGCAGTCAATACATTTGCAGTCAATCACTCTGCAATCAATCACTCTGCAGTCAAGCATTTTGCAATCTATCACCATGCAGTTAATTACTCAGTAGGCAATCACTCTGCTGGCAAACACCCTGCTGTCAATCACTCTGCAGTCAATCACTCTGCCGTCAATCACCATGCAGTCAATCACTCTGCAGTCAATCACTCTGCAATCAATCACTCTGCAATCAAACACCCTGCAATCAATCACCCGTCAATCAATCACCTTGCAGTCAATCACACTGCAATCAATTACCCTACAATCAATCACCCTGCAATCAATCACCCGACAATCCATCACCCGTCAATCAATCACCTTGCAGTCAATCACTCTGCAATCAATCACCCTACAATCAATCACCCTGCAGTCAATCACTCGGCAATCATTCACCCTGCAGTCAATCACTCAGCACTCAATCACTCTGCAATCAATCACCCTGCAGTCAATCATTCTGCATTCAATCACTCTGCATCAATCACTCTGCAATCAATCACCCTGCGGTCAATCACTCTGCAATCAATCAACCTGCAGTCAATTACCCTGCAGTCAATCACTCTGCAATCAATCACCCTACAATCAATTACCCTGCAGTCAATCACTCTGCAATCAATCACTCTGCGGTCAATAACTCTGCAATCAATCACCCTGCAGTCATTCGCCCTGCAGTCAAAGACCCTGCAATTACCTGCAGTCAATCACTCTGCAATCAATCACCCTGCAGTCAATAACCCTGCAATCAATCACCCTGCAGTCATTCGCCCTGCAGTCAAAGACCCTGCAAATACCTGCAGTCAATCAATCTGCAGTCAATCACCCTACAGTCAATCATCCTGCAGTCAATCACTCTGCAGTCAATCACCCTGAACTCAATCATCCTGCAATCAATCACTCTGCAGTCGATCACCCTGCAGTCAATCACCCTGCAGTCAATCACTCTGCAGTCAATCACCCTGCAAGCAATCACTCTGCAGACAATCACCCTGCAATCAATCACTCTGCAGTCAATCACCCTGCAATCAATCACTCTGCAGTCAATCGTTCCGCAATCATTCACCCTGCAGTCAATACATTTGCAGTCAATCACTCTGGAATCAATCACTCTGCAGTCAATCACTCTGCAATCAATCACCCTGCAGTTAATTACCCTGTAATCAATGAATCTGCAATCAATCACTCTGCAGTAAATCATTCCGCAATCATTCACCCTGCAGTCAATAAATTTGCAGTCAATCACTCTGGAATCAATCACTCTGCAGTCAATCACTCTGCAATCAATCACCCTGCAGTTAATTACTCTGTAATCAATCAATCTGCAATCAATCACTCTGCAGTTCATTACTCTGTAATCAATCACTCTGCAATCAACAGTCAATCAACCGGCAATCAATAACCCGACTATCAATCACCCTGCTGTCAATCCCTCTGCAATCAATCACTCTGCAGTCAATTACCGTGCAGTCAATCACTCTGCAGTCAATGACTCTGCAATCAATCACTCTGCAATCAAACACCCTGCAGTCAATCAACCGGCAATCAATAACCCTACTATCAATCACCCTGCTGTCAATCACCCAGCAATCAATCAAACTGCTGTCAATCACCCTGCAATCAATCAAACTGCAGTCAATCACACTGCAGTCGATCAACCGGCAATCAATCACCCTGCAGTCACTCACTCTGCAATCAATCACCCTGCAGTCAACCACTCTGCACACAATCACTCTGCAATTAATCACCCTGCAGTCAATCAGTCTGCAATCAATCACCCTGCAGTCAAATACCCTGCAGTCAATCACTCTGCAATCAATCACCCTCCAATCAATCACCCTGCAATCAGTCACTCTGCTGTCAATCACCGTGCAGTCAATCACTCTGCAATCAATCACTCTGCAATCAATCACTCTGCAGTCAATCACCCTGCAATCAATAACTCTGCAGTCAATCAACCCTGCAATCAATCACTCTGCAATCAATCACTCTGCAATCAATCACCCTGCAGTCAATAACTTTGCAGACGATCACCTGCAATCAATCACTCTGCAATCAATCACTCTGCAGTCAATCACCCTGCAGTCAATAACTTTGCAGACAATCAGTCTGCAATCAATCACTCTGCAATCAATCACTCTGCAGTCAATCACCCTGCAATCAATAACTCTGCAGTCAGTCAACCCTGCAATCAATCACTCTGCAATCAATCACTCTGCAGTCAATCACCCTGCAGTCAATAACTTTGCAGACAATCACTCTGCAATCAATCACTCTGCAATCAATCACTCTGCTGTCAATCACCCTGCAATCAATCACCCTGCAGTCAATCACTCTACTATCAATCACCCTGCAGTCAATCACCCTGAAGTCAATCACTCTACTATCAATCACCCTGCAATCAATCACTCTGCTGTCAATCACTCTGCTGTCAATCACTCTGAAGTCAATCAACCTGCAGTCAATCACCCAGCAGACAGTCGCTCTGCAATCAATCACTCTGCAGTTAATCATTCTGCAATCATTCACCCTGCAGTCAATACATTTGCAGTCAATCACTCTGGAATCAATCACTCTGCAGTCAATCACTCTGCAATCAATCACCCTGCAGTTAATTACTCTGTAATCAATCACTCTGCAATCAAACACCCTGCAGTCAATCAACTGGCAATCAATAAACCTACTATCAATCACCCTGCTGTCAATCACCCTGCAATCAATCAAACTGCTGTCAATCACCCTGCAATCAATCAAACTGCAGTCAATCACACTGAAGTCGATCAACTGGCAATCAATCACCCTGCAATCAATCACCCTGCAGTCAATCACTCTGCAATCAATCACCCTGCAGTCAATCACTCTGCACTCAATCACTCTGCAATCAATCACACTGCAGTCAATCACTCTGCAATCAATGACCCTGCAGTCAATTACCCTGCAGTCAATCACTCTGTAATCAATCACCCTACAATCAATCACCCTGCAGTCAATCACTCTACTATCAATCACCCTTCAGTCAATCACCCTGCAATCAATCACCCAGCAGACAATCACTCTGCAATCAATCACTCTGCAGTCAATCATTCCGCAATCAATCAACCTGCAGTCAATACATTTGCAGTCAATCACTCAGTAAGCAATCACTCTGCTAGCAAACACCCTGCTGTCAATCACACTGCAGTCAATCACTCTGCAATCAATCACTCTGCAATCAAACACCCTGCAGTCAATCAACCGGCAATCAATCACCCTACTATTAATCAACCTGCAATCAATCACCCATCAATCAATCACCTTGCAGTCAATCACACTGCAATCAATTACCCTAAAATCAATCACCCTGCAATCAATCACCCTACAATCCATCATCCGTCAATCAATCACCTTGCAGTCAATCACTCTGCAATCAATCACTCTGCAATCAATCACTCTGCTGTCAATCACCCTGCAATCAATCACCCTGCAGTCAATCACTCTACTATCAATCACCCTGCAGTCAATCACCCTGAAGTCAATCACTCTACTATCAATCACCCTGCAATCAATCACTCTGCTGTCAATCACTCTGCTGTCAATCACTCTGCAGTCAATCAACCTGCAGTCAATCACCCAGCAGACAGTCGCTCTGCAATCAATCACTCTGCAGTTAATCATTCTGCAATCATTCACCCTGCAGTCAATACATTTGCAGTCAATCACTCTGGAATCAATCACTCTGCAGTCAATCACTCTGCAATCAATCACCCTGCAGTTAATTACTCTGTAATCAAATACTCTGCAATCAATCACCCTGCTGTCAATCACCCTGCAATCAATCAAACTGCTGTCAATCACCCTGCAATCAATCAAACTGCAGTCAATCAGACTGCAGTCGATCAACTGGCAATCAATCACCCTGAAATCAATCACCCTGCAGTCAATCACTCTGCAATCAATCACCCTGCAGTCAATCACTCTGCACTCAATCACACTGCAAGCAATCACTCTGCAGACAATCACCCTGCAATCAATCACTCTGCAGTCAATCACCCTGCAATCAATCACTCTGCAGTCAATCGTTCCGCAATCATTCACCCTGCAGTCAATAAATTTGCAGTCAATCACTCTGGAATCAATCACTCTGCAGTCAATCACTCTGCAATCAATCACCCTGCAGTTAATTACTCTGTAATCAATCAATCTGCAATCAATCACTCTGCAGTTAATTACTCTGTAATCAATCACTCTGCAATCAACAGTCAATCAACCGGCAATCAATAACCCGACTATCAATCACCCTGCTGTCAATCCCTCTGCAATCAATCACTCTGCAGTCAATTACCGTGCAGTCAATCACTCTGCAGTCAATGACACTGCAATCAATCACTCTGCAATCAAACACCCTGCAGTCAATCAACCGGCAATCAATAACCCTACTATCAATCACCCTGCTGTCAATCACCCAGCAATCAATCAAACTGCTGTCAATCACCCTGCAATCAATCAAACTGCAGTCAATCACACTGCAGTCGATCAACCGGCAATCAATCACCCTGCAGTCACTCACTCTGCAATCAATCACCCTGCAGTCAACCACTCTGCACACAATCACTCTGCAATTAATCACCCTGCAGTCAATCAGTCTGCAATCAATCACCCTGCAGTCAATTACCCTGCAGTCAATCACTCTGCAATCAATCACCCTCCAATCAATCACCCTGCAGTCAATCACTCTGCACACAATCACTCTGCAATTAATCACCCTGCAGTCAATCACTCTGCAATCAATCACCCTGCAGTCAATTACCCTGCAGTCAATCACTCTGCAATCAATCACCCTCCAATCAATCACCCTGCAGTCAAGCAATCTACTATCAATCACCCTTCAGTCAATCACCCTGCAATCAATCACTCTGCAGTCAATCACCCTGCAGTCAATCACTCTGCAATCAATCGCTCTGCTGTCAATCACCGTGCAATCAATAAATTTGCAGTCAATCACTCTGGAATCAATCACTCTGCAGTCAATCACTCTGCAATCAATCACCCTGCAGTTAATTACTCTGTAATCAATCAATCTGAAATCAATCACTCTGCAGTTAATTACTCTGTAATCAATCACTCTGCAATCAACAGTCAATACACCGGCAATCAATAACCCGACTATCAATCACCCTGCTGTCAATCCCTCTGCAATCAATCACTCTGCAGTCAATTACCGTGCAGTCAATCACTCTGCAGTCAATGACACTGCAATCAATCACTCGGCAATCAAACACCCTGCAGTCAATCAACCGGCAATCAATAACCCTACTATCAATCACCCTGCTGTCAATCACCCAGCAATCAATCAAACTGCTGTCAATCACCCTGCAATCAATCAAACTGCAGTCAATCACACTGCAGTCGATCAACCGGCAATCAATCACCCTGCAGTCACTCACTCTGCAATCAATCACCCTGCAGTCAACCACTCTGCACACAATCACTCTGCAATTAATCACCCTGCAGTCAATCACTCTGCAATCAATCACCCTGCAGTCAATTACCCTGCAGTCAATCACTCTGCAATCAATCACCCTACAATCAATCACCCTGCAGTCAATCACTCTACTATCAATCACCCTTCAGTCAATCACCCTGCAATCAATCACTCTGCAGTCAATCACCCTGCAGTCAATCACTCTGCAATCAATCGCTCTGCTGTCAATCACCCTGCAGTCAATAACTTTGCAGACAATCAATCTGCAATCAATCACTCTGCAATCAATCACTCTGCAATCAGTCACTCTGCTGTCAATCACCGTGCAGTCAATCACTCTGCAATCAATCACTCTGCAATCAATCACTCTGCAGTCAATCACCCTGCAATCAATAACTCTGCAGTCAATCAACCCTGCAATCAATCACTCTGCAATCAATCACTCTGCAATCAATCACCCTGCAGTCAATAACTTTGCAGACAATCACCTGCAATCAATCACTCTGCAATCAATCACTCTGCAGTCAATCACCCTGCAGTCAATAACTTTGCAGACAATCAGTCTGCAATCAATCACTCTGCAATCAATCACTCTGCAGTCAATCACCCTGCAATCAATAACTCTGCAGTCAGTCAACCCTGCAATCAATCACCCTGCAATCAATCACTCTGCAGTCAATCACCCTGCAGTCAATAACTTTGCAGACAATCACTCTGCAATCAATCACTCTGCAATCAATCACTCTGCTGTCAATCACCCTGCAATCAATCACCCTGCAGTCAATCACTCTACTATCAATCACCCTGCAGTCAATCACCCTGAAGTCAATCACTCTACTATCAATCACCCTGCAATCAATCACTCTGCTGTCAATCACTCTGCTGTCAATCACTCTGAAGTCAATCAACCTGCAGTCAATCACCCAGCAGACAGTCGCTCTGCAATCAATCACTCTGCAGTTAATCATTCTGCAATCATTCACCCTGCAGTCAATACATTTGCAGTCAATCACTCTGGAATCAATCACTCTGCAGTCAATCACTCTGCAATCAATCACCCTGCAGTTAATTACTCTGTAATCAATCACTCTGCAATCAAACACCCTGCAGTCAATCAACTGGCAATCAATAACCCTACTATCAATCACCCTGCTGTCAATCACCCTGCAATCAATCAAACTGCTGTCAATCACCCTGCAATCAATCAAACTGCAGTCAATCACACTGAAGTCGATCAACTGGCAATCAATCACCCTGCAATCAATCACCCTGCAGTCAATCACTCTGCAATCAATCACCCTGCAGTCAATCACTCTGCACTCAATCACTCTGCAATCAATCACACTGCAGTCAATCACTCTGCAATCAATCACCCTGCAGTCAATTACCCTGCAGTCAATCACTCTGTAATCAATCACCCTACAATCAATCACCCTGCAGTCAATCACTCTACTATCAATCACCCTTCAGTCAATCACCCTGCAATCAATCACCCAGCAGACAATCACTCTGCAATCAATCACTCTGCAGTCAATCATTCCGCAATCAATCAACCTGCAGTCAATACATTTGCAGTCAATCACTCAGTAAGCAATCACTCTGCTAGCAAACACCCTGCTGTCAATCACTCTGCAGTCAATCACTCTGCAATCAATCACTCTGCAATCAAACACCCTGCAGTCAATCAACCGGCAATCAATCACCCTACTATTAATCAACCTGCAATCAATCACCCATCAATCAATCACCTTGCAGTCAATCACACTGCAATCCATCATCCGTCAATCAATCACCTTGCAGTCAATCACTCTGCAATCAATCACCCTACAATCCATCATCCGTCAATCAATCACCTTGCAGTCAATCACTCTGCAATCAATCACCCTACAATCAAACACCCTGCAGTCAATCAACCGGCAATCAATAACCCTACTATCAATCACCCTGCTGTCAATCACCCAGCAATCAATCAAACTGCTGTCAATCACCCTGCAATCAATCAAACTGCAGTCAATCACACTGCAGTCGATCAACCGGCAATCAATCACCCTGCAGTCACTCACTCTGCAATCAATCACCCTGCAGTCAACCACTCTGCACACAATCACTCTGCAATCAATCACCCTGCAGTCAATCACTCTGCAATCAATCACCCTGCAGTCAATTACCCTGCAGTCAATCACTCTGCAATCAATCACCCTACAATCAATCACCCTGCAGTCAATCACTCTACTATCAATCACCCTTCAGTCAATCGCCCTGCAATCAATCACTCTGCAGTCAATCACCCTGCAGTCAATCACTCTGCAATCAATCGCTCTGCTGTCAATCACCGTGCAGTCAATAACTTTACAGACAATCAATCTGCAATCAATCACTCTGCAATCAATCACTCTGCAATCAGTCACTCTGCTGTCAATCACACTACAGTCACTCACTCTGCAATCAATCACCCTGCAGTCAGCCACTCTGCACACAATCACTCTGCAATCAATTACCCTGCAGTCAATCACTCTGCAATCAATCACCCTACAATCAATCACCCTGCAGTCAATCACTCTACTATCAATCACCCTTCAGTCAATCACCCTGCAATCAATCACTCTGCAGTCAATCACCCTGCAGTCAATCACTCTGCAATCAATCGCTCTGCTGTCAATCACCGTGCAGTCAATAACTTTGCAGACAATCAATCTGCAATCAATCACTCTGCAATCAATCACTCTGCAATCAGTCACCCTGCTGTCAATCACCGTGCATTCAATCACTCTGCAATCAATCACTCTGCAATCAATCACTCTGCAGTCAATCACCCTGCAATCAATCACTCTGCAATCAATCACCCTGCAGTCAATAACTTGGCAGACAATCACCTGCAATCAATCACCCTGCAATCAATCACTCTGCAATCAATCACTCTGCAGTCAATCACCCTGCAGTCAATAACTTTGCAGACAATCACTCTGCAATCAATCACTCTGCAATCAATCACTCTGCAGTCAATCACCCTGCAATCAATAACTCTGCAGTCAATCAACCCTGCAATCAATCACTCTGCAATCAATCACTCTGCAGTCAATCACCCTGCAGTCAATAACTTTGCAGACAATCACTCTGCAATCAATCACTCTGCTGTCAATCACTCTGCTGTCAATCACTCTGCAGTCAATCAACCTGCAGTCAATCACCCAGCAGACAGTCGCTCTGCAATCAATCACTCTGCAGTTAATCATTCTGCAATCATTCACCCTGCAGTCAATACATTTGCAGTCAATCACTCTGGAATCAATCACTCTGCAGTCAATCACTCTGCAATCAATCACCCTGCAGTTAATTACTCTGTAATCAAATACTCTGCAATCAATCACCCTGCTGTCAATCACCCTGCAATCAATCAAACTGCTGTCAATCACCCTGCAATCAATCAAACTGCAGTCAATCAGACTGCAGTCGATCAACTGGCAATCAATCACCCTGAAATGAATCACCCTGCAGTCAATCACTCTGCAATCAATCACCCTGCAGTCAATCACTCTGCACTCAATCACCCTGCAAACAATCACTCTGCAGACAATCACCCTGCAATCAATCACTCTGCAGTCAATCACCCTGCAATCAATCACTCTGCAGTCAATCGTTCCGCAATCATTCACCCTGCAGTCAATAAATTTGCAGTCAATCACTCTGGAATCAATCACTCTGCAGTCAATCACTCTGCAATCAATCACCCTGCAGTTAATTACTCTGTAATCAATCAATCTGCAATCAATCACTCTGCAGTTAATTACTCTGTAATCAATCACTCTGCAATCAACAGTCAATCAACCGGCAATCAATAACCCGACTATCAATCACCCTGCTGTCAATCCCTCTGCAATCAATCACTCTGCAGTCAATTACCGTGCAGTCAATCACTCTGCAGTCAATGACACTGCAATCAATCACTCTGCAATCAAACACCCTGCAGTCAATCAACCGGCAATCAAAGAACCCTACTATCAATCACACTGCTGTTAATCACCCAGCAATCAATCAAACTGCTGTCAATCACCCTGCAATCAATCAAACTGCAGTCAATCACACTGCAGTCGATCAACCGGCAATCAATCACCCTGCAGTCACTCACTCTGCAATCAATCACCCTGCAGTCAACCACTCTGCACACAATCACTCTGCAATTAATCACCCTGCAGTCAATCACTCTGCAATCAATCACCCTGCAGTCAATTACCCTGCAGTCAATCACTCTGCAATCAATCACCCTCCAATCAATCACCCTGCAGTCAATCACTCTGCACACAATCACTCTGCAATTAATCACCCTGCAGTCAATCACTCTGCAATCAATCACCCTGCAGTCAATTACCCTGCAGTCAATCACTCTGCAATCAATCACCCTCCAATCAATCACCCTGCAGTCAATCACTCTACTATCAATCACCCTTCAGTCAATCACCCTGCAATCAATCACTCTGCAGTCAATCACCCTGCAGTCAATCACTCTGCAATCAATCGCTCTGCTGTCAATCACCGTGCAGTCAATAACTTTGCAGACAATCAATCTGCAATCAATCACTCTGCAATCAATCACTCTGCAATCAGTCACTCTGCTGTCAATCACCGTGCAGTCAATCACTCTGCAATCAATCACTCTGCAATCAATCACTCTGCAGTCAATCACCCTGCAATCAATAACTCTGCAGTCAATCAACCCTGCAATCAATCACTCTGCAATCAATCACTCTGCAATCAATCACCCTGCAGTCAATAACTTTGCAGACAATCACCTGCAATCAATCACTCTGCAATCAATCACTCTGCAGTCAATCACCCTGCAGTCAATAACTTTGCAGACAATCAGTCTGCAATCAATCACTCTGCAATCAATCACTCTGCAGTCAATCACCCTGCAATCAATAACTCTGCAGTCAGTCAACCCTGCAATCAATCACTCTGCAATCAATCACTCTGCAGTCAATCACCCTGCAGTCAATAACTTTGCAGACAATCACTCTGCAATCAATCACTCTGCAATCAATCACTCTGCTGTCAATCACCCTGCAATCAATCACCCTGCAGTCAATCACTCTACTATCAATCACCCTGCAGTCAATCACCCTGAAGTCAATCACTCTACTATCAATCACCCTGCAATCAATCACTCTGCTGTCAATCACTCTGCTGTCAATCACTCTGAAGTCAATCAACCTGCAGTCAATCACCCAGCAGACAGTCGCTCTGCAATCAATCACTCTGCAGTTAATCATTCTGCAATCATTCACCCTGCAGTCAATACATTTGCAGTCAATCACTCTGGAATCAATCACTCTGCAGTCAATCACTCTGCAATCAATCACCCTGCAGTTAATTACTCTGTAATCAATCACTCTGCAATCAAACACCCTGCAGTCAATCAACTGGCAATAAATAACCCTACTATCAATCACCCTGCTGTCAATCACCCTGCAATCAATCAAACTGCTGTCAATCACCCTGCAATCAATCAAACTGCAGTCAATCACACTGAAGTCGATCAACTGGCAATCAATCACCCTGCAATCAATCACCCTGCAGTCAATCACTCTGCAATCAATCACCCTGCAGTCAATCACTCTGCACTCAATCACTCTGCAATCAATCACACTGCAGTCAATCACTGCAATCAATCACCCTGCAGTCAATTACCCTGCAGTCAATCACTCTGTAATCAATCACCCTACAATCAATCACCCTGCAGTCAATCACTCTACTATCAATCACCCTTCAGTCAATCACCCTGCAATCAATCACCCAGCAGACAATCACTCTGCAATCAATCACTCTGCAGTCAATCATTCCGCAATCAATCAACCTGCAGTCAATACATTTGCAGTCAATCACTCAGTAAGCAATCACTCTGCTAGCAAACACCCTGCTGTCAATCACTCTGCAGTCAATCACTCTGCAATCAATCACTCTGCAATCAAACACCCTGCAGTCAATCAACCGGCAATCAATCACCCTACTATTAACCAACCTGCAATCAATCACCCATCAATCAATCACCTTGCAGTCAATCACACTGCAATCAATTACCCTACAATCAATCACCCTGCAATCAATCACCCTACAATCCATCATCCGTCAATCAATCACCTTGCAGTCAATCACTCTGCAATCAATCACCCTACAATCAAACACCCTGCAGTCAATCAACCGGCAATCAATAACCCTAATATCAATCACCCTGCTGTCAATCACCCAGCAATCAATCAAACTGCTGTCAATCACCCTGCAATCAATCAAACTGCAGTCAATCACACTGCAGTCGATCAACCGGCAATCAATCACCCTGCAGTCACTCACTCTGCAATCAATCACCCTGCAGTCAACCACTCTGCACACAATCACTCTGCAATCAATCACCCTGCAGTCAATCACTCTGCAATCAATCACCCTGCAGTCAATTACCCTGCAGTCAATCACTCTGCAATCAATCACCCTACAATCAATCACCCTGCAGTCAATCACTCTACTATCAATCACCCTTCAGTCAATCGCCCTGCAATCAATCACTCTGCAGTCAATCACCCTGCAGTCAATCACTCTGCAATCAATCGCTCTGCTGTCAATCACCGTGCAGTCAATAACTTTGCAGACAATCAATCTGCAATCAATCACTCTGCAACCAATCACTCTGCAATCAGTCACTCTGCTGTCAATCACACTGCAGTCACTCACTCTGCAATCAATCACCCTGCAGTCAACCACTCTGCACACAATCACTCTGCAATCAATCACCCTGCAGTCAATCACTCTGCAATCAATCACCCTGCAGTCAATTACCCTGCAGTCAATCACTCTGCAATAAATCACCCTACAATCAATCACCCTGCAGTCAATCACTCTACTATCAATCACCCTTCAGTCAATCACCCTGCAATCAATCACTCTGCAGTCAATCACTCTGCAATCAATCACCCTGCAGTCAATTACCCTGCAGTCAATCACTCTGCAATCAATCACCCTACAATCAATCACTCTGCAGTCAATCGCTCTGCTGTCAATCACCGTGCAGTCAATAACTTTGCAGACAATCAATCTGCAATCAATCACTCTGCAATCAATCACTCTGCAATCAGTCACTCTGCAGTCAATCACCCTGCAATCAATAACTCTGCAGTCAATCAACCCTGCATTCAATCACTCTGCAATCACTCACTCTGCAATCAATCACCCTGCAGTCAATAACTTTGCAGACAATCACCTGCAATCAATCACCCTGCAATCAATCACTCTGCAATCAATCACTCTGCAGTCAATCACCTTGCAGTCAATAACTTTGCAGACAATCACTCTGCAATCAATCACTATGCAATCAATCAGTCTATTTATGCAGTCAATTTAGGGCGGCACAGTGGCGCAGTGGTTAGCACCGCAGCCTCACAGCTCCAGGGACCCGGGTTCGATTCTGGGTACTGCCTGTGTGGAGTTTGCAAGTTCTCCCTGTGTCTGCGTGGGTTTTCTCCGGGTGCTCCGGTTTCCTCCCACAAGCCAAAAGACTTGCAGGTTGATAGGTAAATTGGCCATTATAAATTGTCACTAGTATAGGTAGGTGGCAGGGAAATATAGGGACAGGTGGGGATGTTTGGTAAGAATGTAGGATTAGTATAAATGGGTGGTTGATGTTCGGCACAGACTCGGTGGGCCGAAGGGCCTGTTTCAGTGCTGTATCTCTAATCTAATCTAATCAATCACTCTGCAGTCAATCACCCTGCAATCAATAACTCTGCAGTCAATCAACCCTGCAATCAATCACTCTGCAATCAATCACCCTGCAGTTAATTACTCTGTAATCAAATACTCTGCAATCAATCACCCTGCTGTCAATCACCCTGCAATCAATCAAACTGCTGTCAATCACCCTGCAATCAATCAAACTGCAGTCAATCAGACTGCAGTCGATCAACTGGCAATCAATCACCCTGCAATCAATCACCCTGCAGTCAATCACTCTGCAATCAATCACCCTGCAGTCAATCACTCTGCACTCAATCACCCTGCAAGCAATCACTCTGCAGACAATCACCCTGCAATCAATCACTCTGCAGTCAATCACCCTGCAATCAATCACTCTGCAGTCAATCGTTCCGCAATCATTCACCCTGCAGTCAATGAATTTGCAGTCAATCACTCTGGAATCAATCACTCTGCAGTCAATCACTCTGCAATCAATCACCCTGCAGTTAATTACTCTGTAATCAATCAATCTGAAATCAATCACTCTGCAGTTAATTACTCTGTAATCAATCACTCTGTAATCAACAGTCAATCAACCGGCAATCAATAAACAGACTATCAATCACCCTGCTGTCAATCCCTCTGCAATCAATCACTCTGCAGTCAATTACCGTGCAGTCAATCACTCTGCAGTCAATGACACTGCAATCAATCACTCTGCAATCAAACACCCTGCAGTCAATCAACCGGCAATCAATAACCATACTATCAATCACCCTGCTGTCAATCACCCAGCAATCAATCAAACTGCTGTCAATCACCCTGCAATCAATCAAACTGCAGTCAATCACACTGCAGTCGATCAACCGGCAATCAATCACCCTGCAGTCACTCACTCTGCAATCAATCACCCTGCAGTCAACCACTCTGCACACAATCACTCTGCAATTAATCACCCTGCAGTCAATCACTCTGCAATCAATCACCCTGCAGTCAATTACCCTGCAGTCAATCACTCTGCAATCAATCACCCTCCAATCAATCACCCTGCAATCAATCACTCTGCAATCAATCACTCTGCAGTCAATCATCTGCAATCAATAACTCTGCAGTCAATCACCCTGCAGTCAATCACTCTGCAATCAATCGCTCTGCTGTCAATCACCGTGCAGTCAATAACTTTGCAGACAATCAATCTGCAATCAATCACTCTGCAATCAATCACTCTGCTGTCAATCACCCTGCAATCAATCACCGTGCAGTCAATCACTCTGCAATCAATCACTCTGCAGTCAATCACCCTGAAGTCAATCACCCTGCAATCAATAACTCTGCAGTCAATCAACCCTGCAATCAATCACTCTGCAATCAATCACTCTGCAATCAATCACCCTGCAGTCAATAACTTTGCAGACAATCAGTCTGCAATCAATCACTCTGCAATCAATCACTCTGCAGTCAATCACCCTGCAATCAATAACTCTGCAGTCAGTCAACCCTGCAATCAATCACTCTGCAATCAATCACTCTGCAGTCAATCACTCTGCAGTCAATAACTTTGCAGACAATCACTCTGCAATCAATCACTCTGCAATCAATCACTCTGCTGTCAATCACCCTGCAATCAATCACCCTGAAGTCAATCACTCTACTATCAATCACCCTGCAATCAATCACTCTGCTGTCAATCACTCTGCTGTCAATCACTCTGAAGTCAATCAACCTGCAGTCAATCACCCAGCAGACAGTCGCTCTGCAATCAATCACTCTGCAGTTAATCATTCTGCAATCATTCACCCTGCAGTCAATACATTTGCAGTCAATCACTCTGGAATCAATCACTCTGCAGTCAATCACTCTGCAGTCAATCACCCTGCAGTCAATAACTCTGCAGTCAATCAACCCTGCAATCAATCACTCTGCAATCAATCACTCTGCAATCAATCACCCTGCAGTCAATAACTTTGCAGACAATCACCTGCAATCAATCACTCTGCAATCAATCACTCTGCAGTCAATCACCCTGCAGTCAATAACTTTGCAGACAATCAGTCTGCAATCAATCACTCTGCAATCAATCACTCTGCAGTCAATCACCCTGCAATCAATAACTCTGCAGTCAGTCAACCCTGCAATCAATCACTCTGCAATCAATCACTCTGCAGTCAATCACTCTGCAGTCAATAACTTTGCAGACAATCACTCTGCAATCAATCACTCTGCAATCAATCACTCTGCTGTCAATCACCCTGCAATCAATCACCCTGCAGTCAATCACTCTACTATCAATCACCCTGCAGTCAATCACACTGAAGTCAATCACTCTACTATCAATCACCCTGCAATCAATCACTCTGCTGTCAATCACTCTGCTGTCAATCACTCTGAAGTCAATCAACCTGCAGTCAATCACCCAGCAGACAGTCGCTCTGCAATCAATCACTCTGCAGTTAATCATTCTGCAATCATTCACCCTGCAGTCAATACATTTGCAGTCAATCACTCTGGAATCAATCACTCTGCAGTCAATCACTCTGCAATCAATCACCCTGCAGTTAATTACTCTGTAATCAATCACTCTGCAATCAAACACCCTGCAGTCAATCAACTGGCAATCAATAACCCTACTATCAATCACCCTGCTGTCAATCACCCTGCAATCAATCAAACTGCTGTCAATCACCCTGCAATCAATCAAACTGCAGTCAATCACACTGAAGTCGATCAACTGGCAATCAATCACCCTGCAATCAATCACCCTGCAGTCAATCACTCTGCAATCAATCACCCTGCAGTCAATCACTCTGCACTCAATCACTCTGCAATCAATCACACTGCAGTCAATCACTCTGCAATCAATCACCCTGCAGTCAATTACCCTGCAGTCAATCACTCTGTAATCAATCACCCTACAATCAATCACCCTGCAGTCAATCACTCTACTATCAATCACCCTTCAGTCAATCACCCTGCAATCAATCACCCAGCAGACAATCACTCTGCAATCAATCACTCTGCAGTCAATCATTCCGCAATCAATCAACCTGCAGTCAATACATTTGCAGTCAATCACTCAGTAAGCAATCACTCTGCTAGCAAACACCCTGCTGTCAATCACTCTGCAGTCAATCACTCTGCAATCAATCACTCTGCAATCAAACACCCTGCAGTGAATCAACCGGCAATCAATCACCCTACTATTAATCAACCTGCAATCAATCACCCATCAATCAATCACCTTGCAGTCAATCACACTGCAATCAATTACCCTACAATCAATCACCCTGCAATCAAACACCCTACAATCCATCATCCGTCAATCAATCACCTTGCAGTCAATCACTCTGCAATCAATCACCCTACAATCAAACACCCTGCAGTCAATCAACCGGCAATCAATAACCCTACTATCAATCACCCTGCTGTCAATCACCCAGCAATCAATCAAACTGCTGTCAATCACCCTGCAATCAATCAAACTGCAGTCAATCACACTGCAGTCAACCTCTCTGCACACAATCACACTGCAATCAATCACCCTGCAGTCAATCACTCTGCAATCAATCACCCTGCAGTCAATTACCCTTCAGTCAATCACTCTGCAATCAATCACCCTACAATCAATCACCCTGCAGTCAATCACTCTACTATCAATCACCCTTCAGTCAATCGCCCTGCAATCAATCACTCTGCAGTCAATCACCCTGCAGTCAATCACTCTGCAATCAATCGCTCTGCTGTCAATCACCGTGCAGTCAATAACTTTGCAGACAATCAATCTGCAATCAATCACTCTGCAATCAATCACTCTGCAATCAGTCACTCTGCTGTCAATCACACTGCAGTCACTCACTCTGCAATCAATCACCCTGCAGTCAACCACTCTGCACACAATCACTCAGCAATCAATCACCCTGCAGTCAATCACTCTGCAATCAATCACCCTGCAGTCAATTACCCTGCAGTCAATCACTCTGCAATCAATCACCCTACAATCAATCACCCTGCAGTCAATCACTCTACTATCAATCACCCTTCAGTCAATCACCCTGCAATCAATCACTCTGCAGTCAATCACCCTGCAGTCAATCACTCTGCAATCAATCGCTCTGCTGTCAATCACCGTGCAGTCAATAACTTTGCAGACAATCAATCTGCAATCAATCACTCTGCAATCAATCACTCTGCAATCAGTCACTCTGCTGTCAATCACCGTGCAGTCAATCACTCTGCAATCAATCACTCTGCAATCAATCACTCTGCAATCAATCACTCTGCAGTCAATCACCCTGCAATCAATAACTCTGCAGTCAATCAACCCTGCAATCAATCACTCTGCAATCAATCACTCTGCAGTCAATCACCCTGCAGTCAATAACTTTGCAGACAATCACTCTGCAATCAATCACTCTGCAATCAATCACTCTGCTGTCAATCACCCTGCAATCAATCACCCTGCAGTCAATCACTCTACTATCAATCACCCTGCAGTCAATCACCCTGAAGTCAATCACTCTACTATCAATCACCCTGCAATCAATCACTCTGCTGCCAATCACTCTGCTGTCAATCACTCTGCAGTCAATCAACCTGCAGTCAATCACCCAGCAGACAGTCGCTCTGCAATCAATCACTCTGCAGTTAATCATTCTGCAATCATTCACCCTGCAGTCAATACATTTGCAGTCAATCACTCTGGAATCAATCACTCTGCAGTCAATCACTCTGCAATCAATCACCCTGCAGTTAATTACTCTGTAATCAAATACTCTGCAATCAATCACCCTGCTGTCAATCACCCTGCAATCAATCAAACTGCTGTCAATCACCCTGCAATCAATCAAACTGCAGTCAAACAGACTGCAGTCGATCAACTGGCAATCAATCACCCTGCAATCAATCACCCTGCAGTCAATCACTCTGCAATCAATCACCCTGCAGTCAATCACTCTGCACTCAATCACTCTGCAATCAATCACCCTGCAGTCAATCACTCTGCAATCAATCACCCTGCAGTCAATTACCCTGCAGTCAATCACTCTGTAATCAATCACCCTACAATCAATCACCCTGCAGTCAATCACTCTACTATCAATCACCCTTCAGTCAATAACCCTGCAATCAATCACCCAGCAGACAATCACTCTGCAATCAATCACTCTGCAGTCAATACATTTGCAGTCAATCACTCTGCAATCAATCACTCTGCAGTCAAGCATTTTGCAATCTATCACCCTGCAGTTAATTACTCAGTAAGCAATCACTCTGCGAGCAAACACCCTGCTGTCAATCACTCTGCAGTCAATCACTCTGCCGTCAATCACCATGCAGTCAATCACTCTGCAGTCAATCGCTCTGCAATCAATCACTCTGCAATCAAACACCCTGCAGTCAATCAACCGGCAATCAATCACCCTACTATTAATCAACATGCTGTCAATCACTCTGCAATCAATCAACCGGCAATCAATCACCCTACTATTCATCACCATGCAGTCAATCACTCTGCAGTCAATCACTCTGCAATCAATCACTCTGCAATCAAACACCCTGCAGTCAATCAACCGGCAATCAATCACCCTACTATTAATCAACATGCTGTCAATCACTCTGCAGTCAATCACACTGCAATCAATTACCCTACAATCAATCACCCTGCAATCAATCACCCTACAATCCATCACCCGTCAATCAATCACCTTGCAGTCAATCACTCTGCAATCAATCACCCTACAATCAATCACCCTGCAGTCAATCATTCGGCAATCATTCATCCTGCAGTCAATCACTCAGCACTCAATCACTCTGCAATCAATCACCCTGCAGTCAATCATTCTGCATTCAATCACTCTGCATCAATCACTCTGCAATCAATCACCCTGCGGTCAATCACTCTGCAATCAATCACCCTGCAGTCAATTACCCTGCAGTCAATCACTCTGCAATCAATCACCCTACAATCAATTACCCTGCAGTCAATCACTCTGCAATCAATCACTCTGCGGTCAATAACCCTGCAATCAATCACCCTGCAGTCATTCGCCCTGCAGTCAAAGACCCTGCAAATACTTGCAGTCAATCAATCTGCAGTCAATCACCCTACAGTCAATGATCCTGCAGTCAATTACCCTGCAGTCAATCACTCTGTAATCAATCACCCTACAATCAATCACCCTGCAGTCGATCACCCTGCAGTCAATCACCCTGCAGTCAATCACTCTGCAGTCAATCACCCTGCAAGCAATCACCCTGCAGACAATCACCCTGCAATCAATCACTCTGCAGTCAATCACCCTGCAATCAATCACTCTGCAGTCAATCATTCCGCAATCATTCACCCTGCAGTCAATAAATTTGCAGTCAATCACTCTGGAATCAATCACTCTGCAGTCAATCACTCAGCAATCAATCACCCTGCAGTTAATTACTCTGTAATCAATCAATCTGCAATCAATCACTCTGCAGTTCATTACTCTGTAATCAATCACTCTGCAATCAACAGTCAATCAACCGGCAATCAATAACCCGACTATCAATCACCCTGCTGTCAATCCCTCTGCAATCAATCACTCTGCAGTCAATTACCGTGCAGTCAATGACTCTGCAGTCAATGACTCTGCAATCAAACACCCTGCAGTCAATCAACCGGCAACCAATAACCCTACTATCAATCACCCTGCTGTCAATCACTCTGCAATCAATCAAACTGCTGTCAATCACCCTGCAATCAATCAAACTGCAGTCAATCACACTGCAGTCGATCAACCGGCAATCAATCACACTGCAGTCACTCACTCTGCAATCAATCACCCTGCAGTCAACCATTCTGCACACAATCACTCTGCAATCAATCACCCTGCAGTCAATCACTCTGCAATCAATCACCCTGCAGTCAATTACCCTGCAGTCAATCACTCTGCAATCAATCACCCTACAATCAATCACCCTGCAGTCAATCACTCTACTATCAATCACCCTTCAGTCAATCACCCTGCAATCAATCACTCTGCAGTCAATCACCCTGCAGTCAATCACTCTGCAATCAATCGCTCTGCTGTCAATCACCGTGCAGTCAATAACTTTGCAGACATTCAATCTGCAATCAATCACTCTGCAATCAATCACTCTGCAATCAGTCACTCTGCTGTCAATCACCCTGCAGTCACTCACTCTGCAATCAATCAAACTGCTGTCAATCACTCTGCAATCAATCAACCTGCAATCAATCACCCGTCAATCAATCACCTTGCAGTCAATCACTCTGCAATCAATCACCCTACAATCCATCACCCGTCAATCAATCACCTTGCAGTCAATCACTCTGCAATCAATCACCCTACAATCAATCACCCTGCAGTCAATCACTCGGCAATCATTCACCCTGCAGTCAATCACTCAGCACTCAATCACTCTGCAATCAATCACCCTGCAGTCAATCATTCTGCATTCAATCACTCTGCATCAATCACTCTGCAATCAATCACCCTGCGGTCAATCACTCTGCAATCAATCACCCTGCAGTCAATTACCCTGCAGTCAATCACTCTGCAATCAATCACCCTACAATCAATTACCCTGCAGTCAATCACTCTGCAATCAATCACCCTGCTTTTCAATCACTCTGCAATCGATCACCCTGCAGTCAATCACTCTGCAGTCAATCACTGTGCAGTCAATCACTCCGCAGTCCATCGCTCTGCAATAAATCACCCTGCAGTCAATCACTCTGCAGCCAAACACTCTGCAATTAATCACCCTGCAGTCAATCAACCGGCAATCAATAACCCTACTATCAATCACCCTGCTGTCAATGACCCTGCAATCAATCAAACTGCAGTCAATCACTCTGCAGTCCATCGCTCTGCAATAAATCACCCTGCAGTCAATCACTCTGCAGCCAAACACTCTGCAATTAATCACCCTGCAGTCAATCAACCGGCAATCAATAACCCTACTATCAATCACCCTGCTGTCAAACACTCTGCAATCAATCAAACTGCAGTCAATCACCCTGCAGTCGATCAACCGGCAATCAATCACCCTACAATCAATCACTCTGCAATCAATCACCCTACTATCAATTAGCCGTCAATCAATCACCCCACAATCAATTACCCTGCAGTCAATCACTCTGCAATAAATCACCCTACAATCAATCACCCTGCAGTCAATCACTCTGCAATCAATCACTCTGCTGTCAATCACCGTGCAGTCAATCACTCTGCAATCAATCACTCTGCTGTCAATCACCGTGCAGTCAATAACGTTGCAGACAATCAATCTGCAATCAATCACTCTGCAGTTAATTACTCTGTAATCAATCACTCTGCAATCAAACAACCTGCAGTTAATTACTCTGTAATCAATCACTCTGCAATCAACAGTCAATCAACCGGCAATCAATAACCCGACTATCAATCACCCTGCTGTCAATCCCTCTGCAATCAATCACTCTGCAGTCAATTACCGTGCAGTCAATGACTCTGCAGTCAATCACTCTGCAATCAATCACTCTGCAGTCAATCACCCTGCAATCAATAACTCTGCAGTCAATCAGCCCTGCAATCAATCACTCTGCAATCAATCACTCTGCAATCAATCACCCTGCAGTCAATAACTTTGCAGACAATCACCCTGCAATCAATCACCCTGCTGTCAATCACCCTGCAATCAATCAAACTGCTGTCAATCACCCAGCAATCAATCACTCTGCTGTCAATCACCGTGCAGTCAATAACTTTGCAGACAATCAATCTGCAATCAATCACTCTGCAATCAATCACTCTGCAATCAATCACTCTGCTGTCAATCACCGTGCAGTCAATCACTCTGCAATCAATCACTCTGCAATCAATCACTCTGCAGTCAATCACCCTGCAGTCAATAACTTTGCAGACCATCACTCTGCAATCAATCACTCTGCAATCAATCACTCTGCAGTCAATCATCTGCAATCAATAACTCTGCAGTCAATCAACCCTGCAATCAATCACTCTGCAATCAATCACTCTGCAGTCAATCACCCTGCATTCAATAACTTTGCAGACAATCACTCTGCAATCAATCACTCTGCAATCAATCACTCTGCTGTCAATCACCCTGCAATCAATCACCCTGCAGTCAATCACTCTACTATCAATCACCCTGCAGTCAATCACCCTGAAGTCAATCACTCTACTATCAATCACCCTGCAATCAATCAACCTGCAGTCAATCACCCAGCAGACAGTCGCTCTGCAATCAATCACTCTGCAGTCAATCATTCTGCAATCATTCACCCTGCAGTCAATACATTTGCAGTCAATCACTCTGGAATCAATCACTCTGCAGTCAATCACTCTGCAATCAATCACCCTGCAGTTAATTACTCTGTAATCAATCACTCTGCAATCAAACACCCTGCAGTCATTCAACCGGCAATCAATAACCCTACTATCAATCACCCTGCTGTCAATCACCCTGCAATCAATCAAACTGCTGTCAATCACCCTGCAATCAATCAAACTGCAGTCAATCACACTGCAGACGATCAACCGTCAATCAATCACCCTACAATCAATCACCCTGCAGTCAATCACTCTGCAATCAATCACCCTGCAGTCAATCACTCTGCACTCAATCACTCTGCAATCAATCACCCTGCAGTCAATCACTCTGCAATCAATCACCCTGCAGTCAATTACCCTGCAGTCAATCACTCTGCAATCAATCACCCGACAATCAATCACCCTGCAGTCAATCACTCTACTATCAATCACCCTTCAGTCAATCACCCTGCAATCAATCACCCAGCCGACAATCACTCTGCAATCAATCACTCTGCAGTCAATCATTCCGCAATCAATCACCCTGCAGTCAATACATTTGCAGTCAATCACCCTGCAATCAATCACTCTGCAGTCAAGCATTTTGCAATCAATCACCCTGCAGTTAATTACTCGGTAAGCAATCACTCTGCAATCAAACACCCTGCTGTCAATCACTCTGCAGTCAATCACTCTGCAGTCAATCACCATGCAGTCAATCACTCTGCAGTCAATCACTCTGCAATCAATCACTCTGCAATCAAACACCCTGCAGTCAATCAACCGGCAATCAATCACCCTACTATTAATCAACCTGCTGTCAATCACTCTGCAATCAATCAACCTGCAATCTATCACCCGTCAATCAATCACCTTGCAGTCAATCACTCTGCAATCAATCACCCTACAATCAATCACCCTGCAATCAATCAACCTGCAATCTATCACCCGTCAATCAATCACCTTGCAGTCAATCACTCTGCAGTCAATCACTCTGCAGTCAATCACTCTGCAATCAATCACTCTGCAATCAATCAACCTGCAATCTATCACCCGTCAATCAATCACCTTGCAGTCAATCACTCTGCAATCAATCACCCTACAATCAATCACCCTGCAATCAATCACCCTACAATCAATCACCCGTCAATCAATCACCTTGCAGTCAATCACTCTGCAATCAATCACCCTACAATCAATCACCCTGCAGTCAATCACTCGGCAATCATTCACCCTGCTGTCAATCACTCAGCACTCAATCACTCTGCAATCAATCACCCTGCAGTCAATCATTCTGCATTCAATCACTCTGCAGTCAATCACTCTGCAATCAATCACTCTGCAGTCAATCACTCTGCAATCGATCACCCTGCAGTCAATCACTCTGCAGTCATTCACTGTGCAGTCAATCACTCTGCAGTCCATCGCTCTGCAATAAATCACCCTGCTGTCAATCACTCTGCAGCCAAACACTCTGCAATTAATCACCCTGCAGTCAATCAACCGGGAATCAATCACTCTGATGTCAATCACTCTGCAATCAATCACCCTGCAGTCAATAACCCTGCAGTCATTCGCCCTGCAGTCAAAGACCCTGCAATTACCTGCAGTCAATCACTCTGCAATCAATCACCCTGCAGTCAATAACCCTGCAATCAATCACCCTGCAGTCATTCGCCCTGCAGTCAAAGACCCTGCAAATACCTGCAGTCAATCACCCTGCAGTCAATCACTCTGCAGTCAATCACTGTGCAGTCAATCACTCTGCAGTCCATCGCTCTGCAATCAATCACCCTGCAGTCAATCACTCTGCAGCCAAACACTCTGCAATTAATCACCCTGCAGTCAATCAACCGGCAATCAATAACCCTACTATCAATCACCCTGCTGTCAATCACCCTGCAATCAATCAAACTGCTGTCAATCACCCTGCAATCAATCACTCTGCTTTCAATCACCGTGCAGTCAATAACTTTGCAGACAATCAATCTGCAATCAATCACTCTGCAATCAATCACTCTGCAATCAATCACTCTGCTGTCAATCACCGTGCAGTCAATCACTCTGCAATCAATCACTCTGCAATCAATCACTCTGCAGTCAATCACCCTGCAATCAATAACTCTGCAGTCAATCAACCCTGCAATCAATCACTCTGCAATCAATCATTCTGCAATCAATCACCCTGCAGTCAATAACTTTGCAGACAATCACCCTGCAATCAATCACCCTGCAATCAATCACTCTGCAATCAATCACTCTGCAGTCAATCACCCTGCAGTCAATAACTTTGCAGACCATCACTCTGCAATCAATCACTCTGCAATCAATCACTCTGCAGTCAATCATCTGCAATCAATAACTCTGCAGTCAATCAACCCTGCAATCAATCACTCTGCAATCAATCACTCTGCAGTCAATCACCCTGCAGTCAATAACTTTGCAGACAATCTCTCTGCAATCAATCACTCTGCAATCAATCACTCTGCTGTCAATCACCCTGCAATCAATCACCCTGCAGTCAATCACTCTACTATCAATCACCCTGCAGTCAATCACCCTGAAGTCAATCACTCTACTATCAATCACCCTGCAATCAATCAACCTGCAGTCAATCACCCAGCAGACAGTCGCTCTGCAATCAATCACTCTGCAGTCAATCATTCTGCAATCATTCACCCTGCAGTCAATACATTTGCAGTCAATCATTCTGGAATCAATCACTCTGCAGTCAATCACTCTGCAATCAATCACCCTGCAGTTAATTACTCTGTAATCAATCACTCTGCAATCAAACACCCTGCAGTCAATCAACCTGCAATCAATAACCCTACTATCAATCACCCTGCTGTCAATCACCCTGCAATCAATCAAACTGCTGTCAATCGATCTGCACTCAATCACTCTGCAATCAATCACCCTGCAGTCAATCACTCTGCAATCAATCACCCTGCAGTCAATTACCCTGCAGTCAATCACTCTGCAATAAATCACCCTACAATCAATCACCCTGCAGTCAATCACTCTACTATCAATCACCCTTCAGTCAATCACCGTGCAATCAATCACCCAGCCGACAATCACTCTGCAATCAATCACTCTGCAGTCAATCATTCCGCAATCAATCACCCTGCAGTCAATACATTTGCAGTCAATCACCCTGCAGTTAATTACTCGGTAAGCAATCACTCTGCAATCAAACACCCTGCTGTCAATCACTCTGCAGTCAATCACTCTGCAGTCAATCACCATGCAGTCAATCACTCTGCAGTCAATCACTCTGCAATCAATCGCTCTGCAATCAAACACCCTGCAGTCAATCAACCGGCAATCAATCACCCTACTATTAATCAACCTGCTGTCAATCACTCTGCAATCAATCAACCTGCAATCTATCACCCATCAATCAATCACCTTGCAGTCAATCACTCTGCAATCAATCACCCTACAATCAATCACCCTGCAATCAATCACCCTAAAATCAATCACCCGTCAATCAATCACCTTGCAGTCAATCACTCTGCAATCCATCACCCTACAATCAATCACCCTGCAGTCAATCACTCGGCAATCATTCACCCTGCAGTCAATCACTCAGCACTCAATCACTCTGCAATCAATCACCCTGCAGTCAATCATTCTGCATTCAATCACTCTGCATCAATCACTCTGCAATCAATCACCCTGCGGTCAATCACTCTGCAATCAATCACCCTGCAGTCAATTACCCTGCAGCCAATCAATCTGCAATCAATCACCCGACAATCAATTACCCTGCAGTCAATCACTCTGCAATCAATCACTCTGCAGTCAATCACTCTGCAATCGATCACCCTGCAGTCAATCACTCTGCAGTCAATCACTGTGCAGTCAATCACTCTGCAGTCCATCGCTCTGCAATAAATCACCCTGCTGTCAATCACTCTGCAGCCAAACACTCTGCAATTAATCACCCTGCAGTCAATCAACCGGCAATCAATCACTCTGCTGTCAAGCACCCTGCAATCAATAACCCTGCAATCAATCACCCTGCGGTCATTCGCCCTGCAGTCAAAGACCCTGCAATTACCTGCAGTCAATCACTCTGCAATCAATCACCCTGCAGTCAATAACCCTGCAATCAATCACCCTGCAGTCATTCGCCCTGCAGTCAAAGACCCTGCAAATACCTGCAATAAATCACCCTGCAGTCAATCACTCTGCAGCCAAACACTCTGCAATTAATCACCCTGCAGTCAATCAACCGGCAATCAATAACCCTACTATCAATCACCCTGCTGTCAATCACCCTGCAATCAATCAAACTGCAGTCAATCACTCTGCAGTCCATCGCTCTGCAATAAATCACCCTGCAGTCAATCACTCTGCAGCCAAACACTCTGCAATTAATCACCCTGCAGTCAATCAACCGGCAATCAATCACCCTACAATCAATTACCCTGCAGTCAATCACTCTGCAATCAATCACTCTGCGGTCAATAACCCTGCAATCAATCACCCTGCAGTCATTCGCCCTGCAGTCAAAGACCCTGCAAATACTTGCAGTCAATCAATCTGCAGTCAATCACCCTACAGTCAATCATCCTGCAGTCAATTACCGTGCAGTCAATCACTCTGTAATCAATCACCCTACAATCAATCACCCTGCAGTCGATCACCCTGCAGTCAATCACCCTGCAGTCAATCACTCTGCAGTCAATCACCCTGCAAGCAATCACCCTGCAGACAATCACCCTGCAATCAATCACTCTGCAGTCAATCACCCTGCAATCAATCACTCTGCAGTCAATCATTCCGCAATCATTCACCCTGCAGTCAATAAATTTGCAGTCAATCACTCTGGAATCAATCACTCTGCAGTCAATCACTCTGCAATCAATCACCCTGCAGTTAATTACTCTGTAATCAATCAATCTGCAATCAATCACTCTGCAGTTAATTACTCTGTAATCAATCACTCTGCAATCAACAGTCAATCAACCGGCAATCAATAACCCGACTATCAATCACCCTGCTGTCAATCCCTCTGCAATCAATCACTCTGCAGTCAATTACCGTGCAGTCAATGACTCTGCAGTCAATGACTCTGCAATCAAACACCCTGCAGTCAATCAACCGGCAACCAATAACCCTACTATCAATCACCCTGCTGTCAATCACCCTGCAATCAATCAAACTGCTGTCAATCACCCTGCAATCAATCAAACTGCAGTCAATCACACTGCAGTCGATCAACCGGCAATCAATCACACTGCAGTCACTCACTCTGCAATCAATCACCCTGCAGTCAACCTCTCTGCACACAATCACTCTGTAATCAATCACCCTGCAGTCAATCACTCTGCAATCAATCACCCTGCAGTCAATTACCCTGCAGTCAATCACTCTGCAATCAATCACCCTACAATCAATCACCCTGCAGTCAATCACTCTACTATCAATCACCCTTCAGTCAATCACCCTGCAATCAATCACTCTGCAGTCAATCACCCTGCAGTCAATCACTCTGCAATCAATCGCTCTGCTGTCAATCACCGTGCAGTCAATAACTTTGCAGACAATCAATCTGCAATCAATCACTCTGCAATCAATCACTCTGCAATCAGTCACTCTGCTGTCAATCACCCTGCAGTCACTCACTCTGCAATCAATCAAACTGCTGTCAATCACTCTGCAATCAATCAACCTGCAATCAATCACCCGTCAATCAATCACCTTGCAGTCAATCACTCTGCAATCAATCACCCTACAATCCATCACCCGTCAATCAATCACCTTGCAGTCAATCACTCTGCAATCAATCACCCTACAATCAATCACCCTGCAGTCAATCACTCGGCAATCATTCACCCTGCAGTCAATCACTCAGCACTCAATCACTCTGCAATCAGTCACCCTGCAGTCAATCATTCTGCATTCAATCACTCTGCATCAATCACTCTGCAATCAATCACCCTGCGGTCAATCACTCTGCAATCAATCACCCTGCAGTCAATTACCCTGCAGTCAATCACTCTGCAATCAATCACCCTACAATCAATTACCCTGCAGTCAATCACTCTGCAATCAATCACCCTGCTTTTCAATCACTCTGCAATCGATCACCCTGCAGTCAATCACTCTGCAGTCAATCACTGTGCAGTCAATCACTCTGCAGTCCATCGCTCTGCAATAAATCACCCTGCAGTCAATCACTCTGCAGCCAAACACTCTGCAATTAATCACCCTGCAGTCAATCAACCGGCAATCAATAACCCTACTATCAATCACCCTGCTGTCAATGACCCTGCAATCAATCAAACTGCAGTCAATCACTCTGCAGTCCATCGCTCTGCAATAAATCACCCTGCAGTCAATCACTCTGCAGCCAAACACTCTGCAATTAATCACCCTGCAGTCAATCAACCGGCAATCAATAACCCTACTATCAATCACCCTGCTGTCAAACACTCTGCAATCAATCAAACTGCAGTCAATCACCCTGCAGTCGATCAACCGGCAATCAATCACCCTACAATCAATCACTCTGCAATCAATCACCCTACAATCAATTAGCCGTCAATCACCCCACAATCAATCACCCTGCAGTCAATCACTCTGCAATTAATCACCCTGCAGTCAATCACTCTGCACTCAATCACTCTGCAATCAATCACCCTGCAGTCAATCACTCTGCAATCAATCACCCTGCAGTCAATTACCCTGCAGTCAATCACTCTGCAATAAATCACCCTACAATCAATCACCCTGCAGTCAATCACTCTGCAATCAATCACTCTGCTGTCAATCACCGTGCAGTCAATCACTCTGCAATCAATCACTCTGCTGTCAATCACCGTGCAGTCAATAACTTTGCAGACAATCAATCTGCAATCAATCACTCTGCAGTTAATTACTCTGTAATCAATCACTCTGCAATCAAACACCCTGCAGTTAATTACTCTGTAATCAATCACTCTGCAATCAACAGTCAATCAACCGGCAATCAATAACCCGACTATCAATCACCCTGCTGTCAATCCCTCTGCAATCAATCACTCTGCAGTCAATTACCGTGCAGTCAATGACTCTGCAGTCAATGACTCTGCAATCAAACACCCTGCAGTCAATCAACCGGCAATCAATAACCCTACTATCAATCACCCTGCTGTCAATCACCCTGAAATCAATCAAACTGCTGTCAATCACCCTGCAATCAATCACTCTGCTGTCAATCACCGTGCAGTCAATAACTTTGCAGACAATCAATCTGCAATCAATCACTCTGCAATCAATCACTCTGCAATCAATCACTCTGCTGTCAATCACCGTGCAGTCAATCACTCTGCAATCAATCACTCTGCAATCAATCACTCTGCAGTCAATCACCCTGCAATCAATAATTCTGCAGTCAATCAGCCCTGCAATCAATCACTCTGCAATCAATCACTCTGCAATCAATCACCCTGCAGTCAATAACTTTGCAGACAATCACCCTGCAATCAATCACCCTGCTGTCAATCACCCTGCAATCAATCAAACTGCTGTCAATCACCCTGCAATCAATCACTCTGCTGTCAATCACCGTGCAGTCAATAACTTTGCAGACAATCAATCTGCAATCAATCACTCTGCAATCAATCACTCTGCAATCAATCACTCTGCTGTCAATCACCGTGCAGTCAATCACTCTGCAATCAATCACTCTGCAATCAATCACTCTGCAGTCAATCACCCTGCAATCAATAACTCTGCAGTCAATCAGCCCTGCAATCAATCACTCTGCAATCAATCACTCTGCAATCAATCACCCTGCAGTCAATAACTTTGCAGACAATCACCCTGCAATCAATCACCCTGCTGTCAATCACCCTGCAATCAATCAAACTGCTGTCAATCACCCTGCAATCAATCACTCTGCTGTCAATCACCGTGCAGTCAATAACTTTGCAGACAATCAATCTGCAATCAATCACTCTGCAATCAATCACTCTGCAATCAATCACTCTGCTGTCAATCACCGTGCAGTCAATCACTCTGCAATCAATCACTCTGCAATCAATCACTCTGCAGTCAATCACCCTGCAGTCAATAACTTTGCAGACCATCACTCTGCAATCAATCACTCTGCAATCAATCACTCTGCAGTCAATCATCTGCAATCAATAACTCTGCAGTCAATCAACCCTGCAATCAATCACTCTGCAATCAATCACTCTGCAGTCAATCACCCTGCATTCAATAACTTTGCAGACAATCACTCTGCAATCAATCACTCTGCAATCAATCACTCTGCTGTCAATCACCCTGCAATCAATCACCCTGCAGTCAATCACTCTACTATCAATCACCCTGCAGTCAATCACCCTGAAGTCAATCACTCTACTATCAATCACCCTGCAATCAATCAACCTGCAGTCAATCACCCAGCAGACAGTCGCTCTGCAATCAATCACTCTGCAGTCAATCATTCTGCAATCATTCACCCTGCAGTCAATACATTTGCAGTCAATCACTCTGGAATCAATCACTCTGCAGTCAATCACTCTGCAATCAATCACCCTGCAGTTAATTACTCTGTAATCAATCACTCTGCAATCAAACACCCTGCAGTCATTCAACCGGCAATCAATAACCCTACTATCAATCACCCTGCTGTCAATCACCCTGCAATCAATCAAACTGCTGTCAATCACCCTGCAATCAATCAAACTGCAGTCAATCACACTGCAGTCGATCAACCGTCAATCAATCACCCTACAATCAATCACCCTGCAGTCAATCACTCTGCAATCAATCACCCTGCAGTCAATCACTCTGCACTCAATCACTCTGCAATCAATCACCCTGCAGTCAATCACTCTGCAATCAATCACCCTGCAGTCAATTACCCTGCAGTCAATCACTCTGCAATCAATCACCCGACAATCAATCACCCTGCAGTCAATCACTCTACTATCAATCACCCTTCAGTCAATCACCCTGCAATCAATCACCCAGCTGACAATCACTCTGCAATCAATCACTCTGCAGTCAATCATTCCGCAATCAATCACCCTGCAGTCAATACATTTGCAGTCAATCACCCTGCAATCAATCACTCTGCAGTCAATCATTCCGCAATCAATCACCCTGCAGTTAATTACTCGGTAAGCAATCACTCTGCAATCAAACACCCTGCTGTCAATCACTCTGCAGTCAATCACTCTGCAGTCAATCACCATGCAGTCAATCACTCTGCAGTCAATCACGCTGCAATCAATCACTCTGCAATCAAACACCCTGCAGTCAATCAACCGGCAATCAATCACCCTACTATTAATCAACCTGCTGTCAATCACTCTGCAATCAATCAACCTGCAATCTATCACCCGTCAATCAATCACCTTGCAGTCAATCACTCTGCAGTCAATCACTCTGCAGTCAATCACTCTGCAGTCAATCACTCTGCAATCAATCACTCTGCAATCAATCAACCTGCAACCTATCACCCGTCAATCAATCACCTTGCAGTCAATCACTCTGCAATCAATCACCCTACAATCAATCACCCTGCAATCAATCACCCTACAATCAATCACCCGTCAATCAATCACCTTGCAGTCAATCACTCTGCATTCAATCACCCTACAATCAATCACCCTGCAGTCAATCACTCGGCAATCATTCACCCTGCTGTCAATCACTCAGCACTCAATCACTCTGCAATCAATCACCCTGCAGTCAATCATTCTGCATTCAATCACTCTGCAGTCAATCACTCTGCAATCAATCACTCTGCAGTCAATCACTCTGCAATCGATCACCCTGCAGTCAATCACTCTGCAGTCAATCACTGTGCAGTCAATCACTCTGCAGTCCATCGCTCTGCAATAAATCACCCTGCTGTCAATCACTCTGCAGCCAAACACTCTGCAATTAATCACCCTGCAGTCAATCAACCGGGAATCAATCACTCTGATGTCAATCACTCTGCAATCAATCACCCTGCAGTCAATAACCCTGCAGTCATTCGCCCTGCAGTCAAAGACCCTGCAATTACCTGCAGTCAATCACTCTGCAATCAATCACCCTGCAGTCAATAACCCTGCAATCAATCACCCTGCAGTCATTCGCCCTGCAGTCAAAGACCCTGCAAATACCTGCAGTCAATCACCCTGCAGTCAATCACTCTGCAGTCAATCACTGTGCAGTCAATCACTCTGCAGTCCATCGCTCTGCAATCAATCACCCTGCAGTCAATCACTCTGCAGCCAAACACTCTGCAATTAATCACCCTGCAGTCAATCAACCGGCAATCAATAACCCTACTATCAATCACCCTGCTGTCAATCACCCTGCAATCAATCAAACTGCTGTCAATCACCCTGCAATCAATCACTCTGCTTTCAATCACCGTGCAGTCAATAACTTTGCAGACAATCAATCTGCAATCAATCACTCTGCAATCAATCACTCTGCAATCAATCACTCTGCTGTCAATCACCGTGCAGTCAATCACTCTGCAATCAATCACTCTGCAATCAATCACTCTGCAGTCAATCACCCTGCAATCAATAACTCTGCAGTCAATCACCCTGCAGTCAATAACTTTGCAGACCATCACTCTGCAATCAATCACTCTGCAATCAATCACTCTGCAGTCAATCATCTGCAATCAATAACTCTGCAGTCAATCAACCCTGCAATCAATCACTCTGCAATCAATCACTCTGCAGTCAATCACCCTGCATTCAATAACTTTGCAGACAATCACTCTGCAATCAATCACTCTGCAATCAATCACTCTGCTGTCAATCACCCTGCAATCAATCACCCTGCAGTCAATCACTCTACTATCAATCACCCTGCAGTCAATCACCCTGAAGTCAATCACTCTACTATCAATCACCCTGCAATCAATCAACCTGCAATCATTCACCCTGCAGTCAATACATTTGCAGTCAATCACTCTGGAATCAATCACTCTGCAGTCAATCACTCTGCAATCAATCACCCTGCAGTTAATTACTCTGTAATCAATCACTCTGCAATCAAACACCCTGCAGTCATTCAACCGGCAATCAATAACCCTACTATCAATCACCCTGCTGTCAATCACCCTGCAATCAATCAAACTGCTGTCAATCACCCTGCAATCAATCAAACTGCAGTCAATCACACTGCAGTCGATCAACCGTCAATCAATCACCCTACAATCAATCACCCTGCAGTCAATCACTCTGCAATCAATCACCCTGCAGTCAATCACTCTGCACTCAATCACTCTGCAATCAATCACCCTGCAGTCAATCACTCTGCAATCAATCACCCTGCAGTCAATTACCCTGCAGTCAATCACTCTGCAATCAATCACCCGACAATCAATCACCCTGCAGTCAATCACTCTACTATCAATCACCCTTCAGTCAATCACCCTGCAATCAATCACCCAGCTGACAATCACTCTGCAATCAATCACTCTGCAGTCAATCATTCCGCAATCAATCACCCTGCAGTCAATACATTTGCAGTCAATCACCCTGCAATCAATCACTCTGCAGTCAAGCATTTTGCAATCAATCACCCTGCAGTTAATTACTCGGTAAGCAATCACTCTGCAATCAAACACCCTGCTGTCAATCACTCTGCAGTCAATCACTCTGCAGTCAATCACCATGCAGTCAATCACTCTGCAGTCAATCACGCTGCAATCAATCACTCTGCAATCAAACACCCTGCAGTCAATCAACCGGCAATCAATCACCCTACTATTAATCAACCTGCTGTCAATCACTCTGCAATCAATCAACCTGCAATCTATCACCCGTCAATCAATCACCTTGCAGTCAATCACTCTGCAATCAATCACCCTGCAGTCAATTACCCTGCAGTCAATCACTCTGCAATCAATCACCCGACAATCAATCACCCTGCAGTCAATCACTCTACTATCAATCACCCTTCAGTCAATCACCCTGCAATCAATCACCCAGCTGACAATCACTCTGCAATCAATCACTCTGCAGTCAATCATTCCGCAATCAATCACCCTGCAGTCAATACATTTGCAGTCAATCACCCTGCAATCAATCACTCTGCAGTCAAGCATTTTGCAATCAATCACCCTGCAGTTAATTACTCGGTAAGCAATCACTCTGCAATCAAACACCCTGCTGTCAATCACTCTGCAGTCAATCACTCTGCAGTCAATCACCATGCAGTCAATCACTCTGCAGTCAATCACGCTGCAATCAATCACTCTGCAATCAAACACCCTGCAGTCAATCAACCGGCAATCAATCACCCTACTATTAATCAACCTGCTGTCAATCACTCTGCAATCAATCAACCTGCAATCTATCACCCGTCAATCAATCACCTTGCAGTCAATCACTCTGCAGTCAATCACTCTGCAGTCAATCACTCTGCAGTCAATCACTCTGCAATCAATCACTCTGCAATCAATCAACCTGCAACCTATCACCCGTCAATCAATCACCTTGCAGTCAATCACTCTGCAATCAATCACCCTACAATCAATCACCCTGCAATCAATCACCCTACAATCAATCACCCGTCAATCAATCACCTTGCAGTCAATCACTCTGCATTCAATCACCCTACAATCAATCACCCTGCAGTCAATCACTCGGCAATCATTCACCCTGCTGTCAATCACTCAGCACTCAATCACTCTGCAATCAATCACCCTGCAGTCAATCATTCTGCATTCAATCACTCTGCAGTCAATCACTCTGCAATCAATCACTCTGCAGTCAATCACTCTGCAATCGATCACCCTGCAGTCAATCACTCTGCAGTCAATCACTGTGCAGTCAATCACTCTGCAGTCCATCGCTCTGCAATAAATCACCCTGCTGTCAATCACTCTGCAGCCAAACACTCTGCAATTAATCACCCTGCAGTCAATCAACCGGGAATCAATCACTCTGATGTCAATCACTCTGCAATCAATCACCCTGCAGTCAATAACCCTGCAGTCATTCGCCCTGCAGTCAAAGACCCTGCAATTACCTGCAGTCAATCACTCTGCAATCAATCACCCTGCAGTCAATAACCCTGCAATCAATCACCCTGCAGTCATTCGCCCTGCAGTCAAAGACCCTGCAAATACCTGCAGTCAATCACCCTGCAGTCAATCACTCTGCAGTCAATCACTGTGCAGTCAATCACTCTGCAGTCCATCGCTCTGCAATCAATCACCCTGCAGTCAATCACTCTGCAGCCAAACACTCTGCAATTAATCACCCTGCAGTCAATCAACCGGCAATCAATAACCCTACTATCAATCACCCTGCTGTCAATCACCCTGCAATCAATCAAACTGCTGTCAATCACCCTGCAATCAATCACTCTGCTTTCAATCACCGTGCAGTCAATAACTTTGCAGACAATCAATCTGCAATCAATCACTCTGCAATCAATCACTCTGCAATCAATCACTCTGCTGTCAATCACCGTGCAGTCAATCACTCTGCAATCAATCACTCTGCAATCAATCACTCTGCAGTCAATCACCCTGCAATCAATAACTCTGCAGTCAATCAACCCTGCAATCAATCACTCTGCAATCAATCATTCTGCAATCAATCACCCTGCAGTCAATAACTTTGCAGACAATCACCCTGCAATCAATCACCCTGCAATCAATCACTCTGCAATCAATCACTCTGCAGTCAATCACCCTGCAGTCAATAACTTTGCAGACCATCACTCTGCAATCAATCACTCTGCAATCAATCACTCTGCAGTCAATCATCTGCAATCAATAACTCTGCAGTCAATCAACCCTGCAATCAATCACTCTGCAATCAATCACTCTGCAGTCAATCACCCTGCAGTCAATAACTTTGCAGACAATCTCTCTGCAATCAATCACTCTGCAATCAATCACTCTGCTGTCAATCACCCTGCAATCAATCACCCTGCAGTCAATCACTCTACTATCAATCACCCTGCAGTCAATCACCCTGAAGTCAATCACTCTACTATCAATCACCCTGCAATCAATCAACCTGCAGTCAATCACCCAGCAGACAGTCGCTCTGCAATCAATCACTCTGCAGTCAATCATTCTGCAATCATTCACCCTGCAGTCAATACATTTGCAGTCAATCATTCTGGAATCAATCACTCTGCAGTCAATCACTCTGCAATCAATCACCCTGCAGTTAATTACTCTGTAATCAATCACTCTGCAATCAAACACCCTGCAGTCAATCAACCTGCAATCAATAACCCTACTATCAATCACCCTGCTGTCAATCACCCTGCAATCAATCAAACTGCTGTCAATCGCTCTGCACTCAATCACTCTGCAATCAATCACCCTGCAGTCAATCACTCTGCAATCAATCACCCTGCAGTCAATTACCCTGCAGTCAATCACTCTGCAATCAATCACCCTACAATCAATCACCCTGCTGTTAATCACTCTACTATCAATCACCCTTCAGTCAATCACCCTGCAATCAATCACCCAGCCGACAATCACTCTGCAATCAATCACTCTGCAGTCAATCATTCCGCAATCAATCACCCTGCAGTCAATACATTTGCAGTCAATCACCCTGCAGTTAATTACTCGGTAAGCAATCACTCTGCAATCAAACACCCTGCTGTCAATCACTCTGCAGTCAATCACTCTGCAGTCAATCACCATGCAGTCAATCACTCTGCAGTCAATCAATCTGCAATCAATCGCTCTGCAATCAAACACCCTGCAGTCAATCAACCGGCAATCAATCACCCTACTATTAATCAACCTGCTGTCAATCACTCTGCAATCAATTAACCTGCAATCTATCACCCGTCAATCAATCACCTTGCAGTCAATCACTCTGCAATCAATCACCCTACAATCAATCACCCTGCAATCAATCACCCTCCAATCAATCACCCTGCAATCAATCACCCTACAATCAATCACCCATCAATCAATCACCTTGCAGTCAATCACTCTGCAATCAATCACCCTACAATCAATCACCCTGCAGTCAATCACTCGGCAATCATTCACCCTGCAGTCAATCACTCAGCACTCAATCACTCTGCAATCAATCACCCTGCAGTCAATCATTCTGCATTCAATCACTCTGCAATCAATCACCCGACAATCAATTACCCTGCAGTCAATCACTCTGCAATCAATCACTCTGCAGTCAATCACTCTGCAATCGATCACCCTGCAGTCAATCACTCTGCAGTCAATCACTGTGCAGTCAATCACTCTGCAGTCCATCGCTCTGCAATAAATCACCCTGCTGTCAATCACTCTGCAGCCAAACACTCTGCAATTAATCACCCTGCAGTCAATCAACCGGCAATCAATCACTCTGCTGTCAAGCACCCTGCAATCAATAACCCTGCAATCAATCACCCTGCGGTCATTCGCCCTGCAGTCAAAGACCCTGCAATTACCTGCAGTCAATCACTCTGCAATCAATCACCCTGCAGTCAATAACCCTGCAATCAATCACCCTGCAGTCATTCGCCCTGCAGTCAAAGACCCTGCAAATACCTGCAATAAATCACCCTGCAGTCAATCACTCTGCAGCCAAACACTCTGCAATTAATCACCCTGCAGTCAATCAACTGGCAATCAATAACCCTACTATCAATCACCCTGCTGTCAATCACCCTGCAATCAATCAAACTGCAGTCAATCACTCTGCAGTCCATCGCTCTGCAATAAATCACCCTGCAGTCAATCACTCTGCAGCCAAACACTCTGCAATTAATCACCCTGCAGTCAATCAACCGGCAATCAATCACCCTACAATCAATCACTCTGCAATCAATCACCCTACAATCAATTACCCGTCAATCAATCACCCCACAATCAATCACCCTGCAGTCAATCACTCTGCAATCAATCACCCTGCAGTCAATCACTCTGCACTCAATCACTCTGCAATCAATCACCCTGCAGTCAATCACTCTGCAATCAATCACCCTGCAATCAATCAAACTGCAGTCAATCACTCTGCAGTCCATCGCTCTGCAATAAATCACCCTGCAGTCAATCACTCTGCAGCCAAACACTCTGCAATTAATCACCCTGCATTCAATCAACCGGCAATCAATCACCCTACAATCAATCACACTGCAATCAATCACCCTACAATCAATTACCCATCAATCAATCACCCCACAATCAATCACCCTGCAGTCAATCACTCTGCAATCAATCACCCTGCAGTCAATCACTCTGCACTCAATCACTCTGCAATCAATCACCCTGCAGTCCATCACTCTGCAATCAATCACCCTGCAGTCAATTACCCTGCAGTCAATCACTCTGCAATCAATCACCCTACAATCAATCACCCTGCAGTCAATCACTCTGCAATCAATCACTCTGCTGTCTATCACCGTGCAGTCAATCACTCTGCAATCAATCACTCTGCTGTCAATCACCGTGCAGTCAATAACTTTGCAGACAATCAATCTGCAATCAATCACTCTGCAGTTAATTACTCTGTAATCAATCACTCTGCAATCAAACACCCTGCAGTTAATTACTCTGTAATCAATCACTCTGCAATCAACAGTCAATCAACCGGCAATCAATAACCCGACTATCAATCACCCTGCTCTCAATCCCTCTGCAATCAATCACTCTGCAGTCAATTACCGTGCAGTCAATGACTCTGCAGTCAATGACTCTGCAATCAATCACTCTGCAATCAAACACCCTGCAATCAATCACTCTGCTGTCAATCACTCTGCTGTCAATCACTCTGCTGTCAATCACTCTGCAGTCAATCACCCTGCAATCAATCAATCTGCAGTCAATCACTCTGCAATCAATCACTCTGCAATCAATCACTCTGCTATCAATCACTCTGCTGTCAATCACCCAGCAGACAATCACTCTGCAATCACTCTGCTGTCAATCACTCTGCTGTCAATCATCCTGCAGTCCTTCATCCTGCAGTCAATCACTCTGCAATCAATCACCCTGCAATCAATCACCCTGCAATCAATCACTCTGCAATCAATCACTCTGCTGTCAATCACCCTGCAGTCAATCAACCTGCAGTCAATCACTCGACTATCAATCACTCTGCTGTCAATCACCCTGCAGTCAATAACTTTGCAGACAATCAATCTGCAATCAATCACTCTACAATCAATCACTCTGCTGTCAATCACCCTCCTGTCAATCACCCTGCAGTCAATAACTTTGCAGACAATCAATCTGCAATCAATGACTCTGCTGTCAATCATCCTGCAGTCAATCCCTCTGCAGTCAATCACCCTGCAGTCAATAACTTTGCAGACAATCAATCTGCAATCAATCACTCTACAATCAATCACTCTGCTGTCAATCACCCTGCTGTCAATCACCCTGCAGTCAATAACTTTGCAGACAATCAATCTGCAATCAATCACTCTGCTGTCAATCACCCTGCAGTCAATCACCCTGCAGTCAATCACTCGACTATCAATCACTCTGCTGTCAATCACCCTGCAGTCAATAACTTTGCAGACAATCAATCTGCAATCAATCACTCTACAATCAATCACTCTGCTGTCAATCACCCTGCTGTCAATCACCCTGCAGTTAATAACTTTGCAGACAATCAATCTGCAATCAATCACTCTGCAATCAATCACCCTGCAGTCAATCACTCTACAATCAATAACTCTGCAGTCAATCAACCCTGCAATCAATCACTCTACAATCAATAACTCTGCTGTCAATCATCCTGCAGTCAATCCCTCTGCAATCAATCACCCTGCAATCAATCACTCTACAATCAATAACTCTGCAGTCAATCAACCCTGCAATCAATCACTCTACAATCAATAACTCTGCAGTCAATCACCCTGCAGTCAATCACCCTGCAATCAATCACTCTACAATCAATAACTCTGCAGTCAATCAACCCTGCAATCAATCACTCTGCAATCAATCACTCTGCAGTCAATCACCCTGCAGTCAATAACTTTGCAGACAATCACCCTGCAGTCAATCACTCGACTATCACTCACTCTGCTGTCAATTATCCTGCAATCAATCACTCTGCAATCAATCACTCTGCAATCAATCACTCTGCAGTCAATCACTCTGCAATCAATCACTCTACAATCAATAACTCTGCAGTCAATCACCCTGCAATCAATCACTCTGCAATCAATCACTCTGCAGTCAATCACCCTGCAGTCAATCACCCTGCAATCAATCACTCTACAATCAAAAACTCTGCAGTCAATCACTCTGCAATCAATCACTCTACAATCAATAACTCTGCAGTCAATCACCCTGCAATCAATCACTCTGCAGTCAATCACCCTGCAGTCAATCACCCTGCAATCATTCACTCTGCAATCACTCACTCTGCAGTCAATCACCCTGCAGTCAATAACTTTGCAGACAATCACCCTGCAATCAATCACTCTGCAATCAATAACTCTGCAGTCAATCACCCTGCAGTCAATCACTCGACTATCAATCACTCTGCTGTCAATTATCCTGCAGTCAATCCCCCTGCAGTCAATCAATCCTGCAATCAATCACCCTGCAATCAATAACTCTGCAATCAATCACCCTGCAATCAATCACTCTGCAATCAATCACTCTGCAGTCAATCACCCTGCAATCAATAGCTTTGCAGACAATCACTCTGCAATCAATCACTCTGCAATCAATCACTCTGCTGTCAATCACCCTGCAATCAATCTTCCTGCAGTCAATCACTCTGCTGTCAATCACTCTGCTGTCAATCACTCTGCTGTCAATCACTCTGCAGTCAATCACCCTGCAGTCAATCACTCAGCAGACAGTCACTCTGCAATCAATCACTCTGCAGTCAATCAACCGGCAATCAATACCCCTACTATCAATCACACTGCAGTCCAGCAACCATCAATCAATCACCCTACAGTCAATCACCCTCCAATCCATCACCCATCAATCAATCACCTTGCAGTCAATCACTCGGCAATCAATCACTCTACAATCAATCACCCTGCAGTCAATCACCCTGCAATCAATAACTCTGCAATCAATCACCCTGCAATCAATCACTCTGCAATCAATCCCTCTGCAGTCAATCACCCTGCAGTCAATAGCTTTGCAGACAATCACTCTGCAATCAATCACTCTGCAATCAATCACTCTGCAATCAATCACTCTGCTGTCAATCACCCTGCAATCAATCTCCCTGCAGTCAATCACTCTGCTGTCAATCACTCTGCTGTCAATCACTCTGCTGTCAATCACTCTGCAGTCAATCACCCTGCAGTCAATCACTCAGCAGACAGTCACTCTGCAATCAATCACTCTGCAGTCAATCACTCTGCAATCAATCACCCTGCTGTTAATTACTCTGTAATCAATCACTCTGCAATCAAACACCCTGCACTCAATCAACCGGCAATCAATCATCCTACTATCAATCACCCTGCTGTCAATCACTCTGCAGTCAATCACTCTGCAGTCAATAACCGTGCAGTCAATCACTCTGCAATCAATCACCCTGCAATCAATCAAACTGCAGTCAATCACTCTGCAGTCCATCGCTCTGCAATAAATCACCCTGCAGTCCATCACTCTGCAGCCAAACACTCTGCAATTAATCACCCTGCAGTCAATCAACCGGCAATCAATCACCCTACAATCAATCACTCTGCAATCAATCACCCTACAATCAATTACCCGTCAATCAATCACCCCACAATCAATCACCCTGCAGTCAATCACTCTGCAATCAATCACCCTGCAGTCAATCACTCTGCACTCAATCACTCTGCAATCAATCACCCTGCAGTCCATCACTCTGCAATCAATCACCCTGCAGTCAATTACCCTGCAGTCAATCACTCTGCAATCAATCACCCTACAATCAATCACCCTGCAGTCAATCACTCTGCAATCAATCACTCTGCTGTCTATCACCGTGCAGTCAATCACTCTGCAATCAATCACTCTGCTGTCAATCACCGTGCAGTCAATAACTTTGCAGACAATCAATCTGCAATCAATCACTCTGCAGTTAATTACTCTGTAATCAATCACTCTGCAATCAAACACCCTGCAGTTAATTACTCTGTAATCAATCACTCTGCAATCAACAGTCAATCAACCGGCAATCAATAACCCGACTATCAATCACCCTGCTCTCAATCCCTCTGCAATCAATCACTCTGCAGTCAATTACCGTGCAGTCAATGACTCTGCAGTCAGTGACTCTGCAATCAATCACTCTGCAATCAAGCACCCTGCAATCAATCACTCTGCTGTCAATCACTCTGCTGTCAATCACTCTGCTGTCAATCACTCTGCAGTCAATCACCCTGCAATCAATCACTCTGCTATCAATCACTCTGCTGTCAATCACCCAGCAGACAATCACTCTGCAATCAATCACTCTGCTGTCAATCACTCTGCTGTCAATCATCCTGCAGTCCTTCATCCTGCAGTCAATCACTCTGCAATCAATCACCCTGCAATCAATCACCCTGCAATCAATCACTCTGCAATCAATCACTCTGCTGTCAATCACCCTGCAGTCAATCAACCTGCAGTCAATCACTCGACTATCAATCACTCTGCTGTCAATCACCCTGCAGTCAATAACTTTGCAGACAATCAATCTGCAATCAATCACTCTACAATCAATCACTCTGCTGTCAATCACCCTCCTGTCAATCACCCTGCAGTCAATAACTTTGCAGACAATCAATCTGCAATCAATGACTCTGCTGTCAATCATCCTGCAGTCAATCCCTCTGCAGTCAATCACCCTGCAGTCAATAACTTTGCAGACAATCAATCTGCAATCAATCACTCTACAATCAATCACTCTGCTGTCAATCACCCTGCTGTCAATCACCCTGCAGTCAATAACTTTGCAGACAATCAATCTGCAATCAATCACTCTGCTGTCAATCACCCTGCAGTCAATCACCCTGCAGTCAATCACTCGACTATCAATCACTCTGCTGTCAATCACCCTGCAGTCAATAACTTTGCAGACAATCAATCTGCAATCAATCACTCTACAATCAATCACTCTGCTGTCAATCACCCTGCTGTCAATCACCATGCAGTTAATAACTTTTCAGACAATCAATCTGCAATCAATCACTCTGCAATCAATCACCCTGCAGTCAATCACTCTACAATCAATAACTCTGCAGTCAATCAACCCTGCAATCAATCACTCTACAATCAATAACTCTGCTGTCAGTCATCCTGCAGTCAATCCCTCTGCAATCAATCACCCTGCAATCAATCACTCTACAATCAATAACTCTGCAGTCAATCAACCCTGCAATCAATCACTCTACAATCAATAACTCTGCAGTCAATCACCCTGCAGTCAATCACCCTGCAATCAATCACTCTACAATCAATAACTCTGCAGTCAATCAACCCTGCAATCAATCACTCTGCTGTCAATCACTCTGCAGTCAATCACCCTGCAGTCAATAACTTTGCAGACAATCACCCTGCAGTCAATTACCCTGCAGTCAATCACTCTGCAATCAATCACCCTACAATCAATCACCCTGCAGTCAATCACTCTGCAATCAATCACTCTGCTGTCTATCACCGTGCAGTCAATCACTCTGCAATCAATCACTCTGCTGTCAATCACCGTGCAGTCAATAACTTTGCAGACAATCAATCTGCAATCAATCACTCTGCAGTTAATTACTCTGTAATCAATCACTCTGCAATCAACAGTCAATCAACCGGCAATCAATAACCCGACTATCAATCACCCTGCTGTCAATCCCTCTGCAATCAATCACTCTGCAGTCAATTACCGTGCAGTCAATGACTCTGCAGTCAGTGACTCTGCACTCAATCACTCTGCAATCAATCACCCTGCAGTCCATCACTCTGCAATCAATCACCCTGCAGTCAATTACCCTGCAGTCAATCACTCTGCAATCAATCACCCTACAATCAATCACCCTGCAATCAAACACCCTGCAATCAATCACTCTGCTGTCAATCACTCTGCTGTCAATCACTCTGCTGTCAATCACTCTGCAGTCAATCACCCTGCAATCAATCAATCTGCAGTCAATCACTCTGCAATCAATCACTCTGCAATCAATCACTCTGCTATCAATCACTCTGCTGTCAATCACCCAGCAGACAATCACTCTGCAATCAATCACTCTGCTGTCAATCACTCTGCTGTCAATCATCCTGCAGTCCTTCATCCTGCAGTCAATCACTCTGCAATCAATCACCCTGCAATCAATCACCCTGCAATCAGTCACTCTGCAATCAATCACTCTGCTGTCAATCACCCTGCAGTCAATCAACCTGCAGTCAATCACTCGACTATCAATCACTCTGCTGTCAATCACCCTGCAGTCAATAACTTTGCAGACAATCAATCTGCAATCAATCACTCTACAATCAATCACTCTGCTGTCAATCACCCTCCTGTCAATCACCCTGCAGTCAATAACTTTGCAGACAATCAATCTGCAATCAATGACTCTGCTGTCAATCATCCTGCAGTCAATCCCTCTGCAGTCAATCACCCTGCAGTCAATAACTTTTCAGACAATCAATCTGCAATCAATCACTCTACAATCAATCACTCTGCTGTCAATCACCCTGCTGTCAATCACCCTGCAGTCAATAACTTTGCAGACAATCAATCTGCAATCAATCACTCTGCTGTCAATCACCCTGCAGTCAATCACTCGACTATCAATCACTCTGCTGTCAATCACCCTGCAGTCAATAACTTTGCAGACAATCAATCTGCAATCAATCACTCTACAATCAATCACTCTGCTGTCAATCACCCTGCTGTCAATCACCATGCAGTTAATAACTTTGCAGACAATCAATCTGCAATCAATCACTCTGCAATCAATCACCCTGCAGTCAATCACTCTACAATCAATAACTCTGCAGTCAATCAACCCTGCAATCAATCACTCTACAATCAATAACTCTGCAGTCAATCAACCCTGCAATCAATCACTCTACAATCAATAACTCTGCAGTCAATCACCCTGCAGTCAATCACCCTGCAATCAATCACTCTACAATCAATAACTCTGCAGTCAATCAACCCTGCAATCAATCACTCTGCAATCAATCACTCTACAATCAATAACTCTGCAGTCAATCAACCCTGCAATCAATCACTCTACAATCAATAACTCTGCAGTCAATCACCCTGCAGTCAATCACCCTGCAATCAATCACTCTACAATCAATAACTCTGCAGTCAATCAACCCTGCAATCAATCACTCTGCAATCAATCACTCTGCATTCAATCATCCTGCAGTCAATCCCTCTGCAATCAATCACCCTGCAATCAATCACTCTACAATCAATAACTCTGCAGTCAATCAACCCTGCAATCAATCACTCTACAATCAATAACTCTGCAGTCAATCACCCTGCAGTCAATCACCCTGCAATCAATCACTCTACAATCAATAACTCTGCAGTCAATCAACCCTGCAATCAATCACTCTGCAATCAATCACTCTGCAGTCAATCACCCTGCAGTCAATAACTTTGCAGACAATCACCCTGCAGTCAATCACTCGACTATCACTCACTCTGCTGTCAATTATCCTGCAATCAATCACTCTGCAATCAATCACTCTGCAGTCAATCACTCTGCAATCAATCACTCTACAATCAATAACTCTGCAGTCAATCACCCTGCAATCAATCACTCTGCAATCAATCACTCTGCAGTCAATCACCCTGCAGTCAATCACCCTGCAATCAATCACTCTACAATCAAAAACTCTGCAGTCAATCACCCTGCAATCAATCACTCTACAATCAATAACTCTGCAGTCAATCACCCTGCAATCAATCACTCTGCAATCAATCACTCTGCAGTCAATCACCCTGCAGTCAATCACCCTGCAATCATTCACTCTGCAATCACTCACTCTGCAGTCAATCACCCTGCAGTCAATAACTTTGCAGACAATCACCCTGCAATCAATCACTCTGCAATCAATAACTCTGCAGTCAATCACCCTGCAGTCAATCACTCGACTATCAATCACTCTGCTGTCAATTATCCTGCAGTCAATCCCCCTGCAGTCAATCAATCCTGCAATCAATCACCCTGCAATCAATAACTCTGCAATCAATCACCCTGCAATCAATCACTCTGCAATCAATCACTCTGCTGTCAATCACCCTGCAGTCAATAGCTTTGCAGACAATCACTCTGCAATCAATCACTCTGCAATCAATCACTCTGCTGTCAATCACCCTGCAATCAATCTTCCTGCAGTCAATCACTCTGCTGTCAATCACTCTGCTGTCAATCACTCTGCTGTCAATCACTCTGCAGTCAATCACCCTGCAGTCAATCACTCAGCAGACAGTCACTCTGCAATCAATCACTCTGCAGTCAATCAACCGGCAATCAATACCCCTACTATCAATCACACTGCAGTCCAGCAACCATCAATCAATCACCCTACAGTCAATCACCCTCCAATCCATCACCCATCAATCAATCACCTTGCAGTCAATCACTCGGCAATCAATCACTCTACAATCAATCACCCTGCAGTCAATCACCCTGCAATCAATAACTCTGCAATCAATCACCCTGCAATCAATCACTCTGCAGTCAATCACCCTGCAGTCAATAGCTTTGCAGACAATCACTCTGCAATCAATCACTCTGCAATCAATCACTCTGCAATCAATCACTCTGCTGTCAATCACCCTGCAATCAATCTCCCTGCAGTCAATCACTCTGCTGTCAATCACTCTGCTGTCAATCACTCTGCTGTCAATCACTCTGCAGTCAATCACCCTGCAGTCAATCACTCAGCAGACAGTCACTCTGCAATCAATCACTCTGCAGTCAATCACTCTGCAATCAATCACCCTGCTGTTAATTACTCTGTAATCAATCACTCTGCAATCAAACACCCTGCACTCAATCAACCGGCAATCAATCATCCTACTATCAATCACCCTGCTGTCAATCACTCTGCAGTCAATCACTCTGCAGTCAATTACCGTGCAGTCAATCACTCTGCAATCAATCACTCTGCAATCAAACACCCTGCAGTCAATCAACCGGCAATCAATACCCCTACTATCAATCACACTGCAGTCCAGCAACCATCAATCAATCACCCTACAATCAATCACCCTCCAATCCATCACCCATCAATCAATCACCTTGCAGTCAATCACTCTGCAATCAATCACTCTACAATCAATCACCCTGCAGTCAATCACTCTGCAATCAATGACCCTGCAGTCAATCACTCTGCACTCAATCACTCTGCAATCAATCATTCCGCAATCAATCACCCTGCAATCAATCACCCTGCAATCACTCTGAAACGAATCACTATATAATCACGCTGTGATCAATCACCATGTAATCAATCACCCTGCAATCACTCACCCTGCAATCACTCCGAAATGAATCACTCTATAATCACCCTGTGATCAATCACCCTGCAATCACTCTATAATCACCCTGCAATCACTGACCCTGCAATCAATCACTCTGCAATCACTCTGAAATGAATTACTCTATAATCACCCTGTAATCAATCACCATGTAATCAATTGCCCTGCAATCAATTGCCCTGCAATCGATCACCCTACGAGCAATCTGTAAACAATCCCCCTGCAATCATGCTGTAATCTGTAATCAATCACTCTGTAATTGATCTGTAATCAATCACTCTGTTATTGATCTGTAATTAATTACTCTATAATTGATCTGCAATTGATCACTCTGTAATTGATCTGTAATCAATGACTCTGTAATTAATCAACCTGCAATCATTCACTCCCTGGAAAAAGTGGAAGACTTCCAGTCTTTTGGAAGTTATCTTTCACAGAAGGCTGACATTGATGAAGAAATCCAGCATCGCCTGAAATCTGCTGGTGTGCAGCCTTTGGCCACCTGAGGAAGTGAGTTTGAAGATCGTGGTAATGTTGCATTTCTTCAGTGTTCTGATGAAAGGTCACTGACCTGAAACATTAACTCTGCTTCGCTCTCTACAGATGCTTCCAGACCTGCTGAGTATTTCCAGCATTTCCTGTTTTTATTGCATTTCTTCATGTTGGATTGCAGCACATCCTTGAAGCGCTTCTTCTGTCCTCCTCTGGTGCATTGGCCCTGACTGAACTGGTCTACCATGTGGTCGTGGTCCCTACCTTACAGTATGGAGCAGAAACACAGACAATGTACAGGAGGCACCTCAAAGCAGTGAAGTCATTTCAACCCTGCCTGCGGAAGATCCGACATATCACGTGGGAGGACAGGTTCACCAACATCAGTGTCCTCTCACAAGCAGGCACCACAAGCACCATGCCATGATTAGCCGCCATCAGCTTCGTTGGGTTGGTCATATTGTTTGGATGTCAGATACCAGGCTCCCAAAGCAGGTCTTCTTCTCCCAGTTCAGTCAGGGCCGACTCTACCTTGACTACACTTCGTCACACCCTGCTTCCTGTAAGGACTCCGTTCCATTCTCCTAATATCTCCGTCTCCAACCTTCCACGACAGAGCTGCTGATATGTCTTCATTTTTTCCTCAACCGCAGAATCCCTCCCCACCCCCCCGCGCACTGTGGTTGACAGGGCCCTCAATCGTGTCCGACTCATTTCCCGCATCTCTACCCATACCCCTTCCCCTCCCTCCCAGAACCGTGACAGGGTTCCCCTTGTCCTCACTTTCCACCCCACCTGCCTTCACATCCAAAGGATCATCGTCCGCCATTTCCGCCACCTCCAGCATGATGCAAACGCATCTTCCCCTCACCTCCCGTCAGCAATCCGAAGGGATCGTCCCTCCGTGACACCCTGGTCCACTCCTCCATTAACCCCGACACCTCATCCCCTTCCCACGGCACTTTCCCATGCAATTGCAGGAGGTGTAATATCTGCCCTGTTGCCTCCTCTCTCTTCACTATCCAAGGCCCCAAGCACTCCTTTCAGGTGAAGCAGTGATTTACTTGTACTTCTCTCAATTTTGTATACTGTATTCGCTGCTCACAATATGGTCTCCTCTACACTGGGGAGACCAAACGCAGGTCGGGTGACCACTTTGCGGAACACCTCCGCTCAGTCCGAAAGCATGACCCCGAGCTTCTGGTCGCTTGCCTTTTCAACACATTCCCCTGCTCTCATGCCCACTTCTCTGTCCTGAGCTTGCTGCAGTGTTCCAGTGAACATCAACGCAAGCTCGAGGAACAGCATCTCATTTACCGCTTAGGCATGCTACAGGACTGAACATTGAGTTCAATAATTTCAGAGCATGACCGGCCCTTTTTTATTTTTATTTTATTTTATTTTGTTTCATCACTTTTTTACCATGTGTCTACCTACTTTTTTTTTCATGTTTGTGTTTTTGGCTAGTGCTGCTCATTATTCACTGCACTAATGCATTGTCTTTTACACATTAACACACTCTCTTTGCTTTTGCCCCATGACCTGCTTGTCAATTAATCTCTCCAGCCCTCTGCCCTATCACAGACTTTCCCTTTTGTTCTCTTTTCCCCCACCCCACTTTACTTGCTTAAAACCTATTACATTTCTAACCTTTGCCAGTTCTGATGAAAGGTCACTGACTTGAAACGTTAAATCTGTCTCCACAGATGCCGCCAGCCCTGCTGAGTATTTCCAGCACTTTCTGTTTTTATTTCAGATTTTCAGCATCCACAGTATTTTGCTTTTATTACCCTGCAACCCATTACTCTTCAATATCTCTGTAATTAATCACCCTATAATCAATCAATAAGTCTATAATCAATCAATCTGCAATCATTCACCCTGTAATCCATCACCCTGTAATCAATCCATCACCCTGGAATTCATCACCCTGGAATCCAACACCCGGGAATCCATCCATCACCTGGATCGATCTCCCTGGAATCAATCTCCCTGGAATCTAAATTCAACCCGGCCAATTACCGCCCTATCAGTCTACTCTCAATCATCAGCAAAGTGATGGAAGGGATCGCTGACAGTGCCATCAAGCAACACTTGCTCAGCAATAGCCTGCTCACTGACACTCAGTTTGGGTTCCGCCAGGGCCACTCAGCTCCTGACCTCATTACAGCCTTAGTTCAAACATGGACAAAAGAGCTGAAATCAAGAGGTGAGGTGAGAGTGACTGCCCTTGACATCAAGGCAGCATTTGACTGAGTATGGTCTCAAGGAGCCCTAGCAAAACTGGAGTCAATAAGAATCAGGGGGAAAACTCTCTGCTGGTTAAAGTCAAACCTAACGCAAAGGAAGATGGTTGTGGTTGTTGGAGGCCAATCATCTCAGTCCGAGGACATCACTGCAGGAGTTCCTCAGGGTAGTGTCCTTGGCCCAACCATCTTCAGCTTCTTCATCAATGACCTTCTCTCCATCATAAGGTCAGAAGTGGGGATGTTCGCTGATGATTGCACAATGTTCAGCACCATTCGCAACTCCTCAGATACTGAAGCAATCCATGTCCAGATGCAGCAAGACCTGGACAACAACCAGGCTTGAGCTGATAAGTGGCAAGTAACATTTGTGCCACACAAGTGCCAGGCAATGACCATCTCAAACAAGTTTGCAAGTTCCCCTCCAAGCCACACACCATCTTGACTTGGAACTATATCGCCGTTCCTTCACTGTTGCTGGGTCAAAATCCTGGAACTCCCTTCCTAACCCCAAGGACTGCAGCAGTTCGAGAAGGCAGCTCACCACCACCTTCTCAAGGGCAATTAGGGATGGGCAATAAATGCTGGTCTAGCCAGGAATGCCCACATCCCATGAACAAATAAAAAAAATCAATCTCTGTGCAATACCTCTCCCTGCAATCAATCAATCAATCAATCGCTCTGTAATCAATCCCCTGTAATCCATCGCCCTGCAATCAATCATCCTTTATTCAATCATTCTGCAATCGATTACTCTGCAACCTATCACCCTGTAATTAATGCCATTGCTGAAACCAGCCTTTGAATTTTCAAACTAGCTGCTCCAAGAATCTCAGCATCCCGAAGCTTTGCTTTACTAAAGGCATCAATCAAGAAAGATATGATGTATTTTCCTTATATACATGGTGTGATAAAATACACCTGCCATGTGCTGGCAGGTGAGTTAGGCACCTGCCCCCAAAAGTTGCTAGGACATCTGACAGGGGGGAAAAGGGGCAGAACCCTGATGCATATTGGAATCTGCACCAAATTCCAGGTCCCCACCCATTGCTAATGCACCTGAAAACAATGCCTAAATCCCAAGAATGGACCCAAATTGCTTAATGCCTAAATAAGGTGAGATTCCAGCAGTGTGCAGTCTTGACAAATCTAGGAATTCTTGTCAGAAACAAGGCTGCATTTCAAAATTGGAATAAAACCTGCGCCAATTTCATGGCCTCAAATAATATGTCCTAACCAATTTAGCAATGACCTGTACAGAGCAGGCCTGGGCCTCTGCCCTGTTAAATTGGTTAATGCTATGCCTGTTTTAACCCAACAAAACAAGCTCAACAATGATTCTGCGCATGGCCCCATTACCCTGCCCTTAATCTGTCCATCATCCCACCGCTCTGGAAGGATTTTTTTTCCCCTCACAGACAATAATTAGCAGGGAATCATTTAAGGACTGAAGGATATCATATGAACAGTCACCCTCCAAACCCCAAATGAATGTGTAATTAGCAAGGCAGATGTAAGTTCTCTTGCTGTATGTGTGCGTTTTTTGTAAATGAGCTGGAGATAATTAAAAGGCAGCAAGGTTGATCAGATCACACAAGAATGAGGTTGGCTGGTGGCTGGCATACCTTGTAAACAGATTGATATGTTTTGCATTGACTATAATGTTCCATGCTTGGCCATGTGAGCCGCATGGAAGATGGCAGGATCCCCAAGGACACATTGTACAGTGAGCTCGTCGCTGGTATCAGACCCACCGGCCGTCCATATCTCTGCTTTAAAGACGTCTGCAATGCAACATGAAGTCCTGTGACATTGATCACAAGTCGTGGGAGTCAGTTGCCAGTGATCGCCAGAGCTGGCGGGCAGCCATAAAGGCAGGGCTAAAGGGTGGCGCGTCGAAGAGACTTAGCAGTTGGCAGGAAAAAAGACAGAAGCGCAAGGGGAGAGCCAACTGTGCAACAGCCCCAACAACCAATTTTGTCTGCAGCACATGTGGAAGAGTCTGTCACTCTAGAATTGGCCTTTATAGCCACTCCAGGCACTGCTTCACAAACCACTGACCACCTCCAGGTGTTATTGTAGCAGTAGCAGCACCCTGCTGACCATGAGCTCTCACTCTGCTGCAGTTACTTTACCAGAAATGTAGTGGGAAGTCTGTGGCTCCGAGGGAATCTATGCCCAAACACAGAGTTCTCCTTGAACGTCTCATCCAACTTTTGGATGAGAAAGAAAGACTTGCATTTCTAAAGTGCCTTTCATGACCTCACGATGGCCCAAAGTGCTTACAGCCAATAAAGTACTTTTCGAAGTGTAGTCGCTGCTATAAGGTAGGAACCACAGCAGCAAATTTGTGCACATGTCCCACAAATATCTAGTAGGTCTGCTAAATTTATGTTAATTGAGGCATAAACATTGGCCAGGTTAGTGGGGGGAAGAATTTCTCTAATCTTCTTCACAAAATAGTGCTGTGGGATTTTTTACACCCACCTTAGGGAGCAGAACTCAGTTTAATGTCCCATAGCCAAACTAAAAGCCAGAATCAACAGGTAGCATAATAGCAATATTATTGGACTAGTCATTTGGAGACCTAGGCCAATGATCTTGGGAGGTGAGTTCAAGTCACACAATGGCAACTGGGAAAATGCAAATTTGATTAATTCATAAATCTGGAATTAAAAAGCTCGTTTCAGTAAGGGTGATCATGAAAGTAGTGGATTGTTACAAAAACTTATTTGCTTCACTAATGTCCTTTAGGAAAGGAAATTTGCTGGCCTACAATGACTCCAGACCCACAGCAACATAGTTGACTCTTAACTTCCCTCTGAAATACCCTAGCAAGCCACTCAGTTGTATCAAACCATGACAGATATCTGAATAAGAATAAAACCCATTAGATCACCCTAGGCAGTCGAAGGAGCAATAGAACACCCGGCCCAGTTGGCACTGCAAAGTCCTCCTTATGACCATCTGGGAACTTTTACCAAAGCTGGGAGAGCTATCAAGCGAAAGCCTGACATATTCATACTTACAGCTAATTTCCTAGATTCCTCCATCACCATATAAAACCAAAATACTGTGGGTCTAGAAGCATCCATGGAGAGAGAAACAGAGTTAACATTTCAGGTTGATGACCTGCTGAATATTTCCCAACATTTTCTGCTTTTATTCCTCCATCACCATCCCTGGGTATGTCCTGTCCTACCGGCAGCACAGACTCACCCATGAAGTCTCATGACGTCAGATCAAACACCGGCATGGAAACCTCCTACTGATTACCACCTACCGCACCCCCTCTTCCCACCCCTCAGCTGATGAATCAGTTCTCCTCCATGTTGAATATCACTTGGAAGAAGCACTGAGGGTGGCAAAGGCACAGAATATACTCTGGGTAGGGGACTTCAATGTCCATCACCAAGAGTGGTTTGGTAGCGCCACTACTGACCGAGGTGGCCATGTTCTGAAGGACATATCTGCCAGACTGGGCCTTCAGCAGATGGTGAGGGAAACAACAAGAGGGAAAAACCTACCTGACCTCGTCCTCACCAATCTACCTGTCACAGACGCATCTGGCCATGACAGTACAGGTAGGAATGACGTGGCCTATCATTACCCTCACGCCAGGGGAACAACTCAGGTTCAACATAGACTGTAGAAGATCATATAAGAACACAAGAAATAGGAGCAGGAGTAGACCATATGGTCCATCGAGACTCCTCTGCCGTACAATACGATCATGGCTGACCAAAGGCTTCAATTCCATTTTCCCATCTGATAACCATATCTCTTGATTCCCTGAGACCAAAAATTTGTCTATCGAGCCTTAACGATGGAGCACCCACAATTCTCTGAGGTAGAGAATTCCAAAGATTCACAACCCTTTGAGTGAAATTATTTCTCCTCATCTCAGCCCTAAATGATCAGCCCCTTAACCTGAGACTGTGCCCCCGTGTTTTAGATTCCCTAACCAGTGGAAACAATCTCTAAGCGTCTACCCTATTCAGCCCTTTCAGAATTTTTTTTATATGTTCGTGGGATGTGGGCATCGCTGCCTAGGCCAGCATTTATTACCCATCCCCATTTGCCTTTGAGAAGGTGGTGGTGAACTGCCTTTTTGAACTGCTGCAGTCCTTGGGGTGTAGGTACACCAACAGTGCTGTTAGGAAGGGAGTTCCAGGATTTTGACCCAGTGACAGCAAAAGAACCACGAAAAGAGTTCCAAGTCAGGATGATGTGTAGATTGGAAGGGAACTTGCAGGAGATGGTGTTCCCATGCATCTGCTGTCCTTGTCCTTCTAGGTGGCAGAGGTCGTGAGTTTGGAAGGTGCTATCGAAGGAGCCTTGGTGAGTTGCTACAGTGCATCTTGTAGGTGGTACATACTGCTTCCAATGTGTGTTGGTGGTGGAGGGAATGAACATTTGTGGATGGGGTGCCAATCAAGCGGGCTGCTATGTCCTGGACGGTGACAAGCTTCTTGAGCGTTGTTGGAGCTGCACCCATCCAGGCAAGTGGAGAGTATTCCATCACACTCCTGACTTGTGCCTTGTAGATGGTGGGCAGGTTTTGAGGAGACAGCAGGTGAGTTACTCCCCACAGAATTCCCAGTCTCTGACCTACTCTTGTATGTGGGTTATCCTGTTCAGTTTCTGTTCAATGGTAACCCCCAGAATGTTGGTAGTGGGGGATTCAGCGATGGTAATGCCATTGAATGGTAAGGGGAGATGGTTACATTCTCTCTTGTTGGAGATGGTCATTGCCTGACATTTGTGTGGCATGAATGTTACTTGTCACTATCATCCCAAGCCTGAATGTTTTCTGGGTCTTGCTGCATCTGGACATGGGCTGCTTCAGTAACTGAGGAGTTGGGAATGGTACTGAACATTGTGCAATCATCAGTGAACATCCCCACTTTTGACCATATGATGGAGGGAAGGTCATTGATGAAGCAGCTGAAGGTGGTTGGGCCTAGGACACTACCCTGAGGAACTCCTGCAGTGATGTCCTGGTTTTTCTAGGGCTCCTTGACGCCCTACTCGGTCAAATGCTGCCTTGATGTCAAGGGCAGAAACTCTCACCTCACCCTCTGGAGTTCAGATCTTTTGTCCATGTTTGGACCAAGGCTGTAACGAGGTCTGGAGCTGAGTGGCCCTGGCGGAACCCAAACTAAGTGTTTTAAGAACCTTGTGTCTTTCAGTGAGATCGCCTCTCAATCTTCTAAACTGCAGCGAATGTAGGCACAATTTATTCAGCCTCTCATCATAGGACAACCCCCCTCTCTCAGGGACCAATTTAGTGAAGCTTTGCTGTACCACCTCCAATGCAAATATATCCTTTCTTAAATGTGGAGACCAAAACTGCACAAGTACTCCAGATGTGGTCTCACCAAAACCCTGTATAATTGTAGCAAGACTTCTTTATTCCTGTACTCCAATCCCCTCTGCATTAAATTCCTAAGTGATCCAAATTCCCACCTTCACACACTGACTATGTTTCGCTCCACTCTGTGCAGTTTGAAAACCTGACTGCTTTTACAGAGCCTCTGATAAGTTAGCTAGCTTAGTTTCCTGCTGCAGCAATTAATACCTATTGAACCAATAGGTATTGTCAGCTGATTGACAGTTAACTGCCACTACCAATTAACAAGGCAATTTAACTAACTTGAAGTTTGAAAGTTCTATGTCAAAGCCTGATCGTTAATTTAAATTAAACTTGAGAAAAACTTACCAGAACTTACCACGTGAACTAAATTCCCACCTTCACACTCAGACTACGTATCACTCATGTGCCCTTACTCCATGCTAGGAGAAGCACTAATCTGCTGAAGATATAACACAGGACTACATGCAGGCTGAACATCAGAAGCAGCATGCTATGGACAGAGCTAAGCGATCCCACAACCAACGAATCAGATCAAAGCTCTGCAGTCCTGCCATATCCAGTTGTGAATATGGGTGGACAATTAAACAACTAACCAGAACAGAACCACAAACATCTTCATTCTCAATAATGACAGAGCCCAGCATGTTGGTGCCAAAGACAAGGCTGAAGCATTTATAGCCATCTTCAGCCAATAAATGCCAAGTGGATGATCCATCTTGGCCTCCCCCTGAGGTTCCTGCATCACCGGTGCCAGTCTTCAGCCAATCCGAGTCACTCCATGTGATGTCAAAAAATGGCTGAATGCACTGGATACAGCAAAGACTATGGGCCCTACTTGGAATAGTACTGAAGACTTGTGTTCCAGGACTTGCCGCACCCCTAGCCAAGCTGTCCCAGTACATCTACGACACTGGGAACTACCTGACAATGTCTAAAGTTGCCCAGCTACATCCTGTCCACAAAAAGCAGAAAAAATCCAACCCAGCCAATTATTGCCCCATCAGTCTACTTTCGATCATCAGCAAAATGAAAGAAGGTGTCATCAACAGTGCAATCAAGCAGCTCTTACACAGCAATAACCTGCTCGCTGATGGTCAGTTTGGGTTCCGTCAGGACCACTTGGCTTCAGAACTCATTACAGCCTTGGTCCAAACCTGGAGTAAGAGTTGAATTCCAGAGGTTATGTGACTGCCCTTGACATCAAAGCAGCATTTCATCGAGTGGGGCATCCAGGAGCCCCAGCAAAATTGTAGTCAATGGGAATCAGGTGGAAAACTCTCTGCTGGTTGGAGTCATGCCTAGTGTAAAGGAAGATGGTTGTGGTTGTTGGAGGCCAATCATCTCAGCCCCAGGATGTCGCTGCAGAAGTTCCTTAGGGTAGTGTCCTAGGCCCAACCATCTTCAGCTGCTTCATCATTGACCTTCCCTGCATCATAAGGTCAAAAAGTGGGGATGTTCACTAAGTGTTCAGTACCATTCGTAACTCCCCAAATACTAACGCAGTCTGTGCCCATATGCAGCAAAATTTGGACAAAATTCAGGCTTGAACTGATAAGTGGCACGTAACATTCACGCCACACGAGTGCCAGGCAATGACCATCTCCAACAAGAGAGTATCTAACCATCTCCCCTTAATGTTCAATAACATTACAATCGCTGAATCCCCCGATATCAACATCCTGGGGTTACCATTGACCAGAAACTGAACTGGACAAGCCATGTAAATACCTTGGCTACAAAAGCAGGTCAGAGGCTGGGAATTCTGCAGCATGCAACTCACCTCCTGTCTCCCCAATGCCTGTCCACCATCTACAAGGCACAAGTCAGGAATGTGAAGGAATACTCTCCATTTTCCTGGATGGGTGCAGCTCCAATAACACCCAAGAAGCTTGACACTATCCAGAACAAAGCAGCCCACTTGACTGACACCCCATCCAACTTCAACATTTATTCCCTCCATCACAGACACACAGTGGCAGCAGTGTGTACCATCTACAAGTTGCGCTGCCGCAACTCACAACGGCAAATTCGACAGCACCTTCCAAACTCTACCACCAAGAAGGACAAGGGCAGCAGATGCATGGGAACACCACCACCTGCAAGTTCTCCTCCAAGCCACACACCATCCTGACTTGGAACTATATCGCTGTTCCTTCACTGTTGCTGGGTCAATATCCTGGAACTCCCTAACAGCACGTTGTTTTACTTTCACACCAAGCACTGCAACGATTGAAGAAAGCAGCTCACCACCACCTTCTCAAGGGCAATTAGGGATGGGCAATAAATTCTGGCCTAGGCAGCAATGCCCACATCCCCCAAACAAATTTTAAAAAAATGGCATTGCTATCGTTGAATACCCACCATCAGCATCCTGGGGGAATTACCATTGTTTGGAAACTTAGAACATAGAACATAGAACATAGAAAAATACAGCACAGAACAGGCCCTTCGGCCCACGATGTTGTGCCGATCCTTTGTCCTCTGTCAAGGACAATTTAATCTATACCCCATCATTCTCCTTTATCCATATACCTATCTAAAAGCCGTTTGAAAGTCCCTAAAGTTTCTGACTCAACAACTTCCCCAGGCAAGGCATTCCATGCCCCGACCACTCTCTGGGTAAAGAACCTTCCCCTGACATCCCCCTTATATCTCCCACCCTTCACCTTAAATTTATGACCCCTTGTAACGCTTTGCTCCACCCGGGGAAAAAGTTTCTGACTGTCTACCCTATCTATTCCCCTGATCATCTTATAAACCTCTATCATGTCACCCCTCATCCTTCTCCGTTCTAATGAGAAGAGGCCTAGAATGTTCAGCCTTTCCTCGTAAGACTTATTCTCCATTCCAGGCAACATCCTGATAAATCTCCTCTGCACCCTCTCCAAGGCTTCCACATCCTTCCTAAAATGAGGCGACCAGAACTGCACACAGTACTCCAAATGAGGCCTTACCAAGGTCCTGTACAGCTGCATCATCACCTCACGGCTCTTAAATTCAATCCCTCTGCTAATGAACGCTAACACCCCATATGCCTTCAAAACTTAACTGGACCAGCCACATAAATACCGTGGCTACAAGAGCAGGTCCAAGGTTGGGAATTCTGTGGCAAGTAATTCACCTCCTGACTCTCCAGAGTCTGTCCACAATCTACAAGGCACAAGTCAGGAGTGTGATGGAATACTCTCCATTTGCCTGGATGGGTGCAGCTCCAACAATACTCAAGAAGCTCAACACCATCCTGGACAAAGCAGCCCACTTGATTGGCACACCATCCAGAAACATTCACTTCCCCCACCACCAATGCACAGTGGCAGCAGTGTGTACCATCGACAAGTTGCACTGCAGCAACTCACCAAGGCTCCTTCAACTGCACCTTCCAAACATGTGAATTCTACAACCTAGAAGGACAAGGGCATCTGATACATATGCACACCACCTCCTGCAAATTCTTCTCACACAGCTTCCTGACTTGGAACTATATCACCATTCCTTCACTGTTGCTAGGTCAAAATCCTGGAACTCACTGTGGGTGTACCTAGACCATTCAGACTGCAGCGGTTCAAGAAGGCAGCTCACCACCACCTTCTCAAGGGCAATAGTGATGGGCAATAAATGCTGGCCTTGTCCACAACATTCACATCCCATGAACGAATAAAAATAAATGATGAGGAGAAAGTTTTTTACACAATAAGTTGTTACAATCTAGAATACACTGCCTGAGGGGGTGCTGGAAGCAGATTCAATAATCGCTTTTGAAAGGGAATTGGATAAATAATTGAAGGGAAATAAAATTTCAGGGCGATGGTGAATGAGCAGGGAAGTGGGATTAACTGGGTAGCTCTTACAAAGAGCTGGCACAAGCACAATGAACAGAATAGCCTCCTGCTGTGCTCTATGATTTTATGCACACCAAAGCACAGGGTGCAATACTCACCTGTTGCTATAAGTGAGAGCCAGAATCCTATTGAATTAGCCTGCCGAATGTTTAATCAGTCGAGAGGTTTAGTCACATTACTGCTTAATTTGCAGGGCTGGTTATATATTTTGCTGCTGCAGTTAGATTCTTTCGTGTCCCATTGATCACAGCTAGACTCGAGTGAGTACAATGCTGAAAATTGTGTTTCATCGCAGCCCTTATGATGATTGCACTAATAATTATATCTTTTTAATGTACTTCACACCTTAAATATATTTGCCTGTTAGTCATATACAGTGTGCAAGGTCAAGTCCTTTCAATTGCCAAGGGTAAATGGACAATTATTATCTTTAATAAAAACTGGAAATGCAGGAAAACACTCAGCAGATTAGGCAGCATCCATGGAAAGAGAGAGACAGAGAGAGACAGAGTTACGGTTTCAAGTTGATGACCTTTCATCACAACTGGAAGATGTTTGAGATTTAATGGCTTTTAAACAAGTAGAGAGCCAGGGAAAAGGGTGGCAGGAAAATAAGAAAAGGGGAAGGTCTGTGATAGGGTGGAAGGAGGGGGAAATTAAATGACAAAAAGGATAATCATGCAAAGCAAAAGAAGGTGACAGTGGGATAAGTGTAGAAACAGAAGGTGGGCCCAGAGCCGATGTAAATGGTTACAGCAGAATAGAAGTGAGGGAGGAATGAATGAAAGTCTGGCAAAACAGAGAGGGTTGCCATGGACAAGTATCTGTGTTAGCTGCAATGTTAAGCGTTACTAGCCTCCATTCTCTTGGGTATATGAGTCTCCTTTATATTAGGATCACTTAAGAACATAGGAGCAGGAGTAGACCATATGGTTGCTTGATCCTACTCCACAATTCAATAAGATTGTGTCTGATTTTCTACCTCGACTCTACTTTCCTACCCAACCCGTATTAAGAGATCTAATTAAAATATAACTAATTTCAGACAGATTTCATTCTACATCATCCTTCCTCCAGCCTCCTTGGGTCTCTGCACAGTCTGGATTATTTTAGACAAATCATTGTTTGGTAATACAGAATTTGAGTATTGCTGAAAATAGAGACATGTTGTCGAAGCTTTTCGTTTTGCACTCATCAGGACAATCTGAAAGAATACCAATGTAAAGGAAAACAATGAATTTATTTATACTGTATGAAAAGAGAGTGCTGATTGGTTGGCAAGTGAACTCTGATTGGTAGAGGCATTGCCATGGAGAATGCACAAGTTTATGATGACTGATAGTTAACTGCCAAGCTTTGCTTGAAATTTAAACCACTGCTTAATTTCAAACAAAGCTTGGCACTTAACTGTCAGTCAACGTAAACTGGTGCATTGTCCATGGCAATGCCTCTACCAATCAGAGTTCACTTGCTAACCAATCAGCACACTCCTCTCATACAGTATAAAGTTGTTGTTTTCCCTTATATTGGTATTCTTGCAGATTGTCCTGATGAGTGCAAGACAGAAAGCCTCAACAATATGTCTCTATTTTACACAAATCGTCGTGGAAGCTCATTTCACCCGATCACAGGAATTTGGGCATGTGTTCCCCATGATTAGCCATCGTGTTCTGAATGGGAGATCAGGGTAAAGCCTGGCTACCCAACCTGAACCTGAATAGAATCAACTACGTGTCGGGTCGGGTTGGGTCGGGTCTATATTCCGACTCCAGCATTTGGGCTTGGTTCGGTTCGGGCTGGATTGTACTGCCCCCGGTAATCAGAAGTAATCTTCCATTAAGGTCAAGGCAGGAAACGTGCAGTCTGCACTCTGCAGTGAATGAATGAGCATCTCTACGTCATCGCGTTCAAGCTGTAGCTTCCATGCAGCCAAAAGTGATTCTACAGTACATTAAGTATGGATGTAAAATGAATGCTGTCTATGGGAGAATGTTTAGCAGTGGAAAGTCCTGTAGCCGGAAAAGGTAAATCTTCCATTTGGAAACATTTCAACGCTGTTGTTTTCTGCGATAGTAAAAATTCAAGTGGATTTATATAATGCAAATCTTGCAAACTTCTACTAAATTATGACAGAAAAAGGACGGAAAATTCATCTTTGCAGTGGCACACTGTAAAAGATTATACTCGACCCGCAGCAGGGCCAAGTCAGTCGTACCTAACTTAATTTGCACAGACTAGCAAAAAAACATACTCACTCACAAGAAATAAGAAATTACAGACAAATGACTGAGTCTCTGTTGCAAGGATATTCAATCTTTCCAAACTGTCTCTGGTGAAGAGTTTGTTGAGCTAGTACAAGAGCTTATCAATGTGGGTGCTACATACGGTCGAGTATCAGCATCAGGTGTGTTACCAAATCCAAGTACAGTTTCAAGTAGGTGTCATGACGTGGCTGAAGAAAAGAGAAAACAACTAATTTCTCAGGTTACTGACATACTGAAGGATGTGATTGTGGGAATGACAACTGACATGTGGACGGACGACTACCATAAAATCCATTATATGTCGATAACATCACAGCAGATTTTAAACTTAATGCCAAAGTTTTAACAGCAGCAATGTTTCGACTGGAGGATGCCAAAACTGGTGAAAACAGCAGGTGTGAGATTTTAAAGCTGCTAGTGAATACTTTTGGATTTGACTGAGCAAATTTAAATCGATTAGTCTGGGTGACAGATCAAGGTGCTAACATAGTGCTTGCTCTTAGACCATATCGACGTCTGGATTGTTAGGACCACGTATGTAACACACTCCTTCATCATTCACTTGATCCAATGGAATTAGCTTCTGAAGCTCTGGATGTTGTACGTCATGCCAAAGCCTTGGTGACAGACGTTAAACAGTCTGGTCTTGCTGCACAGTTGTCTAAAACTGTGTATCTGACGCTGAATTCAATTCAGGATATTTATCATGAGCTGCATGAGAAACTGGAACAGCATGGGGAAAACTGGGATAGCGAGGGGAAAACTACAGGCTGGAAAGCATTGCCCCCGATGTCTTGCAGTTTTTGGTTGATTTCCTCTGACCATTTTATGAAGCTCAGAGGGAACTCGAGGGAGACCAGTATCCTACATTGAAACTGGTAATTCCATAGTTTGAGAAACTTAAACGACTCTGTATGCCACTTTCTTCAGATACTCCAATGAAAGCAATTGTCAGGCAACAGCATAGAGAGTGGCTTCTGAAGAAAGTTGAAGTAAATGATGTGCACAAGATAGCAACATTTCTCTGACCTAAATTTAATCAGCCACGAATGTTGTCCAGCCATGATAGGGAAGAAGCTTGTTCTGAAGTGCGCAGGCTCATCAACAACTTTAAAACAGAAGACCCTGTGAAGCAAACAAAAGTGGTTAACGGTGAACCTACAGCTGCCTCCCAAAAAATCAGTGACCAAATTTGCTGAATGGGAGAATGTTCATGAAGAAGTGGACACTTTTTACTAAATGATGAAGTGCAGCAGTACACAGCACAGAAGCCTGCTGTGTTGGCGATGGCAAACAAGTGTGATCTGTTGGGCTGGTGGAAGGAACACAGTGTTGCATACCTTAAATTGGCCAGGCTGGCTAGAAATATACTTTGTATTTTGATGAGCAGTAGCAGCAATGAGAGGAATTTCAGCGTAGCTGGAAAGACAATCGACCAGCAGAGGACTACCCTTAAGCCTTCCACCGTTGATTCTATTCTTTACATGACAATTTATAAGACCTTTTGTCTTTTCTTTTTTTTTGTGATGCCTGTAACTGAGACTACTTACTTGTTATGTCTCTAACTGAGACTACTAAATCAAATGTTCACCTAACTGCCTATTGGGTGCTTCGTTGGAGTAGGCTATTTGTTTTCTTTTTAATCTATGGTTTGACGCAATTTGTTTATGTTTTATCTGGTTATTATCACAGTGCTGTTTGTGGGAGCTTGTTGTGGGCAAGGACTGCTGCGTTTCCTACTTAACAACAGTGACTGCAGTTCACAAAGACCTTCATTGGGTGGAAAGTGATTTGAGACATCCTGAGGTTGTGAAAGGTGCTAGAGAAGTGCAAGTCTTTCTTTGTAGAGAGAAAATAGATAATTTCATGAGAAGACTGCTTAAAAATCATGAGGGAGTCAAGACGGTGTTTGACAGTCTCAGAAGAGATAGGCTGATATTTCTGACAGAAAAGAGAAATCCTGTGTGTATTTGAAAGTTATCTACAAAAACTTAGTTCGGTTCCTAGAACTGGGATCTTTAATTTTATCTACTCAAGGAGTTGGAAGAAAGATGTTCAATAAATACATAACTGTACTTGATCACTGTTAGATTATTTGTTTTGCATTTTAATACTTCAAATCAGGGCTTCTGGGATGCTTTATCTCTTCTAAGACTGAACTGTAATCTTACAGAGGAACAAGACAGTCCAGTGAGTAAAAGCAATTAACAATCAGCGCTTGCTGATTGTTCATCTGGCAGTGCTACAAAAAGTTACAAAGATCTCAAAGGATAGATGGGCACTCCGAAAGCTTTGGCGGGTTGAGATTCACCCATGACATCAAATAATCTAGGGTAAGAATATTTTTTTTACAAAAATGATACTAACCTTTATGTAAAATTGTATTAAACATCAATGCTAGAAATTGTTCAACATACTTTGTCAACATTAACATAAGAACATATGAGCTAGGAGCAGGAGTAGGCAATTCGGCCCCTAGAGCCTGCTCCGCCATTCAATAGGATCATGGCTGATCTCATCTTGGCCTCAAATCCACTTTCCTGCCCATTCTCCATAACCCTTCAACCCATTACTAATTAAAAATCTATCTGCTCCTTAAATTTACTCAATGTCCCAGCATTCACCATACTCTCGGGTAGTGAATTCCACAGACTCACGATCCTTTGAGAGAAGTAATTTCTCCTCATCTCTGTTTTAAATCTGCTACTCCTTATACTAAAACTATGACCTCTCATTCTAGATTGCCCCACAAGAGGAAACATCCTCTCTACGTCTACTTTGTCGATCCCCTTAATCATCTTATATACCTCAATTAGATCTCCTTTCATTCTTCTAAACTCCAGAGAGTAAAGGCCTAAACTGCTCAGTCTCTCTTCATAAGACAAACCCCTCATCTCTGGAATCAATCTAGTGAACCTCCTCTGAACTGCCTCCAATGCAACTACATCCCTCCTCAAGTAAGGGGACCAAAACTGTACGCAATACTCCAGATGCAGTCTCACTAATGCCTTGTACAGTTGCAGCAACACTTCCCTACTTTTAGACTCTATTCCTTTAGCAATAAATGCCAAAATTCCATTTGCCTTCCTTATTACCTGCTGTACCTGAATGCTAGTTTTCTGCGATTCATACACGATGACACCCAGATCCCTCTGCACCGAAGCACTCTGAAGTTTCTTTCCATTTAGATAATAATATGCCTTTCTATTCTTCCGACCAAAATGGATAACCTCACACTTATCCACGTTAAACTCCATCTGCCAAATTTTGGCCCATTCTCCTAATCTATCCATATCCATTTGTAAATTTCTTATTTCTTTATTGCAACTTACTATCCCACCTATTTTAGTGTCATCTGCAAATTTGGCTATAGTACCTTCTATCCCTGCATCCAAATCATTAATATAGATTGTAAATAGTTGGGGCCCGAGGACCGAACCCTGTGGCACCCCACTAGTTACATCTTGCCAACCAGAAAAAGACCCATTTATCCCGACTCTCTGCTTTCTGTTGGTTTGCCAATCCTCTATCCAAGCTAATAAATTGCCCCTAATCCCATGTGAACTTACCTTGTATATTCTCCTTTCGTGTGGCACCTTGTCAAATGCCTTCTGGAATTCCAGATATACTACATCTACAGGATCCCCACTATCCACTTTACTTGTTACATCTTCGAAGTATTCTAGCAAATTAGTCAAACACGATTTACCCTTTCTAAGACCATGCTGACTCTGATGAATTGCATTTTGACTTTCTAAATGTCCTGTTATTACTTTCTTAATAATGGATTCTAACAATTTCCCAATGACAGATGTTAAACTAACTGGTCTATAGTTTCCTACTTTCTGCCTCCCTCCCATTTTGAATAAGGGCGTTATATTAGCATTTTTCCAATCCATTGGAACCTTTCCCCCATCCAGGGAATTTTGGAATATTATAACCAATGGATTCACTATCTCTGCTGCCACTTCCTTTAAGACCCTAGGATGTAAGCCATCAGGCCCTGGGGACTTGTCTGCCTTCAATCCTAATAGTTTGCTCAGTGCTTTTTCTTTAGTGATGATGTTTATTCTAAGTTTCTCCCTTTCTATAACCTCTGCATTACCTGTTATTATTGGGATGATACTAGTGTCCTCCACCGTGAAAACTGAGGCAAAATACTGATTTCATGTGTCCGCCATTTCTGTGTTCCTCACTATTAACTCCCCAGTCTCATCCTCCAAGGGACCAACATTCACTTTAGCAACTCTTTTCTCTCTTATATACTTATAGAAGCTTTTGTTATCCGTTTTATATTTTGCACTAGTTTTCTTTCATAATTTACCTTTGCTCTTTTCATTACTTTTTAGTAACCCTTTGTTGATCTTTAAAAGTTTCCCAATCTTCCAGCCTGCCACTGGCCTTTGCAATATAGTATGCCTTAGTTTTGTCTTTATGTTTTCCTTAACTTCCTTGCTTAGCCATGAATGTTTTTTCCCCCTCTGACAATCTTTCTCCCTCTCTGGAATATATTTTAGCTGGGAGGAAATGAATATTTCCTTCAACATCTGCCACTGCTCATCAACTGTCATACCTTTTAGTCTTCCTGCCCAGTCCACTAGGGCCAAATCTGTCCTCATGCCTATGTAATTACCTTTTATTTAACTCCAGAAGGCGAGTGTCGGACTTTTTTTAAATTCATTCATGGGATGTGGGAGTCACTGGCTGTGCCAGCATTTATTGCCCATCCCGAATTGCCCTTGAGCAGGTGGCGGAGAGCTGCCTTCTTGAACCACTGCAGTCCATGTTACGTAGGTACGCCCACAGTACTGTTAGAAAGGGAGTTCCAGGATTTTGACCCAGCGACAGTGAAGGAACGGCGATATAGTTCCAAGTCAGGATGGTGTGTGACTTGGACGGGAACTTGCAGGTGGTGATGTTCCCATGCATTTGCTGCCCTTGTCCTTCGAGGTGGTAGAGGTCACGGGTTTGGAAGGTGCTGTTTAAGGAGCCTTGGTGGGTTGCTGCAGTGCATCCTGTAGATGGTACACACTGCTGCCACTGTGCGTTGGTGGTGGAGGGAGTATATGTTTGTGGATGGTGTGTCAATCAAGTGGGCTGCTTTGTTCTGGATGGTGGTGAGTTTCTTGAGTGTAGTTGGAGCTGCACCCATCCAGGCAAGTGGAGAGTATTCCATCACACTCCTGACTTGTGCCTTGTAGATGGTGCACAGGGTTTGGGGAGTCAGGAGGTGAGTTACTCGCCTCAGGATTCCTAGCCTCTGCCCTGCTCTTGTAGTCATGGTATTTATATGACTACTCCAGTTCAGTTTCTGGTCAATGGTAGCCCCTTGGATGTTGATATTGGGGGATTCAGTGATGGTAATGCCATTGAATGTCAAGGGGAGATGGTTAGATTCTCTCTTGTTGGAGATGGTCATTGCCTGGCACTTGTGTGGCGCAAATGTTACTTGCCACTTATCAACCCAAGCCTGGATATTGTCCAGGTCTTGCTGCATTTCTACATGGACTGCTTCAGTATTTGAGGAGTCATAACTGGTGCTGAACATTGTGCAATCATCATCGAACATCCCCATTCTGACCTTATGATTGAAGGAAGGTCATTGATCAAGAAGCTGAAGATGGTTGGGCCTTGGACACTACCCTGAGGAACCCCTGCAGTGATGTCCTGGAGCTCAGATGATTGACCTCCAACAACCACAGCCATCTTACTTTGCGCTAGGTACGACTCCAACCAGCAGAGAGTTTTCCCCGATTCCCATTGACTTCAGTTCTGCTAGGGCTCCTTGATGCCATACTCGGTTAAATGCTGTCTTAATGTCAAGGGCAGTCACTCTCACCTCACCTCTTGAGTTCATCTCTTTTGTCCATGTTTGAACCAAGGCTGTAATGAGGTCAGGAGCTGAGTGGCCCTGGCGGAACCCAAACTGAGCATCACTGAGCAGTTTATTGCTAAGTAAGTGCTTCTTGATGGCACTGTTGATGACACCTTCCATCACTTTACTGATGATAGAGAGTAGACTAATGGGGCGGTAATTGGCCGGGTTGGACTTGTCCTGCTTTTTGTGTACAGGACATACCTGGGAAATTTTCCACATTGCCGGGTAGATGCCAGTGTTGTAGCTATACTGGAACAGCTTGGCTAGGGGTGCAGCAAGTTCTGGAGCACAGGTCTTCAGTACTATTGCCAGAATATTGTCAGGACCCATAGCCTTTGCAGTATCCAGTGCCTTCAGTCATTTCTTGATATCATGCGAAGTGAATCGAATTGACTGAAGACTGGCATCTGTAATACTGGCAACTTCAGGAGGATGGCGAGATGGATCATCAACTCAGCACTTCTGGCTGAAGATTGTTGCAAATGTTTCAGCCTTATCTTTCGCACTGATGTGCTGGGCTCCCCCATCATTGAGGATGGGGATATTTGTGGAGCCACCTCCTCCAGTTAGTTGTTTAATTGTCCACCACCATTCACGACTGGATGTGGCAGGACTGCAGAGCTTAGATCTGATCCGTTGGTTATGGGATCGCTTAGCTCTGTCTATTGCATGCTGCTTATGCAGGTTGGCATGCAGATAGTCCTGTATTGTAGCTTCACTAGGTTGACACCTCATTTTGAGGTCTGCCTGGTGCTGCTCCTGGCATGCCCTCCTGCACTCTTCATTGAACCAGGGTTGGTCGCCTGGCTTGATGGTAATGGTAGAGTGGGGGATATGATGGGTCATGAGGTTACAGATTGTGGTTGAGTACAATTTTGCTGCTGCTGATGGCCCACAGCGCCTCATGAATGCCCAGTTTTGCATTGCTAGATCTGTTTGAAATCTATCCCATTTAGCATGGTGATAGGGCCACACAACACGATGGACGGTATCCTCAATGTGAAGGCTGGACGTCGTCTCCACAAGGACTGTGCGGTGGTCACTCCTACCAATACAGTCATGGACATGAGCATCTGCGGCAGGCGGACTGGTGAGGACAAGATCAAGTATGTTTTTCCCTCGTGTTGGTTCCCCCTTCACCTGCCGCAGACCCAATCTAGCAGCTACGTCCTTTAGTACTCGGCCAGCTCGGTCAGTCGTGGTGCTACCGAGCCACTCTTGGTGATGGACATCGAAGTCCCCTACCCAGAGTACATTCTGTGCCCTTGCCACCCTCAGTGCTTCCTCCAAGTGCTGTTCAACATGGAGGAGTACTGACTCATCAGCTGCGGGAGGGCGGTAGGTGGTTAGCAGCAGGAGGTTACCTTGCCCATGTTTGACCTGATGCCATGAAGCTTCATGGGGTCTGGAATTGATGTTGAAGACTCCCGGGGCAACTTCCTCCCTACTGTAGAGCACTGTCCCGCCACCTCTGGTAGGTCTGTCCTGCCGGTGGGACAGGACATACCCAGGCATAGTGATTGCAGTGTCTGGGACATTGTCTGTAAGGTATGATTCCGTGAGTATGACTATGTCAGGCTGTTGCTTGACTAGTCTGTGGGACAGCTCTCCCAACTTTGGCACAAGCCCCCAGATGTTAGTAAGGAGGACTTTGCAGGGTCGACAGGGCTGGGTTTGCCATTGTCGTTTCCGGTGCCGATGTCGATGCCGGGTGGTCCGTCCGGTTTCATTCCTTTTTATTGACTTTGTAGCGGTTTGGTACAACTGAGTGGCTTGCTAGGCTATTTCAGAGGACATGTAAGAGTTAACCACATTGCTGTGGGTCTGGAGTCACATGTAGGCCAGACCAGGTAAGGACAGCAGATTTCCTTCCCTAAAGGACATGAGTGAACCAGATGGGTTTTTACAACAATTGACATTGGTTTCATGGCCATCATTAGACCAGCTTTTAATTCCAGATTTATTAATTAAATTCCAATTCCACCTTCTGCTGTGGTGGGATTTGAACCCATGTCTCCAGATCAATACCCTGAGTCTCTGGGTTACTAGTCCAGTGATAATACCACTACCCCACCGCCTCCCCCTGGACTCCAGTTTCTCGCCCTCAAACTGAATTTGAAATTCTAGTATGTTATGATGACTCTTCCCTGAAGGATCATTAACTATGAGATCATTAATTAATCCCACCTCATTACACTGTACCAAATCTAGAATAGCCTGCTCCCTGGTTGGTTCCACAACATATTGCTCCAAAAAACAATCTCTAATACATTCAATTAACTCTCCCCTGAGGCTACCCTCGCCAATATGATTAATCCAGTCTATATGCATATTAAAATCACCCATGATTATTGCCGTACCTTTCTGACAAGCCCCCAGTATTTCCTGGTTTATACTTTGCTCCACTGTGGAACTACTGTTTGGGGACCTATAGATTACTCCCACCAGTGACTTCTTTCCCTTGCTATTTCTTATTTCTACCCATATTAACATATCTGGTTTTTTTTGCTTTGTAGGCTATTCAAGGTGCTGGCCATTATGCGTATGCTGATCAACCAGAAGATTTCAATCAAACAGTACTGCAGATTTGCAGTACTATAGACTAATAATCAGACAGCAACAGGAATCTGCAGTAAGCCTGCTATTTGATCTGCCATATTTCCAATCAATCAATCTATCCTCTCACTGAAATTTAGTTTCCAGTCCAATCTCTCTCATACTGATTCCAGATTCAAACCCTTGTCTGTATTGAACTCACTGAGCTTAGGAATAGCAGTAAGAAAATGATAATTGGCCTCTGTGTTGCTCATATTCAAATCTCTCCCTGGCCTTGCACAACCCCCCAACCCCCCACGAGTTCAAATCTCTACAGCCCTCCAAAAACTGTGTTGACTAAAAAAGGGAGGGGGGTAATGAAATCACTAGGTTCATACCCCTGATCACTATCCAATGAACTCGGCCACAAAGTGCTCGTGTTTGAAAGTGGGGTTTGGTCGGGTGGGGTTGGTTCCTGGTGACGGGCTCAGGCTCATCCATGATTCCCCACAACTCCATCTGCAGGAATAGCCTGTTACCGTTCAGACGAACAGGATCACACATTAAGAATTACCATTTGGGCAAGATACCAGAGCAAAATAACATGTTTGATATCATTAAATTAATTGCGAAATTCGGGTCGGATCAGCATGAAAAAAAATTAAAGGACTCGGGCTCCAGTCGGATTCGGTTTGACTATGGTCGGGTTGAGCCCGGAACGTGTTTTAATTTTATACCCGAGCAGGCCTTTAGATCAGGGGACGTGCATGGCTCTGAATGAGCAGCACAATCTCATAAAGGGAAGAAGATTTTTTAACGAAGCAAGTTGTTATGATCTGGCATGCGCTGCCTGAAAAGATGGTGCAAACAGATTCAATAATAACTTTCAAAAGGGAGTTGGATAAATACTTGGAAAGGTGATCTCATTGAAACCTACAAAATACTTACAGGGATAGACAGGGTAGATGCAGGTAAGATGTTTCCCCTGGTTGGGGAGTCTAGAATCAGGGGACACAATTTCAAAATAAGGAGCCGAGATGAGGAGAAATTTCTTGACTCAGAGGGTTCTGATTCTTTGGAATTCTCTACCCCAGAGGGCTGTGGAAGCTCAGTCATTGAGTATTATGTATGAATTCTCACAATGCTTCATAAATAAGTGTGAGGAAAGCTGAGGCCGCTCTGGATGGAAGAGATTGGGAGGGTTAATCACAATCTTGGTCAAAGAGCATGGCCCTGAGCAGATTCTTAACGGTGGCGGCAAACATGGAGAAGCTTTTGGAGGGAATTTCAGATAATGGGATGAAGCAGTTGAAGAGTCTACCACCAATAGAGAGCTGAAGGGAGGGGAGAAAGATTGCAGCCAGAGGCACAGAGCTTTCAGGAGAGGTTATAGGATTGGTTGAAATTGTAAATAGAGGCTTGGTAAAACCTAGGAGAGATTTATAGATAGAATCAGAGAATCATTGAGTGATAGAGCACAGTAGGAGGCCATTTGGCCCATCGTGCCTGTAGTCTTTGAAAGGGATGTCCCATTAGTCCAACACCCCTGCTCTTTCCACATAACCCTGCACATTTTTCCCCTGCAAGTAGTTAACCAATTGCCATTTGAAAATTATTATTGAATCTGCTTTCAGGAATTGCGTTCCAGATCATAATAACTCATTGCGTACAAATGTCTTCCTCATGTTTATCACTATTATCTTAAATCTATGCCCTCTTGTTATATAGCCTCTTGCCACTGGAAACAGTTTCTCCTTACTTGTTCTATCAAAACTCTTCTACTTTCAACTCTCTCTGCTTTAAGGAGAACAATCTGAGATGAAGGCAAGAATTTGTAATGTAAGTCAGGGATAAGGACAGCTGGGACTTAGGCTCCGATCTTGACTGGGGCTGAGTTTTTGAGCTGGGGGTAGGAGGGGAAAGAGTGGTGAGGAATTTTGTTCAGAACTTCAGGTTTCCCCACACGCTGTGAAGTTTTGACTCTGCAATGTCCGTTTTTTTTCAAGCAGGATGAGTGCAGGTCCAACAACACTCAAGAAGCTCGACACCATCCAGGACAAAACAGCCCGCTTAATGGGCACCCCATTCACAAACATTCACTCCCACAGTTGCAGCAGTGTGTACCATCTAAAAGATGCGCTGCAGAAACTCACCAAGGCTCCTTAGACAGCACCTTCCAAACCCGCGACCTCGAACACCTAGAAGGACAAGGGCAACAGATGCATGGGAACACCACCACCTGCAAGTTCCCTTCCGAACCACACACCTTCCTGACTTGGAACTATATCGTCGTTCCTTCACTGTCACTGGGTCAAAATCCTGGAACTCCCTTCCTGACAGCACTGTGGGTATACCTACCCCACATGGAAATTAAAAACAAAAAAAACAGAAACAGGGCAATCACTTGGCTGGGAGTGTATTACAGGCCTCCAAACAGTCAGACAGAGATAGAGAAGCAGATATGTAGGCAAATCTCAGAGAAGTGTAAAAATAATAGGGCAATAATGGTAGGGGATTTCAACTTACCCAATTTCAACTGGGATAGTCTTCGTGCAAAAGGCTGAAAGGGAGCAGAATTCTTAAAATGCATACAGGAGAACTTTTGAGCCAGTATGTAGAAAGTCCTACTAGAGAAGGGACAGTACTGGACCTAATCTTAGGGAATGAAGCCGGACAAGTGGGAGAAGTGTCAGTGGGGGAGCATTTTGGGGATAGTGACCATAACTCTGTAAGATTTAAGTTAGCTATGGAAAAGGAGAAAGATGGACCGGAAATAAAGGCACTGAATTGGGGGAAGGCCGATTTCAATATGATAAAATAGGATCTTTCCAAAGTGGACTGGGAGTAGCTACTTGTAGGAAAGTCTACATCAGACCAGTGGGAATCATTCAAAGAGGAAATAGCGAGAGTTCAGAGCCAACATGTACCCGTTAATGTAAAGTGTAGGACCAAGTCCAGGGAACCCTGGACGTCAAGGGATATCGAGGATTGGATCAGGAAAAAAAAGGAGGCTTATGGCAGATTCAGAGCGCTGAAAACAGCAGAGGCACTAGAGGAGAAGAGAAAGTTTAGGGGGGTACTTAAAAAGGTAATTAGGAGAGCGAAGAGGGGACATGAAAAAACATTGGCAGGCAAGATAAAGGAAAATCCTAAGGCATTTTATAAGTATATTAAGGGTAAGATGATAACCAGGGAAAGAGTTAGGGCCCATAAGGGACCAAAGTGGCAATCTGTTTGTGGAGCCGGAGGACATAGGTGAGGTTTTAAATGATTACTTTTCATCTGTGTTCACTATGGAGAAGGACGATGTAGGTGTACAGATCAGGGAGGGGGATTGTGATATACTTGAACATATTAGCATTGAAAGGGAAGAAGTATTAACGGTTTTAGCAGGCTTAAAAGTGGATAAATCCCCAGGCCCAGATGAGATATATCCCAGGCTGTAATGTGAGGCAAGGGAGGAGACAGCCGGGGCTCTGACGCAAATTTTCAAATCCTCCCTGGCCACAGGAGAGGTACCAGAGGATTGGAGGACAGCGAATGTGGCACCATTATTCAAGAAGGGTAACAGAGACATACCAGGTAAATACAGGCTGGTGAGTCTAACATCAGTGGTAGGGAAACTATTGGAAAAAATTCCGATGGACAGGATTAATCTCCACTTAGAGAGGCAGGGATTAATCAGGGATAGTCAGCATGGCTTTGTCAGGGGGAAATTGTGTCTAACTAACTGATTGAATTTTTCAAGGAGGTGACTAGCTGTGTAGATGAGGGTAAAACAGTTGATGTAGTCTACATGGACTTCAGTAAGGCTTTTAATAAGGTCCTGGGAGATTGGTTAAGAAGGTAAGAGCCCATGGGATTCAGGGCAATTTGGCAAATTGGATCCAAAATTGGCTTAGTGACAGGAGGCAGAGGGTGATGGTCAAGGGTTGTTTTTGTGAGTGGAAGCCTGTGATCAGTGGTGTACCACAGGGATTGGTGCTGGGACCCTTGCTGTTTGTAGTGTACATTAATGATTTAGACGTGAATATAGGAGGTATGATCAGTAAGTTCGCAGATGACACGAAAATTGGTGGTGTTGTAAATAGTGAAGAGGAAAGCCTTAGATTGCAGGATAATATAGATGGGCTGGTAAGATGGGCGGAGCAGTGGCAAATGGAATTTATTCCTGAGAAGTGTGAGGTGATACATTTTGGGAGGACTAACAAGGCACTGGAATATACAATGGATGGTAGGACCTTAGGAAGTACAGAGGGTCAGAGGGACCTTGGTGTACTTGTCCATAGATCAATGAAGGCAGCTGCACAGGTAGATAAGGTGGTTAGGAAGGCATATGGGCTACTTGCCTTTATTGGCCGAGGCATAGAATATGGTTATGATGGAGCTGTATAAAACACTTGTTAGGGCACAGCTGGAGTATTGTGTACAGTTCTGGGTACCACACTATAGGAAGGATGTGATTGCACTGGAGAGGGTGCAGAGGAGATTCACCAGGATGGCTCCTGGGCTGGAGCATTTCAGCTATGAAGAGAGACTGAAAAGGCTAGGGTTGTTTTCCTTAGAGTAGAGAAGGCTGAGGGGAGATATGATTGAGATATACAAAATTATGAAGGGCATTGATAGATTAGATAGGAAGAAACTTTTTCCCTTAACGGAGGGGTCAATAACCAGGGTCATAGATTTAAGGTAAGGGGCAGGAGGTTTCGAGGGGATTTGAGGAAAACTTTTTTCACTGAGAGGGTGGTTGGAATCTGGAACGCACTGCCTGAAGAGATGGTAGAGGCAGGAACCCTCACAACATTTCATAAGTATTTAGGTGAGCACTTGAAATGCCATAGCATACAAGGCTACGGGCCAAGTGCTGGAAAATGGGATTAGAATAGTTAGGTGCTTGATGGCCGGCACAGACACGATGGGCTGAAGGGCCTGTTTCTGTACTGTATAACTCTATGACTCTATGGACTACAGCAGTTCAAGAAGGCAGCTCACCACCACCTTCTCAAAGGCAATTAGGGATGGGCAATAAATGCTGGCCTGTCCAGCGACGCCCACATCCCATTAATGAATGAAAAAAAAGTTCCCCACCCGAAAGTCAGCCTGATTGACCAGCTTGGCTCCCTGTCAGACAGGGAATGCTCGAGGGGAAGCATCAGGCCTCGAGCAGGTATGGAGCCTGCATTTGGTTTCGTGGGAGCATGGCCATTGTAATATTTAAATGACCAACCTGGGAAAGGATTGGCTGCCCGTGCCCTATTTTGGCTCCATTAAAACCTGAGGTGGATGGGTTGGAGGTGGATTAGGATCAGGTTTGAGATTTTTAACATTTTAAAATCCACTTGACCCCAATCCACCCCATTTTTTGGGGTAAAAGTACCCCTTAGGATCAAATATGATACATGAGGCAGAATTTTGAACAATTTGGAGTTTATAGAGGTTATGATGCCAGCAAGGAGAGCTTTGATGCATTCAAATGCAGAGGTGGCAAGAAGATAGATGAAGGTTTCAGCTGGCAGAGGGGCTGAACTTGGGGCAGGTGCAGGCAATGGTGTGGAAGTGGAAGTAGATGATCTAGATGTGGGGTTTAAAGTTTTAGTTCAGGATCAAACAGGACACTGAGGATAAGGAAGTTCTGGTTCAGCCGAAGAGAATGGAATGAGGAGAGAGGAATGAACTTGGCAGTGAGGAAGCAGTTTGAGAGGGTAAAGCCAAGTGCTTCAGTCTTCCCGATATGAGCTGGAACCGTTCACACTGTAGACAGGCAATGATAACGTGACATTGTGTGTGAGTTGGTCATTTTACCCAGAATTCTGTTTGTGCCACACCACCGACTGCTAAACTATAAAAGACATTGGTTTCGGTCTATGCAATACTCAACGTGATGAGCGTTGCAATACTATCAGCCGAACCAACAGGCTGACCTCATTGGAAAGTGCAAAATCAGGCTCATCAATCATCAAAAATGTGGCTTAAGCAGAGCTGACAAGTCTCCTGCGTTTGATGGATTTATATCACAGTTTGAAATCTTCTGTCAGCCCACCTCCAACATACTTATTGGAATATTGCCAGAAATGCATGGTGTTTCCATTGCTTTCATTGCAGCTAAAGAACCTCTAGTTTTAATAAAGGGCTTTCATTGCTGCTATGGATGCTGGGATAGCCCTACCTCCATAGCTGTATCTTCTTCTCCATTAAGAAAATGCGAGAGGAGATGCTTGCAGAGCCTTGCCTCCATGTAAAATGTGAAGAGGAAAACAATAATTCAGAAAAAGAAAATGAAGAAAAAAAGCTTAGATAGCAAAGGAAATAATGGAAGACTTTCGACCAAAAGGCATCTCAGGGCACTTTACAGCCAATAAAGAACTTCTCAAGTGTAGTCACTGTTGCAATGTCGGAAATGTGGAAGCAGATGTGTGCACAGCAAGATCCCAGAAACAACAATGTAATAATAACCAGATAATTTGTTTAAGTGATTTTGATTGAGGGATAAATGTTGGCCCAAACACCAGGAAGAACTTCAATGCTCTTCTTTCAAATAGTGCCATGGGATTTTTTTTCATCCACCTGAGAGAGCAAACTGGGCCTTAGTTTAATGTCTCATTAGAAAGATGGCACCTGTGACAGTGCAGCACTCCCTCAGTACTGCACTGGAGTGTCAGTCTAGATTTTGGACTCAAGTCTCTGGAGTGGGACTTGAGTCCATAATAGGAACATAGGAACAGGAGTAGGCCATTTGCCCCTCGTGTCTATTCAATGAGATCATGTCTGATCTGCCTTTGCCCCATATCCCTTAATATCTATGGCTTACAAAAATCTATCACTCTCAATTTTCAAATGATCTGGCATCAATTGCCATTTGTGGAAGAGAGTTCCAAACTTCTCCCATATTTTGCATAAAGAAGTATTTCCTAATTTCACTCCCGAAAGGTCTGTCTCTAATTATACGATTATGCCCTTTAGTCCTAGACTTCCCCACTAGCAGAAATAGTTTCTCCAAATCTAATCTATCTGTCCCCTTATTATGTTCAAAACTTTGATCAAATCACACCTGAACCTTCTAAATTCCTGGGTAAACAATATTAGTTTGTGTAATCTCTCCTCGTAGCTTAACCTTTAGAGTCCAGTTACCATTCTGGTAAATCTATGCCACACTCCCTCCAAGGCCAATATATCCTTCCTAAGGTGTGATGCCCAGAACTGCTCACAGTACTCCTGGTGTGGTCTAACCAGGACTTTGTATAGCTGAAGCATCACTTGTACTCCATTGTATTCTAGCCTCTAGATATAAAGGTCAGCATTTCATTCAGCTTTTTAATTATTTTCTGCATTTATTCATAACATTTTAATGATCTATGTACCTGGACCCCCAAGTCTCTTTGGACTTCCACTGTATCTAGTTTTTCTCCATTTATAATGTACCCTGTTACATCCTTTTTATACAAAGTGGATGACCTCACATTTGCCTACAGTGAACTCCATTTGCCACAGTTTTGCTCATTCACTTAATCTATCAACATCACTTTGTAACTTATTGCTTCCATCTACACTGCTTACAATGCTGCCTATCTTTGTGTCATTGGTAAATTTTGATATGTGGCTTTCTATCCCATCATCTAAGTCATTAATGAATACAGTGGATAGTTAAGGCTCTAGCACAAGTTCTTGCCAAACAATCTTCTGGCTTTTAGGCAACAGTTCTATTACTGAGCAATATTCCTGTAATTTTCTTTTTGAGTGCACAGGAGATGTCTTAAAGTATGTGACCCATCTAAATTTTTTTGCATGGTAATTTAAAGGAGCTACTTGTGCATGGCCTGCGCAGGGCCTTACAGGTTTCTTAGAGGGAACATTGCTATTGAGCCACAGCTAACACTTTATATAGGCAATTCTATTATCAGATGTTCATGTCAGGATTACAGTTAATTTATTATGTTTTAATTAATTTATTGAAACAATTTTTAAAAATTAAATAATGGACAGAAAGTCACGGACTGCATGTTCACAGCTTTCTGAGGTGTGATCCTGACTGGGAGCATAGGGCTGGGGAATCACCCTATGATACATGAACAGTCTTCAGCTTTTTCCTGTGGTGCAGTCAATGCATACACCTTGTTGCTTTATCCATATATATGTGTCTGGTGTGTTGATACCTCAAATCGACCATCTCACACCAGGGTGTGTCCAAAGTTGTGAGCTCTGAGTTCAAATATCATTGAGAACATTATACGGATTTGACATCCACATCGAATAATGCTGGCTCTAATCACAGGTCCGTCACCTCGAACTCGTCCATCCACTAATTAATCAAGTTATCAGACCCATGTGAACTAACTTTCTCCAAGCCACTATAGTGCCTGATTAATCTGAGTTTGATTGTATTAGTCTGTCCACTTATCTGTGTTCACTGTGTTTGATTGTTTAAGCTTATGGGTGAAGTTTAAGAGTTAAAACTGAAACTAGAAGATTCTATTTCAAACAAAAAGACACTATGAGAGGACACTGTCCTGAGATCATGTAAGAACTGTTGTATTTTAAAGTGCTGTAAATCAGTTGGAGATTTAGTACAAGTGTGATATCTGCATTTCTTTGAGATAAATCAGATATGCATACTACATCCAGCAACCCAGCGTAAACATAACAGCTACCAACTGAATCCCCCACTATCAACATCCTGGGGGTTACCATTTACCAGAAACTGAACTGGAGTAGCCATATAAATACCATGGCTACAAGAGCAGGTCAAAGGCTAGGAATCCTGTGGCTAGTAACTCACATCCTGATTCCCAAAGACTGTCCACCATCGACAAGGCACAAGTCAGGAGTGTGATTAAATAGTCTCCACTTGCCTGAATGGGTGCAGCTCCAACAACCCTCAAGAAGCTCGACACTGTCCAGGACAATGCAGCCCGCTTGATTGGCATCCCATCCACAAACATTCATTCCCTCCACCACCGACACACAGTGGCAGCAGTGTGTACCATCTACAAGATGCACTGCAGCAATGCATCAAGGGTCCTTAGACAACACCTTCCAAACCCACGACCTCTACCACCTAGAAGGACAAAGGCAGCAGTTGCATGTGAACACCACCACCTGCAAGATCCCTTCCAAGCCACACACCATCCTAACTTGGAACTATATCGCTGTTCCTTCACCGTTGCTGGGTCAAAATCCTGGAATGTCCTTCCTAACAGCACTGTGGGGGTACCTACCCCACATGGACTGCAGCGGTTCAAGAAGGTGACTCCCCACCTTCTCAAGGGCAATTAGGGATGGGAAATAAATGCTGGCCTGGCCAATGATGACCACATCCCATGGTCAGTGGTTTGTGGAGCGCCTGGAGTGGCTATAAAGGCCAATACTGGAGTGACAGGCTCTTCCACAAGTGCTGCAGATAAAATTGGTTGTCAGGGCTGTTTCGCAGTTGGCTCTCCCCTTGTGCTTCTGTCTTTTTTCCTGCCAACTGCTAAGTCTCTTCAATTCGCCACACTTTAGCCCCACCTTTATTGCTGCCCGTCAGCTCTGGCGATCGCTGGCAACTGACTCCCACGACTTGTGATCAGTGTCACAGGACTTCATGTCGCGTTTGCAATTGTCTTTAAAATGGAGACATGGACGGTCGGTGGGTCTGATACCAGTGGCGAGCTCGCTGTACAATGTGTCCTTGGGGATCCTGCCATCTTCCATGCGGCTCACATGGCCAAGCCATCTCAAGCGCCGCTGACACAGTAGGGTGTACAAGCTGGGGATGTTGGCCGCCTCGAGGACTTCTGTGTTGGAGATACGGTCCTGCCACCTGATGCCAAGGATTCTCCGGAGGCAGCGAAGATGGAATGAATTGAGACGTCGCTCTTGGCTGGAATACGTTGTCCAGGCCTCGCTGCCGTAGAGCAAGGTACTGAGGACACAGGCTTGATACACTCGGACATTTGTGTTCCATGTCAGTGCGCCATTTTCCCACACTCTCTTGGCTAGTCTGGACATAGCAGTGGAAGCCTTTCCCATGCGCTTGTTGATTTCTGCATTGAGAGACAGGTTACTGGCGATAGTTGAGCCTAGGTAGGTGAACTCTTGAACCACTTCCAGAGCGTGGTCACGATTATTGATGGATGGAGCATTACTGACGTCCTGTCCCATGATGTCCGCTTTCTTGAGGCTGATTGTTAGGCCAAATTCATTGCAGGCAGCCGCAAACCTGTCGATGAGATTCTGCAGACACTCTTCAGTGTGAGATGTTAATGCAGCATCGTCAGCAAAGAGAAGTTCCCTGATGAGGACTTTCCATACTTTGGTCTTCGCTCTTAGACGGGCAAGGTTGAACAACCTGCCACCTGATCTTGTGTGGAGGAAAATTCCTTCTTCTGAAGACTTGAACGCATGTGAGAGCAGCAGGGAGAAGAAAATCCCAAACAGTGTAGGTGCGAGAGCACAGCCCTGTTTCACGCCACTCAGGATAGGAAAGGTCTGATGAGGCGCCGCTATGCTGAATTGTGCCTTTTATATTGTCATGGAATGAGGTGATGATACTTAGTAGCTTTGGTGGACATCTGATCTTTTCTAGTAGTCTGAAGAGACCACGTCTGTTGACGAGGTCAAAGGCTTTGGTGAGATCAATGAAAGCATCTGTTGTTCGCGGCATTTCTCCTGTAGCTGACGAAGGGAGAACAGCATGTCAATGGTCGATCTCTCTGCTCGAAAGCCACACTGTGCCTCAGGGTAGACCCGCTCGGCCAGCTTCTGGAGCCTGTTTAAAGCGACTTGAGCGAAGACTTTCCCCACTATGCTGAGCAGGGAGATTCCACGGTAGTTGTTGCAGTCACCGCGGTCACCTTTGTTTTTATAGAAGGTGATGATATTGGCATCGCGCATGTCCTGTGGTACTGCTCCCTCATCCCAGCACAGGCAAAGCAGTTCGTAGAGTGCTGAGAGTATAGCAGGCTTAGCACTTTAATTATTTCAGGGGTAATGCCGTCCTTCCCAGGGGCTTTTCCGCTGGCTAGAGAATCAATGACATTACTGAGTTCCGATTTTGTTGGCTGTACGTCCAGCTCATCCATGACTGGCAGAGGCTGGGCTGCATTGAGGGCAGTCTCAGTGACAACATTCTCCCTGGACTACAGTTCTAGGTAGTGCTCAATTAATAGCACTGATCACAGCTACGAAAATTATGTTGAAAGCCACTTTTCATTGCTGGGCTCAAGATGATTGTTTTGACAAGTGAATTCTTGTAATAAATGGTCTATGTTATTAATGTGCTATTAACCTATGTTGTTAGCCTATGATAAGGTGGTACCCTTGGTGCTGTAGCAGAACTTCCACCTCTTGTGTCAGCAGGTTCCTATTGTACAGACTTTAGCACGTAAACTCGGCTAACATTCTGAGGGACAGTTTCATTGTTGGAGGTGCCACCTTCCGGATGAGGCATTAAACGAGCCCCTATCTGTCCTCCCAGGCAAATGTCAAAGATCCCACGACATGATCTCAAAGAAGGGACGGGAAGCCAACATTTATCCCTCAAGCAACATCATTAAAAAAAGTCGTTTTTCGCATTGCTGTTTGTGGGAGCTTTCTGTGCACCAGTTGGCTGCCACATGTTCTACTTTACAACTGTAACTACACTTCAAAGGTACTTCATTGGCAACAATGCACTTTGCAACATCCTGAGGTGATGAAAGGTGTATATGAATGTAAGTTCTTTTGTTTCTTAATGACATCTGCCTATTACCCATACCAATTGTGTGGGGCCAGGTTTTACACTGGAGTCCTATCAGTTTTATCCTGTAACTCTGGTGGATGAGACTGGAATATTGAGTGGGTAACATGCTGATATTTCGAGGACTGCAAATGAAGACATTGACTATGACTAAAATTAACGGGTGTATTTGAATCACGCACTAAAGTCCAGGAAACATCATGCAACACATTTAACCTCATTAATGGCATGATTATTTTCATTCATTAGGTGTACATTATTGGTGATTGGGGGGGTGGGGAGGAGTGGGGGGGGTCATATGATGACATTTCCAAGAATACACTGAACCAGAGTTGGCAACCTAGGTTCCTGCCATTGCAGCAGCGCTATTTTGGTCTTTAACATTCAAATTCCCAGAAGCCAGAAACTGTGGGAGCCTGGTACCTTCAGCAACCATCTGCCTCCTTTTCTTCGAGGCGGGCTCTTCAGTGCGGTGTCGGAATCCAACTGAGACCCTGTCCAATGAGGATGATGATGAAATCACGGGGTGGGGGAAACAGACAGCAGACAAGATGGCTCGATACCAGATCTGCTGACTTTACATAGGGTTGTTGTTAAATTTGGAAATCCCTTCTCTTCTTTGAATCTAAAGATCTTGAGATCTTTAACTGTTTGAATAGGTGGTCCAGGCTCTCGAGTTTAATATCTCATCCAAAGAGAGGCAACTGTGTGGTACACAAAACCTATTTATAATTTTGTCGGCTTTCTTGGCCAAGGAAAAAAGCATTTGCTTTAAGGCTTCCTTGAGTTAAGATTTAATGCAGGACCACGATCAGTATTCTGCACATATGGTTGTTGGGAGCACGTTAGGTCATGCAGCTTTGTTAAATTCCCAGATTAAAGGATGATCAAGCTCAAGGTGTCAGACTGAGGCCACTATTTTGGTTGCTTGGAAGCCAGCAGAGCTTGTCACTTGCGAGCATGTTTAGCTGGAGGTAACTAAGGCTCTGCCAAGACCACGACTGCTAAACATGGTCTGAATGGAACTGATACGGTTGCAATTAGTGCGATTTCAGTCCAAATGGGTGAACAAAAGCATTCATTTTTTAAATTAATTCTTGGGAAATTGGCATCACCAGCAAGGCCAGCAATTATTGCCCAACCCTAGTTGCCCTTGAGAAGGTGGTGGTGAGCCATATATTTCCAAGTCAGGATGGTGTGCTACTTGGAGGTGGAGGCATTCCCATGTGCCCATGTCATTATCCTTCTAAGTGTTAGGGGTCGCAGTTTTGGAAAGTGCTGTCAAAAGAGCCGCGGCCAGTTGCTGCAGTGCATTTTGTATATGATGCACATTGCTGCCACAGGAGGGAGTGAATGTTTAAGGTGGTGGATGGACTATCAGTCAAATGGGCTGCTTTGTCCTGGATGGTGTCGAGCTTCTTGACTGTTGTTAGAGCCGTGCTCATCCAGGCAAGTGGAGACTATTCCATCACACTCCTGACTTGTGCCTTGCAGATGGTGGACAGGCTTTGGGGAGTCAAGAGGGGAGTCAATCGCCGCAGAATATGTAGAAAATGACGTGCACATGCCTCAAAGCAGGCACTGCACCTGGGCAGATCGGGGGAGGTGGGGTGATGTGGAGGCCCTGTCAACATTAACAGTCAATTATTTACCTCGATGCCAGGCAGGAGCAGGAATTTCATGGTAGGAAGACACAGCCTGAGTTCCGTGGGAACGATCCCTGACAGTTAGTGGGAGGATGGGTTTCAGGGTGATGATGTGTTGCAGGTTGACAGGGAGAGGGAGTTCTCGAAAATGAGCTGCAAGTTCTGGAAACACTCAACAGGCCAGTCAGCATTTGTGGGGAGAACAGCTGAATGAACATTATAGGTGTACACCTTTTATTTGCATAAGATCCACACCTTCACTCAGAACTCCACCACACTGGGATCATATGTAATATTAACCACACTTATCACTGACATAAGCATGCAAGTATAGGAATAATCTTTGCATATACCCCGACCTGTACCACTACCTCTACCTGTACCTCAACCTGTAACTCTCCCCGTACATCTACTTGTAAATCTACCTGTAACTCAAGCTGTACCTATACCTGTACCTTTAAGACGTTATATTCGACCCTTGATAGGCTACTCTATAGTTTGGATATGAGAATTACTAGAAATAATGAGACAACACCCAAAGTCCAAATTAAACACTAATGTCTTTACGAGGTTTGGTAGGAATACCAGTTAGCAGTACAATGCACCCATTAGTCACAAAAACATTACAAGAAGTTATATATACGATCATCTCCTGTTGATCATACTCTTCAGCAACTGACTAATTTGCCCGACTGCATCACCAGATCACTTTTTACAATAATCTTTATACTCTTCTTTCCAAGTTGGGCAAAATGTTCCATTGACCAACCTCTGACCAAGTTCACAGACCAAAAGGTTAACCCTGCTTCTCTCTCCACAGTTGCTGCCTGATCTGCTGAGTTTCCCCAGCACTTTCTGCTTTGCTGCCACATACTTACCCTGCTGTGTCCCAGTGTCCTGTGAAGTTGCAATCCTCTTCTTCCACACAAATGTTGTATTGCTTCTTGAAGGCGTGCCGCACCTGGATAAATAATCTTAACTTTGCACATTCTAGGACGTGAGACTTAAATGTACCATAAAAGGCAAAACACAACAGAAATAAACCATAATTGAAGAATATTTACATACTATGGGCTTTTAATCATCTGACTGTGAAAAGCTACAAACCAATATGCATTTGGAATCTGTATTAATTTCTCTGCTGTTATGTGAAAATACATGTAACTGCAATTAAATAATCTTTGTAAGAAAACAAGAAATATGTTCATATTCTAGCTGCATTCCAACTAGAAATATTACACCAATAACTATGATCAGCTGCTGCAGAAGCAAAGTGTTTGTGAACATGTGTCGATCTGTAATAGTTGAAAAACCATGACAACAGCACTGATTTCCTCACTAGTCCTGCGTTGGTTTTCTAACATGTGCAAGACAAACCTTCCAGCCAGAAGTTAGAACAGTTACCTTTGCATTTAAAGGACCACACCAAAAGTCGAGGATGGCAGAGGGGTACTCTAGAGTGGCCCACAGTTCAGCGAAGCCTCCTTGGTCACTCTCCTCCAGGCTGTGCGGGAAAGGCAGGAGGTCCTTTTCACCAGCAATGGTAAGAAGAGGCCCTCCTGCCTGAACAAGGCAGCCTGGCTGGAGATGGCAGAGGAGGCAACTAGCCATTGGGCCATCCAGCCTCAAAGAGTCCAATGCTTGAAGGGAATGAACGATCACACTCCCAAACGGCTGGGGCCCTCTAGGCCTCGTGAGCACAGGGTACGACCGCCAAAGTCATCCACAGCCAAAAGGCCATCATATCAGCAGCCTTCCGACAACAGGCTACTAGCGAAGAAGTGGCACTGCGTAGGAACATCCGCAAGCATTTCCAAAAAGCATTGAGACACAAATGGGTCTGCTTGGGTGACACAACAATGTAGAAAGGCCGAAAACAAAATCGTCTTCACCACCATTGTGTGAATGAAGTGTGCCAGGATGTACCAATTGTGGCTCCTCCCATTACATCATTGGCCTTTCAGAACTGCCAATGTATGGAATAACAACATTGTCATGTGCGTCTCCACTGATAATGTAATGTGGACAATGGCTCAGTATGCTTCTGCCAGTAATGGTGGACGCAAAGATGTTGCACATGCAGACTGCTGCACAACAGGTGAAGGAAGGTATAAAACATGAAATGCTGGAAATACTCAGCGGGTCTGGCAGCATCTGTGGAGAGAGAAGCAGAGTTAACATTTCAGGTCAGTGATCCTTCATCAGAACTGGCAAATGTTAGAAATGTAATAGGTTTTAAGTTAATAAAGCCGGGCTGGAGCAAGAGATAATAAAAGGCAAGGTGTTGATAGGACAGAGGGTCACAGAGAATAACTGACCAGAAGGTCTTGGAGCAAAGGCAAACGGCATGTTAATGGTGTGCTGAAAGACAAAGCGTTAGTATAGAGAGGGTGTTAATTCACAGAAAAATGAACAGGTGACGGAGGGTGCTGAGTGGCATGCAGAGCCTATGGTGGTTCCTATGGCGTGAAGAACATTTGATCAATGAGGCACTGCCATACATCCCTAGCTCGCTGCTCGCCCAGAATGCAATGCCTGGATGTCCTCCCATGTGCCTGCCCTGCTGTAAGTCCTCAACGTTCTCATCATCCGAGGATGAGTCCAGCTCACGTCTCTTCTCATCCTGCAAGGCCTCCCCACTATTGAGTGTGTAGTTGTGCAGAGCACAGCAGACAGCAATGATGCGAGCTACCCTTTCTGGCTCGTACTGCAGGGCACCACCTGATCTATTCAGGCAGCGGAATTGCATTTTCAGCATGGCCTGCTCGATGCTGCTCGTGTAGCTCTGTGGCTGGCATTGTATCGCTCTTTGTTCTGCAACAGTGCTGCGGTGTCTCACTGGTGTCAGGAGCCATGAATGCAAGGGGTAGTCCTTGTCTCCAAGAAGCCACCCCTCCATCTGAGCCATTTCAATGAACAGCAACGGCAACTGCGACTGGCGCAGGATGAAGGCGCCATGGCAACTGCCTGGAAAGCGGACACAGATTTGCATGAATCGCTTCCGGTGATCACATGTGAGCTGCACATTGATTGAGTGGAAGCCCTTACGGTTTACCTATTCAGCTGGTCGCCCGTCGGGAGCCTTGATGCCCTCATGCGTGCAATCTATGACCCCTTGTATCTGTCGGAATCCCGCAATGGAGCCAAAACTGATGGCCCTCTGGGCTTGGCTTTTAGGGACCGTCGTGAAGCAATATAGTCACCAGACCTCCGGAACGGGGCATCGGTGACTTCCCTGAGGCAACGGTGCACTGCTGACTGTGTGACCCCACAAAGGTCTTCGGTGGGCCCCTGAAATGATGCAGAGACGTAAAAATTGAGAGTCACTGTCACTTTGATGGCCACAGGCATAGGATGTCCCCCGAAGCCCCTGAGCTGCTGGTGATAATTCAGCAGGGCACAAAGATGTGTCACTGACTCTCTTGACATCCGCAGTCGCCTCTGACACTGATGCTCTGACATCTGCAAGTATATCATACGGGACCTGTAGATGCGTGATGATTTGTAGAGGTGAGTTCTCCTTGGGTGCTGCTGCTCACGACCGGGGGCCTCTATGTGTGCTGCAACTGCCTGTTGGTTTTGCCTGCGGCGCATATGGATCCTCTCAAGAAGCGCATCAATGAATATTGTGTGAACCATCCCCATCTTCAAGTTGCAATTCAACTCACTTCCTTCAGTTCTTTGAAGGGCAGAGGTTGATGTTGAGTGGTACAACAGGTGCTTTCATGCAGCAACTATGTGGCATGGCATGGCATTGCCTGTCTTAGCTCACACTAAGAGTGGCACCGCATGACCATAAAGATTGTACAAGCTCCACCGATTGCCCACAAGACAGATAAGCTTCACACGCCTACCATCTCTGGCACTCTCCCCACATGCAGGGTGACTCGGGTGCTATTGCTCCTTCACTGACAGAGGCAGTCAACGGCACAGAGCTGCCAACCGTTACGGAGGGCGGAATCACAGTGGCGCCCTACACGTCTGCAGAATGAGACCCCTGGATATCCCCCTCCCTCCTCCCTTCCAGTATGCAGAGTGAGACCTCTGTAATCCCCTCTTCCTCCCTTCCAAAATGCAGAGAGAGACCCCTGAATATCTGAACATACCTTTGAAAGCAAAAACGTCTGCCTCTGATGACCCACTGTTCTTTCTGTTCGTGAATGGGAAGGCATGTGACGGCTGCCCATTCAGCGTAAAATGCGGAAGTGTGCATCAAGAGGTGGCGGGCTGCGTAATCTGCAGAGGTAAGTACCATTTTGAATATGGTAATTAGGGTGCCGCCGCTGAGCAGCGGGGAAGGCCGCAATGAGGTCTCCACCGCCACTGGTTATATGTGGCGGGCCCTTTTTGACGTCGGAGGTTGAGGCAGGCCTCTCCCCACAGTATATTATCGGCCACTGCGACGCGACCCACGGCATCGAGGGGCCGGTAAAATTCAACCCAAAGTTTCACTAAGATTCTAACTTAGCATCAAAGCAAAACATAGCTTTGAAGTATGATTATTTGTTGGTTTCAGCCCTATTTTATGGCCTTTGGACCTCTTGCTAAGCAATCTATGGCTTTGAAAGTGCGCTCTTTTTCACAGGCTTTTGTTTATCTGTGGAAAAGCAGCCTGCAGCTTTTAGTAGGTTTTGTCTTACAAAAGTCTTTTTTGGCCTTGCAAAGCATGCTGCTAAGATTTCTGTACAACTGGCTAAAGCAAAAAGCACTTTGCTTTTTATCTGAACTGTTGGTGCCCCCAGGTGGAATAACTTTCCCAAATCTCAAAGACAAATTTCACTTAAAGCGTGATTAAGTGAATCAAGAAAATTACAGCTTCTTACACTTCAACCTCAAGTGGCTGTGTACCCAAAAATTGGGTGACAGGCACTTACATTGACTTATCCCATGTCTTCCATGATAACCTGATCAACTTTGTTGTTTGTTGTTGGACCTAGGTTTGTTGGAACTGACTAATAAGTTTCACTAACTCTACCAAGTGTTCCAGTAAAAGTGATATGTCATAGCCGAACTGAGACACATTCTGTTGTAACGGTTCTTTTAACTGATTTTCTACAGTAATATCTATCTGCTCATTTGAATTAGCAGTATTCTAACAGATACATTTTCTAATTAAGCCCTTATCCCAATAAGTAACTAGTGAATTTACTGGAGGATTCCCCCCAAAATATCCCAACAATCCATATACTTCCACAAGAGGGCCGCTAATTCCAAGATGTTAAGTATATGTGCTTCAAGCAACAGGCCAAGCATGGACTTAAAAGATTCTCCAGCTCTCTCTTCACCCGTATCCATCATGTAGATGATTCTTACTGAATACTATTTCTTCCTAGCACCTAATTTCCTTAATCCTGATTCCATGCCCCTCTGAACTTTATTTTTACTCCCTCTGACTGTTGCTACTGTGCTTAATTCCATTCTGATTGTTTCAAAGCTGGTTTCTCTTTGGAGTATGCGTCAATGTCTTGATGATTTAAAATGTTGTCTCACTCTAGTGGCCATATGAACCAGTTTATGTTGTGCTATTGTCAAATAGCTGAGCATGTCTCAAACCTGTTCTTCAGTGCAAATTCACCATGCATTTTCGCATGTTAGTTGCTTCACATGTAAAATCACATTTGCACACTCACACTGGTATCCCAATATCATGCAACACGTTACATCTAATACAAAACCTTCTTGGACTTTCAGGTAATCTTATCAAAAGATTGAAGGGATATTTGTCTCAAGATCTTTGATTATCTCTCCTGTATAGTTCCGATGCCTCGAGTAATGGCCAGACTACCAAATACAGCTTCCTTAAAAAGTTTAAAGGATACAAACATCTCGAAGAGAAACTTTTCAATTTATGTGTCTCACATTCCACCAATGATGTGCTGACCCTTTCCCAAAATTCCTTTATTAATTCTCGCATCATTTTCCCATATAACTATGCTGTCTTTGGCTTACCCCCATTTGATCGATCCACTTCATAGAGTCATACAGCACTGAAACAGGCCCTTCGGCCCACCGAGTCTGTGCCGACCAACAACTACCCATTTATACTAATCCTACATTAATCCCATATTCCCTACTACATCCCCACCTGTCTATTCGATCTAGGCCCCTCATAACTTTGCACACCTCAATTAAGTCACCCCTCAGCCTCCTCTGTTCTAAGGAAAACAACCCTAGCCTATACAATCTTTCCTCATAGCTGCAACTTTCAAGCCCTGGCAACATTCTTGTAAATCTCCTCTGTACTCACTCCAGAGCAATTATGTCCTTCCTGTAATGCGGTGACCAGAACTCTACACAATACTCCAGCTGTGGCCTAACCAACGCTCTATACGGTTCTAGCATTACATCCCTGCTTTTGTACTCTATACCTCAGCCAATAAAGGAAAGCATTCCATACGCCTTCTTCACCACTCTATGTACCTGTCCTGCCACCTTCAGGAACCTGTGGACATCCACTCCAAGGTCTCTCACTTCTTCTATCCATCTCAATATCCTCCCATTTATTGTGTATTCCCTCGCTTTGTTTGCCCTTCCCAAATGCGTTATCTCACACTTCTCTGGACTGAATTCCATTTGACACTTTTCCGCCCACTAAACCAAAACATTGATATCATAATTGAGTTCACAGCTATCCTCTTCACTATCAACTACACGGACATTTTTTGTGTCATCAGCAAATTTTCCAATCATGCCTCCCACATTTAATTCCAAATCATTAATATATACCACAAACAGCAAGGGATCCAACACTGAGCCTTGTGGAACGCCACTGGAAACCGCTTTCCATTCGCAAAAACATCCGTTGACTACTACCCTTTGTTTCCTGTCATTGAGCCAATTTTGAATCCAAGCTGCCACATTCCCCTGTATCCCATGGGCTTTCATTTTTCTGACCAGTCTGCCATGTGGGACCTTGTCAAATGCCTTACTAAAATCCATGTAGACCACATCCACTACACTTCCCTCATCAATCCTCCTTATTACTTCCTCAAAAAACTCAGTCAAGTTCATAAGACGTGGCCTTCCCTTAACAAATCCATGCTGACCAGCCCTGATTCTAATAATTTACCCACCACCGAGGTCAGACTGACCGGCCTATAAGTATTTGGCCTAATCCTCACAACCTTTTTAAACAATGGTTCAACGTTCACAGACCTCCAATCGTCTGGTACCTCACCGTATCTAATGAGGATTTGAAGATGATCCTCAAACCATCTGACCAAGCCTGGGAACTGAATAGTTAAGGATATTTGGCATTTAGGAAGGACAGGCAAAAGGAAAAGGAGGTGGGGTAGTGCTGATAAGGGATGGGATCAGTGCATTAGTGAGAGAGGATCTTCAACCGGAAGAACAGGATGTAGAATCTGTTTGGGTGGAGCTAAGAAAGAGCAAGGGACAATAGTTATTAGTAGAACTGGTTTACAAGCCTCCAAACAGTAGTGGTAATGTAGGGCATGGTATAAATCAGGACATTAGAAGTGCATGTAGCAAGAGCAATAGAGTAATCATGGATGATTTCAATCTACGTATAGACTGGGTAGATCTAATCAGTGCCAATGCTGTGGAAGAAGAATTCCTGGAATGTGTCTGAGATGGGGTTCTGCAGCAATATGTTGAGTAACCAACTAGGGAACAGGTTATTTTGGATCGAGTCTTATGCAGTGAGAAAGAGCTAATTAATAATCTTGTGGTAAAAAAACCTTTAGGGAAAAGTGATCATAGTATGATAGAATTATCCATTAACTTTGAAAAAGATGTAATTCAATCTGAAACTAGGGTTTTAAATCTAAACAAGGGCAATTATGAAGGTATGAGGAGCAAGTTGGCCATGGTGGATTGGAAAACTACATTAAAAGGTTTGACGGTAGGTAGGCAATGGCTAGTATTTAAAGACTTAATGCACTGTTTTCAAATAACATGCATTTCTTTAAGGCAAAAGAACCCAATGGGGAAAGTGAGTCAGCCGTGGCTAACAAAGGAAGTTAAAGATAGTATTAGGTCAAAGGGGGAAGCTTATAAATTTGCCCAAAAAATGTCGTAAGCCAGAGGATTGAGACAATTTTAGACCAGCAAAGGAGCACCAAGAAACTGATAAAGAAAGAGGGAATAGAATATAAATGTAAACTAGCGAGACAGTCGTTGACAGTGCTATCAAGCGGCACTTGCTTAGCAATAACCTGCTCACTGACTACGTTTGGGTTCTGCTAAGTCCACTCAGCTCCAGGCCTCATTACAGCTGTGGTCCAAACATGGACAAAAGTGCGTAACTCCAGAGGTGAGGTGAGAGTGACTGCCCTTGACATCAAAGCAGCATTTTACCGAGTATGGCATCAAGGAGTCCGAGCAAAACTGGAGTCAATGGGAATCGGGGGAAAGCTTTCCACCGGTTGGAGTCATGCCAAGAAAGATGGTTGTGGTTGTTGGAGGTCAATCATCTCAGTCTCAGGACAACACTGCAGGAGTTCCTCAGGGTAGTGTCCTAGGCCCAACCATCTTCAGCTGCTTCATCAATGAACTTCCCTCCATCATAAGGTCAGAAGTGGAGATGTTCACTGATGATTGCACAATGTTCAACATCATTCGCAACTCCTCAGATTACTGAGCAGCCTATGTCTAGTGCAGCCAAGACCTGGACAACATCCAGGCTTGGGCTAATAAGTGGCAAGTAACCTTTGCGCCACACAAGTGCCAGGCAATGACGATCGCCAACAAGAGCAGATGCATGAGAACAGCACCACCTGCAAGTTCCCCTCTAAGCCACACACCATCCTGACTTGGAACTATATCGCCATTCCTTCACTGTCATTGGGTCAAAATCCTGGAACTCCCTTCCTAACAGCACTGTTGGTGTACCTACACCCCAAGTACTGCAGTGGTTCAAGAAGGCAGCTCACTACCACCTTCTCAAGGCAATCAGGGATGGCAATAAATATTGGCCTAGCCAGTGACACCCACATGAACGGAAAAAAAACTTGAATGGCGGAACTGGCCTGAGGCGTTGAATTGCCCATTAGTGTTCCTATGGATTCGACCTGTATCTCTATCTCTACCTGTACCTTCACTTGTGCCTGTGCTAAGAACTCCAAGAAAATATCTGTACCAAGAAAAGCTGCAGCTACAGCTGGTCCTCTCAGCACTATATATTTTTTAAAAAGCTGGCCCTTGTCTCCATGACTGATCAATGCTTCACAAACACTCAATTTTAAACAGCATGACTCACTACTGGTTCAAACCAGTCAGAGCACTTAACATAATTATACACCCATGACCTACTTTAACTCTCCTAGGCATTAACAAAACACAATGATCCCCAGGTGATAATGATACCAGTATCGTTACATTTTTGTGTGTGTTCGCAGACTATAAAAAAAACAGAAATATCAAACAGAAAATGCTATAAGCACATCAATGGGTCAGGCAGCATCCAAGGAAAGAGAGTACCAGAGTTAATGTTTCAGGTGGACAACCTTTCATCAGAACCAGAAGGAAGAAAGAAAGATTTGCATTTATATACAGCCTTTCATAACCTCATGATTTCCCAAAGTGCTTTACAACAGATTGAGGTACTTTTAAAGTGTTGCCATATGGGGAACATGGAAGCCAATTTGTGCACAGCAATGTCCCACAAACAGCAATGTGATCCCGACCATATAATCTGTTTTTTGTGATGTCGATTGTGGGATAAATATTGGCAGGAGACTGCTCTTTTTTGAAATAGTGCCATGGGATCTTTTACATCCAGTGGAGAAGGCAGATGGGGGCCACAGTTTAACGTCTCATCCAAAAGACGGCACCTCCGACAGTGGAGCACCTCCTCAATACTGCACGCAAGTATTAGTTTGGATTTTTGTGCTAAAGCACCTGGAATAACACTTGAATCCCAACCTTCTGTTTCACAAATGAGAGTGCTACTCAAAGACGCACAGAGGAAGACTAGTGGAAGACGTTGGAATTGAAGGGCTTTTACGCAAATACAGAGCTAGGTAAAAGGAGGGGGTTGGGTGGGGAGACAGAACAAAGGAGAATGTCTGTGACAAGCTGCCCTCCACCATATCATAGATCTCTCCCTTCTCTTCTTTCCTTGCGGGAGGTGTTGGGCTGGGGTTTAAACTTGAAACACAGAGAGCCCAGCCCCACATGCCCGTTGCTGTTTTTTAGCATGCAAATTTCCTGTCAATGAAGTTTCCAGCCTCTCCTGATTGTGACCATTCTCTACCACCTCGCTAAGTCCCAATCTGCAGTCTACCCCCGTGATCATGCATGCCAGGACTCATCTGCATTCTCTTGCCTCTGTGGTTACCGCACTGTAGCCAACTAGCATGCAAGTTCGCAAGACCTCCACATTCCCTGAGCTCACTGGCTTTCCCCCTCACTCCCTCACACCCTCCCCATCTCCTGGAAGTATTAGGGCCAATGCTTTTGTGGGAAGTCCCTTTGATCATTATTTTAATGAAGTTATTAATCAGATTACATTTAACAGGTTCAGAAATGCATGGAGGTTACATGGCAGTAAATGGCCATTTGACTCAACTGGTCCTTATTGATCTTTACCTTCCAATGCAGCAAATAGGCCCAGTCACTTTTAGCACCCTTTTTCCAAATCCCTTCATATTAAGGTAGCTGGTAGAGAAATTTCTTACAGGTATATTTGTAACTAATATTGCAAAAGCAATTGTTCAACCCCAAAGATAGTTAATGTGAGAAATGAAACCATTCACACTAGTAGAGGACTGTTTTTATTTATTTTTGATCAGGCAGGTGTCTGAGTCTCATTGCCATCTGTAAGAGTCTACTGAGAAATCACCATCTTGTTCCCTGGTATGGGGTGTAATTCTCTCCACTTACCCTTGTTTATGTGCTAGGTGGCAGAGTTGAGGTTTACAAGGGGGGTACAGCTGGAGATTAACTAGTCAAAAACAGTCAGCTTCTCCAGCTAGAATGAGCCCACTTCTTGGGACATTGGCCTGCAGGGTTAACTGGGGCCAAGTGGGAAGAAACTGAGCTTCCGGTGATAGATTCGTCCTGTCATAGAGCCATACAGTTTACAGCACCATAAGGAAACCATTCAATCTATCACATTGGTGCTAACTCTTTGTTAGACCAGTTTAAAACTAATCCCACTGCCCTGTGCTCTCTCCCCATTATTCTTGCATCCTCCTCTGTTTCAAATGTTTAAAAGGAGTGATGGTAAAATGATTGGATTTTCACTGTCAATAGGCAACAAGTCTTATACAATGTTCTTTGTCTCTACTGTTGTATATTTACATTTTCCTCCAATTTTCTCCTTTCCTTTCCCCACATTTCCTCTCCTCTCATCTGCCACTCCATTCCCCTCTCCCCTCCTTGGCACACCTCTCCTCACCCTTCCTTTCCTATTCTCCCCTCCTCTCCACTCCTTTCCTCCCTTCCGCTCCACTCTTCTCTTTTCTCCTCCCATACCATCGCCTCCCTTATTTGCAGCTTAACAGTCTCCTCCTCTCGCCTCTCATTCCCTCCCTTCATCTTTCCTCCTTCCTCAGACCCATGCCGAGGTAATGCCTTATAGATGCTAAATGCCCTCTAATACGTTGCTTAAGATATTGAATGTCAGCTAGCTATATGTATCACAGCTGAGCATGCTCTGATTCTTACCGCAGGCACACAATTTTCAGCAGGGGTCAATGACTCGTATTCAGGAATGGGAACCCTGTCTTGATTTTTATTCCCTCTTACTAATTTAAGCCACTGAAGTGAATTCTAGCATCTTTAATCTGCCCTGACTGAGATCAGCAAACTCAGTAAAGATCAGGGATCGAACTTGGGCCCTGCCTGATATGCCAGACTCAATATTGCACTGGGTATTGTCTTTGGTAAAGAAGGCAATGTGATCATAGAATCATACAGCATAAGAGGAGACTATTCAGCCCATCATGTCTCTGCCGGCTCTTTGACAGAGCTAAACATTAATCCCACTCTGCTGCCCTTTCCCCATAGCCTTCCAAATTTTTCTCCTTCAAGTTTTTATCCAATTCACTTTTGAAAGTTACTATTGAATCTACTTCCACCACCCTTTCAGGCAGTGCATTCCATAGCAGCTCACTGTGTAAAAAATAACCTTCTCATCTCCACCCTGGTTCTTTGCCAATTATCTTAAATCTATGTTCTCTGCTTACTGACCTTTCACCAGTGCAAACAATTTCTCTCTACCTACTCTGTCAAAAGCCCTTCTATTTCAAACGCATCCATTAAATCTCCTCACAACCTTCTCTGTTCTAAGCAGAAGAATCCCAGCTTCTCCAGTCTCTCCACCTAACTGAAGTCTCTCATCCCTGGTGCCATTCTAGTGAATCTCCGTACTCTCTCCAAGGCCTTGACATCCTTCCAAAAGTGTGGTGTGCAGAATTGGTCACAATGCTCCAGCTCAGAATCACAGAATTGTTACAGCACAGAAGGGGGCCATTCAGCCCCTCATATCTGCACTGGCTCTCCAAAAGAGCAGTTCACCTAGTGCCACTCCCCTGCCTTCTCCCGCAGCCCTGCACATTCTTTCTTTTCAGATAATAATCCAATTCCCTCTTCAATGCCTCAATTAAACCTGCCTTCATCACACTCTCAGGTAGTGCATTCCAGACCTTAACCACTCGCCGTATGAAAGGTTTTGCCTCATGTCACCATTGCTTCATTTGCCAATTACCTTAAATCTGTGCCCTCTTGTTCTGGATCCTTCCACCAGTGCTAACAGCTCTTCCCTATCCAGACTCCTCATGAATTTCAAATACCTCTATCAAATCACCTCTTAGTGTTCTCTTCTCCAAGGGAAAGAGTCTCAACTTCTCCAATATATCTACGTAACTGAAGTTCCTCAAACCTGGAACCACTCTCATGAATCTTTTCTGCACTCTCTCCAATGCCCTCACATCTTTCCTAATGTGTGGTGTCCAGAACTGGACACAATGCTCCAGTTGAGGCTGAACCAGTGTTCTATACAAGTTTAACATAACTTCCTTGCTTTTGTACTCTATGCCTCTATTAATGAAGCCTAGGATGCTGTATGCTATATAACCGCTTTCTCAACCTGTCCTGCTACCTTCCAATGATTTATGCACATATATACCCAGGTCCCTCTGCTCCTGCACCCCCTTTAGAATTGTACCCTTTATTTTATAATGTCTCTTCGCGTTCTTCCTACTAAAATGAATCACTTCACACTTCTCTGCATTAAATTCCATCTGCCAATTATCCACCCATTCCACCAACCTGTCTATGTCCTTTTGAAGTTCTACACTAGCTTCCTCACTGTTCACGAAGTCTGCAAATTACATATCATCCGCAAATTTTGAAATTGTGCCCTGTACACCAAGGTCTGGGTCATTAATATATATCAGGAACAGCAGGGGTCCTAGCACTGACATTTGGGGAACTCCACCACAAACCTTCCTTCAGTCCGAAAAACATTCATTAACCACTACTCTCTGTTTCCTGTCACTCAGCCAATTTCGTAGCCATGTTGCTACTGTTGCATTTATTCCATGAGCTATAACATTGCTCATAAGTCTGTTGTGTGGCACTTTATCAAATGCTTTTTGGAAGTCCATGTACACCACATCAACAGCATTACCCTGATCAACCCTTTCTGTTACCTCAACAAAAAACTCCAACATGTTAGTTAAACATGATTTGCCTTTCACAAATCCTTGCTGGCATTCCCTAATTAACCTGCATTTTCCCAAATTTTGTCCCAAATTATTGTTTCTAGAATCTTCCCCACCACCGAGGTTAATCTGACTGGCTTGTAGTTGCTGGGCTTATCCTTACACCACTTTTTGAACAAGGGTACAACATTTACAATTCTCCAGTCTTCTGGAACCACCCCTGAATCTAAAGAAGAATGGAAAATTATGGTCAGTGCCTCTGCAATTTCTACTCTCATTTCCCTCAGTATCCTTGGATGCATCTCATCCAGTCCTGATGCCTTAACAACTTTAAGTACAGATAGCCTATCCAATACCTCCTCCTTATCATTTTAAAGCCTTCAAATGTCTGAACTACCTCCTTTTTCACCATGACCAGCGCAGCATCTTCTTCCTTGGTAAAAACAGAGAAAGTATTCATTTAATACCTCAGCCATGCCCCTTGCCTCCATGAGTCAATACCCTTTTTGGTCCATAACTGACCCTACTGCTCCTTTTACTATTAATATGCCTATAGAAGACTTTTGGATTCCCTTTTATATTAGCTGCCAGTCTTTTTTCTTACTTGCTCTTTGCTTCTCTTATTTGCTTTTTCACTTCCTGCTGAACCTTCTATACTGTGTTATATATCGTAGAGGATTGGTCAGCTAACAGGAAGCAGACAGTAGTGATAAATGGGTCATTTTCGGGTTGGCGAGCTGTTACTGGTGGAGTGCCACAGTGCTGGGGTCTCAACTATTTACAGTCTACATCAATGACTTGGATGAAGGGACCGAATATGTTGGTAGTTAAATTTGCTGATGACACAAAGATAGGTAGGAAATTAAGCTGTCAAGAGGACATAAAGGGCGGAATTTTTCATTGGGCAGGAGGCCCTGTCCACCGGCCGAAATGTCAATGGCAAGCCTGCCTCTGCCGAGCCTGGGGAGCCAGACTGAGATTCTTCGCTCCTCAGGCCTTTATTGGTCTCAGGCAGCCCTTCCACCTCCTTGAGGCAGGAAGTCCTGCCGAATGGAGCTGCCAGCCAATCAGCGGTCCGCTGTTCTTAGTCCCAGCAGCACCTCTGGGAGCAGTGGTGACTGCTGGGACTACGCCCAGCCATCGGAGGAAGATAAAGGACAACCTGCTAAAAAAAGTAAGTTTTTCGGGCCTCACCAGGGACAATTGGTCAGGCCCCAGTGAGGCAAGGGGGGTTGGTTAGGGGGGCGGTGAGAGCGTTGTGCGTTGGGGGTGGTTGGGACTTCAGGGGTAGTCCTCTGAGGTGCACAGGGTACCCAATCAGAAGGGCCCCCCACCACCCAGCAAGAAGACCGCCTAGTTTCACCAGGCAGGCTTTTTGAAACCTCAGTCGCCCACCAGCCAAAGGTCAAACGCCCATGGCGGGAGGTGGAAGCCCTTAAGTGCCAGTTAATTGGTCACTTAAGCCCCTTGATTGGCCTGGGGCAGGTGGGCCGTTTCTCGTCACCGCCACCCCGCATAAAATTGCAGCGAGGGTGGGAAGGGTTCTGGAATGGCCCCCCGCTTCCCACCCAATTTTACACCCCCCCCCCCTCCCACCCTGCCACCAGCCCACTCATTTGCAGGGCGGGAGGGTGTAAAATTCTGGCCAAAGAGTCCACAAAAGGATAGAAATAGGTTAAGCGACTGGGCAAAAATTTGGCAGATGAAGTATAATGTGGGAAAGTGTGAACTTGTCCATTTTGGTAGGAAGAATAGAAAAGCTGGATATTAGAACATAGAACATAGAACAGCACTGTACAGGCCCTTCGGCCCACGATGTCATGCCGAACCTTTAACCTACTCTAAGATTAAACTACCTACCTACCCTTCATTCTACTATCATCCATGTACCTATCCAAGAGTCGCTTAAATGTCCCTAATGTATCTGCTTCTACTACCACCGCTGGCAGCGCATTCCACGCACCCACCACTCTCTGTGTAAAGAACCTACCTCTGACATCTCCCCGAAACCTTCCTCCAATCACCTTAAAATTATGCCCCCTGGTGATAGCCCTTTCCGCCCTGGGAAAAAGTCTCTGGCTATCCACTCTATCTATGCCTCTCATCATCTTGTACCCCTCTATCAAGTCACCTCTCATCCTTCTTCGCTCCATTGAGAAAAGCCCTAGCTCCCTCAACCTTTCTTCGTAAGACATGCCCTCCAGTCCAGGCAGCATTCTGGTAAATCTCCTCTGCACCCTCTCTAAAGCTTCCACATCCTTCCTATAATGAGGCAACCAGAACTGAACACAATATTCCAAGTGTGGTCGAACCAGGGCCTTATAGAGCTGCAGCATAACCTCATGGCTCTTAAACTCAATCCCCCTGTTAATGAAAGCCAACACACCATACGCCTTCTTAACTTTGGCAACTTTGAGCGATCTATCGACATGGACCCCAAGATCCCTCTGTTCCTCCACACTACCAAGAATCCTGTCTTTAAGCCTTTATTCTGCATTCAAATTCAACCTTCCAAAATGAATCACTTTACACTTTTCCAGATTGAACTCCATCTGCCACTTCTCAGCCCAGCTCTGTATCCTGTCAATGTCCCGTTGCAACCTACAACAGCCTTCCACACTATCCACAACTCCAGCAACCTTTGTGTCATCAGCAAACTTGCTAACCCAGCCTTCCACTCTTCATCCAAGTCATTTATAAAAATCACAAAGAGCAGAGGTCCCAGAACAGATCCCTGCGGAACACCACTGGTCACCGAGCTCCATGCTGAATACTTTCCATCTACTACCACCCTCTGTCTTCTATGGGCCAGCCAATTTTGTATCCAGACAGCCAACTTTCCCTGTATCCCATGCCTCCTTACTTTCTGAATGAGCCTACCATGGGAACCTTATCAAACGCCTTGCTAAAATCCATATACACCACATCCACTGCTCTTCCTTCATCAATCTGCTTTGTCACATCTTCAAAGAATTCAATAAGTCTTGTGAGGCATGACCTGCCCCTCACAAAGCCATGCTGACTGTCTCTAATCAAACCATGCTTTTCCAAATAATCATAAATCCTGTCTCTCAGAATCCTCTCCAATAATTTGCCCACTACCGACGTAAGACTGACTGGTCTATAATTCCCAGGGTTATCCCTATTCACTTTCTTGAACAAGGAAATAACATTTGCCACCCTCCAATCATCCGGTACTACTCCAGTGGACAGCGAAGACGCAAAGATCATCGCCAAAGGAGCGGCAATCTCTTCCCTCGCTTCCCGTAATATCCTTGGGTATATCCCGTCTGGCCCCGGGGACTTATCTGTCCTCATATCATTCAAAATTTCCAGCACATCCTCCCTCTTAACCTCAACCTGTTCGAGCATATCAGCCTGCTCCACGCTGTCCTCACAAACGACCAGGTCCCTCTCACTAGTGAATACTGAAGCAAAGTATTCATTTAGGACCTCCCCTACCTCCTCCGACTCCAGGCACAAGTTCCCTCCACTATCCCTGATCAGCCCTACCCTCACTCTGGCCATCCTCTTGTTCCTCACATAAGTGTAGAACGCCTTGGGATTTTCCTTAATCCTACCCGCCAAGACTTTTTCATATCCCCTTCTAGCTCTCCTAAGTCCATTCTTCAGTTCCTTCCTGGCTACCTTGTAACCCTCTAGAGCACTGTCTGATCCTTGCTTCCTCAACCTTAAGTAAGCTTCCTTCTTCCTCTTGACTAGCTGTTCCACATCTCTTGTCATCCAAGGTTCCTTCACCCTACCATCCCTTCCTTGCCTCATCGGGACAAACCTATCCAGCAGTCGCAGCAAGTGCTCCCTAAACAACCTCCACATTTCTGTCGTGCATTTCCCTGAGAACATCTGTTCCCAATTAATGCTCCCCAGTTCCTGCTTAATAGCATTGTAATTCCCCCTACGCCAATTAAATATTTTCCCTTCCCGTCTGCTCCTATCCCTCTCCATGACTATAGTAAAGGTCAGGGAGTTGTGATCACTATCACCGAAATGCTCTCCCACCGAGAGATCTGCCACCTGGCCTGGTTCGTTGCCAAGCACCAAGTCCAACATAGCCTCCCCTCTAGTCGGCCTATCTGCATATTGAGTCAGGAAACCTTCCTGGGCACACCTGACAAAAACTGCTCCATCCAAACTATTTGCACTAAGGAGGTTCCAATCAATATTAGGGAAGTTGAAGTCACCCATGACAACAACCCTGTTACTTCTGCACCTTTCCAAAATCTGCCTCCCATTCTGTTCCTCCGTGTCTCTGTTGCTATTGGGGGGTCTATAGAAAACGCCCAACAAAGTGACTGCTCCTTTCCTGTTTCTGACTTCCACCCATAATGACTCAGTAGACAAACCCTCCTCGACGACCTCCCTTTCTGCAGCTGTGATACTATCCCTGATTAGCAATGCCACTCCCCCACTCTTTTACCTCCCTCCCTATTCCTTTTGAAACATCTAAACCCCGGAACATCCAACATCCATTCCTGCCCCTGTGATATCCACGTCTCCGTAATGGCCATAACATCGTCGCTCCAAGTACTGATCCATGCTCTAAGTTCATCACCCTTATTCCTGACACTTCTTGCATTAAAATAGACACACTTCAACCCATCATACTGGCTGCAACTTTGTCATGTCAATTGTCTAACCTTCCTCACAGACTCCCTGCACTCGGTATCTGCCTGTTCAACAGCTACCCCATCCACTGATCCGTAGCTCCGGTTCCCATCCCCCTGCCAAACTAGTTTAAACCCTCCCGAAGAACTCTAGCAAACCCCTCGCCCAGGATATTGGTGCCCCTCCAGTTCAGATGCAACCCGTCCCTCTTGTACAGGTCCCACCTTCCCCAGAAGGTATCCCAATGATCCACATATCTGAAGCCCTCCCTCCTACACCAGCTCTGTAGCCACGTGTTCAGCTGCACTCGCTCCCTGTTTCTCGCCTCACTCGCACGTGGCACCGGTATCAATCCTGAGATTACTACTCTGCTCGTCCTGCCTTTTAGCTTCCAACCTAACTCCCTATATTCGCATTTCAGGTCCTCATCCCTTTTCCTAGCTATGTCATTGATACCGATATGTACCACGACCTCTGGCTGCTCCCCCTCCCCCTTAAGAATCCCGTAGACTCGATCCGAGACATCCCTGACCTTGGCACCCGGGAGGCAACATACCATCCGGGAGTCTCGTTCGCGATCACAGAATCTCCTGTCTGTTCTTCTAACCATTGAATCTCCTATCACTATCGCTCTCCTATTCTCCCCCCTTCCCTTCTGAGCCACTGAGCCAGGCTCAGTGCCAGAGACCTGGCCGCTGTGGCTTTCCCCTGGTAGGTCGTTCCCCCCAACTGTATCCAAAACGGTATACTTATTATTGAGGGGAACGGCCACAGGGGATCCCTGCACTGTGCGCCTATTCCCTTTCCCTCCCCTGATGGTCACCCAGCTACCTTTATCCTGTAACTTAGGTGTCACTACTTCCCTATAACTGCTCTCTATCATCCCCTCAGCATCCTGAATGATCCGAAGTTCATCCAGCTCCAGCTCCAGTTCCCTAACGCGGTCTGTGAGGAGCTGGAGTTGGGTGCACTTCCCACAGGTGAAGTCAGCAGGGACACAAGTGGTGACCCTTACCTCCCACATCCTGCAAGAGGAGCATGCAACTGCCCTAGCTTCCATCCTTTCCGCACTAAATTGACAACAGAGATTGAATGAAGAGAGACTGCAGAACTCTACGGTACAGAGGGATCTGGGTGTCCTGGTACATAAATCTCAAAACATTAGTATGCTGGTACAGCAAGCGATTAGGAAGGCAAATGGAATGTTGCTACATCTATACAGGGCCTTAGACCGCATCTGGAGTACTGTGTTTTAGACTCCTTACCTAAGAATGGATATAATTGCATTGGAAGCAGTTCAGAGAAGGTTCACTCGATTTTCTTAATTATTCGTTCATGGGATCTCAGCAACGCTGGCCAGGCCAGCATTTATTGCCCATCCCTAACTTCCCTTGAGAAGGTGGTGGTGAGCTGCCTTCTTGAACTGCTACAGTCCATGTGGGGTAGGTACACCCACAGTGCTGTTAGGAAGGGAGTTCCAGGATTTTGACCCAGCGACAGTGAAGTTATGGCGATACAGTTCCAAGTCAGGATGGTGTGTGACTTGGAGGGGAGCTTGCAAGTGATGTGTTCCCATGCATCTGCTGCCCTTGTCCTTCTAGATGGTAGAGCTCGCAGGTTTGGAAGGTGCTGTCTAAGGACCCTTGGTATGTTGCTGCAGTGCATCTTGTAGATGGTACATACTGTTGCCATTGTGCGTCAGTGGTGGAGGGAGTGAATATTTGTGGATTGTGTGCCAATCAAGTGGGCTGCTTTGTCCTGGATGATGTCGAGCTTCCTGTGTGTTGTTGGAACTGCACCCATCCATGGCAAGTGGAGAGTATTCCATCACACTCCTGACTTGTGCCTTGTAAATGGTGGACAGTGTTTTGGAGTCAGGAGGTGAGTTACTCATCACAGGAATCCTAGCCTCTGTCCTGCTATTGTAGCCACGGTATTTATGTGGCTACTCCCGTTCAGTTTCTGGTTAATGGTGACCCCCAGGATGTTGATAGTGGAGGATTCAGCGATTTTAATGCCATTGAATGTCAAGGGGAGATGGTTAGATTCTCTCTTGTTGGAGATGGTCATTGCCTGGCACTTGTGTGGCACCAATGTTACTTGCCACTTATCAGCCCAAGCCTGGATATTGTCCAGATCTTGCTGCATTTATACATGGACTGCTTCAGTATCTGAGGAGTCGCGAATGGTGCTGAACATTGTGCAATCATCAGCGAACATCCCCACTACTGACCTTATGATTGAAGGAAGGTCATTGATGAAGCAGCTGAAGATGGTTGGGCCGAGGACACTACCCTGAGGAACTCCTGCAGTGATGTCCTGGAGCTCAGATGATTGACCTCCAACAAACACAACCATCTTCCTTTGCTCTAGGTATGACACCAACCAGCGGAGAGTTTTCCCCCTGATTCCCATTGACTCCGTTGCTAGGGCTCCTTGATGCCGTACTCAGTCGAATGCTGCCTTGATGTCAAGGGCAGTCGCTCTCACCTCACCTCTTGAGTTCAGCTCTTTTGTCCATGTTTGAACCAAGGCTGTAATGAGGTCAGGAGCTGAGTGGCCCTGGTGGAACCCAAACTGAGCACATTATTGCTAAGCAAGTGCCGCTTGACAGCACTGTCAATGGCACCTTCCATTACTTTACTGATGATTGAGAGTAGACTAATGGGGCGGTAATTGGCCGGGTTGGATTTGTCCTGCTTTTTGTGTACAGGACATACCTGGGCAATTTTCCACATTGCCGGGTCGATGCCAGTGTTGTAGCTATAGTGGAATAGCTTGGCTAAGGGCGGAGCAAGTTCTGAAGCACTGGTCTTCAGTACAATTGCTGCAATATTGTCAGGGCCCAGAGCCTTTGCAGTATCCAGTACCTTCAGTCGTTTCTTGATATCACGTGTAGTGAATCGAATTGGCTGAAGACTGGCATCTGTGATGCTGGGGACTTCAGGTGGAGGCTGAGATGGATCATCAACTCGGTACTTCTGGCTGAAGGTTGTTGCAAATGTTTCAGCCTTATCTTTTGCACTGATGATTCCTGGGATGAAGGGGTTATCTTATGAGGAAAGGTTGAGCAGGTTGGGCCTATCCCCATTGGAGTTTAGAAGAATGAAAGGTTTTCTTATTGAAACATATAAGATCCAGAGGGTACTTGACAGGGTGGATGTTGAGAGGATGCTTCCCCTTGTCGGGAAGTCTAGAACTAGGGGACACAGTTTAAAAATTAGAGGTTTCCCATTTAAGACTGAGATGAGTAGATTTTTTTTTCTGTCAGAAGGTCGTTAGTCTGTGGAATTCTCTTCCTCAGAGGCTCTGTCATTGAATATATTCAAGGCTGAGTTAGATAGATTTTTGATTGACGAGAGGCAAGGGTTATGGGGGCAGACAGGAAAGTGGAGTTCTGGCCACAATCAGATCAGCCATGATATTATTGAATGGTGGAGCATGCTTGAGGGGCCAAATGGCCTACTCCTGTTCGTAATTCTTGTGTTTGTGCCTGGTTCTCGGTTATATTATCCACCTGACAGCTGTTTTAAGCACGCTTTTTCTTCTTCATCGTAATCTCTCTCTGTTTTGTCATCCAAAGAGTTCTGGATTTGTTTACCCTACCTTTCCCCTTCGAGGGAATATACCTTGACTGTGCCCAAACTATCTCGTTTTTAAAGGCAGCCCATTGTTCAATTACTGTTTTGCCTGCCAACCTCTGATTCCAATTTATGTGGGTCAGATCTATTCTTACCCCATTGAAGTTGGCTTTCCCCCAGTTCATTATTCTTACTCTGGATTGTTCCTTGTCCTTTTCTATCGCCAACCTAAACCTCATGATACAATAATCACTGTCTGCTAAATGTTCCCCTACTGACACTTGATCCACTTGGCCCACCTCATTCCCAAAACCAAGTCTAGCAGTGCCTACATTCTCGTTGGGACTAGAAACATACTGCTGTAGAAAATTCTCCTGAACACATTGTAGGAACTCTTGCCCCTCACTGCCCTTTACACTACTACTATCCCAGTCTACATTCAGGTAATTAAAGACCCCATTATAACCTATAATTCTTACACCTCTCTGTAATTTCCTTGCAAATTTGTTCCTCTACATTTTTCCTGCTAGTTGGTGGCCTATAGACTGCACTAAGCAATATAATTACATCTTTTTTGTTTCTTAACTCTAGCCAAATAGATTCTGTCCTTGACCCCTCTGGGGCATCCTCTCTTTCCTGCATTGCAATGTTCTCCTTAATCAAAACTGCCACACCTTCCACTTTCTTTTCTTTCATTTCTTTCCTAAACGCCTTGTATCCAGGAATATTTAGTACCCAGTCCTGCCCTTCTTTCAGCCAGGTCTCCATTATTGCCACAACATCATACTTCCACGTCACTATCTGTACCTGCAGCTCACCAACCTTATTTACCATACTCTGTGCATTCATATACTTGCACAGTAACGTAATTTAGACTTTATTACTTTCCCTCTTACCCTGGCCCTACCTAATAGTTTACTATTTCCTACTCTAGCAATCTGTTGCTCCCAATTCTCTGTGCATCTTGGTGCTTCTCTCTTGTGTTATCTCCTGGTTTCTACACCTCTGCCAAGTTAGTTTAAAACCTCCCTAATAGCATCAGCAAGTCGCTGAGACCTAACCAGTGAATTAGGAAGGTTTAGCATAATTTCCTTGCTTTTGTACTCTATTCTATTTATTAAGCCAAGAATATGCTTTTATAACAGTCTTCTCAACTTGGCCTGACATATTCAAAGATTCTTAACCCCTTTAAAAGTGTATCATTTTGCTTATATTGTCCCCCCTTAGTCTTTCTTCTAAAATGTGTCACTTCACACTTCCTCTGCCTAAAATTTCTCCAGCTTTGTGTCTGTCCAGTTCATCAGTCTGTCTGTGTCCTCCTGAAGTCTACTACTATTCCCCTTACTGGTTACTACATTTCCAAGTTTCGAGTCACTGGCCACCTTTGAAATTGTACCCTGCACACTCAAGTCCAGGTCATTAATATATATCGAAAAAGCAGTGATCCTACTACTGACTCACGGGCGACACCACTATATACTTCCCGCCAGTCTGAGAAAAGTGGGATGTGAGGATAAGCCTCACGCCTGTAACTCTAAATCCTGCACATCATGCATAATGTTTGGAGAGCACAGGTTTGGGATTTTAAAATTACATTTGAAGATTGAAACTGCACATGGAGAGGATCAGAATCTAATTCCAGAAAGGTCAGCGGAAGTTTACCTCTTTGCAGGATGTGATAACATGTCATGGTATTGCTTTACCAAAGAGGTAGTTTGAATGGTTAAGAAATGTAACAAAAGGTGTAACACATAAGAGTAAGTGCGGCTATTATGGATATTGTTAGCACTTGACTGTATTTAATTCTTGTAAGTCGGCCTGAGTGTCATCGCTATACACCTAAAAGAAGTTTGTTGTGATAAATCAGTCTGCACAGTCTTGTTTTCTGCAATCCTTAGGGAACAGGTGGTCGCCATGGGAACACAGAGCCTCAAATAATTGAACCAGATGATGGAGAAGTGGTGAAAAATTAATTCAAGAAATATTCTCACCAAAATATATTAATAACCAAAGGGATTAACATGCAAGCAATCTGAAATATATGCAGCTGTAAAAATGTTATTTTATTATCTTTTCTTCAGTGTCTGTTCAATTTACTTTTCGAAGTGAAGAGAATCACTAGGCGGCACATGATACATTACAACAACAAGAAGAACTTGCATTTATATAGAGCCTTTAACATAGTAACCTGTCCTGAAGCACTTCACTGGAGAATTATCCAACAAAATTTGACGCCAAGTCACATAAGGAGACATTAGGGCAGTGCTTGGTCAAAGAGGTAGGTTTTACGGAGTGACTTGAAGGAGAAAAGAAAGGCAGAGAGGTTTAGGGTGGGAATTCCAGAGCTTAGGACCTCAGGCAGATGAAGGCATGGCCCCACTGGTGGAGTGATAAAAACTGGTGATGTGCAAAAGGCCAGAATCGAAGGAACAAGTGGCAAAGCAGGGAAATGAAATCAGTGGGAAAAAGAAACAGAGTTTATGGCACAGGTCAAAAATGATGGCATCAGCTTTCCCAATAGACAGTTTGGCTGTGATAGACCTTATAAGATACTGACTGATTGAGAAAGCACAAATTCTAAAGTGCTAATTAGATTTAATGACCACAGATTTTGCAGAGCATGGTAAGGATCGTGTGCCATTGTCAAAAAATGGCTAGATATTTAATCCAGTGAGCCAGTTAGCAAAGGAAACAGTGGGAAAATCGTCAGGGTACTGCTTCGTCCTCACGCCCTCCTTAATTTCCTTTCCGCCCCCCACCCCCCCATGCTACAGGGACCACTGCCGGCCATCTCTTCCCTGCCCACTGAACGCGAGTGGGGGAAAAGGATTCAGTCTCAATTCCCTCATGTCTGCTTCTCTCAACCCCGCTCACAGGAACAGTCTGGAAAATAGCCTAAGGTAGCAGCAGTAATGGCTATGTTGAGGGAGAGGGTATATTATAGCCCTCACCTCTGTCCAATTTACCCCAATTTGCTTAACTTTAAATGCAGGGATGTCCAAGTTGTTATTTTTTATCAAATAGATGTGTTTCTGGGGCCACATATAAGGGGCAATTTTGTAGCTTCTATGATTCAGAATATATCTTTGCTGCCTAAGCCATGGCAAGACCCATGGATCACAACAGAAGACCATTATTCTATACGTTAGTTATTGCAAACATCAGCTTATCCAAAACTTTGGTGTCCTTATCTGAACTCACACCAAGTTCTGCTTATCCATGACCCTTGTGCTCACTGATCTACATTGGCTCCCGATCTGGCAATGCCTCGATTTTAAAATTCTCATCCTTGTTTTCAATATTCACCCTTTGCAACATTCACCAGCCCTACAACTCCCCCAACCACCCCACCTCCCCTCCCTCCCCTCTCACCCCACCTAAGAGGTTGTTGATGCCCAGGCAGCACCAAACCATGCAAAGCCTTGGTGACCTTTCAACTCAGGACAGAGCTTCAAATCCCATCACCAGTTACTTCCATCTCCAAAGTATTGGCCTCCTCTGATCCTGTCTCAGTTCATCCACAGCGGAAACCCTCATCTACATGTTTCTTACCTCTGGATTTGGCTTCTTCAACAGCAACCTCTGTAAACTCCCACTTGTCCATAACTCAACAAAAACAACTTGCATTTATATAGTATCTTTAACATAATAAAATGGCTCAAGGTGCTTCACAGAGGCATTATAAAACAAAATATGGCACAGAGCCACATGAGGAGATATTCGGGCAGATGACCAAAAGCTTAGTTAAAGAGGTAGATTTTAAGGACTTAAAGGAGGAAGGTGGGGTACAGAGGCAGAGAGGTTTGAGGAGGAAATTTCAGAGCTTAGAGCCTTGGCAACTGAAGGCATGGCAACCAATGGTGGAGCGATGAAAATTGGGAATGACCAAAAGGCCAGAATTGGAAGAACGCAGATATCTTGAATGAATGTAGAGCTAGAGTAGATTACAGAGATAGGGAGGTGCGAGGCCATTGAGGGATTTGAAAGTAAGGATGGGAATTTTAAAATCAAGGCATTACTTAACTGGGAGCCAGTGTAGGTCAGCCAGCACAGGAGTGATGGGTGAATGGGATTTGTTGCAAGTAGGGACACAGGCAACACAGTTTTGGATGATTTCAAGTTTATGGGGGCTAGAATGTGGGAGGTCAGCCAGGAGTGCATTAGAATAGTCAAGTCTAGAACTAACAAAGTCATGGGGATGAGGGTTTCAACAGCAGATGAGCTGAGACTGGGGTGGGATTGGGTGATATTAAGGAGATGTGAGTAGGCCATCTTAGGAATGCTGTGATATTCCCTATATTTATTATTTATATTAGTTGTTGCTGTTATTTAATCGGAAAAAAATTCTGCTTAACCAGAACTGGATGTTGGATAAGCAGTCTAATAATTAACAGACAGTGGAGGGGTCAAGCGAGGTGGTGGGGAGGTAGAGCTGGGTGTTGTCAGCATGTGGAAACTGATGTGTTTTCAGGTCATGTTGCTGAGGGGCAGCATGTAGCTGAAAGATAGGAGGGAGCCAAGGATAGATCCTTGGGGGGCACCAGAGGTATGTGCTTGAGCGGGAAGATAAGCCATTGCAGGTGATTCTCTGGCTACGATTAGCTAGATAAGAATGGAACCAGGTGAGAGCAGTCCCACTCAGCTGGACGACGGTGGAGAAGCATTGGAGGAGGATGGTGTGGTCAATCGTGTCAAAGGCTGCAGACAGGTTGAGAAAGACAAGAAGGGATAGTTGCCTTTGTCACAATCAACATAGGATGTCATTTGTATCTTTGATAAGTGCTGCTTCAGTGCTGTGGCATGGGTAGAAATCTGATTGGAAGTTTTTAAAATTACTTTATGGGACGTGAATGTTGCTGACAAGTCCAGCATTTATTGCCCATTCCTAGCAGCCCTTGAGAAGGTGGTGGTGAACCACCTTGAGCTGCTGCAGTTCATGTGAGGTAGGTACACCCACAGTGCTGTTAGGGAGGGAGTTCCAGGTTTTTGACCCAGTGACAGTGAAGGAACAGCAATATAGTTCCAAATCAGGATGGTGTGTGACTTGCAGAGGAACTTGCAAGTGGTGGTGTTCCCATGAGTCCACTACCCTTGTCCTTCCAGGTGGTAGAGGCTGTGCTTTTGAAGGAGCCATGGTGAGTTGCTGCAGTGCATATTGTATATGATACACACTGCTGCTACTGTGCGTCGGTGGTGGAGGGAGTGAATGTTTAAGATGATGGATGGATGCCAATTAAGTGGGTTGCCTTGTCCTGGATAGTGTTGTCAAACAATGGAGTTCCGGGAAAGATGGGCAGGAATTTGGAGAGGAAACGAGAAGAAACGGCTGCCTGTACCCCATCCTGTAGCAACCACGCCTGCTCACCTATCACCACCACCTCCACCATCAATCCTTTGCTCACAGCCCTACGCTGCCTCCCTGTCCTCCAAAACATGAAGTTTAAAATTCTCATTTAACATCCTCAAAGCTCTCCACTGATTTGTCCCACCTGGTCTCTGCAGCCTCCTCTAGCCTTACATGCCCTCTGACACCCCTCGGTTCTCAGAGTCTGGCCCTTTATGCATTCCTTGCCTCCCTTGAGCCCATCGGTGACAGAACCATCAGCCGCCTCAGCCTTATTCTTTGGAGCTCCCTCCCTAAGCCCCTCGGCCTCTTCACCTTTAGAAACCTTCTCAAAAATCTGGCCTTTCCAGCCATTCGTCCAGTCACTCTTGCTAATCTCTCAATCTGTGACCAGTTCCATTATCTACTTCTGTTTCATTTTCTCTCCCCCACCCCCAAACCCCACAACTCTGTAACCACTTTGGGAGGATTTTTACATCAATTGCACCAACTAAATACTAGCTCCTTCTTTTATTGCACGAATGCCCATACTAGGGGCGGAGCGTCTAGATGAGTGACAATAGTGTGCCTTCCAACACTGGATGACAATGATGATCAAGCAGCCTTATTTTAAGTTGGCTGAACTCCTTTTCTTTCAGCCTACCTGAGTACACTGAGGACAATCTCACTCTGCTGAGATGAGCTAACAGGGATTAAACTTGGGGCACTACACCTCTGGAAGGAGAGACTGGCCTTAGAGAGAGTACAGTGCAGGTTCACGAGAAAGATGCCAGATCTTAAAAGGTTAAATTATGAGGACAGGTTGCAGAAGGTTGGCTTGTATTGAGTGAAGAAGGTGATCTAATTGAGATGGTTTAACATGATAAAGCTATAAGGGAAACTATTTCCTCTGCTCGGGGATTCCAGAATAAAGGGGCACAATTTTAAAATTCGAGCTAGGTCAGTTAGGAGCTGAATCAGGAAACCCTTTTTCGCACAAAGGTTAACGGCAATGTGGCACTCTCTCCCCAAAAGATCAATTGAAATTTTCAAGACTGAGATTGACGGATTTTTATTAGGTAGGGCTATCAAAGGATATGGATCAAAGGTGGGTAAATGGAGTGACAATACAGATCAGCCATGATCTAACTGAATGACAAAACAGGCTTGAATGGCTGACTGTTTTAGTCCTGTTCCTACACATCAATACTGTACCAAAATAGTCCATTTGCCCACTTGTTAAGAGGGGAGTAAAGAGGAAAACAGGAAGCTCTGTTCATTACTAACTGATAGGTAACTTGGAAAGTGCCTTCAATTTTCAGTTGGGGAAAAGAAACCTGTCACGCTAATTGCTGTTAAGGTCTAATAATTGTTCATTATTTAGAATAATACTTCAATTAACAATGAACAACAGTCAGAATTGATCTATCAGTGATTTATAAAAGAATTGCTCCTGTTGTTAGCCATACGCCCCCTGCTGAACCTGCATCTCCATTCAATAAAATCACAGCTGAAATGTTACATGAACTCCACTCTCCTGCCCAATCTCTTGATTCCCTTAGTGCCCAAAAAATCATCAATCTCAGCCTTAAATATATTTATCAACTGAGCATTTACAGCAACACCCCCAACCAACCCCACAACCCCCTTTGCCTCAAGTATCAGCTGTGGCTCAGTTAGTAGTGCTCTCTTCTCTGAGTTAGAAGGTCGTGGGTTCAAGTCCTGCTTCAGACTGATGCTTTCAGTGTGGTACTGAGAGAATGTTGTGCTGTTGGAGGTGCCATTTTTCAGAAGAAACGTTAACAGAGGCCCCCATCTGCCCTCTCAGGTGGGCCTAAAAGATTCTACCACACTATTAGACAGAGGAGCTGGACAATATTAATCCTTCAGCCAACATCGTTAACTAAACAGATTATCTGGTGGCTGCTGTTTGTGGGAGCTTACTGTGTGCAAATTGGCAACTGTTCCATTACAACAGTGACTACAATTCAAAAGGACTTCATTGGCTTGCAAGGAGCTTTGAAACATGCTCGTTCTGTGATGGTGACTTGCGCTATATAACGCAGTTCTTTTTCCTTCCTTCTCAGCACCGGTGGCTCCGAGGATCCACTTTGGCTGCTTTAGCTCAGTTACGCAACAGCCCGGTTTAGGAGCGCATTGACTCGCTACATAACGACACAGAAATCCTCTTAAGGAAGGAGGGTCTGACTACTTCCAATGTCGACACCGTTTCACCCCCACAAACCCGGGTCTGGGGCTGCTGTCTGCTGCCGCCGCTCCCCCGCGGTTATTCCTTTAAGTAGTTGACCCGCACGGTGAGTGTCTCCCACCGCCCCCCCCCCCCAATACCTAAAGACAGTTCCAGCTCCAGCAACAGACCAACAGCTTCCAGTGCGCCCTCGGCTCTCAGCTGAGTTAGCTCTGCCACCTACAGCCCTACCAGAAAGAGGGCTGCAATGCTGATCTGCTGCCTGTCTGTGTCTCCGTTCCCCTCTTCGTGCCTTGCTTTCTCTGAGAGCTGAGACTTGGACAGAAGGAGCAAAGGGAGGAGGAAGAAAGAGAGACTGTGTTTCAGTTTCCCTCTCTCATCTTCGTGCACTGCGTTCCCCGGGAGCGGGATTGGAAGAGAGAGGGTGTGGTGAGAAAGAGAGGGGCCAGAGAGAGGGACGAGGTGTGAGAGTCAGGGATAGGACGGAGGGTGAGGAAAAGAGAGCGAAGTGCAGAGAGGGGGTGAGAGTAGAGACAGGGATTGAGAAGGAGAAAAAAGAGGGTGTGAGTGAGAGAGGAGAGGGGGAGAAGGAGAGGGTGGAGGTGTGTGTGTCAGTTTCTCGGGATTTGGAGAGGCAGTGGGAGGGAGAGGGGGAGAAGGATTGTGTGTCTGTCACAGTGTGCTGAACGTGTCAGGATGGGGGAAAGAATTCTTCAAAATCTTCCAGGTGCGGACTTGAGTTACTCAAGAGCTTTTTGACAAAGAAAGGAGGAGGAAGAGAGGGGGTTAAACAAACCCCATACACAAACAAACTACAAATAGGATATAAATGGAAGCTCAGTGCTGAGATTCGAGCTGAAGACTCCAAACCTCCTTGTGAAGCCGAGTGTGAGTAGACTGTGTGGAAAGGATGAATCCCTCAGCTTTGCGGGCTACACTTCCGAAGGACTACACCTGATGGGCATTGTAGCCAGCAACTTGCGTCCTGCCTTCGCGTCTAGCTGCCAACTAAGGCTAAATGCTCCTCTTTAAAGGTAAGACTGCTCTGAATGTTAAGATTAATGTGCGGTGTATTGTGTTTAACCCTAACATTTGGAGGGCTGTCCCTTCCCTTTGATACAACAGCAACAGCAGCGTTATAATAATGTCAAGCAGGCAAAGAGCAGGGTATTGTATTGTGTGACAGAATGTTAATGCAAGTGCTAATCCTGTTCAGGATTGCTGCTTGCTGTGTATTGTTCAGTCTTTCTGGTATTAGCAGCTCTGTCTGTTCCCGACAGCGGGAGCAAAGTACTGCACAGAACAGCAGTGAAACAGCTCCTCGCTGCCGCTCGGAAGTTTGCTCGCAGCCAACTTCAAACCTTCCGCAAGAAACCCCAGCAACACATATAAAGCCATGTACTGAATTTGTGGTTGCGAGATGGTGTTTCCTCTGTCTCTCTCACACACATACACACATTCTCTTCTTGCAATGAAATCCCACTTAACCAAACAGCAACGTGAGACTATTCTTAACTCAGAAGCAAAAGCGGATCAAGTTAGCAGCCGCGAGAGTCCGCCTGTGTCTGCAGGGTTGCTTTCAGAATATGCATCTCCCTCACGTGTGAGGCAACCTATCATAGTTTAACCAAGTATTCACAGGACAGAAACAGGCCATTCAGCCCAAACTGGACCCTGCTGGTGCTTTCTACCCCACACCAGCCTCCCCCCACCCTACTTCATCTAATCCCATCAATTTATCCTTCTATTCCTTTCTCTCATCAAGCCTCTCCTCAAATGCATCAATGCAATTCACCTCAACCGCTCCAAGTGATAGCCAGTTCCACATTCTAACCACTCTGAGTGAACGTGTTTCTCCTGAATTGGATTTATTAGTGACTATCTTATATTTATGGCCCCTTAATTCTGGTCTCCCCCACAAGTGGACGCATCTTTTTAATAAAAGCAAAATACTGCGGATGCTGGAAATCTGAAACAAAAACAAGAAATGCTGGATTCACTCAGCATCTGTGGAAAGAGAAGCAGAGTTAACGTTTCGGGTCAGTGACCCTTCTTCGGAACTCAGATGCTGCCAGACCTGCTGAGTGAATCCAGCATTTCTTGTTTTTGTTTCGCATCTTTTTAATGTCTACCCTATCAAACCCCTCAGTCTTCTCTTTTCTAAAGAGTCTCAGCCTTTTTAATCTTTCCTGAGAGGTATAACCTCTCAGTTCGGATATTGTTGGAGTCAATTTTTTGCACCTTCTCCAGTGCCTAAAAGAAAGATTTACAAGGCTGATTGATTATAATAGGCTCTGGTTCAGAGGAGGGCACAGCAAGGAAAAAGTATTGCTTTTGTCTCCATGAACTGTTAACCATTTCAGTGCTTGTTCAAAATGGATCTCTGCTTGTCTCTCACACAAATTGTTTTGGACTGAAATTAATCTAAAGTGGCCTTTGGAAAAATAGACTGAGCCACCAATCACTCCTTTCATTGATAACATTTGGTGAATCATATTTTTGACCATGGAATGATACAGCACATTCGGCCCATCGTGCCTGTGCTGGCTCTTTGAAATAGCTGCTATTCTTAGACTCACTGCATTGGCTTTGCCAGTTGTTCTATTCAGTTTAATTCCACATTAGACTCTTTAATGAACGGTTTAAGCGGGTGGTTTTAGATGGTTGGTGAGTTCACACAAGACCAAGTAGGAAATAGCATCCTGTAGGGAGCGCTGCCTGTCACAGTGGCACAGCATAGCCAAGTAGGGTTGTGACTGCGTAACATGTTACACATTTTTGAGCTACGGGTCCTTCTGGAAGGTGACAGATGTTATGCACATGTGCATATGGTATTCTGGCCCAGGCCCCTGCTCACTGAGACACCTCGCCGGGAATTACATCTCTGCCTTTATCAATTCACTCCCGTTAAGCAAAAATCCATCTCATTTAGCTGCGAGAGAATTTAAAATGACAGCTGAAGAAAATTTGCTGCATAAAAACTGTCAATTCTTACATCATAGAGGCATTGAATCTTACAGCTCAGGAGGCCATTCAGCCCATTGTGCCTGTACCGGCTCTTTATAAGAGCTATCCTATTCCTCCCACTTCACTGCACTTTCCCCATAGCCCTGTACATAAATCTGCTTCCACCACCCTTTCAAGCAGTGCATTTCAGATCCTAACAACTCGCTGCGTAAATAAATAAAAAAACTCCTCATCTCCCTTTTTGTTCTTTTGCCAATTACTTCAGTTCTCTGGTGACTGACCCTTCTGCCAGTGGAAACAGTTTCTGCTTATTTGCCCTAGCAAAACCTTCATGATTTAAAATCATGAGACGTAGCCATATTGCAGGTGTCTCATTTCTCTGTCCTTCTGCACCTATGACTCCCCGGAAGTGACTGCATTGTAGTCACAGCAAAGGAGGTTGGGGAGGGGGTTTACATATTGCCATGTGGGATATTCATGTCAGCTGGCTTCACACCCACACCCCCTCCCCCTCACGCCCACACCCTCAGCCCCGGTTTCACCACTCACCCTCCCCATTAAGCAATCACTTTCTTGAGTTTTTGCAGGGTAGTGGGGGGGGGGGGGGGGCGGGGGTGGATCCTTCTCCCAATTTTGTGCTGTAACTCCAGCAGGTGAATCTGTCTAAATATCTGCTTCTCAGATGTTCGAAAGCTATCGCAGGAGATCAGAAGAATCCCCATAGGATTTCAGGGTCCACGATCCCATGTTATAGAGTGGGGCCCAGCGAGTAGGGCCACTCTCCACAGGCTAGTGGTGAGTGAGCCTACAATAACTCCCACAAAGGCTCGAGAGGGAACTGCACTTCCCAGCTGCGATTTAGAACTCTAGGACCAGTTTGGATGGAGCTAAGCTAGCTAGCTGATCTCAGCCGGTGAAGCAGCTGGGTGTGGGAGGGGCGGAGACACACAGGAGCACCAGAAGTGGGAAAAACAAAGCAGCCATGGATTCTCACTCTTGATTGCTTAAGCGCCACCTCCCTCCTTGCCAGCAAATGGGCCATGCATGAAGGCGAGCTAAGACAACCTTGAGCTTAAATGTTTCACTCCCCATGGGTGGATAGTCTGCAGACCCTGACTGTCCAGGTTCATGTGTGAAGACTTGGGTGAGGTCACAAAGGGTGTCCAGTGCCTGTGGAATTGTGATGCCTCCCAGCCCTGCTCCCACCACCCCCCCACCACCAACACCCCCACCACTCCCCTACCATCACCCCCTGCCCCTCCCCCACCCCTGCCCTTCCCCCACTAGCACCCTCCCCCTCCTCATCACCTCTAGGCTTAGCCTGAAGAAGGAAGAGAAGAAAACAAAGATGCTTTGCCATAATGATACTGGCTAAAAGGGTTAAATTATGAGGACAGATTGCATAATCTAGTTGTATTCCCTTGAGTGCAGAAGATTAAGGGATAATCTAATTGAAATGTTTAAAATGATTAACAGAATTGATAAGGTAGAGAGAGTGAAGATATTTCCTGTCGGGGAATCCAGAACGAGGGATCATAACCTGAAAATTAGAGCTCGGCTGCTCAGGGCGATGTCAGGAATTACTTCTTCACACAAATGGTAGTGGGAATCTGGAACTCTCTCTTGCGAAAAGCTGTCAAGGCTTGGGATCAATTCAAAATTTCAGCACTCAGACTGATAGATTATCTTTGTGTAAAGGGTATTAAGAGTTACAAACCAAGGCAGGTAGTTGAAGTTAACCTGCAGAACATTCATGATCTAATTGAATGGCAGAACAGACTTGAGGGGCTGAATGGCCTCCTCCCATTCCTATGAAAGAGTTACTTACATTAACCACACCCACCATTATTTTGACTCAACTCCTTTTCTGTTTTAACTCTCACTTTTCTATACGAGCAATTCTCGACAGTTTTGCCTTCGGGAACCTCACAAGATACTTAACTGATTTTGTTTTTTGACCAGAACGCCAATAGGATAAATTTTGTATATTTAAATATTCATAAAGGTTTCCAGGAGGAACTTTGAGAGACAGTGGAAAAACATTGTCAAACAATATTGGATTCCTTTCACTGTCAGTGTGACATTTATTTATATAGAATCTTATTGCATTTAATATTGAAAGGGGGTGAGGGATTTCCACAGAATAACTTGCTTCTTAATCGGTGAGGATCCCATCATTATTCCTGCAGGAACGGTTCACATCAAATGCAAAATACAGCCATGGGTTTATTTCTTTAAAGTTATTACTTTTTCACCGAGTATTGCTCTGGGATTGTTCTCCTCTCATTGTTTCCCACTTGCCTTAACAATGTCTCTTTCCAGTTCTCTCTCCCTCCATTTCTCAATCTATGATTCTCTGTCTCTTTCACTGTCTGTGTGGGGGGGTGGGGGGGGAGTTTAACTGTGGACTGGTACTGGATCCATCCTGACCGTATCCATTTGAGGCCTGGGCTATTTTAACTCCCGAGCCTCATTTACACCCCACTGCCCTGCTGTCTGCTCGAAGTGGACTGCACGAGACAAAATCTACCCACTGGCACTCATGTGATTTGCTGGTGGGGGTGGGATAGTATGGCAGGATCCCAGAGAAGGGCGTGGAAGAACACGGGGGCAGCAGAGGCAGACCTTCCTACATTACAATGGTGACTTGCTGACTTGATTATAAAAGTATTTCATTGGCTGTAAAGTGCTTTGGGGCATCCTGAGATGAATGGTGCTATAGAAACCCAAATCTTTCCTTTTCTCTTTTTGGGATCTGAAAGAACACTCCTGCTCCTCCTGATCCAAGAAAGGCAAGATTAAAAATCATCTTTCACGGCCTCTGCTTCTTTCTTGACTACTTAAACCAAATGGTCAAATCAGGCAGTTGCCTCGGCCACCTAAAAAGGAGAGGGCCCAGTGAAAATGGTAGTGGGTGGGAGTTGAGCGGGAACATGGCAGCAAGCCACATCATTCCCACCGAACGGCTGAGATAAAATCGCTCTTTCATCACACACTCTCTATCTCTCTGTGTTTCTGTGGTGTTTGTGTCTGCATTTTTGCCTGTCTCTCTCCATCTGTCTGTTTCTCTCGCTCTCCATCTTTTTGTGCCTCTCTCTTTCCGTTATCGCCATCTGTCTCCATCTGCCTGTCCCTGCCTGTCTCTCTCTCTATATTTCTTTCTACCTGTGTCAATATAAACTATTTTTCATGCTCCAGTTTTGTCAGGTGCATTAACACAATCCTTGCTGTGTTTGTTCAGTACTGCAGAAGCCCATGAAGGATCAATTGTGCCTTTGCCAGTCTTAAGAGCTGCTGCCTACTCTGTACAGCAACAATTAAACACACTTTATCTGTACTGTTAAGCAGGTGAGAAAGGGGTCTCGGGGTCCCTCTCAGCCTTCACCTGGTCTTGCCGTAACAGGTTTTAATTTTAAACACACCATGTTTTTAGCTCCCCCTTGGTGAATCCTTGTTCACCACTTTCCAATTATAAAGCAAAGAAACCAGCACAAACAGGTTTGCTTAGGTTTAAAGAAGAAACATCTTTATGGAGTTTAGGCCAGTCAAACTGCTGTCTTATGCAGACTTTGGTCTTTCGTATACCAGCATATATAGCCACTGTAGTCTCGTGGGCCCTTCTTGATATTTCTCCCCAGTACCTCTGTGGCGCCACTAACCGGTGAACTACTGTCCACTCCTTGTCCTCAGGTCTGTGAGGAGAACTCCATTCCCTCATCAGTACCTCATTCTTTAAATAGTAGTAATCAGGGACTCCCTCTGCTTCACCTTCAGACTGGGCAGCCTGTTGCTAACTCTCGCAATACTAGGTCGGCCCGCTGAGCCTCAGCTGGGGAAAATCCACTTAATTCATTTCCTGCGTCTCCTATTTTTCCAAAGAAAGTCTTGGACAGGCAGACCTTATGGTCATCTGCCTGCAGTGCCAATGCAGTCTCCTCTGGGGCAGCTGATTTGATCATGGCCTGACACACTACACATTCAGGGAAACTGCTGGGGACCATCTCCTGCCACGCCCTGTCTCTCTGACCTCCTGCAGTCTTTCTTTCACTACTGGTGGGGGGGGGGGGGCTACCACCTTTGCATAGGCAAACTAGGGACAATCTGTCCCGTAACTAGGTCGCACTTCGGACGCACCTGGTGTACAGGTACAGGCATACACTGCCCTCCAATACCATTCACCACCATTTTAGTGTTCGCTGCACTCTCTGGGGGAAAGGTCAGGCCTTTTTCCAGTAAGAATCAGCACCTTCCTTTTTGGTTGGAGCAGGGCCCCCAATGTCTCCTGCTTTTCTTTCTCTCCCAGGACTGCCTGGGCGGAGATCACCTTCCCACCCTTTGTCCTTTTCGGATTTGTGAGGGTGATTAGGAAAGGTTCTCCCCTGGGAAACCGACTTATAAATTAAAGCAAACTCATCGAGCAGAATGGCCGCTTGCCGGACTCTCTGGACCCACTGCTCCTCTACATGGGTCTTTATTGACAGGATTATTTCTCTGAGAGTCTTTTGGTGAGCTATATTTTAAGAGCCCTCAGCCACTGGTCAAAAGCCAGCTGCTTACTTCTTTCAATAACCAGATAGGTCTGATTAGCTTGCTTCTTGAGGGTTCTAAACTTTTGGTAATAGGCTTCGGGTACTAATTCATATGCCCGGAGGATAGCATTTTTTGTCAGTTCATAATTTGATGAACTCTCATCTGGCAACAAGGGATAAACCTCATGGGCTTTTCCATTCAGCTTGCTTTGTATTAAAAGAGACCAGGGCCGGAATTTTACGCCATCCCAGTGAGCTGGATGGTGGTGGGGGTGGGGGGGGACATAAAATGAAGCGGGAGGCTCCAGGAGGTCTTCCCCACCCTCCTGCTTCTGCCCCACTTTACGTAGGACTGGGAGGGTGGGGGGGACCATAAGCGGGCTGCCAGCCCGAGGCCAATCAAGGCCCTTAAGTTGCCAATTAGCAGCCACATAAGGGCCTTCACCCACCTCCACAGGGATCTTACCCATGGCAAGCGGGAGTCCTGGAGCCGGGAAAGGCTGCCCGGTTAAAGTTGGCGGCCTCTAAGCGCCCTGGGTACCGTGTATTTAGCTCCCACTTGGTGAATCCTTGTTCACCACTTTCCAATTTTAAGGCAAAGAAACCAGCACAAACAGGTTTGCTTAGGTTTAAAGAAGAAAATAATTTTGAAATTTATTAAAATTGAACTTTATTTCGGTTGACGCCTACGGATACACGACACACCCATGCTAACATGCATAGGCGATATACACATGCAAATAGAGACAGAAAAGAGCAGAAGGAAATTAAAGTGGTAAAGTTTGAGGCAAAATCTGAAGAGTTTTTGTTACGATTCTTCGGGCTCACTGCAGAGTCGTTGATTGTAGGTAGATCTTGCTTTTCGTTAAACATTGTTCGCTGTAGGAGACTTTTCTCTCTGGGGTTCATGTGTCTTCAGTGGATTCAGAGGCTTGTGAGAAAGAGATGGGAGCAGACAGGAGAGATCTTCTCAGTCCAGGAGCAAACAGATTTTCTGTCCAAACTGTACAAATTCAAAAAGATTAGGTTGCCCACAGGTTAGTCATGTGACTAGCTGGTTTGACCATGTCTGTTTGTGTATTCGGCCATCTTAGCAGTCAACCTTGAATACGAATTCCCCCACCTTTAATGTCTGGTGATCAGAAGTCCACTGTGGGTTGAATGTGTCAGGGAATGGTCCTTTGTCGTTTCCAAGCACTGTCTGTTAATATGCAAATATCTTACCAGCCAAGGGTCCATTGTGAAACAAAAACAAGAAATGCTGGATTCACTCAGCAGGTCTGGCAGCATCTGTGGAAAGAGAAGCAGAGTTAACGTTTCGGGTCAGTGACCCTTCTTCGGAACTGACAAATATTAGAAAAGTCACAGATTATAAACAAGTGAGGTGGGGGTTGGGCAAGAGATAACAAAGGAGAAGGTGCAGATTGGACCAGGCCACATAGCTGACCAAAAGGTCACGGAGCAAAGGCAAACAATATGTTAATGGTGTTTTGAAAGACAAAGCATTAGTACAGATTAGGTGTGAATATGGTTTGAATGTGTCAGGGAATGGCTGATTAGTCCTTCCAAACACTGTCTGTTAATATGCAAATGTCTTTCCAGCCAAGATCTGGCAATCTTTTAAAACAAGTCCTTTCTTCACTTCAACAACAGTTTGAAATTTAATGTCCATGTGGCGAAATTAATATGCCTCATGCTCAGCAGGTGGGGGCCTGCATGACAGTACTAATTGATGAAATGCTAGCTAGATTCATTAATTCTCCTGCAGTGTTGTTTATATTCTCTCCCTTTGTTAGTGGCCCTCACATATTTGTGGCTTATGTTTTTGTTTTGCTTCTTTGCAGTTAATTCCCTGAAATGTATCAGTGGTACACATATATTGTCATTTGTGAAGCATTTGGGGATGTTTGCTATGTTAAAGGCATGTTACGGGCTGAATTTAGTGTGGTCGTTTGGTGTGGGAATGGAGGCGTGGGGGGTGGGGGGGGGCGGATGTGGTGCAGGGAATCACATCGGACGGATGTGTCCACCGGGAAATTCAGTTCCAGATTTAGCCAGCGGCGGGAAAGCTCCAAGGCGACGTCACCACCCTGATGCGACAGGAATGCCTATTAAGTTGTAGAGCGGTTAGATTTAATACGTTAGCAATGTATTTCACCGTGATTCAGTGAGGGGCTTGGAATTAACTGGACGACAGGTGGCCCTCAGTGCCGCAACGTGTAGACTGCCCTGACCAGTACTGGTGGGGGAGTGGGGGGAGCGGAGGCCATGGTCAGTGTACAGTGCTGTGTGCTCTGCACAAGTGAGCTGGTTCTCAAGGGGGAACTTGGTGTCGGTTGGGGGTACTTTTTTTTCATTCATTCATGGGATGTGGGCGTCGCTGGCCAGGCCAGCATTTATTGCCCATCCCTAATTGCCCTTGAGAAGGTGGTGGTGAGCTGCCTTCTTGAACGGCTGCAGTCCATTTGGGGTCGGTATACCCACAGTGCTGTTAGAAAGGGAGTTCCAGGATTTTGACCCAGCGACAGTGAAGGAACGGCGATATAGTTCCAAGTCAGGATGGTGTGTGACTTGGAGGGGAACTTGCAGGTGGTGGTGTTCCCATGCATTTGCTGCCCTTGTCCTTCTAGTTGGTAGAGGTCGTGGGTTTAGAAGGTGCTGTCTAAGGAGCCTTGGTGCATTGCTGCAGTGCATCTTATAGATGGTACACACTGCTGCCACTGTGTGTCGCTGGTGGAGAGAGTGAATGTTTGTGGATGGTGTGCCAATCAAGCGGGCTGTTTTGTCCTGGATGGTGTCGAGCTTCTTGAGTGTTGGAGCTGCACCCATCCAGGCAAGTGGAGAGTATTCCATCACACTCCTGACTTGTGCCTTGTAGATGGTGGACAGGCTTTGGGGACTCAGGAGGTGAGTTACTCGCCTCAGGATTCCTATCCTCTGACCTGCTCTTGTAGCCACGGTATTTATATGGCTACTCCAGTTCAGTTTCTGGTCAATAATAGCCCCTCGGATGTTGATAGTGGGGGATTCAGCGATGGTAATGCCGTTGAATGTCAAGGGGAGATGGTTAGATTCTCTATTGTTGGAGATGGTCATTTCCTGGCACTTGTGTGGTGCGAATTTTATTTGCCACTTATCAACCCAAGCCTGGATATTGTCCAGGTCTTGCTTCATTTCTACACGGACTGCTTCAGTATCTGAGGAGTCATGAATGGTGCTGAACATTGTGCAATCATCAGCGAACATCCCCACTTCTGACCTTATGATTGAAGGAAGGTCATTGATGAAGCAGCTGAAGATGGTTAGTCCTAGGACACTACCCTGAGGAACTCCTGCAGTGATGTCCTGGAGCTGAGATGATTGACCTCCAACAACCACAACCATCTTCCTTTGCGCTAGGTATGACTCCAGCCAGCGGAGGGTTTTCCCCGATTCCCATCGACCTCAGTTTTGCTAAGTTTCCTTGATGCCATACTCGGTCAAATGCTGCCTTGATGTCAAGGGCAGTCACTCTCCCCTCACCTCTTGAGTTCAGCTCTTTTGTCCATGTTTGAACCAAGGCTGTAATGAGGTCAGGAGCTGAGTGGCCCTGGCAGAACCCAAACTGAGCGTCACTGAGCAGGTTATTGCTAAGCAAATGCCGCTTGATGGCACTGTTGATGACACCTTCCATCATTTTACTGATGATTGAGAGTAGGCTGATGGGGCGGTAATTGGCTGGGTTGGACTTGTCCTGCTTTTTGTGTACAGGACATACCTGGGCAATTTTCCACATTGCAGGGTAACTGCCAGTGTTGTAGCTGTACTGGAACAGCTTGGCTCGGGGCGTGGCAAGATCTGGAGCACAGGTCTTCAGTACTATTGCCGGAATATTGTCAGGGCCCATAGCTTTTGCAGTATCCAGTGCCTTCAGTTGTTTCTTGATATCACGCGGAGTGAATCGAATTGGCTGAAGTCTGGCATTTGTGATGCTGGGGTCTTCAGGAGGAGGCCGAGATGGATCATCAACTCAGCACTTCTGGCTGACAATTGTTGCAAATGCTTCAGCCTTATCTTTCGCACTGATGTGCTGGGCTCCCCCATCATTGAGGATGGGGATATTTGTGGAGCCATCTCCTCCAGTTAGTTTGTTTAATTGTCCACCATCATTCACTGCTGGATGCGGCAGGACTGCGGAGCTTAGATCTCATCCGTTGGTTATGGGATCGCCTAGCTCTGTCTATGGCATGCTGCTTACGCAGTTTGGCATGCAGATAGTGTTGTAACTTCACCAGGTTGACACCTCATTTTGAGGTATGCCTGGTGCTGCTCATGGCATGCCATCCTGCACTCTTCCTTGATCCAGGGTTGGTCTCCTGGCTTGATGGTCATGGTAGGAGTGGGGGATGTGCCAGGCCATGAGGTTACAGATTGTGGTCGAGTACAATTCTGCTGCTGCTGATGGCCCACAGTGCCTCATGGATGCCCAGTTTTGCTTTGTTAGATCTATTCGAAATCTATCCCATTTAGCACGGTGGTAGTGCCACACAACACGATGGAGGGTCTCCTCAATGTGAAGGCAGGACTTTGTCTCCACAAGGACTGTGCGGTAGGTCACTCCTACCAATACTATCATGGACAGATGCATCTGCGGCAGGCAGATTGGTGAGGACGAGGTCAAGTATGTTTTCCCCTCTTGTTGGTTCCCTCACCACCTGCCTAGCAGATATGTCCTTTAGGACTTGGCCAGCTCGGTCAGTAGTGGTGCTACCGAGCCACTCTTGGTGATGGACATTGAGGTCCCCACCCAGAGTACATTTTGTGCCCTTGCCACCCTCTGTGCTTTCTCCGAGTGCTGTTCAACATGGAGGAGTACTGACTCATCAGCTGAGGGAGGGTGGTAGGTGGTAATCAGCAGGAGGTTTCCTTGTCCATGTTTGATCTGATGCCATGAGACCTCATGGGGTCCGGAGTCGATGTTGAGAACTCCCAGGGCAACTCCCTCCGTAGTATATACCACTGTGCCACCACCTCTGGTGAGTCTGTCTTGCCGGTGGGACAGGACATACCTGAGGATGGTGATGGCAGTGTCTGGGACATTGTCTGTAAGGTATGATTCCATGAGTATGACTATCTCAGGCTGTTGCTTGACTAGTCTGTGGGATAGCTCTCCCAACTTTGGCACAAGCCCCCAGATGTTAGTCAGGAGGACTTTGCGGGGTCGACAGGGCTGGGTTTGCCATTGTCTTTTCTGGTGCCTAGGTTGATGCCGGGTGGTCCGTCCGGTTTCATTCCTTTTTATTGACTTCGTAGCGGTTAGATACAACTGAGTGGCTTGCTTGGCTATTTCAGAGGGCATGTAAAAGTAAACCACATTGCTGTGGATCTGGAGTCACATGTAGGCCAGACCAGGTAAGGACAGCAGATTTCCTTCCCTAAAGGACATTAGTGAACCAAATGGGTTTTTACAACAATCGACAATGGTTTCATGACCATCATTAGACTAGCTTTTAATTCCAGATTTATTAATTGAATTTAAATTCCACTTTGTGCTGTGGTGGGATTTGAACCCATATCCCCAGACCAATACCCTGTGTCATTAGTCCAGTGACAATACCACTATGCCACTGCCTCCCCTATACTGTACTGGGTGAGCAGGGTCTCTGGTAGGAGTACTGGGTGAGCAGGGTCTCGGGTAGGAGTACTGGGTGAGCAGGGTCTCGGGTAGGAGTACTGGGTGAGCAGGGTCTGCAAGGCGGGGTTCTTATTATTGGGTGTCTGTATCAGTGGCCAAACTATTGGGTGAGGGGTTTGCGTGCCCATACTGCTGGATGAGATGACTGGCTATCAGCAAGGGTGGGCACTGAGGGCCATCACGAAGTCTTGCTAAGAAATAACAAAGGCGTAGCTGCCAAGGCTGGGTTGTCTCAGCATTGACAGCACTCTGGTATGGGTCTCATACACCATGTCTTTTTGGACTCCGTGACGTGATGCAGCATCTCCGTTGGAAGGAGGACCAGAAGGCAGGTGTGCCTGCCCGTGAAGCTGCATGATGAGAGCAGCAGCAGCCGGCCATGCCAAGACGGGCGCACCTATGCCAGAGTGTGTACCGCATTCAAATCAGCTAACTCCAAATGCCTGAGTGGCATTGTCAGCGAAGACTACACCTCTCCCAGGTACCCTGCTGCAGGATGAGTTGCGACCTATGGGATTTGGGGGTCACCTATGCCAGTGCCCTGAAGATCACTGTGGCACTAAACCTTTATGTGTCTGCATCATTCCAAGGATCCACTGGGAACATGTGTGGGGTCTCCCAGGCAGCAGCCCACAGCTGCTTCAAGGAGGTGACCAATGCCCTGTTCAACAGGGCCAGCAAGTATGGATCGACCCTGACAGTCAGGCCAAGAGGACCATTGGATTCAGGGCCATCGCCAGGCGCAAGGTATGATAGATTGACTACATATGGCCATCAAGGCTCCCAAGGACCAGCCAGCTGCATTTCATCAACAGGAAGGGCTTTCATTCCATCAACGTTCAACTGGTCTGCGACCACAGAAAGCATTTCCTGCAGGTGTGAGCCAGCTTCCCAGGAAGCAGCCACGATGCCTACATACTTCAACAGTCCCAGGTGTCCCAGCTTTTCAGGCCCTCCACTTGCCTTCAGGAATGGATTCTCGAGAACAAAGGCTACCCATTGAAGATATGGCTACTGAAGCCTGTGAGGAACCCTTGCAATGCAGCGGAGGAGAGATACAACACTTGCCACGGTTCCACCCAAGCGACCATCTAATAAGCCACTGGGCAGCTGAAGATTTGATTTTGCTGCCTCGATCGATCTGGTGGATCCCTGCATTATGCGCCAGCGAGAGTTTCGTGTCTCCTGGTGGTCTGCTATGCTCTGACAATCTAGTACTGCAAAGGGGAGAGGCCTTGCATGATAGAACATGACTGAACGACACTCTTCCACTGACAAGGATGCAGAGGAGTGTGATGAGCAGGCAGCACTGGATGTTGAAGCCTTTGCACCAGAAGCCGGGCACAATGAGCAACAGGCCAAGGAGGCAAGAGACAATCCCATATATACCCCCTTCCAGCCATCATGGTGGCCTCTCAGAGTAAAAACAATAAAGACTCACCTCAATGCATGTAGTCTGTCGCTGTCGCCTCCTTTCTATTTATCTTCCATGCCTAGTGCCCAGCAGGACCACATACTATGGCTCATGGAAGACCCTATTCAAATGAGGGCTGTGCCTGCATTGGCAGCTACTGAGGGGGAAGGGTGAAGTCAGCAGCTCACAATGCGTGATAGAATAATCACTTTTCCACAATGAAGGTTAATTGCAAGAACAAAAGAACTGTATATGATGAAGCAAATGCCAAATTTCAATCACCCGTGAAGCCCCAAGTGTGTCTAGGTGGTTTTCTTTATATGTTTACAAGTGCTTCTATGAAATGTGACCCCAGCGCTTGCAGCTGGACTGGAGGCAAGCTGCTGATCAGGCTGCCCCTTGGCCTGTGACAGTTTGATGGCCATCTTCTAGATGCTTGAGGCCTGGAAGGCCCCAGCTGCCTGAGGGTTTCCTGCACTGGTGCAGGACTCTCCTCAGCCATTGCGGCTGCTGGAGTTGGCTTCACTGGCTGAGGGGCTGAGGAGCCGCTGTCCACACTCAGAGCGCCCTGAGGGGAGATCCCAGCTCTGGAGGCCAGCCTCTCCTCCTTCCTTTCAAGGTTCACTTGACCCTCCCTGCTGACTGGAGGAGGTCGAGAAGCTGGAGCAGATTCCAGCTGCCTCATCCTTCTCTCGCCTTGCCACTGCTGCATTGAGCTCATGGCCAAGGTGATGGTGTGCAGACCCTCACACATCTGTGGGATCTGGCTCTCCGTGAGGGTTGCCAGCCTCTCAATGGAGGAATCCATGCGCTCACACGCCTGAGACATGGCAGTATTCATGGCATGGATGGACTCCTCCATCATCTGCTCATGACTGCTCATTGCCTCTGGCATCTCCACCAGATGTTGCCTTACACTTCTCTGCAACTCCAGCATGCCCTGTGCTATCAGCACCTGTGGCTCATCATGGTCCTGGGTCTCAGCAAGGGCCTGGCCACCCACAGCCCGTCGACTGTCAGTGGCCTCGGCTGTCACAGCCTCAGCCCAGTGCTCGGTTGCGTTGCTCTCACCAGGTTGTGACCCTGATTTTACAGCTGGACGGAAACCCACCGAGGTGAAAGGATCTGCGCTGGTGGAAGATACAGGTGAGTCATGGAACAGTGCATCCTCTGACTGTGGTTTCTCCTCAGAGATAGGATTATATCCCCCTTCTGCTGGAGTCCCCTGTGAATGCCGATCTGCATGAGAGAAAACAAACGTGTGGGTTAGGCTGTGCAGGTCTCTTTGTGCCAATTCCTCACTAATTCTAGTGCCTCCTCCTCAACGGTGGAGAGAGGCTGGATGTTTGGAATTCCTCCAGCAGACTGTGATGTTTCCCTCCTGTTATGGGCTCTCTTTTGCCCTGCAAATGGAAAGAGGGAGATCATCACACTTCGCAGAGAGATCAACGTGTTATTTCTGCTAGGTCAGCCCCTTGTCCCGTGCTGGGGTATCCGATGTAGCTCATGCTCCCGTCCACTCTCAGGAGAGTTAATGGGGAGGAGCTATGAAAGAAGGTGGTTGTGGCTGAGATGTAGCCATATATCTGTCAGGATGAGGTGGTGCCTAACCCCCTCTGCCATTACAGTTGTAGTGCCTCCCTCCCCATTAGCCACTTCCTCCTGTGTAGCCACCCACAATCCCTATAAAGTAGAGAGGTATGGATCGGTTACCTTGGCAGAAAGAAGGAGGTTGTTGACCCTCTTGCAGCACTGTACCCATGTCCGGGGGTGACCCCATGGCTGCTGACCTCCTCAGTGATCTCCACCGGACTTTCGTGGTCATGCGGAAGGACCTCTTCTTGCCATCCCTGGGGAAGAGGCCCACCCACCTTTCCTTTGCAGCTTGGAGGATAATTTCAAGGGAGGCATTGCCAAACCGTAGGGCCACCACCTGAGGATGTTACTTGTAGCGTAGATAAAGAATTATTAGAATTAGAACATTACAGTGCAGTACAGGCCCTTCGGCCCTCGATGTTGCACCGACCTGTGAAACCATCTGACCTACACTATTCCATTTTCATCCATATGTCTATCCAATGACCACTTAAATGCCCTTAAAGTTGGCGAGTCTACTACTGTTGCAGGCAGGGCGTTCCACGCCCCTACTACTCTCTGCATAAAGAAACTACCTCTGACATCTGTCCTATATCTATCACCCCTCAACTTAAAGCTATGTCCCCTCGTGTTTGCCATCACCATCCGAGGAAAAAGACTCTCACTATCCACCCCATCTAACCCTCTGATTATTTTATATGTCTCTATTAAGTCACCTCTCCTCCTCCTTCTCTCCAACGAAAACAACCTCAAGTCCCTCAGCCTTTCCTCGTAAGACCTTCCCTCCATACCAGGCAACATCCTAGTAAATCTCCTCTGCACCCTTTCCATAGCTTCCACATCCTTCCTATAATGCGGTGACCAGAACTGCACGCAATACTCCAGGTGCGGTCTCACCAGAGTTTTGTACAGCTGCAGCATGACCTCGTGGCTCCGAAACTCAATCCCCCTACGAATAAAAGCTAACACACCATATGCCTTCTTAACAGCCCTATTAACCTGGGTAGCAACCTTCAGGGATTTATGCACCTGGACACCAAGATCTCTCTGTTCATCTACACGACCAAGAATCTTCCCATTAGCCCAGTACTCTGCATTCCTGTTACTCCTTCCAAAGTGAATCACCTCGCACTTTTCCGCATTAAACTCCATTTGCCATCTCTCAGCCCAGCTCTGCAGCCTATCTATGTCCCTCTGCACCCTACAACATTCTTCGGCACTATCCACAACTTCACCGACCTTAGTGTCATCCGCAAATTTACTAACCCACCCTTCTACACCCTCTTCCAGGTCATTTATAAAAATGACAAACAGCAGTGGCCCCAAAACAGATCCTTGCGGTACACCACTAGTAACTAAACTCCAGGATGAACATTTGCCATCAACCACCACCCTCTGTCTTCTTTCAGCTAGCCAATTTCTGATCCAAAGCTCTAAATCACCTTCAACCCCATACTTCCGTATTTTCTGCAATAGCCTACCGTGGGGAACCTTATCAAACGCCTTACTGAAATCCATATACACCACATCCACTGCTTTACCCTCATCCACCTGTTTGGTCACCTTCTCAAAAAACTCAATAAGGTTTGTGAGGCACGACCTACCCTTCACAAAACCGTGCTGACTATTGCTAATGAACTTATTCTTTTCAAGATGATTATAAATCCTGTCTCTTATAACCTTTTCCAACATTATACCCACAACCGAAGTAAGGCTCACAGGTCTATAATTACCAGGGCTGTCTCTATTCCCCTTCTTGAACAAGGGGACAACATTTGCTATCCTCCAGTCTTCCGGCACTATTCCTGTCGACAATGACGACATAAAGATCAAGGACAAAGGCTCTGCAATCTCCTCCCTAACTTCCCAGAGAATCCTAGGGTAAATCCCATCTGGCCCAGGGGACTTATCTATTTTCACATTTTCCAAAATTGATAACACCTCCTGCTTGTGAACCTCAATCCCATCTAGCCTAGTAGCCTGAATCTCAGTATTCTCCTCAACAACATTTTCTTTCTCTACTGTAAATACTGACGCAAAATATTCATTTAACACTTCCCCTATCTCCTCTGATTCCACACACAACTTCCCACTACTATCCTTGATTGGCCCTAATCTAACTCCAGTCATTCTTTTATTCCTGATATACCTATAGAAAGCCTTAGGGTTTTCCCTGATCCTATCCGCCAATGACTTCTCGTGTCCTCTCCTTGCTCTTCTTAGCTCTCCCTTTAGATCCTTCCTGGCTAGCTCGTAACTCTCAAGCGCCCTAACTGAGCCTTCACGTCTCATCCTAACATAAGCCGCCGCCTTCCTCTTGACAAGCGCTTCAACTTCTTTAGTAAACCACGGCTCCCTCGCTCGACAACTTCCTCCCTGCCTCACAGGTACATACTTATCAAGGACACGCAGTAGCTGCTCCTTGAATAAGCTCCACATTTCGATTGTTCCCATCCCCTGCAGTTTCCTTCCCCATCCTACGCATCCTAAATCTTGCCTAATCGGATCATAATTTCCTTTCCCCCAGCTATAATTTTTTCCCTGCGGTATTTACCTGTCCCTGCCCATTGCTAAGGTAAACCTAACCGAATTGTGATCACTATCACCAAAGTGCTCACCTACATCTAAATCTAACACCTGGCCGGGTTCATTACCCAGTACCAAATCCAATGTGGCATCGCCCCTGGTTGGCCTGTCTACATACTGTGTCAGAAAACCCTCCTGCACACACTGGACAAAAACTGACCCATCTAAAGTACTCGAACTATAGTATTTCCAGTCAATATTTGGAAAGTTAAAGTCCCCCATAACAACTACCCTGTTACTCTCGCCCCTGTCGAGAATCATCTTCGCTATCCTTTCCTCTACATCTCTGGAACTATTCGGAGGTCTATAAAAGACTCCCAACAGGGTGACCTCACCTCTCCTGTTTCTAACCTCGGCCCATACTACCTCAGTAGACGAGTCCTCAAACGTCCTTTCTGTCGCTGTAATACTCTCCTTGATTAACAATGCCACACCCCCCCCTCTTTTACCATCTTCTCTGTTCTTACTGAAACATCTAAATCCCGGAACCTGCAACATCCATTCCTTTCCCTGCTCTACCCATGTCTCCGAAATGGCCACTACATCGAGATCCCAGGTACCAACCCATGCTGCAAGCTCACCCACCTTATTCCGGATGCTCCTGGCGTTGAAGTAGACACATTTTAAACCAGGTTCTTGCTTGCCAGTGCCCTCTTGCGTCCTTGTAACCTTATCCCTGACCTCTCTACTCTCAACATCCTGTACACTGGAACTACAATTTAGGTTCCCATTCCCCTGCTGAATTAGTTTAAACCCCCCCGAAGAGCACTAGCAAATCTCCCCCCCCCCCCCCCCCCAGGATATTGGTACCCCTCTGGTTCAGGTGAAGACCATCCTGTTTGTAGAGGTCCCACCTACCCCAGAAAGAGCCCCAATTATCCAGGAAACCAAAACCCTCCCTCCTGCACCATCCCTGCAGCCACGTGTTCAACTCCTCTCTCTCCCTATTCCTCGCTTCCCTATCACGTGGCACGGGCAACAACCCAGAGATAACAACTCTGTTTGTTCTCGCTCTAAGCTTCCACCCTAGCTCCCTGAATTTCTGTCTTAAATCCCCATCTCTCTTCCTACCTATGTCGTTGGTGCCTATGTGGACCACGACTTGGGGCTGCTGCCCCTCCCCCTTAAGGATCCCAAAAACACGATCCGAGACATCACGAACCCTGGCACCTGGGAGGCAACATACCAACCGTGAGTGTCTCTCGTTCCCACAGAACCTCCTATCTGTTCCCCTAACTATGGAGTCCCCAATGACTAATGCTCTGCTCCTCTTCCCCCTTCCCTTCTGAGCAATAGGGACAGACTCTGTGCCAGAGAACCAGTGAATGTGGTGTATTTGGATTCTCAGAAGGCTTTTGATAAGGTCCCATACAGGAGGGTAGTAAACAAAATTAGAGTACATGAGATAGGGGGTAATATAGTGCAGTGGATTGAGAATTGGTTAACAGGCCAAAAGCAGAGTGTAGGAAAAAATGGGTCATTCTCAGGATGGCAGGCTGTTACTAGTGGGGTACCACAAGGATCAGTGCTTGGGCCACAGCTGTTCACAATCTATATAAATGAGTTGTATATCGGGACCAATTGCAATATTTCCAAATTTGCAGATGACACAAAACTAAGACGGAATGTAAGTTGTGAGGAAGATGCAGGAAAGCTTCAAGGGGATTTGGACAGGCTAAATGAATGGACAAGAACATGGCAGATGGAATATAATGTGAATAAGTGTGAAGGATCCACTTTGGTAGAAAAAACAGAAAGCCAGAGTATTTCTTAAATGGTGAGAAGTTGGCAAGTGTTGGTGTCCAAATGGACCTGGGTGTCCTTGTTCATGAGTCACTAAAAGCTCGTATGCAGGTGCAACAAGCAATTAAGAAGGCAGATGGTATGTTGGCCTTCATTGCAAGGGGATTGGAGTACAGGAGTAAAGAAGTATTGCTTCAATTGTATAAAGCCTTGGTGAGACCACACCAGGAGTACTGTGTACAGTTTTGGTCTCCTTGTCTAAAGAAGGATATACTTGCCATAGGGGAAGTGCAACAGAGGTTCACTAGACTAATCTGTGGGATGGTAGGATTGTCTTATGAGGAGAGATTGCAGAAACTGGGCCTGTATTCTCTAGAGTTTTGAAGAATGAGAGATGATCCAATTGAAATGTGCAAAATTCTTACAGGGCAGGATAGATGTGGATAGGATGTTTCCTCTGGCTGGTGAGTCTAGAACCAGGGACACAGTCTCAGACTAAGGGGCAGGCCATTTAAGACTGAGATGAGGAGGAATTTCTTTACTCAGAGGGTAGTGAATCTGTGGAATTCTCTATCCTAGAGGGCTGTGGAAGCTCAAATCATTGAGCATGTTCAAGACAGAAATCGATAGATTTCTGAATACTCATGACATCAAGGGATATGAGGACAGTGTGGAAAAATGGCATAGAGGTAGATGATTTGCCATGATCTGTTTGAATGGCAGAACAGGCTCAATGGGCCAAATGGCCTACTCCTGCTCCTATTCCCTGTGATCCTATGAACCACCTCTGCCATCCTGCAGGGTTCATCTCTGGGCAGTGGGGAGGTCCAGGAGTCACGTCTGCAATGGCTCCACCAGAGGGCACTGCTCTAGAGTCATGTGATGCTGTATTCGGTGTCTCACATCCCGCCCCTACTGCGTGATTGGCCCAGCCCCGCATCTCTATTATGCAAAGTGGCTGCCCACTGCATGATCGCGGTGGGCCAGCTGCCCACGTGTCTAGCAGGAATAGCACACATTTCCGGGTCTGCCACCGGGACTCACGATGGGCTCACTAAATTCAGCCCTTTAACTGTGGGCTTTTAGGAACATAGGAGCAGGAGCAGGCCATTCAGCCCACCGAGCCTGCTCCACCATTCAGTTAGATCTTGGCAGATCATCCACCTCAACACTACTTTCCCGCGCTATCCCCATATCCCTTGATGCCATTAGTATCCAGTTATCTATCGATTTCTGTCTTGAATCTCTCCACCTCTGTACTGCTCTCTCCACCTGTAAGACACTTCTTAAAACCTACCTCTTTGGCCAAGCTTTTGGTCACCTGCCTGTTCTGTGCTAATCCTGAACGCCTGCCCATATAAATGCATATGGTGCCTACTAGGGACATAGGGACAGGAATAGGCCATTTAGCCTCTTGAGGCTATTCCACCATTCAATGAGATCATGGCTGATCTGTGGCCTAACTCCAGATACCTGCCTTTGCCCCATATCCCTTAATATCTTTAACAAAAATCCATCAATCTCAGATTTAAAATTAACAATTAATCTGGCATCAATTGCCATTTGTGGAAGAGAGTTCCAAACTTCTACCACCCTTTGTGTGTCAAAGTCTTTTCTTTCTTCACTACTGAAAGATCTGGCTTTAAACTATGCCCCCCAGTCCTAGACTCCCCAACCATTGGAAATAGTTTCTCTCTATCTTCCCTATCTGTTCCCCTTAATATGTTGAAAAGTTTGATCAAATCACCCCTTAACCTGCTAAATTCCAGGGAATGCAACCCTTGTTTGTATAATTTCTCCTCGTAATTTAACCCTTGATGTCCAGGTTTCAATCTGGTAAATCTACACTACATATCCTTCCTAAGGTCTGGTGCTCAGAATGACTAATATACTCCAGGTGAGGTCTAGCTAGCGCTTTGTGTAGTTGTAGCATAACTTCTACTCTCTTGTATTTTAGTCATCTAGAATAAAGGCCAGCATTAGGGCGGCACAGTGGTTAGCACCGCAACCTCACAGCTCCAGCGACCCGGGTTCAATTCTGGGTACTGCCTGTGTGGAGTTTGCAAGTTCTCCCTGTGTCTGCGTGGGTTTCCTCCGAGTGCTCCGGTTTCCCCTCACAGCCAAAAGACTTGCAGGTTGATAGGTAAATTGGCCATTATAAATTGCCCCTAGTATAGGTTGGTGGTAGGGGAATATAGAGACAGGTGAGGATGTGGTAGGAATATGGAATCAGTGTAGGATTAGTATAAATGGGTGGTTGATGGTCGGCACAGACTCGGTGGGCTGAAGGGCCTGTTTCAGTGCTGTATATCTAAATTTCATTAAATTGTTTTTACAACCTGTTCATGATATTTTAATAACCTATGTCCCTTTGAACTTTCATTGTTTCTAGCTTTTCACCATTTAGTAAATACTTACAAACCATTCGGGCTTGCTGTTTCATTTTAGGCACCCAGTCTAGATTTACTTTGTGTCTGTATGTGGGCCTGATTTCACTTTTGGCTGCTGAGGCCAGGATTGTCCCTCCCCCACCTCATTTACAGTTGTCACACAGGCCCTTCACCTATTTCAATGTCCTGACCTTTGCTCCCAGGAGGCCAGGGTCTGGAAAATTGGACCTTGTATTTCTGAATTGATATACCATTGATGTTAATACTTACATGGTTGAAGCTAAAGTAAGAAGCAACCCTTTGCTACTGCCCAGCATTATAAGAGTAGAAATCACCCTGTTAAATGAATATTTAAACACTCGCATGAAGTTCCTGTTTTTATTTCAATCAGACCTGTGTAAAATAACAGTCATTATTAACTTTACTGAGTCTGTGCACCGTTTTTGAAAGCTGTCCTCAAACACAGCCCAGAGACCATGACCTTTCAGCAAATATCTCGCAGAAAAAGAACGGCCTTAAATGTGATCCAATACATGTAATCTCATTAAATATCTGGCGCTGTTTTCCACTTCTTCTGTCTCTTAATAATGGACTCTTTTAATAATGGGAAAACTAATTTGTAAACAGTCAGAGCTTATAGTTGGAGAATAATTCAATTTCATAACGCAGTGAAGTCTGTCTCAAAGGAACTGTAAAAGAAAGAAATAGAGTAATAAGAGCCATCTATGTTTAACATATTGTGGTATTCAGAACTGTGTCCCTTTTAACTATACCTTCTTCATAGCTGAGTCTCTGTCCCGTTAACCATGGTATATTCAGAGCTTAGTGTCTGTCCCTTTTAACCATGCTGTATTCAGAACTGAGTGTCTGTCTCTTTTAGCCATAGTATATTCAGAAACAAGTATTCCTTTTAACTATGGAATATTCTCAGTGTATTTTTCATTTAACCATGAAATATTCTCAGGACTGAATTTTACCAGCCTCTCAATGTCAGAGGTCATGGCGGGGTAGGCCTATAAAATACTTGCGGGAGTGGCCTGCAACAACCCCTGATGCCGAGAAGGCCCCGCTGCATATTACCTGCGGCGGCGAGGCCTTGGTGCGGCCCCCACCGTCGCCAAGTTGCAAGGCCTTCATTTCAACATTAAAATGCATTAAAATAAATGTTAATGACCTTACCTGGACCAGGTGGCCGTCCCACGGCGATATTATGGACACCGGCCGCAACTCGCGGGCTTCGAAACTTCAGACAGAATTCCGAGGTGAGACATTGGTGGGGAAGGGGGAGGAGTGCAGATTTCAGGGCTGGAGGGATGGGGGAGCAGGGGAAACACTTTCTATTGGCTGTGGGTATGGTGGGAAGGGGTTGAAGGGCAAATGTTACGAGGTTGGGGGAGGGGGGAACACGATGGCAATAGAGTTTATTCAGGGTCGGTGGCCCTAAAACAGCCATTGGCGGGTGGGGGGTGGGGGAGGGGATTTGAAAGGGCCTGCAGGTTGTAATAAAATTTCAGTAACAAATGGATGCAAATTCCCCTTTAAATATTACAATTTTATCTATCTTCAAGCCCTTTAAAAACGGCGCCTGTGCAGTGGTGCTGGATGCCATTGTCGGGGACACGGCAGCCATCTCCTCTATGTCATCAGGGTGGCCATTCCGCCCCCTCCATTTAAATGACTCCCCGCACGAAGTATCGTGGGGGCTCAACGGCAGCGCTAGTGGTGTGTGGTGTGCAAATAAGATTCAGCCCTCAGTGTCTGTCCCTTTTAACAATTGTGTATTCAGGGCTGAGTGTCTGTCCCTTTTAACCAGGCTATATTCTCAGTGTCTGCCCCTTTTAACCATTTTGTATTCAGAAATGAATGTCCCTTTTAACCATGGCTCCTTCAGAGCTGTGTGTCTGTCCTTTTTAACCATGGAATATTCTGTCTGTCCCTTTTAACCATGTTCTGTTTGCGTTGTCTGTCCCTTTTAACCATTCCACCTTCAGAATGAATGAATCAACTTGCATTTATGACCTTCAGACATGCCAAAGCACCTTACAGACACGATTAACATCAGAGCTGAGCATTTTTTCACTGATGCAGTACAGATCTGAAGGTTTTGTTTGCTGGCAGTTTTATTTCTCATGAGTGTATATTTCACAGAGGGTTTGTCAAGTCCCTATTCTTCATTTTCAAATCGTTTCATGGCATCATCCCACTTTGTCTCTGTGGTGGGAGGAGGCCACATGTGCACTTCGACAATATGTCCCAGTTCTGTAATGTTCTGCTTGGAAGGTATACAAGCAACAAGCCATAATGCATGCGAGGGAACTACAAACAGTATAGCAAAAGCGAGGTATATCAGAGAATTTATAGTGCAGAGACTGGTGAAACATTTCTATATTAATGTTGCTGGATCACCCATTATTAAATCAACACATTTGCAAAGCTGCTCTTGATTAAATTGCAAAAAAAGACTCGTTCCTGTTTCCGAAGTTCTACTGCCTGAGCAAGTTCGCTGACTGTCATCAGGTATTCAAGCTGGTGGAACCCATTGAATTTTACAGTACAGAAGGAGGCAATTTGGCCCACTGTGTCCATGCCAGCCATTTTCTATGAACAATCTAAATCGAACTTCACTGCCCCATAGTCTTTCCAAAGCCCTGTAAGAATCCAAAACTATTATCATTTCCCCACACTCTCCCTGTAGCCATGTACCTAGAATTATAGAGTGGTTGCAGCACAGAAGGAGGCTTTCTGTGTCCGTACCAGCTCTCTGCAACAGCAACTCAGCGCGTCCCACTCCTCCGGGTCCCACTCCTACGAGTCCCACTCCTCCTTCCCCTGCTTCAAATATCCAATTTTCCATTTAAAACGGGTTCTGCCTCACCCACTCTCTATACAAAGCATCTCAAGCTTTGACAACCCAGTGCATAAAGAACTGTCTCTCTCGTCATTCCCCTAGTGATTATTTTCAATTGTCAACCACTAACTCCAAATCAGAGAGCATGGTCTTTTCCTATTCAACCAGTAAACCTGTCTTAATTTTAAAAAGCCTCCTCTTATCCTTCTATGCTGCAGTGGAAATAGTCTCCTTATCCCAAATCTAGTTTCACTTAATCCCTCCCCACCAGTTTGTCAAGTTCCTCGTCTTCATTTTCAAATCGTTTCATGGCATCATCCCACTTTGTCTCTGTGGTGGGATGAGGCCTCGTGTGCACTTCGACAATATCTCCCAGTCTGTTCGCTCCACTCTGCCTTTCAGGCGCTAAGCCTCTTGTCTTGGGAACTCTTCCTTTCTAAACTTCTCCACCTGCCTACATCCTTCATTCAAAATATTCTTCAAAGTCTGTTTTCTATCAGTCGTTCTGTTCCTCTTCTACCCTTGCTTGCCAGCTGGTCATCTTTTTTATTTAAAAAAAAAAGCATCATTCTTGGGATGTGGGCAATGCTGGCAAGACCAACATTCATCGCCCATCACTAGTTGCCCTCGAGAAGGTGGGGGTGATGGATCTTCTTGAATCACCACAATCCATGTGGTGTGGATACTCCCCAAGTTTTAAGTAGGGGAGTTCCAGGATTTTGATTTGGTGATCATGAAGGAATTCTGATTATATATCTAAGTCAGGATGTTGTGTGGCTTGGAGGGGAAATTGCAGCCGGTGCTGTTCCCATGCACTTGCTGCCCATATTCTTCCTTCTAGGCGACAGAGGTCATGGCTTTGGGAGATACTGTCAAAGGATCTTCCTGTGCTCTTTCTGAGGAAATGTTACTCTGCATGGTAGCTGCTATAAAATTCAGATTGCTATATTAGACTGATATTCCCAAATGGCAAATTTTTCTACGCTCTCGTTTACATAAAAAAAAACATTGAGAGGTTCTCAGCTTTTGAAGTTAAATTACAAACTGACCATTCAAAGCGGGAGTCTCACCATTAATATCATGACACTTAAAATAAGCTGAGTGAGTATTGGCACTACTGTGTCTGCCAGTGAGTTGGAGGCAGGGTGGGATTCACTGCAAACAGTCTATTTTAGTCTATTTGAACACTCAACCACAACAAACAGAACTCATGACCAAACTGCAGTGGAAGCTCCCGATATTATTTCTCCAGAAAAAAGCAGTGAGTGGAGGATCATTGCATAATGCAAATTATGTGCGTAAAATCAACTCCGTTGTTTACAGTGGTGATTATTGAGGGAATTAACCAGTCCTCTCCATTCTGGCTGGGACTTGTGGTGTTGTTACATGCAGCCTTTAAAAACGAAACAAAATGGGCAAAATGCTCATTGTTAACAAGACTTTGTTGGTATTTGTCTGCTTGGCAGACTGCTCCAATACTTCTGTTGAAAGTGATGACATTGTCTGGTATAGTGGGGGGGGTGATGAGAGCAGGGAGGAGAATTAATAGCCTGACGGAATTATTGAGACCGGCAGTGATATGGAGGAGGATTAACCTGCACACAGTTTGTAGTGATGTGAATGGCAGAACAACCTGGGTTAATCACTGCCATTCTGATGTTGTTCCAGCTCACTTTCTGCTGTCAGGCTCAATGAGTTCCTTCAATGAGTTCCTCCAACACTCGCTGTTAGAACAAAATGAGAACAATGTTGACAAAATAATCGAGATGGGAAGGTTAATCAGATTTATTTGTGATTTTCTTTTGTGTGCATGTGAAGGATGTTGGTGTTGGGAATTGGAACATTTCACTTATTCAAGCAACTGTTGTCGGCATCAGGCGTTTCCAGATTAGATTTTGGAAACAGATTAGGTGCAGAGGAAAGCTGTCACTTGTTCTATCCTAATAATGCCCAGCAGCCCTCTGACGAATGCCCCCTACTGCACCAAAATATATTTCCCACTGGGAGTGAGATTATGAGTTTATTCCACTGTACTATTCCTGAATTGAAAGCATAGAATGATCACAACAACTTGTATTTATAAAGCACCTTTAACATAGTAAAGCATCCCAAAGCACTTCACAGGAGTGATATCAAACAACATTTGACACCAATCCTCATTGATATTAGGGCAGATGACTAAAAGCTTTATCAGAGGTGGGTTTTAAGGAGCAGTTCGTTCATGGAATGTGGGGCATTGCTGGCAAGGCCAATATTTATTGCCTATCCCAAATTACCCTTGGGAAGGTGGTGGTGCACCACTTTCTTGAACCACATCTTAAAAGAGGGTAGAGAGGTGGAGAGGTTTAGGAAGGGATTTCCTGGAGTTTGGCTCTGGGCAACTGAAAGCACAGTCACTGATTTGTGATTAAAATCAGGGATTTACAAGAGGCCAGAATTGGAGGAGCACAAAGATCTCGGAGGTTTGTAGGGCTGGAGAATTGGGGAGGGATGAGGCCATGAAGGAATTTGAAAGCAATGATGAGAGTTTTAAAATCGAGGCATTGCCATTGCCACTGCAGGTCAGCAGCACAGGGGTGATGGCTGAATCCTCTTTGAAGCTTTGCTTCAAATTTCTGGACTTAGTGCAACATCAAGAAAACGCTTTTGCTCTGGACTACACTGGTTCTAACATAAGACCTAACTTTGACTCTGAATTGCTGCTCTGTTGTGATATTTAAAATAACTCTGATCAGTTTACTGCCCTTCCCCCACTACTGCTGTGATTGAGAGACTTCAGCCTGTGACTGGCCACTGGTTATACTGTTTTCTTCTGCTTCAGCCTCATTCTGCCAGCTGCATGAGGTGTCCCAGGGAGCCTTTGGAGCAGACTTCAAGAACACCCAACACAGGTTCACATGGCCTGCTCTCAGGCTCGTCAGCTGGACATGCTGGCTATGTGGGTATATTAGGCCCCGTTTGTGTAGCGGAACCTGGTCTCCAATCGTCTCAGCCATCCATGCCATTGGATAAAGACATTGCTTTGCTCAGACTGTGTGGTAGTCAATGTGCAATGGCCACCCCATGTTAAAAGAACCCATGCACAGGCATATTGTACCCTCTCAAAATGAATCTTTGGGACCTGAAGTAACAGGATTGGACTATTCAGTCAGCTAAAGACCCACAACCCTGGAGTGGAAGAAAGTCATCCTCATTGAGGATGAGCTGAAGGTCAATCATCTGAGCTCCAGGACATCACTGCAGGAGTTCCTCAGGGTAGAGACCTAGGCTCAATCATCAGCTGCTTCATCAGTGACCTTCCCTCCATCATAAGGTTAGAAGTGGGGATGCTCGCTGATGATTGCACAATGTTCAGCACCATTCGAGATGCTTCAGATACTGAAGCAGTCCATGTAGAAATGCAGCAAGACCTGGACAATATCCAGGCTTGGGCTGATAAGTGGCAAGTAACATTCGCACCACACAAGTGCCAGGCAATGTCTGTCTCCAACAAGAGAGAATCTAACCATCTCCCCTTGACATTCAATGTTATTACCATCACTGAATCTCCCACTATCAACATCCGGGGGCTACCATTGACCAGAAACTGAACTTGAGTAGCCATGTAAATACTGCAGCTACAAGAGCAGGTCAGAGGCTAGGAATCCTGCAGCGAGTAACTCATCTCCTGACTCCCAAAGCCTGTACACCAACCACAAGTCAGAAGTCAGGAGTGTGATGGAATACTCTCCACTTGCCTGGATGGGTGCGGCTCCAACAACACTCAAGAAGCTCGACACCATCCAGGACAAAGCAGCCCGCTTGATTGGCACCCCATCTACAAACATTCACTCCCTTACCACCGACGCACAATGTCAGCAGTGTGTACCATCTACAAGATGCACTGCAGCAACGCACCATGGCTCCTTCGACAGCACCTTCCAAACCCGCGACCTCTACCAACTAGAAGGATAAGGGCAGCAAATGCATGGGAACACCGCTACCTGCAAGTTCCCCTCCAAGTCACACAACATCCTGACTTGGAACTATATCGCCGTTCCTTCACTGTCGCTGGGTCAAAATCCTGGAACTCCCTTCCTAACAGCACTGTGGGTGTACCTACCCCAAATGCACTGCAGTGGTTCAAGAGGGCAGCTCACCACCACCTTCTCAAGGGCAATTAGGGATGGGCAATAAATGCTGGCCTGACCAGCGACACCCGCATCCCATGAATGAATAAAAAGAAATTCCCGAGGGACTGCCGAAGAAGAAGATGGTTGAATGGAACTTAGTGCGAGTTAGTACATAGGTAACAGAGTTTTGAATAGGTTTAAGTTCATGGAGAGTGGAAAAAGGGAAAAGAAAGACTTGTAATTATAGAGCTCCTTTCAAGACCTCAGGAGGTCCCTAAGCGCTTTACAGCCAACAAAGTACTTTTGAAAGTATAATCATTGTTGTAGGAAACATGGCACCTAATTTGTGGACAGCAAACTCCCACAAATAGCAATGTCATAATGACCAGAAAAGTGGCTGAAACAGCAGATGGGAGGCTGGCCCACGAGTGCATTGGAATAGGTCCAGAGGTAGCAAAGGTACAGATGAAGGTTTCAACAGCAGATAAGCTGAGGCAGGGAAGCAGTCGAGTGATGATGCAGAGGTGGAATTGGTGGTCTTAGTGATGGCACGGTTATATGGTTGGAAACTCATCTCAGGGTCAAATACAACACAAAGGTTGCAAACATTGGTGGCAAGGAAATGGCAGTTGTGGTGGGGACCAAAGGCTTTGATATTCCCAACATATAGCAGGAGGAAATCTCTACTTATCCAGTACTGGATGTCAGACAATCAGTTTGACAATGTAGAGACAGTGGAGGGGTTGAGCGAGGTGAGGTAGAGATCAGTGTTGTCAATGTAAATTTGGAAACTGATGTTATGTAGATAGAGCACAGAAGGAGGCAGTTTGGTCTATTGTGCCTGTGCTGGCTCCTTGAAAGAGCTATCCAATTAGTCCTGGCATAAAGACTCAGCTGTCGGGAGTTAAGGTTAGGAAACTATGCACAAGGGGCCTAGTTCCTTCTGTCCATTAATAGAGCATGCATCCGCACCAGCAGACAATTTACCTTCATTTTTTCTGGGGACATTTATTTGGCAAAACTTTAAAAAAAACTGAACAGGACAGACAAAACTGGATCAACCTTCCATTTCTGAGACCAGCTCCAAAGCTTTGTCCACCTTCCCAGAATTGGACTGTCAGTGCATAATCCGGATCAGACAAGAATAGTCTAATGCTGATACTCTACTTGCTGTTGATACAGCTCTACTAATGCCAGAGAATTGGAGCAATTACTCATCACCTTATTGTCAATTAGCACACACTGTCCGCAGCTGTGGGATGGGGTTGGAACCCTTTTGAAGATAACTATTGAATCTGCTTCCTCCACCTTTACAGGCAATGAATTTGAGATGTTATCAACCAATCTTTGAGGGTGGCAGGACAAACCGATAATGCCAAGAAAAAGACACATGGCTTTATATATATATATATATATATATATATGAGAGGCATAGGGTACAATAGCAAGGAGATTGTGCTGAACCTTTATAAAACACTGGTATTTTGTCTAATTCTGGGCAGACTTTAGAAAGAATGACAAGGCCTTGGAGAAGCTGCAGAGGAGATTTATTAGAATGATGTCTGGGATGAGGGATTTCAGTTCTGTGGAGGAAGCTGGATTGTTCTCCATTGAGCAGAGAAGGTTAAGGGGAGATTAAATCGAGGTGTTCAAAACCATGAGGTGAAACCATGGGGCGGCACAGTGGCGCAGTGGTTAGCACCGCAGCCTCACAGCTCCAGCGACTCGGGTTCAATTCTGGGTACTGCCTGTGTGGAGTTTGCAAGGTCTCCCTGTGTCTGCGTGGGTTTCCTCCGGGTGCTCCGGTTTCCTCCCACATGCCAAAAGACTTGCAGGGTGATAGGTTAATTGGCCATTATAAATTGCCCCTAGTATAGGTAGGTGGTAGGGAAATATAGGGACAGGTTGGGATGTGGTAGGAATATGGAATTAGTGTAGGATTAGTATAAATGGGTGGTTGATGGTCGGCACAGACTCGGTGGGCCGAAGGGCCTGTTTCAGTGCTGTATCTCTAAACTAAACTAAACCATGGGGAAACTATTTCCAATAGCCGGAGGGTTGGTAACCAGAGGACACAGAGTTAAGGTGATTGGCAGAAGAACCAAATGATACATGAGGACATTTTCTTTTCCACTGCGAGTTGTTATGATTGCACTGCCTGAGAACAGATTCAATTGTAACTTTTAAAAGGGAATTGGATAAAATCTTGAAGGGGACAGAATTGCAGGACTAGAGCAGGGAAGTGGAACTAATTGGACAACTCTTTCAAAGAGCTAGAAAAGGCATGATGGGCCAAATGCCCTCTGTCAGACCCCGTTGCAATTTCATGGCGGGCAATGCTACTGTCAGAGATGCCATCCCTTTAAGGGATGAGTTCCCACCTCCAGAGCTGCTGGCCAATCAGTTCTGCAGTACTGGCAGCCGCCAATGGGAGGAGTGGCCACTGCTGGTACTACTGGAGGCCCTGCAGTGCCAAAGACTGAAGAAAAATTATGAAAACCTTGGGACTTCCCAGCGGGACAGTGATCGCTGCCTGGGGCCCCTCTGGAGAGGCCCTGGATTGCCCCCGAAGGAAAGACTTCCCCACGACCCCACTGGGAGGCTGCCAGGCTTTGCTTCATGGTGTCTCTAAATGATGGCAGGCGCCTCTTCCTATTACAAGATTGAGATGGAGGCAGGAAGAGACATTTGCCGTTCTCGGCCTTTCCTGCACCGGACAAAATGGCAGGGGACCCGGGCAATGTCGGAAACGGTTCCTCCTGCCATTTTGTTTGGCCCCCACATCCATGCCCGCCTCCAAGTGCAGCACGAAATTCTGCCCTTGATTCAATTCAACAGTTCCTAAACTACAGTATCTAGACATCCGGCATCACCATAAGTCCATTCCATTGTTGATCACTCCTCATTTGAAGAAATTCCTATCTGTCCTAAATTATTGGCTTTCTCTAGTTTAAAGCTATCATTCCCTTGCCCTGATGCTGCCGTTCAACTTGAAGTGATGTTCTGGATTTATAGTGGGTAAAACTCCTACCTTGAAATCAGAAGATTTCCTCACTACAGAAACAGCAACATAAAATCTAGACTGCCACTCCAGTGCAATACTGAGGGAGTGCTGCACTGTCGGAGGTGCTGTCTCTTGGATGAAATCAAGGCCCCATCTGCCCTTTCAGGTGGACGTAAAGATCCCATGGCACTATTTTGAAAAAGAGCAGGGGAGTTCTCCCTCGTGTCCTAACCAATATTTATCCCTCAACATAGATTACTAAAAAACAGCTTATCCACTCATTATCACAATACTGTTTGTGGGTTTTTATGTGCTGCGTTCCCTACATTACAACAGTGAATACACATCAAAAGTATTCATTGGCTGTAATGTGCAATGGGCAATCCTGAGAGCACTATAGTAATGCAAGACTTTTTTTCTGTCTCTGTGAGGTCCCTTCTCAGCCACTTCCTTTCAAGGCTGGCAAGACCAAATTTCTCCTGTCTTTTCTAATAGCTCAGCCTTCTGACACGAGAGATCAGTGTCATGGCTCTTCTCTGCACCACTCCCAGAGCATGAGTGGACGTAGAAACAGGAAGAGGCCATTCAGCCCCTCAAGCTTGTCCTACTATTCAGTTAGGTCATGGCTGATCTTAACTCCGTACATTTACGTTGGTTCAGTAACAAAAATCTGTCAGTTTTAAAATATTCGATTAACCGAGCCTCAGCAGCTTTTTCGGGAAGAGTGGTTTCCCTGCCAAAGTAGCTTTTAGGAGTACTGGAGTGAGTTGACTGTCTGGAGTTGGAAAATCTCACAGGTTACGAGATTGGATGTCTATTTTGTGGCTCAGATAGGGTTGCCAACTCTCGCCAAATGTGTCCATTTTCATGGAGAACGCCTCTTCGTTACCCAATTGGTTGGTTCTTGACTGTCAAATATCCTTTTTGTCCCTACTCCAACATTTTTATAAAAAATAAACAAAAGTGTTGAAAGAAAATATTTTCTGTGATTTTTCTCTTGCATTGCTCCCAGCAGTGTCCTGGTGATTACAGTTGGAATCCCAAGCCTACAGTTTGAAATAAATGTTTATAAAAAGTGGAATAATCTGAAATGTTAGCACCAAGAGAGAACACTCATGTAATAAAAGCAAAATACTGCCGATGCTGGAAATCTGAAATAAAAACAAAAAGTGATGGAAATACTCAGCAGGTCTGGCAGCATCTGTGGAGAGGGAAGTAAAGTTAACGTTTCAGGTCTCTGACCTTTCATCAGAACTGACAAAGATTAGAAAAGAATTAGGTTTTAAGCAAGTGAAAGGGAGGGGAATGGGGAGAGAACAAAGGGGAAGGTGTTGGGTAGGGCAGAGGGAGATTAAATAACAAAGCTGCCCTGGGACAAAGGCAAAGAGTGTGTTAATGCTTGTGGTGAAAGACAAATCATTAGTCCAGAGAGAGTGTTAATAGCAGAATAATGAGCAGCTCTGTCTACAAGAAAAACAGGCACATGGTTAAAAAATGAAATATTTTTTTAAAAAGGGCCAGTCATGCTCTGAAGTTATTGAACTCAATGTTCAGTCCGCAAGGCTGTAGAGTGCCTAATTGAAAGATCAGGTGCTGCTTCTCGAGCTTGTGTTGATGTTCACTGGAACACTGGAGCAGGCCAAAGACAGAAATGTTGACATGAGAGCAGGGGGGAGTGTTGAAATGGCAAGCAACCGAAAGCTCAAGGTCATACTTTTGGACGGAGGGGAGGCGTTCCGCAAAGCGGTCACAGTGGCGCAATGGTTAGCACCACAGCCTCACAGCTCCAGCGACCCACGTTCAATTCTGGGTACTGCCTGTGTGGAGTTTTGCAAGTTCTCCCTGTGTCTGCGTGGGTTTTCTCCGGGTGCTCCGGTTTCCTCCCACAAGCCAAAAGACTTGCAGGTTGGTAGGTAAATTGGCCATTATAAATTGCCCCCAGTATAGGTAGGTGATAGGGACAGGTGGGGATGTGGTAGGAATATGGGATTAGTGTCGGATTAGTATGAATGGGTGGTTGATGGTCGGCACAGACTTGGTGGGCCGAAGGGCCTGTTTCAGTGCTGTATCTCTAAAAGAAAAAAAAAGAAACAAATCTGCATTTGGTCTCCCTAATGTAAAGGAGACCACATTGTGAGCAACAAATACAGTATACTGTTATGACCCGGTGAGAAAGGGGTCTAGGGTTCCCTCTCAGCCTTCACCTGGTCTTACCGTAACAAAGTTTAATTTTAAACACATCATTTTTTTAGATCCCCCTTACTGAATCCTTGTTCACTGACTCCAATTATAAGGCAAAGAAACTAGCCAAACAGATTTTCTTAGGTTTAAAGAAAAAAGATGGAACTTTATTAAACTTAAACTCTAATTCAGTTAACACCGACTGATACATGATGCACCCACACTAGTATGCATATGCGATACACACATGCAAATAGAGACAGAAAAGAGAAGAAATAAAGTGGAAAAGTTTGAGGCAATATTTGAAGATGGTGTTGGTTACTGTTCTTTGAAAGTGCTGTAAAGTACTTGATTGTAGTTAGGTCTTGCTTTTCGTTGGGGCCCAGTATTCTTCTTAAACCTTGTTTGTTATGGGAGACTTTTCTCTCTTGAATTCATGTGGCCTCGATGGGTGCAGAGGCTTGTGAGAAAGAGATGGGAGCAGACAGGAGAGGCCTTCTCACTCCAGGAGCAAACAGTCTTCATTCAAACTCTTTGTCCAATTGATAAAAACCCGGGTTGCCAAGCAGGTTAGTCATGTGACTAGCTGGTCTGACCATGTCTGTTTGTGGATTCTCTTGTCTTAGCCGACCCTGGAATGTCTCTTCTTACACACAATACCTGGTGCTGAAAGTCCATTGTGGGTTAAATTGGAACAGGGAACAGCCCCTTTGTCCAAGCACTGTCTGTTAGTTTGCAAATATTTTTTCCTGTCACGGCTGATTTGTTTAACAAGTCATTTCCTCGCTCCAGCAACAGTTTAAAATCAGTGTTCGTATGACCAAATTAATATGCCTCATTCTTGGCAGGTGGGGGGGGTCTGCATGACACCTCCACACCAAGTGGAGTGAAATGCGATTTGAGAAAAGCACAATTCATTAAAAAGGGTCGAGAGAGAAAATATAAGATACAGGAAAAAAAGCATGCATCTCTCTCATTCATTCACATTCATTCATAAATCCTCAAATTTATTACAGCCTGTCTTTTCTTGGTGCCAGTGCTGTTTTAAACTTCCCTTTTTGGCATCCCAATAAACATGTGGTTCTTTTGGGAGGTTTTTCTTCAGTTTGCTCATTTCCATGACTGCCTATGTTGTCATTAAGATGGTTCGGTTTAATTAGCCCAGAGTTTGAATTTTTTTCCCCCATGCGTGGCAGTAGTGGTCAGGTATATCCTGAACTCTTTTTCAGTGCTTTGCTGAGTGATGCAAAGGCTTTTGACTTCAGGGGATGGGTGGTCCTCTTTTATTTGGACCGTGGGGGAGGATTCTTTGCTAATCTCCCCTTTGTCCTCTGGGACACTCCTAGCTGCTGGTATTTGTGCAGACTCTACTGCACTCCCATGTGGCACTTCGACTAGGTGAGGCATCACCCTCACAGTTTCTCTGCCCCCTAGAGGTTTTTCTTTGTCTTTACAGCTTCCTGTAAATGCTGTTAGCAACTTTGGTGAGGTGCTTCTAGTGTCTGCATTTACATAGGAGGATGTGGGGTCTAACTTTTCACATTTCCCAGGGTTGGCTGACCGGACAGTAGGGGTTTTTATCCAGGATTCCTCCCAGACTTCCTTTAACCTGTCCTCTTGGTCGTTTTTACCCCTTCCCTTTCTAAACTTTTGCCAGCCTTGTGCCTGCCTGTCCCCTTTTCTTTGCGGCAGGGGTCCCTTACAGTTTACCAGCCCTCTGCTGGAGGGTCCTCCTAACAGGACTTAGGGATGCAGTTTTCACTGTAGGTTGGGGTTTCCCCTCAACCTGGCAACTCACTGGTATGTACAGCCACTGTAGTGTTGTGGGCCCTTCTTAATAGTTCTCTCTGGTACCTCTGCAGCACCACTAACTGGTGAACTACTGTCCACTCCTTGCTCTCAGTTCTGTGAGGAGAACTCCATTTCCTCATCTGTACCTCATTCTTTAAATAGTAGCAAACTATTTGCTTCACTTTCAGACTGGGCAGCCTGTGCTAACTCTCACAGTACTGGGTCGGCTCGCTAAGCCTCAGCTAGGGAAAATTTATTTAATTCATTCCCTGGGTCTTCTAACTTTCCAAAGAAAGAGTCAGAGAGACAGAACCCATGGTCATCTACTTGCAATGCCAATGCAGTCTCCTCTGGGGAAGCTGTTTTGATCATGGCCTGATTCACTACACATTCAGGGAAATTGCAGGGGACCGTTTCCTGCCCTGTCTCTCTGACCTCCTGCGATCTTTCTTTCACTACTGCGGAGGGCTACCACCTTCACCCCCGCCAGATCATTACCGAGGAGCAGGTCAACTCTGTCCACAGGAAAGCTGTGGATAATCCCTCCGGTCACCGGTCCCGAAGCTAGGTCGCACTCCAGGTACATCAGGTGTACAGGACAGGCATACACTGCCCTCCGATACCATTCACCACCATTTTGGTGTTCACTGCACTCTCTTGAGGCAAAGGTCGGGCCTTTTCCCAGTAAAAGGGATCTAGTGGCCCCTGTGTCCATGAGAATTACTATGGGCTTGCTTGCCCCACTCGAGGGGTATGGGGTTACTTTCCCTTCAAACACAAAACCCTGATAACCTTCAGGAATCCTATTAACTTTTCCTGCACTTGCAGTAGTAAGCTTCCTGGGTCTCACTTTTACTGCAATTAAAGCCACAGCTTGTTCTGCTGTGCTTTCCATCAGGGTCCTGTCTTCACTGAGTGGGTGTGCCCTACAGATTTTCCCTTTAGTTTCCAGCAGTCAGCTTTTAAATGCCCTGCTTTATTACAATGGAGGTACACAGGTCTCCGGGTCTCAGTCCTGCTCACAGCACCTTCCTCGTTGGCTAGAGGCAGGCCTTCTGTGTCTCCTGCTTTTCTTTCCCAGGATTGCTTGGACTCCTTTCACCTTCCCACCCTTTGTCCTTTTTGGATTTGTGGGGGGGACTAGGAAAGGTTCGTCCCTGGGAAACTGACTTACAAATTAAAGCAAACTCATCAGCCAGCACGGCTGCTTGCCGGGCTCTCTGAACCTGCTGCTCCTTTACATGGGTCTTTATGGAGAGTGGGAGAGAGTGTTTAAATTCCTATAACAGAATTACTCCTCTGAGATTCTCATAGCTCAGCTGTACTTTAGGAGCCCTCAGCCACTGGTCAAAAGCCAGCTACTTACTTCTTTCAATAATCATATAAGTTTGATTAGCTTGCTTCTTGAGGGTTCTAAACTTTTGGCGATAGGCATCGGGTACTAATTCATATGCCCCGAGGATAGCATTTTTTGTTAGTTCATAATTTGATGAACTCTCATCTGGCAATCCAGTTGGCTTGCTTTGTAATAAAAGAGGCCAGGTCTCAGCTGGCTGTTTTAGCTGCCTTGCCAGTTTCTCAAAGGACACAAAAAAACATTTCTACAACTTCCTCATTGAATTTTGGGATAGTTGAGCTAGTTTTAACAATCCTGTACCCAGCCCTGAATTATGCTGCTCCATATTGACTATGTTTTCACTGGAGTTACTCTGTGCACACTAGTTAACATAAGCTGCCTTAGCTCTCTTTCTTCGCATTCCTTCCAGAATATTCTTTCTCTCTCTCTCTCGTTCCTTCTCCTGTCTTTCTTTTTCTCCATGTTCCTTCTGGAAGGCTCTTTCTTTCTCCCTCTCCTGTCTCTCTCTTTCTTTCTTTCTCCTCTAATTCAAGTTTCCTCTGATCCAATTGTAGCTTTGCTCGCCATACCCTATCAGGGTCTCCTTCTAACACCGTTTCTGCTTCTTCAGATACAAGGGAAAAATGGTTGGCCACTAGCCTTAGGAGTTCACACTTCCTAGCCTTGCCACGTACAGTGATCCCACACTGCTCAGCCATTTTCACAACTCCTCCATAGACAATGCTTTTAACTTATTCCAAGTTACTTCACCCTGGCTTATGGAGCTACTAACTTCAGTTGCAGACATGTTAGTATTCAATCACGCACAACCACAAGAAAACATGTCTTGAAATCTTGCTCTTTTTGGTTGGGAACAATTTGGCTCCCCACTTCCAATTTCTCCAGTTTGTCTGTGAGTAAAATCCAGGATGGTAGCACCCAAATTTCTGTTATGGCATGGTGAGAAAGGGGTCTAGGGTTCCCTCTCAGACTTCACCTGGTCTTACCGTAACATGGTTTAATTTTAAGCACACTTTTTTTAGCTCCTCAGTGAATCCTTGTTCACTAACTTCCAATTATAAGGCAAATAAACTAGCCAAACAGGTTTTCTTAGGTTTAAAGAAAAAAGCTTGAACTTTATTAAACTTAAACTCTAATTCAGTTAACACCAACGGATATGTGACACGCCCACACTAGCATGCATACACGATACACACATGCAGATAGAGATAGAAAAGAGCAGAAGAAATAAAGTGGAAAAGTTTGAGGCAATATCTGAAGATGGTTTTGGTTACTGTTCTTCGAACTCGCTGTAAGGTCCTGGATTGTAGTTAGGTCTTGCTTTTCATTGGGCCCAGTATTCGTCTTAAACCTTGTTCGATGTAGGACACTTTTCTCTCTTGAAGTTCATAGAAACATAGAAAAAATAGGAGCAGGAGTAAGCCATTCGGCCCTTCGGACCTGCTCCGCCATTCAAAAAAGATCATGGCTGATCTTCTAATTCAGTACCCTGTTCCCGCTTTCTCCACATATCCCTTGATCCCTTTGGCATTGAGAAATATATCTATCTCCTTTTTGAATATATTTAATGAGCTGGCCTCCACTGCCTTCTGCGGTAGAGAATTCCACAGGTTCACCACCCTCTGAGTGAAGAAATTTCTCCTCATCTCGGTTCTAAATGGCATATCCCATATCCTGAGACTGTGACGTCTGGTTCTGGACTCCCCAGCAATCGGGAACATCCTCCCTGCATCTAGCCTGTCTAGTTCTGTTAGAATTTTAAAGGTTTCTATGAGCTCTCCTCTTATTCTTCTAAACTCTAGTGAATAGTCGACCCAATCCTCATACATCAATCCTGCCATCTCAGGGATAAGCCTAGTAAATCTTCTTTGCACTCCATCCATGGCAAGAACATTCTTCCTCAGATAAGGAGACCAAAACTGCACACAATACTCCAGTTGTGGTCTCACCAAGGCCCTTTATAACTGCAGTAAGACATCCTTGCTCCTGTACTCAAATCCTCTTGCAGTGAAGGCCAACATACCATTCGCCTTCCAAACTGCCGGCTGCACCTGAATGTTTGCTTTCAGCGACTGATGTACAAGGACACCCAGGTCTCGTTGCACCTCCCTCTTTCCCAATCTATCACCATTCAGATAATTTCCTTTCTGCTTTTACAACCACAGTTGATAACCACATATTTATCCAAATTATACTGCATCTGCCATGCATTTGCCCACTCACCCAACTTGTCCAAAACACATTGGAGCCTCTTTGCATCTTCCTGACAGCTCACAGTACCCCATGCCCCAGCTTTGAGTCGTCCGCAAACTTGGAAATGTTACATTTAGTTCCCTCACCCAAGCACTGATCCCTGCGGTACCCCACTAGTCACTGCCTGCCACCAGGAAAAAGACCCGTTTATTCCCAGTTTCCGTACCCTGTCTGTCAACCAATTCTGAACTCATGCCAATATATTACCCCCAATCCCTTGTGGTTTAATTTTGCTCACTAACCTCTTATGTGGGACTTATCAAAAGCCTTCTGAAAATCCAAATACACCACATTCACTGGTTCTCCCTTATCTATTCTACTAGTTACATCCTCAAAAAACTCCAGTAGTTTTGTTAAGCATGATTTCCCTTTGTAACCCCATGCTGACTTTGTCCAATCCCATTTATGCTGTCCAGGTGTTCTGCTATCACATCCTTTATAATAGACTCCAGCATTTTCCCCACTACTGATGTAAGGCTGACTGGTCTGTAGTTCCCTGTTTTATCTCTCCCTCCTTTTTTAAATAGTGGAGTTACATTTTCCACCCTCCAATCTGTAGGAACTGCTCCAGAGTCTATAGAATTTTGGAAGATGACCACCAATGCATCCACTATTTCCAGGGCCACTTCCTTTAGTATTTTGGGATGTAGATTATCAGGCCCTGGGGATTTGTCAGCCTTTAACCCCATTAATTTCCCTACCACTATTCTTTTACTAATACTGATTTCCTTCAGTTCCTCCCTCTCATTAGACCCTTGTTTCCCTAACATTTCTGGGAGGTTATTTATGTCCTCCTTTGTGAAGACAGAACAAAAGTATGTGTTTAATTGTTCTGCCATTTCTTTGTTCCCCATTAAAGTTTCCCCTGTTTCTGACTGTAGGGGACCTACATTTGTCTTCACTAATCTTTTTCTCCACATATTTATAGAAGCTTTTACAGCCAGTTTTTATGTTCCCCACAAGTTTACTCTCATACTCCATTTTCTCCTGCTTAATCAATCTCTCTGTCCTCCTTTGCTGAATTCTAAACTGTTCCCAATCCTCAGACTTGCTGCTTTTTCTGGCAATTTTGCATGCCTCCTCTTTGGATCAAATACTATCCCTAATTTCTTTTGTAAGCCACGGTTGAGCCACCTTTCCAGTTTTATTTTTGCGCCAGACAGGAATGAATAATTGTTGTAATTCATGCACATGTTCTTTAAATATTATCCATTGCCTATCCACAGTCAACCCTTTTAGTAAAGTTCCCCAATCTATCAGAACCAACTTGCGCCTCGTACCTTCGTAGTTTCCTTTATTTAGATTCAGGACCCTAGTGTTGGATTCAACGACTTCACTCTCCACCTTCATGAAGAATCTATCATGTTCCCAGCCTTCTAGCCCTTACGAATGCTTCCTTTTTCTTTTTGACTAGGCTCACAATATCCCGCGTTATCCAAGGTTCCCAAAACTTGCCAAACTTTACTACTTCCTCACAGGAACGTGCCGGTCCTGGATTCTAATCAACTGACGTTTGAAAGACTCCCACATGTCAGATGTTGATTTACCCTCAAACAGCCGCCCCCAATCTAAATTCTTCAGTTCCTGCCTAATATTGTTATAATTAGCCTTCCCCCAATTTAGCACCTTCACCCGAGGACTACTCTTATCCTTATCCACAAGTACCTTAAAACGTATGGTATTATGGTCACTGTTCCCGAAATGCTCCCCTACTGAAACCTTGACCACCTGGCCGGGCTCATTCCTCAATACCAGGTCCAGTACAGCCCATCCCTAGTTGGACTAGCTGCATATTGTTTCAAGAAGATCTCCTGGATGCTCCTTACAAATTCTGCCCCATCCAAGCCCCTAGCACTAAGTGAGTCCCAGTCAATATAGGGGAAGTTAAAATCACCCACCACTACAACCCTGTTACCTTTACATCTTTCCAAAATCTGTCTGCATATCTGCTCCTCTACCTCCCGCTGGCTGTTGGGATGCCTGTAGAAAACCCCCAATATCGTGACTGCACCCTTCCTATTCCTGAGCTCCACCCATATTGCCTCGCTTCATGACCCCTCCGAGGTGTCCTCCCGCAGTACAGCTGTGATATTCTCCTTAACAAGTAATGCAACTTCCCCACCCCTTTTGCATCCCCCTCTATCCCGCCTGAAGCTTCTAAATCCTGGAACATTTAGCTGCCAATCCTGTCCTTCCCTCAACCAAGTCTCTGTAATAGCAACAACATCATATTTCCAAGTACTAATCCAAGCTCTAAGTTCATCTGCCTGTTATACTTCTCGCATTGAAACAAATGCACTTCAGACCACCAGTCCCGCTGTGCTCCGCAACATCTCCCTGCCTGCTCTTCCTCTTAGTCTTACTGGCCTTATTTACTAGTTCTCCCTCATTTATTTCACATGCTATCCTACTGCTCTGGTTCCCAACCCCCTGCCCCACTAGTTTAAACCCTCCCGAGTGACGCTAGCAAACCTCGCAGCCAGGATATTTGTGCCCCTCCAGTTTAGATGCAACCCGTCCTTCTTGTACAGGTCTCATCTGTCCCTGAAGAAATCCCAATGGACCAGGTATCTGAAACCCTCCCTTCTACACCAGCTGTTCAGCCACGTGTTTAGCTGTACTATCTTCCTATTTCTAGCCTCACTGGCACGTGGCACAGGGAGTAATCCCGAGATTACAACCCTAGAGGTCCTGTCTTTTAACTCTCTACCTAACTCCCTAAACTCCCCCTGCAGGACCTCGTCACTCTTCCTGCCTATGTCATTGGTACCGATGTGTACCACAACCTCTGGCTGTTCACCCTCCCCCTTCAGAATGCCTCCTGTCCGTTCAGAGACATCCTTGACCCTGGCACCAGGGAGGCAACATACCATCCTGGTGTCTCTTTCACGTCCACAGAAGCGCCTATCTGTGCCCATGACTATAGAGTCCCCTATAACTATTGCTCTACTGCGCTTTGTCCCTCCCTGCTGAACAACAGTGCCAGCCGTGGTGCCACTGGCTGCTGCTGTTGTTTTCCCCTGATAGGCCATCCCCCCCAACAGTATCCAAAACGGTATACTTGTTGGAGAGGGGGATAGCTACAGGGGATTCCTGCACTGACTGCCTGCCCCTTCTAGCGGTCACCCATCTATCTGCCTGCACCTTGGGTATAACCACTTCTCTAAAACTCCTGTCTATGACGCTTTCTGCCACCTGCATGCTCCTAAGTGCATCCAGTTTCCGCTCCAACTGATCCATGCGGTCTGTGAGGAGCTGCAACTGGGTACACTTCCTGCAGATGTCGTCGTCCGGAGCGCTGGAAGCGTCACGGACTTCTCACATCTCACAGGTGAAGCACTTTACCCCTCTAACTGACATTTCTAGCACTAATTAATTAATTAATTTAAAATAACTCTTTACAATTCAGAAAAACCCAGGTTGCCAAGCAGGTTAGTCATGTGACTAGCTGGTCTGACCATGTCTGTTTGTGGATTCTCTTGTCTTAGCCGACCCTGGAATATCTTTTCTTACGCACAATACCTGGTGCTCAAAGTCCATTATAGGTTAAATTGGAGCAGGGAATAGCCCCTTTGTCCTTCCAAGCACTGTCTGTTAGTTTGCAAGTCTTTTTTCCAGCACAGCTGATCTGTTTAACAAGTCAATTCCTCGCTCCAGCAACAGTTTAAATTCAATGTTCATATGACCAAATTAATATGCCTCATTCTTGGCAGGTGGTGGGGGGGGGGGTGTCTGCATGACAATACTAAATTGAAAGAAGTACAAATAAATCGCTGCTTCAGCTGAAAGGAGTGTTTGGGAACACTCATGTGTCTAGAGCTCAATGAGGACCTCTGGTGGCAGATGCCTAATAAGCAACTCCAGAGGGTGATCCTGATGGGAGCAATGTCTTGAAATTATTTTATAGCATTGGTTTAAGGTTGATATAAATTTCCTTTATCTGCTCTTTTAATGGAGTCACTAAAAGATTAATTTTCCATTAAAATATTACATATGAGAATTGTAAACAAAGCTCAGGGTAAATTTACTCCCTGTTTCTGGTACATTTGCTGTGCTGGAAAGGCATATTACATAGAATTACGTCACGCCTACAGCAAAGAAACAGGTCATTCGGTCTATACGAGTGTTTATGCTCTGCACAAGCATCCTCCCACCCTTCTTCTTCTAATCTTTATATCATAACATAGCTATGGCACAGCAAATTATTACTGTGAGAAAGGTTGGGGGAGAAGATAGTTTCCGGGAGGGCTTGGAAGGCTTTTACTGTAGTATAAGGATGTAAAGGGTTCATACCGAAGACAGTGAGAGAGACCCCTTCCAATGTATGAGTGCTGATGTAACAGTCCCACATGAGATAGGGCGGAGAAGAAGAAGGTATAGCAGCACAAAGGATGCTAGCTTAGGTGGCTTGCTGAAAGTGTATATAGTAACTGTAAATAATAGAGTTGTTAGTTAACCTTTACCAAAGTCGAAGGCCAGAATTGTATGGCCCCCAAACGAGTGGGCTGGTGGAAGGTGGAGGTGGGGGGGTTGGGAAGGGTGGCGTACGATTGAGTGGGAGGCGGAGGGGGCCGTTCCCGACCCCCTCCCCCACGCAACAATTTTACGCGGGGCGGCAGCGAGAATCAGCCCACCCCCCTCCCCCCGTACAATCAAGGCTCTTAAGTGGCCAATTAACTGGCACTTAAGGACATACTCCCACTGCCGTGGGTACTTTACCCTTGGCGGCCGAACGGCAAAAGTTTCAAGAACCCCACCTCTAAAACAAGGCGGCTTGCTTGAGGGCCGGTGGGGGGGCGGGGATCTCTCCTGATCGGACACACTGCCCCACGGAGCACTGCCCCCAAAGCCCCAAGCTCCCCTAATGCACAACACTCCCACCGCCCCTCCCCCCCTCTTGCTTCGCCGGGGCCTAGCTGATTGTCCCTGGCGAGACCCTAAATACTTACCTGTCTTCCAGGCCATTCTTCACCTTGCTTGCGCTGGCTGGCTGTAGTCCCAGCAGTGACCAATACTCCCGGTGGTACTGCTGGGACTAAGAGCTGCCAGCCCGTTGATTGGCCGGCAGCTCCATTCGGCACGACTTCCTGCCTCAAGGAGCTGGAAGTCCCGCCCAAGACCAATTAAGGGCCTGGCAAGTGAAAAATTCCAGCCTGGCTCCCTAGGCCCGATGGAGGCAGGCTCGCCACCAACTTTACAGCCAGTGGACGGGGCCTCCCGCCCAATGAAAAATTCCGGCCTAAGACTTTCTGTAGAATGCTGTACAATGCTACTAATACAAACCCATCAATGCAACATTTGCAACATCAATGATAGTTTCATAGCTTTCAATTCCAGATTTTGTATTGATTACATTTAAATTCCACCAGCTGCCATGGTGAGATTTGAGCCCATGTCCCCAAGGCATTGGCCTGGGTCTCTGGATTAATAGTTCAGTGATATTATCACTATGCCACCATATCTGGTCATCCAACGCATCATGTCACTGGCAAGGCTGGCATTTATTGTTCATCCTTCTCGCCCCATAGAAGGTGGGATGGGCCATCTTCTTGGACAGCTGTGGTTCATATGAGGAAGAAGCTGCCACAATAATTTATCATGACAGATTATGTAAAAGTACCGGAGAAATTAATAGGACTGAAAGCTGACAAATCCCCTGGACCTGACAGCCTACATCCTCGAGTCCTGAAAGAGGTGGCTACGGAGATAATGAATGCATTGGTTGTGGTCTTCCAAAATTCCCTCGATTTTGAGATGCTCCCAGTGGATTGGAAAGTAGAAAATGTAATACTGCTATTCAAGAAAGGAGGGAGAGAGAAAACTGGGAAAATCGGAAAAATGCCGGAATCCATTATTAAGAAAGCAGTAACATAGAGTCATAGAGTTATACAGCACAGAAACAGGCCCTTCGGCCCATCGTGTCTGTGCCGGCCATCAAGCACCTAACTATTCTAATCCCATTTTCTAGCATTTGGCCCATAGCTTTGTATGCTATGGTGTTTCAAGTGCTCATCTAAATGCTTCTTAAATGTTGTGAGGGTTCCTGCCTCTACCACCTCTTCAGGCAGTGCATTCCAGATTCTAATCACCCTCTGAGTGAAAATTTTTTCCTCAAGTCTCCTCCAAACCTCCTGCCCCGACCTTAAATCTATTCCCCCTGGTTATTGACCCCTCCGCTAAGGGAAAACGTTTTGTCCTATCTAACCTATCAATGCTGCTCATAATTTTGTATACAGGGGAAGGGACTGTATACAGTTACAGCGGACTTAGAAAATCATAATGTGGTTAGGCAGAGTTAACATGGTTTTACGAAAGGGAGATCATATTTGACAAATCCATGAAAGCTTTTTGAGCATGTAAAAAACAGGGTAGATAAAGGAGAACCTGTCATAGAGTTAAAGAGTCATTTACAGCATAGAAAGAGGCCATTCTGCTCATCAATTTGATATATTACATTTGGATTTTCAAAAGGCATTCAATAAGGTGCCTCACAAAAGCTTATCACAAAAAATAAGCACTCATGAGGTTGGTGGGGGGGTAATATAATAGCATGGATAGAGGATTGATTAAAGAACAAAAAACAGAGAGTAGGAATAAACAGGTCATTTTCAAGTTGACAGGCATTATTAGTGGGGTGCCGCAAAGATCAATCAGTGCTGGGCATCAACAATTTATAATCTATATTAAAGATTTAGATAAGGGAAATAAATGTAATGCATCCAAGTTTTCTGACGATACAAAGCCAGGTGGAAAGTAAGCTGTGAGGAGATCTGCAAAGGGATATTGATAGCTTAAGTGAGTGGGCAAGAAGGTACCAGATGGAGTGAGTATAATTTGGGTAAATGTGATGTTATTCACTTTGGTAGGCAGAAAAAATAAACTAAATATTTTTTAAACAATTGTGCTAGACCCCCACCTGCCAAGAATGAGGCATATTAATTTTGTCGTATGGACATTAAATTTCAATTTGTTGCTGGGAAGAAGAGAAGGCCTGTTACAAGGGCTGCCAGACACTTTGCAGCAAGACACTTACATACCAATAGGGACAAGAGAGGTTACTTCCCTTATCCATTTAACCCACAATGGACTTTGAGCACCAGACATTGAAGGCAGGGAAGCACATTCCAGGCCCTGCTAAGATGATACAATCCACAAAACCAAGACTTCGTCAGACCAGCTAGTCACATGACTAACCTGCTTGGCAACCTGTGTTTTTCTGATTTGTACAAACAGTTTGAACTCAGTGTGTCTGTTTGCTCCTGGTCTGAATAGACCTTTCCTGAATGGCTCGCCACAGCCTCCCCTGTCTGCTCCCATCTTTTTCTCACGGAACTTCAAATCCACTGAAGAGACATGAACCCCAAGAGAGAAAACTCTCCTACAGGGAACAAGGTTTAAGAAGAATACTGGGCCCCAACGAAGAGCAAGATCTACCTACAATTAAGTACACTACAGTTAGTTCGAAGAACCGTAACAAAAACTCTCTTCAGAGATTGCCTCAAACTTTTCCATTTTATTTTTCTTCTGCTCTTTTCTGTCTCTTTCTGCATGTGTGTGTCGTGTATGCATGCTAGTGTGGGTGTGTCGTGTATGCATGCTAGTGTGGGTGTGTCGTGCATGCATGCTAGTGTGGGTGTGTCGTGCATGCATGCTAGTGTGGGTGTGTCGTGCATGCATGCTAGTGTGGGTGTGTCGTGTATGCATGCTAGTGTGGGTGTGTCGTGCATCTGTATGCATTAACTGAATTAGAGTTTAAGTTTAATAAATTTCAACCTTTCTTCTTTAATCCCAAGAAAACCTGTTTGTGCTGGTTTCTTTGCTTTATAATTGGAAAGCAGTGAACAAGGATTCACCAAGGGGGAGCTGAAAACACGGTGTGAATGCCCAGTCATTGAGTATATTAAAGGCTGAATTTGATAGATGTTTGGAGACTAATGAACTCAATGGATATGGAGATCAGGCAGGAAAGGGTTTGATAAAAGCAAAATACTGCAGATACCGGAAATCTGAAATAAAAACAAAAAGTGCTGGAAATACGCAGCAGGTCTGGCAGCATCTGTGGAGAGAGAAGCAGAGTTAGCATTTCAGGTCGGTGACCCTTCATCAGGAAAGGATTTGAGTTGAGGATCAGCCATAATCCCGTTGAAGCAGGCTCGAGGGGCCGTATGGCCTACTCCTGCACCTATGTCCTTATGGCAGTATCATTGTCAAGCTCAGTCAACACCACTAATCTCGTTCCTGTTTCAAGGACCCTGATATATGGAAATTGGCTGTCTGTCATGTTTATCAACACAACAAAGTAATTCATTGTTATTTGAAGTACTTCTGAGAATAAAAGAAGCTTATTTGAACATAAGTGTGCCTCATGTACAGTACATGACTATCTTTCAGGATAAGAAAGCAGTAATCAAATTCAATTTGGTTCAGGTGAATGACTTGAGTGGTTTGTGTTTGTTATCTGTAACTGAATATTAGATGTATTAAATTAACTAATTATTGAATACACTACAAAAATGTACTTCACTGGCTGTAAAGCACTTTGGGATGTCCTGAGGTTATAAAAGGCGGTATATAATTGCAAGTTTTTTTTTATTTCTTTGATTACTGGCTATTTATTTTGAACATCTACTGGATAGTAACATTTTCCTCATAATATTGCGGGTGAATTCTGCAAAGCTGTTCACAATGATAGTGATGCAAAAGCCTGAAGGCATTGGAGGTTTGTTCATGGTTGACGTTGGATTTCTATTTCACTAGGTTATATAACCCAATAACATTTTGCCAGAGATTGTCAGCAGATATCAAAAAGCAGCTTTCATCTCTGCACAGGGAGTGCTGCTGCTTTAAACTCACAGAGCCCGATCCCCTCATAGTGTTGGTCACAAATAAATCAACTGTCAAATAGCTCAAGCCAAACCTTGTTTATTTGCAGACAAATCCTTCCTTGACAGGTATTTTACATAACAAAACATATGCAATACCAGGAAGGCCCCAGGTTGGATTCATGGTCTGTGCTGAGTAAGCTGATCTTATCTTCTGGAGTGCCAGTGGAAGGGGCTTCAAGTCTTGGCCCCTGTGACTGGCAATTGTAGCACTAAAACCAATTCCTACAATCTAATGATGTCCCAAAGCATTTTACAGCCTTCTACATGCTTGGTCACTCGCTTTCAACACAAATAGATTGTGATTCTCACTTGAAGCAGATGGATGGATTCATAATTGGTCTCAACTTCCCTGGACAGCAGCCCAGAAGAATCTGGCAGGCCCTCAATGTCTGGTCTATACTGACTAACCTCCTGACATGTCAGCCTTGGTTCAGTAGTTAGCAGTCTTGCCTCTGAGTCAGAAAGCTAACGTCTCACTCTGGCACATAATTTATCCTGACACTCCAGTGCTGTACTGACTGGTGTGCTGCACTGTCAGAGGTGCTGTCTTTCAGATGTGATGTTAAACCAAGACCCTGTTCTGCCCTCTAGGATGGACGTTAAAGATCTCATGGCACTATGTTGAAGAACAGGGGTGTTTTCTTGTCCATTATTTATTCATCAACCAACAGCACCAAAAAGCAGATTATCTGGTCATTATTTCATTGCTGTTTGTGCGAGCTTGCTGTGCGCAAATCGGCTGCTGCGTTTCCTGCATTACAACAGTGACTACACTTCAAAATTATTTAACTTTCTGTAACCATCTCGACTTCACTGCTTCCCAAATTGTGTAAGTATAGAATTTGGTCTGGCCTATTCAGACTCGGTCATGCAGAGACGGAACTGTGGAGGCCACAGGTGTCCCAACTTGAAGTCCAAAGATTGATGGGGATGGATTCTCAGGCTTCATCGGCGTACATGGCACAGGGGTTTTGAAAAGAGCTTTTTCTTACCACTGTCGGTGAAGACACCTGCCCCATTCATTGCCAAAAAATATTGATGGGGCCCTAATTTTACATATTTAAAGGCCTAATGCCTGTTAAAGGTGTCCACACAGAACACCTAAAGAAAGGACCCTATAAATTTAGAAATGGTATCAGCACCTGCCCACATTGGGCGTCGGCTGCTTTGTGCCTGTTTTACACTTGATGAATGAGTTAATGATATACGAATTTCTATCTCAATAACTTTTATCAAAGTCATTATGTAAAAGTAAGGACCCTTTAAAATGGAGATTGAATTACAGCTGCCCGCCCTAGTTCAAATGCTTTTTTAATGAGAAATTGACAATGCTGCATTTATTGCCCATCTCTAAGTTGACTTGTTTTGAGAACTAAGTGAATAAAGAGGGAATTATAGTTTAAGCACATATTTGGGGGCTGATGTCACTTATAGGGCAGACAGGAAAAGGGGTGGCAGGTGAACATTACTGAACTCATTGGGATTTTATGACAATCCAGCAGCTTCTGTGGCCATTTTTTTGATGCCAGACCAGAAATGACCAGATCCGTTGACTATAATTTTGTAACCGGAGGATACAGATTTAAAATAATTGGCAAAAGGACAGGTGGGAGCCAGGGAGAATATTTGTTACTCAGCTAGCTGGTATGATCTGGAATGCACTTCTGAAATGATGGCGGAAGCAGATTCAATTGTAACTTGCAAAAAGAAATGGGATAACTCCTTGAAAGTGAGTTGAATTAATTGGATAGCTCTTTCAAAGAGGCAGTACAGGCAAGATGGGCCAAATGGCCTCATTGCATTCTATATGATTCTATAAACTTGTGGTGGGAATTGAACTCACAACCTTTAGGTTGTTAATCTGTTATTTTAATCACTCAGCTGTCAAGCTTGTCCTATGGCCTGTCGTCCCCTTTCTATTAAAGACAACACACTTCAACTTTCCATTTGCAATGCCATAGAAGATCAGCTAGTCTTAATAAATATTGGAATAGAAAACTTAGGTTGACCGATCCCTGCTCTGCCACATCGGTGTAAGATCGATGGAAACCCCATTTACACTGTCCCTCCGGTGTTTCTGCTGATCTACTGCCAAAGTGACCAGGGGAGCTCCCACAGTATTTCAACCCTGTCATAGTCTAGTAAAATGTCAGTCTGGAAATTGAGATGCCCTTCTGCATGCAAGAGATTACTGAAAAAGCCAAAGGCCCTGACAGATAATTCATGTTGATTCCTCTCAGACCACAGCATAGATTCATTCTTTTTCTGTGATTGTATAATCCTTATCTTTTTCTCGCCTATCTCATCTTCTCTGGGAACTCTGTAGCACTGGTTTGAACCAGGGACTTTTGTGACTTTAAACCAGACTCCCTCCAATCCTGTTTCATTCCCTTTTTCCCCCAGCCTCCTTCATTGGCACACCTCGGGTAAATTTTCCAAATGCGTTGAGCCTCGAGTGCCCAGGTGTCCAGCAGGAAATGGTCAGCCCCTTGCACGGGCTTCCCATTAGATCAAGATATTACTGGCTGGAGAATTGCAGGGTGTGGTAGTGGTGGTGGAGGATATGAAGTGGGACTTCCATTTGGAAAAACGAGTCTTGTTCTCCTTGGAACAGAGCAGGTTAAGGGTTGACCCAATGAAGGTTTTCAAGATGATGAGGTTTTGACAGAGTAGAGAAAAACCATGGACTCTGGTGAGTGGGTCAACAACCAGAGGTTGTAGATTAAAATCATTGTCAACAGATCAAGACGGGAGAGGAGGAGAATTTTTTTCACCCAGAGTTGTCACGTTCGGGAACTCTCTACCTGAGAAGGTGGTCGACGCTGATTCTATAAATAATTTTTAAAGACTCTGTGGATTTGAACAGTAGTGAAAGGTACTAAAGGTGCTTCACAGGAGTGTTATCAAACACAATTTGACTCTGAGCCACATAAGCGCAGGTGACCAAAAGCTTGGTCCATTTGTTAGGTATTAAGGAGCATTTTAAAGTAGGAAAAAGAGGTAGAGAGGCAGAGAAGTTTAGGGAAGTAGCATTTCCTTTCTAATGCATAATTAGAGGTTTTGAACATTATATAGAAAGTATTAAAATATTTTAATTTTTGATTTTTAAAAAAATCTCCAACAATATCTACATACTGAAGGAATGAAACTCCACACTTATAAAACTAAATTTACAATGTCACAGAGGTTGTTTGGCATTAGTTGAGACTTATCATGCCATTAGAAATTCACTTACACCTGAAAGCACCAGCCGTAACTTTTTCTGTTGTATTTATTGGGTAACTAGCTACAAGAACTTCACACTGTTAAATAGTTTTCAACATCACATCTATTGATGAGGTATTATTGTAGCACAGCTTGTGGAGGAACCAGTCAATCCATCAGTCAGCTTCAAGATTTCTGCCTTTAGCTGTGCATGTGTGGACTCCGAAAGTTGTTGTATGACTTATTTCATAATAACGGTGAGCGCATTTAAGCTCACCATTATTCTTAATGCAAAATACAAGCCATTGTGAGATATTGATTGTTAGGGGAACATCTCTAAAATGAGATAACCGTACTGAGGTGTACAATGACACCTTCTGAAGTAGGCCATGCTCGGTTTTGGTCGCCTGATGCATTAGGCCGTACAGTAACACCACACACAGCTGCATAAAATGTAAAATCACAGAGGCACCATCTCTGACTGCTTGTCCACCTCGCGATTAGCTGTGTTTTTTTTATTCATTCGGAGGATGTGGACATCGCTGGCTAGGCCAGCATTTATTACCCACCCCTAATTGCCCTTGAGAAGGTGGTGTTGGTGAGCTGCCATTTTGAACCACTGCAGTCCTTGGGGTGTAGGTACACCAACAGTGCCGTTAGGAAGGAATTTCCAGGATTTTGACCCAGCGACAGTGAAGGATAGAGTTCCAAGTCAGGAAGGTGTGTGGCTTAGAGGGGAGCCTGTAGATGGTGGTGTTCTCATGCATCTGCTGCCCTTGTCCTTCAAGGTGGTAGAGGTCACGAGTTTGGAAGGTGCTGTTTAAGGAGCCTTGGGGAATTGCTGCAGTGTATCTTGTACATAGTACACACTGCTGCCACTGTGTGTCGGTGGTGGTGGGAGTAAATGTTGAAGAATGTGAATGGGGTGCCAATCAAGTGGGCTGCTTTTTCCTGGATGATGTCGAGCTTCTTGAGTGTTGTTTGGAGCTGCATCCATCCAGGCAAATGGAGAGTATTCCATCACACTCCTGACTTGTGCCTTGTAGATGGTGGACAGGCTTTGGGGAGTCAGGAGGTGAGTTACTCACTGCAGAATTCCCAGACCCTGACCTGCTGTCGTAGCCATAGCCTGTATTTGGCTGGTCCAGTTCAGTTTCTGGTCAAGGGTGAGCCCCAGGATGTTGATGGTGGGGGATTCACAGATGGTAATGCCATTGAATGTCAAGAGGAGATGGTTAGATTTGCTCTTGTTGCAGATGGTCATTGCCTGACACTTGTTGGCGCAAATGTTATTTGCCACCTATCAGCCCAAGCCTGGATATTGTCCAGGTTTTGCTACATATGGACACGGGCTGCTTCAGTATCTGAGGAGTCGCGAATGGTGCTGAACATTGTGCAATCATCAGCGAACATCCCCACTTCTGACCTTATGATGGAGGGAAAGTCATTGATGAAGCAGCTGAAGATGGTTGGGCCTAGGATACTACCCTGAGGAACTCCTGCAGTGATGTCCTGGAGCTGAGATGATTGACCTCCAACAATCACAACCATCTTCACTCCAAGTGGAGAGTTTTCTCTCCGATTCCCATTGACTCCAGTTTTGCTGGGCTCTTTGATGCCATACTCGGTCAAATGCTGCCTTGATGTCAAGGGCAGTCACTCTCACCTCACCTCTTGAGTTCAGCTCTTTTGTCCATGTTTGAACCAAGGCTGTAATGAGGTTTGGAGCTGAATGTCCCTGGCGGAACCCAAACTGAGTGTTGTTGCTAAGCAAGTGTGTGTCTAAAAGAAAGACTTGCATGAATTCAATGCCTTATAGTGCTCTTGACAGTGTAGTCACTGTGGTCATGTAAGATATGCAGCAGTCAATTTGTACACATCAAGCTCCCACAAACAGTAGAGGGATAATGGCCAGATAATCTATTTTAAGTGATCTTGGTTGAGGGATAAATATTGTCCAGGACATTGGGGAGGATTTTCCTGCTCTCATCCAAATAATGCCACAGGATTTTTTTACATCCAACTGAAAGGACAGAGCCTTTGTTTAACATCTCACCGAAAGACAACATCTGAGACAGTGCAGCACTTGCTCAGTATTGCACTGGAGTGACAGCTGAGAATTTGTGCCCACAACCTTCTAGCTTAGAGCCAAGAGTGCTACCCACTGAACCACAGCTTGGGAGCAATTTTCATCTAACCCATCAGCCAGGAAATTGATGAGATTAGGTGCAATGCTGGTTTTACACTCTGAATAACTTACAGTACAAAGCACATCCTCATGATTGAGCCATTCACACATACCCTTCCAATTCCTCCCATTAGTAATTCCTATCTCTGTAATTTCCTCTAGCCTTACAATTGCTTGCAACGCTGATCTCTTGTGCATCCCTGATTTTCATCGCTGCACAATTATGTGCTTGTGCCTACAGATGCCTAAGCCCTAAGCTAGGGAATCACCTCCTTAAACCTCCCTGGTTCTCTACTACTCTCTCCTCCTTTAAGATGCTCCTTAAAACCTACTTCTTTGACCAAGCTTTTGGCCACCTGTGCTACTACCTCCTTGTGTGACTCGGTGTAAAACTTAATTTCATAACGCTCCTGTGAAGCACATTGAGACATTTAACTAAATTAATAGCACGATAGAAATGCAAGTTGTCTTTGTTGCCAGATTTTACTCTCTATTCAAGGCAATAGACGGTGTGTAAACCTAATATTCCACGAGAACCCTTGGGTTTCCCGCCAGCTGAGTCAGGTTAAAATTACCCCCCTTATGTCACCTTGAGTGACAATGAAATATGATTGCGTAGTGCCCACTGGTTCACGAGTAGCCCGCCACTATTAGTGGGCTGTACAAGAGCTGAACCTTTCATTGATAGTAATATCATTGTTATTGGAACTGTTTGGTATTGTTTTAGTTTAGTTTACTACTGGCACGCTGCTCTCAAGGAGGTCTTGTAATAGTTCTGGTTTGAAATGGCTTAGCCTCCCGAGCTCAATTTTGGCAACTTGATGGATAAGGTGTCCAGATTCTGGTGGGTCTGCTCCGGGGCTCAATTAAATCAGCCAGTCACAATTTTTTTTTTTTTAATTCATTCATGGGATTTGGGCATCGCTGGCCAGGCCAGCATTTTATTGCCCATCCCTAATTGTCCTTGAGAAGGTGGTGGGAGCTGCCTCTTGAATCACTGCAGTCCATCTGGGGTAGGTACACCTACAGTGCTGTTAAGAAGGGAGTTCCAGGATTTTGACCCAGCAACAGTGAAGGAACGGCGATATAGTTCCAAGTCAGGATGGTGTGCGACTTGGAGGGGAACTTGCAGGTGGTGGTGTTCCCATGCATTTGCTGCCCTTGTCCTTCTAGTTGGTAGAGGTCGCGGGTTTGGAAGGTGCTGTCTAAGGAGCCTTGGTGCATTGCTGCAGTGCATCTTGTAGATGGTACACACTGCTGCCACTGTGCGTCAGTGGTGGAGGGAATGAATGTTTGTAGATGGTGTGCCAATCAAGCGTGCTGCTTTGTCCTGGTTGGTGTCAAGCTTCTTGAGTGTTGGAGCTGCACCCATCCAGAAAAGTGGAGGATATTCCATCACATTCCTGACATGTGCCCTGTAGATGGTGGACAGGCATTGGAGAGTCAGGAGGTGAGTTACTCGTCTCAGCATTCCTAGCCTCTGACCTCCTTTTGTAGCCACGGTGGTTATATGGCTACTCCAGTTCAGTTTCTGGTCAATGGTAGCCCCGAGGATGTTGATAATGGGGAATTCAGCGATGGCAATGCCATTGAATGTCAATGGGAGATGGTTAGATTCTCTCTTGTTGGAGATGGTCTTTGCCTGGCACTTGTGTGGTGTGAATGTTACTTGCCACTTATCATCCCAAGCCTGGATATTGTCCAGGTCTTGCTGCATTTCTACACGGACTGCTTCAGTATCTGAGGAGTCACGAATGGTGCTGAACATTGTGCAGTCATCAGCGAACATCCCCACTTCTGACATTATGAACAAAGAACAAAGAAAATTACAGCACAGGAACAGGCCCTTCGGCCCTCTAAGCCTGCGCCGATCCAGATCCTCTACCTAAACATGTCGCCTATTTTCTAAGGGTCTGTATCTCTTTGCTTCCTGCCCATTCATGTATCTGTCGAGATACATCTTAAAAGACGCAATCGTGTTCGCATCTACCACCTCCACTGGCAACGCGTTCCAGGCACCCACCACCCTCTGCGTAAAGAACTTTCCACGCATATCCCCCCTAGACTTTTCCCCTCTCACTTTGAACTCGTGACACCTAGTATTTGAATCTCCCACTCTGGGGAAAAAGCTTCTTGCTATCCACCCTGTCTATACCTCTCATGATTTTGTACACCTCAATCAGGTCCCCCCTCAACCTCCGCCTTTCTAATGAAAATAATCCTAATCTACTCAACCTCTCTTCATAGCTAGCGCCCTCCATACCAGGCAACATCCTGGTGAACCTCCTCTACACCCTCTCCAAAGCATCCACATCCTTTTGGTAATGTGGTGACCAGAACTGCACGCAGTATTCCATATGTGGCCGAACCAAAGTCCTATACAACTGTAACATGACCTGCCAACTCTTGTACCCCGTCCGATGAATGAAAGCATGCCTTATGCCTTCATGACCACTCTATTGACCTGCGTTGCCACCTTCAGGGAACAATGGACCTGAACACCCAAATCTCTCTGTACATCAATTTTCCCCAGGACTTTTCCATTTACTGTATAGTTCACTCTTGAATTGGATCTTCCAAAATGCATCACCTCGCATTTACCCTGATTGAACTCCATCTGCCATTTCTCTGCCCAACTCTCCAATCTATCCATATTCTGCTGTATTCTCTGACAGTCCCCTTCACTATCTGCTACTCCACCAATCTTAGTGTCGTCTGCAAACTTGCTAATCAGACCACCTATACTTTCCTCCAAATCATTTATGTATATCACAAACAACAGTGGTCCCAGCACGGATCCCTGTGGAACACCACTGGTTACACGTCTCCATTTTGAGAAACTCCCTTCCACTGCTACCTCTGTCTCCTGTTGCCCAGCCAGTTCTTTATCCATCTAGCTAGTACACCCTGGATCCCATGCGACTTCACTTTCTCCATCAGCCTACCATGGGGAACCTTATCAAACGCCTTACTGAAGTCCATGTATATGACATCGACAGCCCTTCCCTCATCAATCAACTTTGTCACTTCCTCAAAGAATTCTGTTAAGTTGGTAAGACATGACCTTCCCTGCACAAAACCATGTTGCCTGTCACTGATAAGCCCATTTTCTTCCAAATGGGAATAGATCCTATCCCTCAGTATCTTCTCCAGCAGCTTCCCTACCACTGACGTCAGGCTCACCGGTCTATAATTACCTGGATTATCCCTGCTACCCTTCTTAAACAAGGGGACAACATTAGCAATTCTCCAGTCTTCAATCTTCAATTCTTGTGATTGAAGGAAGGTCATTGATGAAGCAGCTGAAGATGGTTGTGCCTGGGATACTATCCTGAGGAACTCCTGCAGTGATGTCTTGGAGCTGAGATGATTGACCTCCAACAACCACAACCATCTTCCTTTGCGCTAGGTATGACTCCAGCCAGCAGAGGGTTTTCCCCCCGATTCGCATTGACCTCAGTTTTGCTAGGGCTCCTTAATGCTGCCTTGATGTCAAGGGCAGTCACTCTCACCTCACCTCTTGAGTTCAGCTCTTTTGTCCATGTTTGAACCAAGGCTGTAATGAGGTCAGGAGCTGAGTGGCCCTGGCGGATTGTGGTTGAGTACAATTCTGCTGCTGCTGATGGCCCACAGCGCCTCATGGATGCCCAGGTTTGCATTGCTAGATCTGTTCAAAATATATCCCATTTAGCACGGTGGTAGTGCCACACAACACGATGGAGGGTATCCTCAGTGTTAAGGCGGGACTTCGTCTCCACAAGGACTGTGCGGTGGTCACTCCTACCAATACTGTCATGGACAGATGCATCTGCGGCAGGCAGATTGGTGACGACAAGGTCAAGTATGTTTTCCCCTCTTGTTGGTTCCCTCACCACCTGCCACATACCCAGTCTAGCAGATATGTCCTTTAGGACTCTGCCAGCTCGGTCAGTAGTGGTGCTACCGAGCCACTCTTGGTGATGGACATTGAAGTCCCCCACCCAGAGTACATTCTGTGCCCTCGCCACCCTCAGAGTTTCCTCCAAGTGCTGTTCAACGTCGGGGAGTACTGACTCATCAGCTGAGGGAGGGAGGCAGATGGTAATCAGCAGGAGGTTTCCTTGTCCATGTTTGATCTGATGCCATGAGGCTTCATGGGGTCCAGAGTCAATGTTGAGGACTCCCAGGGCAACTCCCTCCTACTGTGTACCACTGTGCCACCACCTCTGGTGGGTCTGTCCTGCCGGTGGGACAGGACATACCTGGGGATGGTGATGGCAATTCTCAGATGTTTAACACTGTTCGGCAGGTTATCTCTGATAGCTCGGTTATGTTTCAAGGTTTGGCACCTGCCTTTGAAGTGAATTTTTGTCTGATAATGCTCCTGTGAAGCACTTTGGAATGTTATATTACATTAAAGGAGTGATATAAAAGCAAGATTTGTTGTTGCCTGGGCAACCCTGGAGAACAGACCTGCATTATCCAGCAGTTGACCAGAAATGTTCGATGACTGATGGGTACTGGATGTGATTAACTGCTTCCTTTAACTGACCTAACTATTGTATTTTAAGTCAATATTTTTCTATTTATGGAGTTTAGTTTGAATAGACTACCTGTTGCTGTTAGTGGTGTCTTCCTCATTTTATTGAGGAGGTGTGGAGGAGGGGGTGGTAGAAGTTGGGGGTTTTTTTTATTCATTCATGGGATGTGGGCGTCACTGGCTTTTGTCAGCATTTATTGCCCATCCCTAATTGCTCTTGAGAAGGTGGTGGTGAGCTGCCTTCTTGAACCGCTGCAGTCCATGTGAGGTAGGTACACCCACAGTGCTGCTAGGAAGGGAGTTCCAGGATTTTGACCCACTGACAGTGAAGGAACGGCGATATAGTTCCAAGTCAAGATGGTTTGTGACTTGGACAGGAACTTGCAGGTGGTGATGTTCCCATGCATCTGCTGCTCTTGTCCTTTGAGGTGGTAGAGGTCGCTGGTTTGGAAGATGCTGTCTCAGGAGCCTTGGTGCGTTGCTCCAGTGCATCTTGTAGATGGTACACACTGCTGCCACTGTGCGTCGGTGGTGGAGGGAGTGAATGTTTGTGGATGGTGTGCCAATCAAGCAGGCTGCTTTGTCCTGGATGGTGTCGAGCTTCTTGAGTGTTGTTGGAGCTGCACCCATCCAGGCAAATGGAGAGTATTCCATCACACTCCTGACTTGTGCCTTGTAGATGATGGACAGTCATTGGAGTGTCAGGAGGTGAGTTACTCGCCACAGGATTCCCAGCCTCTGTCCTGCTCTTGTAGCCACGGTATTTATATGGCTACTCCAGTTCAGTTTCTGGTCAATGGTAACCCCCTGGATGTTGATAGTGGGGGATTCAGCGATGGTAATGCCATTGAATGTAAAGGGGAGATGGTTAGATTCTCTCTTGTTGGAGATGATCACTGCCCGACACTTGTGTGGCGCAAATGTTACTTGCCACTTATCAGCCCAAGCCTGAATATTGTCCAGATCTTGCTGCATTTCGACATGGACTGGTTCAGTATCTGAGGAGTCACAAATGGTGCTGAACATTGTGCAATCATCAGCAACCATCCCCACTTCTGACCTTATGATTGAAGGAAGGTCATTGATGAAGCAGCTGAAGATGGTTGGGCCTAGGATACTACCCTGAGGAACTCCTGCAGTGATGTCCTGGAGCTGAGATGATTGACCTCCAACAACCACAACCATCTTCCTTTGCGCTAGGTATGACTCCAACCAGCAGAGTGTTTTCCTTCTGATTCCTGTTGACTCTACTTTTGCTAGGGCTCCTTGATGCCATACTTGGTCAAATGCTGCCTTGATGTCAAGGGCAGTCACTCTCACCTCACCTCTTGAGTTCAGCTCTTTTGTCCATGTTTGAACCAAGGCTGTAATGAGGTCAGGAGCTGAGTGGCCCTGGCGGAACCCAAACTGAGCATCACTGAGCAGGTTATTGATAAGCAAGTGCTGCTTGATGACACTGTTGATGACACCTTCCATCACTTTACTGATGATTGAGAGTAGACTGATGGGGCGGTAATTGGCCGGGTTGGACTTGTCCTGCTTTTTGTGTACAGGACATACCTGGGCAATTTTCCACATTGCCGGGTAGATGCCAGTGTTGTAGCTGTACTGGAACAGCTTGGCTAGGGGTGCGGCAAGTTCTGGAGCACAGGTCTTCAGCACTATTGTCGGAATACTGTCAGGACCCATAGCCTTTGCAGTATCCAGTGCCTTCAGTTGTTTCATGATATCACGCGGAGTGAATCGAATTGGCTGAAGTCTGGCATCTGTAATGCTGGGGACTTCAGGAGGGGACCGAGATGGATCATCAACTCGGCACTTCAGGCTGAAGATTGTTGCAAATGCTTCAGCCTTATTTTTTGTACTGATGTTCTGTGCTCCCCCATCATTGAGGATGGGGAACAAAAACAAGAAATGCTGGATTCACTCAGCAGGTCTGGCAGCATCTGTGGAAAGAGAAGCAGAGTTAACGTTTCGGGTCAGTGACCCTTCTTCGGAACTGACAAATATTAGAAAAGTCACAGATTATAAACAAGTGAGGTGGGGGTTGGGCAAGAGATAACAAAGGAGAAGGTGCAGATTGGACCAGGCCACATAGCTGACCAAAAGGTCACGGAGCAAAGGCAAACAATATGTTAATGGTGTTTTGAAAGACAAAGCATTAGTACAGATTAGGTGTGAATATACTGAATATAGAACATCAGCAAGTGCAAACCTGAAGAAAAACAACCTGAAAAAAACAGTGGGTAAGCAAACTGAACAAACTAAGATGAAATGAAATAAATGCAAAAAATGTAAAAAGGAATGCAAAAAAAAAAGGAAGAAAAAATAACTAAAAATGACTAAAAATGAAAGTAAAGTGGGGGGCTGTCATGCTCTGAAATTATTGAACTCAATGTTCAGTCCGGCAGGCTGTAGTGTGCCTAATCGGTAGATGAGATGCTGTTCCTCGAGCTTGCGTTGATGTTCACTGGAACACTGCAGCAATCCCAGGACAGAGATGTGAGCATGAGAGCAGGGGGGAGTGTTGAAATGGCAAGCAACCGGAAGCTCAGGGTCCTGCTTGCGGACTGAGCGGAGATGTTCCGCAAAGCGGTCACCCAGTCTGCGCTTGGTCTCCCCAATGTAGAGGAGACGACACTGTGAGCAGCGAATACAGTATACTACATTGAAAGAAGTACAAGTAAATCGCTGCTTCACCTGAAAGGAGTGTTTGGGGCCTGGGATAGTGAGGAGAGAGGAGGTAAATGGGCAGGTATTACACCTCCTGCGATTGCAAGGGAAGGTGCCCTGGGACGGGGACGAGGTGGTGGGGGTAATGGAGGAGTGGACCAGGGTGTCGCGGAGGGAACGATCCCTTCGGAATGCTGACAGGGGAAGGGAGGGGAAGATGCGACTGGTAGTGGCATCACGCTGGAGGTGGCGAAAATGGCGGAGGATGATCCTTTGGATATGGAGGCTGGTGGGATGAAAAGTGAGGACAAGGGGAACCCTGTCACGGTTCTGGGAGGGAGGGGAAGGGGTGAGGGTAGAGGTGCGGGGAATGGGTCGGACACGGTTGAGGGCCCTGTCAACCACAGTGGGGGGAAATCCTCGGTTGAGGAAAAAGGAGGTCATATCAGAAGCACCGTCATGGAAGGTAGCATCATCAGAGCAGATGCGTCGGAGACGGAGAAACTGGGAGAATGGAATGGAGTCCTTACAGGAGGTAGGGTGTGAAGAAGTGTAGTCGAGGTAGCTGTGGGAGTCAGTGGGCTTATAATGGATATTGGTAGACAACCTATCCCCAGAGATGGAGACAGAGAAGTCAATGTAGTATACTGTATTCGCTGCTCTCAGTGTGGTCTCCTCTACATTGGGGAGACCAAGCGCAGACTGGGTGACCGCTTTGCGGAACATCTCCGCTCAGTCCGCAAGCAGGACCCTGAGCTTCCGGTTGCTTGCCATTTCAACACTCCCCCCTGCTCTCATGCTCACATCTCTGTCCTGGGATTGCTGCAGTGTTCCAGTGAACATCAACGCAAGCTCGAGGAACAGCATCTCATCTACCGATTAGGCACACTACAGCCTGCCGGACTGAACATTGAGTTCAATAATTTCAGAGCATGACAGCCCCCCACTTTACTTTCATTTTTAGTCATTTTTAGTTATTTTTTCTTCCTTTTTTTTTTGCATTCCTTTTTACATTTTTTGCATTTATTTCATTTCATCTTAGTTTGTTCAGTTTGCTTACCCACTGTTTTTTTCAGGTTGTTTTTCTTCAGGTTTGCACTTGCTGATGTTCTATATTCAGTATATTCACACCTAATCTGTACTAATGCTTTGTCTTTCAAAACACCATTAACATATTGTTTGCCTTTGCTCCGTGACCTTTTGGTCAGCTATGTAGCCTGGTCCAATCTGCACCTTCTCCTTTGTTATCTCTTGCCCAACCCCCACCTCACTTGTTTATAATCTGTGACTTTTCTAATATTTGTCAGTTCCGAAGAAGGGTCACTGACCCGAAACGTTAACTCTGCTTCTCTTTCCACAGATGCTGCCAGACCTGCTGAGTGAATCCAGCATTTCTTGTTTTTGTTTCAGATTTCCAGCATCCGCAGTATTTTGCTTTTATTGAGGATGGGGATATTTGTGGAGCCACCTCCTCCAGTTAGTTGTATAATTGTCCACCGCCATTCATGACTGGATGTGGCAGGACTGCAGAGCTTCGATCTGACCCGTTGGTTATGGGATCGCTTAGCTCTGTCTATTGCATGCTGCTTATATTGTTGGGCTTTGCTGTTTCACTTTTTCACCATCCAACTAAGATGGTGTTTTCTATCATCCAGCACTTTACATCTTTTCCTGTTTTTAAATCCATACCTGCTCCTTTGTGATAGGGTTCACCAGAGCTCCTAACGCTTTATGTTGTTCTTCCTATCCCTCTCACTTTGTTCAGCCCTGTCAAAAACAGCCTCACTGTCTCCCTGTCTCCACTTCTGATGCAAGGTCTGAAATATTGAACCACCCTTTTGTCTTCTGAGCTGCTAATGGACCAATGTAGTTCCATCACTTTCTATTCTTCTTTCAGACTTCCAACATTGGTAGATATTTTTCTTTTTCCTTTTTATGTCAGCTATTTATCTTCACTTTCCTGGTTTCCCAGCCTTTCTGCGTTGTCTGCTGCTGAGAAGGAACACAGCCTCCTCCAAGGCCTCCCGCTGTGCTGATCTCAAATATGCCAACAGGATTCTCTCAACAGCTTTTCTTCCCTTACTGGCTTGATGCCCCTGGCCTCTGACTGTTGGTTTGTCACAGTGCTGTGACTGGGATTATTCACAGCTCAGCAAGTGGGGATGATTGCAGCTGAGAGCTAGCTGTCTGCCGGAGCTCATCAGTCTACTGATATATTGCGCCAACACATGTGGCCCATTTAGATTCCAGCATTAGATCCTCTCACTTCCCTTACCATTGCTTCTGTGCTTAGTCAGCCTCAGTGCAGAACGCCAGCCTTTCACTGTTGTAATAGCCTGCTGGAAGCTGTCAAATAACCCTTTTAGAAATAAATATATATGGGAGCACAGTGGCACCATGTGGAATGTCATTGATTTTTGGCTGTATTCCGATATGGATTGTGCCCACGATTGCCCTCACCCCCACTCAAACCCTCCTTCCCCATCCTCCCCCCACTGCCCCCTCCCCCACCCCCCCGACTCCCTGTGAGTTCCTAATCTCATCAGCATGACAGTGCTATATGGGCAATTTCAGGATTTTGGCACAGTGGCGATGAAGGAATAATGATATATGGCTAATTTGGGATGGTGTGTGATGTGGAGAGGAACTTGGAGGTGATCATGTTCCCTTGAAATTGCTGCTCTTGTCCTTGTCAGGAGTAAGGGAAGCAGGGTAGGGATTGTTGTCGATGTAACCTTGGTGAGTTGCTGCATTGTGTAGTGGTTAAGTCACTGAACTAGTAATCCAGAGGCCCTGGCTAATGCCCTGGGGACACAGGTTCAAATCCCACCATGGCAGCTGGTGGAATCTAAATTCAAATAATTAATAAAAATCTGGAATTGGAAGCTAGTCTCCCAGTAATGGTGCCATGAAACTATCGTCAATTGTTGTAAAAACCCATCTGATTCCTTTAGGGAAGGAAATCTGCTGTCCTTACCTGGTCTGGCCTACATGTGACTCCAGCTCATCTACAAGGTGCGCTTTAGAAACTTGCCAAGGCTTCTTCGACAGCACCTTCCAAACCTGTGAACTGTACCACCTAGAAGGGCAAGGGCAGCAAATGCATGGGAACATCACCACCTGCAAGTTCCCCTCCAAGTCACACACTATCCTGACTTGGAAATAAATTGCAGTTCCTTCACTGTCGCTGGGTCAAAAACCTGGAACTCCCTTCCTAACAGCACTGTTGGTTTACCTACACCACATGGACTGCAGCGGTTCAAGAAGGCAGCTCACCTTCTCAAGGGTAATTAGGGCTGAGCAATAAATGCTGGCCTGGCCAACGTCGCCCACATCCCATGAACAAATAAAAAAAAGTTGAATATTGTCTTGATGTCAATGGCAGCTACTCTCGCCAATGTCCAAAATAAAGCTGTGATGAGTTCTGGAGCTGAATGATTCTGGTGGAATCTGAACTGAGCATTAGAGAAGTGGTTATTGGCAAGTCCATCAGGTGTCTCCTGAATGCACTATTGATGACACCTTCCATCATTTTACTTATGATTGGTGAGGAGGCTGATTGGGTGGTGATTGCTAATTAGATTAGATTAGATTAGAGATACAGCACTGAAACAGGCCCTTCGGCCCACCGAGTCTGTGCCGACCATCAACCACCCATTTATACTAATCCTACACTAATCCCATATTCCTACCAAACATCCCCACCTGTCCCTATATTTCCCTACCACCTACCTATACTAGTGACAATTTATAATGGCCAATTTACCTACCAACTAATTAGCAGGAGGATTCCTTGACATTGTTTGATCTGAAGCCATGACACTTCATGAGATCCAGAATCAATATTGATAATTCCCAGAGCCACTCCCACCCGATTGTATCCAACCTACTGTGGGTCTGTCCTGAACTCTGGGATAGGAAATATGCAGGGATGGTGAGAGAGGAGTCTAGAATGTTGGCCAATTGACATAATTCTGAGTTGACTATGTCAGGCTATTACTTGACCAGTCTGTGAGGCAGACCTTCCAGCTCAGGCAGCAATCTCTAGACGTTGGTGAGTAGATCACTTTGGATAGTATGATATTTGGCTTTTGACTCATATATAGAGAAAACCATGAAGGTATGGATGGCTCCCTTCCCTGAAGAACATTATTGACCCAGTTGGGATTTTATGACAATTCAGCAGCTTCCATGGTCATTTTCTGGTGTCAGAGCAGAAATGACTAGATGTACTGAATTCCATTTCACAATTTGTCCTCCTGGTTCCAAATTCAGCAAAATGGCTCTTATTCCAGTACCACAGCTACCACACTACTGTATCCATCAGCAGAATTATAAAGTCATTATTAAGGCACAGAAGGAAGCCATTTGGCCCATTGAATCCATGCCGGCTCTCCACAAAGCAATCAAGTCAGTCCCACTCCCCTGCTCAATCCCATAGCCATGCAAGTTTATTTAGTTCAAGTGTCCATCCAATTTCCTTTCAAAATTATTGATGGTTTCCACTTCTCCAACCCTCATAGGCAACGAGTTCCATGTCCTTATCACTCACTGCATAAAAAAGTTCTTCCTCACATTCCCCCTGCATCTCTTGCCCAAAACCTTCAACCTATGTCTGCTAGTCCTGGTTCCATCAGTTAATGGGAACAGTTTTTTCTTGTCTAACATATCTAAGCCTGTCATAATCTTGTACACCTCTATCAAATCTTCCTTCAATCTCCTTTGCTCCAAGGAGAACAAACCCAGCTTTTCCAAACCAACCTTGGAGCTAAAATGCCCCATCCCAGAACCATTCTGGTGAATCTCCTCTGCACCCTCTCAAGGGCCCTCACATCCTTCCTAAAATGTGGTGACCAGAAGTGGATGCAATACTCTAGTTTGAACCTAACCAGAGCTTTATAAAGGTTCAGCACAACTTCCCTGCTTTTGTACTCTATGCCTCTATTTATGAAGCCCAAGATCCCAGATGCTTTGCTAACCATTCTCCCAGTATGTCCTGCCACCTTCAAAGATCAATACACATGCACCTCCAGGTCCCTCTGTTCCTGTACCCTTTTATGTGGTACTTTTTCAAACACTTTCTTAAAATCCATACAGATAACATCCACCACATTCCTTTCATTAATTTTCTCTATTACTTCATCCAAAAATTCAATTAGACTGATCAAGCATGATCTGCCTTTTACAGATCTGTGCTGGCTATTCTTAATTAACTCAAACCTCTCCAAGTGCCTGTTGACTTTTTCCACTGAGTATTGTTTCTAAAACGGTGTTAAACTAACTGGCCTGTAATTGCTCGGACTGACCTTAAACCTTTTCTTGAATAGGGTGTCACATTTGCCACTCTCCAATCCTCTGGCACCTCCCCCATATCCAGGGAAGATTGGAAGATTATGGCAGGTCCTTCTGCTAGCTTCACCCCCACTTCCTTTAGCAACCTGGGATGCATCCGGACCAGGTGACCTATCTACCCTAAGCATATCTAGTCTTTCCAGTACCTCCTTCCTCTCAATTTTTACCATATCCATTGCATCTACTCTCTCCACTTCTACTTATATTTTGTCAGGTTCCCCTTCCATAGTAAACAGTGATACAAAATACTCATTAATTATTCTAGCCTTGCCCTCCGCCTCTAAGCATATATTACCCTCTTTGTCCCGAATAGGCCTCACTCTACCTCTTACTACCCGTTTACTATTTACATGCCAGTGGAAGATTTTTAGGTTCCCTTTATGTTGACTGCCATTCTATTCTCATATTCTCTTTGCCAGATTTGTTTTCCTCTTCACCACCCTTCTCAACTTATTGTATTTGGCTTGGTTCTCACTTGAAGAATTCACTTGACATGAATCATATACCTCTTTTTTTGTTCCATCATAATCTCGATCTCCCTCATCAGGCAAGGAAGCCTGTTTTTGGTTCCCCTACCTTTTGCCCTTGTTGGAATGTGCCTAGACTGTACCTGAACCATCTCTTCCTTAAAGATAACCCATTGTTCCATTATAGTTTTTTCTGTCGCTCTTTGGTTCCAATTTACCCTGGCTAGATCCTTTCTCATCACACTGAAATTAGTTATTTTCCAGTCTAGATGTTCTATCTTATATTATTCCTTTCTTTTCTGCATTATGAATCTAAACCTTATGATACGATGATCACTCTTACCCAAGTGCTCCCGACAGACACTTGGTCCCCTTGGCCTACCTCATTTCCCAGCACCAGATCCAGCAATGGCTCTTTTCTAGTTGGGCTGAGAACATACTGATCAAGAAAGTTCTCCTGAACACATTTCAGAAATTTTTCCCCTTCTTTCTCTTTACTCTAAATTATCCCAATCAATATTTAGGCAATTGAAGTCCCCCAATATCATCGATAGTTCTTGCATCAGTCTCATTTCCCTGCTCTATCTTTGTAGCCCTGCAAGTTTATTTCCTTCAAGTGCCCATCCAATTTCCTTTTTGAAATCATTGATTGTCTCCGCTTTCACCATTCTCAAAGACAGCGTATTCCATATCATTACCATTTGCTGTTTAAAAAAAGTTCTTACTTACATCCCGCTTCACTTCTTGCCCAAATCCTTCAATCTGTGCTTCCTAGTCATTGTACCATCAGCTAATGAGGGCAACTTTTCTTTGTCTACCTTCTCTAACCCTGTCATAATCTTCACAGTGTTACCACAAGTAAACCTAATCCAATCCTCAGGGTGTCAGTATGGTGCAATTGGTAGCAATCACTCCTTTAAATTAGAAATCTCACTGCAGGATTTTTTTTATTCATTTCGTGGGATATGGGCATCGCTGCCTAGGCCAGCATTTATTGCCCATCCCTAATTGCCCTTGAGAAGGTGGTGGTGAGCTGCCTTCTTGAACCGCTGCAGTCCATGAGGGGTAGGTACACCCACAGTGCTGTTAGGAAGGGAGTTCCAGGATTTTGACCCAGCGACAGTGAAGGAATGACGATATAGTTCCAATTTAAGATGGTGTGTGGCTTGGAGGGGAACTTGCAGGTGATGGTATTCCCATGCATCTGCTGCCCTTGTCCTTCTAGTTGGTAGAGGTCGTGGGTTTGGAAGGTGCTGCCTGAGTAGCCTTGGTGCGTTGTTGCAGTGCATCTTGTAGATGGAACACACTGCTGCCACTGTGCGTTGGTGGTGGGGGCTGTGAATGTTTGTGGACGGGGTGCCAATCAAGCAGGCTACTTTGTCCTGGATGGTATCGAGCTTCTTGAGCATTGTTAGAGCTGCACCCATCCAGGCAAGTGGAGAGTATTCCATCACACTCCTGACATGTGCCTTGTAGATGGTGGACAGGCTTTGGGGATTCAGGAGGTGAGTTACTCGCCGCAGGATTCTTAGCCTCTGACTTGCTCTTGTAGCCATGGAATTTATATGGCTACTCCAGTTCAGTTTCTGGTCAATGATTGCCCCCGAGGATGTTGATTGTGAGGGATTCAGCAATCGCAATGCTGTTGAATGTCAAGGGAAGATGGTTAGATACTCTCTTCTTGGAGATGGTCATTGCCTGGCACATGTGTGGCTCAAATGTTACTTGCCACTTATCATCCCAAGCCTGGATATTGTCCAGGTCTTGCTGCATTTCTACACAGTCTGCTTCAGTATCTGAGGAGTCGCAAATGGTGCTGAACATTGTGCAATCATCAGCGACCATCCCCACTTCTGACCTTATGATTGAAGGAAGGTCATTGATGAAGCAGCTGAAGATGGTTGGGCCTAGGACACTACTCTGAGGAACTCCTGCAGTGATGTCCTGGAGCTCAAATGATTGGCCTCCAACAACCACAACCATCTTTCTTTGCGCTAGGCATGACTCCAACCAGCGGAGAGTTTCCCCCCTGATTCCCATTGACTCCAGTTTTGCTAGGGCTCCTTGATGTCATACTCGGTCAAATGCTGTTTTGATATCAAGGGCAGTCACTCTCACCTCACCTCTTTGGTCCATGTTTGAACCAAAGTTTGTAATGAGGTCAGAAGCTAAGTGGTCCTGGCGGAACCTAAACTGAGCAGGTTATTGCGAAGCAAGTGCTGCTTGACAGCACTGTCAATGACACCTTCCATCACTTTACTGATGAGGCAGTAATTGGCCAGGTTGGATTTGTCCTGCTTTTTGTGTGCTGGACATATCTGGGCAATTTTCCATATTGCTGGGTAGATGCCAGTGTTGTAGCTGTACTGGAACAGCTTGGCTAGCGGTACGGCAAGTTCTGGAGAACAGGTCTTCAGTACTATTGTTGGAATGCTGTCAGGACCCATAGCCTTTGCAGTATCCAATGCCTTCAGTCATTTCTTGATATCACATGGAGTGAATCGAATTGGCTGTAGACTGGCATCTGTGATGCTGGGGACTTCAGGAGGAGGCCGTGATGGATCATCCACTCGGCACTTCTGGCTGAAGATTGTTGCAAATGCTTCAGGCTTATCTTTCAGACTGATGTGCTGGGCTCCCCCATCATTGAGGATGGGGATATTTGTAGCCTCTCCTCCTGTTCGCCGTTTAATTGTCCACCACCATTTACGACTGGATGTGGCAGGATTTAGTTCTGATCCATTGGTTGTGGGATTGCTTAACTCTGTCTATTGCATGCTGCTTCCACTGTTTGACATGCAAGTCGTCCTGGGTTGTATCTTCACTAGGTTCGCACCTCATTTTGAGGTATGCCTCCTGCACCCTTCAATGAACCAGCGTTGATCCCCGGCTTGATGGTAATGGTAGAGTGGGGGATATGCCAGGCCATGAGGTTACAGATTGTGGATGAGGACAATTCTGCTGCTGCTGCTGGTCCACAGCACCTCATGGATGCCCAGTTCTGCACTGCTAGATCTGTTCGAAATCTATCCCATTTAGCACGGTGGTAATGACACACAACACATGAGGCCAGGACGTCGTCTCCACAAGGTCTATGTGATGGTCACTCCTACTACTACTGTCATGGACAGATGCCTCTGTGGCAGGCAGATTGGTGAGGATGAGATCAAGTATGTTTATCCCTCAGAACCCAGTCTAGCAGTTATGTCCTTTGGGACTCGGCCATGGTGGTGCTACTGAGCCGTTATTGGACATTGAAGTCCCCCATCCAGAGTACATTCTGTGCCCTTGTTACCCTCAGTGCTTCTCAACATGGAGGAGACTGATTCATCAGCTGAGGGGGGTGGTAGGTGGTAATCAGCAGGAGATTTCCTTGCCCATGTTTGACTTGATGCCTTGAGACTTCATGGGGTCCAGAGTCGATGTTGAGGATTCACAGAGCAACTCCGTCCTCACTGTATACCACCTCTGCTGGGTCTGTCCTGCCGTTGCGCCAGGGTTGGTGATGGCCGTGTCTGGGACATTGTCTGTTAGGTATGCTTGACTAGTAAGACAGCTTTGGCACAAGCCCCAGATGTTAGTAAAGAGGACTTTGCAAGGTCGACAGGGCTGAGTTTGCCGTTGTCAGTGCAGGGTGGTCCATTCAGTTTCATTCCTTATTGACCTCTTAGCAGTTTGATACAACTGAGTGGCTTGCTTGGCCATTTAAGAGTCAACTTGCTGTGGGTGTGGAGTCACATGGAGGCCAGACAATTTCCTTCCCTTAAGTACATTAATGAACCAGATGGGTTTTTGTGACAATAGTCTGATGGTCATCATTTGACGAGCTTTTTATAAAAATTCTAGATTTTTTTTTATTAATTGAATTCATATTCCACCTTTTGCCACAGTGGGATTCCAACCCATGTCCCTAGAGGAACACACTGGGTTTCTGGGTCAGTGATAATACCACTACGCCACCACCTCCCCTATGAAAGCATATAATCCATACTGCCAAGTCAGACTGAGGGAGTGCTGTACTGTTGGGAGGTTCTGTATTTTGAATGAAAGTTTAAACTGATGTCTAGTCTGCTTATTTAGGTGGATGCAAAAGATCCAATTTCTTCCTCAACCAATAACATCAAAACTAGAATTACTGGTCATCTGCTGTTTGTGGGACATTCCTATGTGTGATTTGTTGCTGCATTTGCCTCCATAAGAACAGTGACTGCACCTTAAAAGTTATTCTTTGCCATTGTAGCATTTTGGGGCATTCTGCAGGCATGATAATGCATTTGTCTCTTTCCTCATCCATTATCCAAACATTGGGTTGGATTTTAAAGCCCCTCCGCCATCAGGAACGGTGTTGGGGGAGCAATGAAGATCGGTACGGCCGAGGGCGGCAGGCCTTGTGCCGATCTGGCAGCGACGGTGAGGCATCGTGGCGGCCGTCCAGCCACTCGGCGACGGGACCACCATTTCAATATGTAAACTAATTTGCATATCTGATTTAATGAGGGTCCCGTTGCCTCCTTAATCGCTGCACCGATCTTCATTCGGGCGGCGGACAATGCCGCCCCTTCCAATCCCCATTCGGGGAAACATGGCACGACACCTGTGGGGACAGGGGAGGAGGATTTTTTCTCTGTGTGGGAGGGTGGTGCGGCGTAACATCACTGCGGATTGGTCGGGGAGGGATGTTGGGTGATGGGAGGGGTGAAGGGCAAAGGTGCCGAACTTTGGCGGGGAGAAGGTCAAATTCTTAATAAACTAATTCCAAGGGGGAAAAGGGCAGGAATGTTTTGAGTTGAATGTTTTGAGTTGAATGTTTTGAGTTGCCATGGGGTGGTGTCGCAGTTAGGAAAATGAATTTAAAGGTAACTTATTTCTGCTTTTTGGTAATTCAACGGACCTGGCCCTTTAATTTTTAAATCTCCATTAAGGACTATAAGTCCTTTAAAAATGGCACGTGATCATTGCCATCGACGGCTCGCCTGCCCCCTCCACATCATCGCGGCGGCTGTATGACGCGGTACCCGTGTGGGCAGGGTGCATTTTTTTAATGTCCACCATCTACTTTGGCGGCGGACTCTTAAAATGCAGCACGTCTTTTCCATCGCTATTGGTCAGGAATAGGCATCCTAGTCAATCCTTCCATTCTATTCTCTAGCCTGGAACACTGAGGACCATTGGAGTTCCCACCTTTCCCATTACTATCCTGGCTTAAATCAGTTCACTCAGCAAAGACCAGGCATTGAATATCAGACCTTCCTAATCTGCATGTATAACCACTGAACCATTCAGTATGATTATCATCTCAGCCCTGAAGAAGCTGCAAAGAACATACTCTGAATAAACTTGCACCTGTGGTGAAGACCTATAGATATTAACGATGCAGGTAGTAAAAAAAAAATAGAATATGCAAGGTGATGTCAGCATCCAAATGTTTATTAAATGGTTCCAGCCTTCCTGCATTTTCTACTGTACTTGAAGTTCCTTTTCCATGTATTGATCGCACAGTGGCGCAGTGGTTAGCACCGCAGCCTCACAGCTCCAGCAACCCGGGTTCAATTCTGGGTACTGCCTGTGTGGACTTTGCAAGTTCTCCCTGTGTCTGTGTGGGTTTTTGCCAGGTGCTCCGGTTTCCTCCCACAGCCAAAAGACTTGCAGGTTGATAGGTAAATTGGCCATTATAAGTTGCCCCTAGTATAGGTAGGTGGTAGGGGAATATAGGGACAGGTGGGGATGTGGTAGGAATATGGGATTAGTGTAGGATTAGTATAAATGGGTGGTTGATGGTCGGCACAGACTCGGTGGGCCGAAGGGCTTGTTTCAGTGCTGTATCTCTAAATAAAATAAATAACGTGTGAAGATCTTCCTGACATGAGCCCCAAATTTGCCGAATTTTGTGTGGATGCATAATTCACTAATCCTGTGACAGATTAATTCAATGTAATTTCTTTCTCCACATTTTATATACCATTCCTAATTTTATTCCTACCATCTCTCTACGACATTGCAGTTGCTTCCCATCAAGGCTGATAAGCCCGAATTCCTTCATTCAGATCAGCAGACCAGCTGTCAGCCTTGGCTCAGTGGTAGTGCTCTTGCTACAGAGCTGGAAGACTGTGTGTGACTCAAGGACACATTCTACAGAATGCAGTGCTGTCTTTTGGTTGATCCATAAAACGAAGGCCCTGCCCACACTCTCAAGAGGCACGATTAGAAGAACAGAAGTAGAGTTCTACCTGGTGTTCAGGTCAATATTTATCCCTCAACCAACAGCATTAAAAATCAGTTTATCTGATCATCTCATTTCTGTTTGTGGAATCTTGCTGTGTGCAAATTGGCTGCCATGTTTCCTATATTACAACAGTTACTATGCTTTGAAAGTGTTTCATTCGCTGTAAAGTGCTTGGGGACATCCCGAGGTTGTGAAAGATGCTGTATAAATACAAGTCTTTTTTTCAGTTGAGGGACTTCTGAACCCACAGCGTTGGGGGAAGGAGTCGCATTTACCAGCAGAGAACTAAAAATTCAAGGGATCTATGACCTTTATTACCCTTGTTTTAAAATCCCTCCATGGCCTTGCCCTTCCAGATCTCTGAACCCTCATCCAGCCCTACAACCCTCCAAATCTTCTGTGTTCCGACATCTCTGGCCTCATACCCTTCATTCACCCCTCCACTGGCGGCCCTGCCTTCAGCTGTCTAGGCCATAATCATTGAAATGATCTCTGCAGACATCTTTGCCTCTCTTCCTTTAAGACGCTGCTTAGAACCTACCTCTTTGACCAAGCCTGTTTTTTTGTTTGATTATGCTCTTGGGAAGTTCTTCAGGACATTTTACCACATTAAAGATGCTATAGAAATGCAAGTTGTTGTTGTTTTATGAGGCTTCCCATTGGCAATGCAAAGTCATAAAAGTACCTACTCCGCCATTCAACAGGATCATGGCTGATCTGATTGTAACCTCAACTCCGATAACCTTCCACCCCCTTGCTTATGAAGAATCTATCTACCTCTGCCTTAAAAATATTTAAAGACTCTGCTTCCACTGCCTTTTCAGGAAGAGAATTCCAAAGATTCACGACCCTCCGGGGGGAAAAATTTCTCCTCATCTCTGTCTTAAATGGGTGACCGCTTATTTTTAAATAGTGACCTCTAGTTCGAGGTTGTCCCACAAGGGGAAACATCCTTTCCACATCCACCTTGTCAAGACCCCTCAGGATTTTATATGTTTCAATCATGTTTCCTCTTACTCTTCTAAACTCCTGCAGATACAAGCCTAGCCTGCCCAACCTTCCCTCATCAGACAACCTGCCCATTCCAGGTATTAGTCTGGTAAACCTTCTCTGAACTGCTTCCAACACATTTACAATCTTAAATAAGGAGATCAATACTGTACACAGTACTCCAGATGTGGTCTCACCAATGCCCTGTATAACTGAAGAATAAGCCCCCCGACTTTTGTATTCAATTCTCCTCACAATAAACGATAACATTCTATTAGCTTTCCTAATTACTTGCTGTAGCTGCATACTAGCCTTTTGCGATTCATGCATTAGGACACCAAGATCCCTCTGCATCTCAAAGCTCTGCAATCTCTCACCATTTAGATAATATGCTTTTTTATGCTTCCTGCCATAATGGCCAATTTCACATTTTCCCACTGTATACTCCATTAACCAGATCTTTGCCCACTCACTTAACCGACCTATATCCCTTTGTGGCCTCTTTATGTCCTCTTCACTACTTACTTTCCTACCTATCTTTGTGTCATCAGCAAATTTAGCAACCATACATTCGGTCCCTTCCACCAAGTCATTTATATTAATTGTAAAAAGTCGAGGCCTCAGCACTCATCTCTGTGGCATAACACTCATTACATCTTGTCTACCAGAAAATGACACCTTTATGCCTACTCTCTGTTTCCTGTTAGCTAACCAATCTTCCATCCTTGCCAATATGTTGCCCCCTACACCATGAGCTTTTATTTTCCACAATAACCTTTGATGTGGTACCTTATCAAATGCCTTCTGGAAATCTAAGTACAATACATCTACCTGTTCCCCTTTATCCACAGCACATGTAACTCCCTCAAAGAACTCCAATAAACTAGTTAAACATGATTTCCCTTTCACAAAACCATGTTGACTCTGCCTGATTACCTTGAATTTTTCGAAGTGCCCTGCTATAACATCTTTAGTAGTAGCTTCTAACATTTTCCCAAAGACAGATGTTAAGCTAACTGGCCTGTAGTTTCCTGCTTTCTGTCTCCCTCCCTTTTTGAATAAAGGAGTTCCATTGGCTATTTTCCAAACTAATGGAACCTTCCCCGAATCTAGGAAATTTTGGAAAATTAAAACCAAAGCATCAACTATCTCACTTATCTGTACTGGAAGGAAAAGGAGAGCAGAAAGTTTTGCTAAATGACGCTGGACTGAAACTACAATTTAACAATTTGATAGTAAAGGAGACTTTGACCTAATTAAGACTTCCTCAACAAGTCGATTTAATGACATGCCTCCCCTTTGCATTTTCCCTCCCCACTTGATAAATGCCAATGAGAGCCTACCAGAACAATAATATAGTTTACTGCAACATCAATGTAAATGTATGCTGGGTTAGCTTAACTGTTTGAAGTCTAAGAGTTGAGATTTTAGGAGGGTGAATTTTCATCAGAAGAGTAGGTGGGGTCTCCCGCTCTTCCACTGTATCAATGATTATACATTCTTCTAGAGCAACCTCATTTATAATATTTAGTAGGTTGCCAAGTGTAGTTTCATGTTTCTGTAATCATATTAGAAGCACATAAGTTAACCTTGTGTACTGATAGTTTCTCAGCTACTAGCAGACTCTCGTATACTCTCATATGCAGTTAAGTTCTCATATTCTGGTCGGTGCTTGAAGACTGGTTACTACTAAAATATACTGTGGCTGTTTATGTACTGGTAGGTGTTGATTTGCTGGTAAATGTTCCTGCACAGGTATGTGTTAATACATTGTTAGAATCTGCTACACTGGTAGGTATTCATGTAACTGTTGGTAATGTTCTTCTTCAGTGCAGCTTGTTTGAGATGCCAAGTTGCTCCCTGGGCCATAATTTCATGGCCTTTCTGAGGAACTTCACCATAAGTCAATCAGGGGCCACTAGGATGGATTGAAGCTAGGCTGGGACCCAGTTACTATAAATCCTGTCTGTGTACCAAAGTTTCTGCGATGGTGTTGTGGAGGGGGTAGCAGTACCTCTATCCATCCCTTACAAGGCCTTTGACATAAGAGGGACAAATATTGGATGACATGAACCTCTTGGGACATGTGAACGGAGCGACTTACCATATAAACCAACCAACTGTTGGTCGTGGTCCCCACCTGAGGGGCCAGTGCAGGATCGTGGCCCAGAGATCCAGGCAGCCATAATGTTTTCTGACTGCCTTCATGACAGTCCACTTTTTAAGAGGGCTGTAGCAGTAGCTAAAAGTTTTGTTCAGGGTACTAAACACCAGCTCCCCAACCAAGACCATGATGGCATTCCAAATGTGAGATCTCCTCCTGACCCCATGACGTTTGGGGAAAGGTCACGGCAGGTGGGATGTGCCATCTCATGGATATTTTGGACCAGTGTACAGTCCAAAAAATATTTCATTCATTTTATTCCAGGAACATTTAAAGTGAAAAATTTACCACATGCCGAACTAACGCTTTTTATAGCAATAAAGTTGGATCTGCTACAACTACAATAATTGGCTCAATTGTTTTTTCATTTTTGGTTTCCTGGCAGTAAAACTTTACCACTGATGATGTGAAACCTTTATTTAAAAACTGGCATTTGAATTACCAAAAGTAAGGAATCCCCAACGACTCAGTGGAATAAAGTAGTGTGATGCTTAGACTTTTATGCCACTGCTGGATTCATGATCTGCCCTGGGGAGAAGCAATGGCGATGCTACAGTAGGTTTCTGTTACGGTTGCTCTTATGCCTGAGTCAGAAGGTTGTGGGTTTAAGTCCCACTTCAGAGACTTAGAGTCATAGAGTTGAGCACAAAATCCAGGCTGATGCTCCAGCACAGTACTGAAGGAGTGCTGCACTGTTGGAGGTGCTGTCTTTTGAATGAGAATAAACAGAAGACATGTCTGTCCCTACAGTTGAACATAAAAGATTTCATGATGCTATTTTGTTGAAGAGCAGAGGGCGTTCACCCCAATATCCTGTCCATCATTTATCCTTCAAGCAACATCACATAAGAAAACCCTCAAATTATCTGGCTGTTATATCATTGCTATTTTGGGACCTTGCTATGCTCAAATTGGCTACTGCATTTCCTACTTTACAACAGTGATAGCAAAGTGTACTTCCTTGGATGTAAAGTCCTTTGGGGCATGCCAAGGTCATGAAAGATGTTATATAAGTGTAAATCTTTTGTTTTTCTTCCAGTAGCTCTAGGTAAATGATGGAGGGGAAGATGGGGGTAAAAGAACTGCCAGATTTCCCATTCACATTTTTGTTAGCTTGCAATGACAGCTGCTGGGGACTCAATTGTCCAAATATTTGTCAATGATGACAATGGGTTCAGCTGCCACCCCTCAACCAATGCTGAGCAGCACAGCAATGCTCACTGTTCAAACTCATTTGGCTTCAAGTGTTGCTGGTGTACATAGAGGTTTCACCTTCAGGACAGGATTTGAGAGCAAAATGAAGAAATAAAAAGCACCTATGCTGTTGCAAGCAGCAACCTACTTCTCACTATCCAAGATGGCGGTAGGCCATCGCGACAGGGTTTGGGTAATGAAAGTCGCTGCTTGCCATTCCAGTGTTTGGAAAGTGGCACTGGGGAAAGGCCTGTGTTACCTTGGTGATGGTACTTGAGCTCTCACAGGGCCTTGTGAGACACACAGAACCAATGAGATCATGCAGCTCAAACAATTTAGCAGTGTTCGCAGCCAAGTTTCACAGAGGTAGTCAGGTTCTATCTTGCTTCCTGTCGTTAGTAACATTAACAAAAATAGTCACTACTGAATAATTAATCACAACAGCTGGTAACCCCCTCTGTTAACACTTAGTGCCTCACTGAAGAGCAGCAGTGCTGGGCCTAATTGAGGCTGATTTCTTGTTGCCTTAGAATAACAGCACAGAAGTAGGCCATTCGACCCATTGTACCTGTGCCAGCATTTTAATTGAGTTCTCCAATTAGTCCCACTCCCCTTCTCTTTCCCCTTGGCCCTGCCAATTTTTCAACTTGAAGGAGGGAACTTTATTCTGGCGGCGGGGGTATGTCGATGTCCGGAGAAATCCTCGCGTTGCCTCTTCTCCAGAAGACCCGCCAAATTCAGAGCTAGTCAGGCACTTAGTGGACAGCGGTGGGCCTTCCACAGGATCAAGAACCCATTGCTGGAAGTCCTGGCCTTGCGGGTAGGGGGACGAGGGGGGCCGGCAGCAAGAGCAGGGGGGTGGCCCTCAGCGGCCCCCCCTTCCTGATTCTGGGCCCCTCATTCAGGCACTATGTGCCTTTTAACGAGGAACCCTACCAGCCACCCCCTCACCCCACCACCCGGAGCCGGGAAGCAGCCCGTACGGTTTTTCATGCTATGCTTCCCATGCGACAACAGAGGCACCCACTGCACGGCTGCTTTTGGCTACGGTAGGAGGAGGCCCTCAATTGGGGGTTAATTGCCCAGCTAAGGGTTTCAATTGGTGTTGAGGCATGGAGGTCTTCCCACCGCTGACTAAATTTTGGCGGAGTTGGGATGGTGACAGAAAGCACCCCCCTGCCCCACCCCCCCTCACCACCATCCCAGCCGATTTTATGATCTCCCCACCTCCAAACCTGCACGGGTGACAGCATAAAATTCCCTCCAAGTATTTATCCAATTCCCTTTTGAAAGTTATTATTGATTTTGCTTTCAGGCAGTGCATTCCAGATCATAACAAATCACCGTGCAATTTCTTTTTCCTCCTGTCGCTTGTGATTCTTTTGTCAATTACCTGAAATCTGCGTCCTTTAGTTATCAATCCTTCTGCCACCGGTAACAGGTTCACCTTATTTACTCTATCGATACGGTTCATGATTTGGCTGTGAATTCTATGCAATTTACTTGGACCAATGAGTTTTTATTTAAAATGGTCAGCCTCTGCTGGGGTCAGCTCATGGTTGCCCAGTCTCCAGTTTTATCCTGAAGTCTCCAGGAATTAAAGCTTAATCGCCTGGACAGCAACCCTGGAGGAAAAATAGTTGGGACATTGAAAAAATGATGTATTCTTTTTTATTTTCTTTGAGCAGTTTAGCTATAAAGATATTGAAAGGTGGGGAAAAAATGCTCTTGACTAACAGGCAAGAATCGTCCAACTGGGCAATGGAGAGTCTGTTCACGTTGCAGTTGGTGTAGGAAGGAAATATGGTGTGAGGATGGTTGTTGGGTGAGCAGTGACGTGAGTGTGGGTGGAGGGGTAGTTGGAGGCAGGAGAATCATGTGATGATACCTCTAGGAACATGTCTAACTGTCATTGGCAGCCCTAGGCCAGCTGGATGGTAATTCCAGTGGGATGTTCAGTCCATCTGTTCCATATTATGAATTGAAAGTGGTAATATTGTTCCATTGCTTTCTTTACTTTTGTAGGGGTGGGGAGTGGGTGTAGGTTAGCTCAGTTGGCTCGACAGCTACTGTGTGATGCAAAAAGGCGCCAACAGTGCAAGTTCCATCCCTGTATTGGCTGTGGTAGTTTATGGAGGTCTACCTCCTCACCTTGCCCCATGCTTGCGGAGTGGTGACCCTTAAGCTGTACATTACCAACTGTCTCTCTCATATAATGGGGAGAGATGCCTCTGGTCCTTTGAGACTATGGCTAGAACAACAGCAACAACTTTGGTCGGAGCATATGGATTTCTTGTGGTGATTAATTCTGGGATCAACCAGGTGAGGGATGTCAGAATTAAGGAATGAAGGCCAGTATCAAATGCTCCCAGGTAAGGCACTGGTGTCTCATCAGCCTGTTCCATGTTGAGTTGACAACTCTGGTTGGAGGCATTCCTGGAGGGTTGATCATGTGCTGCATTGACCAAATGACTCTGGCCATGTGTCATATGATTACATGACACCAGATTTCATCCATGACCACTGGTGATTGCTATAATGTATTTCATATTGGCCACCTACACCTACAGCCAATTTAGATGGATAATCTGTTTTTAATAATGTTGATTGAGGGATAAATATTGGTCAGGACACCAGGGAGAACTCCCCTGCTCTTCCTTCACATCATGCCATGAGAACCTTTATATATACCTGATATAGAAAAGGGAGCCTCAGTTTAACATCTCATCCAAAAGACGGCACCTCAGAATGGTTGTGAGTTTAAGTCCCACTGCAGTGATTTAAGCACAAAAATCCAGACTGACACTCCAATGCAGTACTGAGCCAGTGTTGCCCTGTCAGAGGTGCCGTCTTTCAGATGAAATGTTAAACTGAGGCTCCCTTTTCTCTATCAGGTATATATAAAGGTTCTCATGGCATGATGTGAAGGAAGAGCACGTGAGTTATCCTTGGTGTCCTGACCAATATTTATCCCTCAATCAACATCATTAAAAACAGATTATCCATCCAAATCAGCTGCCGGCCACACGGAAGCACACCAGCTTCATGGAGGCGGCCTCCCTCCGGCCATCCGAGCGGAGCCAGAGGTTCCATGCCCCACAAAGGGAGGAGCGGGGAGAAAAGGCATACCCCGCAGACCCAATGCTCCATCTGGAGGGGTTTCCCCTCCTTCTCACGGGGCCTTTCCCCGCAGCCATCTGAAACAATAAATTAAAATTTCCTCTGCAAGGGCGCCCGATTTTGAGGTGCCCTCGTGTTCTCCAAGCTGCCTCAGCAGCACCCACCTCTTTCAATGGGGCTGTGAGGCTTCAGAGCTGCTGGCCTTCTGATTGGGCTGGTAACATATGCACCCTGCCTGCCATCCTGAATTAGATAGCAAGCCCAGAGGTGGCCAATTAGGAGGCTGCCTCTGGGAATATTGTTGAACCGGTCCTGCTGCTGGGAAGTGTGGACTTGGGATCCTCATTTGGAAGCCCGTGGTAAAATCCAGCCCATGGATTCATATGAACATACGAATTAGGAGCAGGTGAAGGACAAAATCTCCTCCCTCTGTTTGTTGTAAGTAAAGTACATGGAATGAATTCAGACAATCTCTATCCAATCGCTGTCTGTCACCAATCAACCAACTTCAAAGATAATTGGCCACATCTGTTTCTTGCCGCCTTCACATTGCTGCATGCCCCTTTCCTGAGGAGACCAGTGACTACTTTTGTCAGGCGCCTTTCCATTTGGGTACCCTTCTGGTGACCCTTCAGGAAAGTGAGACAGGAGAGTCGGAAATGTTCCTTCCTTTTTCTTATGTTCTTACATGCCAACCTTTAGCCTGTTGTTGTGGGCACTCTGCCCCTGCTCTTGGAAAACCTACAAAATCCTGAGGCAGCATAAAGGGGCAGGAATCTTGAAATTATGGTTTCCCGACCTACTTTCCTGTGCCTGGGGAAGGTGATTACTTCCTGCGCGTAAAACACAGGTTACATTGGCCCCTGTGAGTCACACATCTGGGAATGGCCACCACAAAGATCATAAAAATATTTGGCTTTTCTTCTCCCTGCTGGGTTACACAAGATTATCCCAATGGTGTCCCTGAGAGGGAATGCCTGCTTGAACCCTCGGAGATGCACTGATAATATAGCAAAGCCCTGAATTTCCTCAGGATTGTCCCAATGTCCTACCCTATTTGTGGGCAGAAAATGGAGGTCCTAGAGCAACAGACGAATTTCCTCAGGGGAAGGGATATTCTCCTAACTCACCATCGTCTGTCTGGGCTTTCCAACGTCCTTCCACCAAAGTTACAGTAGCCGATCATCAAAACTCATCCGAGGAAATTCTCGGTGTAACAGTCCTAGTGGTGAGACTGGGTCAGTGGGATGAATAGCAAGCAGGTTCTACAATGGACGGGCTCTTTACTCTGCCAAACAAAGAATGATGGAATAAAAACAAGAAATGCTGGAACCACTCAGCAGGTCTGGCTGCATCTGTGGAAAGAGAAGCAGAGTTAACGTTTCGGGTCAGTGACCCTTCTTTGGAACTTCGGGGCTGAATGGCCTATTCCTGTTTCTGTGGCAGAGACTGTCCAGAACAGTGAAAGTGAAGATGGCCCTTTTTGACTGTCCAGAATCAGACATGAAGATTAGACGCTAGAGTTAGGTGTAAAGGAACCACAGTCCAGCATCACACAATCAGAAGTGGGTGTGCACGGCAAAGGTGAAGAGAAAAGCGGATGAACAAATTAGGAAATGGAAATAGAACAGGCAATGTCATCTTTCCCAGAATACATTGCATCAAAGAGACGCAACAGCATCCTCCCACTACAAGAAGTGACAAAATGAGACGTATAACACATCCAGCACGTTGTGACTGTGGCTGTAAACATTTGTCAGAAGATTATAACACTTGGCAGAAGATTTCATCAGTGAGCAAGTGATTGAGATTTACAGCTTTCTTTTTGTTGCAATGCCTTGGCTGTAGTTCCTTTTAAACTGACTTGAATTTTGTTACTGCAGAAATGGATAGGACTAATGTTAGGCCAGATGCTGACAGGAGTTCCTTTCTGTTTCGACTTAGTATGGTGAAATGGTGAGGGCATCTTAAGCAAGCCTGGGGTTGATCTTCCCTCTGTGTGATTTTCTTTGCTGATAGCTGTTTTAAAAATTCGTTCTTGGGATGTGAGCGTCGCTGGCAAAGCCAGCATTTATTGCCCATCCCTAATTGTCCTTGAGAAGGTGCTGCTGGGGCATCTTCTTGAACTGTTGCAGTCCATGTGGCGCAGGTTCACCCACAGTGCTGTTAGGGAGGGTGTTGCAGGATGTTGTCCCAACAACAATGAAGGAACTATGATATAATTCCAAGTCAGGATCATGTGTGACAGGAGGCCTGATCCAGTTTGAGGACCGGGCCTTATTAATATAGGGCTGGCAGGCTGCAGGCAAGAAAATGAATTCCCCAGACTAGTCCACCTGCTCCAGCTACCACAATATCAAGCGAGCCAGGCATCAGGCCTCGAGAAAAGTAAGTGGGAGGGTGGGGGAAAGGGAGTGTCCACCCTGTTGTAGGCCCCTTAAGGGAAATCCACAATTTGAGTTGCTGGAAATAATGTCTCCTTTTCCTGTTTTTAATTACATTTTCTGCAGTTGGCTTTTTGCACTAGTAAGATTTCTGAAGAGTCCCCCTTTTTGGCATTCTTATTTTCTACTAACGCATGTTATTCTTATTTGTTGCCAGCACTTAAACAACACCACACTAAGTGGTGAAGATAGGTACTCCTTTGGGAAGTTCCAAACAGAACGAATCATTCAGATCAGGAAAAGTTAACTTTACTTTCATCAGCGTGGTTGTCATTTTAATGATGATTGGCAGCCCTTTAAGTGCTGCTGCCCCACAGAATTTTTACACTCCCAGCCAAATGTGCTGTAGGTTCAGCACTTCTCAGCAAGCTTTTTCAAGTACCAGATGATTATCTTAACAGGGATAAGAGCAAGAAATTACAGGAGGACATAAAACTGCTGGAACCACTGCTCACTGCAGATGACATGTCCATCCAGGATTGCTTTGTCTCCAGACGTCCACTGGTTAAATCAAGTAGTTCTGATCAGTCTCATTGGGTGGAGAAGCTGTGTGATATTTTGAAGTACTTGTGGGTCAAGCAGCTTCATTTTCGGAGGTGGCTTGTATCCTTGTTAATGAAATGTCTGCAATCTGCCTGACTGTCCGTCCTTTACTGACTAAGCTTCACAAAAAAAGATGGATCCTTTCTGTGGTCCCAGTACAGATGTTTATAGTAATGGTCCACTGCTGTGCTTTGAGCCCATTTCACATGACTAGCATAGAACAATACGGACCTTTTCATTTAGAGTTTTTAGGTTTATGCTGTACGGTGCAGTTTGAAAGCTGATTTTATTGTCTGCTCCACATTACGTCCTCTCCTTTCCTGAAGCCAGTGATGCTATGATGATGTATGGTGCTGGTAAATCTGGGGTACCTCACCCTTTCTTCATGTACGACCATGAATGTTGAGATCCATGAAGCTATTTGACAGTTGGGGGAGGGGGGGCTAGTGGGGAGGGCATGATCCCATTGTCACCAATTGAGTGGTCAGGAACGGGAACTCCAGTTGACTTTTTTCACACTGAATGGTCAAGGGCATTGAGGCCATTGGGAGAGCTTCCACCACTGATCCACATCAGATTGAGATCTGCCTTTCAGGCATTTTTGTTCAAACATTTTGCCAGGGTTTCTTTTGGCTGAGAGGGGTTACTGAACCTAGGGAAGAAGGAAGCTGCACTAGTCAAATTCCAGGCTGACACCCCAGTGGAGTACAGAGGGAGTGCTGCACTGTCAGTGGTGCTGTCTTTCAGCTGAGACATTTAACAGAGGCCCTTTCTGCTGTCTCAGGTGGATGTAAAAGATCCTAAGACACTATTTGAAGTAGAGTAGGAGAGCTCCCCCCGTCTCCTAGCAAATATTTATTCCTCAACCAGAAAAAATGGATTTTCTGGTCATTATCAAATTGCCACTCATGGGATCCTGCTGTGCAAAATTTAGTTGACACTTTGAAAGTACTTCATTAGTTGTAAAGTGCTTTGGTCCCAAGCTCATGAAAGACGCTATCTAAATGCAAGATTTTATTTTTATTTTTTGTGATCGATTGCATCTTCAATTTAACTCTCACCTTATTGGATTGAGAAGTCAAGTGGGAACAGCCATAGATGGAGCCCTTCCCCTCCAGCCCAACATCTTCCCCACTACCCCCCAGCACGTTGCTTCCCTACAACAACAGTAACTTGCATCTTTAATGTAGTAAAACATCCCAGGGCACTTCACAGGAACATAGTCAGACTAAAAATGACACGGAACCAAAGCCGTGAGGATAAACACCCAAAAGTTCAGGTGGAGAAGCATCTTAAAGGAGTAGAGAGAGGCAGAGAGATGGCGAAGTTTATGGGCAGAATTCCAGAGCCTGAGGCCTACGTGGGTGAAGGCAAGGCCATCAATGGGGCGAAGGAACTGGGGGATACACAAGAGGCTGAGCTGGCAGAGATATCGGACGGTTGTCGGGCTAGAGGACGTACAGCTGCATGATGGGTCAACCTTGCATCTCTCAATACCTTCAGAATATACCTACAGCTTTAACTCTGCAGTGTCACACTGCCTGTGAACAGGTCTGCAAGAACAATGTATTTCCACCAACATTTTAGTGCATGTTTACTTCATGGATCATGATGCAATCAAAGCTTAATTTAAATTGAGAAGGCTAGATGAAGGACCAAGTGCTTTGAGTGTAGGGTATCACAGCAGTTGAAGGAATAGGAGAGAAAATGAAGGGATCAAGTAGTGATGATTAAATCAATAAAGAACATATATAGTGCTTTTCATGACCTAAGGACATCCTGAAATTCAGTCAATAAAATATACTTGAAGCGTATTCAATGTTGTAATGTAAGGAAATGCAGCATCAGATTTGCGCACAACAAGGTCCCACAAACGTCAACAACATAAATAACTAAATAATCTGTTTTTAGTGGTGTTGGTTGCAGAATATTGCAAGGCGAGATGTCTGAGCACAGTGAGGAGTTGCACAGTTTTGAAGTCCTGGGTAAGGATGAGTTACAGTAGGAGGTGACATGACAAGTCTTTGATTTTATTACAGTGAGGATGCAGGAGAAGGATTGAGCTTTTAAAGTGTAGTCACTTATACGTTGCTTAACTGGACTTATAATCAGAGATATGGGGTAATGAGACAACAGTGCAGGGTCATTGATCGCGTCTGTAGACAAAACCCTTCATTGAAGGTCTATTTAAAAGTTACCACTTGATGCATTGAATTTGTATTGAAATAGATCACGAGTTAACATAGTTAATCAAACAGAAAGATCCTGGCTGGTGGTATCAATTAGGTGATATTACAGTCTTACAGCTTGATTTTTGTTGTTAAAGTGTTCGTTTTAACAACAGTACGCCAGTGTAGAAGTTGGCTATATTCAGTGAGTTGACTCAGTGTTGCTGCTTTGCACCAAGTCACTGCTGAAGCAATCAAAGGAATGCAAATTGCTCGCTCGGTGCTACATCTGGCCAAGCACGTCATGTAAAAGAGTTGTTAATTGGTGCCTAAGGAAGTGACAGAACATTTCTTCCAACAAAGTCAACATTGTTTTTAATATTCTCATTGAGACGTAAAAAGTAGGAGAGACAATATGTTAGTTAAATGTCGAGCATTAAAAGCCTGTAGAATATAGGTAGAAGGGAAGATTGTACACTGAGGTATTACAATCCCCCCTCCACTCCTCTCCATCGAAGCAAATTCAAATGAATACTCAGCATGGCATTGCTATATCTGTTTGAAATAGCTGTCTGTGTTCACTTTTAAGATAGGGGACACATTTTGCAGAACTGTTTGTTTTAGATTTTGGGCTCTCATTTTGGGCACCAATTTCTCAGACATACGGGTGATCTCACTTGCCAACTGCTTCTACTCAGTCCCAAGAAACTTGCTTTAATTTAAACTGCAGAGTAGTGAATCCTGGGAATCCTCTACTAGACTGATACTTAAATAAATAAAGATTTGCATTTATACATTGTCTTTCACAATCTCAGGACATTCCAATGTGCTTTACAGCCAATAAAGTACTTCTTGAAGTGTTGTCAATGTCAGCAAATAATTGTTGTAATGTAGGAAACATGGCAGCCAATTTGCACACAGCAAGCTCCCACAAACAACAATGTGATAATATTTTAGTGATGTTGGTTGAGGGATAAACATTGCTTGGGATACAGGAGAGAACTTCCCTACTCTTCTTCGAATAATGCCGTGGCATCTTTTATATCAATCTGAGAGCGCAGATGGGGCCTCGGTTTATCTAAGAGACAACACCTCCGACACTGCAGCATTCCATCAGTACTGCACTAGATTTTGTTCTGGAGTGGGACGTGAGTTCACACCCTTTAGAATCAGAGGGGAGAGTGCTGCCCCCTGAGATATGACTGATATTAATTACTGCTGATAACAGTTAACTCAGTTTGGGTAGTCAATCCTTTGGCCTTCCTGGTCTGTAAGGCTCAGTCCCTCTCCTGGTAGTGTACTCAACAACTCAGTGACCAGACCTACAAGTCTTTAATCAACTCTGCTGGATGAGAGTTGAGAAATGCACAGTGAGCATTGGGTTATTGCAGGCAGATGTCCAGTTAGATAGGTGTTTGTTGGGAGGAGGGAGGATTAGCCTATATACACTAAATCCTTATTAATAAGGATCACTGTAGATCAGAGTCACAAGTCGGAGTTAATCCAAACTTGTTCAGTTTGACTGGCCTGCACCAACACTCGGGTTTCCATAACCTTGTTCCTTTTCAGAATCTGAGCTTCTGGCTTTTCAAACTTGTTGTTAACTGTTCAGAATAGATAGATGGGTAGACAGTCAGATAAAGGCAGGTAGACTGATCTTGCATTCATATGTTGCCTTATCATTGAAGAGAGGCAGTCAAAAGTAGATAGATAGCAATAGGCAGATAGCTGGTTAAGGGAGAGGCAGATAATCAGATATATAGACATACTAACCTGTCATTTTTATGGTGCTCTATCATGCTATCATACTGTATCCTACCAACTGCTAGGAAAAAAGACAGAAGCGCAAGGGAAGAGCCAACTGTGTAACAGCCCCGACAAGCAATTTTATCTGCAGTGCCTGTGGAAGAGTCTGTCACTCTAGAATTGGCCTTTATCGCCACTCCAGGTGCTGCTTCACAAACCACTGACCACCTCCAGGCGCTTACCCATTGTGTCTCTCCAGACAAGAAGGCCAAAGAAGAAGATCATGTTAGACGATAGAAACAAATAGATAGATAGGTGGAGATTATGGAGACAGGTAAATTTATACATCACTGCTCCCTAGTCGCTGCTCCCTAGTCGCTGCCCTTATGCCACAATTGTCTGAACAAACCCCACATTTTAACAGTTTAACCTAGTGTCTGTTTTGTGTTTGTATGTGAGATCTGTTTCTGCATGTGGGTTTTTGTGTGTGCAAGTGTCTGTGCATGTATGGGTGTGCCAGTGTACATGTGTGTATTTATGTATACAGCATATACGATCAGTGTGAGTATGTGCAAGCATACATACATCTGTTACTTAGTGTGTGCATATATGTTTGTGTGTGAGTGTTCGTGTGTTTAAGTTTGCATGTATACATGTATATGTGTTTGTGCATGTGCAGTATATAGCCGGAGCGTGTGTCCACAGGAACTGCATTCACATGTGAACACGTGTGCTTACTTAAAGCAAAGGGGGATGTGTTCTGATGATAGATTAAATTGCAGGAAAAATGGGTATTAGTTCACTCAGAGACTACAGGACTACAAAGTGCAGTTTATTGCTATTTTGATAGCTATGAAACTACAGTGATTGAAACATAGCTGAAGAGTAAATAAGTCTGACTGTGAAGTAAAATCAATGCTTAAGAGCTATTTAGCATTAAAGTAAAATTTTTTAAACTGTATTGCTGCTCCCCTGTCTTCCTTTCTCCTTTTTGTCTCCTATTTTTATTACTGGAGTGAGACTAATTGGACAGCTCTTTGACAGAGCTGGTGCAGGAACAATCGGCCAATTGGCCTCCTACTGTGCTGTAAATATCTATGATTCTACCTTAATTTACTTATGACGAATGTCTGATTGATCTACCCCATGCAAACTGTACTTATACCTTCCTTTTAATTTGTCTAATGTAAATGCCCTTTTTTAAAACGTTGTTTTCTGTTCTCGCTGGTAAGTTGGAAGGCGGAACCCATCAGGGATAATTGGCCTTGGGAAGGCTGTATTTTCAGGCATGTAAATTAAGAGCTTGTAGCATGTCATTGTCACATCGATGGGGTATCTGGGCCAGTCTTTGCCACATTGTTCAAGATTGAACCAGGAAAAGAGAGAGCGAATGTTAATAGACTCAAAAATCGAGCGAATAAGTTGAACAACTAACACACAGCAACTGCATTCTTGCCAGGTGAGTTAGGGTAAAATCAGAGTGGTAGAGATAGAGAGAATTACAGAGAGAGTGAAGGAGAGAGAGAGACAATTACAGGCAGAGAGAGAGAGACTGAGGGAGACAGAGAGGGAGAGACTGAATAAGGCAGATAGAGTGAGCGAGAAACAGAACTTCATTTTCCCACATGTTCTCCATATCCTTCCGTGCCTTCATTGGACAAAAATCTGTCAATCCCAGTTTTGAAAATTCCAATTGCTGCAGCATTCACGGTCTGAGGAAGAGAATTCTAAATTCTAAATAAAGCTTTCTGATGCCACTCTGGCATGACCTGATTTGAAAATTATGCTTCCCTACCCCAACTTGAACTTTTCTTCACTTGGTGAGCAGCACAGCATCCTCTCTCCCTGTCCATTGCATGTGAATTGCAGTGGGGAGACAGGGCCTGGCAAACTACCCCATTTCCCTGCCTTCTGCCCATGACACCACCACTTCAGGACTACCAGAAAGGACTGTGTTAGGCCCTGAGCCAGCAACTGATATTCCTTATAATGGGCACTTTTCTCTCCCACCCCAGGCCGCATCTTTAGCCTTGTCATGATCCTCCTTCACCTATCTGGGTCTTTTGCTCCATTTTGCTTGCCTTGCCCCTTCGGATGCTGCAGTGGTAATCCTGCCAGTGACTGGCCCACAAACTTTGACCCAGGAAAATAGGCTGGGGGTGGGTCCCAGCAGGGGCCAGGCAGAGATGACTAGCGGATGTCCCATACCAACCATCCCGAGACAGGAAGAGTAAAAGCCAAGCCTGTCAGCTCGGGCCATGTGAGATGATTAGTCCCATAAAGCAGTGCAGGGCCCAGAAGAGATTGCTGCTTCACAGCACAGAACAGGTTAAGACTAATGTTTCTGCCTGGAATGATTTGTCATACGTTTACCACAGAGGACTCACAAATTTTCATATTGGCGTTTTATTTTGAGGGCGATTTTCCACTCCAGCAGATGTGGGGAGAGCATGTCTGCAAAGTTGTATGGGTCCCAGTTGCTAATTTTCTTATCCAGCCATTATAAAGGATAGAAAATACCAGGCTGGCAATGTGCAATTTCTTGATATACTCACTGAGGCTGTGCAAGGTGCACAAAAGCTCAACATTTACCCTTTATGTTTTGCTGCTTATTGTCCGCCGCACTCAGCCGGGAAATGATGCCTCTTCATCACAATCAGAAGCAGAATGACAAGCCATACGGCACATCATGAGAAGATTCCTGCTGTTATTTGTATTTTTTTCTCTCCTCATCATTGCCTCCCGGCTCTGCTGTAGGTTGACAAGAGTGAGAACTCAGACAAGCAAAGTAGAGGAATGATTGAGTGTGTTGGGACTTTCTTAAATGCTCCATGCCATAGTTACACCTGGAGTTATAGAATCATACATACAGCACAGAAGGAGACCATTTAGCCCATTATGCCTGTGCTGACTCTTTGAAAGAATGACCAATTAATCATAGAATCATAGAATCATAGAAAATACAGCACAGAACAGGCCCTTCGGCCCACGATGTTGTGCCGATCCTTTGTCCTCTGTCAAGGACAATTTAATCTATACCCCATCATTCTCCTTTATCCATATACCTATCTAAAAGCCGTTTGAAAGTCCCTAAAGTTTCTGACTCAACAACTTCCCCAGGCAAGGCATTCCATGCCCCGACCACTCTCTGGGTAAAGAACCTTCCCCTGACATCCCCCTTATATCTCCCACCCTTCACCTTAAATTTATGACCCCTTGTAACGCTTTGCTCCACCCGGGGAAAAAGTTTCTGACTGTCTACCCTATCTATTCCCCTGATCATCTTATAAACCTCTATCATGTCACCCCTCATCCTTCTCCGTTCTAATGAGAAGAGGCCTAGAATGTTCAGCCTTTCCTCGTAAGACTTATTCTCCATTCCAGGCAACATCCTGGTAAATCTCCTCTGCACCCTCTCCAAGGCTTCCACATCCTTCCTAAAATGAGGCGACCAGAACTGCACACAGTACTCCAAATGAGGCCTTACCAAGGTCCTGTACAGCTGCATCATCACCTCACGGCTCTTAAATTCAATCCCTCTGCTAATGAACGCTAACACCCCATATGCCTTCTTCACAGCCCTATCCACTTGAGTTGCAACTTTCAACGATCTATGCACATAGACCCCAAGGTCTCTCTGCTCCTCCACATGCCCAAGAACCCTACCGTTAACCCAGTATTTTGCATTCGTGTTTGTCCTTCCAAAATGGACGACCTCACACTTTTCAGGGTTAAACTCCATCTGCCACTTTTCAGCCCAGCACTGCAACCTATCCAAGTCCCTTTGCAGACGACAATAGCCCTCCTCGGTATCCACAACTCCACCAACCTTTGTATCATCTGCAAATTTACTGACCCACCCTTCGACTTCCTCATCCAAGTCGTTAATAAAAATCACAAACAGGAGAGGACCCAGAACTGATCCCTGTGGCACGCCACTGGTAACTGGGCTCCAGGCTGAGTATTTACCATCTAAGACCACTCTCTGCCTTCTATCAGTTAGCCAATTCTTAATCCAACTGGCCACATTCCCCACTATCCCATGCCTCCTGACTTTCTCCATAAGTCTACCATGGGGGACCTTATCAAATGCCTTACTAAAATCCATGTACACCACATCCACTGGTTTACCCTCATCCACTTGCTTGGTCACCTGCTCAAAGAATTCAATCAGGCTTGTGAGGCAAGACCTACCCCTCACAAAACCGTGCTGACTGTCCCGTAATCTCAGCTGCTCTGTTCTTTCACCATAGCCCTGCAAAATTATTGAATTTGCTTCCATCTCCCATTTCAGGCAGTGCTTTCCAGATCATAACAACCCGCTGCGCAAATGAAAAAAAAAATTCCTCATCCCCCACCTGGGTTCTTTTGTCAATTATCTTAAATAACCTACTTGAGATTGTCTTGCTAATCCTTAATGTCACTTGCATGGGGATCCCACACATCGGAAAATACTGTGTGGCAATGCTAGGTACCGGCGTAAACTCGCCTGCCATGTTTCGCCCCATAGTATCCAATTTTTAATGTCTCCGCAACAGGTTCATTGAATATTAGCATGAAGCCACTTCTCTGCCTTCTCTTTTAGGGATCAACGAGGCAGAGGTCCAGGATTTCAATGGAAGTTATTCAGATCTCCTGATGTGACTTTGACAGGAGTTTGGTGAAATTCCCCCCCCCCACCCCCACCCCACCTCTAACCCCACAAGAAATGACATAAAGTACGAGGTTTCCGGGTATTTCACTGGCTTCCCACTGCTCTTACAGCAAGAGATTGGAAGAACCTGACAGAAGTCCAGGGCCAATGTGTTCAAGCAGGCAGAAAGTTAGACAGAGTCTCCCACGGGCGAGCCATCCTCACCGCCCAAGATTCTTATATATGCTGTTATGACCGAGGCAGGAGGAGTGCACTGTTTATTCTAGTCCCACTTCTTCACAGGTCACAACATATATTTAAATTTTTCCGCTTACCAATACAATCAATATTTTTCCCCAGAATAAACACACCAGATTTCTTTAATAAACAACAAAATTATCCATTTATTATAAACTAAGTCTTAACCAATAATAAAGTAAAAAATACACACAAATTGCAATAGTAAAGACCCTTATTTATCTTAGCCCTCACACACAGACACACCAGTTAACTGGGGAAAAAAATAAGAAATTTTTGTTTGCTGCTGTTACAAAGAAATAGAAGGACTAAAAAAAAACTTAGGCTGAAAAGAATGTATGGAACGAAGTCCTTTGTTTTGGTTTGGCATCCCAAATGTGTATAGGCAACCATCACTAGGATCTTCCGAGGACAGTTCTTTCCAGGCGATGTTGATGATCAGTTTGGGTAGGCTTTCCATGAGATGCAGGGACTGAGGCTCCAAATAGGTCTTATGGCAGAAGTACAGCAACAAGGTTTTAGTTCCACACATTCGACATGCAAAGGTTTCTGCAAGCATGCTGAATTTCTTCAGATACAGGAGGAAATAGGAATCTGAAACACTGGAGAAACAGGATTGGTTTTCAAGAGACAGATGAGCAGGGTCTTCTTCTGTTACAGGCAAAACTACCAATAGTCTGTTGTAATAGTTCAAAAAGTGAAATCAAAACTTTTCCGAAGTCCCAATCTCCTGACATCTATAAATCTTGGCTTCTCACTACTTCGTAAACACCTCTGCAAGTCAAAACGACCCAGGTGCCTTCCAGTAGCTGTCTACAGTTCGATCTCAGTCCAAGCCTTCTGGTAACATCCTTTTTTTAAAAAAAACACCCAACGTTCCATCATCTATGGAATCATTTTCAGTTTTACAACACAAATTCTCAAAATTTAACAAAAAAAAAGGAAACACATAACGATGCGATAAATCTAATGCACACAGGCATAGCAACAGGGTGAGCCCAGACTATCTGTCAGTTTGCCATCAGTATATTACAGAGTATGTAGATCAGAAGTAATGGGAGGCCAGAGTGCTGCTAGGCCCTGGAACTGTTCAGACTGTGAAAGATTGGCACATTTTCTCACAGGAATATAAGAACATAAGAAATAGAAGCAGGTCCCTCGACCCTACTCTGCCATCAAATGTCATGGCTGATCTTCTACCTCAGCTACACCTTCCCCCACTATGCCCAGATCCCGTGATTCCCGAGTGCCCAAAAATCTGTCAGTTTCTGACTTGAATGTACTTAACGACTAAGCATCCACAGCCCTCTGGGGTAGACAATTCTAAAGGGACACAACCTTTTGAGTGAAGAAATTTTTCCTCATCTCAGCCCTAAATGGTTGACCTTTATGCTGGGCTGTGACCCCATGTTTTGGACTCCCAGAAATCTCCCAACCAATCAGGGCATCTTCCCACTTCCGCCTAAGTTTTGTTGAAGGCAGAGCAACCTGCCACTGCAGGGAGATGCCACCAGGTTTTACCTGGCGGCCTCCTAACAGCATCAGGGGGACCCTACTTTCGGGACAACCCAGGGTCCCCAGACGGCCCCTTCATCAGGGATGTCTGCCTCACCAGGAAGACCACCCGCCCCGACCCTCACTAACACTCCCCCCACCACCCCCCCCGCCAAACCAACCCAACGCCGGGGCCTGCCGGAATGGCCCCAGAAAACCCGAACCCACCTACCTCTCCCGGAGTCCTCATCAATCTAGCGAAGCGAGGAATAGGGAGAGAGAGGAGTTGAACACGTGGCTGCAGGGATGGTGTAGGAGGGAGGGTTTTGGTTTCCTGGATAATTAGGGCTCTTTCTGGGGTAGGTGGGACTTCTACAAACAGGATGGTCTTCACCTGAACCAGAGGGGTACCAATATCCTGGGGGGGAGACTTGCTAGTGCTCTTCGGGGGGGTTTAAACTAATTCAGCAGGGGGATGGGAACCTAAATTGTAGTTCCAGTGTACAGGATGTTGAGAGTAGTGAGGTCAGGGATAAGGTTACAAGGACGCAAGAGGGCACTGGCAAGCAAGAACTTGGTTTAAAGTGTGTCTACTTCAACGCCAGGAGCATCCGGAATAAGGTGGGTGAGCTTGCAGCATGGGTTGGTACCTGGGATCTCGATGTTGTGGCCATTTCGGAGACATGGGTAGAGCAGGGACAGGAATGGATGTTGCAGGTTCCGGGATTTAGATGTTTCAGTAAGAACAGAGAAGATGGTAAAAGAGGGGGGGGTGTGACATTGTTAATCAAGGAGAGTATTACGGCGGCAGAAAGGACGTTTGAGGACTTGTCTACTGAGGTAGTATGGGCCGAGGTTAGAAACAGGAGAGGAGAGGAGAGGTCACCCTGTTGGGAGTTTTCTATAGACCTCCGAATAGTTCCAGAGATGTAGAGGAAAGGATAGCGAAGATGATTCTCGACAGGAGCGAGAGTAACAGGGTAGTTGTTATGCGGGACTTTAACTTTCCAAATATTGACTGCAAATACTATAGTTCGAGTACTTTAGATGGGTCAGTTTTTGTCCAGTGTGTGCAGGAGGGTTTTCTGACACAGTATGTAGACAGGCCAACCAGGGGCGATGCCACATTGGATTTGGTACTGGGTAATGAACCCGGCCAGGTGTTAGATTTAGATGTAGGTGAGCACTTTGGTGATAGTGATCACAATTCGGTTAGGTTTATCTTAGCGATGGGCAGGGACAGGTATATACCGCAGGGCAAGAATTATAGCTGGGGGAAAGGAAATTATGATGCAATTAGGCAAGATTTAGGATGCGTAGGATGGGGAAGGAAACTGCAGGGGATGGGCACAATCGAAATGTGGAGCTTATTCAAGGAGCAGCTACTGCGTGTCCTTGATAAGTATGTACCTGTCAGGCAGGGAAGAAGTTGTCGAGCGAGGGAGCCGTGGTTTACTAAAGAAGTTGAAGCACTTGTCAAAAGGAAGAAGAAGGCTTATGTTAGGATGAGACGTGAAGGCTCAGTTAGGGCGCTTGAGAGTTACAAGCTAGCCAGGAAGGATCTAAAGGGAGAGCTAAGAAGAGCAAGGAGAGGACACGAGAAGTCATTGGTGGATAGGATCAGGGAAAACCCCAAGGCTTTCTATAGGTATATCAGGAATAAAAGAATGACTAGAGTTAGATTAGGGCCAATCAAGGATAGTAGTGGGAAGTTGTGTGTGGAAACAGAGGAGATAGGGGAAGCGTTAAATGAATATTTTTCGTCAGTATTTACAGTAGAGAAAGAAAATGTTGTCGAGGAGAATACTGAGATTCAGACGACTAGGCTAGATAGGATTGAGGTTCACAAGGAGGAGGTGTTGGCAATTTTGCAAAGTGTGAAAATAGATAAGTCCCCTGGGCCAGATGGGATTTATCCTAGGATTCTCTGGGAAGCCAGGGAGGAGATTGCAGAGCATTTGTCCTTGATCTTTATGTCGTCATTGTCGACAGGAATAGTGCCGGAAGACTGGAGGATAGCAAATGTTGTCCCCTTGTTCAAGAAGGGGAGTAGAGACAGCCCTGGTAATTATAGACCTGTGAGCCTTACTTCGGTTGTGGGTAAAATGTTGGAAAAGGTTATGAGAGATAGGATTTATAATCATCTTGAAAAGAATAAGTTCATTAGCGATAGTCAGCACGGTTTTGTGAAGGGGAGGTCGTGCCTCACAAACCTTATTGAGTTTTTTGAGAAGGTGACCAAACAGGTGGATGAGGGTAAAGCCGTGGATGTGGTGTATATGGATTTCAGTCAGGCGTTTGATAAGGTTCCCCACGGTAGGCTATTGCAGAAAATACGGAAGTATGGGGTTGAAGGTGATTTAGTGCTTTGGATCAGAAATTGGCTAGCTGAAAGAAGACAGAGGGTGGTGGTTGATGGCAAATGTTCATCCTGGAGTTTAGTTACTAGTGGTGTACCGCAAGGATCTGTTTTGGGGCCACTGCTGTTTGTCATTTTTATAAATGACCTGGATGAGGGTGTAGAAGGGTGGGTTAGTAAATTTGCAGATGACACGAAGGTCGGTGGCGTTGTGGATAGTGCCGAAGGATGTTGTAGGGTACAGAGGGACATAGATAGGCTGCAGAGCTGGACTGAGAGATGGCAAATGGAGTTTAATGCGGAAAAGTGTGAGGTGATTCTCTTTGGAAGGAGTAACAGGAATGCAGAGTACTGGGCTAATGTGAAGATTCTTGGTAGTGTAGATGAGCAGAGAGATCTTAGTGTCCAGGTACATAAATCCCTGAAAGTTGCCACCCAGGTTAATAGGGCTGTTAAGAAGGCATATGGTGTGTTAGCTTTTATTAGTAGGGGGATCGAGTTTCGGAGCCACGAGGTCATGCTGCAGCTGTACAAAACTCTGGTGCGGCCGCACCTGGAGTATTGCGTGCAGTTCTGGTCACCGCATTATAGGAAGGATGTGGAAGCTTTGGAAAGGGTGCAGAGGAGATTTACTCGGATGTTGCCTGGTATGGAGGGAAGGTCTTACAAGGAAAGGCTGAGGGACTTGAGTTTGTTTTCGTTCGAGAGAAGGAGGAGGAGAGGTGACTTAATAGAGACATATAAGATAATCAGAGGGTTAGATAGGGTGGATAGTGAGAGTCTTTTTCCTCGGATGGTGATGGCAAACACGAGGGGACATAGCTTTAAGTTGAGGGGTGCTAGATATAGGACAGATGTCCGAGGTAGTTTCTTTACTCAGAGAGTAGTAGGGGCGTGGAACGCCCTGCCTGCAACAGTTGTAGACTCGCCAACTTTAAGGGCATTTAAGTGGTCATTGGATAGACATATGGATGAAAATGGAATAGTGTAGGTCAGATGGTTTCACAGGTTGGCGCAACATCGAGGGCCGAAGGGCCTGTCCTGCGCTGTTATGTTCTATGTTAATCTTCTACTCTGCTGGGCCTCCTGCAATACCAACAGTGGCCACCACTCCCAGTGGCACTGCCAGTACTGCAGAGCTGCTGGCGTTTTGTTGGCTGACAGCTCTGGAGTTAGGAATTTGTCTCAAAAAAAGGGACGGCAGTTAATTGCCTGCCCCCTGGGATATCTCACTGAGGGTCTGACAGAGGGCCGAGGTGTGGTCTCCTGAATTATGCCTTGTAGATGGTGGACAGGCATTGGGGAGTCAGGAGGTTAGTTACTCATCACAGAATTCCAGCCTCCAGTATTTATATGGCTTGTCCAGTTTAGTTTCTGGCCAATGGTAACTCCCAGGATGTTGGTGGTGGGGGAGTCAGTGATGGTGATGCCATTGAACATCAAGGGGAGATGGTTAGATTCTCTCTCTTGTTTGAGATGGTCTTTGCCTGGCACTTGTGTGGTGCGAATATTACTTACCACTTCTCCAGCGCAAGCCTAAATGTTGTCCAGGTCTTGCTGCTTGCGAGCAGGAACTGCTTCAATATTTGAGGAGTTGTGACTGGAATCAAATGCTGTGCAATCATCAGTGAACATCCACATTTCTGACATTATGATGGAAGGAAGGTCATTGATGAAGAAGCTGAAGATGGTTGGGCCGAGGACACTAACCCAATGGACTCCTGCAGTGATGTCCTGGGACTGAGATGCTTGGCCTCCAACAACAACCATCTTCCTTTGTGACTCCAACCAATAGAGAGTTTTCCCCCTGATTCCTCTTGACTCCAATTTTGCTCAGGCTTCTTGGTGCCATACTCAGTCAAATCCTGCCTTGATATAAAGGGCAGTCACTCTCACCTCACCTCTATAATTCAGCTCTTTCGTTTGGACCAAGGCTGTAATGAGATCAGAAGCCAAGTGGCCCTCATTGCCCCTAATAGGCCTCACCCCACCTCTTACTACCCGCTTACTATTTACTTGCTAGTAGAAGATTTTTGGGTTCCCTTTTGTGTTGACTGCCATTCTGTTCTCAGATTCTCTCTTTGCCAGTCTTATTTTCCTCTTCACCTTCTGTCCCAACTTATTGTATATGGCCTGGTTCTCACTTGAAGAATTCACCTGACATGCATCATACACTCTCTTATTTTTGTTTCATCATATTCTCTATCTCATTTGTCATCCAAGAAATTCTGGCTTTGGCTCCCATACCTTTCATCGTTGTTGGTATGTAACTAGCTTGCACCTGAAGCATCTCCTCCATAAAGATTATCCATTGTTCCATTACAGTTTTTCCTGTCAGTCTTTGGTTCCATTTTACCCTGGCTGGATTCCTTCCCATCCCATTCAATTTAGCCTTCTTCCAATTTAGATGTTCTACATTTGATTGCTCCTTGCTTTTCTGCATTGCTAGTCTAAACCTTATGGTACGTTGATCGCTCTTACTCAAGTCCTCCCCAAGACACTTGGTCCACTTGGCCCACCTCATTTCCCAGCACCAGATCCAGCACAACCTCCTTTCTAGTTGGATTGAGAACATTCTGGTCATGGAAGTTCTCCTGAACATTAGATTAGATTAGAGATACAGCACTGAAACAGGCCCTTCGGCCCACCGAGTCTGTGCCGAACATCAACCACCCATTTATACTAATCCTACACTAATCCCATATTCCTACCAAACATCCCCACCTGTTCCTATATTTCCCTACCACCTACCTATACTAGGGGCAATTTATATAATGGCCAATTTACCTATCAACCTGCAAGTCTTTTGGCTTGTGGGAGGAAACCGGAGCACCCGGAGAAAACCCACGCAGACACAGGGAGAACTTGCAAACTCCACACAGGCAGTACCCGGAATCGAACCCGGGTCCCTGGAGCTGTGAGGCTGCAGTGCTAACCACTGTGCCACTGTGCCGCCCATATTTTGTAAATTCCTCCCCCTTCTTACCCTTTTCTCTAACATTATCCCAATCAATTTTTGGGTAACTACTGTCCCCCAATATCACCACTCTATAGTTCTTACACAGCTTGTGATTTCCCTGCATATTGTTCCTCTATCTCTCTCTCTCACTATTTAGAGGCCTACAGAATACAACGTGATAATACCCTTTTTGCTTCTCAACTCTAACCAAATGAATTCTGTCCTTGTCTGCTCAAGGACATCCCCCCTTTCCAACACTACACTGTCTTCCCTAATCAGTGCCATCCCACTTCTCTATTTTCCTTCTCTATCTTTTCTGCACACTTTATATCCTTTATATTCCTTCATGCAGTCTTTACATGGGGGAAGTAAGATTTAAAAAATGGCTTCCAAAATGCTTTGCAGCCAATGAACTACTTACAAAATGTAGTCACTGTTGTAATATAAGAAAGGCAGCAGCCAATTTGCACACAGCAAGCTCCCTCAGTCAGCAATAACATAATTCCAGATAATCTGTTATAGTCATATTTGTTGAGGGCTAAATATTGGGCAAGATACCAGGGAGAACTGCCCTGCTCTTCTTCGAAATAGTGCCATGGGAGTTTTTGCCACTATGTGAGAAGGCAGACAGGGTCTTGGTTTCATCTGAAAGACGGCACCTCTGACAGTGCAGCACTCCCTCAGTACTGCACTGGAGTGGCAGCCTAGAGATTGTGCTTCGTCTCTGGACTGTGGCTTAAACTCATGACTTTCTGACTCAGTGAAAGTGTGCTACACACTGAGCCACGGCTGTCACCCAGTGACACATATAGTGATTACTGTTCAAATCAAAACCACTCAGCAAACTGACACCATAAGAACTAACGGTTCAAATAGTCTACTGTTAAAAGGATGACAATTTGGCATCAATATTCCCTGAAATGTTGGACAGACTGCATGCAGTGCACTGAGGCATCTGAAAATGCAGAGAACAAGCCAGGCAAATGATATGGTGGCCTGTCTTCAGCAACAGCTTAAGCAAATTGCCAGGAGCTGCCCTAAGTACCCAGCTGAGCAGAGGAAAGAAAATGTTTATTCTGATTTTTATGGTTCCTTCTGTTCTGTCAAAGTAGTCTCACAGAATGTGGGAACTGACCTGTTCACATTTCGAGGTAATACTTGTCATAAAATAAAGTGATCATCCAAGAAAACAAAATTACATTTGCTGGCCAGTCAATTCCATAGACATTTACAGTGGAGAACACAGGGTGGCTCAAGCAGCCCATTCATCCCTCAAGCCCATAGCGTTATTACGGCACAGAAGGAGGCCATTCCGCCCATCGAGTTCATGCTGGCTCTCTGTGGGGCAATCCAGTCAGTCCCATTCCCCTACTGCATCCCCATAGCCTTGCAAGTTTATTTCCCTCAAGTGCCTTTCCAATTTCCTTTTGAAATCATTGATTGTCTATGCTTCCACTGCCCTGGTAGATAGCAAGTTCCAGGTAACTACCACTCATTGCGTAAAAAAAGTTCTTCCTCACATCCACCCCTTTACCTCATGCCCAAAACCTTAAACCTGTGTACCTAAGTCCTTGTACCATGACCTATGGGAACATCTTTTCTTTATCTACCTATCTAAGCCTGTCATAATCTTGTACACTTCCATCAAATTTCCCCGCAATGTCCGTTGCTCTAAGTAAAACAACACCAGCTTCGCCAACCTAACCTTATAGCTAAATTCCCTCATCCCTGGAAGCATTCTAGTAAATAACCCCACCACCCTCTCGAGAACCCTCACATCCTTCCTAAAGTGTGGTGACCAAAACTGGCCATAATACTTTAGTCGGGGCCTAACCAGAGCTTTATAAAGGTTCAGCATAACTTCCCTGTTTTTGTATTCTATGCTTCTATTTATGAATCCCAAGATCTATATGCTTACTGTATTTGGCCTGGTTCTTGCTTGAAGAATTCACCTGACAGGCTTCATACACCCTCTTTTTTTTTTGCTCCATCATATTCTCTATCTCCGTTGTCACCCAAGGAACCCTGGCTTTGGTTCCCTTACCTTTCGCCCTTGTTGGAATGTACCTAGCCTATACCTGAGACACCTCCTCCTTAAAGAACACCCATTTGTTCCATTTCAGTTTTTCCTGTCAGTCTTTGGTTCCATTTTATCCTGGCTAGATCTCTTCTCATCCCATTGAAGTTAGCCCTCTTCCAATTTAGAAGTTCTACTTTAGATTGTTCCTTGCTCTTCTCTATTACTAACTCCATGCAGCCCATAATTTCCATACTAATTTTTTGCAGAAGCAATCTGAAGCTAATCCCACTGCCTTGCTCTCTCCCCATAGCCATGTATCTTCCTTTTCTTCACATAGTTAATCCATATTCCCTTAAATGATGCTGTAGTATCTGCCTCATCCATACCCTGTGTCAAGTCACTCTATGCTCCAGCAATTCTTTAGGTAAAGAAATTTCTCTTAACTTTTCTCCTCAATCTTGTAAATTGATGTCCCCTCATCAGCTGGAGAAAAGTTCTTTCCCTATTCATTCTTGAAAAATCATCAATAAAATCTTGTTTTCACCGTGGCTGCTTCCATGAAAATAATCCCAGTTTCTCAAATCTCTTTTTGTAACTGTAGTTTACCATCCATGGCATCATCCTCCCTACTGCTTTAATGGGGAACCCAAAAAGCCACATTGTACACCAACTGCGGCCTAAGCAATGTTTTGTATGAGTTCATCATTACCTCTTTACTCTATGCTTCCATTTATAAAATTCACAATTTTACTGGCCTTTTTATGCTTTTATTTGCCTGCATTCACACTTTCCAATGATGTCCAATAATGCATCACAATTCTTGGTGGAAGAACATGTCAAGTTCTAAATAGATCACTACATATTCACAGAATAATGAGGATACACAGAGTGGTATGAAACGATATAAGGTCCTCTTACAAAATTGAAAGACCTGTGTTTTACTCTCTTAATGAGTCATGCTACACCGCTGGCAGCTGGCTACAGACGAGCAGAATCCTTCTTGGGAAGACAATTGAAAACACTCCTGTGAATATTGCTCATAAATCACAGTCCTCATTGACCACATTTAGCTATTCAGGGAAAAGGGGGAAGAGTAGAAGGAAAGGATGCAAAGAAGGAGTCCGCGAGAAGGGTACAAGAGAGCAATGGTCCATCTGTGGTGTGCGCATGCGCAATTGCGCAGCTGCCCGAAAGATACCATGCAGGCTGCTCACAACTTGTCCCATTTAAGACAATAGTTGGCCGCCCAAGAAACTTTAAAGGTTCCGCGCATTGAAATGAACAGCGCAGCAAAAGAATTTAGAGGGAACATTTCAATGGGGGAGTCCAAGGGAGAGGTACAAGGGAAGAAACAAGGGGGATAATTAAAGAGTAAAAGGGAGAGATACAAAAGACTAGTGTAAAGGAAAGGTTGGCTTCCCCCAAAACCCTCCTTCCTTCTGTATCCACCCCTGGAAAAAGATGTCCCCAAATCACTGCAAGCTGCACTCTCAAATTTCCAATTGTCTAGACTTTGACCCTCCTTTCACCTGCATTACCACATCCTCACCTCCAGCTTTGACACCCAGGTACCCTTTCAAACCTCTCTCACTCTGGCTATTTCCCCGAGTATAGCCCTCATCTACGCTCCCTTAAGTTCAAGAGATGCAAACTTGAATGGATATGGTGGACAATTTGTGTAGCCATTCACCACCAGATCTGGCTGGACTACATAAAGGACTATCAGGTCCTGCTCTTGTCTGCTAAAACTGCTCACTAGTCCAGGATAATCCTGGAATGCAGAGGTAACCTCTGGCTTCTTTTTTTTTACAGCAAATCATTTTCTTACAGCCCTTTCCCCTGTCTCCTTTGCCCTCCATCCTCACCTCCACTGAAAAGTGCAAGGAGCTCATGGATTTCTTTGTCACTAAGATTGAAACCATCCGATAACTGCCTCTGGAACTTTCTTCCCTTCCCTTCCCTAGCCTACCAGACCAAATTTTCTCTAAGGCTCCCCCTGCCCTAACCCGAAACTTGTTTCCTTCTCTAGTTTCTCTCCTATCTCCCCTCATGCCCTCTTTGAGCTTTTCTTGTCCATGAGATCCACCTCCTGTTCTCTCAACCCTATTCCCACCAAACCACTGACCATCCAACTTCCCTTCCTGGCTCCCTTGTGAGCTGACATTGTTAATGGTTCTTTCTCCTCAGGTTCTGTCCTTTGTTCCTTCAAATCTGCCATCATCACTCCTCTCCTCAAAAAAAACAAACCTTGACCCCTCCATCCTTTTAAACTATCGTCCTATCTCCAACCTCCCTTTCCTTTCTAACATCCTTGAACATGTTATTGCCTCCCAAATTTGCACCCATCTTTCCCGGAATTATCTGAATCCTTCCAATCAGCTTTCCACCCCACCACAGTACTTAACCACAACATTCTCCTCCAACACCTCTCTACCATTGTCCAGTTGGGACTGCTATCACCTGGTTCCATTCTTATCTATATAATCATCGCCAGTGAATTGCCGCCAGTGTCTTCACTTCCCATTCCTGCATTGTTACCTCTGGTTTGGCAGGGGAAGGTCTGATGTAAAAGGTTTGTGTTTTTTTGGGGGAGGAAGGGCAAATAGTTATTGAAATTGTTATTGGGGGGTTCGAAAGGGGGCATAAGAAATATATTTAATTTTGGAAGGATATTTCCTTAAAAATTTAAATATTCTGGCAGGGCTGGCTGCCCTTTAAACATGGCACCAGCAACTGCTGACAGGCAGCTGACGCCATTGCCAGGGAGGGACACCCCACCCCTCCACGAGATTGGGGAGGGGGGAGAAATGGGGAGGGGCTTCCCCATCTATTTAAATGCGCCGCCATGCTTGAGATTGCAGTGGCTTTAAAAAATATAACAAATTTGCAGACAACACAAAGCTGGGGGGGAAAGTGAGCTGTGAGGAGGATGCAAAGAGGCTCCAATGTGATTTGGGTGAGTGGGCAAATGCATGGCAGATGCAGTATAATGTGGATAAATGTGAGGTCATCCACTTTGGTTGTAAAAACAGAAAGGCAGAGTATTATCTGAATGGGGATAGATTGGGAAAGGGGGAGGTGCAACGAGACCTGGGTAGCCTTGTACACCAGTCGCTGAAAGTAAGCATTCAGGTGCAGCAAGCAGTTAGGAAGGCAAATGGTGTGTTGACCTTCATTGCGAGAGGATTTGAGTACAGGAGCAAGGATGTCTTACTGCAGTTATACAGGGCCTTGGTGAGACCACATCTGGAGTATTGTGTGCAGTTTTGGTCTCCTTATCTGAGGAAGGATGTTCTTGCCATGGAGGGAGTGCAAAGAAGATTTACTAGGCTGATTCCTGGGATGGCAGGATTGACGTATGAGGAGAGTTTTGGGTTGACTAGGCCTATATTCACTAGAGTTTAGAAGAATGTGAGGGAATCTCATAGAAACCTATAAAATTCTAACCGGACTAGACAGGCTAGATGCAGGGAGGATGTTACCGATGGCTGGGGAGTCCAGAACCAGGGGTCACAGTCTCAGGATACGGGGTACTCCATTTAGAACCGAGATGAGAAATTTCTTCACTCAGAGGGTGGTGAATCTGTGGAATTATCTACCACAGAAGGCAGTGGAGGCCAGGTCATTAAATATATTCAAGAAGGAGATAGATATATTTCTTAATGCCAAAGGGATCAAGGGATATGGGGAGAAAGCAGGAACAGGGTACTGAATTAGAAAATCAGCCATGATCTTTTTTGAATGGTGGAGCAGGCCCGAAGGGTCAAATGGCCTACTCCTGCTCCTGTTTTCTATGTTTCTGTCCCCCCCCCCCCCCCCCAAAGGATCTATCCTTGGTCCCCTCCTATTTCTCATCTACATGCTGCCCTTGGCAACATCATTAGAAAGCACAGCATCAGTTTTCACATGTACAATGACGAAATCCGGCTCTACCTCACTACCACCTCTCTCGACTCCTCCACTGTTGATAAATTATCAGACTCTGTGAGATCTCACATTGTAGATCTGCTACTGTAAATCTCTGGAAGAAACACATAGCACTACCTTCTGGATTGCTGCTGTAAAACTGAAACGTTATTATCGACTCTCGTGGCACACTGCGCATGCTACACCAAGCGTTTACAGTGGCTTCAAATGAACAATACACTATATATCAAATGAACAATATACTACAAACTGCTTATCCGATATCTGGTACAGGATGAGTAGAAATTTCCTCCAATTAAATATTGGGAAAACTAAAGACATTCGCTCCCTCGATTTCAACAATATCCCTCACAAATGCCTGAGACTGAACAAGGCTGTTCGCAACCTCGGCATCACATTTGACTCCGAGGTGAGCTTTCAACTACATATCTATGCCGCCATTAGGACCACCTATTTATACCTCTGCAACATTGCCCATCCCTGCCCCTGCCTCAGCTATTCTGCTGCTGATACCATCATTCGTGACTTTGTCACCTCGAGACTTGACTACTAACACACTCCTGACTGGCCTCCCACATTCTACCTTCTGTAAATTTAAGGTCATCCGAAACTCTGCTGCCTGTCTTTTCACTCGCATCAAATCCTGCTCACCCATCACCTCTGCGCTCCTTGACCTACACTGGCTCCCAGTTGAACACCATCTTGATTTTAAAATTCTCACCCTTGTTTTCCTTGTCCCTCCCTATCTCTGTAATCTCCTCCAGCCCCACAACCCTCTGAGATATCTGCGCTCATCTAAATCCAGCCTCGTGAGCATCCCTGATTTTTATCGCTCCAACATTGGTGACTGTACCTTCAGCTCTGGAATTCCTTCCCTAAACTTCTCTGCCTCTCTACCTCTCTTTCCTCCTTTAAGACTCTCCTTAAAACCTACCTCTTTGGCCAAGCTTTTGATCATCTGCCGCAATATCTCCTTATGTGGCTTGGTGGCATATTTTGTTTTGTAATGCCTCTGGGAAGTGCCTTGGGATGTTTTATTGAGTTAAAGGCTCTGTGGCAATACAAGTTGTTGTTGTAGCATCAACTGATGATGCAGCCAGCATGAGGAAGTAACCTACTTACTCAATTCACTTGTCTCAGACACTTCCCATGACAGCTTTGGTAGGAGAAAGTCTCATCTCCACAGTGAGGACTTCCCCCTACTGTGCATCCTGTAGTCAAGTCTCGAGGTGACAAAGTCACGAATGATGGTACCATTCTGCAGTATGCTAGGTTGGAGAGATTAGACATACATCTCGTAACCCAAACCTGAGTATCCGTGAGTCACTTGGGCCATCAGCATTGTGTACTACCGCAATCTGTAACCTCATGGTCCAATGCATCATTCAATCCTCAATCTCCATCTCAGTCTAGGAGATCAACCCTTAGTTTCATGCACAATATAGAAAGTGTGCCAGGAACAGCATCAGGCATATCATATGAAGTATCAACTAAATGAAGGACTATCTGTGTGATAGACATCAAAAACAGATGGATGTAGAATGAGCTAAGTGTCCCACAGAAAAATGTTAGAGCAAAGCTCTGTAGTCCTATCACACCCAGTCGAGAACAGTGGATGTCAACGAGGCAACCAAGAAAAGAAGTCTCTATAAACATCACCAGCACGTGAGTGAACGAGACAAACTGAAGCACTTGTAAGATGTCTTCAGGTAAAAGTGCCTAGTAGCTAATCCTACACAGCCTCCTCATGAGGTCCAACTAATTCACTTCACTTCGTTTGGCATTAAGAAGTGGCTGAGTGCACACAGAAAAGGCTTTAGGCCCTGACACGTCCTGTCTGTGGTGCTGAAACTCTGTTTACTGGAGCTATCTGCTGCCCTAGCAAAGCAATTCCAATATAACTAAGACACTGACATTTATCAGCAATGCAGAAATTTGGCTAGATATGTTTCATCCACAAAAAAATGGGATAAATTGAACCCAGCCTACCATTGCCCTATATGCCTCTTGCTGCTACTCAGTAAAGTGATGGAAGGAGCCATCAAAAGTGTCATCAAGTGACACATATGCACAAATAACCTGCTTATCAACATTGACTTTGGGTTCTGCTAGAGCCTCTTTGGCCTCTGATCTCATTCCAGCCTTGATCGAGACATGAACGCAAGAGCTGAATGCCAGAGGAAAGGTGAGATCAGCTGCCCTCAACACGATGGCAGCAATTGATCTTAGGCAGTGAAGACTCCCTGGCCAAGCTGAGATCACAGGGTGCAATGGAAAACCCTCCAAAGCCTAGAGTCATACCTGGCACAAAGGAAGATGGCTGTGGTTGTTGGCCAATCATCTCAGCCACAGGACATCTCTGCAGGAGTTCCTCAGGGAAACCTTCTCAAGCCAACCATTTTCAGCTGCTTCATCAATGACATTCCCTCCATCATAAAGTCAACAGTGGTGACATTTACTGATGATTGCACAGTGTTTGGTTCCAGTCACAAACAAAACAGTTCGTGTCTGCATGCGGCAAGATGTGGGCAACCTTCAGGCTTGGGCTGAAAAGTGGCAAGTAACATTTGTGCCATACAAATGCCAGGTAATGACAATTTCCAACAAGAGAGAATCTAACTTCCCCCTCGATATTCAACAGCATAACCTTCGCTCATAACGATCAGGACACTGATTCCACAGTGTTCAACTTCATATATAGCTCCTCTGAAAATGAAGCTGCCCATGGCAGTACCTGGATAATATTCAGGCTTGGGCTGGCAAGTGACAAATAACATTTGCGCCTCAAAGTTTCAAGTAATGGCTATCTTAAATACAAGCTAGCCAAGTCATCTCCCCCTTAACTGGAACAGAATTATCATTGCTAGGTTCCCCACCATCAACATCTTGGCAGTTGGGTTAAACCCCACATTATCAGCACTGTAGCTACAAGAATAGGGCAGAGGCTAGATACTCTATGACTAATAGCTCAGCTCCTGGCTCCTCAAAGCCACTAACAAGGATCAAGACAGGAATTTGATAGCATACTTACTTACATAGTTGCCTTGATAGGTGCAACCACTCAACATCTTCGAAGTGTTGATCAGCATTTCTACCGCTGGACTACTCCCTTAACCGTCAGTGCACTATGGCTCCAGTAGATGTGGTCTACTGCAGCAACCCATCACACTTAATTTGGCAGCATCTCTCCACCCTACAGTCTAAAGGACTGCGAAGGTTCAAAGCAAAAGCCCACCATCACTTTCACAGGGCAACTCGGGATGGGTAATAAATGTCAGTGTTGTCTATATCCCAGGAACAAATTTTAGTAGAGGAGTGGAAAGGAGTAGAGCATCGAGAAATGAGAAAGATACTTGGAAGGACTACAATGGAGGGGGTACAAGGAGGAGTGACGTGTCAAGTACAAAGGACGAATATAGGCTACAAGCCAGCCAAGGTTCTAGGATAAGATATGGGGGACTATCTATCCCTACAAAGAGACTGAACAGAGTATCTATAAGAATATTTCTTTGAAAGCAGGATGGGGAGTTATCTAGTTATGATATAAGCTTGTAGATCACTAATGTAGAATGTAAGAAAAGGTCAGGGAAGGAATTGCCGAACAAGTGTAAGTAGCAGGTTGCAGTCAATGAAGACGAGTTACAGTGAGAATGGGCCAGGCTGGGAGACAGGCTGGAGGAGAAACACCAGGAATTGAAGTTCTTTTGATCATGTCTGAGTTTGTTCCAGTGGAATCCAAGCTGAGCTCATATCTAGCTTAAGTACCAGCCTCTGCCTAAAGGAACAGTGGCCTAGAATGACTCAGGTGTAAGGAAAGGAAGTCGGTGGGGCGGGGGGGAGGGAAAACAGAAGGAGAAGCAGGAAAATGAGGTGAACTTTGAGTTTGGAATTATTTCTCTGCAGCTCCGTGAGTTTGTCTATAACCTTGCAGGAAGGCTTGTTAACAGTTGTTAAGCCAAGCACTAAAATAGCAGGCTGGCTGAGGCTCCTGTGACAAACTTATTATTATCCGCCTCTGCTTTCCTGTTTAACAAGAGTATGGGAATTGTTTCCTACAACACAATTCTCTCTGAAATAATAATAGAGGGATATATATGTAACATTGACACTGATCTGCCAACCGTGCTTTAGCAGACCAGATATCTGTAGACGTTACCTCATGCAGGTGGATACTTGTGGAGCTGTTTTGTTTTCAAGGCTCGGATAAAATTTTAAGACGTGGTTCTGACAAAATTCTACATTTGTAATCATAGAGTAATAATCATTTATAGACTTTCCCTCACTTCAATTTCATATTTCAAATTTGAATGATCAATTTAGAGACATTGTCCAATTAGACTTTTCCTGCAGCCTTCAACATTCTTGCCCACAAAGTTGCTGGAAGAGGGAACTGATAATGGTGCAGTGAGGGCAACAACACATCTGGGACCTTAGTTAACGATGGCACCAACTGTGTATCTCCTTAATCAATGAGATTTAAAATTGAAAAATCAGCAGAGGGAGGACTAAGAAGGAATGTAAATTAGAATGGGTGAATCCAATGTCAAACCAGGTACAGAAATAGAAATAAAATGAGGGAAAGCAAGATTGGATTCAGAGAGAAGAAAGATGCAGAAAAAAAAGATTTTAAAAAAAAAAATTCACATTTTTAAAAAATCTCCAACTACAATTCACTACCTGAAGGAATGCGTCTTCACACTTTTTTTAATGGTTTACTCTCTGAGCCAGAGCAGTTGAAAGCAATCATTAATGTTTAAGGGTATTTGTGATATTAATCACGAGACTTAACCCTCTGTGGCAAGGTTAATGGGCAATTTAGATGCAAATGCAGCAACTCCGTGGAATCATGGTGAGGTTAACCACGAGAGACCATTTTCATGAAGCTAACGGTGGAGCAGTGCAAAATAGCCAGAAACTTGTGTCGATTCACAATTCTCCTCCTTGTCACAAGTTGCTGTCCATGTTATACATAAATAATGGTGTACATTGATCATGCACTGTTAATTTTGCAGGAAATTCCCTTAACAATCAGTAGCTGACAATGCATCAATTAGACAACTGGTTTGATCCAGACTGAAACTAGGGAGTGTATAATATAGAAGCAGTTTTTATATTGATTGTCAGTACCTCCCTCAGCCTTAATCTCCGTTGTACAGAGGGAGTGCTGCACTGTGGGAGGTGTCGTCTTTCAAATGAGACATTAAGCCAATGTCCGTCCTCTCAGGTAGATTGAAAAGATCCCATGGCACTGTTTGATGACGAGCAGAGGACATTTCTTGGTGTCCTGGCTATTATTACCCCCCTCGTCCCCAACCAACATCAGTGAAACAGGTTATCTGGTCATTTATCTCCATGCTGTTTGTGGGAGCCTGCTGTGTGCAAATTGGCTGCTGCATTTCTTACATTGCAACAGTAACCACACTTCAACATGTACTTCATTGGTTGTAAAGCATTTTGGAATGTCCCGACGTTGTGAAAGGCACTATATTAATGTCTTTGCGCAGGTTGTCAGTTTCAAACCTTTAAAACAAATTTTGGCCTATTTTCATCCCCCTTCCCCTCCTCTCCTAATGGCAGCAACTATTGCTGATATGTTAATTCCACAGATAGCCACGCCCTGTGGTACTTTAGTGGCATTCTTTATGTGTGCAGTGCACGAGGTCAGTTGAGTTTATTTCTGCCCCTCGCCAGTTGTCAGCAGCTTGCACACATTCCTAGCTCGATAGTGATCTGGAACATGAATCCTCAGAAATTTGTTTCTTTTTCACTTAGGGATAATGAGATTTAAAGTGATGATACCTCAAAGTACTTCATTGGCTGTGAAACAGGTTGGGATGTGTTGGGGTCATGCAAGTCATTGTATAAACCTAACTTTTGATAAGCTCCCGCATGGGAGATTGGTTGAGAAGGTAAGAGCCCATGGGATCCAGGGCAATTTGGCAAATTGGATCCAAAATTGGCTTAGTGGCAGGAGGCAGAGGGTGATGGTCGAGGGTTGTTTCTGTGAGTGGAAGCCTGTGACCAGTGGTATACCACAGGGATCGGTGCTAGCACCCTTGCTATTTGTAGTATACATTAATGATTTCGACGTGAATATAGGAGGTATGATCAGTAAGTTCGTGGATGACATGAAAATTGGTGGTGTCGTAAATAGTGAAGAGGAAAGCCTTAGATTACAGGACGATATAGATGGGCTGGTAAGATGGGCGGAGCAGTGGCAAATTGAATTTAATCCTGAGAAGTGTGAGGTGATGCATTTTGGGAGGACTAACAAGGCAAGGGAATATACAATGGGTGGTAGGACCCTCGGAAGTACAGAAAGTCAGAGGGACCTTGGTGTACTTGTCCATAGATCAGTGAAGGCAGCAGCACAGGTAGATAAGGTGGTTAGGAAGGCATATGGGATACTTGTCTTTATTAGCCGAGGCATAGAATATAAGAGCAGGGAGGTTATGATGGAGCTGTATAAAACGCTAGTTAGGCCACAGCTGGAGTACTGTGTACAGTTCTGGGCACCACACTATAGGAAGGATATGATTGCACTGGAGAGGGTGCAGAGGAGATTCATCAGGATTTTGCCTGGGCTGGAGTATTTCAGCTATGAAGAGAGACTGAAAAGGCTGGAGTTGTTTTCTTAGAGTTGAGAAGGCTGAGGGGGGACATGATTGAGGTATACAAAATTATATAGGGCATTGATAGGTTAGATAGGAAGAAACATTTTCCCTTAGTGGAGGTGTCAATAATCAGGGGGCATAGATTTAAGGTAAGGGGCAGGAGATTTAGAGGGGATTTGAGGAAAATGTTTTCAACCAGAGGATGCTTGGAATCTGGAACGTACTGCCTGAAGAGGTTGGTAGAAGCAGCAACCATCACAACATTTAAGAAGTATTTAGATGAGCACTTGAAACATCATAGCATACAAGGCTACGGGCCAAGTGCTGGAAAATGGGATTAGAATAGGTAGGTGCTTGATCACCGGCACAGTCACGATGGGCCGAAGGGCCTGTTTCTGTGCTATATGACTGACTCAATGACTATCTAATGGTTGTACTACCTACTGTCACTTAGGCTGAGGTGTATGAACTCAACAGACACCTGGGATCCTCTTGACATGCATGTCTCATCTCCATTTCAAAAGTGCATTTAGCCATTGAGATTTCAGAGATTATTTAATGGTGCTTTTTAAAGAACAGGCATTATTTAGCAGTTTGCCTGCACTGTACGAAATGGTCAGCTGTATTACAATAGCCTGTTTCAGGCCTGTGCCACTGTACCAATGATGCCTTGTCACACGCTTTGTTAAACAACATAGCAAGTTGGCCAATAGAATTTATCAAATCTAATGGTTTGTGGGCTGGTACTAGATAAAGTGACATTAAAGCTGCCAGATAGTTATAAAACTCAACTGGTTCAAGGCAGGAAAAGTGCCATCCCCACCCAATTTGGCCCATATATGCCACATTACATGGTTGACTTTAACGTGTTCAGGGCAACTAGGGATAGACAACAAATGCAGCCTTGCCGGTGTCACCCATATCCTGAGAATATATGTTAAAAAGAAACCACTTACTAAGAAAAAAGTCTTAAATCTTAAATGGCATACTTGAATTTACAGAAGGCTTTTGATAAAGTCCCCCACAGGAGATTGGTTAGCAAAATGCTGTAAAAGGCCATTATTTTGGCGTGGGATGGCAGGTAAGTTAATTTGAATGTAATTGATGTCAATTTAAATATGCAGGTGAAGGGCCCGCCGCTAGGCGGCTTGGTGGCCGCATCAACGTCCCCCCGCTCCCGGTAATATGCGGCGGGCCCTTCTCGAATTCGCGGATCGAGGCGGGCCTCTCACTACAACATTTTACCGGCCCCTGCACCATGATTGGTGGCGTCGAGGTGCTGGTAAAATTCAGCCCAGTGAGTGAGCAAGAACTTGGCAGATGGAATATAATGTGGAAAAATGTGAGGTTATTCACTTTGTTCGGAGGAATAGATGTGCAGAGTATTTCTTAAATGGTAAGAGATTAGAAAGTGTAGATGTACAAATGTCCAGTGACCCAGGTTCAATTCTGGGGACTGCCTGTGTGGAGTTTGCAAGTTCTCCCTGCGTCTGCGTGGGTTTCCTTCGGGTGCTCCGGTTTCCTCCCACAAGCCAAAAAGACTTGCAGGTTGTTAGGTAAATTGGCCATTATAAATTGCCACTACTATAGGTAGGTGGTAGGGAAATATAGAGACAGGTGGGGATGTTTGGTAGAAATATGGGATTAGTGTAGGATTAGAATAAATGGGTGGTTGATGGTCGGCACAGACTCGGTGGGCCGAAGGGCCTGTTTCAGTGCTGTATCTCTAAACTAAACAGACCTGGGTGTCCTTGTCAATAAGTCACTGAAAGCTAACATGCAGGGTGCAGCAAGCAATTAGGAAGGCTAATGGTATGTTGGCCTTTATCGCAAGAGGATTTGAGTACAGGAGTAGTGAAGTCTTGCTTCAATTGTATAGAACCTTGGTTAGACCGCACTTGAAGTACTGTGTGCAGTTCTGGTCCCCTTACCTTAGGAAGGATATTATTGCCATAGAGGGAATGCAACAGAGATTAACCAGACTTGTTCCCGGGATGGCAGGACTGTCCTATGAAGAGAGATTGGGGAAACTGGACTTGTATTCTCTGGAGTTTTGAAGAATGAGAGATGATCTCATTGAAACCTACTAAATACTTAAAGGGATAGACAGGGTAGATGCAGCTAAGGTGTTTCCCTTGGTTGGGGAGTCTAGAACCAGGGGACACAATTTCAAAATCAGGGGGAAGCCACTTAGGACCGAGATGAGGAGAAATTTCTTGACTCAGAGGGTTGTGAATCTTTGGAATTCTCTACCCTAGAGGGGTGTGGAAGCTCAGTCATTGAGTATGTTTAAAGCAGAGATTGACAGATTTCTAAATAGACATGATATAAAGGGATATGAGGATAGTGGGAAAAAAGCATTGAAGTGGATGATCAGCCATGATCGCATTGAATGGCAGGGCAGGCTCGATGGGCTGAATAGCCTACTCCTGCTCCTATGTTCCTATGTCCTATGTTCCTAATCCTCCATTACTGTCATTCTTCCAAACTCCATGTATAATAAAGGGATCATGATAAAACTTGAACAATATGACTCATTCACTGAATATTTATAAGCTAGTCTCCTGGGAGCTCGTAGTGATGAGTTCCATCCATATATTGTGCCTGTTTCTTTGTCTATTGAGTTGGCGGTGCTGAGCTTTATTTATTAGTTTTAGGAAAATGAATAGGTAAATTACTGCCCGTGATAGCTAATTAACGATGATTGATGATCATTTCAGACTCTGTTTCGATAGGATGGTGCATTTATTTGTAGTTGGACTTCGTTCTGCTAGTTTTTGTGTTGTGCACGTCCCCTTAGCCATCAACTTGGCAGGCTGCTAACTAATCACTGTGGTGACCTGCTTAACTTTTCCCATACAATACTTTATATCTGGATGTTTCAAAATGATGAGGCGTTTTGGTATCACAGGCAGAAGAGTCAGTAATCAGAGGATACAGACTTAAGGCCATTGGCAAAAGATCCAGGGAGAGGTGAGGTGACTTTTTTTTACAGCACGTTGGTATCACAGAATCACAGAATTGTTACAATGCAGAAGGTGGCCATTCGGCCCATCGTGTCTGCACTGGCTTTTCGAATGAGCAAATCACCTAATGCCACTCTCTCGCCTTCTCCTGTAATGCTGCACATTCTTCCTTTTTATCGAACTGTCTAATTCCCTTTCAAATGCTTCAATTAAACCTGCCTCCACCACACTCACAGGCAGCGCATTCCAGACCTTAACCACTTGCTGCATGAAAAAGTTTTTCCTCATGTCGCTTCTGCTTCTTTTAACAATTACTTTAAATCTGTGCTCTCTCGTTCTCAATTCTTTCATGAGTGGGAACAGTTTCTCCCCATCTACTCTGTCTAGACCCCTCGATTTTAAATACCTCTATCAAATCTCCTCTCAGCCTTGTCTTCTCCAAGGAAAACAGTCCCAAATTCTCCAATGTATCTTCATAACTGAAGTTCCTCACCCCTGGAATCATTTTCGTGAATCTTTTCTGCACCCTCTCTAATGCCTTCACATCCTTCCTAAAGTGCGGCACCCAGAACTGGATGCAATACTCCAGCTGAGGCTGAACTAGTGTCTTATACTAGTTCAACATAACCTCCTTGTTCTCGTACTCTATGTACCTATTAATAAAGCTCAGGATACTTTATGCTTTATTAATCGCTGTCTCAACTTCCCTGCCACCTTCAATGACTTATGCACATATACACCCAAGTCCCTCTGCTCCTGCTCCCCCTTTAGAATTGTACTCTTTATTTTCTACCAAAATGCATCAATTCACATTTCTTCACATTGAACTTCATCTGTCACTTGTCCTCCCATTCCACCAACTTGTAGTTCTACACTATCTTCCTCACAGTTCACAATGCTTCCAAGTTTTGTATCATCCGCAAACTTTGAAATTGTGCCCTATACACCAAGGTCTAAGTCATTAGTATATATCAGCGATGACCTGGAAAGTACTGCCTGAATGGGTTGTGGAAACAGATTCAACTTTCGAAAGGGAATTTGGATATAGGCTCGACAAGGAAACATTTGCAATGTATGGGGAAAGAGCAGGGAAATGCAAGTAATTGGATATCTTTCTTGGCACCAGCACAAATGATCCCATTCTGTGCTTCAATATTCCATGATTATACAGGAGTGGGTTTGTACGGCAGATTACTGCTTTGTGGGGCCTTGCTGTAGTGCAATTTAACTGTCACCCTTTCCTACCTTTTCTTTAAAAAGAAAGTATTTCATTGGCTGCAAAGTGCTTTGGAATGCACTGAGAATACAAAAGGAGTTCTGTAATGCCAGCTCTTTGTTCCTTCTTTCTAGCCTGATACTATTGGTTTTTGTAACACCTTTGGCCAAGAGATGACAGAGCTCTCTCTGTACATGCAAATATACTCGCAGGTCCCAACCTTACTTGGTACCATCCAAGTTCCAGTTCAACTTTAATGTCAGGAGAGCGTAGATGAAGCTGTTGGAATACCCTTACCATCACAAACATCAGGAGTCATGTTTCTGAAGCTGCCAAGTGAGAGCCACATATGATGGACTTATTGTACAACTGAGGGTCCTAGATGAACTTCGAGAAATTTGTTGTCATATTTAATGGCATCCGGAAGTTTGTGCTTTAGACAATGGGGCTGGAAAATTGTCCTTTCATTTCTAGGAGATGGATTTGAAAGCAACTTGATTGAATAAGAAAGAATTGCACTTATATAATTGCTTCTTTTTGGTATTCAATCTGACAGCACATTTAACAATGCAGCACCCCTTCAATGTCACTTCAAGGAAGTATCAGCCTGGATTTTAGTAACTTGTTCAAGCCTGGAGAGCTTGAACCCCTGTCCTTTGGATTCAGAGACTAAAGTGCTAACACTAAGCCAAGCCAGTCACCCACATGCCACCATCTCTTTCTGTTGACCGACGTGAAATGAATCTAAAGTGTTTCAACCAAGTTTCTTATGATTTTCTCTCTATTTTCTGAAGAATTGACTATTTGCTGGAGTACCAGTTACTTCCTGGTATCTCCAGTGAGCATCATTCATGCATAGTCCTTGACAGCGAGTGCTATTTGCCCACAGGGAGCGAAGAATCATTGAATGATACTGCACAGAAGGAGGCCATTCGGCCCATCGGGCTTGTGCCGGTTCTTTGAAAGAGCTGTCTAACTAATGCCACTCACGGTTCTTTTCCCCAGTGCCCCTATGTTCTCCTGGGTTTCTCATGGCGTTGTCCTGGAGATTAATCTTCAATTCCTGGAGACCCTGGTCCATTCCTGGATTATTGACAATGCTAGTTAAACCTCAAGGAATAAGAAAAAAAAAGGACATTTGGATCTTGAATTTTCACAAAATAAACTTGGGAATAAAAGTTCATTCTGCAAGTTTTCATTCCTGACTCTGCCTGAAGAGCTCCTGTCAATTAAAATAACATTAGGGAAGTCTCAATCTTACAACAATGTACACACGGTGTTGGTTTCCAAGCTCGCCACAGCAGGTAGATGAATATGCACAGCGATTTACCACACCAGTCCCTCACCCCCTACCCCCACAGATAGGTAACTATCTGTGGATAAGTAAGGCAAGAATCTAATGTTTATCTAGGTCAAACCCAACTGTGCTTTTCCCCTTCTAAAAAAAACAATTTCTTTAGGGGATTAATTTAGTTCCATTTAACCTACTGTCACTACCACTTACCTGCTCAGGGAAATCTATCTCAGAGATGCATGTACCTTCATAATTGATTTACCTGCCCACTATTATTAAAGGCAAAGGTCACTGTACCAATAGTAAATATAAATGCTTGGAATTATGTCAAGAAGTGCATTTGGTCGACTGCTTCAAGGAGTAAGTTTCCAGGGAAGCACAGACTGTTGTCACAGAACGCTGGTAAAAAGCTTGCAATTGTCATGGACCAGAAACAAAATTTGTTGGAAAGAAAGATAGAAAACTACATAAGAACATAAGAAATAGGAGCCGGAATAGGCCATGCAGCCGTTTGAGCCTGCTCTGCTATTCAATGAGATCATGGCTGAACCTCTACAACAACTTCACTTTTTCTCCCCATCCCCATGTCTCTTGATTCCCTTGGTGCCCAAAAATCCATCCATCTCAATCTTGAATAGACTCAATGACTGAGCATCCACAGCCTTCTGGGGTAGAGTTTCAAAGATTCGTAACTCTCTGAGTAAGAAATTTCTCTTTGTTTCAGTCCTAAATAGCCAACCCTTTAATCCTGAGAAAATGGCCCCTAGTTCTGGACTCTCCAGTCAGGGGAATCACTCCCTCATAGAGTCATAAAGTCATAGAGACATTTGCGGCACAGAGGGAGGCCACTCGGCCCATCAGGTCCATGCTGGCTGTCCACGGAGCAATCCAGTCTGTCCCACTTCCCTGCTCGATCCCTGTAGCCCTGCAAGTTTATTTTCCTCAACCGCAAATCTAATTTCCTTTTGAAGTCATTGATTGTCTCCGCTTCCAATACCCTTGTTGGCAGCGAGTTCCAGGTCATTACCACCCGCTGGGTAAAAAGGTTCTTCCTCATATTCCCCCTGCATCTCTTGCCCAAAACCTTCAATCTATGTCCCCTAGTCTTTGTACCATTAGTTCATGGGAACAGTTCTTCCTTATCTAACTTACTTAAGCCTGTCATAATCTTGTACACTTCTATTAAATCTCTCCTTAATGTCCTTTGTTCTAAGGAGAATAAACCCAGCATTTCCAACCTAACCTTGTAACTAAAATCCCCCATCCCAGGAACCATTCTGGTAAATCTCCTCTGCTTCCTCTCAAAGACCCTCACATCTTTCCTAAAATGTGGTGACCAGAACTGGACGCAATGCTCTAGTTGGGGCCTAACCAGAGCTTTATAAAGGTTCAGCATAACTTCCCTGCTTTTGTACTCAATGCCTTTATTTATGAACCCAAAATCTCATATGCATTACTAACCATTCTCTCAATATGTCCTTCAAAGATTGATGCACATGCAACCCAGGTCCCTATGTTACTGCACACTCTTTAGAACTGTGTAATAAAAATATATATTGCCTCTCCCTATTCTTTCTGCCACAATGCATCACTTCGCACTTGTCAGTGTTAAATTCCATCTGCCACGTCTCTGCTCATTCTGCTAGCCGATCTATGTCCTGTTGCAGGCGGTTCATGTCATCCTCACTGTTTGCCACTCCTCCAAATTTGGTATCATCAGCAAATTGTGAAATTCTACTCTTCATTCCAAGATCCAAGTCATTTATATATAGCAAAAAAGCAGTGGTCCCAGCACTGACCCTTGTGGAACATGACTGTCCACTAACCTCCAGTTTGAAAAACAGCCATTTACTATGACTCGCTGTTTTCTGTCTTTAAGCCAATTTTTAAAATCAAAATTGGATACTGGCCATCCTATTCCACGACCCTCAATTTTGTTAACCAGCCTTTTATGTGGCACCGTATCAAACATTTTCTAAAAATCCATATAAACAACATCCACCACATTCCCTTCGTCAACCTTTTCTCTTACTTCATCAAAAGATTAAATTTGATTAGTAAAGCATGATCTCCCTTTACAAATCCATGCTGCCTATCCTTAATTAACTTGAACCTCTCCAAGTGTCTGTTGATTGTTTTCTCTGATTATTATTTCTAAAACCTTACCCACCACTGATGTTAAACTAACAAGCCCGTGGTTGCTAGGACTGTCCTTACACCGTTTCTTGAATAAGGGTGTCACATTTGCCACTGTCCCAATCCCCTGTATCCAGGGAAGATTGGAAGATTTTGGCAAGTCCTTCTACTATCTCCATCTCTACTTCGTTTAACAACCTGGGATGCAAGCCATCCGGACCAGGTGACTTATCTACCTTAAGCACAGCCAGCCTTTCCAGTACCTCCTCACTCTCAATTTTTATCCTATCCATTGCCTCTACTTTCTCCGCTTCTACCGATATTTCATCAGATTCCATTTCCTTAGTGAACACTGATGTAATATGAGCCTTGCTCTGCACCTCTAAGCATATATTACCATCTTTGTACCTAATAGGCCCACTCCACCTCTTACTACCCGTTTACTATTTATATGCCAGTAGAAGATTTTTGGGTTCCCTTTATGTTGACTGCCATTCTATTCTCATATTCTCTCTTTGCCAGTCTTATTTTCCTCTTCCCCTCAATTTATTTTATATGGCCTGCTTCTCCTGGTTCTCACTTGAGATATTCACCTGACATGTGTAATACATATTTTTTGTTTCATCATTATCTCTATCTCCCTCGTCACCCAAGGAGCCCTGTTTTTGGTACCCTTAGCTTTCGTCCTTATTGGAAAGTATCTAGCCAGTACCTGAAGCATCGCTTCCTTAAAGATAACCCATTGTTCCGATACAGTTCTTCCTGTCAGTCTTTGGTTCCATTTTACCCTGGCTAGTTCCTTTCTCATCACGTTGAAATTAGCCTTCTTCCTATCTAGACATTCTATCTTATAAATCTAAAACTTATGATAATGCACCCTTACAGACACTTGGTCCACTTGGCCCACTCATTTCCAAGCACCAGATCCAGTTTCTAGTTGGGCTGCGAACATACTAATCAAGGAAGTTCTTCTGAACACATTTCAGAAATTCCTCCCCCTTCTTACCCTTTACTTTAACATTATCCCAATCGATATTTGGGTAATTAATGTCACCCAATATCACCACTCTATAGTTTAGTTTAGTTTAGAGATACAGCACTGAAACAGGCCCTTCAGCCCACCGAGTCTGTGCCGACCATCAAGCACCCATTTATACTAATCCTACACTAATTCCATATTCCTACCACATCCCCACCTGTCCCTATATTTCCCTACCACCTACCTATACTAGGGGCAATTGCTAATGGCCAATTTACCTATCAACCTGCAAGTCTTTGGCATGTGGAAGGACATCTCTGTGATTTCCCTACAGATTTGCTCCTCTATCTCTCTCTCACTATTTGGAGGCCTATAGAATATCCCAGTAGTGTGATCATACCCTTTTTGCTTTTCAACTCTAAACAAATGGATTCTGTCATTGCCCCCTCTCTTTCCAACATTTCAATGTCTTCCTTAATCAGTACTGCCACCACACCTCCTTTCTTTCCTTCTCTATCTTTTCTATCTTTATATCCTTGTATTTCAAGCACCCAGTCCTCACCATTTTTAAGCCACGTTTCCATTATTGCCACTATATCATATTCCCATACTGCTATTTGTGCTTGTAGCTCACCAACCTTACTCACCACACTTCATGCGTTTACACACATGCATTGTAATCTGCATGGAAGATGGCAGGATCCCCAAGGATTGTACAGCGAGCTCATCACTGGTATCAGACCCACCGGCCGTCCATGTCTCCGCTTTAAAGACATCTGCAAACGCGACATGAAGTCCCCCCGGTGACATTGACCACAAGTCCTGAGAGTCAGTTACCAGTGATCGCCAGAGCTGGTGGACAGCCATAAAGGCGGGGCTAAAGAGTGGCGAGTCGAAGAGACTTAGCAGTTGGCAGGAAAAAAGAGAGAAGCGCAAGGGGAGAGCCAACTGTGTAACAGCCCCGACAATCAATTTTATCTGCAGCGCCTGTGGAAGAGTCTGTCACTCTAGAATTGGCCTTTATAGCCACTCCAGGCAGTGCTCCGCAAACCACTCACCACCTCTAGGCGCTTACCCATTGTCTGTCGAGACAAGGAGGCCAAAGAAGAAGATTGTAATCCTGTCTTTGCATTTCTCGTAGTCCTTCTCATTCTGCTCCCATCTCATATGGAACTAAGCCCCTCTCTAGTACTGACTAACACTCTCACATTATGCATTTATTCCCTTTTTCTACTTCTGTATGCTGGTGCTCATCCCCCTCCAATTTAGATTAAACCCTCCCCAACCCTCCCTGCGAGGACATTGGTCCCAGACCCGTTGAGGTGCAACACATATCTTTTGAATAGGTGCCTTCTGCCCTAGAACTGGGCCCCCTGCCCCAAGAATCTGAAGCCCTCCCTCCTGCACCATGCTTCAAGCTATGCATTGATCCTCCCTATCTTCCTATTTCTACTTTTGCTAGCAAGTGGTACTGCGAATAATCCAGAGATTACTACCTTCACGGTCCTTTTTTTAAATATTAATTTGTGGGATGTGGGCATCGCTGACTAGGCCAGCATTTATTGCTGATCCCTAATTGCCCTTGAACTGAGTGGCTTACTTGGCCATTTCAGAAGGCATTGAAGAGTCAACCACATTGCTGTGGGTCTGGAATCACATGTTGGCCAGACCAGGTAAGGACAGCAGATTTCCTTCCCTAAAGGACATTAGTGAACGAGATGGTTTTTTACAACAATTGACAATAGTTTCATGGTCACCATTAGACTAGCTTTTTTAATTCTGGATTTTATTAATTGAATTTAAATGTTACCTTCTGCTGTGGTGGGATTCGAACCCATGTTCCCCAGAGCATTAGCCTAGGCTCTGGATTACTAGTCCAGTGACATTACCACTAAGCCACTGCCTCCCCTTTAACTTCCTCCCTGGCTCCTGAAAATCTGACCGTAGGACCTCAACACCTGCCCTTGCTATGTCATTGGTACCAACGTGTAGCACAACATCTGGCTCACTCCCTTCCCCCTGCAGAATATCCTGCACTCTCTCTGTGATATCCTTTACCCTGGCACCAGGGAGGCAACACACCATGTGGGACTGATAACAGTTACAGAAATGCCTGTCTGTCCCCCTCACTATGGAATCAATGATAACAACTGCATTTCTGCACTTTGCTCCCTCCTGTGCAGTCCCATGCTGCCCATTGGTGCCTACCTTGTCAAACCCTCTATATATTTCATATATTTCAATGAGATCACCTCTGATTTTTCTAAATTCCAGTGAATATAAGCCCATTCTGCTCGATCTCTCCTCATAAGACAGCCCTCTCACTCCAGGAATCAATCTAGTGAACCTTCATTGCATCCACTCTAAAACAAACCCTTCCTCAGGCCAAGAGACCAAAACTGTACTCCAGGTGTGGACTCACCAAAGCACTATATAACTGCAGTAATATTTCCTTACTCATACTCAATCACCCTTGTAAAAAGGCTAATATATCATTTGCCTTCCTAATTGCTTTCTGTACATGCATGTTAACTTTCTGTTATTTATGTACAAGAGCACCCAGATCCCTCTGATATTAACATTTCCCTGTCTCTTACCTTAAAAATATCCTGCTTTTCTATGCTTCATACCAAAGTGGATAATTTCACACTTCCTATATTGTACTCCAACTGTCACCTCCTTGCCCAATTGCTTAACCCGCCTGTATCCTTTGCAGCCTCTTTGGATCCTCCTCACAGCTTACTTTCCCACCAAGCCTTGTTTCTTCAGCATATTTGGATTATGCTCAGTCTCCTCATCTGAGTCATAGATATGGATTGTAAATAGACCTAAGCACTGATCCCTATGGTACCCCATTACTTACAGGCTGCCAACATGAAAATGACCTATTTATTCTTATTCTCTTTTTCCTGTGTGTTAGCCAAGCCTCAATCCACCCTAATATATCACCTCTTGGTCCTGGGGAAAATTGATGTACAGAGAGATTTGGGTGTTCAGATCCATTGTTCCCTGAAGGTGGCAACGCAGGTCAATAGAGTGGTCAAGAAGGCATACGGCATGCTTTCCTTCATCGGATGGGGTATTGAGTACAAGAGTTGGCAGGTCATGTTACAGTTGTATAAAACTTTGGATCGGCCACATTTGGAATACTGCGTGCAGTTCTGGTCGCCACATTACCAAAAGGATGTAGATGCTTTGGAGAGGGTGCAGAGGAGGTTCACCAGGATGTTGCCTGGTATGGAGGGTGCTAGCTATGGAGAGAGGTTGAGTAGATTAGGATTATTTTCATTAGAAAGACGGAGGTTGAGGGGGGACCTGATTGAGGTGTACAAAATCATGAGAGGTATAGACAGGGTGGATAGCAAGAAGCTTTTACCCAGAGTGGGGGTTTCAATTACTAGGGGTCATGAGTTCAAAGTGAGAGGGGAAAAGTTTAGGGGGGATATGCGTGGAAAATTCTTTACGCAGAGGGTGGTGGGTGCCTGGAACGCGTTGCCAGCGGAGGTGGTAGACGCGGGCACGATAACGTCTTTAAAAATGTATCTAGACAGATACATGAATGGGCAGGAAGCAAAGAGATACAGACCCTTAGAAAATAGGCAACAGGTTTAGATAGAGGATCTGGACCGGCACAGGCTTGGAGGGCCGAAGGGCCTGTTCCTGTGCTGTAATTTTCTTTGTTCTTTGTTCTGTCGCATGAGCCCTAATCTTGTATACCAACCTCTTGTGTGGCACCTTATCGAATTCCTTCTGAAGAGGTGGCCTCAATTTGAAGTCTCATCTGAAAGATGACACCTCCAATGGTGCAACACACCCTCAGTGCATCCCTGGAACCTCAGTCCAGATCTTGTGCCCAATTCTCTGAGTGGGACTTGAACCCACAAATGATAATGATTTGGGTGGCACAGTGGTGCAGTGGCAAGCACCGCAGCTGCACAGCTCCAGTGACCGGGTTCAGTTCTGGGTACTGCCTGTGCAGAGTTTGCAAGTTCTCCCTGTGACCTTATGGGTTTCTGCCGGGTGCTCCGGTTTCTTCCCACAGCCAAAGACTTGCAGGTTGTTAGGTAAATTGGCTGTTGTAAATTGCCCCTAGTGTAGGTAGGGAATGTAGGATTAATATAAATGGGTGGTTGTTGGTCAGCACAGACTCAGTGGGCTGAAGGGCCTGTTTCAGTGCTGTATCTCTAAATAAATTAAAAAAATGAATGGCAGGAAATGCCAGAAATAGCAAGCAGCCAGTCAACATCAGAGGTTCATGTTTTGGGTATTGGTCCTTTGCCAGCACTGAAAACTGGGAGATCAGAGAGTCCCTTTAACAGGGGAGGGGAGGGAAGGACAGGAATAGAGCAATACATAATGGTAGTTAGGAGTGCTGTCTCCTGTCACAGAGAAGGTGATTTTAACTCTACACAGATGATGAAAGAACTTCTTTCACAAGCTCAAAACATCCCAATGCATTTTATAACCAATGAGATACTTTTGAAATTGGTACAGTATAAATAGAGGTCATTTGGCCCATCGTGCCTGCGCCAGCTCTTTAAAAGTGCTAAGCTGTTGACTTAACCCAATAGTGCAGCACATGGAGGATTGCAGGATCTGGCCCATAGTATAGTTCTATAGGCTAAAGGACTAGAGTACAAGGGAGTAGAAGTCATGCTTCAGCTATACAAAGTCCTGGTTAGACCATACCTGGAGTACTGTAAGCAGTTCTGGGCACCACACCTTAGGAAGGATATATTGGCCTTGGAAGAAGTGCAATGTCGATTGACCAGAACAATACCTGGACTCCAAGGGTTAAATTACAAGGAGGGATTACACAAACTAGGGTTGTATTCTCTGCGATTTTAAAGATTAAGGGTGATTTGATCAAAATTTTCAAGATATTAAGGGGAACAGATAGGGTGGATAAAGAGAAACTATTTCTGCTAGTTGGGGAGTCTAGGACGAGGGGGCACAGTCTAAAAATTAGAGCCAGACCTTTCAGGAGTTAAATTAGGAAACGCTTCTACATGCGAAGGGTGGTAGAAGTTTGCAACTCTCTTCTGCGTACGGCAATTGATGCTAGATCATTGTAAATGTTAACTTTGATATTGATAGGTTTTCGTTATCCAAAGTTATTAAGGGATATGGGCCGTAGTTAGGTCGCAGATCAGCCATGATCTCATTGAATGGTGTAGTAGGCTCAAGGAGCTAAATAGCCTATTCCTGTCTTAACATTCTTTGCTTCAGTAACTTAGCACACTAAGGGTCTGAAGGTTTATGGCACCAGTTGGTTACCATTTTGATGTAGCTGTTTTTGCATGCTCCATACATAGAGGAGAGGGGACCTTCAGATATAAAGCATTCAACTATGATAGTCTCCTGAGATAAAAAACCAATGGGCCTTGTGTTACCACAGTAACAGGCAAACTTCATAGGAAGCTGCCAGATATGATGGATAGGTGCTGGCTGTGCCTTCTAAAGTGCTATCTTAAGCTGAGTTGCATTGATTTATAAATGAGACCACCATACCCACTTTAATAAAAGAATTTTGTTATTCCAAGGTATCATTTACTTGTACTCACATTTCATGTCTCTTAAATGATGGACTTATTAAAGTGAACGGACAATAAAGATGTCAATATAAAGAGAAATTGGCTCAAGATGTATGGCATCATGGGCTCCATTCGTCATCATGAAAGTAATTCTTAAGTCATGACAGTCCACTTTATAGATGGGATGGATAAGGAAATGAGCAGCAGGATAGGCGTTTTACCCCACCGTTTAGAAAATAGAGGATATGCAGCACTGGATTGCTTAAAAATGAACCACAGCGCGCTGTCAGGCTTAAGCACAGCTGGCAGTCTGATTCATAAGGTAGTTTACATCTAGGTAAACCAACAATAAGAACCATGTATCATACTTATATGCTAGTGTATACACTTCTATAAATGAACAGGAGAATGCTTAGTGAGGTGCAACAACCCTGTCTTCTGGTTTTCTTCACACATATGTTATAACCACGTGGTGCGATGTGGGTGGTTCCCACTGTACAACTTCCCACCTGACCGCAGCAAGGGTACTTGTATTACAGTTTAGCCCCTTGGTGTTTTATTTTCCAAATAAACAAACAGCGACAGGTTTTTTTGGTGGCTTTAGAAACAGAAGGTCAATTGTTTATTGATCAAAACGCCTTATCTCGACATGGTCGCAACTGCATCCACTCACGCATTCGCTCGCACACACATACACAAGAACAGACAGATAGAGAAGGGAAAAAGGAAGGTGACTTTTAGTGTGGGGGTGGGGGGGGAAGGTTACAATAGGCCTGTTGAATTATCTTCAAAATCAAGTTCTCAATAGATGCAGGCCTGTTATGATTGTAGATTTCTCACTTGATTGAAGGTTTAATTGAAGATGGTGGGTTACTTCGAGCTTTCATTGCCGTATAATGTAGATGTAGGATTCTGCAACACGGCAGGCATGCTTTCTGGCTTGACTTCAACACAAACTGTTAGGATGTTGTTTTCTCTCTCTCTCTCTCTCTCTCTCTCTCCCTCTCTCAGGCTGTCTTTTTTAAATTAAAGCTGTTATCTCTCACCTCCTGTTAGGAGATGCCCTGGTTTCTTCCCCATGGTGATCGTACAATGGCCCAGGACATGGCTACTTCACATCTCCTTTGTTTTAATAGAAGACATTCAATTCTAGAATGTTTTAGGATAGGTGTAGGATGGGTTCAATTGACCCCTCTTAGCTTTGATGATTTGTCCTTTGTCTTTGCCATACAGATTGAATACACAAAAGGGCAATTCCTTTTTCTTTGGTGGCTGTATTGGACCATTGTTAATTTTTTAAAATAAAACTTCATTTTTTTTAAGACAAAGATCGTTTTTCAGAACTCTTCAGAGTTGGTCCATGGTTGTTGTGCCATTGCACTTCCAGTGTGTGTGACAGATATCATACCTGGTTTACTGTTTCAATAGTGAGGGTTTGCTATTTGGGCCAGAATTTGCTGTTAGTTATGGGTAAATGGTACGGCGATGTGAGCAGAAGAACAGAGGTGTGGTTAAATGGCAATATTCAAAGGTTGCTGTCTGAACTGTGCCACTCCTCTGTTAGCTTTGTAAAAACGGCCTCCATTTTTTTAGGAACTTTCTCTATTTTCCCATTAATTGCCCATTAAGTTTGTTACAGAAGGTTGTCATCAGAAACATAAGTACCCTTTTAATGACTTGATAAGTGTAAATAACTGCCAATCAACCTCTGAAAATGATATGTTATAAGTGTGCAGTCATATTCTATCAGGTTTTGAAATTTTCAGGGAGCTTTAAAAACATAAAAAAATTTAATTCCTTACTTTTCCTTTCTGATTCTTCCTTTCTCTCTCTCTCTTAATCCAATCTCTTCCCCTGTCTTTATTTCTCTTTCTGTACTTGATTTGACATTGAAATCCCCCCATTCTAATTCACCCTCCTTCTCAGTCCTTCCTGTGTTTATTTCCCAATCTCATTGGTTCCCGAGATACACTGTTGGTTGCACAGTTCACATTCAAGTCTCAGATGCCTCGATTCCCGCACTGCATCATTATCAGCTCGCATTTCCAGCAACTTCGGGGCCAACATTTTTGGACCTGAAGGCTGCAGGGACAAGGCTAACTAACAGTAGATGCCATTAAAAAAAGAACACAGTAGTTGAGCAGAATTCTGGCAGATGTTTTGCTATCCAGCCTTCTAATTAGCAGCAGAAAGCTTGCTAGGAAAGTTCATATTTGAGTCTTGCAGTGTCAACCTTTTGGGGTGGAGAGACGGGTCTCACAGCAAACAAAAAAATATAACTTTGCTGTGTGACATCTGAGCCTTGGTGCTGCTTATTGACCATCACATTGATAGTTTATTTGGAGGTTTTGGGAAAGAAAACATGAGGATATATAGGACTGGAAAAGATCATTTGGGTCCATCTTGCCAGTCCCAGACGTCAAACACAGAATGTACAGTTCACTGGCTATGTCTGTAAATGGAAGATGCGAGTAGTATCACCAACCCTCCAGAATTGTCCTGGCATCTCCAGGAACTATAAATTAATTGCCAGGATACTGCAGGAGATAGTAAAAAACACAGGAAATAAATCATAGGGGCATAAAACAACATATTCTATTTTTCATATATTAATTTTTGGAGATGGGGGAAAAGGCTATTTGACTGGGTGGGATGAATGAAAATGGGAGAGCATGTAATGAAACCTCCAGGGACATCTGCAACCAGAGTTGATGACTCTAAGTGTGAGGCATTTTGATTTCAGCACTACGGGGAATGTAACAGAGGAGGACAAAGACAGGGAGGTGTGTTTGAAGCTTAGGAGGAGCAGGACAAGGCAGTTTAGATAGGCAATGATGATCATTATATTGATAAAATAGAGAAGCAATAAAGATTATAATGGAGAGAGAGACAGAGAGAGAGCGGTTCAAGGTTATAAGTAAGAGATGGAGGCTGTACTTTTTGGCCATACGGTCATTGCAGATTAATTTCACCAGAATATTTACGCTGTTTGAATCTGTTTCAGGTACCTCTACATGATCTACAATGGAAAAACTGCTCTCTAGCCTGCTGGTGTTTGGAATGGCAATGACAGTCTATGCATGTCCCAAATACTGCATGTGTCAAAACCTATCTGAGTCACTGGGAACTCTCTGCCCCTCCAAGGGCCTTCTGTTTGTCCCTTCAAACATTGATCGACGGACAGTTGAGCTACGGTTAGGGGGCAATTTCATTTTTGCCGTAAACCGGCACGACTTTGCCAATATGAGTGGCCTTGTTGATCTGACTTTGTCCAGGAATACCATTGACTACATCCAGCCCTATTCATTTATAGATCTAGAAAGCCTTCGGTCATTGCATCTGGATGCCAACAGATTGACAGAAATCGGTGGTAACGTCTTTCGAGGCCTGTTAAACTTGCAGCATTTGAGCTTAAACAATAATCAACTTAACAGAGTGGCAAAAGGAGCGCTTGACGATTTCTTGGTGACTTTAGAAGACTTAGATTTTTCTTACAACAACCTGGTGAGTCTCCCATGGGAAGCACTGAGCAAGATGGCTAACCTCCACACGCTCAGCTTGGATCACAATCTCATCGATTACATACCCGAGGGAACCTTTACAGATCTGCAGAAATTGGCCAGATTGGACCTCATCTCCAACAGGTTGCAGAAGCTGCCTCCCGACCCCATCTTTGCAAGATCTGAAATGCTGCTCATGTCCACAACTCCATACTTCCCGCCGTTAACTCTGAGCCTAGGGGGCAATCCGCTCCATTGCAACTGCGAGCTACTCTGGCTACGACGGCTAAGTCGGGAGGATGACATGGAAACCTGCGCCTCGCCTGCACACCTCAAAGGAAAGTATTTCTGGTATGTCTCGGAGGAAGAGTTTGTGTGCGAGCAGCCGCTAATCACTCAGCACAGCCTCAAGGTTCTTGTTCTGGAAGGGCAAACGGCCACGCTGCGATGCAAAGCCATCGGGGACCCAAGGCCTGTCATCCACTGGGTGGCTCCCGATGACAAGATCCTTGCCAATTCCTCAAGGACAATCATCTATGATAATGGCACCTTGGACATCCTCATCACCACCTCGAAGGACTACGGCACCTTCACCTGCATCGCCGCAAACGCAGCTGGCGAGTCAACTGCCTCGGTTGAGCTCTCCATCGTCCAGCTCCCTCACCTCAGTAACGGCACAGGCCGGGCACTGCAACCCGATTCACGGCTGTCTGACATCACGAGCTCTACCAAGTCGCACCGCGGCGAATCAAAGGCCAAGCTGGAGAAGAAGGTCACGGTATCCCAGGTGACAGCTCGCACTGCCTTGGTCAAGTGGTCAGTGGGCAGGTCTGCACCGAAGGTTAAAATGTATCAACTTCAGTACAACAGCTCATCTGATGAAGTATTAGTTTACAGGTAAATAAGCGGCAAACATTCATGTCCATCACGCTTATGGTAAAAATGTGAAGAGATCAGGGGGAAGCTGGATAACTACATGTGGGAAAAAGAAATATATTATGCTGATTGAGTTAGATGTATTAGTGTGGGAGGAGGCCTGTGTGGAGTGTAAACATGAACCAGTTTGACCAAACGGCCTATTTCTGTGTATGTAAAGTGTTTTCATGTCATGTTTAATCATTGCAACCAATGCATATTCAACAGTGGATAAACTTACCAACTTACTTGCCCTTCCAGTTGGGAGCCGTGCTTCAAACAACTACCACTGGGGGCAGGGGTTGTGTGAATTTACCTTACTTTTTCTTGATTTTTCTTGAGTGCTACCTAGTTGCTCTAGGAGTCAGTGCACAATGTAGCATTATAGAGGGAAGGGCCCTTTTGGTCCATCAATCCCATTCTCTCCGCAGGCCATCTAGGTTCTAACCTATTGTGGATTCTAACTCGGGCAGTTACTTTCCTGACAATGCTGGTCAACTACTGTCTCATGAGCGAGCCTCTCTTCTGTCTCTGATGTGTGGCTCTTTACCCTGAATTCAAATTTGTCTCTAGACTGACTCCCCTCTCTGAATAGCTGATGCAGTGTTGGTGTGACCTGCTGCGCACTATCCCGAATTGAACAACCACAGCTGTTGCAAGCACAGTGGCCTTGAGAGGGGTGATGGGGCGGGAAGAGTGAGGACCAAGGCCCAGTGGCAAACAAAGTACAAAGTCAGATGTACGCATAACCTCACTTCCTTCTTGTGCCTGTCCAGTCTTTTTAACAATAACAACAACTTGCATTTATATGCCATTTATCGTGCCTTTAATGTAGTAAAATGTCCCAAGTTGCTTCACAGGAGCATTATCGAGCAAAATTTAACATCGAGCCACATAAGAAGATCTTAGGGCACGTGACCAAAAGATTGGTCAAAGAGGTAGGTTTTAAGGAGCATCTTAAAGGAGCATAAACCAGGGAATATGCCAACTATGTGTCTGATAAGTTTCCTCTACTCTGAGGTAAAGAATTGAACCTACGTTAGAGGCAAAACTAGCCTAATCTAGTATGTTAATAAAAGCAAAATACTGCAGACGCTGGAAATCTGAAACAAAAACAAAAAGTGCTGCAAATACTGAGCAGGTCTGGCAGCATCTGTGGAGAGAGAAGCAAAGTTAACGATTCAGGTCAGTGACCTTTCATCAGAACTGGCAAAGGTTAGAAAAGAATTAGGTTTTAAGCAAGTGAAGGGGAGGGCAGTGGGGGAGAGAACAAAGGGGAAGGTGCTTGATAGGGCAGAGGAAGATTAAATAACAAAGCTGTCCTGAGACAAAGGCAAAGCGTGTGTTAATGCTTGTGGTGAAAGACAAAGCATTAGTCCATAGAGATTGTTAATAGCAGAATAATGAGAAGCTCTGACTACATGAAAAGCAAGCACATGGTTAAGAAATAAAATATTAAAAAAGGTCAGTCATGCTCTGAAGTTATTAAACTCAATGTTCAGTCCACAAGGCTGTAGAGTGCCTAAATGAAAGATCAGGTGCTGCTCCTCGAGCTTGCGTTGATGTTCACAGGAACACTGGAGTAGGCCAAAGACAGAAATGTTGGCATGAGAGCAGGGTGAGGGAGGGGGGTGTTGAAATGGCCAGCAGCCGGAAGCTCAGGGTCATGTTTTCGGACTGAGCGGACGTGTTCAGCAAAGCGGTCACCCAACCTGCGTTTGGTCCCTGAACTGTAAAACTTTATCAACTTTGCCTCCAATTTCCACCCTTCTCTCACCTTTACATGGTCCATCTCAGACTCTCCCCTTCCCTTTTTCGACTTCTCTGTCTCCATCTCTGGGGATAGGTTGTCCACTAATATTCATTATAAGCCCACCGACTCCCACAGCTACCTGGACTACACTTCCTTACACCCTGCCTCCTGTAAGAACTCCATTCTATTCTCCCAGTTTCTCCGTCTCTGACGCATCTGCTCAGATGATGTAACCTTTCACAACAGCGCCTCTGATATGTCTTCCTTTTTACTCAACTGAGGATAACCCCCCACTGTGGTTGACAGGGCCCTCAACCATGTCCGGTCCATTTCCTGCACTTCTGCCCTCACCCCCTCCCTCCCAGAACCATGACAGGGTTCCCCTTGTCCTCACTTTCCACCCCTTCAGTCTCCACATCCAGAGGATCATCCTCCGCCATTTCTGCCACCCCCAGCATGATGCCATCTCCATATGCATCTTCCCCTCCCTTCCCCTGTCAGCATTCCGAAGGGATCGTTCCTTCCGTAACACCCTGGTCCACTCCTCCATTACCCCTGACACCTCGCCCCCTTCCCACGGCATCTTCCCATGCAATCTCAGGAGGTGTAATACCTGCCCATTTACCTCCTCTCTCCTCACTATCCCAGGCCCCAAACACTCCTTTCAGATGAAGCAGCGATTTACTTGTACTACTTTCAATTTAGTATACTGTATTGGCTGTTCACAATGTGGTCTCCTCTACATTAGGGAGACCAAACGCAGGTTGGGTGACCGCTTTGCTGAACACCTCCGCTCAGTCCAAAAGCATGACCCTGAGCTTCCGGTTGCTTGCCATTTCAACACTGCCCTCTGCTCTCATGCCAACATTTCTGTCTTTGGCCTGCTGCAGTGTTCCAGTGAACATCAACGCAAGCTCGAGGAGCAGCACCTGATCTTTTGATTAGGCACTCTACAGCCTTGCGGACTGAACATTGAGTTCAATAACTTCAGAGCGTGACTGGCCTTTTTTAATATTTTATTTCTTAACCATATGCCTCCTTTTCATGTAGTCAGAGCTTCTCATTATTCTACTATCAATAATCTCTCTGGACTAATGCTTTGTCTTTCACCACAAGCATTAACACACGCTTTGACTTTGTCTCAGGACAGCTTTGTTATTTAATCTCCCTCTGCCCTATCAAGCACCTTCCCCTTTGTTCTCTCCCCACTCCCCTCCCCTTCACTTGCTTAAAACCTAATTCTTTTCTAACCTTTTCCAGTTCTGATGAAAGGTCACAGACCTGAAACATTAGCTTTGCTTCTCTCTCCACAGATGCTGCCAGTCCTGCTTAGTATTTCCAGCACTTTTTGTTTTTGTTTCTAATCTAGTATGTCTTGTGCTGATCTGACCCACATTCAAAGATTCCATTGCTTGCTCACTACCCATCTGAAGGAACTGGTGCCTCGAGCTTGCGTTGATGTTCACTGAAACATTGCAGCAGGCCAAGGACAGAAATGTGGGCATGAGAGCAGGGTGGAGAATTGAAGTTGCATGCCCTACTGTTTACATAGGAGCCACTGAGTTGATCCATGTATTTGGTGTTATAAGAGCAGCTGAGGAAATAAAAGAAAGAACTTGCATTGATATTGAGTCTGTCATCCCCTCAGGATAGCAAAAGCACTTCATAGTCTATGATTTCTTTTGGAATGTGATTGCCATTTTAAATAGCAGTCGAACTGTGCACAGCAAGATCCCACATAGATTCTCCGGGTGCTCCGGTTTCCTCCCACAAGCCAAAAGACTTGCAGGTTGGTAGGTAAATTGGCCATTATAAAATTGTCCCTAATAGGTGGTAGGGAAATATAGGGACAGGTGGGGATGTGGTAGGAACATGGGATTAGTGTAGGGTTGGTATAAATGGGTGGTTGATGGTCGGCACAGACTCGCTGGGCCGAAGGGCCTGTTTCAGTGCTGTATCTCTAAAACTAAAACTAAACTAAAACAGAAAGTGCTGGAAATACTCAGCAGGTCTGGCAGCATCTGTGTGTTTCAGGTCAATGACCTTTCATCAGAACAACTTTGACTTTGAGTGGTAATGTGGCAATATCATATCAGCTGCCTGTTATACATCTGTCCCAAATTTATTTTCTGTTGACTTCAATGATCCAATTTCACCTGTTTTACCCCCACTAAATGGAATAGAAAATGTTAATGCCATGATCGCAGTACAGGGGAACAACTGGTTAAAATCAAGCCCAAGACTGATGTGAGGCAGCATATCACTTCAAGAGTAATCTACACCTGCAATGGTTTCAGAGTAATCTTGTGGAGGCAAAAACCCCAGAGTCACTCAAGAGTCAATAAGATGCTAAAATTGGGGAGCCAGGTTTCTGTGGAAGAATGAGCCTCTCAATTAGTGAGACTACAATTTTTTAAAAATCTGATAACCTTCACACTTTAAATGAATGGGATTTTCCTGTCTCAACAACAAATTGCATTATATGGCACTTTTAACATAGTAAAACATCCCAAGGCAATTCACAGGAGTGATAGCAAACAAAATTTGCACTGAGGAGATATTAGGAGAAAGTGATCAAAATATTGGTCTAAGAGGTAAGTTTTAATAAGTGTCCTAAAGGAGAAGACAGAGGTAGAGAAGTGCAAAGGTTTAAGGAGGGGTAATGGCCAGAGATAGGGAGGGGCCAGGCCATTGAAGGATTTGAAAACAAGGATGACAATTTTAAAATCAAGGCATTGCACAACTTATTCACAAAATAAGCATGCTATTGTTTATTATGGGAGCATAAGGAAACTTATGAGTGCTGAGTATTTTCAGGAGCTATAACCTTGATGGAATGCTGTTGGCTGCATATGCCCCTGCTCGCTTGTCAGATCATTGAATGCGTTGTATAAACATAAATGACCTGGCCTCTGAAGAGCTGAAGCAGCAGCTCATTGTCAGATATGATTCAGTTCTGACTCTTACACTTTAAGAGGTCAACCACCCCTGTTTACATACATCCTTGACCCTGACCTCTCTTCCCCAAAGGTAATGAAGCAAAACTCCAGAATATGCAACCACCTCCACTATTAAACCTTGAGCTCTTGCAATCACAGGAAACATTCCTTTTATCCTTAGTATATTTGATCATCTCAGTTAGGTTTTTCACAAGTTAACGATGGTTGGCAAAGCCCATTTGCCCCATCTTTGTTCTTTCATGCCAAAAGATCCTAACCTCCTCCCAGGTAGTAGCAGTGATCTTAAAGGACTCCAAGTATTTTGCCTCCACTACCTTAACAGGAAGTTTGTTTTCCGAATTCAAGCTGGCAATGTGCAACATTCCTTGTTGCTGGCCCCACAAACCTTCTCATACAATCGACAATTCCATTCTATGACAGGCAAAGAAGGAGGCATATGTCAGGTTTGGCAGCTGGGATCAAGCGAGTCCCTCGAGGAGTATAGGCGATGTAGGACTACACTTAAGAAGGAAATTAGGAGGGTGAAAAGGGGCCATGAGATTTCCCTGGCAGATAAGATAAAGGAAAATCCTAAAAGATTCTGTAAGTATATTAAGAGTAAAAGGGTAGCTAGGGAGAGAGTAGGTCCCCTTAAGGATCAGTGTGGTAATCTATGTGTGGAGCCACGGGAAATGGGAGAGGTCTTAAATGAATACTTCTCATCTGTATTTACCGTGGAGAAGGTCATGGAAGCTAGTGAGTTCAAGGGAGAGAACAGTGATATCCTGGAGCATATCAACATTACAAAGGAGGAAGTGTTGGAGGTTTTGAAGTGTATTAAATCCCCAGGACCTGACCAGGTGTATCCTAAGATGCTATGGGAAGCAAGGGAGGAGATTGCTGGGGCCCTGGCAGAGATTTTTGTATCATCGTTAGCAACCGGTGAGGTACCGGAAGACTGGAGGATAGCTAATGTTGTGCCTTTATTTAAGAAGGGCAGCAGGGATAAGCCAGGGAACTACAGGCCGGTGAGCCTTACATCAGTGGTGGGAAAGTTATTGGAAGGGATTCTGAGAGACTGGATTTATATGCATTTGGAAAGGCATGGTCTGATTAGGGATAGTCAGCATGGCTTTGTGCGTGGGAAATCATGTCTCACAAATTCAATCAAATTTGTAAGACGAGGTGATCAAGAGGATTGACGAGGGCAGGCGATGGACGTTGTCTACATGGACTTTAGCAAGACCTTTGACAAGGTCCCGCATGGTAGGCTGGTCCAGAATGTTCGAACACATTGGATCCAGTGTGAGCTAGCCAATTGGATACAAAATTGGCTTGGTGATAGGAGGCAGAGGGTGGTAGTGGAGGGTTGTTTTTCAGATTGGAGGCCGGTGACCAGTGGTGTGCCGCAGGGATCGGTGCTGGGCCCTCTGTTGTTTGTCATATATATTAATGACTTGGATGTGAATGTAGGGGGCATGATTAGTAAGTTTGCAGATGACACCAAAATTGGTGGTATAGTGGACAGTGAAGAAGGTTGTCTAAGGTTACAAAAGGATATAGATCAACTGAGGAAGTGGGCAAGGGATTGGCATACAGGTAGACAGGGTGGTGAAGAAGGCATATGGCATGCTTGCCTTCATCAGCCGAGGCATTAAGTACAAGAGTTGGGACGTCATGTTACATAACGTTGGTTAGGCCGCATTTGGAGTACTGTGTGCAGTTCTGGTGGCCGCACTACAGGAAAGATGTGATTAAGCTGTAGAGGGTGCAGAAAAGATTCACAAGGATGTTGCCTGGTTTGGAGGGCTTGAGTTATAAAGAGAGATTGGATAGGCTGGGTCTGTTTTCCCTGGAGCAAAGGAGGCTGAGAGGGGACATGATAGAGGTATCTAAAATTATGAGAGGCATAGATAGGGTAGATAGCCAGAGTCTGTTTCCCATGGTAGGGGTGACTAAAACTAGAGGACATAGATTTAAGGTGAGAGGGAGGAGGTTTAAAGGGGATCAAAGGGGATAAAGAATAGTGGGTATCTGGAATGAGCTGCCTGAGGAGGTGGTGGAGGCAGGAACAGTAGCGACATTTGAGAGGCGTCTGGACAGGTACTTGAATGAGCAAGGCATAGAGGGATATGGAATTAATGCAGGCAGGTGGGATTAGTATAGATAGGCATTATGGTCGGCATGGACGCGGTGGGCCGAAGGGCCAGTTTCTATGCTGTACGACTCTGTGACTCTATATTTCCCTCCCACTCCTTCTTGAAGTTAACCGACTCATGGACATTTTTTGCGGTGAGGAGTCTGTTTCACATTACTGCTACTCTGAGTAACTCTAACATTTTGATACCAGCATTTGAATCCAGAGACACAGGTGGATGTTATGAGGAGGAACTCCAGGTGTTCGGGGAAAGGGTGGGGGGAGCTTGCTCACCAAAAATGAGAGGTTCGGTCATCGAGGTCAACATTCCCTATTCAGCAATCCCAACTTTCCAGCCATTAAAATGGACTTCAGAAGCTAGTGCTGTGAGTTGACTTCCTTGAGGAGATCTCGCTGAACTCCAGAGTCACACTGTACTTAACTCCAGAGATACGTTGTGATGCTGAAGTGACAATATAACTGCATCTTTAGTGTGCTTGTGTAACTTAAACAAAAAACAAATTATGGGATTTGTTCTACCTAAGCTATCTGTTAACAATTTACAAAATGTCCTCGATATTTCCTGATATTTTGGGTCCATTTCTCTCCAGAGCTACTCTCAATTATGTCACCGGCAGGGAGAGGGCCACTCCTGCTCCAGCTCGATCCGTTCATTTTAACAGGCGGTCACAATCGTTGCATCAGGCGGGCAAAGCAATGCTGAGCCACAGAGGCTCATATAAAAAGCAATTCTACTGCCTGGATTCTAAAAATATCATATGACTGAATTCAGTGAAAGCTCGCACTATACACAAAAATGTGAAATTAATATCTCATTTGACTCCCACCATTCCCAGAGACCTGGTTGTGGACTCTCCACTCCAATTGGTAGGGTGGAAGGCGAGGAAGAGGGAGATATCCTCCATCGTCATGTTTTAACCATGTTGTAAACAGGTGTCAGTCATGGATCAGTTGGTAGCACTAAACATTTTCTTTCCTCTGCTCAGTTGGGTACTTAGGGCAGCTCCTTCCAATTTACTTAAGCTTTTTGTTGAAGACAGGCCACCATATCATTTGCTTGGCTTATTCTCTGCATTTTCAGATCCCTCAGTGCACTGCATGCAGTCTGTCCAACATTTCAGGGAATATTGATGTAGAATTGTCATCCTCTTAACAGTAGACTATTTTGAACTGTTAGATCTTATGGTGTCAGTTTGCTGAGTAGTTTTGATTTTTAACAGCTACCACTATGCGAGTCCCTGTTTGACAGCTGTGGCTGAGTGGTAGCTATCTTGCCACTGAGCCAGAAGGTAATGGATTCAATACACACTCCAGAGACTTAAATATAAAATCTAGGCTGACACTCCAGTGAAGTACTGAGGGTGTGCTGCACTGTTGGCAGTGCTGCCTTTTGGATTGAGATGTTAAACTAAGGCCCATCTGCCCTCTCAGGTGGACGTAAAAGATTTCATGGCATTATTTCAAAGAGGAGCATGGGAGCTCTGGACAATATTTACCCTGCAACAAACACCACAAAAACAGATTATCTGGTCATTCCCACATTGCTGTTTGTGGGAACTTGCTGTGCACAATTTGGCGGCTGCATTTTGTTACGAAAGTGCTTCCATTTTTAATAATATTTTATTTTTTGACTTGTGTTAAAACTGACAAAGATTCCGTGGATGTGTTTTTTTAACCAAGTTCACTGAAAGGACACTTGAGATATTGTTTGAAAATCCCCTGTGCTGGAAGTCATGTGCTTTGGGCTCAGTAAACAGCAGAACCCTTGGTGATCTGGGGGAAAATGGTTACAGAGAAGCCACATGCCAAGGTTTATGGAGGTCAGGAGGTCGACTCTCTGTTTGGGGTTTGGACATTGTTTTCAGTTTAGTTGGGATGTGAACTGCTTGAAGACAGCTGGTGTTTTCCTGCCAAGGAAAAAGAAACCACCCAGCTCACCTCTTTCTCTACCTCTTTGAAGAAATCCTGTAAAGATCCAGTGTGGGAGAAATAAAATCCCTGGTGCTGCATAGTTCCTGAGAAGCTGGAAAAAAAAGTCTGGAGATTCAAGTGTGTGCTGGTGAAAACCCTGATGCCACATTTCTCCTAGAAAGCCGACTAGAATAAATCTCGACATCTCCAGAATGGACTGATTGTGAAACGATCCCAGTGACCCTTCTCCGTATACCTGGAAGCCAGACCAAAAAAAGGGCGCGAATTTTACAGACCCCCCAATGTTAGGGGTCATGGTGGGGGAGGTGGCCAGAAAATGACTCTGACAGAGGCCTGCCATGACGCCGGGAAGCCCCGGTCCAATACTGCCGGCAGCGGCGAGGCCTCATGGCAGCCCTCCCCGCCGCTGGGCGACAGGAGACAAATTTAAATACGTAGATTAATGCAAATAAATGAATTAAGTAACTTCACGCTCCCGCCATCTGTCCCAGTGTGATATTTGTGCTGGTGGCTGATACTCCCGTGCCTTTGAATCCCTGTCTAGGGATCCGAGGTGGAACACTGGTGGGGAAGGGGAAGCAGGTATGTTTTTCAGTGTGGTAGGGGTGGGGGGAGGTGAGTGGCATCAGAGTCATCTCATTGGTGTAGGGGATGGTGGGAAGGGTTAGAGTGTAAAGTTTATGAACTTTGGGGGGGGGAAGGTCACATGCACAAGGTAAGTGTTTTGGGGGGGGAGAGGGCAAGTAATTAATTCTATTGTTATTGGGGGTGGGTGGGAGAGGGGCAAGATACATTTATTGAATTTTTTCAAATCAATTTTACAAGAATGCTTCTTTAAATATTTAAATTGAAATGCAGGGCTCGAAGCCCTTTAAAAATAGCGTCAGCGTCTGCACAAAGGCTGCTGACGCCATTGCCGAAGACAGACAGCCTGCCCCCGCCATGTCATCGGGGTGGGAGGTCCGCCCCGGCTATTTAAATGAGCTGCTGCACTAAATATCATGGTGGCCCCGCGATGTGCCACCCACGCGGGCGATCCGCCATTGTTTACGTCCGCCACCATAGTATAAATTTCAGCCCAGGGATAACTAGCATTCTTCCATATCTTCTCTTTTTTCATCAAGAATTAACAAGTATTTGGCCAAAGCAGTCTTTTTTTTGTCTTTTTTGTAACAGAATTCTGCAAAGAGAATTTCTGTATTTTCTTCAGTGTGTGTGGGTGAGTGTAATTAGGTAATTTAAAAAGGGAACATTCATATTTCAATCTGTGTGCTAATGCTTTTCTTCATTACTGGTTCATAATAAACCAATAATTTTGTTGCTTATTAAAGAAACCGGGTGGTGTATTTTATTCTGAGATAAAGGGTAAAGTATATGATTGGCTGAACTGGGTAAACATTTAAATATATTGTGACCCGTGGAGAAGTGGAACTGGAAAAGACAGTTCACTCCTCCCACCTCGGTTGTAACAATTTCCTACATTACAACAGTGACTACACTTCAAAAAAGTACTTAATTGGTTGTAAAGTGCTTTGTGACATCCTGAGGTTATGAAAGGTGTTATATAAACACAAACCTTTCTGTATAACACAGCAGGAAGATTTCATCTGTTCACCATTTCTCGGAGAATTGTAAAGAGAAAACATTCTTGCTTTCTTTTGATATCTCCAACACATAGCGATCAGAGAATTCTCTGCTCCTTCTCCCTCCTCATTAGACCTCTGCAGTTGTAACTTCTAATTTACTGAAGAAACACTGACACTTTACCATGGAATAGCAGTATAAGAATGCCACCATGTATGCACAGTCAGTAGTGGAACAGGAATACAGGCAAAAATATGCAGGCAAATACATGATATGAGTCAAGAAAAACACAGGATTATAATCATGGAGGATTCCAACTACCTGAAATAAACTGGCAGAGAGAGGAAGTAAAAGGGGAGAAAGGGTTGAAGTTTTTACAGTGCATACAAGACTCCATTCTGACCCAACGCACAAAAAAAAACCCCAACAAGGAAAGAATACTCTTGACCTGGTAATTGGAAATGAACAAAAGCAGATAAGAGAAGCAAACGTGATGTGGAAGAATATCTAGGAGTAGCGATCACATTATAATAAGGTTTTAAGATAATGATTGATAGTGATCTAGATAGTACAAAGATCAAAGTAATAGATTGGAAAACTGCCAACTCTATGGGAATGAGTATGGAGCTAGGGAAGGTAAATTGGAGAAAAATATCAACAGGCAAAATGGTAGAACAGTATTTAAAGGAGACGAATAGAGCTCAGGAGGTAATTATTCTACAAAAACAATATGACCAAATGCCAATAATGAGATGTCAAGGATAAATAAAGAAATGAGAATATCATGGAATCTAAAGAAAACACATGGGCAAAGTATATAAACAATAAAGGAGAGGATGAGAAAGGGGAATATAATGTTCTTAGGAAAGAGGTTAGGAAGGCAAAGAGGATATATGAAGTGAAATATCAAATAACATAAAAAGAAATAATAAATTATTCTATAAGCATGCAAGTAACAAGAGAATTAAGCTAGGTAAAGGACCACAATGGAAGGAGCTAAATATACTTAGAGGAGATGACACAAAAAAGACTGGAATACTGAATAGATACTTTGCCACAGTTTTCACTGAAGAGGCAACCAAAGAGGAACTGACAACAGAAGAAGAATTCAAGAGGAATATTTTAACAGTTATGATAGAAAGAAAGAAGATTCTAGAGAAACTTGAGGACAAAGGTCAAAGTCCAAATGGATTACATCTGCAGGTTCTCAAAGAATCTAGGGAAGAAGTGCAGAGGCTCATATATCCAAATATAAAAGTTCAATAGAAAAAGGAAAAGTGCCAGAGGACTAGAGAACAGCAAATGTAATTCACATCTTCAAAAAGCAGATAGAACTAACCCAGGGATCTACAGGCCAGTTAGCTTCACATCAGTGATGGGGAAGATACTAGTTTCTTTGTTAAAAGATCAGATAACAAAACATCCATAGATAGAGAATATAATAAATAATCATCATGGATTTCTAAAAAAAGGTTATGGTTATCTAATTATTGGAGAAGTAACAGCAGAAAGTGTAGACAGGGGCACTGCAGTGGGTGAGGTAATCATGGACTTTCAGAAGGCTGTCGATAAGCTGCTACCTTAGAGACTCATGACAATGATCAAAGCATGTGGAGTCGGCGCAAGGTAGCAGAATGAATTGAACGAAGGCTGCAAAACAAAAACAGAAGATAAGGGTTCAAACTTTACAGATAATACCAAATTGGGAGGTATAGTTAATAATTTGAAGGAGTGTAGCAAAATACAGGAAGACAAAGGTTCACAGAATAGGCAGATAGATGTGGTAGAAGAGCAAAGAGATTTGGGAATACAGTACATAAATCACTAAAGGGTATAAAATATTGAAGCACGAGAGAAAATGTGGAACAGATTTAGAAGGATGTTAGCAGAATTGAGAGGTTACAACTGTCAGGAAAGATTGAGCAGATGAGGGCTCTTTTCCCTGAAAAAGGGAAGATTAAGAGAAGACCTGATAGAGATCTTCAATATCGTGCGACGTGATAGGGAAGCGAGGAATAGGGAGAGAGAGGAGTTGAACACGTGGCTGCAGGGATGGTGTAGGAGGGAGGGTTTTGGTTTCCTGGATAATTGGGGCTCTTTCTGGGGTAGGTGGGACCTCTACAAACAGGATGGTCTTCACCTGAACCAGAGGGGTACCAATATCCTGGGGGGGAGATTTGCTAGTGCTCTTCGGGGGGTTTAAACTAATTCAGCAGGGGAATGGGAACCTAAATTGTAGTTCCAGTGTACAGGATGTTGAGAGTAGTGAGGTCAGGGATAAGGTTACAAGGACGCAAGAGGGCACTGGCAAGCAAGAACTTGGTTTAAAGTGTGTCTACTTCAGCGCCAGGAGCATCCGGAATAAGGTGGGTGAGCTTGCAGCATGGGTTGGTACCTGGGATCTCGATGTAGTGGCCATTTCGGAGACATGGGTAGAGCAGGGGCAGGAATGGATGTTGCAGGTTCCGGGATTTAGATGTTTCAGTAAGAACAGAGAAGATGGTAAAAGAGGAGGGGGTGTGGCATTGTTAATCAAGGAGAGTATTACAGCGGCAGAAAGGACGTTTGAGGACTCGTCTACTGAGGTAGTATGGGCCGAGGTTAGAAACAGGAGAGGAGAGGTCACCCTGTTGGGAGTCTTCTATAGACCTCCGAATAGTTCCAGAGATGTAGAGGAAAGGATAGCGAAGATGATTCTCGACAGGGGCGAGAGTAACAGGGTAGTTGTTATGGGGGACTTTAACTTTCCAAATATTGACTGGAAATACTATAGTTCGAGTACTTTAGATGGGTCAGTTTTTGTCCAGTGTGTGTAGGAGGGTTTTCTGACACAGTATGTAGACAGGCCAACCAGGGGCGATGCCACGTTGGATTTGGTACTGGGTAATGAACCCGGCCAGGTGTTAGATTTAGATGTAGGTGAGCACTTTGGTGATAGTGATCACAATTCGGTTAGGTTTACCTTAGCGATGGGCAGGGACAGGTATATACCGCAGGGCAAGAATTATAGCTGGGGGAAAGGAAATTATGATGCGATTAGGCAAGATTTAGGATGCGTAGGATGGGGAAGGAAACTGCAGGGGATGGGCACAATCGAAATGTGGAGCTTATTCAAGGAGCAGCTACTGCGTGTCCTTGATAAGTATGTACCTGTCAGGCAGGGAGGAAGTTGTCGAGCGAGGGAGCCGTGGTTTACTAAAGAAGTTGAAGCGCTTGTCAAAAGGAAGAAGAAGGCTTATGTTAGGATGAGACGTGAAGGCTCAGTTAGGGCGCTTGAGAGTTACAAGCTAGCCAGGAAGGATCTAAAGGGAGAGCTAAGAAGAGCAAGGAGAGGACACGAGAAGTCATTGGCGGATAGGATCAAGGAAAACCCTAAGGCTTTCTATAGGTATATCAGGAATAAAAGAATGACTAGAGTTAGATTAGGGCTAATCAAGGATAGCAGTGGGAAGTTGTGTGTGGAATCAGAGGAGATAGGGGAAGCGTTAAATGAATATTTTTCGTCAGTATTTACAGTAGAGAAAGAAAATGTTGTGGAGGAGAATACTAAGATTCAGACGACTAGGCTAGATGGGATTGAGGTTCACAAGGAGGAGGTGTTGGCAATTTTGCAAAGTGTGAAAATAGATAAGCCCCCTGGGCCAGATGGGATTTATCCTAGGATTCTCTGGGAAGCCAGGGAGGAGATTGCAGAGCATTTGTCCTTGATTTTTATGTCGTCATTGTCGACAGGAATAGTGCCGGAAGACTGGAGGATAGCAAATGTTGTCCCCTTGTTCAAGAAGGGGAGTAGAGACAGCCCTGGTAATTATAGACCTGTGAGCCTTACTTCGGTTGTGGGTAAAGTGTTGGAAAAGGTTATAAGAGACAGGATTTATAATCATCTTGAAAAGAATAAGTTCATTAGCGATAGTCAGCACGGTTTTATGAAGGGTAGGTCGTGCCTCACAAACCTTATTGAGTTTTTCGAGAAGGTGACCAAACAGGTGGATGAGGATAAAGCAGTGGATGTGGTGTATATGGATTTCTGTAAGGCGTTTGATAAGGTTCCCCACGGTCGGCTATTTCAGAAAATACGGAAGTATGGGGTTGAAGGTGATTTAGAGCTTTGGATCAGAAATTGGCTAGCTGAAAGAAGACAGAGGGTGGTGGTTGATGGCAAATGTTCATCCTGGAGTTTAGTTACTAGTGGTGTACCGCAAGGATCTGTTTTGGGGCCACTGCTGTTTATCATTTTTATAAATGACCTGGATGAGGGTGTCGAAGGGTGGGTTAGTAAATTTGCGGATGACACGAAGGTCGGTGAGGTTGTGGATAGTGCCGAAGGATGTTGTAGGGTACAGAGGGACATAGATAGGCTGCAGAGCTGGGCTGAGAGATGGCAAATGGAGTTTAATGCGGAAAAGTGTGAGGTGATTCACTTTGGAAGGAGTAACAGGAATGCAGAGTACTGGGCTAATGGGAAGATACTTGGTAGTGTAGATGAACAGAGAGATCTTGGTGTCCAGGTACATAAATCCCTGAAAGTTGCTACCCAGGTTAATAGGGCTGTTAAGAAGGCATATGGTGTGCTAGCTTTTATTAGTAGGGGGATCGAGTTTCGGAGCCACGAGGTCATGCTGCAGCTGTACAAAACTCTGGTGAGACCGCACCTGGAGTATTGCGTGCAGTTCTGGTCACCGCATTATAGGAAGGATGTGGAAGCTTTGGAAAGGGTGCAGAGGAGATTTACTAGGATGTTGCCTGGTATGGAGGGAAGGTCTTACGAGGAAAGGCTGAGGGACTTGAGGTTGTTTTCGTTGGAGAGAAGGAGGAGGAGAGGTGACTTAATAGAGACATATAAGATAATCAGAGGGTTAGATAGGGTGGATAGTGAGAGTCTTTTTCCTCGGATGGTGATGGCAAACATGAGGGGACATAGCTTTAAGTTGAGGGGTGATAGATATAGGACAGATGTTAGAGGTAGTTTCTTTACTCAGAGAGTAGTAGGGGCATGGAACGCCCTGTCTGCAACAGTAGTAGACTCGCCAACTTTAAGGGCATTTAAGTGGTCATTGGATAGACATATGGATGAAAATGGAATAGTGTAGGTCAGATGGTTTCACAGGTCTGTGCAACATCGAGGGCCGAAGGGCCTGTACTGCACTGTAATGTTCTAATTCTAATATGTAAAACTTACTGCTACATCGAGTAATTGATGCATTTAAGGGAAGGGTTGCTGCATACATGAGGAAGAAGGCAATAGGAAGATATAGGGCTGGATTTTACCGGGACCCTGATGTCGGGCTCCGTGGTGTCCCTCCCTCGACTTCACTTGCCCATCTGTGCAAAGCAGGCGTGACAATGGTGGGGAGCTGGGGGTGGTTAGGAATTTTGTGCAGGGTGGGTTGGGGGGGGAAACGGGGTCAAATAGTCGCAATGTATAGGGGATAATGGGAAGGGGTGAACTTTAAACTTCGTACAGTCTGGCGGGGTGGTGGGGAGATCATATTTCAAAGGTAAGTGTTTTTGGGGGGGAAAGGGCTGATACTTAAGTTAATTGTTATTGGGTGTTGGGAAAGCGGTGTTAGAATTTTATTCCGTAATTTTGAAGGGGGGGGATGTCTCTTTAAAAATTTAAATTTGTTGACAGGGCAGGCTGCCCTTTAAAAAATGTTGCCAGCACTTTCGCGCAGGCAGTTGATGCCATTGCCGGCGTCAGGCAGCCGCCCCCTCCACGTGATTGGGGGGTGGGGCAGGCCAACCGGGTATTAAAATGAGCTGCCTTGCGGGAGATTGCGGCGGTTCCGCAGCATGTATGGGCCGCCATTTTTTTTGCCCTCTGCGGCGACAGGCTCTTAAAATCCAGCCCATAGGGTGGGGAATTACTAGAGCGGGAGGAAGTTTTGTGTGGAGTATAAACACTGGCATAAATCAGTTGGACCAAATAGCTTATGCTATAGATTCTGGGTAATGCAATTTGATGTAATGTAATCTCTTCAAATTAACCACAGACGTTCCCCTTCACTGCTCATGATGAACAATATTTCACATGAGGGTAGTCATTTACATTTTTAATTTTTCTGAGTAAATGAATGGGAGAATAATGAAATTAAACCTTAATGAGATGGCATGTACTGTACATTTAGTGTGACAAGATTAATTTTCCTTTGGAATGAAAAAGCCGTGGGCTACTGCTGAATTCCAAAGTGTTTTATTCAGTTGAGTGACTCTGACAATTTTCTGTGTGTTTTATCAAAAAGAAAAATTCAGATTCGCAATTGCCAATTGTAAATAAAAATCTATCAAAAAAGGGAGTAGATGACAAGAAGAAGGGCCTATAAAATACATTTGCCTTTCTCAGTTCAGATGGTTTTATATTGCATTTGGGGAGGTCAAACAAGGCAAAGGAATACATGATTAATAGGAAAATATGGAGAAATATAGAGGAAGTAAGGGACCTTGGAGTGAATGTCCACAGATCCCTGAAGGCAGCAGGACAGGTCGATAAGGTGGTTAAGAAGGCATATGGAATCCTTTCCTTCATTAGCTGAGGTATAGAATACAAGAGCAGAGAGGTTATGCTGGAACTGTATAACTCCATTGGTTAAGCACAACTTGAGTATTGTGTGCAGTTCTTGTCACCTCATTACAGAAAGGATGTAATTGCACTGGAGAGGATACAGAGGAGATTTACAAGGATGCTGCCAGGACTGGGAAAATGCAGCTATGAGGAAAGATTGGATAGGCTGGGGTTGTTCTCCTTGGAACAGAGAAGGCTGAGGGGAGATCTGATTGAAATGTACAAAATTTTGAGGGTCCTGGATAGAGTGGAGATGAAGGATCTATTTACATTAGGAGAGAGGTCAGTGACAAGGGGGCATAGATTTGGGCGGCACAGTGGTTAGCACCGCAGCCTCACAGCTCCAGGGACCCGGGTTCGATTCTGGGTACTGCCTGTGCGGAGTTTGCAAGTTCTCCCTGTGTCTGCGTGGGTTTTCGCCGGGTGCTCCGGTTTCCTCCCACATCCAAAAGACTTGCAGGTGATAGGTAAATTGGCCGTTGTAAATTGCCCCTAGTGTAGGGAGGTGATAGGGAATATGGGATTACTGTAGGGTTAGTATAAATGGGTGGTTGTTGGTCGGCACAGACTCGGTGGGCCGAAGGGCCTGTTTCAGTGCTGTATCTCTAAATCTATTTTTTTAAATTTTATTTAAAGTGATTGGTAAAAAGGTTAGAGGGAAGATGAGGAAAAACTTTTTCACCCAGAGGGTGGTGATGGTCTGGAACTCACTGCCTGAAAGGGTAGTTGAGGCAGAGACCCTCAACTCAGTCGAAAGGATCCTGAATATGCACTTCAAGTGCTGTAATCTGCAGGGCTACAGACCAAATGCTGGAAGGTGAGATTAGAATAGATGGATTAATTTTCAGCCAGTACAGACACAATGGGCCAAGTGGCATCTTTCTGTGCCTTATGTTTTCTACGATTCTATTACCAGAGAGATACAGCACTGAAACAGGCCCTTTGGCCCACCAAGTCTGTGCCAACCATCAACCACCCATTTATACTAATCCGACATTAATCCCATATTCCCTGCCGCATCCCCACAATTCTCTTACCACCTACTTACACTAGGGGCAATTTATAATGACCAATTTACCTATCAACCTGCAAGTCTTTGGCTGTGGGATGAAACCAGAGCACCCGGCAGAAACCCACATGGTCACAGGGAGAACTTGCAAACTCCGTATAGGCAGTGCCCAGACCTGAACCCAGGTGGCTGGAGCTGTGAGGGTGCGGTGCTAACCATTGCGCCACTCATTGCTATTTGCCTGAAAACACTGCCAAACTTTATTCAGTTTCAGAGTTCCAGCTTAAGGATCTGTCCAAGTTTGGTCTATTCCTGAATCCCAAACTGACCAAAATGTTTCTTTATTATGAATGGGTCATTTATTGTTTCAAGTACAAATGGATCTTGAGTGACATTGTTCACTGCTGAACACCAATTGGAAGAAGAACTGAGGGTAGCAAGAGCACAATGTGCCCAGGGTTCAATGAAGAGTGCAGAAGGGCATGCCAGTAGCAGCACCATCCATACCTCAAAATGAGGTGTCAACCTAGTGAAGTTACAACCGAGGACTATTTGCATGCCAAACAGCGTAAGCAACATACAATAGACAAAAGCTAAGCGATTCCATAACCAATGGATCAGATCTAAGCTCTGCAGTCCTGCCACATCCAGTCATGAATGGCGATAGACAATTAAAAAAACTAACTGGAGGAGGTGGCTCCACAAATATCCCCATCCTCAATTATGGGGAAGCCCAGGACATAGTGCAAAAGATAAGGTTGAAGCATTTGCAGAAATCTTCAGCCAGAAATGCTGAGTTGATGATCCATCTCGGCCTCTTCCTGAAGTCCCCAGCATCACAGATGCCAGTCTTCAGCCAATTTGATTCACTCCGTGTGATATCAAGTAACGACTGAAGGCACTGGATACTGCAAAGCCTATGGGCCCTGACAATATTCCATCAATAATACTGAAGACCTATGCTCCATATGTCCATTGTGTCTGTACTGAGCCAAACTGTTCCAGTACAGCTACAACACTGGCATCTACCCAGCAATATGGAAAATTGCCCTGGTATGAACTGTGCACAAAAAGCCGGACAAATCCAACCCTGCCAATTATCGCCCCATCATCCTACTCCTGATCATCAGCAAAGTTATGGAAGGGGTCATCAACAGTGCCATCAAGCGGCACTTGCTCAGCAATAACCTGCTCAGTGACGCTCAGTTTGGATTTTGCTTGGGCCACTCAGCTCCTGATCTCATTACAGCCTTGGTTCAAACATGGACAAAAAAGCTGAACACAAGAGGTGAGGTACGAGTGACTGCCCTTGACATCAAGGCGTATTTGATCAAGTATCGCATCAGGGAGTCCTAGCAAAACTGGAGTCAATGGGAATTAGGGGGGAAACTCGTTAGTGTTTTAACTAGCATAAAGGAAGATGGTTGTGGCTGTTGGAGGTCAATCATCTCAGTCCTAGGGCATCACTGCAGGAGTTAATCAGCATAGTGTCCTAGGCCCAACCATCTTCAGCTGCTTCATCAATGACCTTCCCTCCATCTTAAGGTCAGAAGTGGGGATGTTCACTAATAATTGCACAATGTTCAGCACCATTTGCAACTCCTCAGCTACTGAGACAGCCCATGTCCATATCCAGCAAGACATTCATTCCATCTCTCTTTAAATTGAGTCATAGTGAGATACAGCACTGAAACAGGCCCTTTGGCCCACCAAGTCTGTGCTGGCCAACAACCACCCATTTATACTAATCCTACATTCCCACCACCTACCTACACTATGGGCAGTTTACAATGGCCAATTTACCTATCAATCTGCAAGCCTTTGGCTGTGGGAGGAAACCAAAGCACCTGGAGGAAACCCACACAGTCACAGGGAGAACTTGCAAACTCTGCACAGGCACTACCTAGAACTGAACCCAGGTTGCTGGAGCTGTGAAGTTGCAGTTCTAGCCACTGCGCCACTCCAAATCCAGATAGCCCGATTTGGGCTGATAAGTACCAAATATCATTCACGCCACACAAATGCCAGGCAATGACCATCTCAAACAAGAGAGAATCTAATCCTAGCCGCTTGATGTACAATGGCATTACTGTCGCTGAATCCCCCACTATCAACATCCTGGGGATTACCATTGACCAGAAACTGAACTGGACCAGCCACATAAATTCTGTGGCTACAACAGCAGGTCAGAGGCTAGGAATACTGTGGCGAGTAACTCACCTCCTGTCTCCCCAAATCATGTCCCCCATCTACAAGGCACAATTCAGGAGTGTGATGAAATACTCTCCACTTGCCTAGCTGGGTGCAGCTCCAACACTCAAGAAGCTCGACACCATCCAGGACAAAGTAGCTCGCTTGATTGGCACCCCGTCCACCACCTTCAATATTCACTCCCTCCACTACCAATGCACAGTGGCAGCACTGTGTACCATCTACAAGATGCACAACAGCAACTCACTAGGGCTCCTTCGACAGCACCTTCCAAACCCATGACATTTACCACCTGGAAGGACAAGGGCAGCAGATGCAAGTGAACACCACCACCTACAAGTTCCTCTCCAAGCCCCACACCATCCTGACTTAGAACTATATCGCCGTTCCTTCACTGTCACTGGGTCAAAATCCTGGAACGCTTTTCCTAACCGCACTGTTGGTGTACCTTCACCCCAAGGACTGCAGCGGTTCACGAAGGCAGCTCACCAGCACCTTCTCAAGGGCAATTAGGGATGGGCAATAAATGCTGGCCTAGCCAGCGATGCCCACAACCCCTGAAAAAATTTAAAAAGCTGTGAGTCAGAGACAATGCAAACTTCTGACTTGCAGCAAGTCCCATTCACCCATCCCTACATTGACTCGTGGGGCTGGATTTTCAAAAGCCCCTGAGTTTGAGGTAGGATGAGCGTGCGCTTTGAAAATTGGTATCTCAGATAGCATCACTGGATCCTACCGCCTCCAGAATGTGATGTGATTTTCAATGGGAGGATGGGAGGGAGGGAGCCAGCAACCCACAGCCAAATTAACAGATTGTTGAGCTCGTTTTCGAGCTCATTAACACACATTGGAGCAGCAGTTTTAGATTTTCAATTGGGAGGCACAGGGAAAATGGAGGGTCTGGGGCACATTCAGGAGCAGCTGTCCTGAACACAGCGAGGAACCAGCAGTGCTAATGGTCTCTAGTTGTGAGAGATGGGAGATAAACTCAGCTGCTCAACCAATGGCACAGAGTTGCCATCGCTGGTGCTGAGAAGCTTGCATGTGTGAACAATGAGAGGTTGACCTCATGAGAGGGGCATGAAGCTGCTGGCATCACTTGGGTGTCAGGGGTGGGCAGAGGAAGCCCGAGTGAATGAATGAGCGGCAGGTGAGGGAGTTGAGATGAGAGCAGGCTACTCTGACATTGGACAGGATCGCAAGGGGAAACTCAACTCATGCATTCACCTGGTCAACAGGAGGCCAGAGGAGCACAGTGAGGTGGCAAGGGGAAGAAGGTGCTACCCAGGACATCGGTTTACAGCCCAGGAGTCAGCTCCCGCAAATGACAGAGTGCCAGTGCCGTAGGAGGCTGCACCTATCCAGGCAGATGGTCTCGGACGTTTGTGTTAATAACCTGAGGCCTCACAGCCCCCATAACAGTCCCTTACCTGCAGTTGTCAAGGTCACCGTTTCCTTGAATTTTTATGCATCTGGGTTGTTCCAGGGATCAGCTGCTGACCTGAGTAGCATCTCGCAGTCAGTAGCTCATCACGCCATCAGGCAACTAATGGATTCCAGAGGGCAGGGCACCACATCCATTTTGAGACAGATGGGCCTGCATAGACACAGAGGGCATTGGGCTTTGCTGCCATTAATGGATCCCCTCAGGTCCAGGGGATCATCAATTGCACCCATATATTCATCAAGGCACCGAGAGACCAGTAAGCCAAATTCTTGAAAGGGCTTCCACTCATTGAATGTCCAGCTGGTCTGTGACCGCATGAAGTGAATCTTGCAGGTCTGCTCTCAGTTACCAGGCAGCTGTCATGATGCCTTTATCCTTGGAGAGTCCCAGATGTTGCATCTCTTCAGGCCCACATCCAGACTCCGTGGGTGGCTACTGGGGGATAATTGTTATCCTTTGAAGAGGTGGCCCCTGATGCCTGTGCGAGACCCAGTCATGGAAGCTGAGAGGTGCTACAACCAAAGCCATCTATTCACACGTACCTGCATTGAACAGATTGTTGGCATCTTGAAAATGTGTTTCCATTGCTTTGACTGGTCGGGTGATGCCCTCCAGTATGAACCAGCCAGGGTGAGTTGTATGGTGATAGTTTGCTGCGCACTGCACAACATGAAAAAGAGGTCTGGAGCTGGATGAAGAAGAGGACTTGGAACACCACTCTTCCTTAGAGGAGGATGAAGAGGAGGTGGACGGAGGGACATGCCCTTCACCTTTAGATTGAGCTATCAAATGACCCCCCTCTGGATGACCTCCCATTTTTCCATCGTCCATGGTTTGATGCAATGGCACCCTCGCGATTTCCAGCGTGCCTGCTCCATGAGGGTGAGTGTGTGGAGCTGTGGCACACCACCATCAGTCTGAGACATCCCCCTGGAACTATGCGCTCTCTCCTCCTACATAGGTTTACGAATAGGCTGCTCTCCTTCACCCATTTCAGCATGACATACACATGAGATGTTGCGCTCCGCAGTGACCTTCAATTGTGCTTCATGCGTGAGGGTTGTTGATGTCTCAGTGATGCAACTGGCCACTTGATCTGACAATGTCGAGGCTGGTTTATGCAGAGTTAGACACCTGTCACTCACTTTTCCAGACCTTATCAGATCTTTGAAGCTTCCTGCAATGCACCCACATCCTCCTTGTGACTCCACGACTGCTGACCTCCGTGACTACCTTCGTCCATGCCCTTTTGGTCTGCCTTGCAGGATTTCTTCTTCTAGACGGAGGGAAGAGCACATCTCTTCCCTCAAAGACTGTGCCTGTCAAAGTCTCGAGGAAGGCAACTGAAAAGTGTGGGGCTGCCTGGGGACGCCTGCCAGGCCAGTGCTGGCCTCTGACTACCCTGCTGCTCCATACCTTCAGAAACTGGCAAGCCCAGTCACAGCTGACGTTTGCCTTTTAAAATCACCCTCTGTTACTAGGTCCCGCCTCCATGTCAGTGAACTCAGCTCTGTGCCAATTAGGGGCATTGCATTTGAAAATCGCATGCGCCACTGACACTGATGCTGCACGGGGTCGGGACCCGGAAAAGATCCGGTCATCAAGTTCTCAATCCCGGATTGAAAATCCAGCCCCTGATCTCAACCCACTGGAATTTCTGTGCTGTTCCAATTCTGGCCTCTTACACATCCCCAGTTTCCATTTCCCCACCATTGGTTGTACCTTTAACTGCAGACAGCTGAAGCTCTGGGATTCCCTCCCTAAACCTCTCCGCCTCTTGATCTCTCTCTTCAACTTTAAGATGATCCTTAATACCTACAGCTTTGACCAAACTTTACGAACATACGATTTAGGAGCAGAAGTAGGCCATTCGGCCCCTCAAGCCTGCTCCATCATTTAATAAGATCATGGCTGATCTGTTTGTTTCTAATTCCAAACGCCCATTTGCCCCCAATAACGTTTGATTCCCTTGCCTAACAAAAATCTATCTACCTCCGTCTTAAAAATATTCGATGTCCCCACCTCTACCACGTTCTGAGGCAAAGAGTTTCAAAGTCACAAAACACTCTGAGAAAAAATTTCTCCTCATCTCCGTCCTGAAAGGGCGACCCCTAATTTTAAAACAGTGCTCCCTAGTTTTGGACTCCCCCACAAGAGGAAACATCCTCTCAAATGCACCTTGTCAAGACCATTCAGGATCTTATATATTTCAATCAAGTCTCCCCCCACTCTTCTAAACTCCAGTGAAAACAAGCCCAGTCTGTCCAACCTTTCCTCATAAGACAACCTGCTCATTCCAGGTATCAATCTAGTAAACCTCCTCTGAACCGCTTCCAATGCATTTACATCCTTCCTTAAATAAGGAGGCCAAAACTGCACACAGTATTCGAGACAGAAACAAGAAATGCTGGAACCACTCAGCAGGTCTGGCAGCATCTGTGGAGAGAGAAGCAGAGTTAACGTTTCAGGTCTGTGACCCTTCATCTGGTTACTGACCTGAAACGTTAACTCTGTTTCTCTCTCCACAGATGCTGCTAGACCTGCTGAGTTTTTCCAGCATTTTTTGTTTGTGTTCAGATTTCCAGCATCTGCAGTATTTTGCTTTTATCACAGTATTCGAGATGTGGTCTCACCAATGCCCTGTATAAAGAACATAACATCCTTACTTTTATTCTCAATTCGTCTCGAAATAAAGGATAGTATTCCATTAGCCTTCTTTATTGTCTGCTGCACCTGCATATTAACTTTTTGTGACTCATGCACGAGAACACCTAGATCCCTCTGCACCTCAGAGTTCTGCAGTCCTGAAGGCTGTAGAGTGCCTAATTGGAAGATGAGGTGCTGCTCCTCAAGCTTGCAGTGAGGCTCACTGGAACACTGTCGCAGGCCAAGGACAGAAATGTCGGCATGAGAGCAGGGTGGTGTGTTGAAATGGCAAGCAACCTGAAACTCGGGGTGATGCTTGTGGACTGAGCGGAAGTGTTCTGCAAAGCGGTCACCCAATCTTTATTTGGTATTCCCTATGCAGAGGATAACACATTGTAAGCATCAATTACAGTACATTAAATTGAAAGTACAAGTAAATTGCTGCTTCACCTGGAAGGAGTGTTTGGGTGAGGAGAGAGGAGGTAAAAGAGCAGGTATTACACCTCCTTGCGATTACATATGAAGGTGCTGGGGGAAGGGGACGAGGTGTCGGGGATGGAGGAGTGCCCCAGGGTGTCCTGGAAGGAATGGCCCCTTTGGGATGTTGACAGGGGAGGGGAGGGGAAGATGTGTTTGGTGGTGGCATCACACTGGAGGTGGCGAAAATGGCAGAGGATGCTCTTTTGGATGTAGAAGCAGGTGGGGTGGAAGGTGAGGACAAGGGGAACCCTGTCGTGGTTCTGGGAGGGAGGAAAGGGGTGAGAGGGCAGAGTGTGGGAAATGGGTCGGACACAGTTGAGGGCCCTGTCAACCACAGTGGGGGGGAATACTCGGTTGAAGATAAAGGAAAGCATATCAGAAGCACTGTTGTGGAAGGTTGCATCATCAGAGCAGATGTATCAGAGATGGAGAAATGGGATGGAGTCCTTACAGGAAACAGGGTGTGAGGAAGATTAGTCAAGGCAGCTGTGGGAGTTGGTGAACATTTTTTTTATTCGTTCATGGGATGTGGGCATCGCTGGCTCGGCCAGCATTTATTGCCCATCCCTCATTGCTCTTGAGAAGGTGATGGTGAGCTGTCTTCTTGAACCGCTGCATTCCTGGGGTGTAGGTACACCAACAGTGCTGTTAGGAAGGGAGTTCCAGGATATTGACCCAACGACAATGAAGGAACTGCAATATAGCTCCAAGTCAGGATGGTGTATGGCTTGGAGGGGAACTTGCAGGTGGTGGTGTTCCCATGCATCTGCTGCCCTTGTCCTTCTAGGTGGTAGAGGTTGCAGGTTTGAAAGGTGCTGTCAAAGGAGCCTTGGTGAGTTGCTGCAGTGCATCTTGTAGATGGTACACACTGCTGCCACTGTGCGTCAGAGGTGAAGGAAGTGAATGTTGAAGGTGCTGGATGGAGTATGAATCAAGCGGGTTGCTTTGTCCTGGATGGTGTCGAGTCCATCACACTCCTGACTTGTGAAGTGTAGATAGTGGACAGGCACTCGGGAGACAGGAGGTGAGTAACTCGCCGCAGAATTCGCAGCTTCTGACCTGCTCTTGTAGCCACAGCATTTATGTGGCAGGTCCAGTTCAGTTTCTGGTCAATGATAACCCCCAGGATGTTGATAGTGGGAGATTCACTGACAGTAATGCCATTGAATGTCATGAGGATATGGTTAGATTCTCTCGTTTGAGATGGTCATTGCCTGGCACTTGTGTGGTGCGAATGTTACTTGCCACTTGGCAGCCCAAGCCTGGATATTGTCCAGGTCTTGCTGCATCTGGACATCGGCTGCTTCAGTATCTGAGGAGTTGCGAATGGTGTGGAACATTGTGCAATTATTAGCTAACATCCCCACTTCTGACCTTATGATGGAGGGACGGTCATTGATGAAGCAATTGAAGATGGTTGGGCCTAGGACACTATGCTGAGGAACTCCTGCAGTGATGTCCTGGGACTGAGATGATTTACCTCCAACAACCACAACCATCTTCCTTTTTACTAGGTATGACTCCAACCAGTGGAGAGTTTTCCCCCGATTCCCATTGACTTCAGTTTTGCTAGGGCTCCTTGATGCCATACTCGGTCAAATGCTGCCTTGATGTTAAGGGCAGTCACTCCCACCTCACCTCTGGAGTTCAGCTCCTTTGTCCATGTTTGGGCCAAGGCTGTAATGAGATCAGGAGTTGAGTGGCATTGGCAGAACCAAAACTGAGTGTCAGTGAGCAGGTTATTCCTGAGTAAGTGCTACTTGATAGCATTGTCGATGACACCTTCCATCACTTTGCTGCTGATCAAGAGTAGACTGATAGGGCGGTAATTGGGCAGGTTGGATGTGTCCTGCATTTTGTACACATATTTGTGGACAGCCAATCCTCAACGACGGATGCAGAGAAGTCAAGGAAGGGAAGGGAAGTGTCAGAGATGGACCACGCGAAGATGAGAGAAGGGTGGAAATTGGAAGCAAAGTTGATGAAGTTTTCCAGTTCAGGGCGGGAACAGGAAATCGCACTAATACAGTCATCAATGTACCGGAAACAGAGTTGGCGAAGGGGGCCTGAGTAGTATTGGTCCAATGTATGTTCGACACGCCTGACAAAAAGACAAGCATAACTCGGACCCATGTGGGTACCTATAGTGTGATTGCAATACCAAACACATCTTCCCCTCCCCTGTCAGCACTCCAAGGGGGTCATTCCCTCTGTGACATCCTGGTTCATTCCTCCATAACCCCCAACAGCTCATGCCCTTGCCATGGCACCTTCCCATGCAATCGCAGGAGGTGTAACACCTTCCCTTTTATGTCCTCTCTCCTCACTATCCAAGGCCCCAAACACTCCTTCCAGGTGAAGCAGTGATTTACTTGTACTTCCTTCAATTTTAGTGTACTGTATTCACTGCTCACAACATGGTCTCCTCTACGTTGGGGATTCCCAATGCAGATTGGGTGACCACTTTGCTGAACACCACCGCTCAATCTGCAATCATGACTCCGAGCTTCCGGCTGCTTGCCATTTTAATTTACCAACCTGCTGTCATGCCCACATTTCTGTCCTTGGCCTGCTGCAGTGTTCCAGTGAAGCTGAACGTAAGCTTGAAGAACAGCACCTCATCTTCTGATTAGGCACTCTACAGCCTTCCGGACTCAATATTGAGTTCAACAATTGCAGAGCATGGCTGCCATTTTTAATTTTTTTTTTACTATTTTATTTTTTTAATTTGTTTTATTGTTTTCAATTTAATTTTTTTTTTTAATCATATGCCTGTCTTAAACCTGTTTATCATGTTTTTGCTTTTGGATCGAGCTGCTCATTATTCTTCCTTAACACTCTCTCTGAGCTAATGCTTTGAATTTTACTAAAACTATTAGCTCTCCCTTTGCCTTTTATTCCGTGACATTTCTGTCATTTAATTGCCCCTGCCCTAACGCAAACCTTCACTTTTGTTCTTCCTCTCCCCTCCTCCCTTTCACTTGCTCTATTACATTTCTAATTTTTCTCAGTTCTGAAGAAAGGTCACAGACTTGAAATGTTCATTGTGTTTCTCTCTCCACAGATGCTGCCAGACCTGCTGAGTATTTCCAGAACTTTCTGTTTTTATTTCAGATTTCCAGCATCTGCAGCATTTTGCTTTTGTTTAGGTACCAACATAGAAATGAGAATTCCATCCCTTAGTGCTGACACGCTTGGTTTTGAAGAAGAAGATGAAGGTGTATGGGGCGTTACAGAGTGCAGGTCCTCTCCCAAGTCTCTTTGTTCAGGCTGCGAACTATGTGCAACAGTCCTTCCCAGAACAAGTAGGCCCAAGGCTCACCCTAAATTGAGCCTCAGGCCTCATTTATGTGAGATCGCTGAAGAGGATTTCAGCTTTGTGGTGCTGCATTGCCAATAGTAATCCTCATATGGTCCTCAAAGAGGATCGGATGGGAGGACGGTTGGGATGAGGGGGGATTCAGGAGGGAGGGGATCAGGAGGAGGGGTGACCAGGAGGAGGGGGGATCAAGAGGGAGGGGGATTAGGAAGTGGGGGGTTAGGAGGGAAGGAGGATCTGGAGGGAAGATGATCGGGGTGGAGGGGGGTTCAGGAGGGGAGGATCATGAGGAGGGGGATCAGGTGGGAAGGGATTCAGGAGTGAGGAGATTTCAGGAGGGAAGGAAGCAGGGGGATCAGGAGGGAGGCAGGTTCGAGAGGAAGGGGATCTGAAGGAGGGGGGGATCAGGAGGAGGGTGACTCGGGAGGGAGGGAGGATCAGGAGTGCAACTTTGCCGGAAGTGTGGCGAAATGAGGTTTATGCTCCTCTCAGTGAGGTTATGGTGATAGAGCAGGAACAGATTCAAGGAAGTCCCCAGCCAATGTGTGTGAAGTGCTTTGCGATGTATTAACCCAGTTGAGGGCAGGTGATAAAGTGATGGGGATTCGATGCAATAAGGTGAAAGGAGCCTGCTGAGGAGAATAAACACTAGCCTAGACCAGTAGAGCTGAATGTCCTATTTCTGTACTGTGCATTCTATGTAATCTTATGTAAGCCACTATGAATCAGATTTTCACAAAGTTAATCGTATTATTGTTATTGTTCTTTTCCAGGATGATCCCTGCTACGAATAAAGCCTTCATTGTGACGAACCTGGTAGCTGGAGCCAACTATGACCTTTGTGTCCTGGCAATATGGGATGACACAGCCACCACCCTCACTGCCACCAACGTAGTGGGATGCATCCAGTTCCTGACTGGAGAGGATTACAGTCAGTGTAAGTCCTTCCACAGCCACTTTCTAGGTGGGACCATGATCCTGGTGATTGGGGGCATCATTGTTGCCTCCTTGCTGGTCTTCATTGTCACTCTGATGCTCAAGTACAAGTTTTGTAACAGCCAGGAAAAGATGGCCAATGTCAGTGATGAGTATTCGCAGACGACTGCGGCTTTCCCCGTCCACAACGGGATCCTGCCCCAGTTCAACCCGAAGATGATGGGACGGGACGAGCTGATGGAGTTCAACTGCGGCTCCATCCACAGCAGCCTGTCCTCATCCTCGGGCTCCAGCCAGGACTGCGAGGACTGCTACAGCCTCCACAGTGACAGCAGCACCCTCTCCAAGAAGTGGAGATCCTCATCCAGGTCCAGGCACAATATTGACCGCCTTATGGGGGCATTCGCCTCCCTCGACCTGAGGTGCCAGCGCAAGGAGGAGGATTACAACTCCAAGGCATCGACCCTGGCCCACTACTCGGACAAGGAGCCCTTGCTAGGCCGTAGCGAGTCCCGGCTCAATAAGCTTCTCACGCTGCCCATGGAAGGCAAGACTCGACGCAGTCACTCCTTCGACATGGGTGACTTCTCTTCCACCCAGTGCTACAGCTACCCCAAAAAGATCACAAATATTTGGACTAAGAGGAGCCTGTCGGTCAATGGTGTGCTTCTGCAGTACGATGAGGACGACCTCGAGATTACCAAAGGGGTGTACTGCAGCTCAGACTGGGTGATGGAGAGCACGGTCTAAAGGAGGACTTGGTGAGGCTAACGGAAAATTTACTGTGAGAGGAGAAGCCGAAGTGGGAGGGGGTTGCTGGGGACAATGGGGTTTGAGTGCTTCAAGAAATTGCGGGTGACTTGGCAGGAAATGAAAGCAGAATGCCAGGAGATTCAGTAAATGCAAAATGTTACTCATGGTTTCAGAAACAAAATACAGCATTTTCCCGTGGTCCTTTCATAATGCATGTCGCACCAACCGACAACATGTACGAAACAAACTTGTGCCGGATCTTAGCTGCAACATCTGAAATAGTTCTCACTTTGAGTGTGACGCTAACATCCAACAGACCTGTTAGTAAATGGTGGTCAGTATCACAACCAGCTGCAGCTCCCGGACCGATACAAAACCCTCGGCAAGGAGGGGAGATCACAATGTTAGCACAGTGACAGTACTTAATGGCACTGCGATGCTGAAAACAAAATATATGTTCATCTCCCCACCCCTTCCTCTAATGATTTTTTTTCTTCCTCTCCTGAAGGCATTGACTCTTACTGGGTTAAGTTTCCACGGGTGCTGGCTGCCCACTGGTACCTCCTTAATGAGGCCATTCAATGCCTGACTCTGGTCAGTCACCGGGATATTCACACCCAACTCTCCATGAAGTAAATGGGATTGTGTGTTTTATACTGAGAAACCCAGAATGTAAAAGGAAGGACGTCATGATTAGTTTGTACCAGATATTGAGCAGGGTACAGTTAAGCACTGTAGGCAAGGGTAGTCTCTCCACAGAAAGGGTATAGCCAAGATACCCTAGATCAATACCAGAAATGAAAGGTCATTGTTATCAAGAAATACTCAGCTTTGTTCACTGAAGTGGTGAAAGGTTTTGAGAAAATAAATTATGTAGAATGTGCAGAACAGAAACAGGCTGTTCAGCCCGACTGGTCTACGCCCGTGCTTTATGTTCCACACAAGCCTCCTCCCGCCCCTCTTCAATGAACCATATCAGCATATCATTCAATCCTTCCTCCCTCATATACTTATTCAGCTCCCCCCTTAAATGCATCTATGCTATTTTATTTATTTAGGGATACAGCACTGAAACAGGCCCTTCGGCCCACCGAGTCTGTGCCGACCATCAACCACCCATTTGTACTAATCCTACACTAATTCCATATTCCTGCCACATCCCCACCTGTCCCTATATTTCCCTACCACCTACCTATACTAGGGGCAATTTATAATGGCTAATTTACCTATCAACCTGCAAGTCTTTGGCATGTGGGAGGAAACCGGAGCACCCGGAGGAAACCCACGCAGACACAGGGAGAACTTGCAAACTCCACACAGGCAGTACCCAGAATTGAACCCGGGTCGCTGGAGCTGTGAGGCTGCGGTGCTAACCACTGCGCCACTGTGCCACCCCTAAATACTAGTATTTGTCTCAACTTCTCCCTGTGACAGCGAGTTGCACCTTCTCACCACTCTGGGTCAAGAAATTTCTCCTGAATTCCTTATTGGATTTATTAGTGACTCATATCTTATATTTATGACCCCTAGTTTTGGTCTACCCCACAAGTGGAAACATCTCCATTCATCCTTTATAATTTTAGAGACCTCTATTCGGGTACCCCTCAGCTTTTTTAGAAAATAGAAAAAGTGTCAACACTGATTGGAAAATCAATAACAAAGAAGGCTTAGATTCAGAATGAAGGGAAGAAATTAAAAGAAATACTTTAACACAGAGGTCATTAGACAATGGAACACTTTACTGTAAGCGGCAATTGAGGCAGAGACTTTAATATCATGTAAAAGGGAATTGGATAAATATTTCAAAAGGAGGAATATAAAAGGAATCTATAAAGGACCACATAATAGCACAGCCCCACAGACTTACTGGATAGCTTTCAGGAGCAGACGGACTTGGCTGATTTATTTTCTCCCCTCCCGCACACACCCCCACCCTCTCCGCCCATCTAGCTCCTACTCCCACTCCAACTAGTATTAAAACTGGGACCTCCCAGTCATTTATGACTTTGTACCACACTGCCTTATCAATTAAGCCTTTAATTGTTTCTAAATGCTATTTTTATCACCCCTTCCAATCCAATGATCAATTGTTGTCAACCAGAGAGAGAGATATATAAACGATATTAGTAGTGTAGACCATTTAATCCCTGGGCCTGCTCTGCCATTCATGGCTTATTTACACCTCAACTCCATAACCCTTGAGATCTGTTCCTAACCATAATTTATTGATATCAGCCGTGAAAGCTTCACAGCCTTTTTTTAGTCAATCATAAAAAGAGTTCTTTAAGACAACTAAATAGGGTCGATAGAGAGAAACTATTTCCTCTGGTGATGTCCAGGATAAGGACATTAAGGACCTTAAAATTAGACAAGCCATTCAGGGGTGATGTCAGGATGCACTTCTTCACAGGAAGAGTAGTAGAAATCTGGAACTCTCTCTCCCAAAAATGCTGTTGAGGGTTGTGTGGGGGTGGGGGGTCCGTTGAAAATTACGGAACTGAGATTGATAGATTTTTGTTAGGCAAGGGTATTAGGGGTTACAAAGCCAAGTCATGTAGATGGTACTAAGATATAGATCAGCCATGATCTAGCTGAATGTATCTATGCTCCTAACATGATTGACTGACATCCCTTCAGCCCATATTTTAATGGGAAATGTAACCTTTTTTAAATGCAATAGGTGGACAAAAACAGTCGGATTATCGTGCTGAATGCTCGTGCGTTTTTCCCAGCTTATCAAGGTAAAATTTTTCAGGTGAATTTTTGCAGGGGTTGGTCCTCCCCAAGCATGCCACACCTTTGGTTGTTTGCAACATTTTTCCAGGATTTTCTGTGGCTCATTACAGCAGACATGCAGGAGAGTATTGTACTCATCGCTTGTACTCATTCCCTTTCATTTCATCTGCCTTTGCACATCGCCTCCATCTTGAACATGCGGGCTCAGTGGAGTCTCTCCTGTGACAATGGTAAACTGATTTTTTTTTTGCTGTGTTGGTTTCTTATAGTAGCATAATGGTTTATGTTACTGGGCTAGACATCCAGTGACGTGCGTTCAAATTTGACCATGGGTTTTTGTGAATTTGAATTCAGTAAACTAAATAAACCTGAGCTAAAAAAGCTAGTACCAGTGATGATAACCATGAATTGTTGTAAGAACCCAACTGGTTCACCAATGTCCTTTAGGGAGAGAAACCTGCTGTCCTTACCCAGTCTGGCCGATGCAACTCCAGACTAGTGGTTGACTCTTAATTGCCCTTTGAAATGGCCTAGCAAGACACTCAGTTATATTAAACCACTACAAAAAAAAACATCATATGGGCTACAATGGTTTAAGAAAGCAGCTCATCACCACCTTCTCAAGGGCAATAAATGTGGCTTTACCAGTGTGGCCCACATCCCATGAATGAATAAATTCATTTCTCTGCACCATCTCACAACGTCCACACCACAATTTATGTTCCTCCCTTGGTGCTATTCACTTACGCTGGTCTACTCTTCCACCAGCTCCAGTCACAGTGACTATCTACAGATTAGTCAATGGTCAGACATGCACTGGCCAATTCTGATTGATTCCTCATATAATATCTACATTTGTGCATTTTCCATCCAGATAGACCAGCAATAGGAACTCAGGCTCATTACCCCAACTCCACATTTCCACCCTCACCAACCTGTGGGCACTGTGGCCAATTATAACCCCTTAACCACCCTCACTGAGATCAACAGACCCATCCCAGAATGGATAATAAACCCTGGATCTTCCTGGTGCCTCAGTACCACACTGAACACTAGTGGGGGAAATGGATGCTCACAAACAGATAAACGTGATGGAAGACTGAGAGATACCAGTAAGTAATGTGTCAGAAATCTCCCATGATAGTATTTAGGATTATTGGGTAATTTAGATAAATATGTTTCTCCGGGGATTGAGATGCACATCTACCAGAAACACATATCCACAAGATCATGTGCATACACATTACCAGAGACAAATAAGCACACATATCTGCCACACACACATATATACACACACATCTACCAGACACAGATGTACAAGCATATCCGCAGATACATATAAACACACAGATCTACCAGATACACACACAGCTACCAGACATTTATACGCATACATCTACCAGACACACATACCCATGTACGCACACACACACACACACACTCTACCTACCCACGCAGGCACAAGACACATATGTACACACACTCATATGTCACACACACATATACACCATCACATACCACACATGCACACCAGATGTAATCACACAACATCCCACACAGCACATACTTGACACATAAATATATGCTTGTTGAATTGTTATGGGAGCTGCAGCTATTCATTTCGAGTGTATTCCAATCGCGCAATGCCGCCTGACTATATTGATCAAACAAAAACAAGTACTGGCACTGTAAAACAAAAGGTGAAGTTAATTCTGCCTTGGAGCCACTGTTGTCAAACCCAGGCATGGTTGATGCTTGTGAAGGGCTTTACACTTGTACAAGAAAACTCACACAGAGCCAATAACAAAAGCTTCACTTGGGAGAATTGATGTCTTGCTTGTCGTTCGACCTGGGACACTTGGTCAGATCCGAGTATATGATGCTGATTATGTATTGCTTGAAAAAAAAAATTGAATGTACAACCGTTTTAACCTCCCCCTTTAGGCTGATGATTCTGCTTTTATTCCAAAAGGAAAGCTCCCCCTTATAGGATGTCATGAATTGGCTCTGGGGATTTTATGTATGGAATTTGATCTTGTTGAGTAACTGGTCTTTCAAGTAGTTATCTGAAATCTTTTATTTTTAAATACCGTCTTGGTTTCAAAACTACAGAATGCCACGTCAATAAGAGGTTTTTTATGAGGTACAGGGACAGAAGGAAAAGCCAATGAATTCCAAAATGGAGGCTCTTCCTATCTGGATGACTATTGATTTGGCTCCAGGCCATATCAACACATAAGAGGATAAATATAAAAGAGGAACAATATGGGAGGAGTCATGGGGGAATGGGGGAGGGCGGTCACGTGTCCAAGAGTCACTTGATCGCAGAAAAGTGATGTGGTGACGGGCTTGACAACATGCCTGCGAGCTGATGACCTCTCAACCCTCTGCCGCTGCTGTACATCTGTTTACACCGAAGTTTTTGTTCTCTCAGGCGGCACTGTTTTTAAAGAAATAAAAGTACTCCTTGCAGGTGGGTTCCAGCCCAGGTGATGCAGTTATCAGCTGTTAGAGGGCCACCTGATCTGAATGAACTGCAGTTACCCTTCCCCCAGTTGCCAATGACATTCATTCGAGAGGGCGGAGGGGTGGGGCTATGCTGCATTTGTCTGGTAATGAAATTAATATATATAAATAACTCTGAAATGTTGTTGAATAATCATTACATCCCCCTGTACATATATATATTGTATTTTTTTTTGCCTCCGACCCCAAACCGAAAGGCAAAATTGCCCTGCGCTGTGCTCAGTAACTGTTCGTTCATGAAAATTCTTTTCGCGGGTCACCGCCATCGCTGCTCCATGACGTCAGTGTTTCTTGGTCATCTCCCGACCTGCCATTTACAATTGCTGCTTACTCACGAACACAGTTCCTTATCGGTGCCCGAGGGCTGCCTCGTACGGACTTTTATTCTCTGACTGTCCAATGGTTTAGTTGGAAAATCGTGTGTTTATTTATTTTATACCAGGAGAAAAATGGAATTGTATCACAAGACTTTGTTGTAATTGTAGTTTGTTTTTCTTGAAATGGAAAGAAAGAGCATTAAAGCTGCTGTGAGTGACAAGATTGTGTACTCTATTTTGTGTGTTGTACTTGTTACTTGACGCAGTTTCAAATCAGTCTTGGGCTGTAACACATCACTGGTGACCGTAAAGTGGCCACCTGTTGCAGCCTTTGCCCCACTTTGCTTTTCATTTGACTTCAATGGAGAGTGTCTGATTAAACACTCCTATTAGTGTAAGAACCAGCTACTTTTTAACAATATTCCGGACCCTCTAGAAGCCTCCATCTAGAAATAGCAGAAGTATGTCACTATCAGAAGGTAGCCCTCCGTGCCTGCAATCCTCCTTCAACTAAAGCTCTTCTCATTGTTGTTGGTAGAATCTTGTGTGTCTCATTGGCCTACATTTCTTCGTGCACTACTGTTCAGTCATTCCATGTGCATAAAGGCCTGAAATTCCATGGGAGTTCCACTGGTTTCCCACCATAACTCCAGCAGGAGATCTGAGCATCCCCAAGGGTGGTAATGTTTCCCTGGACTGTTCTGCCAGTAATGTTATGCTGGGAGGCTGAGCAGGATGAAACACAAGCAGAATTTCACTCCCATTGTGTTTCAAGATGTTTCTGAAAGAACTAAAAAGAGCTTGTATAGAAATGCAAGTATTTATTATGGGCTATCATGAAAATTACCAATTGAAATGTATAAAGAATTCCCTACAAAAATGGGATCCTCTTCCCCACTGTCACCAGAGTCTCTTTTGTCCATTGCCATGGCAAGAACGGCCTGCTTATCATTAGATTCCTACCTCCATGCTATTGAAATTAGGAAAGCCCAACACAGCTGAACCCAAATGGATTTGTACATTTAAACAGTGTAGGTGAGCAGAGATTAGTGCAGTGGTTAAGTGGAACTAATTGATTGAATCTATGAGGCACAGTGTGTGGTATTCCCAGGTTAATTTTTATAGTGAATTACAAGAAGAAAAAGTTACAGACTGGTTTGTGCCAGTCACTAAACCTGAAGCGTTAACTCTGCTTCTCTCTCTCCACAGAAGCTGCCAGACCTGCTGAGTATTTCCAGCATTTCTTGTTTTTATTTTAGATTTCCAGCATCTGCAGTATTTTGTTTGTATATTTGTAGAACAATCCTAACTGGTTTAAACCATGTGCTAACAGCTCATGCACTCTCTAATCCAGCATATATGCAAGTGTCAGCTGTGGCTCAGTTGGTAACACTCACCTCTGAGTCAGAAGGCAGTGGGTTTAATCCCACTCCTGCAACTTGATTGCAATGTCCTAACTGACACTTCAGTGCTGCATTGCAGAAAGTGAGGTCTTTTAGATGAGGCCCCATCAGCCCTCGAGGGTGGATGTAAAAGTTCCCATGCTACTATTTTGACAAATGCAATGTTGCCGTTTACTGCATGGGGAATGAAATATAAAAGTAGAAATGTTTTGCTACAGTTGTACAGGGCATTGGTGAGACCACATTTGGAGTATTGTGTACAGTTTTGGTCTCTTTACTTAAGAAAGGATATAATTGCATTGGAAGCAGTTCAGAGAAGCTTCACTCGACTGATTCCTGGGATGAGCGGGTAATCTTATGAGGAAAGGCGGGACAGGTTGTGTGTCTATTCATTGGAGTTTAGAAAGATGAGAGGTGATTTTATTGAAACATATAAGATCCTGAGAGGACTTGACATGATGGATGTTGAAAGGATGTTTCCCCTCGTGGGAGAGACTAAATCTCAGGGGCACAGTTTAAAAATAAGGGGTCTCCCATTTAAGACAAAGACGAGGAAAAATGTTTTCTCTCAGAGGGTCTTGAAACTGTGGAACTTTCTTCCCCGGAGAGCAGTGGAGGCAGGGTCATTGAATGTCGTTAAGGCAGAGGTAGACAGATTCTTGACAAACAAGGGAGTCAAAGGGTATCGGGGGTAGGCAGGAAAGTGGAGTTGAGTACACAAAGATATCAGTCATGATCTTATAGAATGGCGGAGCAGGCTCGAGGGGTGGAATAGCCTACTCCTGCTCCTAGTTCGTATGTTTGTAAGTGAGAGGATTTCTCCCCGATACCCTGGCCAATATTTATATCTCAATCAACATCACAAAAACAGATTATCTGGTCAGTATCACATTGCTGTTTGTGGGAGTTTGCTGTGTGCAAATTGGCTGCCACATTTCCTACATTACAACAATGACTGCACTTCGAAAAAGTACTTAATTGGCTGTAAAGTACTTTGGGGTGTTCTGGGGTTGTGAAAGGTACTCTATAAATGAAAGTTTTTTTTATCAAATTACTAGACAATTTACACATTAATAACAGTAGGTGCTGTTAAACCCACCACTATTTTGGCAGAAAATTCTGGGCCAACGTCTATCATACTATTGCAAACTCAGGGCAGTGGCGGATGGTTCAGCATCGAGTAGAAATGACTGATCAATGTTCTTCTTCAGTGTTCTGAATTAACTGCCTCTATTGCCTTTCAAAATGTGGACTCATTGGTCTTGCAGATAAACCTCATGGAACGAAAGCATTTCACATTTTCCTCTTTTTGAAAAAACTAGAGGCTTGTTCTATTTTCATCTCCAATTGTGAGGCTTCCTGTTAAGTAATGCAGGATGGAAACTACTCATTGAATTCTGTCTCCAAGATAGTGATCTCTTTATGTACATAAAATGTATTTCTGAATCAGTGCAGGAACAGAATACACAAGTGCCAAGTGGAAAATCCAGTATAAAACCTGATTCTGGAATGCCTTAGTTTCTAGTAACAAGCCTTTCTCTCTCTCTCTCTCCCCATTACAAATTTTCTTGTCTCTATTTACCAATACTAGCATGGCCCATTGCTTCTCTGATCTTCTGCCTCCTCCCCTTCCATTCCTAGGCCTTTTTTTGACTTGTATGCATTAATTGTTAAGATTCATCCATTCATCCTGACACACTTGCTTCATCAGCTAACAGAAAGCTTAGACTTGTCTTCAGTGATGGATTTGAGCAGGAGCCTGCTTTTCTTCATCTCTGCCAGTTTGTACTTGTCTACCTGGAGGAATATTCCACATGTGCAGCAACATAGTAATGACTGTTCGACACTCCTTGAGATGCATGAAAAAAGAATCTGACATCATTAAATGGTTTCTGCTTTACATCTTGTACAGTTGATATATATAGTTGCGGTGATTTCTAAATGTTATGTAATTCGCATTAATATTCACTGGAGCATCGCTCCTGTAATAAATATAACTTACATGCAGTAATTAACAATGCATTTGTAAGGAGATTTTTTGATGTCAAAACACCTTGGTGCAGAAATGCATCTTGGGTAGCAGTACAAAATGGTCATTATAGCTCATCAACCCGCCGACATTTCGTTCCATTTATTTCAATGGACCTGAATGTCGGACAGAGCCTATAACAAGCTGCTTGATTCAATAGTGCCTCTTTGCTTTACTGCCCAGGACTAAGTTCCATGGAACACATTACCCTGAAGTGCGGCAAGTGCTGTTCTCCAGCCTGATCTTAAAGTGGTGAAATTTTGCACGGTCCGGTTTTCGGGTTGCAAATCAATGAGTCACCAACAGTGCATGCTTAATCACGTAGGTTGAACAGGGACAGATAATGGGCTTGATTTTACCAAGCTGTTGACATCAGTCTCTGTGGTGGTGGGGGGTGGGTGGGGGGGGGGGAGTGGAAGAAGGGGCCGGCAGTGGTCCGCCACAGGGTCCGACATCGAGAGTTCCCAGCCCGATTTTCCCAGTGGCGGTGAGGCTCGATGGAAGCCCCCCCCCCACCCCCGCCCCCGCCCCCGCCCCCGGGCAACGGGAGCTGGATTTCAAAATTTAAATTAACTTGATGCACATATTTGAATGGACTTACCTGCAATCTTGAGGGTCCGCTGTGATCTTCAGGGCAGCAGCCAGCACTCCCGCACCTTCAGTTCCCCATTTGGGGAAAGCCGGTGTGACACTGGTGGGGACGGGGGAAGGAGTGAAGAATTTCAGTGCGGGGTTGGGGGGACAGGGTGAACTTCAAACTTTGTGCAGTCTGGGGTGGGGGGGGGAAGGTCAGATTTGAAAGGTAAGCGTTTTTTGGGGGAGGCAAGGGCAAATACTTAATGTAATTGTTATCGCAGGATGGTAAAGGAGCATTAGAAGTTTATTTAATAAATTTTGGGGATGGTTCTTTAAAAATTCAAATTGGGCAGCAGGGCTGGCTACCTTTTAACAATGGCGCCAGCGCCTGCGCATAGGCAGTGACACCATTGCCTGGAAGGACAACCTGCTCCCTCCACATGATTGGGGGTGGTGCAGCCCGCCCCGGCTATTTAAATGAGTCGCCGCGCTTGAGATTGCGGTGGTTCTTTAGCGTGAGCCGCCATTTTTTGAGCACACCCTCGAGATCGGCACTGGGCTTTTAAAATCCAGCCGAATGTGTCAGGGGCTCTCATTATCATTAAACAGGTGGTCTGCCAGCACTGGTCCTGCTGTCGATTGGCAACTCACCTTGAATATCCAATGCTTTTGCTGATATTAAAAGGGAGTTTGTACCTCTTCAAGGGGTGATACACTTTGGTTGCAGTCAATTGGAAAAAGCTCAGCACATGGCAGGAAAGCAGTTGCTTCTGGGGCCCCGCATTTTTCTGATGCACAAGAGGTGGGAGGTCCTCTTCCCATTAAGCAGCAGAAAGCTATCCTGCTAAGATATTTGCCAGCAGTGGGCACAACGGGCATAAGGTGTCAGTGCTGGGAGCATCACACCATGGTACCTGGCTCCAATGTTGGAAGAAGTTTAATGACCTGACCAGGGTTGCTTAGGTAAGATTTCTAAATTCTATCTCATATCGCTCTCTGCAGAACCTTGCACTGAAGTCCCAGCAGTCACTACCCTTCCCTCCTCTGATTACCTGCACTCTGCTCCTTCATTCCAGCACACTTCATTCTGTCTCATTCTGCTGCTAATGACACACTCTGAGCCCACAACTCTCCTCACTAGTATTGCCTTCATCACCTCACCACTCTGCCAGACTTCACACACCAGCAGCGATTCAAAAGAAGTCAGTTCACCACCACCTTTGCAAGAGCAATTGGGAATGGGCAACAAATGCTGGCCTCACCTGTAACTCCCACATCCCATGAGATGAATAATAGAAAAAGCACCACTATTCGACTTTGATGTGCATTTCCTAGAATGATACCAGACATGAAGGGCATCTGATAAGTGGAGAGACTAGAGAGGCTAGAATTGAATTAGAATTAGAATTAGAATATTACAGCGCAGTACAGGCCCTTCGGCCCTCGATGTTGCGCCGATCATCTGACCTACACTATTCCATTTACATCCATATGTCTATCCAATGACCACTTAAATGCCCTTAAAGTTGGCAAGTCTACTACTGTTGCAGGCAGGGCGTTCCACGCCCCTACTACTCTCTGCGTAAAGAAACTACCTCTGACATCTGTCCTATATCTTTCACCCCTCAACTTAAAGCTATGTCCCCTCGTGTTTGCCATCCTCATCCGAGGAAAAAGACTCTCACTATCCACCCTATCTAACCCTCTGATTATCTTGTATGTCTCTATTAAGTCACCTCTCCTCCTCCTTCTCTCTAACGAAAACAACCCCAAGTCCCTCAGCCTTTCCTCGTAAGACCTTCCTTCCATACCAGGCAACATCCTAGTAAATCTCCTCTGCACCCTTTCCAAAGCTTCCACATCCTTCCTATAATGCGGTGACCAGAACTGCACGCAATACTCAAGGTGCGGCCTCACCAGAGTTTTGTACAGCTGCATCATGACCTCGTGGCTCCGAAACTCGATCCCCCTACTAATAAAAGCTAACACACCATATGCCTTCTTAACAGCCCTATTAACCTGGGTAGCAACTTTCAGGGATTTATGTACCTGGATACCAAGATTGTTCTCCTTATAGCAGGAAAGGTTAAGAGGAGATTTAACCGAGGTGTTATGATGGGTTTTGATAAAGTAAGTAAGGAGAAACCGTTTCCACTGGCAGGAAGGTTGATAACTAGAGGACCCAGATTTAAGATTATTGGCAAAAGAACCAGCGGAGAAATGTTTTTAGGCAGTGAATAGTTATAATTTGGGATGCACAGCCTGAAAGGTTGGTGGAAAAAGAGTCAATAGCAAATTTCGAAAGAGAATTGGATATATACTTAAAAAGAAAAAAATGGCAGGGCAGTGGGGAAAGAGCAGAGGGACGAATCAGACAGCTCTTTCAAATAGCCAAAACAGGCACAATGAGTCAAAAGGCCTCCTGTGCTATAAGATTCTATGATTCTTAGTAAGGGTGTATTTATGTTGCACCAATGGTTTTAAAGAAGGCTAGCTGTAGTTTAAGTTTGAGCCAAGCAGGAGCCTTCTTACACTGCCTAATCAAAGTGCTTTCTGATTACACTTCTAAATGGCCTTGCTCTAAACTTAAGATCCTGTCCCTTTATTCTGATTCCCCCACCAAAGGAAAGAATTTTGGGTGTCAACAGTGATTTATAAAAGCCAAAATTTGCTTTGTTACGAGTAAGCCATTGAGCTTCGAGTCTGTTCTGTCTCGAGCCTATTCTGCCTTTCAAAAAGCTCATAACTGATCTGTATCTCAACCCCATTAACCAATCTCTGTTCCATATCATTGAAACACATAGCTAACAAAAAAAACTATCATTCTCAGTCATGTAAATTTCAATTGACCCAGCATCCACAGCCATTTGGGAGAGAGAATTTCAGATTTCTACTGGCCTTTATGTGTGATTTTTTAAATTTAAGATGATCTTCTGACCTCATAGTCGTGTCATCACGAAAACCCCATATTTCCACCTCCGTAACATTGCCCAACCTCACCCTGCCTCAGCTGCCGAAACCCTCATTCATGCCTTTGTTACCTCTGCACTTGACTATTCCAATGCACTCCTGGCTGATCTCCCACATTCTGCTCTCCGTAAACTTGAGGTCATCCAAAACTCTGCTACCCAAGTCCCGTTCCCCTATCATGTGTGCTCGCTGACCTACATTGGTCCAGTCAAGCAATGCCTTGATTTTAAAATTCTCATCTTTGTTTTCAAAGCCCTCCCTATCTCTGTAATCTCCTCCAGCCCCACAACCCTCCAAAATCAGCACTCATCTAATTCTGGCCTCTTGTGCATCCCTGATTTTAATTGTTCCACCATTGGTGGCCGTGCCTTCAGTTGCCTAGATCCCAAGCTCTGGAATACGTTCTCTACACCTCGCCACCTCGCAGTCCTCCTTTAAGACATTCCTTAAAACTTACCTCTTTGATCAAGCTTTTGGTCATCTGACCCAATATTTCCTTTTGTGGCGTGATGTCATAGTTTGTTTTATAGTGCTGCTGTGAGTCGCATTGGGACGTTTTATTATGTTAAAGGTGCTACATAAATATAAGTTGTTGTTGTTATTGATAAAGTGCTTCCTGATTTCACTCCTGAATGAATAATGAAGAGGTAGAGGGAGAAGTCAGGAGAGATGCAAAGGAGACGAAGTGTAAAAGCTGGAAATGTTCGTTTGGAAGGGACTGGGAAAAAGTTGGGAATGCTAGCATGGGAGGGAAGTAGAATGGTGATCGACAAAAGGAAGAAGTTGGGGGGGATCAGACAGTTTCGATGCACTGGTGTTTTTTAGATTAAATCTATCAATCATAAAGTATACAAGTATTTAAAACAACAACAGCAACTTTTATTTATATAGCACCTTTAACATCCCAAGGCACTTCACAGGAGCATTATCAAACAAAATTGGACACCGAGCCACATTAGGGCAGTGGCCAAAAGCTTGGTCAAAGAGGTAGGTTTTAAGGAGCGCATCAAAGGATGAAAGAGAGGTGGAGAGAGAGAGTTACATTGCTTTGAGCCTAGGCAGCTGAAGTCATGGCCACCAAGGGTGAAGCAATTAAATTTGAGGATATTCGAAAGGTCAGAATTGGAAGAGTACTGATATCTTGGTGGATTGTGGTGCTGGAGGAGATTACAGATATAGGGAGGGGAGAGGACATGAAGGGATTTGAATACAAGGATGAGAATTTTAAAATCGAGGTGTTGCTTAACTGGGAGCCAGTGTAGGTCAGTAAGCGCAAGGGTGATGGGTGAACAGACTTGATGTTAGCTAGTATGCGAGCAGCAGAGTTTTGGTTGATCTCATGTTTACAGAGGGTACAATGTGGGAGCAGGGCTCCAGGTGCCGGGCTGGCAAGGCTGGGGGAATCCTGCCTCAGCCAGCTGGAGCACACCCCCACCCCATCCCCGGTGCGACTCTATGGCACCAGGTCAATTAACAGCCTGGCACTGGAATCCCTCTCCCTTTAAAGATGGGGATCCCGCCTCCAAGAGCTGTTGGCCAATCACAGGGCTGGCATCTCAGCAGTATCGGAAGCGCCGCTGGGAGTGGGTGGAGGGTGGGAGTTTAGTGTAGGTGGAGGTGGAGCTTCAGGGAGGTGCAGATTCTCCTGGTGGGAGACCTCTGTGGGCCATAGATTGCCCACAGATGAGGACCACCCCTCCCCCCCTCCAAGCCTGCCGGGAGGTCACCCTGTTTTACTGGGCAACCTCCCCACATGACGGAGGCCCCCCCCAGCCCCCTCACCCACCACTGGTTAAATCCCAGCAGGGGCAGGAAGAGGCTCTTAAGTGCCCTTAGTAGGCCACTTAAGGACCTCAATTGGCATCCTGGCGGGAAGGCGTCTGCGGCCTTCCGTTGCGAAGGGCCCTCTGCGCCCCCGCCTACTGTCACCTCTCTATAGGCTTCCCGCCTCTGAACCCACCCCAGGGAGGGTCATAAAATTCAGCACGAATACTCAAGTCCAAGTCCAGAAGTAGCAAATGCGTGGATGAGGGTTTCAGCAGCATAAGAGCTAGGACAGGGGCAGAGTCAGGAGGTGGAAATAGCCAATTCTAATGATGGTGCGGGGTCAAATATGACACCAAGGTTACGAACAGTCTGGTTCCGTCTCAGACTGGATCCAGGGAGAGGGATGGAGTCAGTGATTAGGGAATAGAGTTTGTGGTGGGGAGTGAAGATAATGGCTTCAGTCTCCCCAATATTTAGTAGGAGGAAATTTCTGCTGCTCCAATACTGGATGTCAGACAAGAAGTCTGATAATTTAGAGACAGTGGAAGGGTTGAGCGAAGTGATGGTGAGGTAGAGCTGGCTGTCGTCAGCGTACATGTTTTTCTTTATTCGTGGGATATAAGCATTGCTGGCATGGCCAGCATTTATTGCCCATCACTAATGGCCCTTGAGCTGTCTTCTTGAACCACTGCAGTCCATGTGGTGTAGCTACACTCACAGTGCTGTTAGAGAGGTCATGTTGTTGAACATCAAGGGTAGATGTTTAGATGCTCTCTTGTTGGCGAAGGTCCTTGCCTGGCACTTGTGTGGCACAAATGTGGAAACTGACAATTTGTTTTCAGATTATGTCACCAAGGGGCAGCATGGAGCTGAGAACCAAAGTACAATTCACCATTTTAGTATAAAAAGTCTACATTTTTGAGTAGATCTCTCCCTAGTAATATGTCACCAACATCTGGACATTCTCCTCAGGGCTTACATTATCTTTCCTCCAATACAAATGATGGAATGCTGTGTATACCTATAAGATTAAGCTATAAAACATGTGTGCCTAACTATTTTCATATTTTATGGGCTTGTAATCAGGGCTGTTCCTTTTGTCAGTTTATTGGGTTCTATGTCAGCCTTTTTGAAGCTGTTGGTCAGCTACATTTATATAGTGACTTTCATAACTTCAGGGTGACTCAAAGCATTTTACAGCCAAATAAGTACTTTTGAAGTGTAGCCACTGTAATGCCATGAAACACAACAACCAATTTGTGCACAGCTTGTTCCCACAATCAGAAATGAGATAATGACCAGTTAATCTGTTTTAATAGCGTTGGATTGTGGGATAAATATTGGCCTGGACACCAGGGAGAACTGCCCTGCTTTGCTTCAAATAGTGCCATAGAATCTTTGACATCCACCTGGGAGAGCAGACATGGCCTCAGTTTAACACCCCATCCAAAAGTCAACACGTTTCAACAGTGCAGAACTCCCTCAGCATTGTACTGGTTTGTCAGCCTAGATTATGTACGCAAGTCACTGGAGTGAAACATGAAATCAGAGCCTTCTGACTCAGTTTTCCCAACTGAGCTACAACTGACACAGTAGTGGGGAACTGCAGTTGAAACTTTTTCCCCCGTTGATTGAAAGCGAAAGACTGGAAAGTAGCTAATGTTCTCATCAAACTGTAACAAATGCCAAAGAAACATGGCCCTAGGTATTATAGACCTCCTTCTTGACATCTATTGCAGTTCAAAAACTAGAAACTGTTATAAAGGGAGAAAATGAAAAGAGCAAAAGCAATAATTCCACACCAACTCGGGTTTATGAGAGGCAGGTCATGCCAAAAAATTTATTGGAATTCTTCAAAGATACAGCAGAATTGGTGGCTGAGAGCTTCAGTAACTGGGTAGATGAATCACCAATGACATTTAATACAGAGGCATTTAAGATGATATGTAACGGTACTAAAACCGACAACTGTGATTACAGAATGAAGAGTAAGCTGTTAAACACAGTTAGTAAGGAAAGGATCCCAATAAAGTAGCTAGCGAAACATTGAACATGCTGTCACCCTGTCCAACAAGATCTGTGAAAATACACAAAAACATCAGCGGCCTCGAAATTCCATGGCTCACGATCCCTTGGTCATGCCAGGATTGTGCCCACTGGTATCCTCTGGCACTGATGCCTGCCAGAGTTTGGGGAGGGGGTGAGGTCAGTGGGAAGCTGCTCCATTATCATGGGGCAAGCAGCCATAAACACCTCTCCCTGGTGCCTATCTGCTCCATGCCAGCAGGACCTCGCTTCCTGAGCCAGGGGGCAGAAAGTGGGGGTTGGGAAGGGGAGATTAGATTAAAAAATCTGTTCTAATTCAGAAGACTTTGGGGTAAAATCACCATCTTTTCCAGTTCCCATGCCAAGACTCTGCACTGCACTGGCCTCCATCATCTGCAAATTGGAGGCCCGAAGCCAGCCGAACATTGGGTCTTGGGCTTCATTAGCATTTTGCATGCAAGCTGACGCCACCTGTACCACATCCACAGATGTCGTATGCATTTGGACATCATGAACATCAGCCTATGAATTTACTGGCAGCAGCCTGAATGCAAACCCGAGGAGGTGGATGGAGTGGATTACAGGGCTGGTTTGGAGTGGGTTGGGGTGATTGCAATAACTGTGAAATCAAGGGAGCACTCCAGCTCCTCTTGGGTTCACAGGAAGTATTTATTCCAGTCTTCCCTGTGCACTAGCTCTAAGTGAGTCGCGTGCATGGACTCCCTTTGCCGTCCCACACCATCCAGTCTCTCATCATTAAGAAAATCTGATTTGTTGCTCCTTTATCTAAACTTCACACTTCCCCACATTGAACTCTATCTGCAATAGTTTTGCACACTCACTTAGTCTGTCTATATACTTTATAACTTTTGCTCCCACCTGTACTACTTACTGTGCCTTCAAACTTTGTGGAGTACACGACATTATGCAATAGCGTAAAACGGGTGATAGCGACATTAGAAATACAATTCAAGAGAGATGTAAAACATGATTGCAAAAAGTCAAGTTTTATCCCACATCATTGCTAAATATGAAGTAAGGCTGAGGTCCCAGTACAGATCCAGGGGGAGCATCACTGTCATATCCCACCAAACAGAGAACATTCCCTTTATTCCTACTGCCTGGGCTGAATTTTATCCCTGTTGTTCGGGAGTCGTCTACTGACTGAAAAGTCGATGGCAAACCCACCTCCACCTGGCCTGGGGATCTGGACCACATTTTACAGTCTCCAGGCCTTTAATGGGGAGGTGGTGATGGAGTGGTATTACCGCTGGACTTAAAAACCCAAAAACACAGGGTATTGCTCTGGGGACATGGGTTCAAATCCCACCACAGCAGAAGGTGGAATTTGAATTTATTTAATAAATCTGCAATTAAAAGCTAGTCTAATGATGGCCATGAAACCATTGTCGATTGTTGTAAAACCCCATCTGGTTCACTAATGTCCTTTAGGGAAGGAAATCTGCTGTCCTTACCTGGTCTGGCCTACACATGACTCCAGACCCACAGCAATGTGGTTACCTCTTACATGCCCTCTGAAATGGCCTAGCAAGCCACTCAGTTGTATCTAACTACTACCAAGTCAATAAAAAAGAATGAAACCGGATTGACCTAGGCACCGGAAACGACAACGGCAAACCCAGCCCAGTCAACCCTGCAAAGTCTTCCTTACTGACATCTGGGGGTTTGTGCCAAAGTCCGGAGAGCTGTCCCACAGACTAGTCGAGCAACAGCCTGACATAGTCATACTCACGGAATCATACCTGACAATGTCCCAAACACTGCCATTACCATCCCCAGGTATGTCCTGTCCCAACGGAGGGACAGACCCAGCAGAGGTGGTGGCACAGTGGTATACAGTCGGGAAGGAGTTGTCCTGGAAGTCCTCAACATCAACTCTGGATCCCATGAAGTCTAATGGCATCAGGTCAAACATGGACAAGGAAACCTCCTGCTGATTACCACCTACCGCCCTCCCTCTTCAAGGAAGTGGCAGCGGAGATAGTGGATCCATTGGTTATAATATTCCAAAATTCCCTTGATGCGGGAAAGGTTCCAGTGGATTGGAAAAATGCTAATATAATGCCTTTATTCAAAAAAGGAGGGAGGCAGAATGTAAGAAACTAGTTTAACATCTGTCATTGGAAAATTGTTAGAATCCATTATGAAGGAAGTAATAACAGGACATTTAGAAAGTCAAAATGCAATCCATCAGAGTCAGCATGGTTTTATGAAGGGTAAATCGTGTTTGACTAATTTGCTAGAGTTCTTCGAAGATGTACCAAGTAAAGTGGATAATGGGGATCCTGTAGATGTAGTATATCTGGGCTTGCAGAAGGCATTTGATGAGGTGGCGCACAAAAGGTTAATACACAAGATAAGTTCACATGGGGTTAGGGGCAATTTATTAGCTTGGATAGAGGATTGGCTAACCAACAGAAAACAGAGAGTCAGGATAAATGGGTCCTTTTCTGGTTGGCAAGATGTAACTAGTGGGGTGTCTCAGGGTTTGGTCCTCGGGCCCCAACTATTTATAATCTATATTAATGAATTGGATGCAGGGATAGAAGGTACTATAGCCAAATTTGCAGATGACACTATAATAGCTGGGATAGTAAGTTGCAATAGACTGGCCAAGAGAGTGTGGGAAAATGGCACACTGACACAGAACACAAAAGTCCAAGTGTATCAAGCCTGTTTCCTCAGTACCTTGCTCTACGGCAGCGAGGCCTGGACAATGTACGTCAGCCAAGAGCGACGTCTCAATTCATTCCATCTTCGCTGCCTCCGGAGAATCCTTGGCATCAGGTGGCAGGACCGTATCTCCAACACAGAAGTCCTCGAGGTGGCCAACATCCCCAGCATATACACCCTACTGAACCAGCGGCGCCTGAGATGGCTTGGCCATGTGAGCCGCATGGAAGATGGCAGGATCCCCAATGACACATTGTACAGCGAGCTCGTCACTGGTATCAGACTCACCGGCCGTCCACAGCTCCGCTTTAAAGACGTCTGCAAACGCGACATGAAGTCCTGTGACGTTGATCACAAGTCGTGGGAGTCAGTTGCCAGCGATCGCCAGAGCTGGCGGGCAACCATAGAGGCAGGGCTAAAGCGTGGCAAGTCGAAGAGACTTAGCAGTTGGCAGGAAAAAAGACAAAAGCGCAAGGAGAGAGCCAACTGTGTAACAGCCCTGACAACCAATTTTATCTGCAGCACCGGTGGAAGAGTCTGTCACTCTAGAATTGGCCTTTATAGCCACTCCAGGCGCTGCTCCACAAACCACTGAGCACCTCCAGGTGCTTACCCATTGTCTCTCGAGACAAGGAGGCCAAAGAAGAGAAGTTGCAATAAAGAAATAAGAAATCTACAAATGGATATGGATAGGTTAGGTGAATGGGCCAAAATTTGGCAGATGGAGTTTAACGTTGATAAGTGTGAGGTTATCAATTTTGGTCGGAAGAATAGAAAGGCAAATTATTATCTAAATGGAGAGAAACTTCAGAGTGCTTCGGTGCAGAGGGATCTGGGTGTCCTTGTGCATGAATCGCAGAAAACTAGTATGCAGGTACAGCAGGTAATAAGGAAGGCAAATGGAATTTTGGCATTTATTGCTAAAAGAATAGAGCATAAAAGTAGGGAAGTGTTGCTGCAACTGTACAAGGCATTAGTGAGACCGCACCTGGTGTATTGCGTACAGGTTTGGTCCCCTTACTTGAGAAGGGATGTAGTTGCATTGGATGAAGTTCAGAGGAGGTTCACTAGATTGATTCCAGGGATGAGGGGTTTGTCTTACGAAGAAAGTTTGAGCAGTTTAGGCCTTTACTCTCTGGACTTTAGAAGAATGAGAGGAGAACTAATTGAGGTATATAAGATGATTAAGGGGATTGACAAAGTAGACGCAGAGAGGATGTTTCCTCTTGTGGGGCAATCTAGAAAGAGAGGTCATGGTTTTAGGATAAGGGGTCGCAGATTTAAAACAGAGATGAGGAGAAATTACTTCTCTCAAAGGGTCGTGAGTCTGTGGAATTCACTACCCCAGAATGTGGTGGAAGCCGGGACATTGAGTAAATTTAAGGAGAAGATAGACAGATTTTTAATTAGTAATGGGTTGAAGGGTTATGGAAAACGGGCTGGAAAGTGGAGTTGAGGCCAAGATGAGATCAGCCATGATCCTATTGAATGGTGGAGCAGGAACGAGGGGCTGAATTGCTTACTCCTGCCCTTAGTTCTTATGTTCTTTTGTTCTCAGCTGATGAGTCAGTACTCCTCCATGTTGAATACTACTTGGAGGAAGCACTGAGGGTGGCAAGGGCACAGAATGTACTCTGGGTGGGGGACTTAAATCTCCATCACCAAGAGTGGCTCGGTAGCACCACTACTGACTGAGCTGTCTGAGTCCTAAAGGACCTAGCTACTCGACTGGGTATGCTGCAGGTGGTGAAGGAACCAACAAGAGGGAAAAACATACTTGACCTCATCCTTACCAACCTGCCTGCCACAGATGCATCTGTGCCTGACAGTAGTGGTAGCAGTGACTACCGCAAAGTCCTTGTGGAGACGAAGTCCCGTCTTCACACTGAGGATACCGTCCATCGTGTTGTGTGGCACTACCACTGTACTAAATGGGATAGATCTTGAACAGATCTAGCAATGCAAACTGGGCACCCATGAAGTGCTGTGAGCCATCAGCAGCAGCAGAATTGTACTCAACCACAATCTGTGACCTCATGGCCAGGCATATCCCCCACTCTAACAATACCATCAAGCTGGGGGACCAACCCTGGTTCAATGAAGAGTGCAGGAGAGCATGCCAGCAGCAGCACCAGGCATACTTCAAAATGAGGTGTCAGCCTGGTGAAGCTACAACACAGGACTATCTGCGTGCCAAACTGTGTAAGCAGCATGCGATAGACAGAGCTAAGCGATCCCATAACCAATGGATCATATCTAAGCTCTACAGTCCTGCCACATCCAACTGTGAATGGTGGTGGACAATTAAACAACTAACTGGAGGAGGTGGCTCCACAAATATCCCCATCCTCAATGATGGGGGAGCACAGAACATCAGTGCGAAAGATAAGGTTGAAGCATTTGCAACAATCTTCAGCCAGAAGTGCCGAGTTGATGATCCATCTCGGCCTTCTCCTGAAGTCCCCAGCATCATAGATGCCAAACTTCAACCAATTCAATTCACTTCGCGTGATATCAAGAAACGACTGAAGGCACTGGATACTGCAAAGGCTATGGGGCCTGACAATATTCCGGCAATAGTACTGAAGACCTGTGCTCCAGAACTAGCCGCGCCCCGAGCCAAGCTGTTCCAGTACAGCTACAGCATTGGTATCTACCCTGCAATGTGGAAAATTGCCCAGGTATGTCCTGTACACAAAAAGCAGGACAAGTCCAACCCGGCCAATTACCGGCCCATCAGCCTACTCTCAATCATCAGTAACGTGATGGAAGGTGTCATCAACAGTGCCATCAAGCGGCACATGCTTAGCAATAAACTGCTCAGTGACGCTCAGTTTGGGTTCCGCCAGGGTCACTCAGCTCCTGACCTCATTACAGCCTTGGTTCAAACATGGACAAAAGAGCTGAACTCAAGAGGTGAGGTACGAGTGACTGCCCTTGGCATCAAGGCAGCATTTGACCGAGTATGGCATCAAGGAGTCCGAGCAAAATTGAAGTCAATGGGAATCAGGGGGAAAACTCTCCGCTGGTTGGAGTCATACGTAGTGCAAAGAAAAATGGTCCTGGTTGTTGGAGGCCAATCATCTGAGCTCCAGGACATCACTGCAGGAGTTCCTCAGGGTAGTGTCCTAGGCCCAACCATCTTCAGCTGCTTCATCAATGACCTTCCTTCAATTATGTCAGAAGTAGGGATGTTCACTGATGATTGCACAATGTTCAGCACCATTCACGACTCCTCAGATACTGAAGCAGTCCGTGTAGAAATGCAGCAAGACCTGGACAATATCCAGGCTTGGGCTGATAAGTGGCAAGTAACATTTGTGCCACACAAGTGCCAGGCAATGACCATCTCCAACAAGAGAGAATCTAACCATCTTCCCTTGACATTTGATTGCATTACCATCACTGAATCCCCCACTATCAACATCTTGGGGATTACCATTGACCAGAAACTGAACTGAGTGACCATATAAATACCATGGCTACAAGAGCAGGTCAGAGGGTAGGAATCCTGTGGCGAGTAACTCACCCACCTTGTAAAACGCACAAGTCAGGAGTGTGATGGAATACTCTTCACTTGCCTGGATGGGCGCAGCTCCAACAACACTCAAGAAGCTCGACACCATCCAGGACAAAGCAGCCCGCTTGATTGGCACACCATCTACAAACATTCACTCCCTCCACCACCGACGCACAGTAGCAGCAGTGTGTACCATCTACAAGATGCACTGCAGCAGCACAGCAAGGCTCCTTAGACAGCACCTTCCAAACCCGTGACCGCTACCAACTAGAAGGACATGGGCAGCAAATGTATGGGAATACCACCACCTGCAAGTTCCCCTCCAAGTCACACACCATCCTCACTTGGAACTATAGCGTCGTTCCTTCACTTTCACTGGGTCAAAATCCCAGAACTCCCCTTCCTAACAGCACTGTGGGTGTACCTACCCCACATGGACTGCAGTGGTTCAAGAAGGCACCACCTTCTCAAGGGCAATTATGGATGGGCAATGAATGCTGGCCTAGCCAGCGATACCCACAGCCCATGAATGAATAAAAAATAAATAAAAAAATTGGTCTCAGGCGGGGCTTCCACCTCATTGAGGCATGATGTCCCGCCTAATGGAGCTGCCGGCCAATCAGCAGGTTGGCAACTCTTCGTGTCAGCAGTGCCACCGGGAGCAGTAGCCACTGCTGGGACTGCAACCCAGCTTTGAGAAGAAGAGGAAGGATGGCCTGGGTAAAGGTAAAGTTTTTGGGGCCTCGCTTGGGCTGGTCGGTCAGGCCCCGGCAAGGCAAGTGTGGTCGCTTGGGGGAGCGTGGGCACGTTGGGTGTGGAGCGTGGTTGGGACATTGGGGCCGGCCCTTCATTGGGCACAGGGTGCCTGATCATGAGGGCCCTTCCCCCACCCCCCCCAGGCTGTCAGGCTGCTTTTGTCAGGCGGCTTTCTCAGACCTGGGCCACCTGACTGGCCAAGGATAATATCCCCATGGTGGCAAGTGGAAGTCCTTAAATGGCCATTAACTGGCCACTTAAGGGCCTTGATTGGCCTGGGGGGAGGGGAGCGGGGGGGGTTTGGGAAAGGACCCCCGAGCCTCCTACTCCATTTGACTCCCCACCCCCACCCCCTGCCACCAACCTACTCTTTGTGGGGGGAGTGGGGCGTAACATTCCGGCTTCTGTCTCTTAGCTGCCAACCAATTACCAATCCATGTCACAAGCATTACCTCAAATTCTGTGCAATTTTGTTAGATTAGATTAGAGATACAGCACTGAAACAGGCCCTTCGGCCCACCGAGTCTGTGCCGAACATCAACCACCCATTTATACTAATCCTACATTCCTACCAAACATCCCCACCTGTCCCTATATTTCCCTACCACCTACCTACACTAGTGACAATTTATAATGGCCAATTTACCTATCAACCTGCAAGTCTTTTGGCTTGTGGGAGGAAACCGGAGCACCCGGAGAAAACCCACGCAGACACAGGGAGAACTTGCAAACTCCACACAGGCAGTACCCGGAATCGAACCCGGGTCCCTGGAGCTGTGAGGCTGCAGTGCTAACCACTGCGCCACTGTGCCGCCCTTTTTGTGAATAAACTCTTGTGTTGAACCTTATTAAATGCTTTCTGGAAGTTCATAGGCAATATCTATAGGCACTCCCATCCTCACCATGTTAGAGACCACCTCAAAAAAGTCAATGAAATAGTCACACATGACCTCCCTTCACAAATCCATGCTGACTCTGCTCAATTAGCTTGTACTTATCCAAGTGCTCAGTCACTCTGTCCCTGATGATAGATTCCAATAACCACCTCGGAACTGACATTAGACTGACCAGGCCTGCAGATTCCTGATTTCTCAATCCCTCCGTACTTAAATAAGAAGCGTTTGTATCTTTGTAATTGTCACACTCTCAGTTACTTTCTGTAAATTGGGACTCACCCTGAATATACTGACAGAATCCTGTGGACTGTCTGTAAATATTTACAAAGTCCTGGTGACCAGGGTTGCCACCTTCCCAGGATTATCTGGACGTTTTACGGAATTGAGGATTGACCTACTGTGATACTGCTGCGAGCAACCCAGTCTACGATGTCGGAGGAGCTTGCCTGGTGACTGTCACTGCTGCCGTCATATTATGTCATTGTCATGCTGACATTTGTTATTGTCACCTGTGGTCAGATTGAGCAAAAGGACTGTCTTTGCAATTGACATTGAGGGTACCCACCATCGTGTTGTATGGCACTACAACCATGCTAAATGGGATAGATTTCAAACAGATCTAGCAACTCAAAACTGGGCATCCATGAGGCGCTGTGGGCCATCAGCAACAACAGAAATGTATTCAACCACAATCTGTAACCTCATGGCCTGGCATATCCCCCACTCAAACATTACCATCAAGCCAGGGGATCAACCCGGGTTGAATGAAGAGTGCAGGAGGGCATGCCAGGAGCAGCACCAGGCATACGTAAAAATGACGTGTCAGCCCAATGAAGCGAAAACACAGGACTACTTGCATGGCAAACAGCAGAAGCAGCACGCAATAGACAGGGCTAAGCATTCCCACAACCAATGGATCAGATCTAAGCTCTGCTGTCCTACCACATCCAATCATGAATGGTGGTGGGCAATTAAACAACTGACAGGAGGAGGAGGCTCCTCAAGTATCCCCATCCTCAATGATAGGGAAGCCCAGGACATTAGTGCAAAAGACAAGGCTAAAACAGTTGCATCCATCTTCAGCCAGAAGTGTCGAGTGGATGGTCCATCTTGGCCTGCTCCTGAGGTCCTCAGCATCACAGATGCCAATCTTCAGCCTATCCGATTCACTCCACATGATATGAAGAAATGGTTGAAGGCACTGGATACTGCAAGGGCTATGGGCCCTGACAACACCCTGGCAATAGTACTGAGGACCTGTGCTCCAGAACTTGCCGCGCTCCGGGTCAAGCTGTTCCAGTACAGCTACAACACTGGCATCTACCCAGCAATGATCCGCTGATGATTGCACAATGTTCAGCACCATTCGCAACTCCTCAAATACTGAAGCAGTCTGTGTAGAAATGCAGCAAGACCTGGACAATATCCAGGCTTGGGCTGATAAGTGGCAAGTAATATTTGCGCCACACAAGTGCCAGGCAATGACCATCTCCAACAAGAGAGAATCTAACCATCTCCCCTTGACATTCAATGGCATTATGATTGCTGAACCCCCACTATCAACATCCGAAGGGCTACCATTGACCAGAAACTGAACTGGAGTAGCAATATAAATACTGTGGCTACAAGAGGCTAGGAATCCTGCGGCGATTAATTCACCTCCTGACTCCCCAAAGCCTGTCCACCGTCTACAAGGCACAAGTCAGGAGTGTGATGGAATACTCTCCACTTGCCTGGATGGGTGCAGCTCTAACAACGCTCAAGAAGCTCGATACCATCCAGGACAAAATAGCCTGCTTGATTGGCACACCATCCACAAACATTCACTCCCGTCACCACGGACGCACAATAGCAGCAGTGTGTACCATCTACAAGATGCACTGCAGCAACGCACCAAGGCTCATTCGACAGCACCTTCCAAACCCGCGACATCGAAGGACAAGAGCAGCAGATGCATGGGAACATCACCACCTGCAAGTTCCCCTCCAAGTCACACACCATCCTGACTTGGAACTATATCGCCGTTCCTTCACTGTTGCTGGGTCAAGATCCTGGAACTCCCTTCCTAAAAGTGGGCTCGGCCAGCATTTGTTGTCCATCCCTAATTGCCCTTGAGAAGGTGGTGGTGAGCTGCCTTCTTGAACTGCTGCAGTCCATGTGGTGTAGGTACACCCCAGTGCTGTTAGAAAGGGAGTTCCAGGACTTTGACCCAGCGACAGTGAAGGAACGACGATATAGTTCCAAGTCAGGATAGTGGGTGACTAGGAGGGGAACTTGCAGGTGGTGGTGTTCCCATGAATTTGCTGCCCTTGTCCTTCTAGTTGGTAGAGGTCGCGGGTTTGGAAGGTGCAGTATAAGGAGCCTTGGTGCAATGCTGCAGTGCATCTTGTAGACGGTACACATTGCTGCCACTATGCGTCGGTGGTGGAGGGAGTGAATGTTTGTCGATGGGGTGCCAATCAAGCGGACTGCTTTCTCCTGTCGAGCTCCTTGAGTGTAGTTGGAGCTGCACCCATCCAGGCAAATGGAGAGTATTCCATCACACTGCTGACTTGTGCCTTGTAGATGATGGACAGGCTTTGGGGAGTCAGGAGGTGAGTTACTCGCCACAAGATTCCTAGCCTCTAACCTGCTCTTGTAGCCACAGTATTTTTTGGCTACTCCAGTTCAGTTTCTGGTCAAAGGTAGCCCCTAGGATGTTGATAGTGGGGGATTCAGTGATGGCAATGTCATTGAATGTCAAGGGGAGATGGTTAGATTCTCTCTTGTTGGAGATGGTCATTGCCTGGCACTTGTGTGGCACGAATGTTACTTGCCACTTATCAGCCCAAGCCTGGATATTGTCCAAGTCTTGCTGCATTTCTACATGGACTGCTTCAGTATTTGAGGAGTCACGGATGGTGCTGAACATTATGCAATCATCAGCGAACATTTCCACTACTGATCTTATGATTGAAGGAAGGTCATTGATGAAGCAGCTGAAGATGGTTGGGCCGAGGACACTACCCTGAGAAACTCCTGCAGTGATCTCTTGGAGCTCGGATGATTGACCTCAAACAACCACAACCATCTTCCTTTGCGCTAGGTATGACTCCAGCCAGCGGAGGGTTTTCCCCCTGATTCCCATTGACCTCAGTTTTGCTAGGGCTCCTTGATGCCATACTCAGTCAAATGCTCTCTTGATGTCAAGGGCAGTCACACTCACCTCACCTCTTGAGTTCAGCTCTTTTGTCCATGTTTGAACCAAGGTAGTAATGAGGTCAAGAGCTGAGTGGCCCTGGCGGAACCCAAACTGAGCGTCACTGAGCAGGTTATTGCTAAGCAAGTGCCGCTTAATGGCACTGTTGATGACACCTTCCATCACTTTACTGATGATTGAGAGTCGGCTGATGGGGCGGTAATTGGCCAGGTTGGACTTGTCCTGCTTTATGTGTACAGGACATACCTGGGCAATTTTCCACATTGCAGGGTAGATGCCAGTGTTGTAGCTGTACTGGAACAGCTTGGCTAGGGGCGCGGCTAGTTCTGGAGCACAGGTCTTCAGTACTATTGCCGGAATATTGTCAGGGCCCATAGCCTTTGCAGTATCCAGTGCCTTCAGTCGTTTCTTGATATCACGCAGAGTGAATCGAATTAGCTGAAGTCTGGCATCTCTGATGCTGGGGTCTTCAGGAGGGGGCCAAGATGGATCATCAACTCGGCACTTCTGGCTGAAGATTGTTGCAAATGCTTCAGCCTTATCTTTCGCATTGATGTGCTGGGCTCCCCCATCATTGAGGATGGGGATATTTGTGGAGCCACCTCCTCCAGTTAGTCGTTTAATTGTCCACCACCATTCACGGCTGGATGTGGCAGGACTGCAGAGCTTAGATATGATCCGTTGGTTATGGGATCGCTTAGCTCTGTCTATCAATGCCTCACAAACCTTATTGAGTTTTTCGAGAAGGTGACCAAACAGGTGGATGAGGGTAAAGCCGTGGATGTGGTGTATATGGATTTCAGTAAGGCGTTTGATAAGGTTCCCCACGGTAGGCTATTGCAGAAAATACGGAAGTATGGGGTTGAAGGTGATTTAGAGCTTTGGATCAGAAATTGGCTAGCTGAAAGAAGACAGAGGGTGGTGGTTGATGGCAAATGTTCATCCTGGAGTTTAGTTACTAGTGGTGTACCGCAAGGTTCTGTTTTGGGGCCACTGCTGTTTGTCATTTTTATAAATGACCTGGATGAGGGTGTAGAAGGGTGGGTTAGTAAATTTGCGGATGACACGAAGGTCGGTGGAGTTGTGGATAGTGTCGAAGGGTGTTGTAGGGTACAGAGGGACATAGATAGGCTGCAGAGCTGGGCTGAGAGATGGCAAATGGAGTTTAATGCGGAGAAGTGTGAGGTGATTCACTTTGGAAGGAGTAACAGCAATGCAGAGTACTGGGCTAATGGGAAGATTCTTGGTAGTGTAGATGAGCAGAGAGATCTTGGTGTCCAGGTACATAAATCCCTGAAAGTTGCTACCCAGGTTAATAGGGCTGTTAAGAAGGCATATGGTGTGTTAGCTTTTATTAGTAGGGGGATCGAGTTTCGGAGCCACGAGGTCATGATGCAGCTGTACAAAACTCTGGTGAGGCCGCACCTTGAGTATTGCGTGCAGTTCTGGTCACCGCATTATCGGAAGGATGTGGAAGCTTTGGAAAGGGTGCAGAGGAGATTTACTAGGATGTTGCCTGGTATGGAGGGAAGGTCTTACGAGGAAAGGCTGAGGGACTTGGGGTTGTTTTCGTTAGAGAGAAGGAGGAGGAGAGGTGACTTAATAGAGACATACAAGATAATCAGAGGGTTAGATAGGGTGGATAGTGAGAGTCTTTTTCCTCGGATGATGATGGCAAACACGAGGGGACATAGCTTTAAGTTGAGGGGTGAAAGATATAGGACAGATGTCAGAGGTAGTTTCTTTACGCAGAGAGTAGTAGGGGCGTGGAACGCCCTGCCTGCAACAGTAGTAGACTCGCCAACTTTAAGGGCATTTAAGTGGTCATTGGATAGACATATGGATGAAAATGGAATAGTGTAGGTCAGATGGTTCCACAGGTCGGCGCAACATCGAGGGCCGAAGGGCCTGTACTGCGCTGTAATGTTCTAATTCTAATTCTAAAAATCACATGCTGCTTACGCAGTTTGGCATGCAAGTAGTCCTGTGTTGTAGCTTCACCAGGTTGACACCTCATTTTGAGGTAATGTTTAGTTTAGTTTAGAGATACAGCACTGAAACAAGCCCTTCGGCCCAACGAGTCTGTGCCGACCATCAACCACCCATTTATACTACTCCTACACTTATTCCATATTCCTACCACATCCCCACCTGTCCCTATATTTCCCAACCACCTACCTATACTAGGGGCAATTTCTAATGGCCAATTTACCTATCAACCTGCAAGTCTTTGGCATGTGGGAGGAAACCGGAACACCCGGAGGAAACCCACGCAGACACACGGAGAACTTGCAAACTCCACACAGGCAGCACCCAGAATTGAACCCGGGTCGCTGGAGCTGTGAGGCTGCGGTGCTACCCACTGCGCCACTGTGGTGCTGCTCCTGGCATGCCCTCCTGCACTCTTCATTGAACCAGGGTTGGTCACCTGGCTTGATGTCAATGATAGAGTGGGGGATATACCGGACCATGAGGTTACAGATGGTGGTTGATTACAATTCTCTGCTGCAGATGGTCCACAGAGCCTCATTGATGCCCAGTTTTGCATTGCTAGATCTATTCAAAATCTATCCCATTTAGCACGGTGATAGTGCCACACAACACGAAGGAGGGTATCCTCAATGTGAAGGCAGGACTTTGTCTCCACAAGGACTTTGCGGTCGTCACTCCTACCAATACTGCCATGGACAGATGCATTTGCGGCAGGCAGATTGGTGCGGTCAAGATCAAGTATGGTTTCCCCTCTTGTTGGTTCCCTCACCACTTGCCGCATACCTAGTCTAATAGATATGTCCTTTAGGACTCGGCCAGCTCGATCAGTAGTGGTGCTACCGAGACACTCTTGGTGATGGACATTGAAGTCCCCCACCCAGAGTACATTCTGTGCCCTTGCCACCCTCAGTGCTTCCTCCAAGTGGTGTTCAACATGTACTGACTCATCAGCTGAGGGAGGGCGTAGGTGGTAATCAGGAGGAGGTTTACTTGTCCATGTTTGACCTGATGCCATGAGACTTCATGGGGTCTGGAGTTGATGTTGAGAACTCCCAGGGCAACTCTCTGCCTACTGTATACCACTCTGCCGTCACCACTGCTGGGTCTGTCCTGCTGGTGGGACAGGACATACCCAGGGATGGTGATGGCAGTGTCTGGGACATTGTCTGTCTGGTATGATTCCGTGAGTATGACTATGGCAGGCTGTTGCTTGACTAGTCTGTGGGACAGCTCTCCCAACTTTTGCACAAGTAAGGAGGACTTTACAGGGTCGACAGGGCTGGGTTTGCCATTGTCATTTCCAGTGCCCAGGTCCATGCCTGGGTGGTCCGTCCGGTTTCATTCCTTTTTATTGACTTCATAACAGTTAGATACAACTGAGTGGCTGACTAGGCCATTTCAGAGGGCATCTAAGAGTCAACCACATTGCTGTGGGTCTGGAGTCACATGTAGGCCCGACCAGGTAAGGACAGCAGATTTCCTTCCCTAAAGGACATTAGTGAACCAGATGGGTTTTTACAACAATTGACAATGGTTTCATGGCCATCATTAGACCAGCTTTTTAATTCCAGATTTATTAATTGAATTCAAATTCCACCTTCTGCTGTGGTGGGATTTGAATCCATGTCCCCAGAGTGCAATTACCCTATTGACAATAATTGACAATTAAAAAAAACATTTTTATCAATTTCAGGCTTGGCTTTATTTATAAGGAAACACAAAGATGGTGAAGTAAATAGAAATGCAGGTTTTGGAATGTGAGTGCATGAAGAAGTAACTTGAGTTCCAATAAATTTCTACTTCAGTGAAAGGCTCTTCTTACAAAAGCTGGTTGTAAAAACCTTGTTATCCTATCTCGCACCAGTTCACATTAACACATCACCATGCTGACCTACATTGGCTTCCACTTTGTCTCTGAACCTCTTCAGCTCCTGCTTTTAGATGCTCCTTAAACAGGGGTACAGTAGCATATTAGTTCTGTTACCACACTAATGATCTGGCAATATGAGTTCACATCCTCCTACAGCAATTGGGAAATTTAAATTAAGTAAAGCTAAGATTTCGGGAATTAAAACGCTAGCATCCATAATGGTGCCCATCAAACTACTGGATTGTTGTAAAAACTTGTCTCGTTGACTACTGAACTTTAGGGGAGGTAATTTGTCATCCTTACCTTGCCTGGCCCTATATGTGACTCTAGATCCACAGCAATGTGATTGACTCTTAACTGCTCTCTGAAATGGCCTAGTAAGACATTCAGTTGTATAGGGATGGGCAATAAATACTGGCCTTGTCAGTGACCCCCACACTCCATAAATGAATAAAGAAAAAACCCTTCCTCTTTGGTCACCTGTCAGATATCTCTTTATATGGATTTGTGAGCAATTTTGTGTTATCATGCTCCTGTGAAGTGATCCAGAATGTACTGCCTGAAAGGTGAGTGAGGCAGAGTCAATAGCAACTTTGCACAAGGGAATTGGATATGGAAGTTCAGTGATTATACTACTAGTTTAGTCGTATATGAGTTCAAATCCTGCCCTGGCCATTTGAGAACTTGCATTCAATTTGGAAATAAAAAGGTGGCATCATAAAAATCCAGCTGTCCATTTAAAGGAAAGAAAATTGTCATCTTTACCCAATCTGACCGACAGGTGAATCCAGTCCTACATCAATATGAGTGACTCTTAACTAACCACTAAGGTGAACTCGCAAGGCAGTCAAGTGTAACAAACCATTTCCAATGTTTCAAGAAGAAAGCCCACCACCTTCTCAAGGCAACTCGGGATGGGCAAAAGATGTCACCTTGACAGTGATACCCAGAGAATGCATCAGAACAAAAGTGTGAAAATCTTTCAAAGAGTCTGGCACAGACATGATGGCATGAATGGCCTTCTTCTGTGCTTTATGATTCAATGATACTTGCAAAGGCTAATTTTTTTTTTAAGAAAAAGACTGCCATGTAATTAAATTGAATCAATGACTGGAATTTTGCGTGGCAGTGGAGGCCCTGCCCACTGCCCATAAAGTCAGGGCAGCTCTCAGTCCCAGCAGTCCCACTGGGAGCAGTGGCCAATGCTGGGACTGCATCCAGCATGAGGAGCAGCAATAGAGGAGGCCCCGGTATTAAAGTAACTGTGTGGGGCCTTGCTGGGGCAAATCGGCTAGGCCCAGGTGAGGCAGGTGGCGGGGGGTGTTAGTTGAGCGGGAGGGGAATGTGCTGCAGTGGGGGACGGCTTGTGCCTTTGGTTGGGGGGGTTGCCCGATCAGGAGGGACCTCACACCCCATCCCAGCCCGCGAGGAGGCTGCTAGGTTTTACTGGGCGGCTTCCTGAGGTGCTGATCCACCGCCTGCTGCTGATATATACCAGCAGTGGCAGGAGGAGGCCCTTAGTTGGCCTTAATTGGCCTGGAGGGGGGAGGCGGGCTGTTTGTCACTGCCACTGCCATTTGTAAAATTATAGCGGGGGGGAAGGCAATGGGAACAGCACCCTCTGCCTCCACGCAATTTTACAACCCCCCCAACCCCTTCACCTCCAGCCCACTCCTGTGGAGGCGTAAAACCCCAGCCAATATGTTGCCTTCTTAGTGCATTTTGATTTGTCAAAGTTTTTCAAAGAGAAAATTATTTAATGATTTTCAAAAACAAGGCTTAGGGTGCACGAAAAAGGAAAGCCATTCCTTTTGCTTCCAAATTGAAGAACTGCCAGAGGCTATTTCCTTCCACTTGGTCATTTCACTTCACTGCAGAATAAATGTTTCAGTGCTGAGAGTTCATATATTTACGCCGCTAAAATCGCAGTGAGGCAAATGGGAATGTGAATTTTTGTTTAAAATCCCAAACAAATGTATCAGAAATTGTAGGAATGCCTGCGAGTATAGGGATAACAGAACTAAGCTGAATCTTTGCAGAAGTGTGAGTTTGACAGGCTGTCAGTGGAATAAAAAGGATGAACAGAAAAGGAGATGAATAATTTAAACCTTATCTTTGCTTTGAATTTATGGAAACTATGAATATTTTTTTGAAGTAACTGAAAAACATCATAAATATTCATCTCATGAAGTAATTAATAACTATTAACTGATAGTAAAGACAAAATGTACTTGAGTTCAGTTAATGTTTATGTTGGTGCTTAAAGTGTAGACATTGAATGGCTTCACAGAACACTGAAGAGATTTCAAATCTATGGTGCACAGTACAGAAGGCTCAAGCCAGTGTGTAACAATTCATGTCGAAGTACCATTTTCATGCTAAATAACAACAACTTGTGTTTGTACAGTGACTTTAAAATAGCAAAATACCCCAAGGCGCTTCACAGGTGCGTAATCAGACAAAAATTGACATCTAGCCAAATAAGGGCAGATGACCAAAAGCTTCTTCAAAGAGGTTGGTTTTAAGGACCATCTTAAAGACCACAGAGAGAGAGAAACAAAGAGGTTTAGGCAGCGAATTCCAGAACTTAAGGCCTCGAGGCCTGAAGGTATGGTGAGCCAAAGGAAATCAGGGATGCACAAAAGACTAGAATTGGATGATTGCAGAGTTCTCAGAGGGTTGTTAGATTGGAGAAGGTTACAAAGATATGAAGTGGTGAGATAATGGAGCGATTTGAACATAATGATGAGAATTATAAAATTGATCCTTGAGAAATCCAAGTTTCTCCACTACTTCCTCATACTTCGTCCACTGGCGCAAGGGATAAAACTTGAGGCACTTCTCTGCACTGCCTCCAGTAGCTGAATGCTGCCCTTGTGTCTCAGTGTCTCGAACTGGTAACAGTATTCAAGGTACAGTTAGACCAGGTTGAAGGTTTTGCCAAGAGATGCAGGGAGAATGTGAGGAAGAACTTATTTGTGGTAATGACCCGGAACGCGCTGCCCACAAGGATGGTGGAAGCGGAAACATAGAATCATAGAAAGTTTACAGTACAGAAGGAGGCCACTTGGCCCATCATGTTTTTGGCTGGTACAGACATGAGAGCCACCCAGCCTAATCCCATTTTCCAGCATTTGGTCCATAGTCCAGCAGGTTACAGCACTTCAAGTGCACATCCAGGCATCCTTTAAATGAGATGAGGTGTTTTGCCTCTACCACCCTTTCAGGCAGTGGGTTGCAAACCCCCAGCACTCACTGGGTGAAAAAAAATTCCCTCATCTCCCCTCTAATCCTTCTACCATTCACTTTAAATCTATGCTCCCTAATCACTGACCTTATTGGGGACAGAAATACAATACTGTACTAATGTGTCGCCTGGCTGGCTGTAGTCATGTGACCTCTAGCCTGAGGCACTCACTGCAGGCAGCCATCACAAGCTCAGTGCAATAAAGACAAACTACAAGCAAGACTTTTTTCTTGTGAGCTCATAACATGGTGCCAGAGTGGAGCCGAGATTAAGTGTTGAAGAGCTGTATAGAAACACAGCTACTGAAAGAGAAAACATAAATGTTCAGAGCTAATAAAAGCTGTTAAAAGCCACAGGAAACCACAGAAAAGGAACAAAGAAACAGGCCACAGCTGAAAGCACTGGGTAAAACACAATGTCTACAAATTTTCCTCTCCCTGCACCAGTCAAAATGAAAGGTGATATGAAGCAGAACTGGCAGTTTTTCCCCTCCCAATGGCAAAATTACAAAATTGCGACAGATTTAATTAACAAACCAGAGCCGCTAGGAGTAGCTACACATTTATCACTGTTGGGGAGAGGCTGTTACAAAATGTGTACCATCCTAAATCTCTCCAAAGAACAAAAAAACGAACAGCAGAAATTTTGAAAGTCTTAAAGGCATGCTTTGAACCCAAAGTGAATTAACTTATGAACAGTATTTGTTACCAGCTTGGACTGGTAACCCTCAACATGCAAAAAGAGATATGTAAAGTGTCGCAGCACACTAAATCAATGACTGCGGAACAGATCCTAGAGGAGTTAAACGATGTGTTTACAGGTTTAGGATGTCTTCCTGGAGAATATCATCACAAAGTAGATGAGAGGGTAAGACCAATTCAGAATCTGCCAAGGAAAGTTCCAGCTGCCCTCAAGGCCAGTCTGAGAAACAAGAGAGAAGAGCTGGAAAAGAAGGGAGTAATCAAGAAAATGACAATCCCTACAGACTGGATTAGCAGCATGGTAGCAGTGAAACAACCTAGAAAGCTGAGAGTATGCATCAACCCAAAGGATCTCAATAAAGCTCTGATGAGATCTCATTACCCCATGCCAACCATCAAAGGAATTTTGCCGCAACTTGCAAAGGCAAAAATCTTCACTACCCTAGATGTGAAGGATGGTTTCTGGCAAGTGAAGTTGAATGAAAGCAGCAGCTTTCTAACTACTAAAACAAAAGCAAAATACTGCGGATGCTGGAAATCTGAAATAAAAACAAGAAATGCTGGAACCACTCAGCAGGTCTGGCAGCATCTGTGGAAAGAGAAGCAGAGTTAACGTTTCGGGTCAGCTTTCTAACTACACCGGTTCTGGACACCGTTTGGGAGATACAGATGGTTGCACATGCCCTTTGGCATTTCCACGGCTCCAGAGGAGTATCAACGCAGACAGCATGAGATAGTTAGTGATTTTCCCGGAGTGGAAGCTATAGTGGATGATCTGCTAGTTTATGGATGCGGAGACACAATGGACGAGGCCATTGCTGACCATGATCAAAATCTAGTGTGACTGCTGAACAGAGCTCGCCAGATGAAACTGAAGCTGAACAAGAAAAAATTGCAATTAACGATGCCCGAAGTCAAGTGCATAGGTCATGTACTGACAGCAAAATGTCTTTGCCTGGATCCCGAAAAGGTGAGAGCGGTAGCAGCGAAGCAGTGGCCAACAGATGTAAAAACAATAATTTGTTGGATTTGTTAACTATTTAGCAAAATTCTTGCCCAATTTGTCGTCAGAGGGTGAACCGTTATGCCAGCTCACTGCCAAGGACGTGAAGTGGTATTGGGGCACAGAACAAAAAGCAGCATTCACTAAAATCAAGCAACTAGTGACAGCAATGCCAGTGCTCAAATACTATGATGTAAAAGATGAAGTTACCCTGCAATATGATGCCAGCGAGACAGGGCTTGGAACAACCCTAATGCAGCAAGAACAACTGGTTGCATTTACATCCAGGGAATTACCACAAACGAACGACGCTATGCTCAGATCAAAAAGAAATGCCTGGCCATTGATTTGTCAATATTTTCATCAATACCTACTTGGCAGAGACAAAGTGACAGTCGAGTCAGACCACAAGCCACTTCAAATCATTTTCCTCAAGCCGTTACTATCTGCTCCAAAGCATCTGCAAAGAATGTTACTCCGGTTACAGAGATATCATCGGGATGTGGCATATTAAGCAAGGGAAACAGATGTACATCGCTCACATGCTGTCAACAGCAGCACTCCCTATGAAGAAAGCTGAGGATCTGAGGATGCTACGACAGAGCGTGAAACCTTCCAGATCCAACGTGAAGCTGAAGCTTGACATGCTCTGGAAGGTATCAACCCAGCAGAGACATTGATTCTGACAGACAAGCGCCTTGCTCAAATCGAGCGAACTACCTAAGTATTGCAAGAAGTAGTGTTGAAAGGATGGTCTGAAAGCATCAAGGACACTCCTCTGGTCACAAGAGCGTATTGAGCATACAGAGATGAATTGCAGCCCAAGATGGCATTGTGTACAAAGGAAATAGTCAGTATCCCGAAGGAGTTGAGAAGAGAGATGCTCAAGTGCATCCATGCAAGCCACTAAAGAATTGAGTTGAGTCTGAGGAAGGCAAGAGAAGTGCTCTATTGGCCAAACAAGCACAATGAAATCAAGGACAACATCAGTCAATGCAGTGTGTGTAGCGCGTACCAAGCTAAGCAAGCTAAAGAGCCGCTGATGACACATGATATCCCAAACAGACCATGGATGAAACTGGGAGTAGACCTCTTCTTTAAAAGCTACCTCTTATGTGCCCTATTTTCTCCTTATGTGGCTTGGTGCAAAATTGTATTTGATAATATTTCTGTGAAGCGCCTTGGGGCATTATACTACATTAAAGGTGCAATAAATGCATTTGTTATATAATTCATCAATTAACCCTATCTACTAAATATTTGGATACTCAATGTTTATGTTTAAACGTTGCTAAGGTGCATAAACCATTGTTAGTTCAGGACATTGTGTGACTTTGGTAATTGGTCAGAAGGGATTAATTTGTTCACTTAGATCCTGATGGGAGGTTGATAGTGCACACGCTGATATAATCTGAACTCATTGATACAAAACAGTTCAAATTGGTTTATGCAAGACAGGCCACATTTAGGTGTCACGAACTGTTAGGTAGAGACTGGGTGTTAAACTCCAGATGGTTCCTTGACAAAGTGTTAAGGTGAATGGTTGAGGATTTGTCCTGCGGTGAATATTCTTATCAGGATATCGATCCCAGTGTTCCCACACTTGCAGTCTCCCATTAAAAGAACTATCCTAGTTCCTGTTAAAAATGTTTCCACCGGTAGGAGGGCTGTTAATGAGAGGACACAGATTTTAAGGTAATTGGCAAAAGAACCAAAGAGGAGCTGAGGAGAATATTTTTTTTTAAACACAGCCAGTTGCTATGAGCTGGAATGCACAGCCTGCAAGGATTGTGGAAGCAGATTCAATCGCAATTTTCAAAAGGGAACTGGATAAATAATTAAAAAAGAAAAAAATTGCAGAGCTATAGGGAAAGAACCAGGCAGAATGTGACTAATTAGATTCCTTTTTCAAACTGCCAGCACATGCATGATGGGCCAAATGGCCTCCTTCTATGCCGTAAGATTCTATGATTGCCACACACTGGGCTGAATTTTGTTCAGCTCCCGACGTTGGGCTCTGTGGCAGGATGGGGTGGTGGGGGGTACGCAGAAGATTGCACCGGCTCGGCAAAGGGACCTGGCCTTAAAGAAACTCTATGCATACATTTAAATCCAATTCCCCAGTTCCGGATCTTCAGGGAGATGGGCGGCACTCATGCGCCTTCACTTTCCCGTCCAGGGAAAGCTGGTATACCAAGGTGGGAAAGAGGGGGACCTATGCATTTGTAGTGTAGTTGGGGTGGTGGAGAGAGATGGGGTCAATGTTGCATTTTTAGTGTGGGAGTGGGGGAAAGGGGGAACTCTGCATTCTGTGCAGTTGGGGGGGGTGGGGAGAGGGGTGACCTCAGCACTTTGTGCAGTTGTGTGGAGAAGGGGTCAACTCTGCAATTTCAGTGCATTGGGGGGAGGGGAGCAATGGGCCAAACATTTATTTTTAGTGTAGTTGTGGGGGGGGGGGGGTTCTCGGGGTCAACTGTCATCTGTCAACACAGGCCTCGCAGCCTTTAAAAATAGTGCCAGCGTCTGCGCAGAAACAGGCGACGTCGTTGACCCCTGCCACGTGATTGGGTAGTGTGGCCACCCTGTATACTATAATGAGCTGCCACACGCTAGATGGTGGCGGCATGGCAGTGCATGGCCCACACACGCAGGCCGCCATTTTATTCCCTCGCTAACGGCTGCCAGCGGCAGGAAAATAAAATCCAGCCCACTCTTCATATCTCTCATCAAACAATCGGTCCTCTTTCTTGTGTTGACCTGTAGCAAACTCTAAGGGCTGAACTTTAGCACCCAAAAGCAGATAGATTAGGTTTGTGGGCCAGAAGCAGCAGGAGTCCTTCTCCTCAGCACCCACAAGCTCCCCTCCCACTAGATTCCCCTCCATACAAAGACTACCAGGATCGGACACCCCTGGGATCGGATCCTCTGGGGTCAAGGATCAGACTCCTCAAGGGATTGAACCCCCCCCCCCCCCCCCCCCTCCTTGTTTCGTGGATCGGACCTACTTGCTCCTGCAGACTGTTCCGGGGGCATGTCACATGGGCCAGCAGCATGTCAAGAGTTTTTTTCTGCTGTAGGCCCGGTGGAACACTCCTTCTGCCTGTGTCTCCACTAATCTATAAAGGAAATTTATGTTGGACAATTTGCATTTTCACCTGATAATAGTAAATTGCTGTCCTACAGCAGGTATAGGTGTCCCATTTGGATATGTAAGTGAGTATTCCGTCTGGTTCAGGCTGCTTGCCTATTTACAGGCCCGTCTAAAACTTGTATCAGGCGGGTCTTGAGCAACAATGGGACAGGCTCGATGCCTCCCCCTGCCCCAGTCATAGTTCAACTACCACCAGTCAGGGCAGAAATGGAGAGCCAACAGTTAAGAATTGCCCCCACTGTGTCAATACCCAGTTGCTGACTACCTTCTACCCTGCAATCCATCCCATCGGGTATCTGGTTATCTCCCTGCCAGCCCCATCCACACCCCCTCAACATTTTTTTAAATGAATTGCAATTTCTGCCTCTCAAATCTCTTTGTTCCTGTTAAGGTGCAGCCCATCCCACCTGTTCCCACTTGAAAAGAAAGAACTTGCATTTATATTACACTTTTCACAATCTGAGGATGTCTCAATGTGCTTCACAACCAATTAAGCCCTTTTGTAGTTACTGTTAAAATGTAGGAAATGCGACTGTCAATTTGAGCGCATTCTTACCTGAGGGGATAAACGGCAGCTCACTTTCAAATTTCACATTTCATCCAACAGACCTTAGCTCGTACATTCCCTTGGAAATGCACTGGAGTGTCAACCCAGATTATATCCTAGGAGGGGAACCCATGCCCTTTTAACTCAGAGACAAGATTGCTATCACTGAGCTAAGGCTGACACTGGTTATTCACTATTAGCATTGTTGTTTTGAAAATATGTTGACAGACATTTATTTACAACTAAAACTATCCCAGAGAATATTACTGCCCATCCCCTATCTATTGGTTTTGAGGCAATCCTTGTATATGTTCCCTTAAAGGCCCTATATTCTTGCTCCTGTATTGTTTTCCGACCCATGGATTGTCACTATATGGCTTCGTCTTGACTACCAACCTTTCCTTTACCTTAGCACCAGTGGAGGAATTGAGAGAGGTGGTGGTGAAATAGAATTGCGTCTCGTCAGCGTACATATGAAAACTAATGCTGTGATTTCAGACAATGTCGCCATGGATGAAAAGTAGGGGGGGCTAAGGATCGATCCTTGGGAGACACCAGTATTGACGTCGTGGGAGTGGGAAGAGGAGCCATGCCAAGTGATACTCTGGCTACGATTAGAATAGATAAGACAAGGTGAGAGCAGTCCCACCCAGCTAGACGACAGTGGAGAGGCATTGGAGGAGGATGGCATGGCCAACCCTGTCAGAGGTTGCAGACAGGTTGAGAAGGATGAGGAGGGAAAGTGTACCTTTGTTACAATCACATAGGATGTCATTTGTGACTTTGATAAGAATGGATTTATCAGAATAAAAGGAATGAAAAAGCAACCACTCAACCCAAATACATATGAACATAGGAACATAAACAATAGGAGCAAGACAAGCCCTTATGGCACTTCAAACCTGCTTCTCTTTTCAACAAGATCATGGCTGATCTTCTACATCAATTCCATTTTCCTGCCCTATCCCCATATTCCTTGATTCCATTAGTACCCAGACATCTAGTCAATTTCAGTCTTGAAAATACTCAACAACTGAGTGTCCACAGCCCTCTGGGGTAGAGAACTCCAAAGATTCACAACCCTCTGAGTGGAGAAACAGCTGTCCCTTTATCCTGAGTCTATGAGTCCTAGTTGTAGACTCTCCAGACAGAGGAAAAAGACTCTTAGCATCTACCCTGCCAAGCCCTCTCAGCATTTTATATGTTTCAAGGAGATCCACAGATTATAGTAAAAGCAAAATACTGCAGATGCTGGAAATCTGAAATAAAAACAAGAAACGCTGGAAATACTCAGCAGGTCTGGCAGCATCTGTGGAGAGAGAGAAGAAGAGTTAACGTTTCAGGTCAGTGACCTGTTCTGAAGAAGGATTGTTTTTATTCACAGATTATAGGCCCATTCTACTCAATCTCTCCTCAGACTGGAAACATCAAACACAGCCAAACACTTAATCTCAATTTAATTAGTTTTCTGAGGGACACTGAAGTAACTGCAGGTAAAATCTCTGAATTGATGGATAAAACTGTGACACTTTTCTTTGGTGCTTATAGACGACCAAGCAAAATAAAAATAAAGACCTCTGGGACATTAATCTAACAAGATAATCCAAGACAGAGCCCCCCACAGGCCATCGTGCACCATTGAATATTTGACCAACTCTGTCTATTTTTATCCACACAACCTTCAGTTCCTTTTTGTCATTGGATATCCTTCCACCTTCTGTTCCTGGTCGCAGATAATCATGGCTTGTTATTTGATTCTTTCTAGGTTTTGTTTGCCTTTGACTGGGAAGTGTTAAGGACGTTTAGTTGTGCTGTTAATATGACTCTTATTTCAAGCAATGTCATCACACTGACTGCTGTCTCTGTAATTAACATTAATGGATATTCAATTGGTACAAAAGCCCATTAATCAAACTCTGTGACAAGGTAGTGTGCTTTAATGGAGCACAGTAGCTTCCATAGCCCAATGCAGTTTGTGGTGATACAGAAATGGCTTTCTCACTCAAAGTAGTCTTTTTTTAATGAATATTTCTAAAACATGCCATCAATCAGAGGTAACAATAAGAGCTAAGCTATTAGAGAATTAGAACAGGAGAGAAATGCATAAGCACATTGCTTCATTTAACTGATTCGGCTGGTAAATGCCATAGAGTACTTTGAGAAAATAGTCAGCGTAAAATAGTCATTAATGTGAAGGGTTGTATTGTGTCCTTAGCTTTTATATAATAATTGAAATGCAAGAAGCCGCTGTCTTCCAGTTATTATAATTTGTGCACACAGGACAAACCGCAAGTGTAAACTCACTTCCATGCACCCCAGGGTTTTGAAAGGATTTGTCAGAGTTCTTTGTCACAAGAAAACAAAGGGAAGTTGAGGCAATAAGATAAAAAGAGGGGAGTAGAAATACTGAGATAAACAGAGGGAGGGAGAGACACATTCCTTTAAAGCAATATCACAAAATCCTTCTTTCTCCTTACACAGTAAGAATAAATCACATAACATAACAGGATTGCTGTGAATACTATTTACATTAAAGTTGGACCTCCATCCATCATTTGAATCCTTAAAGTGCCTCCGTAGTTTGCTAATATGCATGGATCTCGTAATACTTAAACTCTTCTGAGATCTAGAACCATCAGTACAATGTTCTTGACTCATCAACGATAATGTCTGAGTATCCTGCACATTAGCATTGTGCTGGTTATGTTCACTGCGGTCTTCTACAATTTCATTCTCAGTCCTCACCCACGAACGTGTTCTCGCAACTACTGGAGTATTGGTTAAGATGCAGTTGGACAATTCCCTTGGTTGACATCTATTCCTCCTCAACGTTGCTCCATTAGGTGTTGTGACTTTGTATGATTTTGGCTTGCGGCAAATCTTAGATAGCTCTGCTGGGAACCAGATTCTTCCTGTTGGATGGATAACTTAAACCTTTACCCCAACATGTAATCTAAGCAATTCCACACCTGCATGACGATTATGTGTAGACTTCATCTTCTCCTGCTTCTCTGGTAGTCTTTCCCGCACTGGTGCAAACCTGGACAGAAGATGACTCAGACGTGTCATTCTAATCTGCCTCCTGAGCATGATTTTATCTGGTGAAGGTAATCCCATGTCTAATGATGTTGCCAGTAAATGCAACATAGCAACCTAGAAGTCTTGCTCCATTTCCCTGTATTTCACAATAAGCAATTTAACCATACAAACCATTCTCCTGGCAAGACCATTGGATCTAGGATAACATGGAGAGGCTGTTACCTCTCTTGGCACTTGGCACACATATTCTGAAATGGTTTGCCTGTATATTATGGACCATTATCTAATTCAATCTCCTCCGGTCTACCAAAAAGACTAAATATAGCACTCATCGTATTTGCTGCAGATATGCTCGATGTATTCCTCAACTGTCTGATGATTGAGAATTTTGGAAAGTAATCTGTGATTAAAAGGAAATCATCACCACGAATGGTGAAAAGATCCATTGCAATTCTCGACCAGGGATGCCATGGGACCTTGTGAGGGTGCTGTGGTTTCCTGTGCTGGTTTGGTTGATGCACTTGACACATCTCGCACATCCTCACAGTTTCTCGATATCGCAGTTAATCCCAGGCCAGTACACAGTTTCCCTCACCAGGCATTTTGTTTGCTCGATGCCCATGTGGCCCTGGTACAATTGTGACAATCTATCCTGATGAAGAGATTCAGGAACCAGCACCTATCCTCCTTCAAATACCTAACCTGTCCCTATATGGCCAAAAGGATCTTAGGTTGTCTTGCATTGTATCAGGCCAACCATCAACAATAAACTGGAGGGGCACCAATATCCTGGCTGCGAGGTTTGCTAGTGTCACTCAGGAGGGTTTAAACTAATGTGGCAGGGGGTGGGAACCAGAACAGTAGGACAGCAGGTGAAATAAATGAGGGGGAACGAGTAAATAAGGCCAGTAAGGCTAAGAGGAAGAGCAGGCAGCGAGATGTTGCGGAGCACAGCGGGACTGGTGGTCTGAAGTGCATTTGTTTCAATGCAAGAAGTATAACTGATAAGGCAGATGAACTTAGAGCTTGGATTAGTACTTGGAACTATGATGTTGTTGCTATTACAGAGACTTGGTTGAGGGAAGGACAGGATTGGCAGCTAAAGGTTTTGGGATTTAGAAGCTTCAGGCGGGGTAGAGGGGGATGTAAAAGGGGTGGGGGAGTTGCATTACTTGTTAAGGAGAATATCACAGCTGTACTGCGGGAGGACACCTCGGAGGGGTCATGCAGCGAGGCAATATGGGTGGAGCTCAGGAATAGGAAGGGTGCAGTCACGATGTTGGGGGTTTACTACAGGCCTCCCAACAGCCAGCAGGAGGTAGAGGAGCAGATATGTAGACAGATTTTGGAAAGATGTAAAGGGAACAGGATCGTGGTGGTGGGTGATTTTAACTTCCCCAATATTGACTGGGACTCACTTAGTGCTAGGGGCTTGGATGTGGCAGAATTTGTAAGGAGCATCCAGGAGGGCTTCTTGAAACAATATGTAGATAGTCCAACTAGGGATGGGGCCATACTGGACCTGGTATTGGGGAATGAGCCTGGCCAGGTGGTCGAAGTTTCAGTCGGGGAGCATTTCGGGAACAGTGACCATAATTCCATAAGTTTTAAGGTACTTGTGGATAAGGATAAGAGTAGACCTCGGGTGAAGGTGCTAAATTGGGGGAAGACTAATTATAACAATATTAGGCAGGAATTGAAGAATTTGGATTGGGGGTGACTATTTGAGGGTAAATCAACATCTGACATGTGGGAGTCTTTCAAACATCAGTTGATTAGAATCCAGGACCAGCATGTCCCTGTGAGGAAGAAGGATAAGTTTGGCAAGTTTCGGGAACCTTGGATAACATGGGATATTGCGAGCCTAGTAAAAAGAAAAAGGAAGCATTCGTAAGGGCTGGAAACAGGCGAAGCCCTTGACGAATATAAAGACAGTAGGAAGGAACTTAAGCAAGGAGTCAGGAGGGCTAAAAGGGGTCATGAAAAGTCATTGGCAAACAGGATTAAGGAAAATCCCAAGGCTTTTTATACAAATATAAAGAGCAAGAGGGTAACCAGGGAAAGGGTTGGCCCACTCAAGGACAAAGGAGGAAATCTATGTGTGGACCCAGCGGAAATGGGCGAGGTACTAAATGAGTACTTTGCATCAGTATTCACCAAAGAGAAGGACTTGGTGGATTATGAGTCTAGGGAAGGGAGTGTAGATAGTCTTGGTCATGTCGTCATCAAAAAGGAGGAGGTGTTGAGTGTCTTTCAAAGCATTAAGGTAGATAAGTCCCCAGGGCCTGATGGGATCTACCTCAGAATACTAAGGGAGGCAAGGGAAGAAATTGCTGGGGCCTTGATAGAAATCTTTGTATCCTCATTGGCTACAGGTGAGGTCCCAGAGGACTGGAGAACAGCCAATGTTGTTCCTTTGTTTAAGAAGGGTAGCAAGGATAATCCAGGAAATTATAGTCCGCTGAGCCTTACGTCAGTGGTAGGGAAACTATTGGAGAGAATTCTTTGGGACAGGATTTACTCCCATTTGGAAACTAACTTATTAGCGAGAGGCAGCATGGTTTTGTGAAGGGGAGGTCGTGTCTCACTAACTTGATGAAGTTTTTTGAGGAAGTGACGAAGATGATTGATGAGGGAAGGGCAGTGAATGTTATCTATATGGACTTCAGTAAAGCCTTTGACAAGGTCCCTCATGGCAGACTGATACAAAAGGTGAAGTCACACGGGATCAGAGGTGAGCTGGCAAGATGGGTACAGAACTGGCTCCGTCATAGAAGACAGAGGGTAGCAGTGGAAGGGTGCTTTTCTGAATGGAGGGCTGTGACTAGTGGTGTTCCGCAGGGATCAGTGCTGGGACCTTTGTTGTTTGTAGTATATATAAATGATTTGTAGGAAAATGTAGCTGATCTAATTAGTAAGTTTGCGGACGACACAAAGGTTGGTGGAGTTGCGGATAGTGATGAGGATTGTCAGAGGATACAGCAGGATATAGATCGGTTGGAGACTTGGGCGGAGAAATGGCAGATGTAGTTTAATCCGGACAAATGTGAGGTCATGCATTTTGGAAGGTCTAACGCAGGTGGGAAGTATACAGTAAATGGCAGGACCCTTAGGAGTATTGACAGGCAGTGAGATCTGGGTGTACAGGTCCACAGGTCACTGAAAGTGGTAACGCAGGTGGATAAGGTAGTCAAGAAGGCATACGGCATGCTTGCCTTCATCGGTCGGGGCATAGAGTATAAAAATTGGCAAGTCACGTTGCAGCTGTACAGAACTTTAGTCAGACCACTCTTAGAATATTGCGTGCAATTCTGGTCACCACACTACCAGAAGGACGTGGAGGCTTTGGAGACGGTACAAAGGAGGTTTATTCGGATGTTGCCTGGTCTGGAGGGCATTAGCTATGAGGAGAGGTTGGAAAAACTCGGATTGTTTTCACTGGAACGACGGAGGTGGAGGGACGACATGATAGAGGTTCACAAAGTTATGAGCAGCAGGGACAGAGTGGATAGTCAGAAGCTTTTTCCCAGGGTGGAAGAGTCAGTTACTAGGGGACATAGGTTTAAGGTGCAAGAGGCAATGTTTAGAGGGGATGTGCGAGGCAAGTTCTTTACACAGAGGGTGGTGAGTGCCTGGAACATGCTGCCGGGGGATGTGGTGGAAGCAGGTACGATAGCGACGTTTAAGAGGCATCTTGACAAATACATGAATAGGAAGGGAATAGAGGGATACGGTCCCTGGAAATGCAGAAGGTTTTAGTTTAGGCAGGCATCAAGATTGGCGCAGGCTTGGAGGGCTGAATGGCCTGTTCCTGTGCTGTAATGGTTTTTGTTCTTTGTTCTAATAACTCGCCATAATGCCTTCAGCAGTGGACTTTCGGCCATTTCCTCTCTAAACTGGTTACACTTGTGCTATGCAAAGCTCATCAAGTCAACAGAAAATACATCTTCGACCTCTATATCTATACTGACAACCTGTAGGTCTAATGAAATATCTGCTTTTGTTTCAGATTTGGCAGTTGGCTCAATGTGTCCAATGTAACCATCCTGTTCCCTGGTTTATAACGGACTTCACAGTCATACCCTTGGATATTAACTTGTAACCTTTGTAATCTGGGTGATGCGCTTGTCAGAGGTTAATGCCATATCATTTATAATGACTTGTGATCTGTTTCCATCATGCTTGCCAAAAGGTACTTGTGGAACCTCGTAATGCCAAACTCCAGAGCAAATGTCTTGTGCTTTATGTTCAAGTAATTGACTTTTGTTGGTGAGAGAATTTTTGAACCAAACACGATAGGTTTTCCTTCCTGCATAAGGCAAGCTCCCAGCCCTTTCTATGATGCATCGACTTCCAAGGCTGTTTCCTTTCTTGGATCGTAGTATTGAAGAAGATTTGTCTTCGCTGACAATGACTGCTTAAGTGGTTCAAATATGTGTTGGTCGTCCTCTTGCCAAACGAACAGAACAGCTTTTCTTAGCAGCCCTCTCAATGACAATGCACTGTCAGTACAGTTGGGTTGAAAAGGTGCGAAGAAATTGAATAACCCGAGACATGATTGCAAATCTTCTTGGTCTTGAGGTGCAGGCATAGATTGTATGTCTTCTATTTTGCTTGGATCAGGATGTAAGCGAGTGTTTCTTTTTAATTGTTTGGAGGAATGCGGGTGTCGCTGGCAAGACCAGCATTTATTGCCCATCCCTATTTGCCCTTGTGAAGGTGGTGGTGAGCTGCCTTCTTGAACACCAACAGTGCTGTTGGGAGCGGAATTCCAGGATTTTGACCCAGTGAAGGAATGGCAATATAGTTCCAAGTCAGGATGGTGGGTGCTTCAGAGGGGAACTTGCAGGTGGTGGTGTTCCCACGCATCTGCTGCCCTTGTCCATCTAGGTGGTGGAAGTCATGGGTTTGGAAACTGCTATCAAAGGAGCCTTGATACTACAACCCAAGAAAGGAAATGCCTTGGAAGTTGCTGCAGTACATCTTATAAATGGTACACATTGCTGCCACTGTGCGTGGTGGTGAAGAGAGTGAATGTTGAAGGTGGTGGATACGATGTCAATCAAGCAGGCTGCTTTATCGAGGATGGTGTTGAGCTTCTTGTCTGTTGTTGGAGCTGCACCCATCCAGGCAAGTGGAGAGTATTCCATCACACTCCTGACTTGTGCCTTGTAGATGGTGGACTGGCATTGGGGAGTCAGGTGGTGAGTTAGTCGCTGCAGAATTCCCAGCCTCTGACCTACTCTTGTAGCCACAGTATTTATATGGCTACTCCAGTTCAGTTTCTGGTCAATGGTGACCCCCCCCCAGGATGTTGACAGTGTGGAATTCAGCGATGGTAATGCATTTGAACATCAAGGGGAGATGGTTAGATTCTCTCTTGTTTGAGATGGCCATTGCCTGGCACTTGTGTGATATGAAATCTACATGCGACTTATCAGCCCAAGCCTGGATATTGTCCAGGTCTTGCTGCATTTCTGCATGGACTGCTTCAGTATCTGAGGAGTTGCGAATGGTGCTGAACATTCTGCAACCATCAGCGAACATTCCCATTTCTGACCTTATGATTGAAGGAAGGTCATTGATGAAGGAGCTGAAGATGGCTGGGCCTCGGACACTACCCTGAGGAACTCTTGCAGTGATGTCCTGGAGCTGAGATGATTGACCTCCAGCAACCACAACCATCTTCCTTTGTAGTAGGCATGACTCCAACCAGTGGAGAGTTTTCCCCCTGATTCCCCTTGACGCCAGTTTTTCTAGAACTCCTTGATGCATTACTTGGTCAAATGCTGCCTTGATGTCAAGGGCAGTCACTCTCACCTGATTTCTGGAGTTCAGCTGTTTTGTTCATGTTTGGACCAAAGCTGTGATGAGGTCAGGAGCTGAGTGGCCCTGGCAGAACCCAAACTGAGTGTCAGTGAGCAGATTATTGCTGAGCAAATGCTGCTTGATAGCACTGTCGATGATCCCTTCCATCACTTTGCTGATGATCAGGAACGATAGGGTGGTAATTGACCGGGTTGGATTTGTCCTGCTTTTTGTGGACAAGATATACCTGGGCAATTTTCCACATAACCAGGTAGATGCTGGTGCTCTACTGGAACAGCTTGGCTCGGGGTTTGGCTCGTCCTGGAGCACAAGTCTTCAGTACTATTGCCAGAATGTAGTCAGGCCCATAGCCTTTACAGTATCCAGTGCCATCAGCCGTTTCTTGATAACACGCGGAGTGAATCGGATTGGCTAAAGACTGACATCTGTGATGGTGGGGACCTCAGGAGGAGGCTGAGATGGATCATCGACTCAACACTTCTGGCTGAAGATGGATGCAAATGCCTTTTCTTTTGCACAAATGTGCTGGACTCCCCCATTGTTGAGGATGGGGATATTTGTGGAGCCTCCTCCTCCTGTCAGTTGTTTAATTGTACACCACCATAAGGTCCCGCATGGGAGATTGGTTAAGAAGCCCATGGGATCCTGGGCAATTTGGCAAATTGGATCCAAAATTGGCTTATTGGCAGGAGGCGGAGGGTAGTGATCGAGGGTTGTTTTTGCGAGTGGAAGCCTGTTACCAGTGGTGCACCACTGGAGCTGGGACCCTTGCTGTTTCTAGTGTTTAATGATTTAGACGTGAAGATAGGAGGTCTGATCAGTAAGTTTGCAGATGACAGGAAAATTGGTGGTGTCATAAATAGTGAGGAGGAAAGCCTTCGATTACTGGACAATATAAATGGGTTGGTAAGATGGGCAGAGCTGTGGCAAATGGAATTTAATTCTGAGAAGTGTGAGGTAATGCATTTTGGGAGGACTAACAAGGCAATGGAATATACAATGGATGGTAGGACCCTAGGAATTACAGAGGGTCAGAGGGATCTTGGTGTTCTTGTCCATAGATCACTGAAGGTAGCAGCACAGGTAGATAAGGTGGTTAGGAAAGCATGTGGGATACTTGCCTTTATTAGCCGAGGCATAGAATATAAGAGCAGGGAAGTTATGATGGAGCTGTATAAAACACTTGTTAGGCCACAGCTAGAGTACTGTGTACAGTTCTGGGCACCACACTATAGGAAGGATGTGATTGCACTGGAGAGGGTACAGAGTAGATTCACCAGGATGTTGCCTGGGCTGGAGCATTTCAGCTATGAAGAGTGACTGAAAAGGCTCGGGTTGTTTTCCTTAGAGCAGAGAAGGCTGAGGGTACACAAAATTATGAAGGGCATTGATAGGTTAGATAGGAAGAAACTTTTTCCCTTAGCAGAGGGGTCAATAACCAGGAAGCATAGATTTAAGGTAAGGTGGAGGTTTAGAGGGGATTTGAGGAAAAAGTTTTTCACCCAGAGGGTGGTTGGAATCTGGAAAGCACTGCCTGAAGAGGTGGTAGAGGCAGGAACCCTCACAACATTTAAGAGGTATTTAGATGAGCACTTGAAATGCCATAGCATACATATAAGGCTACGGGCCAAGTGCTGGAAAATGGGATTCGAATAGTTAAGTGCTTGATGGCCGTTACAGACACGATGGGCCAAATGGCCTGTTTCTGTGCTGTATATCTCTATGACATTCATGACCAGATGTGGCAGGACTGCAGAGCTTAAATCTGATCCATTGGCTGTGGAATTGATTAGCCCTGTCTATTTCATGCTGCTTATGCACTTTGGCATGAAAGTAGTCCTGGGTTGTAGCTTCACCAGGTTGACACCTCATTTTTAGGTATGCCTGATGCTGCTCCTGGCATGCCCTCTTGCACATTTCAGTGAACCAGGGTTGGTCCCCCGGCTTGATGGTAATGGTAGAGTGGGGGATATGCCAGGCCATGAGGTTACAGATTGTGGTTGAATACAACTCTGCTGCTGCTGATGGCCCACAGCGCCTCATGGATGCCCAGTTTTGAGTTGCTAGATCTGTTTTAAGTCTATCCCATTTAGCATGGTGGTAGTGCCACACAACACGATGGTGGGTACCCTCAGTGTGAAGGTGGGACTTTGTCTTCACGAGGACTGTGGTCACTCCTACCAATATTGTCATGGAGAGATGCATCTGTGACAGGTAGACTGGTGAGAATGAGGTCAAGTAGGTTTTTCCCTCTTGTTAGTTTCTTCACCACCTGCCGCAGAACCAGGGGAGACAGTGGCGTACTGGTGATGTCACTGATCTAGTAATCCAAAGGCCTGGGCAAATGCCCTGGGGTCATGGGTTCCAATCCCAGCTGGTGGAATTTAAATTCAATTCATTAATAAATATCTGGAATTAAAAGCTAGTCTCAGTAATGGTGCCATGAAACTATCAATTGCCATAAAAACCCAGCTGGTTCACTAATGTCCTTTAGGGAAGGAAATCTGCCGTCCTTACCTGGTCTGGCCTACATGTGACTCTAGACCCACTGCAATGTGATTGACACTTAACTGCCCTCTGAAATGGCCTAACAAGCCACTCAGTTGTCAAGGGCAATTAGTGATGGGCAACAAATGCTGGCCTTGCCAGTGACGCTCACATCACATGAAAAAAAAAAGACTAGCAGCTATGTCCTTTAGGTCTCATCCAGCTCGGTCAGTAGCACTGCTACCAAGCCACTCTTTGTGATGGACATTGAAGTCCTCCACCCAGAGTACCACCAGAGTGGTGCTCAGCATGGAGAAGTACAGATTCACCAGCCGAGATGGGGGCGGGGGGTGGTAGGTGGTAATCAATAGGAGGTTTCTTTGCCCATGTTCGATCTCATGCCATGAGACTTCATGGGGTCCAGAGTCAAAGTTGAGGACTTCCAGGGAAACTCCCTCCCACCTGCATACCACTGTGCCGCCACCTTTGCTGGGTCTGCCCTGCCGGTGGGGCAGGGCATACCCAGGGATGGTGATTGTGGTGTCTGGGACATTGTAAGGTATGATTCCATGAGTATGACTGTCAGGCTGTTGCTTGACTAGTCTGTGAGACAGCTCTCCCAATTTTGGCATGAGCCCCCAGATGTTAGTAAGGACGACTTTGCAGGGTCGACAGGGCTGGGTTTGCCATTGTCGTTTCCGGGGCCTAGGTTGATGCCGGGTGGTCCATCTGGTTTCATTCCTTTTCTTAGACTTTGTAGCGATTTGATACAACTGAGTGGCTTGCTGGGCCATTTCAGAGGGCATTTAAGAGTGAACCACATTGTTGTGGGCCTTCAAGTCACATGTAGGCCAGACCAGATAAGGACAGCAGATTTCCTTCCTTGAAGGACATTAGTGAACCAGATGGGGTTTTACAACAATCAACAATGGTTTCATGATCATCACTAGATTTATTAATTGAATTCAAATTCCACCTACTGTTGCAGTGGGATTTGAACCCATGTCCCGAGAGCATTAGCCTGGGGCTCTGGGTTACTAGTCTAGTGACATTACCACCACACCTCTGCCTCCCCTTAGAATAGATCAAACTAAATAAGTTCACGTGGCTTACATTTATGTTGCACTTTTTGCAGTTAAAAACAAGACCTTCTCTTCTAGCTGTTTCGATCAACATATGAAGATTTCGATCATGCTCTTCCTTAGTGGTTTCCATGACTGCAATGTCATCAACTATACATATGCAACCTGGAACATTTTCTGTAATCCTGTCCATATGCTGCTGGAATAGATCTTGATTTACAGATAAGTCAAATGGTAACCTCTGGAAATAATATCTTCCAAATGGTGTTCTAAATGTGGTTAGTTCTGATAACCCAGTTTTGCGACTAATTTGTAGAAAAACTTTGTTCCAGCAAATCTCAGGTTTAATTCTTCCAATATCAGAATTTTGTATGGGCATCTCTTAAATGCACGGTTCAAACGTCTTGGGTCGAAACACATCTGAATTGTACCATCTTTCTTCACTACACAAGTGATAGAGTTACACCAGTCAGCAGTCAGTATGTTGTTGCACACAACGAATAATGCCATTTCACTCTATATCATCTAATTTTATTTCTCTCAAAGGAACTCTCTTGCCCCAGAAGGTGGTGGAGGCGGGGTCATTGAATATTTTTAAGGCAGAGGTAGATAGATTCTTGTTGGGCAATGGAATTAGGGGTTATTGGGGGTAGATGGGAGCATGAAATTCGAAACACAAACAGATCAGCCATGATCTTATCGAATAGCGGAGCTGGCTCAAGGGGCCGAATGGCCTACTTCTGCTCCTAGTCCATATGTAATTCAGACTTCAGCTTCTCCTGGATGTGTACACTGCATTTCCTACATGGGCCAAATGAAGGAATTGCATCTTCTCTTAAATGCAAAACAGCATCACCTTTGAAATTCCCACAGCATCGAATGGGTCTGGGTACTTCAGCTGTAAGTCATGGACTGACTCAAAAAGGTCATTTTTACATTTTCTTTCACCAATGGTGCATTGTTGATTTTGTGTATGGTCACAATTTGAACTCCCTACATGCCAGTAACCCTGCTACTGCCAGACCAATCATGTCTACCAAGTTAAAAACTTGCGATGACCATGCAGACTTGCCAAAGCTACACTGTAATGTCAGTGTACCGGCACAATGGATGGGTGGCCCTTTGTAAGCTGTCAACCATTGTACCATTTTCCCATCTGTCAAGACACATGTCTTTTAAGATTTTTAATGGCAGAATGTTGGCACTAGCTCCAGTGTCTATCTCGGCTTTGAACATGTGTTTGCCATTCTTGTTTGGACATATAACATTAGGTGCCCTGGACAGCCCCAAGAGGAGGGACCATCCCCCCTGGCCCCACTAGGAGGCCATCTGGCTTTCCCTGGTGGCATTTCCACCCAGCATGGGACCACAATTTGAATATTTAAACCAATTGAAATAATTAATTTAAATAAACTTACATCGCCTCCTGATGTCTCACTGTGATCTTCGGCTCGGCGGCTGGCATTCCCACGTCTTTGGATCCCTGTCCGGGGAAACAAGGTGTAACATTGCTGGGGAGGGGGAAGGAGGTAAATTTATCAGTGTGGAGGCAGGGGACGGGGTCAAATTAATGTCATTGGTGTAGGAGATGGTGGGAAGGGTTGTAGTTTAAAGTTTATGCAGTTTGAGGGGGAAGGTAAGTGTTTTTGGGGGGAAAGGACACATAATTAATGTAATTGTTATTGGGGAGTGGTGGAGGGACAATGTTTTTTATTTAATTTAATTAATTCTATGTTTAAATACTTAAATTATCCAGTAGGGCTAACAGCCCTTTAAAAATGGCATTAGTGCCTGCACACAGGCAACTGATGCCATGGCTGGGGATGGACAGCCCCACCCCCTCCACAGAAGCCCACCGGCTTATAAAATCCAGCCCATGGTCCTTTCAGCAGTGGGCTCTGTGAAAGGAATCATACAGTGATGGGTGAAATGCTGCATACAATTTTAGCTGATTAATTAGACTGCAGGTGAACTCTTGAACCACTTCCAGAGCGTGGTCGCCAATATTGATGGATGGAGCATTTCTGACGTCCTGTCCCATGATGTTCGTTTTCTTGAGGCTGATGGTTAGACCAAATTCATTGCAGGCAGCCGCAAACCTGTCGATGAGACTCTGCAGGCACTCTTCAGTGTGAGATGTTAAAGCAGCATCGTCAGCAAAGAGGAGTTCCCTGATGAGGACTTTCTGTACTTTGGACTTCGCTCTTAGACGGGCAAGGTTGAACAACCTGCCCCCTGATCTTGTGTGGAGGAAAATTCCTTCTTCCAAGGACTTGAACGCATGTGAAAGCAGCAGGGAGAAGAAAATCCCCAAAAAAGAGTGGGTGCGAGAACACAGCCCTGTTTCACGCCACTCAGGATAGGAAAGGGGTCTGATGAGGAGCCACCATGTTGAATTGTGCCTTTCATATTGTCATGGAATGAGGTGATGATACTTAGTAGCTTTGGTGGACATCCAATCTTTTCTAGTAGTCTGAAGAGACCACGTCTGCTGACAAGGTCAAAGGCAATGGTGAGATCAATGAAAGCAATGTAGAGGGGCATCTGTTGTTTGCTACTGAAAAAAGAATGAGGATTTTCAGCTCGCACTATTTCTTTGGCCTCCTTAGCTCGAGAGACAATGGGTCGGTGCCTAGAGGTGGTCAGTGGTGTGTGGAGCAGCGCCTGGAGTGGTTATAAAGGCCAATTCTAGAGTGACAGGCTCCACCACAGGTACTGCAGAAAAATTTATTTGTCGGGGCTGTTACACAGTTGGCTCTCCCCTTGCGCTTCTGTCTTTTTTCCTGCCAACTGCGAAGTCACTTCGACTCGCCACACTTTAGCCCCGCCTTTATGGCTGCCCGCCAGCTCTGGCGAACGCTGGCAACTGACTCCCACGACTTGTGATCAATGTCACAGGACTTCATGTCGCGTTGGCAGACGTCTTTAAAGCGGAGACATGGTCGGCTGGTGGGTCTGATACCAGTGACGAGCTCGCTGTACAATGTGTCTTTGGGGATCCTGCCATCTTCCATGCGGCTCACATGGCCAAGCCATCTCAAGCGCCGCTGACTCAGTAGTGTGTATAAGCTGGGGGTGTTGGCCGCCTCGAGGACTTCTGTGTTGGAGATACGGTCCTGCCACCTGATGCCAAGTAGTCTCCGGAGGCAGCGAAGGTGGAATGAATTGAGACGTCGTTCTTGGCTGACATACGTTGTCCAGGCCTCGCTGCCATAGAGCAAGGTACTGAGGACACAGGCTTGATACACTCGGACCTTTGTGTTCCGTGTCAGTGTGCCATTTTCCCACACTCACTTGGCCAGTCTGGACATAGCAGTGGAAGCCTTTCCCATGCGCTTGTTGATTTATGCATCTAGAGACATGTTACTAGTGATAGTTGAGCCTAGGTAGGTGAACTCTTGAACCACTTCCAGAGCGTGGTCGCCAATATTGATGGATGGAGCATTTCTGACGTCCTGTCCCATGATGTTCGTTTTCTTGAGGCTGATGGTTAGACCAAATTCGTTGCAGGCAGCCGCAAACCTGTCGATGAGACTCTGCAGACACTCTTCAGTGTGAGATGTTAAAGCAGCATCGTCAGCAAAGAGGAGTTCCCTGATGAGGACTTTGTGTACTTTGGACTTCGCTCTTAGATTGGCAAGGTTGAACAACCTGCCCCCTGATCTTGTGTGGAGGAAAATTCCTTCTTCAGAGGACTTGAACGCATGTGAAAGCAGCAGGGAGAAGAAAATCCCAAAAAGTGTGGGTGCGAGAACACAGCCCTGTTTCACACCACTCAGGATAGGAAAGGGCTCTGATGAGGTGCCGCTATGTTGAATTGTGCCTTTCATATCGTCATGGAATGAGGTGATGATACTTAGTAGCTTTGGTGGACATCCAATCTTATCTAGTAGTCTGAAGAGACCACGTCTGCTGACGAGGTCAAAGGCTTTGGTGAGATCAATGAAAGCAATGTAGAGGGGCATCTGTTGTTTGCGGCATTTCTCCTGTATCTGACGAAGGGAGAACAGCATGTCAATGGTCGATCTCTCTGCACGAAAGCCACACTGTGCCTCAGGATACACACGCTCGGCCAGCTTCTGGAGCCTGTTTAAAGCGACTCGAGCAAAGACTTTCCCCACTATGCTGAGCAGGGAGATTCCACGGTAGTTGTTGCAGTCACCTCGGTCACCTTTGTTTTTATAGAAGGTGATGATATTGGCATCGCGCATGTCCTGAGGTACTGCTCCTTCGTCCCAGCACAGGCATAGCAGTTCATGTAGTGCTGAGAGTATAGCAGGCTTGGCACTCTTGATTATTTCAGGGGTAATGCTGTCTTTCCCAGGGGCTTTTCCGCTGGCTAGAGAATCAATGGCATCACTGAGTTTCGATTTGGTTGGCTGTATGTCCAGCTCACCATGACTGGTGGAGGCTGGGCTGCCTTGAGGGCAGACTCAGTGACAACATTCTCCCTGGAGTACAGTTCTAGGTAGTGCTCAACCCAGCGGTCCATTTGCTTGCGTTGGTCAGTGATTATGTCCCCTGATTTAGATTTGAGGGGGGCGATCTTCTTGATGGTTGGCCCAAGAGCTCTCTTCATGCCATCATACATTCCTCTGATGTTTCTGGTGTCTGAGGCCAGCTGAATATGACTGCATTGGTGTTGCCAGTAGTCGTTTGCGCAGCGCCTGGCTGTTCTTTGTGCAGTGCTTCTGGCTGCTTTAAGTGCTACGGATGTTAACTCGCTGGGGGCTTTCTTGTAGTTCAACAGTGCAATGCGCTTAGCGGCTATGACAGGTTCCAGCTCTTCATTATGAGATTGAAACCAGTCTGCATTTCTCCTTGCACTTTTGCCGTAGGTGGTCAAAGCTGACTCATAGATGGCGTATCTGATGTGGGCCCACTTGGTCTCAGTGGCGCTCAACAAGCGCATGGGAAAGGCTTCCACTGCTATGTCCAGACTGGCCAAGAGAGTGTGGGAAAATGGTGCACTGACACGGAACACAAAAGTCCGAGTGTATCAAGCCTGTGTCCTCAGTACCTTGCTCTATGGCAGCGAGGCCTGGACAACGTATGTCAGCCAAGAGCGACGTCTCAATTCATTCCATCTTCGCTGCCTCCGGAGAATATTTGGCATCAGGTGGCAGGACCATATCTCCAACACAGAAGTCCTCGAGGCGGCCAACATCCCCAGCTTATACACACTACTGAGTCAGCGGCACTTGAGATGGCTTGGCCATGTGAGCCACATGGAAGATGGCAGGATCCCCAAAGACACATTGTACAGCGAGCTCGCCACTGGTATCAGACCCATCGGCCGTCCATGTCTCCGCTTTAAAGACGTCTGCAAACGCGACATGAAATCCTGTGACATTGATCACAAGTCGTGGGAGTCAGTTGCCAACGTTCGCCAGAGCTGGCGGACAGCCATAAAGGCGGGGCTAAAGTGTGGCGAGTCGAAGAGACTTAGCAGTTGGCAGGAAAAAAGACAGAGGCGAAAGGGAAGAGCCAACTGTGTAACAGCCCCGACAATCAAATTTTTCTGCAGCACCTGTGGAAGAGCCTGTCACTCTAGTGGCCTTTATAGCCACTCCAGGCACTGCTCCACACACCACTGACCACCTCCAGGCGCTTACCCATTGTCTCTCGAGATAAGGAGGCCAAAGGGAAAAAAAAAATTAGACTGCAAGGTGACAACCGCCCTAGCATGGGCTAGTCATGTAAAGAATTCACTTTGAGATGGTTTGATGGTTTGATTCCCTTTCAATTGGTTTATGGACAAAATCCAAAACTGCCTTCTGTGCTGTACAATAGTCCTGCTGCTCTAGAAGGTGCGACAATTAATTCAATTTTTCTGCACATTTTAAATGCTTTACATGCAGGGAGGTGGGCTTTCACCAACTCTGAGATCTCGGAGATAATCCTGAGAGTAATGAGGCATTGTATAAGATAATCTAAGACAGAATTTAATTCAGGAGATTTGGTGTATTATAAAAGAGCTGGTCATAGGGAATGAAAAGGCCTGGGTAAGATGATGGTAAGGCACTCCTTATCAAACATGGCAATCAAACTGTTTAGTTTAGTTTAGAGATACAGCACTGAAACAGGCCCTTTGGCCCACCGAGTCTGTGCCGACCATCAACCACCCATTTATACTAATCCTACACTAATCCCATATTCCTACCACATCCCCACCTGCCTATACTAGGGGCAATTTATAATGGCCAATTTACCTACCAACCTGCAAGTCTTTTGGCTTGTGAGAGGAAACTGGAGCACCCGGAGAAAACCCACGCAGACACAGGGAGAACTTGCAAACTCCACACAGGCAGTACCCAGAATTGAACCCGGGTCGCTGGGGCTGTGAGGCTGCGGTGCTAAATTCATTTTTATGTTGTTATAGTACATTCCTCAGGATTAATTATAAAATCTTGGACTCTGAGCAGCTGATAGAGTAACTGAGGCACCTTGTATTTCAAATTCTCATGTGCTTTGTGATGAAGATCTTGATGAACAGAATATGGTAGATCAACTGTTGGATAGTGGCAATATGCATGATCATGACACACTTGACAGAGCTATCACATCCAAAGGCCAATTGCCCAAAGTGGGTAATTGGTTGACATATATTCCAGAGGGGTTATGAATGGAGGTATGTGACAATTGTAGGAGATGCAAGAAAAGCTACTGACAAGTTTAAATATTGGTTGAATTTTCAGGATGATGGCGAAGAAGTGAGGCAAGAGGATAACCAGGGAAAGAGTAGGCCCATTAGGGACCAAAGTGACAATCTGTGTGTGGAGCCGGAGGATATAGGTGAGGTTTTAAATGATTACTTTCATCTGTGTTCACGATGGAGAAGGACGATGTAGGTAGAGATTAGGGAGGGGGATTGTGATATACCTGAACAAATTAGCATTGAAAGGGAGGAGGTATTAGCTATTTTAGTGGGCTTAAAAATGGATAAATCCCCAGGCCCAGATGAGATGAATGCCAGGCTGCTATGTGAGGCAAGGGAGGAGATTGCAGGGGCTCTGACAAAAATTTTCTAATCCTCTCTGGCCACAGGAGAGGTACCAGAGGATTGGAGGACAGAAAATGTGGTATTATTATTCAAGAAGGGTAGCAGGGATAAACCAGGTAATTACAGGCCAGTGGGTTGAACATCAGTGGTAGGGAAACTATTGGAAAACATTTTGAGGTACAGGATTAATCTCCACTTGGAAAGGCAGGGATTAATAAGGGATAGTCAGCATGGCTTTGTCAGGGGGAGATCATGTCTAACAAATTAAATGAATTTTTCAAGGAGGTGACTAGATGTGTAGATGAGGGTAAGGCAGTTGATGTAGTCTGCATGGTCTTCAGTAAGGCTTTTGATAAGGTCCCTCATGGAAGATTGTTCAAGAAGGTAAGAGCCCATGGGATCCAGGGCAATTTGGCAAATTGGATCCAAAATTGGCTACGTGGCAGGAGACAGAGTGATGGTTGAGGGTTGTTTTTGTGATTGGAAGCCTGTGACCAGTGGTGTACCGCAGGGATCGGTACTGGGACCCATGCTGTTTGTAGTATACATTAATGATTTAAACGTGAATATAGGAGGTCTGATCAGTAAGTTCGCAGATGACACGAAAATTGGTGGTGTCGTAAATAGTGAGGAGGAAAACCTTAGATTACAGGACGATATAGATGGACTGGTAAGATAGGCAGAGCAATGGTAAATGGAATTTAATCCTGAGAAAAGTGTGAGATGATGCATTTTGGGAGGACGAACAAGGCAAGGGAATATACAATAGATGGTAGGACCCTAAGAAGTACAGAGGGTCAGAGGGACCTTGGTGTACTTGTCCATAGATCACTGAAGGCAGCAGCACAGGGAGATAAGGTGGTTAGGAAGGCGTATGAAATACTTGCCTTTATTAGCTGAGGCATAGAATATAAGAGCAGGGAGGTTATGATGGAGCTGTATAAAATGCTAGTTAGGCCACAGCTGGAGTACTGTGTACAGTTCTGGACACCACACTATAGGAAGGATGTGATTGCACTGGAGAGAGTGCAGAAGAGATTCACCAGGATGTTGCCTGGGCTGGAGCATTTCAGCTATGAAGAGAGACTGGATAGGCCAAGGTTGTTTTCCTTAGAGCAGAGAAGGCTGAGGGGGGACATGATTGAGGTGTACAAAATTATGAGGGGCATAGATAGGGTAGATAGGAAGAAACCTTTTCCCTTAGCAGAGGTGTCAATAACCAGGGGGCACAGATTTAAGGTAAGGGGCAGGAGGTTTAGAGGGGATTTGAGGAAAAATGTTTTCACCCAGAGAGTGGTTGGAATCTGGAACACACTGCCTGAAGGGGTGGTAGAGGCAGGAATCCTCACAACATTTAAGTAGTATTTAGATGAGCACTTGAAACACCATAGCATACAAAGCTATGGACCAAGTGCTGGAAAATGGGATTAGAATAGATAGGCTTGATGGCTGGCGTGGACACGGTGGGCCAAAGGGCCTGTTTCTGTGCTGCATATCTCTTTGCCTCTATGACACTATTACAGAGATGTGCAAGAACTATAGAGTGGTGATACTGAAGGACTTTAATTACCCAAATATTGATTGTGATCATAGAATCATAGAAAGTTTATGGCACAGAAAGAGGTCACTTGGCCCATCGTTTCTGTGCCTGCTGAAAAACGAGCCACCTAGCCTAATCCCACCTTCCAGCAATTGGACTGCAGCCCTGAAGGTGATGGCACTTGAGGTGCATATCCAGACTCCTTTTAAAATGAGTCGAGAGTTCTGCCTCTACAACCCTTTGAAGGCTATGTGTTCCAGACCCAAACTATCCTCTGGATGAAAAAGCTTTTCCCCATCTCCCCTCCAATCTTTCTACCAATTACTTTAAACCTATGCCCCCTAGTCATTGACTTCTCTCAGGTAAATAGGTCCTTCACATCCACTCTCTCCAGGCCCCTCACAGTTCTGTACATTTCAATCAAATCTCCCCTCAGCCTTGTCTGTTCCAAGGAGAACAAGTCCAGTCTATCCAATCTTTCCTCCAGAGCTGCATTTTTCCAGTCATTTTTCCAGCACCACACCTATATCCAGTGAGGATTGGAAAATGATGGTCGGTCCCTCTGCTATTTCCTCTCTGGCTTCTTTTAACAGCCTGGGGTACATTTCATCTGGCCCTGGTGATGTATCCACTTTCAAGGATGCTAATCCCATTAATACTTCCTCTTTCCCTATGTTTAACACATCCAATACTTCACACTCCTTCTCCTTAACTACAATATCTGGATCGTCCCCTCTTTTGTAACGACAGACGAAGTATTCATTACAAACCATACCAACATCTTCCGCGTCTACATGTAGGTTACTTTTTTAGTCTTTTATGGGCCCTACTCTCTCCTTAGTTAATCTTCTTACACTTAATGTATTGATAAAACATCTTTGGGTTCACCTTGATTTTGTTTGCCGATATTCTTTCATTCCCTCTCTTTGCTTTCCTAATTTCCTTTTTGGATTCACCCCTCCACATTCTATACTGCTCTCGGCTTTCTATAATATTGGGGACTGTAAGGTTTACAGCATTTACATAGCTAACCTTTATTAATAACTTTGTAATACTTTTTCTGTTAGGCTAAATGTAATGTTACAACTGGATACAGGTGTGCTGCTGGATGATTGGAGGACTGCTAATGTTGTACCTTTGTTTAAAAAGGGAGCGAGGGATCGACCAAATAATTACAGGTCAGTTAGTCTAACCTCAGTAGTGGACAAATTATTGGAATCAATTCTGAGAGACAGAATAAACTGTCACTTAGAAGGGCACGGATTAATCAAGGATAGTCAGCATGGATTGCAAAGCATGATGGTCAGCTTTGCTGAAATATGTCAATTTGTCAATGCTGAGAGATATATGTGTGGAACTGCCTGTATCCTAAAATGGATAGTGGAAGTCATGCAGCTGGGGGCTATGAACTGTGACATATTTTATGTTTGTGAAAAATAAGGGCAGCTAAACTAATAGGACTAATCATGTAATAAAAGCAAAATACTGCGGATGCTGGAAATCTGAAACAAAAACAAGAAATGCTGGATTCACTCAGCAGGTCTGGCAGCATCTGTGGAAAGAGAAGCAGAGTTAACGTTTCGGGTCAGTGACCCTTCTTCGGACTAATCATGTGCTATGTACACTAATATATTGGAGTCTTTTTGAGCTAATGCTTGCTTTTTTATGAAATGGGCTTTTCAAGGCGACACTCTGTTAAACCTTTATGTAAGAACATTGGGAGAGATGGGTTAAACACCTCAGCACTCCTTCCAGGGGGCGAGATGAGATAAATGTGAAACTGCAGAATTGCAAAAATGGTTGGTATCAGCAAGAATGTGACTTTTAGAATCCTTACAAAAATAGAAAGAAACAGGAAGCATCTGTAAAGTATGTAGATTGAACCATTAACTAATTAGGGTCTAGGAATGATGTCAACCTGGAACAATTAGGATACTTGGAACAATTCATAACCTAATATGGTGAGATCCTAGCACCCCCCAGAAGGATAAAAGAGAGGGTGTTATGGACAACGTCGGCACACAAGAACCGGTGCTGAATGCTGCTCTATACCTATTGCCGTTGTTAAGTATTAACTTTGTATATCTTAGTTTAACCTAATAAACTCCTTGACTTGATCACAGAACTTAAGTCTGCACCTTGTAGGTCTACCTTGGTCAAGAATCCCAAGGTGAGACAGGTTGGGTATCCTTTGTCTCACCTCTATTCATCTACCTGAATACATACAGTATTGAGTTCTTGGTGTTGGACAAAAGCTTTCCTTTTCTGCCTTATCCTACCCTGTAGGCTCCTTGACATCCAGGGGCTCTAGATTTGACTGTCTCACCCATTTTCTTTGTGAGAACAAGTTTACTCTGAACACCTTGAATCTCCCCTTTGAATGCCTCCCAATGCTCTGACACTGATTTACTTTCAAGTAGTTGCTTCCAGTCCACTTTTGCTAAATCCTTGTGCTTTTCCATAAATTATGTTAAAACTGACTGAATTATGATCACTACCACCAAAATGCTTTCCCACTGCCACTCCTTCCACCTTCCCAGCTTTATTTCCTTAAACTAAGTCTAAAACTGCACCCTCTCTTGCTGAACTTGCTACATACTGACCAAAAAGGTTCTCCTGAATGCACTTCAAGAATTCTGCTCCCTCAATTCCTTTCACACTAAAACTATCCTAGTTAATTAGGGGTTGTTAAAATCTCCTGCTATTACTGCCCTATTGTGTTTGCACTTCAAGAGATTTGCCTACATATGAGCTCTTCTGTTTTCCTCTGACTGTTTGGGGGTCTATAGTACACTCCCAGCAGTATAATTGCCCCTTTATTTGTTCCTTAGCTTAATCCATATGGCCTCATTTGATGAACCTTCCAACCTATCAGCCCTCCTCACAGCTGTAATTGTTTCTTTGACCAAAATTGCCATCCCCCCTCCTTTCTTACCCCTCCCTATCATGTCTGAAAACCCTGTAACCAGGAACCATGAGCTGCCATTCCTGTCCCTCTGTAATAGCTATGATATCATACTGTCACATGTCTAACTGTGCCCTCAGCTCATCTGCTTTATTTCCTACACTCCTTGCATTGAAATAGAATCCCTGGAGCACTGCCAAACCCTATTTTTTATTTTCTAACCTTTGTTTCCTCTGCCTTCCAGACTCATCCACTAATTTTCTGCCTTCCATTTTCATTTCTGATTTTATCCCAACTGAGTTTGACCTCAGGTCCCCATCCCCCTGCCAAACTAGTTTGAACCCTCCCCAACAGCACTAGAAAAACGTCCCACAAGGAACTCAGTCCCACTCAGTTCAGGTACAACCCATCCGGCCTATGCAGTCCCATCTTCCCAGAGCAGGTCCCAATGTCCCAAGAAACTAAAGCCGCCCCTCCTGCACCACTTTCCAGCCACGCGTTCACTTGTCTTATCCTCCTGTTTCTGTACTCATTTGTGCGTGCTACTAGGAGTAATCCGGAGATGACTACTTTTGAGGTCCTGCTTGCTAATTTTCTACCTAGCTCCCTAACTATTGACCGCAGGACCACAACCCTCTTTCTATCTATGTCGTTGGTTCCAATGTGGACCACCACTGCTGGCTGTTCACCATCTCCCCTCAGGATGCTCTGCAGTCACTCAGTGACATCCTTGACCCTGGTACCAGGGAGACAACACACCATCCTGGAATCATGTTTGCGGCCTCAGAAAAGCTTATCTGCTCCCCTGACTATCGAATCACCTATCACTATAGCTGTTCCAGTCTTCCTTGTACCCACTTGTGCAGCTGAGCAACCTGTGGTGCCATGGCCTTGGCTCTGGCTGCACTCCCCAGATGAACCATCATTTTCCTCAGCATTTAGAACTGAATGCTGGTTGGAGAGCAGGATGCACTCGAGGGTCTCTTGTACTACCTTCCTGGTCCCTTTTGACTGCTTGGCGGTCACCCTTTCCCTCTCCCCCTGCATGTTCTTAACTTGCAGGATGATCACATCTATAAACGTGCTATCCACGTAGCTCTCACTCTCATTCTCACGAATACACCGCAGTGTCGCCAGCTGCAGCTCAAGTTTCAAAACCCGGAGCTCAAGTACTGCAACTAAAAACACTTCCTGCACAAATGGTTATCCAGGACACGAAAAACATCCCGAAGCTCCCACATAGCACAGGAGGTACACTCTCGAGGTTGAAGCAACCCGACCATTCCTTTCTTTATTAGTTGACCCTTTGCTACCGGTAAAAAAGAAACCTTACCAATACTAAAACACCTTACACCTATTAATAAAATCTTACTAGTACTGATAAATCCTACAACTAATCAACATAGTTCACTCGTTAAAATGAACCTTTTTAAAAAAAAATACTCACCAGCTAGTCACTTGTTCCTTATTATTAATGCTTAATACTTTTTCTCATTTTTAGTCTGCCAATTGTCGACGCAGTCCCTAAGTGGCACTACTCACTAGCCAACCACCTATCGGCTTTCTTGTGAGGTCAGACCTCTTTTTTCTTTTTCCGAATGCGGGCTCTGACTGGCTGATTCATTCTGCTCCAACTAAACTCTCACCTTTCTTCTCCTCGCTGTTTATAGCCTCACTGGTCTCGCTGATGCATGCTGCTCCAACTGAACTCTCACCTTCCTTCTCCTCATTGTTTAGAGAAAAGGGAAAGAAGGGAGAGGAATTTCTGAAATGTGTTAATACCAATGACATAAAGGGATATGAGGATAGTGTGGGAAAAAGGCATTGAAGTGGATGATCAGCCATGATCGTATTGAATGGTGGAGCAGGCTCAATGGGCTGAATGGCCTACACCTGCTCCTATGTTCCCAACTACTCTTTGTGGTAGAAACTTACACATTCTAATCGCTCTCTGGGTAAATAAGTTTCTCTTGAATTCCTTATTGAATTTGGTAGTAATTATCTTTTATTTCTGACTCCTAGTTTTGGATTCCCACACAAGCAAAAGCATTTTCTCTATATCTACCTTATCAAAGCCCTTCATAATTTTAAACACCTCCCTTTTTCCTGACAAAAGATCCCCAGTCTGTTCAGTTTTTTTCCTGATAGTAATAACCTCTTAGTTCTGTTATCATCCATGTAAATCTTTTCTGCACCTTCGCTAGTGCCTCCAGATCCTTTGTCTAATATGGAGACCAGACTGCGCACAGTACCACAAGTGTGGTTTAACCAAGCTTCAATACACACTTAAAATCTGCTTTTCAATTTTATTCCTCTAGAAGTGAGCCCCAGCTTTGTTTGAATTTTTATGGTTTTAGTTACCTGTATTGCTACTTTTAACGATTTGTGAAACTGTGCCCCAAGATCTGTTTGTTCCTCTATCTCATAAAGAGCATGTAGCCTCTTTGTTTCTCCTACTAAAATGCAGCACCTCGCACTTATCTGTATTGAAATTTATTTTCCATTTGCATGCCCATTCTGCAAGTTTAATAATGTCTTTTTGTATTTTGTGGTAGCCTTATTAAATGTACATCGAATTTCGTGTCATATGCAAATTTTAAAATTTTACTTCTGATTCTTGAATCTAAGTCATGTAAATGATGAACAACATTGCTCCCAGCATCAATCCTTGTTATTCACCAGTTTCCATCTTCTGCAAGTCTGAGTAAATAGCATTAACAGTATTTAGCAGTATTGTCTGTTTTCCGTTTTGTAGCCAGCTTGCTATCCATCCTGCTACTTGTCCCCTGACTCTTAATGCTCTGATCTTAGTCATAAATCTACTATGCGGTGCCTTTTCAAAGGCCTTTTGAAATACCAAATAGATTACATCTACTACATTACCCTAGTCTACTCTTTCTGCTACTCATTTAAAGAATTCAATACAGTTGGTCAAGAATGTCCCTCCCTTTTGAAATCTGTGCTGACTATTCTTAATCATATTTTCAGTTCCTAGATATTTTCCGATGATATCATTGAATAAAGATTCCATTACATTTCCTACCACCAACCTTAAGCCAACTGGTTTCTAGTTCCCTGGACTTATTCTAACTCCCTTTTTAAATATTGGAATCGCATTGGTTGTCTGTCAGTCCTCTGGCTGCATTCCCCTTTTCTAATAGTGCCTCTGCTCTCTCTTAACCTAATTTCTTTTAGTATGCACTGTAATCCAGGGGTTCTACCTTCACTAATTGTGATCAGTTTATCAATTATCTCTCAACACTATCTTAAATGTCCTTCTATCATTTTTGATTTCTTCTTCTAATGTCATGTCTACCCTGTTCGCCTCCCTGAGAAATACTGAGGCAAAGTAATTGTTTAATATTTCTGCCATTTCACTGTCATTACCTGAGAGTTTAAGTCGTGCATTCCTTAGTAGTCTTTTCCCTATCCTGATTTTTCTCTGGTTGTTTATGTATCTGTAGTATACTCTACTATTTGTGTTTATATTCCTTGAGAATTTAATTTCCCAGATCCTCATTGCTTTCCTAATTGTTTTTTTACTTCTTCTCCTATCCTCTATATAGTCCCTTTATTCATCCTTTCCTTTATTGCCTATGCATTCAGTGTATATCTTTTCATTTAGTTCATTCTTGTCCTTATCTCCTTATTCATTCATGGTATTTCAATTTTATTCAATGGAATGATAAGTAGAGAGACACTGAGATAAAGAGAGTGAGAGGGGAGGTAGACAGTTCCAGTGGCAAATCAAATGAACCTGCCAGAAATTTCCTAACACAGGGAGGTAAAGACGTGAGACGACTGAGGGAGATTGATCATTCTATTATTCTATTATCTGTGTTACTGCCTTAGAGTGAAAGCTTTCATTCAGTCACCTGAAGGCAGGGAAATGGATAGAACAGCTAAGAAAAACAGGGGGAAATGCCATTTCTTGAATGTTCTGAGTGCATTGTATTATAAGCTCTTTCTTATCGATACATCCTCAGTTTGTTGAAATTAATACAAATCACACACTCTCCAACTCTTTCTCAGGAGCTCAAAACTGTAGAATTCCTCCCCTCACCTCTTTTAATCATTCCTTCATTCTACAACCAACAGGCTTTTAAATCCAAGCTTGGTGTCACCTAACCATGACTTCATGGGATCTTAGAATCATACAGCGCACCATGAGGCCATTCAGTCCATTGTGCCTGTGCTGGCACTTTGAAAGAGCTATCCAATTAGTCCCACTCCCCTGTTATTTCTCCATACCTGCAAATTACTCCCCTTCAAGTATTTCCCAATTTGCATTGAAAGTTACTGTTCAATCCATGCATTCATTTATCGCATCTTCTAGCCTTCCCAGCCATGTTGGTGCCCTGCAATATGGGCCTCAGTTCTTCACTTAGGTTTCTTGACTTAAAAAAAACATTAAATCCAAAATGCACTTCTTCTCTAACTCTGCATTGCCTAAGGTGCCAGCCATGGCTCTGTTCACTCTTGCCTCTGAGTCAGATAGTTGTGGGTTCAATTCCCACTCTGAGACTTGAGTGCAAGATCTAGGCTGCCATTCCAGTGTAGAATGTAATGCATGCGTGTATTATGCTAATGACGTAAATAAACAAAGAACAAACAAAGTACAAAGAACAGCACAGGAACAGGCCATTCGGTCCTCCAAGCCTGCACCGATCTTGATGCCTGCCTGAACTAAAACCTTCTGCACTTCCAGGGACCGTATCCCTCTATTCCCATCCTATTCATGTATTTGTCAAGATGCCTCTTAAAGATCGCTATCGTACCTGCTTCCACCACCTCCCCCGGCAGCAAGTTCCAGGCACTCACCACCCTCTGTGTAAAGAACTTGCCTCGCACATCCCCTCTAAACTTTGCCCCTCTCACTTTAAACCTATGTCCCCTAGTAACTGACTTTTCCACCCTGGGAAAAAGCTTCTGACGATCCACTCTGTCCATGCCGCTCATAACTTTGTAAACCTCTATCATGTCACCCCTCCACCTCCATCGTTCCAGTGAAAACAATCCGAGTTTATCCAACCTCTCCTCCTACCTAATGCCCTCCACACCAGGCAACATCCTGGGAAACCTCTTCTGTACCCTCTCCAAAGGCTCCCCATCCATCTGGTAGTGTGGCGACCAGAATACGCAATATTCTAAGTGTGGCCTAACTAAAGTTCTGTACAGCTGCAGCATGATTTGGCAATTTTTATACACTATGACCCGACCGATGAAGGCAAACATGCCGTATGCCTTCTTGACTACCTTATCCACCTGCGTTGCCACTTTCAGTGACCTGTGGACCTGTACGCCCAGATCTCTCTGCCTGTCAATACTCCTAAGGGTTCTGCCATTTACTGTATACTTCCCACCTGCATTAGATCATCCAAAATGCATTACCTCACATTTGTCCGGATTAAACTCTATCTGCCATTTCTCCGCCCAAGTCTCCAACCGATCTATATCCTGCTGTATCCTCTGACAATCCTCATCACTATCCGCAATTCCACCAACCTTTGTGTCGTCCGCAAACTTACTAAATCAGACCAGCTACATTTTCCTCCAAATCATTTAAATATACTACAAAGAGCAAAGGTCCCAGCACTGGTCCCTGCGGAACACCACTAGTTACATCCCTCCATTCAGAAAAGCACCCTTCCACTGCTACCCTCTGTCTTCTATTACAGAGCCAGTTCTGTATCCATCTTGCCAGCTCACCTCTGATCCCGTGTGACTTCACCTTTTGTACCAGTCTGCCATGAGGGACCTTGTCAAAGGCTTTACTGAAGTCCATCTAGATAACATCCACTGCCCTTCCTTCATCAATCATCTTTGTCACTTCCTCGAAAAACTCAATCAGATTAGAGAGACACGACCTCCCCTTCACAAAACCATGCTGTCTCTCACTAATAAGTTCGTTTGTTTCCAAATGGGAGTAAATCCTGTCCCGAAGAATCCTCTCTAATAATTTCCCTACCACTGACGTAAGGCTAACCGGACTATAATTTCCTGGATTATCCTTGTTACCCTTCTTAAACAAAGGAACAACATTGGCTATTCTCCAGTCCTCTGGGACCTCACCTGTAGCCAAAGAGGATGCAAAGATTTCTGTCAAGGCCCCAGCAATTTCTTCCCTTGCCTCCCTTAGTATTCTGGGGTAGATCCCATCAGGCCCTGGGGATTTATCTACCTTAATGCTTTGCAAGACACCCAACACCTCCTCCTTTTTGATAATGAGATGACTGAGACTATCTACACTCCCTTCCCAAGGCTCATCATCCACCAAGTCCTTCTCTTTGGTGAATACTGATGCAAAGTACTTATTTAGTACCTCGTCAATTTCCTTTGGCTCCACACATAGATTCCTTTCTCTGTTCTTGAGCGGGCCAACCCTTTCCCTCGTTACCCTCTTGCTTTTTATATGTGTATAAAAAGCCTTGGGATTATCCTTAATCCTGTTTGCCAATGACTTTTTATGACCCCTTTTAGCCCTCCTGACTCCTTGCTTAAGTTTGTTTCTACTGTCTTTATATTCCTCAAGGGATTCATTAGTTCCTAGCCTTCCAGCCCTTACGAATGCTTCCTTTTTCTTTTTGACTAGGCTCACAATATCTCGCGTTATCCAAGGTTCCCAAAACTTGCCAAACTCATCCTTCTTCCTCACAGGAACATGCTGGTCCTGGATTCTAATCAACTGACATTTGAAAGACTCCCACATGTCAGATGTTGATTTACCCTCAAACAGCCGCCCCCAATCTGAATTCTTCAGTTCCTGCCTAATATTGTTATAATTAGCCTTCCCCCAATTTAGCACCTTCACCCGAGGACTACTCTTATCCTTATCCACAAGTACCTTAAAACTTATGGAATTATGGTCACTGCTCCCGAAATGCTCCCCTACTGAAACTTCGACCACCTGGCCGGGCTCATTCCCCAATACCAGGTCCAGTACGGCCCCATCCCTAGTTGGACTATCTATGTATTGTTTCAAGAAGCCCTCCTGGATGCTCCTTACAAATTCTGCCCCATCCAAGCCCCTAGCACTAAGTGAGTCCCAGTCAATATAGGGGAAGTTAAAATCACCCACCACCACAACGATCCTGTTACCTTTACATCTTTCCAAAATCTGTCTACATATCTGCTCGTCTACCTCCCACTGGCTGTTGGGAGGCCTGTAGAAAACCCCCAACATCGTGACTGCACCCTTCCTATTCCTGAGCTCCACCCATATTGCCTCGCTGCACGACCCCTCCGAGGTGTCCTCCCGCAGTACAGCTGTGATATTCTCCTTAACAAGTAATGCAACTCCCCCACCCTTTTACATCCCCCTCTATCCCGCCTGAAGCTTCTAAATCCTGGAACATTTAGCTGCCAATCCTGTCCTTCCCTCAACCAAGTCTCTAATAGCAACAACATCATAGTTCCAAGTACTAATCCAAGCTCTAAGGTTATCTGCCTTACCTGTTATACTTCTCGCATTGAAACAAATGCACTTCAGACCACCAGTCCCGCTATGCTCCGCAACATCTCCCTGCCTGCTCTTCCTCTAAGTCCGACTGGCCTTATTTACTGGTTCACCCTCATTTATTTCACTTGCTGTTCTACTGCTCTGGTTCCCACCCCCCTGCCACACTAGTTTAAACCCTCCCGAGTGACGCTAGCAAACCTCGCAGCCAGGATATTAGTGCCCCTCCAGTTTAGATGCAACCCGTCCTTCTTGTACAGGTCCCATCTGTCCCTGAAGAAATCCCAATGGTCCAGATATCTGAAACCCTCCCTTCTACACCAGCTGTTCAGTCACGTGTTTAGCTGCACTATCTTCCTATTTCTAGCCTCACTGACACGTGGCACAGGGAGTAATCCCGAGATTACAACCCTAGAGGTCCTGTCTTTTAACTCTCTACCTAACTCCCTAAACTCCCCCTGCAGGACCTTGTCACTCTTCCTGCCTATGTCATTGGTACCGATCTGTACCACAACCTCTGGCTGTTCACCCTCCCCCTTCAGAATGCCCCCTGTTTGTTCAGAGACATCCTTGACCCTGGCACCAGGGAGGCAACATACCATCCTGGAGTCTCTTTCACGTCCATAGAAGCGCCTATCTGTGCCCCTGACTATAGAGTCCCCTATAACTATTGCTCTTCTGCGCTTTGTCCCTCCCTGCTGAACAACAGTGCCAGCTGTGGTGCCACTGCTCTGGGTGCTGCTGCTGTTTTCCCCTGATAGGCCACCCCCCCCCCAACAGTATCCAAAACGGTATACTTGTTAGAGAGGGGGATAGCCACAGGGGATTCCTGCACTGACTGCCTGCCCCGTTGAGCGGTCACCCATCTATCTGCCAGCACCTTGAGTGTAACCACTTCTCTAAAACTCCTGTCTATGACACTTTCTGCCACCTGCATGCTCCTAAGTGCATCCAGTTGCCGCTCCAACCGATCCATGCGGTCTGTGAGGAGCTGCAACTGGGTACACTTCCTGCAGATGTAGTCGTCCGGAATGCTGGAAGCGTCACGGACTTCCCACATCTCACAGGTGAAGCACTTTACCCCTCTAACTGACATTTCTAGCACTAATTAATAAATTAATTTAAGATAAATAAATACTTATTAAATCCTTACTAAATTATGTTATAATTAACTATATGGTCCCTCGTGCTAGGTTTCTGCTATAAATATTAAATGCTAACTAAATACAGTAATCTCCTCCCTCTGGTTTAGTTACTCTACTTACTAATTAGTTTAATTAGGGCTTTAATCAATTTTTATCAATGTTTTATTTTCAAATTCAGTAAAAAAAAATTCCCTACCAGCCAATCAGGTCACAGCTTTCCTGTGAAGTCACTTTAAGTTTTTTTTACCAGAGGTCAGTTTTTTATACTTACTGGTCCGGAACTCTGCCCTCCAAGTCTTCTCCCAGTCAGCTGTGCTCTTTGGAAGCTCTGGGCTCCCCTCACTCTGAGGACAGATAGAAAATGAAAGGAGCTCCTCACTCCCTCTTTACCGAACCTCCTCACTTACCAAACTTCCACTGTAGCACTCTACTGCAACCCAAGTCAGCACTCCAGTGCAAAAAAAAACACTTCCTTAAACTGGCCACGCTTGGTGTCCATTTTTTCTGCCTGTGCCGCCCGGATATATTACAGTGGCTCCCTGATATACATCAGTGCCTAAATTTTAAAATGATCATCCTTGTGTTCAAAGCCCTCCATTGCCTTGTTCCTCCATTTTTCTGGAACCTCTTCTCGCCCTACAGCTCTCCAAGAACCCTGTGTTCCTTCAACTCAGTCCTCTTGTGCATCCCAGCTTCCTTTGCCCCACCACTAATGGCCATGCCTTCAGCCATCTCGCCCCTAACCTCTGTAATTCCTTCCTAACACTTTTCTGCTTCATCACTTCTTTTCCTTTCTTTAAGATGCTCCTGAAAATCTTTGATCAAGCTTTTACTCACTCATCCTCAAATCATCTTCTTTGGCTGAATATCAATGTTTACCTGAGTATTCTTCTGTGAAGCACTTTGAGACATTTTTCTACATTAAAGGTGCTATATAATTGCAAGTTGTTGGTATTGCAAACATAACCACAACAGCAATTGGAGGAGACTGTGGACTCGAAACACTCAGTCAGGACAATACAAGACAGTCATCTATCTCTCTGCTACTGATGACCAAATTATTAGAATAGAAGCTGATTTAATATGCTGAGCAGAAGCCCTGTCTGCATTAAGCTGAATAATAAATTTAACGATAAGTCAGTTACTGCAATTAATATTCATTTGGCATTCAAAGAAATCTAGGCCATATCTCGACTATGATTTAAATTTGTTCCAGTCAATCAAACCACGACAAGACCAAGCTTAACTTCATTTTTCAATTCATTCTCGGTATGTGTCACTTTGGCTGCATTTATTGCCAATCCCTGGTTCTCCTGAGACAGTGGTGGTGGTCGGCCTTCTCCTTGAATCACTGTATTCCTTGTGGTGACAGTGCGCTCACTCTGATGTTAGGTAAGAACTTTGATTGAGCTCCTTCCTGTGATATTGAAGGATGGAGGTGGGTTTCTAAATGTCAAATGTGAATTCCCACGGTAGATTCAAGTATTACCCAGCACTACAGCTTACCTTGAAAAACCTCACCTCTTATTTATAAAGAAGTGTAGAACTGACTGAGCCATGTGTGAGTCCTAGTCATTAAATCAAATCTATTCATAATTTTAAAACCCTCTATAACATTTCCCCTTCACCTCCTGTGCTCCAGTGGAAATAGTCCTCTTCCTGAGGTCCTCAACTTCATAGATATTAGTCATCAGCCAATTCGATTCACTCCGCATGATATCAAGGAACGGCTGAATGCATTGGATACCGCAAAGGTTATGGGGCCTGCCAATATCCCGGTTGTCGTACTGAAGACTTGTGCTCCAGAACTTGCCACGCCCCTAGCCAAGCTGTTCCAGTACAGCTACAACACTGGCATCTGCCTGACAATGTGGAAAATTATCTAGGTATGTCCTGTACATAAAAAGCAGGACAAATCCAATCTGGCAATTACAGCCCCATCAGTCTATTCTCAATTATCAGCAAAATGATGGAAGGTGTCATCGACAGTGCTATCAAGTGGCATTTACTCAACAATAACCTGCTCACGGATGCTCAGTTTGGTTTCCACCATGATCATGGCTCCAGACCTCATTACAGCCTTGGTCCAAACATAGACAGCAGAGCTGAACTCCAGAGGTGAGGTGAGAGTGACTGCGCTTGACATCAAGGCAGCTTTTGACCGAGTATGGCATCAAGGGGCCTTAGTAAAATTGAAATCAATGGGAATTGGGAGATAGCTCTCCCTTGCCTGGAGTCATATATAGCACAAAGAAAGATGGTTGTGGTTATTGGAGGTTAATCAACTCAATGCCAGGACATTACTGCAGGAATTCCTCAGATCCTGGGTCCAACCATCTTCAGCTGCTTCATCAATGACCTTCCCTCCATCATAAGGTCAGAAGTAGAGATGTTTGCTGATGATTGCAGTGTTCAGTTCCATTCATAACTCAGACAATGAAGCAGTCCAAGCATACATGTAAAAAGACCTGGACAACATCCAGGCTTGGGCCACTAAGCAGCAAGTAACATTTGCAACATACAAGTGACAGATGATAACTATCCCCAACATGAGAAAATATAACCATTTCCCCTTGACATTCAATGGCATTACCATTGATGAATCCTCACCATCAACATCCCGGGGAGTCATCATTGACCAGAAAATTGAAATGGACCAGCTACATAATGCTGTGGCTACAAGAGCAGGTCAGTGGCAGGGAATTCTGTGGCAATTAACTCACCTCCTGACTCCCCAAAGCCTGTCCACCATCTACAAATCACAAGCCAGGAGTGTGATGGAATACTCCCCACTTGCCTGGGTGAGTGCAATTCCAACAATACTCTAGAAGCTCGTCATTGTCCAGGACAAAGCAGCTCATTTGATTGGCACCCCATCCACAAACATTCACTCCCTCCACCACCGACGCACAGTGGCAGCAGTGTGTATGATCTACAAGATGCACTGCAGCAACTCGCTAAGGCTCCTGAGACAGCACCTTCCAAACCTCTGACTCTACCGCTTAGAAGAACAAGGGCAGCAGACGCATGGGATCACCACCACCTGCAAGTTCCCCTCCCAGCCACACACTTGGAACTATATCGCCGTTCCTTCACTGGCGCTGGGCCAAAATCCTGGAACTCCCTTCCTAACAGCACTGTGGGTGTACCTACCCCACATGGACTGCAGCAGTTCAAGGTAGTGGCTCATCACCACCTTCTCAAGGGCATTTATGGATGGGCAATAAATGTCAGCCTTGTGAATAATGCTCACATCCTATGAAAGAATAAAAAAAGTTCTCAGTATCTCAAGTCTCTCGTAATTAGAGTCTGCCGTTTCTGGTATCATTCTGGTGAATCCACATTATATCTACTATCTATGATTTTAATTCCCGCCAGAGCTGGCGGGCAGCCATAAAGACAGGGCTAAATTGTGGCGAGTCGAAGAGACTTAGTAGTTGGCAGGAAAAAAGACAGAGGCGCAAGGGGAGAGCCAACTGTGCAACAGCCCCGACAAACAAATTTCTCTGCAGCACCTGTGGAAGAGCCTGTCACTCCAGAATTGGCCTTTATAGCCACTCCAGGCGCTGCTTCACAAACCACTGACCACCTCCAGGCGCGTATCCATTGTCTCTCGAGATAAGGAGGCCCAAAAGAAAGAAAAGAAAAAAAAAGAATGATTTTAATATCCTTTCTATAATGGGATGCACAAAATTCCACCCTAACTATGGCTTAACAAATATTTTGTACAAATTTACGATTACTCCTTGCTGTTGTACCCTACATTTTTAAAATTGGAAGATGGCAAATGTAAGCTCACTATTTAAGAAAGGATGGAGAGAAAAACAGGAAACTACAGACCTGTTAGCCTAATATCAGTCGGATGGGAAAATGCTATAATTTATAATAAAGGATGTGATAACAGGACACTTCAAAAATAATGGTAGGATTGGGCAGAGTCAACATGGATTTATGAAAGGGAAATCATGTCCAACAAATCTGTTGGTGTTTTTTGAGGATGTAACTAGCAGAATAGATAAGGGGGAACCGGTGGATATGGTATCTTTAGATTTTCAGAAAGCTTTTGATAAGGCCCCACACAAGAAGTTAGGAAACAAAATTAGAGCACATGGGATTGGGGGAAATATACTGGCATGGATTGAGAACTGGTTAATGGACAGAAAACAGATAGTAGGAATAAATGTATCATTTTCGATTGGCATGCTGTGACTAGTAGGGTACTGCAAGGATCAGTGCTTGGGCTCCAGCTATTCATAATCTATATCAATGATTTGGATGTGGGAATTCAATGGAATATTTCCAAGTTTGCAGGTGGCACAAAATTAGGTACAAGTGTGAGTTGTGAGGAGGATACAAAGACGCTTCAAAGGGGATTTGGAGAGGTTCAGCGAGCGGTCAAAGATTTGGCAGATGGAATACAATGTGGAGAGATGTGAGGTTATCCACTTTGGTAGGAAAAACAGAAATACGAGTATTTCTTAAATGGTGAGATGTTGGAAAGTGCTGAATTGCAAAGGGAAAGGGACAAGAAAGTCCTTTTATGAGTCACTAAAATTTAAAATATAGCAAGGTACAGCAAGCAATTGAGAAGGCAAGTGGTATGTTGGCCTTCATTACAAGAGAATTTGAGTACAGGTGTAAGGACGTCTTACTGCAATTGTATAGAGCCTTGATGAGACCGCACCTGGACTATTGTGTGCAGTTTTGGTCTCCTTACCTAAGGAAAGATATATTTACAATAGAGGGAACATAACAAAGGTTCACCAAGCTAATTCCTGGGATGGAGAGATTGTCCTATGAGGAAAAATTAAATAGACTGGGCCTTTATTCTCTGGAGTTTAGAAGAATGAGAGATGATCTCAGTCAAACACATAAATTTCTTACAAGGCTCGACAGGGTTGATGCAGGAAGGATGTTTCCCCTTAATGGGGAGACCAGAATCAGGAGATACAATCTCAGAATAAGAGGTAGGCCATTTAGGACTGAGATGAGGAGGAATTTCTTCACTCAGAGGGTAGTGAATCTTTGGAATTCTCTGCCCCAGGGGGCTGTGGAGGCTCAGTCATTGAGTATGTTCAAGACTGAGATCGATAGATTTCTACATATTAAAAACATCAAGAATTATGCAGGAAAATGGTGTTGAAGTCGAAGATCAGCCATGTTTCTATTTAGCTAAGTGTACATTGATGCATTTGCTCATGGTGGGCAAAATCCTCCGCTGTCAGCGTGTCCAATTTGGGTTACAATGCAGTGGAAAGTGACCAATAGTGTGGGCAGTGAGACCACCATTCTCCCTGCTGCCACCTCAGTGCTGAACCAGGATTTGTAACCCTGGGCCCTGCCAATGGCCACTGGTCCCCTGCCCAACGCTTGTAAATGGCAGATATGGGGAGGATCCGGGTTTAGGTCAGCAGTGGATATCCCTCTGTCTGTTTGTGTTACTGCCAGCTCAACCCTGGCCAGGGTGGCGGTAGGCCTCCAGAAGCAGAAGTAGCAGCTACGGGGCACCCCCCTGGAGTGAGGGGGCATCTCCTCCCTCCATTATGCCCATGACATGAACCTGCTGACAGGATTCGGTGGGAAATCTGGTTGGATTATCGGGCAGTTGGGGAGTGGTGGGGCTCTAGCTTCTTTAATGGCACTTCCATTTCTTTCTGATGTTGCAGCAGCATTTCCACCATAAGACCAATGGGTGTCTCCGCCATTGCACTGCCAGGTTTCTGTTTGACAGTCAGCCTGGGGTTCTCCATATACACATGAGGAACCCTGAACCTGGAAAATTGGCCAGGATTGAGGGGAATGTGGAGGGAATTCTGCTTTGAAAAGGCAGATGCTGCAGCTGTTCCCCTGACTTGCTGGGAAAGAGTAAGTGTGGAGTAGGAGGCACTGAAATGAGTTTTGATTTGAACACAGTGTGGATACAGTGGGAGAAAAAGTGAGCAGGATGGCATCTTTGAGACTTAAGAGAAGCAAGAGAGGTAACCATAGCAACATTGATAAAAAGGCGAGACAAGAGAGACAGAATTACTTAAACCTTGTGAAAGAAAAAAGGAAATGATTAAAAATGTTTTGAATAATATCAAGTCACAGAATGACACAATGAATAAATGCAGAGCAGTGTTTATCAGATCTAATAGCTATCTCTAGCATAGCAACAGCCATTTATAACCAGTGTAATACAACATAACAACATGAAAGAATTTGAGTTTAGATCCTCATACCATTCTTATGCTGTCCGAAAGACATGCTGTGGGCAGTTGATAAATATTCTTGCACCATATGCATAAGGCAAAGAAAATGAATCCATAAATTACCAACCTATGCAATCCAATACTGTCACAATATTGAGGAATTATCATACAATACTCTGACAGGGAGTTGCAATGGAAGTTGTCAGCCATAGCTCAGTTGGTAGAGCCCTTGCCTTTGCCTCAGCAGGTGTTGAGTTTGAGACTCACTCCAGAGACTTGAGCATAATATCTAGGTTGACACTCCAGTGCAGTACTGTCAGAGGTGCTATGTTTTGGATGAAATGCTAACCTGCCTGCCCTCTTAGGCAGACACTATTTTGCATAAGAACAACAGAGACCAGTGCCCTGGTCAGCATTTATCTCTCAACAAACATCACTGAAACAGATTATCTGGTCATTATCACATTACAATTTGTGGGGCCTTGTGGAGCACCAACTGGCTGCGTTGCTTTCTACATTGCAACAGTGGCTTCCATGACCTCAAGATGTCCCAAAGCGCTTCACAGCCAATATAAAATACTTTGGGAGATCCTGAAATTGTGAAAGGTGCTATATAAAGGTAAGACTTTCTCTTTTTTTCTTTTCTTTTTCATTCACCTTGACAGGTGAACACCTGTATGGCAATGTGTTCAATGTTGCTTTTTTGCGCATAATTTCTGAATTCCACGTTGCATAATGGGACTAAAAACCTTAGAATTGTCCATGCTTTTGATGACTACATGCTATACACTGCAAGAAAAAAAACCTTCTACATATCACGTCATAGTTAATGGACTATCCTACAGCAGCTTACAACAGTGCTGCATCTTAGCATCCTGCCACAATTTATGACCTTTAATTTCCTGCAAGGTTAGATAGGGAAAGGATCCTAGTGGGCCTGAGGATAAGCAGCAGAAAGAATGTCTCTCAGTCCCTTTCCTAAAGGAGGACTGCCAGTTCCTTCTAAATTATTATTATTGGCTGCTTCTGCAGGTGGCATCCAATAATATTAATGTAACAATTCTAAATGGTCAATCAGAGTGCTCAGTAACAACCTCCACCAATCAGGATTGTTGACAGTGCCAGCTAGACCTTAAACAGAGGTCTCCACCATTTTCTGTCTCTGAAGACTTCCAAAAGAAATAGTCATCTCCAACAACACTTATTTATTTATTTGCCAGAATCAAGAGCTGGACAATCTTCTGTGGATTTCGGAATTTAGTAGCGCAATCACTGACAGTCAACATGCCAGAAATTGTTCAACCACAAGGCCTTTAATTGAAGTATACTACCTTTCCATATAATTTTGATTCTAGTTTTTGATAAACTACATTTGATAGCAAACCTCTCAGATTTGAAAAGAGCTTGGCTTTTCTACAGAAGATTCTGGAAATGAGCCTCCACCTGTCACCAACACCCCACCCACCACCACCCCCATGTCGTCAACCTTCCCCTCCCACCAACGTCACCCCATCCCCCCGCCCACTACATTCCTCCAACTCTCAAAGAATGTATACAAAGAGAAAACTGGTTCACTCCAATTGCCGAATTGGAGAAAAAGAATCAGGCGATACTCCATCTATGGATAATAGAGACTCCAGGCCTCTCAACATATTATTTAGGGAAAAAATTGAATTTCAACAAACTGCAATTGTTGTAAATCATTCTTAGCATGACGCGGTTTTATGCTTCTCAGCCTTCCAATCAATCTAAATGAAATATAGAAATTGCACCAAATTTCTTTGGCATTCCAAAAATGTCAAAGCAGTAATACTTTTCTAAATTACTTTAGCTATGCTCTTGTAGCACCTAAAATCTAGTAATTTAAACTTTATGGATAATATCTTAGACTATACATTGATGTATTGATGGGCTCGGCTGCTGTTTTTCATTGGGAAATGTAATGCTTTACCACAGTGAACAGTTGCATGTTGGCATATGGGCATAACGAGTGAACAGGACTGCATGCCCATTGCACAGCTCACTCTATCTCCTGCCTACTCATTTAAATAGATAGCAACCAGATGACTGAAAAAAGATTGTCAGTATGGGTGAGGATTACAGCCATGGACGGAGAGTGGAGCGATGGAAACGTAAGTGCGCAATGTTCTGGAAGTGGATTGGCATTTTCTTGGTCACTGTGCAGATTTGGAGTAAAAAGCTCCATTCAGGATTGAGCAGACACCCAGCGGAGGACTGGCAACTTGATTTAAATTTAATGGGATGGATAATTGACCTGGCCGTGTAATGGTCAGACCGATCTCTTCTCCCATCATTGCGATATGCACTCCCAGTGTGCGAATGCTCTGCACCGGGAGCAGAACATTTACGGCTCAAGCACTTCTGTGCTCCCCTCAACAATTCTTACCTTTCTATAAAGGGACTCATTTTATGAGCAGAGCATCCATAATTCATAACTAAATCCAAGAAAAGAATCATCAGAGCATTAAAAATATTGTGCATTTTTAACAGTTTTTAGTACAGTTTTGTTTATCAAAATATTGGAGTTGGAGAAAATCCAGGAGGTCATGTGATGAAACCTACAGGACAACGTCTAATTAGAGTTAGCGACCCTAATAATTAAAAAGCCTGGAATGGGCCCATGGGAGAATGTTTTTGGTGAATAGGATCATTCTTATTGGAGAATGTGAACATTGTTGAGTAATGGGATCATGGTTGGGTAATGGGATCATGGTTGGGTAATGGGGCCATTGTTGAGTAATGTCCTAGGCCCAATCATTTTCAGCTGCTTCATCGATGGCCTTCACTCCACCATAAGATCAGAAGTGGGGATGTTTGTTGATGATTGTACAATGTATAGTACCATTTGCAACTCCTCAGATACTGAAGCAGTCCGTGTAGAAATGCTGCAAGGCCTGGACAATATCCAGGCTTGGGCTGATAAGTAACATTCGCGCCACACAAGTGCCAGGCAATGACAATCTCCAACAAGAGAGAATCTAACCATCTTCCCTTGACATTCAATGGCATTATCATCGCTGAATCCCCCACTATCAACATCCTGGGGATCACCATTGACCAGAAACTGAACTGGAGTAGCCAAATAAATACTACAAAAGCAGGTGAGAGAATTCTGTGGTGAGTTATCCGTCTCCTGACTTCCCAAAACGTGTCCACCATCGACAAGGCACAAGTCAGGAGTGTGATGGAATACTCTCTACTTCTCTGTTCCAACAACACTTAGGAAACTCAATACCATGCAGGACAAAGCAATCCGCTTGATCAGCACCATCCACCACTTTAAACATTCACTCCCTCCACCACCGACGCACAGTGGCAGCAGTGTGTACCTTTTACCAGCATGTACCTCCGAACCTAACTACAGTTTCAGTTTGTTACTATTTATAGGGCCACAAATGAATCCCCAGTTAATGCCCAACACTTTCATACAATTAAACACAAAAAAATATACAATTAACAATGGTTGGGAAATGGGGCCAATGTTGTTGGGAATAGAGTCCTTGTTGGGAAATGGGACAATTGTTGTTGAAGAACAGGATGTTGGCTGGAAATGGAATCATTGTTGGGAAATGGGATCATTGTTGTTGGGGAATGGGATCATTGTTGTTGGGGAATGGGATCATTGTTGTTGGCGAACAGGGCCATGCTTGGGGAATGGGATCACTGTTGTTGGTGAACAGGGCCGTGCTTGGGGAATGGGATCATTGTTGGGGAAAGCTCTTACAATCTATTTTTATACTTCTTTCTAATTCACTCTCATTCTATTTTCTCTCTCTTTATTATTTTCTTGGACATCGTTTGTTTATTTCTAACACCCTCCCAATCCCCAGGCTTACAACTTTCTTCAGGAACATTGTAAGCCTTTTCTTTAAATCTAATACTATCCTTAACTTCTCAAGTTAACCATGGTTGCACCACTTTTCCAGTGGAGTTTTTATTCCTCAAGGGAATGTATATTTGTCCTGCTAGTCCCTGACCTGCCAAGAATGAGGGACATTAATTTTGTGATGAACATTGATTTTAAACTGTTACTGGAGTAGGGGAGGACTTGTTGAACAGATCAGCCATGGCTGGAAAAGACATATTAACAGATAGTGTTTGGAAGGACAAAGCAGCCATTTCCTGACATTCAACCCACAATGGACTTTTAATCACCAGACGTTGAAGGTGGGGGAGCTCGCATTCCAAATTGACTGCTAAGATGGCCGAATACACAAACAGACATGGTCAAACCAGCCAGTCACCTGCTGGGCAACCTGAATTATTTGAATTTGTGTGAATAGTTTGGGCAGATAGTCTGTTTGCTCCTGGACTGAGAAGATCTCTCTCCTGTCTGCTCCCATATCTTTCTCACAAACTTCTAAATCCACTGAAGACACATGAACTGCAAGAGAGAAAAGTCTCCTACAGCGAACAAGGTTTAAGAAGAATACTGGGCCCCAACGAAAAGCAAGAGTTACCTGTAATCAAGGACTTACCTACAATCAGTGAGTTCGAAGAACTGTAACAACAACTCTTCAGATATTGCCTTAAACCTTTCCACTTTATTTTTCTTCTGCTCTTTTCTGTCTCTATTTGCATGTGTATATTACATATGCATGCTAGCGTCGGGAGCATCGTGTCTCTGGAGACATTAACTGAATTAGAGTTTAAGTAAATAAATTTCAACTTTTCTTCTTTAAACCTAAGAAAACCTGTTTGTGCTGGTTTCTTTGCCTTATAATGGAAAGCGGTGAACAAGGCTTCACCAAAGGGGAGCTAAGATCACAGTGTGTTTAAACTAGTTACAGTACAGTAAGACCAGGTGAAGGCTGAAAAGGAACCCTTGACCTCTTTCTCACCTGTTATAACAATATTCATACAGAATTATGAATTATTTTGTTAAATATTTGCTATTGCTTATCTACTGTTGTATCTTTTAATCACCTTTCCAAATCTATCTCAGCCAACTTGCCCTTAATGCCTTTGTAATTGTCTTGTTTAAATTTACGACCCAAGTTTCAGCATAACCACATCACTCTCAAACTTAGTATGAAATGTTATCATATTATGATCTATCTTCCCCAGAAGATCTTTTACTATAAGATTACGAATTAACTCTGTCTATTTACACAATTCTAGCACTAAAAGAGCCTGAATCCAGTTGCTGCCTTAGCATATTGATCTCAAAAACTGTCTCGAAAGCATTCTTTGATCTTCTCTCCAAGCTACTTTTGCCAATTTGATTTGCCCAGTCTATGTTGAGGTTAAAAATCCAAAGTTTATTGCATTAGCCTTGTTAAATAATTTCCTGAATTAGGGGAGGCGGTGACGTAGTGATAATGTCACTCAATTAGTAACAAAGACCCCAGGCTAATGTACTGGGGACATGGGTTCGAATCTCCCCACGGCAGATGGTGGAATTTGAATTCCATTGATAAATCTGGAATTAAAAAGATAGTCTAGTGGTATCCATGAAACAATCATTGATTGTTGTAAAAACCCATCTGGTTCACTAATGTCCTTTAGGGAAGGAAATCTGCCATCCTTACCTGGTCTGGCCTATACGTGACTCTAGACCCACAACAATGTGGTTGACTCTTAAATGCCCTCTGAAATGGCCTAGCAAGCCACTTTAATTGTATCAAACCGCTACAAAGTCTAAGGAAGTGAATGAAACCGGATGGACCACCCTGCAGTGACCTAGGCACTGAAAACGACAACAGCAAACCCAGCCCTGCTGACCCTGCAAAGTCCTCCTAACTAACATCTGGAGCTTGTGTTAAAATTGGGAGAGTTGTCCCACAGGCTAGTCAAGAAACAGCCTGACATAGTCATACTCACGGAATCATACCTTACAGACAATGTTCCAGACACTGCCATCACCATCCCCAGGTATGTCCTGTCCCACCAGCAGGACAGACCCAGCAGAGGTGGTGGCACAGTGGTATAGAGTAGGGAGGGAGTTGCCTCGGGAGTCCTCAGCATTGACTCCAGACCCCATGAAGTTTCAAGGCATCAGGTCAAACATGGGCAAGAAAACCTCCTGCTGATTACCACCTACCACCCTACCTCAGCTGATGAATCAGTGCTTCTCTTTATTGAACACCAGTTGGAAGGAGCACTGAGAGTAGCAAGGGCACAAAATGTATTCTGGGTGGGGAACTTCAATTTCCATCAACAAGAGTGGCTTGGTAGCAGCATTACTGACCGAGCTGGCCGAGTCCTAAAGGACATAGCTGCTAGACTGAGCCTGCGATAGGTGGTAAGGGAACTGACAAGAGGGGAAAATATACTTGACCTCATCCTCACCAATTGTAGCTACATCTGTCCATGATAGTATTGGTAAGAGTGACCACCGCACAGTCCTTGTGGAGACGAAGGTCCGTCTTCACATTAAGGGTAGCCACCACCATGTTGTGTGGCATTCCACTGTACTAAATGGGATAGATTTTGAACAGATCTAGCAACTCAGAACTGTGCATCCATGAGGCGCTGTGGGCCATCAGTAGCAGCAGAATTGTATTCAATCACAATCTGTAACCTCCTGGCCCAGCATATCCCCCACTCTACCATTAGCATCAAACCGGGGGAGCTGTCCAGGTTCACTGCAGCGTGCAAGAGGGCATGCCAGGAGCAGCACCAGGCATACCTAAAAATAAGGAGTCAGCCTGGTGAAGCTACAACATAGGACTACTTTCATGCCAAACAGCGTAAGCAGCATGCAATAGACAGGGCTAAGCGATCCCACAACCAATGGATCAGATCTAAACTGTGCAGTCTTGCCACATCCAGTCATGAATGGTGGTGGACAATTAAGCAACTTACAGGAGGAGGAGGCTCCACAAATATCCCTATTTCCAATGTTGGAGGAGCCTGGTACATTAGTGTCAAAGACAAGGCTGAAGCATTTACAACCATCTTCAGCCAGAAGTGCCGAGTGGATGATCCAGCTTGGCCTCCTCCTGAGGCCCCCAACATCACAAATGCCAGTCTTCAGCCAATCCAATTCACTCCATGTGATATTGAGCAATAGTTGAAGACACTGGATACTGCAAAGGCTATGGGCCCTGACAATATTCCGGCAGTGATACTGAAGATTTGTGCTCCAGAACTAACCGCCCTCCTAGTCAAGTTGTTCCAGTACAGTGACAGCACTGGCATCTATCCAGCAATGTGGAAAATTGCCCAGGTATGTCCTTTGCACAAAAAGCAGGACAAATCCAACCCGGCCAATAACTGGAAGGGGTCATCAACAGCGTTATCAGGCGGCCCTTGCTCAGCACTAACCTGCTCGCTGAAGCTCAGTTTGAGTTCTGCCAGGGCCACTCAGCTCCTGTTCCCATTACTGCCTTGGTCCAAACATGGACAAAAGAGCTGAAGTGAGGTGACAGTGACTGCCCTTGATATCGAGGCAGCATTTGAATGAGTATGGCATTAAGGAGCCCGAGCAAAACTGGAGTCAATTGGAATAAGGAGGAAAACACTCCGCTGGTTAGAGTCATACCTAGCAGAAAAGAAGATAGTTGTGGTTGCTTGGAGGTCAATCATGTCAGCCCCAGGACATCACTGTAGGAGTTACTCACACTCAGGGTAGTGTCCTGGGCTCAACCATCATCAGCTGATTCATCAATGACCTGCTTTTCCATTTCTCCTACCTTTCCTAAAAGTCAAATACTTTGGAATATTCTCACTCTGCCACCACATCTCAGAAATGTCTACTAGAGCAAACTAATTTATCTCTATTTATGCCTTTAATTCATGTTAATTTATATCTTGTTATGAATGCTTATTACTGATTTGCAGCACCTTTAATTTTAACTTTTTAACTATCATTCCCTGATGTGGCTTTAGTCACTAATTTGTTATCACCATTGTTAAACCCTTTGGCTGAGAAATTTGGCTCCATTGTGCCACTGCAGTTGGGGCTACAGAAACCAGAGTTGCCAAAAATGGCAGGTGCACTGCTTCCGGCCATTCCTGGCATGACCAGCTCAGTACACAATACTACTAAGGGCACTAGCGCAGACATGCATGCCTGTGCAGGAACCTTTAACAGTGGGCAGATTGTGATGTCAAACTGCCTCTCAGGTGATTTGACGGATTTTCTGCCAATTTGAACTGTGCAGGTCCAGTGAACACAGTGTCCCAAACATTCCCAGCTGAACATGTTGCACAACTTACAGGTGAAGTGCTTCAGACTTGTTTTTACTTTTACAAAGTTTGTGTTCTTGGAGGAGTTCAGGTGACTTGTTTGATCTTGAAGGGAGCATTGCTGCATCCTGACAGGGAGCTCAGAAGATTTTTCTGCCCTGCGTACAGGAAGTCTGCTCGAGTTATGAGGGTTATAGTTGCAGTTGCTCTTGGGCTGCAATATGACAGTGACCCGAAGTACAGTGCAGAGAGGGGAAGTTGTAGGCAGAGGGAGGAGGAGGGCATTCCACAGAAGGCCCACGAAGTGTCTTCCAGGAGCACTGCTACCTCCATCCCAGCCAGCAGCAATGACTGAGGTGCCTGTGATTCACCAAGGAGGTGGTCACTGAACTGTATTACCTCCTTCAACAGGACCTGCTGAGTGAGGACAGCACTGCCAGTGGCCATCAAGGTCAATGTCACTTTCAACTTGCATGCAACCGGATGCTTCCAGGCCAGAGCAGATGGCAATCCTAACCTTTCCCATCCATCGGTACATCGAGAGGTGACGGAGGCCCTGTATGCCAGGAGAGGAGACTTCATTGTTTTCTCTCCAAGCAGAGAGAAGCAGGATAAGTGGACATGTGGTTTTTGCCAGGGTAGTGGGTTTCTGATGGTGTTGGGAGCCATCAACTGCATGCATGTGTCTCTGTGGGCCCCACATGCAAACAGGGAAATGCTCCATAGCCACAAAGGTTTTCACTCCATCAATGTGCAGTTTGGTGTGCGATCCTGCCCAGACCACCATGTTGGTAGAAGCCCAATATCCTTGAAGCAACCACGACGCCTTCATCCTGAGGCAATTTGCTGTTCCCACTGTCTCCAGGCCACCACACCTTTTGAGTCAGAGGTGACAGTGCTACCCACTGATCTACGGATGACACCTAGAGGAGGTCACTGTTCTTTTCATTGAATCTGCTGCAGAGGTTTTCAAGAAATGTGAAGCTTATTCATTGAATTGAAGATTGACAGCAGGGAGATGGCTTCCCTGAGATGTTCTGATCCTGTGTTGTCCGTATGATGTGAACTGAAGGAGACCAAGGAACCCAAAGGAAAAATCCGACTTGTCAGCTGTGACTTTGGTCTCATAAGTAAGTAGAAACTTAATAAAAGGTAGGCCTGGATTTAAGGATCTTCTGTGTTGAGGCTTCTAAAGAGTATTCAATAGTTAGCAATCTATTTCAATGCTTGCCTTAATAAATAATACATATATTCTGGAAGTATCTGTAGGTGAGCATTGCTGGACCACCTACATGATACATAAAAGCAATTTGAACAGTAGAACAAAGTCAAATCATTTTCTATTAAAACTTTTATTAAACTATATTTGTTCATGGGGTAAAAAGTCCCTGTGGGATCTTGTATGTGCTCAATTTATGAAGTATAACCTCTTGAATAATCCCTTGCCTCACTAATGGAATAAGTCGATCAGTTTACTCAAAGCCATCAATCATCATTTACTGAACACTGATTGATAACTCTCGTAAAAGAAAGTTGAGCTGCAATATCCTTTCACTCGGTTTATTCAGAAAGTATTTAAAAAGAAAATTCTAAATTCAGATCAAGCAGAATATTTGCATACATTATACATGAAGGGAAAGCATAATTGCTAATTGAAGCCATTGGTCAGATTTATGGATAGATTTTCCATGACATTTCATTGCACTCACTCATACAGCATCCCTGCATGAGCTATGAGCATAAGAGCATAAGAAATAGGAGCAGGAATAGGCCATTCGGCCCCTCGAGACTGTTCCACAATCAATAAGATCATGGCTAATCTGATCTTGGCCTCAACTCCACTTTCCTGTTTGTTCCCCATAACCTTTGGTGATGCATGGCAGTTTTAAATACAGCCCTTAAAGGTATACCACAAAATCCCCTTTTTTCTAACTTATCCTTAAGCAATCAGAACTCTTCACATTACATCAAGAGAAAACTGCTGGATGTTTGAATATATGATTATGCAAAGTGATAAACTTATGAGTCTCTGGAGGTTTGTTGTCACACCTAGACTGGGTTACTGTGAAGTTGGCTTGAGACAGCAGTATATTCTCACAATTCTGGTTGTCTCTAGGAGTGTTGTGTTTGGATCCTGTCTTAGATCGTGTTATACTTGCAATGGGATTACTTGGTGTCATGTAGGCCCCCACCTGCTAAGAATGAGGCACATTAATTTTGTCATGAACACTGATTTTAAATTGTGACTGGAGTGAGGGGAGGACTTGTTAAAGACATTTGCATATTAACAGACAGTGTTTGGAAGGACAAAGCAGCCATTCCCTGACACATTCAACACACAATGGACTTTTGATCACCAGGCATTGAAGGTGGGGGAGCTCGCATTCCAGGTTGACTGCTAAGATGACCGAATACATAAATAGACGTCATCAAACCAGCTAATCACATGACCAACCTACTGGGCAACCTGAGTTTTTTGAATTTGTATGAACAGTTAGGGAAGAAAGTCTGTTTGCTCCTGGACTGAGAAGATCTCTCTTCCGTCTGCTCCCATCTCTTTCTCACAAGCCTCTGAATCCACTGAAGACACATGAACCGCAAGAGAGAAAAGCCTCCTACGGCGACAAGGTTTAAGAAGAATACTGGGCCCCAACGAAAAGCAAGATCTACCTACAATCAAGGACTCTACAGTGAGCTCGAAGCACCATAACAACAACACTTCAGATATTGCCTCAAATTTTTCAACTTTATTTTTTCTTCTGCTCTTTTCTGTCTCTATTTGCATGTGGGTATTAGTATAATATGGCTCCTGGGCTGTAAGCTCCCTCGGAAGCTCCCTTACTGTTCAACGATATCCATGGCCATCTGCTCCCATTCCTAATGTTTTCTCCCCCAATCTACCCTCTTAAACTGTTTAAACTCCCCTGGCTCTTTAAATCAGTTCATTTTAGCCCTAACTAAAAGCTAACAGTTAGTTTAGTGTATGTTACCTGGGCCCACTGCCCTCCCCCAGCCACACCTGCTCTTTGTTTTCTCAATGAAATTGATCCAGACGAAACTGAAGAGCACAGCTGCCGATTCTTCAATCTCCGATCCTGCTGTCTTCACCGCCCAGAGTGTCTGCAGCCACGGCGTGCGGTAAGTCCATTGAGGTGAAGAAGGAGCAGCGGGACCCTAGAGAGGTCTTGAGAAAAGGCGCCCCGATCACCCAAAAAATCCACGAACGGCCCCCCAGCCGCAACTTCAAAGCGCCCGCGGGAGATGGCTCGGAGAGCTTCTGCAGCGCACTGTCGGCAATGCTGCATGCCTTTATTTAAACCACTGGGAAAAAAATCCCTTAGTGAATGTAATCACCTCTAAGTCTGCCAAAAGATGCTTCACCTCCCGAAGGACGTGAATGAGCTTTCCGGACGTCAATGATGGGCACTGAAGAAATGGCTTATTACCTGCACCCGCTTTACCCCCCACTCCCTCCCCTTTCCCCCCCCTTTCCCCCCACCTTTCCCCCCTTCCACCCCCTGTCCCCTTCCCTGCTCCACCCTCTCAGCTCACCCCCTCACAACCCCGTCCCAGCCCGCCCCCCCTCGCACCATCTTGCCCCCGCATCCCCTTCCCCTGCACCCCCCCCACCCCCTTACAGCCCCCTTCCCAGCTCCCCCTCGCACCCCCCCCCTCTACCCCTCCCCCTCGCATCCCCTCCTCCCACCGGCACCATCCTACACCTGTGTAGGGGCCCCAACAACCCCACTGCCTTGTGGGCGTCTCAGGAGAGACCAAGGCTAAGGGAGTAAACCCTAACAGATAATCCGGAGCGGAACCCCGTAGGCGGTCATGTGTCACCTTTGGCATGTTTCCGGCAGTTCCTGCAGCCATACTGGTGCCAAACGTTGTGCCCTGCACTCCTTTGGACCCCACCGGAAAGGCCGAGAGGGGGGTTTTGATGACTGGGCAACTCTCAACCTCCATAAATTTGTCCAGGCATGCGCCATGGAGAGGTCACTCCATAGTTGCCTCACAGCGACTGACACAACACGGAAGGCAGCAGTTACCGGTTATAAGTCCAGATAAATTGGCGTAGAAACTGGGCGCCACGGGTTGCCTTTGTCGGTGGGAGAGGTCATTGCACCTCACTGGACAGCTACCGCCCACCTCAAACCGGGCAGCCCCTGGTCAATAAGGTTCTGTCCCGCCACAGTCTACCTGCTTCAATGGGTGCTTGGAGCTCAGGGTCATTGCCCGAAAGATGGACTGATACACCGCACCAAACAACATGAAAAAAGGAAAGAAGGTACCAGCCCTTCGCTTTGCAAGCTGGAACGTCAGAACTATGTGTCCTGGCCTGTCGGAAGACCTTACACAAATCAACGATTCTCGGAAGACCGCCATCATTAATAAAGAGCTCAGTAGACTCAATGTAGACATTGCAGCACTTCAGGAGACTCGCCTCCCCGCGAGTGGATCTCCAGCAGAGCAAGACTACACCTTCTTCTGGCAGGGCAGGGATCTTGAAGAACCAAGACTGCATAGAGTGGGCTTCGCCATCAGAAACTCCTTGCTCAGCATGATAGAGCCTCCCTCAAATGGCTCGGAACGCATACTGTCTATCCGACTGCTCACCACCTCTGGTCCAGTACACCTACTCAGCATCTATGCTCCAACACTCTGCTCCCCACCTGAAGCTAAAGACCAGTTCTACGAGCAACTCCATAACATCATTAGCAGCATCCCCAACTCCGAACACCTATTCCTGCTGGGGGACTTTAATGCCAGGGTTGGGGCTGACCATGACTCATGGCCCTCCTGCCTTGGGCGCTATGGCGTTGGAAGGATGAATGAGAACGGGCAGAGACTGCTTGAGTTGTGTACCTATCATAACCTCTGCATCACCAACTCGTTCTTTCACACTAAACCCTGTCACCAGGTTTCATGGAGGCACCCAAGATCACGTCGTTGGCACCAGCTAGACCTCATTGTCACAAGGCGAGCCGCCTTAAACAGTGTTCAAATCACACGCAGCTTCCACAGTGCGGACTGCGACACCGACCACTCCCTGGTGTGCAGCAAGGTTAGACTCAGACCAAAGAAGTTGCATCATTCCAAGCAGAAGGGCCACCCGCGCATCAACACGAGCAGAATTTCTCACCCACAGCTGTTACAAAAATTTCTAAATTCACTTGTAACAGCCCTTCAAAACACTCCCACAGGGGATGCTGAGACCAAGTGGGCCCACATCAGAGACGCCATCTATGAGTCAGCTTTGACCACCTACGGCAAAAGTGCGAAGAGAAATGCAGACTGGTTTCAATCTCATAATGAAGAGCTGGAACCTGTCATAGCCACTAAGCGCATTGCACTGTTGAACTACAAGAAAGCCCCCAGCGATTTAACTTCCGCAGCACTTAAAGCAGCCAGAAGCACTGCACAAAGAACTGCCAGGCGCTGCGCAAACAACTACTGGCAACACCTATGCAGTCGTATGCAGCTGGCCTCAGACACCGGAAACATCAGAGGAATGTATGATGGCATGAAGAGAGCTCTTGGGCCAACCATCAAGAAGATCGCCCCCCTCAAATCTAAATCAGGGGACATAATCACTGACCAACGCAAACAAATGAACCGCTGGGTTGAGCACTACCTAGAACTGTACTCCAGGGAGAATGCTGTCACTGAGACTGCCCTCAATGCAGCCCAGCCTCTACCAGTCATGGATGAGCTGGACATACAGCCAACCAAATCGGAACTCAGTGATGCCATTGATTCTCTAGCCAGCAGAAAAGCCCCTGGGAAAGACAGCATTACCCCTGAAATAATCAAGAGTGCCAAGCCTGCTATACTCTCAGCACTACATGAACTGCTATGCCTGTGCCGGGACGAGGGAGCAGTACCTCAGGACATGCGCGATGCCAATATCATCACCCTCTATAAAAAGAAAGGTGACCGAGGTGACTGCAACAACTACCGTGGAATCGCCATGCTCAGCATAGTAAGGAAAGTCTTTGCTCGAGTCGCTCTGAACAGGCTCCAGAAGCTGGCCGAGCGCGTCTACCCTGAGGCACAGTGTGGCTTTCGTGCAGAGAGATCGACCGTTGACATGCTGTTTTCCCTTCGTCAGATACAGGAGAAATGCCGTGAACAACAGATGCCCCTCTACATTGCTTTCATGATCTCACCAAAGCCTTTGACCTCATCAGCAGATGTGGTCTCTTCAGACTACTAGAAAAGATCGGATGCCCACCAAAGCTACTAAGTATCATCACCTCATTCCATGACAATATGAAAGGCACAATTCAACATAGCGGCACCTCATCAGACCCCTTTCCTATCCTGGTTAGCGTGAAACAGGGCTGTGTTCTCGCACCCACACTTTTTGGGATTTTCTTCTCCCTGCTGCTTTCACATGCGTTCAAGTCCTCTGAAGAAGGAATTTTCCTCCACACAAGATCAGGGGGCAGGTTGTTCAACCTTGCCCGTCTAAGAGCGAAGTCCAAAGTACGGAAAGTCCTCATCAGGTAACTCCTCTTTGCTGACGATGCTGCTTTAACATCTCACACTGAAGAGTGCCTGCAGAGTCTCATCGACAGGTTTGCAATGAATTTGGCCTAACTATCAGCCTCAAGAAAACGAACATCATGGGACAGGATGTCAGTAATGCTCCATCCATCAATATTGGCGACCACGCTCTGGAAGTAGTTCAAGAGTTCACCTACCTAGGCTCAGCTATCACCAGTAACCTGTCTCTAGATGCAGAAATCAACAAGCGCATGGGTAAGGCTATGTCCAGACTGGCCAAGAGAGTGTGGGAAAAAGGCGCACTGACACGGAACACAAAAGTCCGAGTGTATCAGGCCTGTGTCCTCAGTACCTTGTTCTATGGCAGCGAGGCCTGGACAACGTATGTCAGCCAAAAGCGACGTCTCACTTCATTCCATCTTCACTGCCTCCGGAGAATCCTTGGCATCAGGTGGCAGGACCGTATCTCCAACACAGAAGTCCTCGAGGCGGCCAACATCCCCAGCTTGTACACACTACTGAGTCAGCGGCGCTTGAGATGGCTTGGCCATGTGAGCCGCGTGGAAGATGGCAGGATCCCCAAAGACACATTGTACAGCGAGCTCGCCACTGGTTTCAGACCCACCGGCCGTCCACGTCTCCGCTTTAAAGACGTCTGCAAACGCGACATGAAATCCTGTGACATTGATCACAAGTCGTGGGAGTCAGTTGCCAGCGTTCGCCAGAGCTGGCGGGCAGCCATAAAGACAAGGCTAAAATGTGGCGAGTCGAAGAGAATTAGTAGTTGGCAGGAAAAAAGACAGAGGCGCAAGTGGAGAGCCAACTGTGTAACAGCCCCAACAAACAAATTTTTCTGCAGCACCTGCTGAAGAGCCTGTCACTCTAGAATTGGCCTTTATAGCCACTCCAGGCGCTGCTTCACAAACCACTGACCAATCCAGGCGCGTATCCATTGTCTCTCGAGATAAGGAGGTCCAAAAGAAGAAAGAAAGAATGCATATGCATTCTAGCATGGGCGCATCATTTATCCATTGGCATTGAATGAATTAGAGTTTAAGTTTAAGTTTAATAAATTTCAACTTTTCTTTAAACCTAAGAAAGCCTGGTTGTGCTGGTTTCTTTGCCTTATAATTCGAAAGCGGTGAACAAAGATTCACCAAAGGGGAGCTAAAGTACGGTGTGTTTAAAATTAAACTGAAGGCTGAAAGGGACACCAAGACACCTTTCTCAGCTGGTCATAACACTTGGTGTTTGTTGTTCTGGTATTTCCCTGATTTGGCATCGTTTTCTTCACAATGTTATGTTGGGTTGTTCATACTCGATATGATTGTGATTCTGGAAAGATGCTCATTATTTCTGCTGGATTCCATGTTCCATCAGTTGGATTTGTATGTGTACCTTCTTTCCAGTGTTTAAGATGGGTAATTCTTTGCCCACATACCTGTTATATATGTCCTTCATCTTACCCTGTTTTCATCTCATACTCCTGGAAGTATCAACAAATGGTGACTGGGAAGGGTTGTTTGCACTTTTCTGTCGAACAATAACTCTGCTTTTTTTTTAGATTAGAGATACAGCACTGAAACAGGCCCTTCGACCCACCGAGTCTGTGCCGAACATCAACCACCCATTTATACTAATCCTACACTAATCCCATATTCCTACCAAACATCCCCACCTGTCCCTATATTTCCCTACCACCTACCTATACTAGTGACAATTTATAATGGCCAATTTACCTATCAACCTGCAAGTCTTTTGGCTTGTGGGAGGAAACCGGAGCACCCGGAGAAAACCCACGCAGACACAGGGAGAACTTGCAAACTCCACACAGGCAGTACCCGGAATCGAACCCGGGTCCCTGGAGCTGTGAGGCTGCGGTGCTAACCACTGAGCCGCTGCTGGTGAAGGAATGGTTGCACTGAGCAGCGTCGCTCTATCGTTTAGCTTTATGATATGTAAATCATGTTTAGTTTGCCAACATTTTATAATTAAGGATTTTATGGTTAGCTATTTATAATTATAATTAACCATTCCAAAAAAGTTGATCTGTTGTGCATTCATATGCATAGTTAGGCATAAATAGGTCGTTTGCAGGTTAGCAAGCTGTAACTAGTGGAGCGCCACAGGGATCAGTGCTGGGGCCTCAACTACTTACAATCTATATCAATGACTTGGATGAAGCGACAGAATCTATGATTGCTAAAGTTGCTGATGGCACAAAGATAGGTAGAAGAGTAAATAAAAACAGAAAGTGCTGGAAATACTCAGCAGGTCTGGCAGCATCTGTGGAGAGACAAGCGAAGTTAATGTTGCAGGTCTGTGACCTTTCGTCAGAACTGGCAAAAGTTAGAAAATAATTAGGTTTTATGCAAGTGAAGGGGCTGGGTGTTTGGTAGAGAAGAGAACAAAAAGGAAGGTGTGTGATAGGGCAGAGGGCAGGAGAGATTAAATAACAAAGCTGTTGTGGGACAAAGGCAAAGAGTGTGTTAGTGCTTGTGGAGAAAGACAAAGCATGACTCCAGAGAGAGTGTTAATGGCAGAATAATGAACGCTCCGTCTCCATGAAAAACAGACACATGGTTAAAAAATAAAATAAAATAATTTTTTAAAAAAGACAAATATAAAAAGGCCAGTCATGCTCCGAAATTATTGAACTCAATGTTCAGTCCGCAGGACTGTAGAGTGCCTAATCGAAAGATCAGGTGCTACACCTCCAACTTGCATTTATGTTCACCGGAACACTGCAGCAGGCCAAGGACAGAAATATGTACATGAGAGCAGGGAGTTGTGTTGAAATGGCAAGCAACCAGAAGCTCGGGGTCATGCTTTGAGACTGAGCGGAGGTGTTCCGCAAGTAAAATACCAGCGGCACAAGGAAAAGATCCTTAAGTGTCCATTAATTAGCCATGTAAGGGCTTCAATTTACCCAAGGATGGGCGGCCCGCAGAGACAGGTAGGAGACGGGCATGGCACCCCCGTCATCCTACCTGATCTTATCCTGCCCGTCTGCCTTCCAGTGCGCTCCTGGGGGTGGAGGCAGTCGGGGGTAAATTTCCAGCCTTTATGTCCTCCTCAGAACTTGCTTTCCCACGTATCTTTGTAGCATCAGCAAATGTGGCTGCAATACACTTGATCCCTTAATATTGATTTTAAATAGTTCAAGCCCCAGCACTGATCTCTGTGACACCCACCACCACTGTCACTTGAGCACATAATCTAGTTTGACACACCGTTGTAATACTGAGGGAGTGCTACACTGTCAGAAGTGCGACTTTCAGATGAGATGTTAAACAGAGGCCTCACCTGCCCTCTTGGGTGGGCAGAAAAGATACAATGGCACTATTTCAAAGAAAAGCAGGGGACACTCCTTGGTGTCCTGGCCAATATTTATCACTCAACCAACATCACTAAAATAGATTATCTGGTCATTTATCTCATTGCTGTTTGTGGAGGCTTGCTGTGTACAACTTGGCTTCTGTATTTCCTTCATTACAACAGTAACTGCACTTCAAAACAAAAAGTACTTCATTGATTGTAAAGTGCTTTGGGATGTCCTGAGGTGATTAAAAGTATTATATAATTGCAATATAATTGGTGCTGATTAAAGGTCATTGAGCTGATGCATTAAAATATGTTTCTTTTTTCACAAATGCTGCCTGACCCACTGAGTATTTCCAGCATTTTCATTTTTAAATTATGTATAATTGCATGTCTGTCTTTCTGTCAAAGCCCAGATGTGTAATTGAGAATTGATCAATGGCCAGATATCTCATGGAAGGATATTAGCAAAAATGGTAGAATGCCAGAACAATTAACTTTCTATTCCTTCTGATTTTGGCTTTTGTAACAAGAGCTTTGAGGAAAAGAGAAAAGAAGACAGTAGCTCAAAACAAAATGATAAAATCTTGTGTATTGTCATGTGACAGAATGTAGAACTGAAGAGTTTATTTTCGGGCCGTGCAAGTTCACACTAGTCTCCTCACATGGCCTGAATCTGGCTTCCAACACCATTCCATCAGACTTACTGCTGCTAGATTAAACTTCAAATGAACAACAAGGTTCAGTATTTCTAACTGTTTATCCATTGTCTTTTTTAATATCAGTCAGGTGCAGGAAATCCCAATCTCACTGGACCACAGCTGAGCTGTGGAGGAGCTGCACGATGCACAGTAAGTAAAGAGCTGAAGGCAAAAGAAATCTATGTAATGGGCTAATTAGAATGAAATGGAACCAAATTGAACTGAGAGAGTAAAAAAAGAGGAACAGAGATATCTAGCAGTGCAGATACATTGGTTATTAAAGGTGTAGGACAGGGCATTAAGGCAAGTACAGTGGGTACAGTAGCATAGTGGTTATATTACATGACTAGTAATCCAATGGTACTGGACTCATAATCCAAAGAATGTGAGTTCAAATCACACTGTGGTAACTTGGAAATGTGAATTTAGTTTGTTTTTAAATTTGAAAATAAAAAACTGGTATCAGTAAAAGTGACCATGAAGCTTGTCAGCCCCTCGAGGCCTGCTCCGCCATTCAATAAGATCATGACTGATCTGTTTGTGTCTCAGATTCCACACACCCATCTACCCCGTTAACCTTTAATTCCCTTGCCTAACAAGAATCTATCTACCTCCGCCTTAAAAGTATTCAATGACCCCACCTCCACCACCTTCTGAGGCAGAGTTCCAAAGCCACACAACCCTCTGAGAGAAAAAATTCTCATCTCTGTCCTAATTTTAAAATAGTGCCCCCTAGTTCTGAACTCAACCACAAGAGGAAACATCCTTTCCACATCCACCTTGTCAAGGACTGTTCAGGGTGTTATATATTTCAATCAAATCTCCCCTCACTCTTCTAAACTCCAGTGAAAACAAGCCCGGTCTGTCCAACCTTTCCTCATAAGACAACCTGCTCATTCCAGGTATCAATCTAGTAAACCTCCTCTGAACTGCCTCCAACACATTTACATCCTTCCTTAAATAAGGAAACCAAAACTGCATACAGTATTCAAGATGTGGTCTCATTAATGCCCTGTATAATTGAAGCATCACATCCTTACTTTTGTTTTCAATTTCTCTTATAATAAAGGATAGCATTCCATTAGCCTTCTTTATGACCTGCTGTATCTGCATACTAACGTTTTGTGACTCATGCACTAGAACACCTAGATCCCTCTGCACCTTGGAATTCTGCAGTCGTTTTCCGTTTTAGTAATACTCTGCTTTTTTATTCTTCATGCCAAAGTGAACAACTTATGTAGCACCATTCATGACAGCAGGATGTTCAAAAGTACTTTACAGGTAACAAAGTGTAGTTTTGAAGTGTCGTCACTGTTGTAGTGCAGCAAACAGGGCAGCCAATTTGAGCACAACAAGGTCCCACAAACAGCAATGGGATAATAGCCAGATAATCTGTTTGAGTAATGTTAGTTGAGTAATAAATATTGACCTGCATACTGGGTGAACTCCCCTGCTCTTCTTCAAATAGTGCCATGGCATCTTTTACATCCACCTGAGAGGGCAGACAGGGCCTCAGATTAACATCTCATCCAAAAGATGGATTAGAGAAATTAGAGAAAGAATCAAGTGAGCAGATGAAAGAGAAAAATAAAAAGCAGTGCAGAAAAATAAATGAACATAGAGACACAAACCAGAAAGGATAAAACTTTTCACGATGTACTTGCGAAAAAGGTTGTGAAATGATAAAAAAAGATTTGCTTCTGTGCAGCACGTTATCACATCTCAAAGTGTTTCACATGAACTATTTTTGAAGTAGAGTCTAGTTCTTATGTAAGTAAGAACAGCAACCAGTATATGTATAAACCACAATCAGACAAGTGAGCAATTAAAGGGGTTGTTTTTGGTTTTCTGTGATAGAGCAAAATGGGTGACAGTGAGTCAGCAGCTCGTTTACATAGAATCATAGAATCAAAGACTTGTATGGCACAAAAGGAGGCCATTTGGCCCATTGAATGCGTGCAAGCTCTTTCGAAAAGCAATCCAGTTTGTTCCATTCCCCACTCTTTCTCCAGATCCCTAAAAAAATTTTCTCCTTCAAGCATTTATCCAATTCTTTTTCAAGGTTACTAAATAATCTGTATCCATCACTCCATCAGACAGTGCATTCTAAATCTTTACTCTCTGCATAAAAGATTTTCCTCATGGCTCCTTTGGTTCTTTTGCCATACCTTAAATCCCTTCTGATATCGACCCTTCAGCCAGTAGAAAGAGTTTCTCTTTACTTAGTCTATCTGTAATATACACGATTTAAACACCCGTATCAAACCTCCTTTAAAATTCTGTGCTCTAAGGAGAATGATTTTTATTTCCATTGAAGTTAATTTGAGTTTTTTTTATTCTGAACTATTCACAGATAACTGGGGTTGGCAGAATGACAATTGAGAGATGAAATATTGGTCAACAGGCAACAAATTGTCTGCAGATTAGTGCTTTGCGCACATAAGCAATTTGCCAATAGATCTGTTAAGAGCAGAGCATCGCCTGTATGGCACAATGCCAACTTACAACTTACTTTGATATAGTTGGTTTAAGATATCACACAATAATTCAAGAAAGAATACAGGAAGCAGTAAAAAGAAGAAAAAGGCTAAGGAATTTGGCCAAAAGCACAGCCAGTAGTGAGTTTTGAAGAAGCTATGTAAGGTAGGGAGCAATGTAGCAAGGCCAAGAGATTTAGGAAGGATATTCCAAAGTTCAGAGTCATAATGATGGGAAACTCTGTCGTTGATAGTGAAGTAGAAGGAGGGGAGACATTCACAGAAGTCTAGACACATGAAAGCGGAACATGTGGGCTGAGATGTCGAGCTGGAGGACCCAGAGTATAATAGAGGGAAAAAACACAGAGGACTTGTAGAAGAACAATCCCTGGGGGATGGAGAGTTTCAGTGCTGTATCTCTAAACTAAACTAAACTAAAGCCAGTGGATGTCAGTGAGGACTTTTTAAAAATTCTTTCATGGGATGTGGGCGTCACAGGTCAGGCCAGCATTTATTGCCCATCCCTAATTGCCCTTGAACTGAGTGACTTGCTAGGCCATTTCGAGGGCATGTAAGAGTCAACCACATTGCTGTGGATCTGGAGTCACATGTACGTCAGACCAGGTAAAGACAGCAGATTTCCTTCCCTAAAGGACATTAGTGAACCAGATGGGTTTTTACAACAATCAACAATGGTTTCATGGCCATCATTAGACCAGCTTTAAATTCCAGATTTTTATTAATTGAATTCAAATTCCACCTTCTGCTGTGGTGGGATTCGAACCCATGTCCCCAGAGCAATACCTGGGTCTCTGGGTTACTAGTCCAGTGACAATACCAGTACGCCACCACCTCCCCACCTCTACTGGAATCATAGGAAAATGAGATTCATTAAGGGTTAGGAGGAGTTCTGGATGAAATGAGGTTTGTGTGCGAATAAGCGCAGACGTTTGGCTGGAGAGGATTTTGAAAAACTCAAGGTTAGTGGTGATAACGACATGGTTAATTATTTCAGTGGCAAATAGGCTGAACTGCAGACAAAGAGAGACACTGCCGATCCTGATAATTGATTGGATGGGGTTTGAAGCTTAGCTCAAGGTTGAACAAGATGCCAATGTTGTCCAATGCTGGGTTCAACCTATGAATAGGAAGGGAAGAAGGTGGAGTCAGGGTCGGGGTATTTGAAGACAAAAAAATGAGGCAAAGAGAAAAAAAGGAGTTAATAAATTTAATAGGCATTGAGTGTAAGCTATGCCAAGGTGGGATTTGGCTATGTCTGGGACCTCAACATAAAATATGATCTGAAACAAAAGGTAACAAAGTTAGCACCAAGAGTGGCAAAGAATGAGCTGTATTGAGTAAAACAACGTTACTTTAACAGAGGCTCACTGATCAGGACAGTAACCAATCACATAAAATGATGGGGTGTAAATCCTCTGGCCATGAGTTTTACTGAAGAAATTGTGTGAGTATAGAAGTAGATTTCCCATTTTATCATGGCTGTCTTCTCCAGTAAACTTATCCAGAATAACAATGTCACATACTGCACCCAATCCCCATTGTCCCACCTTCCCCACCCTATATGGTGAGGGGGATGAATTTCCTCTTGTGACCATGGGCTGAATTTTCGAATGTTGGCGGGCTTGGGACTGGGTGTGGAGGCAATTTGAAAATCGCGGTCTCCGGAACCTGATTTTCCCAGAACAGTCCATGATCTTCAATGTAAGGGTGGGAGGGCCGGGAACAGGAAACCCGATCACCTCAAATTAAAGGCCCAGTAAATTCATGGAGGAGATTGTTAAGGGGCCGGGGTTGGGGGCAGTGGGGAGGGGAGTTGTGTCTGGTGTGGGGGGGGGGGGGGGGGGGGCGGTGCGGGGTCAGCACTGTAATTGTCAATTGGGATTCTAGCGAACCTGACCAGTCTGGTGCACGATAGTGCACAGCTGTCAGGCCCACAGCAAGCAGAGGGCAATCTTTGTTGTTGGAAGATGAAATGGTTTGGGCCCACAGGGATCTTGCGCCTGGCCAAGAGCAGGACATTTTTTTTTATTTTGGAAGTGCTGCCTCACTTCTTTATTCCTCCAAGGAACTGCCTGCTCTCTGCATCAAGGCATGCAGGTCCCGTCATGGCTATCATCCGCCTTTGCCGCTTGTGCTCTGTAGGCAGCTCCCGCCTCCTGCAGACGATTGATGGCACTAATTGGGCGCTGATCTCGCCTTCCGCCCAACTGGGCATTAACAGTTCAAGATCGCATCGCATCGCATTAGCAACGCAGCTGAGACGTGGGGTCAGGACCCAGAAATCATCCGGGCATCAGGTTCCCGACCCCGTTTTGAAAATTCAGCTCCATGTGTTCGTCGAGTAAGTGAGATTCCATCAGACAGAGAATTTAAACAGGATCATACAAAGTATTTATCCAGGACCTGAATCTGTGACCTGCGAGCTGCTGGATGCTGACAAGACAAAAAAGAGCAGAAGCATTTCCCATTTCACAGTAAATAGAGTCATAGAGTTATATAGCACAGAAACAGGCCCTTCAGCCCATCGTGTCTGTGCCGGCCATCAAGCACAGAACCATTCTAATCCCATTTTTCAGCACTTGGCCTGTAGCCTTGTAAGATATGGCATTTCAAGTGCTCATCTAAATATTTCTTAAATGTTGTGAGGGTTCTTGCCTCTACCGCCTCTTCAGGCAGTGCATTCCAGATTCCAAAAACCCTCTGATTGAAAACATTTTTTCCTCAAATCTCCTCTAAATCTCCTGCCCCTTACCTTAAATCTATGCCCCCTGGTTATTGACCCCTGCACTAAGGGGAAAAGTTTCTTCCTATCAAACCTATCAATGCCCCTCATAATTTTATATACCTCAATCATGTCCCCCCTCAGCCTCCTCTGCTCTAATTGTCTCTTCATTGCTGAAATGCTCCAGCCCAGGCAACATCCTGGTGAATCTCCTCTGCACGCTCTCCAGTGCAATCACATCCTTTCTATAGTGTGGCAACTAGAACTGTACACAGTACTCCCAACAATCTCCCTCACCCCACTTCACCTGACAAAAAAAGGTGATTGGGTTTAATTTCTGGCTTTAATCTTGTTAACACAATAGTTAACATATTTCTGTTAAATTTTTTGGTGCAATTTTAAGGCAGTCATTAAGAAACATGGGAATTGCTAGATGACGAAAAGACTAAAAGGCAGCAGCCAGCAGCACGAACTGGCAGCCAATATTTCACCCTGCTTAATCTTCTTTTCACAGAATAATTATTCATAATCTTTTTGGAGACTCGTTTCCTAGTCTTTTATTTGGTTTGAAATGAAAAACCTCGGCAATATTTTCCATGTCAATGCAGAGTTTGCAAGTTCTCCCTGTGACCGCGTGGGTTTTCGCCGGGTGCTCCGGTTTCCTCCCACAGCCAAAGACTTGCAGGTGATGGGTAAATTGGCTGTTGTAAATTGCCCCTAGTGTAGGTAGGTGGTAGGGAATATGGGATTACTGTAGGGTTAGTATAAATGGGTGGTTGTTGGTCAGCACAGACTCGAAGGACCTGTATCTCTAAATAAAAAAAATAAAAAATGGAAAATAAAACTGGCTCGGTGAAAACCAGCTTTTGATTCGCTCCGGGCCCATTTCCCACTGCTGGCATAGACTAATTTCAGTCCCTAAGATCCACCCAGTTCACCTTCTACCTTCCTGGTAGATGCATGGGACAACAATACTGGTGTTAACTAATCATGACAAACGATCTCTATCATTAACCCAAAATAAAAACAAAACACTGCGGATGCTGGAAATCTGAAATAAAAACTGAAAGTCTGGCAGCATCTGTGGAGAGAGAAGCAGAGTTAACATTTCATGTCTGTGACCTGCTGAGTATTTCCAGCACTTTCTGTTTCTATCATTAAACTGTTCCTTTAGAATGCAGTATAATATAACAAGCAGAAAATCTTCAGGCCATGTTTACAATATCACCCACCTAGAAAGGACTCTGTTTCTAATGTCGCTAACATACAGTGGCCTGCTTCCATCAAGCGTGATGAGAGTGCCCACCTGTGTCAAGACTGAGATCTGAAGTTCAGATTAGCCATGATCTAATTGAATAACGGAACCCGCTCAAGGAGCTGAACGACTGACTCCTGTTCTTAATGTGCCCAAGAATTTAAAAAGCTGTTTTTGGTGTGTCAAATTCCAATGCCAAGGCAGGTAGTGGTTAGGTCAGAAACCACTTGCATGACATTCCAACATGGTGCTTGCCCAAAAAAATATAATCAACTGGCAGGTATGGAAAGGCAGTTTCTTTCAGCAGGCTGACTATTCTCTTTGTCACTGTTTCAACAGAGCTGATAAGCAACCAGCAGACACTTGGTATGGAAAGCAGCAAACTGTGGCTAACTGAAGATTTATCTTTCAAAGCTGCAAACTGATTGGCAACTCACTGGCAGAATTTCCACTTTGCATTAGAGGTCACTGCATCCTCTTTGAAGACACTCAGAGATGCGTGACTTTATTTTAAATGCTATTTGGTTCGACAGGTCAACCAATGTGCGCAACAAGAGAAGACATGGCGGTTATATACAAAGGCAACCAAAATTGCCTCGACTAAAAGAATAGAAAGTGAAGATACTCAGAGAGATAATGTCCAGAAAATGTTAGCCTCCATTCGATGTAAAATGTGTAGGGTGCAGCACTGATTCTCATTTCTATTGCTGAACAACTGTAGACAAATACCGATGTGTCAAAACTAATACCGCAGATAACATTGTCAGTGAAATGTTGCATTTCAAATCCTGCATTGTTTTTCTTTCATTGTTGTTTGTTCTGATTGAATGGAGATAGGTAAACCTTTCTCATTCACATGCGTTGATATGTTTCTGTAAGAGAGAGAACTCAAAACCGAGTACAGAAGAATTATTAGGAGCCTGTTTTCGTTTTTATGTTTAATTATATCAGTAGAGCCTTCCTCAATGTGAGAAGGCGACTTGTGCAGTTGCCTTTCTGCCCCAATGTCATTTTAATTGGCTCATTTAAAAAAGGCAACTGAAACTCCCCCTCTGCAAACTCCCCACTTAAATAACAAAAAAATGTCTTGCTTTTCATGACCACAGGACATCGCAGAGCAATTGACAGCCAGTGAAATTTGGACACAGCAAGCTCCCACAGACGTCAATGTGATAATGATCAGATAATCTGTTTTGGTAGTACAGAACTTGAGTATTGCTGAAAATAGAGACATGTCGTCAAAGCTTTTCATCGTACACTCATCAGGACAATCTGAAAGAATACCAATGTAAGGGAAAGAAACAACTTTGTACTGTATGAGAAGAGAGTGCTGATTGGTTGACAAGTGAACTCTGATTGGTAGAGGTGTTGCCATGGAGAATGCAAGTTTATGGTGACTGAGTTAACTGTCAACCTTTAGAACCATAGAAAAATTATGGCACAGAAGGAATCCATTCATCCCATCGTGTCTGTGCTGGCCAGAAAAACTAGCAACCCAATCTAATCCCACTTTCCAGCACCTGGTCCATAGCCTTGCAGGTTACAGCACTTCAAGTGCATGACCAGGTACCTTTTAAATGAGTTGAGGGTTTCTGCCTTCACCACCATTCTTGGCAGTGAATTCCAGATACCCACCACCTTCTGGGTGAAAAAGATTTTCCTCATGTCTCCTGTAATCCTTCTACAAATCACCTTAAATCTGTGCCCCCTGGTAATTGACTCTCTGCTAGGGAAACAGGTCCTTCCTGTCCACTCTGTCAAGGCCCCTCATAATTTTGTACACCTCAGTTAAGTCAACCGTCAGACTCCTCTATTCTAAGGAAAACAAGCCTAGCCTATCCAATCTTTCCTGATAGCTGCAACTTTCAAGCCCTTTGTTTGAAATTTAAACGAGGCAGCTTGACTCTGATTGGTCCCTGAGGATGAACCAGTGAATAGCTGTCACTTATTTTGTTTAGCTGAAATAGACGCAATGTGTGTACATATAGTATAAAGTTGTTGCTTTCCCCTACATTGGTATTATTGTGGATTGTCCTGATGAATGCAAGATGAAAAGCTTCGACAACATGTCTCTATTTTCAGCAATAATCTGTTTTTTTGATGTTGGTTAGGGGATAAATGTTGGTTTGGACACCGGGGTTCTGATGAAAGGTCATTGACCTGAAACATTAACTTTGTTCCTTTCTCCACACATGCCACCTGACCTGCTGAGTATTTCCAACATTTTCTATTTTTGTTTATTGCATTTCTATAGCACCTTTCACAGTCCCAGGACATTATAAAATGTTTTACACCCAATGAACTACTTCTGAACAGTCACTGTTGTAATGTGGGAAGCTGCTGACTATGGGTGTTATTATGACACACAGAATTATCACTTGCGCCAGCTGGAGAAAGGTAAAACTGGAATTGAGTGCCTGTCCCTCACACCCAGGGCTGCAGCCCAAAGTTCTAAATCCTCAGATTTCTTCAGGAAGGATATAGATTTTAAGAGCATAATAATAAAAGCAAAACACTGCAGATGCTGGAAATCTGAAATAAAAACAAGAAATGCTGGAACCACTCAGCAGGTCTGGCAGCATCTGTGGAAAGAGAAGCAGAGTTAACGTTTCGGGTCAGTGACCCTTCATCGGAACTGACAAATATTAGAAAAGTCACAGGTTATAAGCAAGTGAGGTGGGGGTGGGGCAAGAGATAACAAAGGAGGTCTAGATTGGACACATAGCTCACTAAAAGGTCACGGAGCAAAGGCAAACTATATGTTAATGGTGTGTTGAAAGACAAAGCATTAGTACAGATTAGGTGTGAATACACTGAATATTGAACAGCAGCAAGTGCAAACCTGAAAAAAAACAGTGAGTAAGCAAACTGAACAAACTAAGATGAAATGAACTAAATGCAAAAAAAAAATTGTAAAAAATGTAAAAAAGAATGTAAAAAAAAAGGAAGAAAAAAATAACTAAAAATGAAAGTAAAATGGGGGGCTGTCATGCTCTGAAATTATTGAACACAATGTTCAGTCCGGCAGGCTGTAGTGTGCCTAATCGGTAGATGAGATGCTGTTCCTCGAGCTTGCGTTGATGTTCACTGGAACACTGCAGCAAGCCCAGGACAGAGATGTGAGATTTTAAGAGCATTGGACTTTGTTCCCTACAGCCACCTATACTTGCTTCTGACTACTTTGCACAGGGTTCAAGCAGTGACGTATTATCAGATAACCTCTATGCACAATCAGAACCTTCCTACATTAACAACAACAACTGGCACTAGGACAGTGCCTTTAACATAGTAAAATATCCAAGGTGCTTTACAGGGGTGTTATCAAACCAAACTTGACCCCGAGCCACATAAGTGCTATGAGGACAGTTGACCAGAAGATGGGACAAAGAGGTGGGCTTTAAGGAGCATCTTAAAAGAGAAAAAAGGGGTAGAGAGGCGAAGGGATTTATGGAGGAAATTCCAGAGTTTAGGAGCCAGGTGACTGAAAGCATGGCTGCCGATGGTGTAATGATTAAAAGCGAGATGCTCAAGAGGCCAGCGTTGGAGGAGAATCAAGTTCTCACGGGGTTATACTGCACTTCAGAAGTACTTCATTGGCTGCATAGTGCCTTAGGATATCTTGAGGTCATGAAAGAAGCTATATAAACACAAGTCTTTGTTTTTATCGGAAGCAGATATGGCACACCCTATGGGCATACTTTTGTATGGCATTATCGTGGAGGAGGCAAAGGAACAATGCAGAATGAAGCAAAAGCGACTCGAATACCATTGAATGGAAGAGGCATTCCTGATCGCGTCATCCTTGCCGTCTTCTCTTCTGTGGAACAAAGTCTCTCTTTGACACCATGGTCCTACCTACTACTCCCCCATCTTGAAATAAAGAGACATATCCTCAGACCGCTATTCGAGTTTCTTTTGCTTCATTCTGTGTTGCACCTTTGCCTCCTCCATAATGATGCCATACCAGGATATGCCCATAGGGAGTGCCATAGAAGTGAGTGGAAGGTTGAGTCAGCCTGGTGCTTCACAGGGATGCCAGGTTGTCATTGTGGGTGCTCAACTATTAATCTGACACTGGAAAGATGCCTCGGACTATACTATCTCCCATGGCAAGAGCCAGGTACCCTCCACACAAGCAGCCTGGCCTTCTCTTCGAAGGGATGAAGTACCTAAAGTTCTGTAAACTGCTGTCTCCTCCACCTCAGGTTCCCTGCTTGTAGCAGGCATTGTGTGCCAATGTGTCCTGCAAGAAGCTGGAGTAAATGAGGGTAGGGCTGGCAGTTGAGGAGTGGGTGCCAAGTAGCAATGGAAAGGTGAAATCGAGACACAGGATTATGAGGCAACTGAGGTGGAGGAAGGGGTTTTCACCATGAAAGCAATCACTTTGAGTAGAGTTGTGTGATCGTAGAGCAAGATATTGAGTTTAAAACCTTCTTAAGCAGAGTACATCATGAAGTTGAGCTATTGTTGCATTAAGAGGGTGAAGAGTGAGCTGGTGGGCAAGGGAAAAAAGGCAGGGATGTTATCTTAATAAAAGCAAAATACTGCGGATGCTGGAAATCTGAAACAAAAACAAGAAATGCTGGATTCACTCAGCAGGTCTGGCAGCATCTGTGGAAAGAGAAGCAGAGTTAACGTTTCGGATCAGTGACCCTTCTTCGGATGTTAGCTTGCCTACCATGTTGGGGATTTATAACTTTTGGAAGCGCTGTTCTACAGTCCTGGGGTGAGGGGGTTAGAACGCAGTGCCAGTTTTAACCCCCCATCCCCAGATGGCACAAGTGATAATTCTCTGGGACCTAGTGACACCCACAGACAGTAATCTGATCACCTTGCTTCCAATAGTAATCACACTTTCAAAGTACATTGGAATGTCCTGAGATCATGAGAGACTTTCTTTCAATGCCCTCCAGGAATGCTTGGAGGTCCAATTGAGTGCAAGTACATTTTTCTTCATTGGCCTGGTGGCATGCCCTGCTTCTCTCTGGACACAGATGCTTCTTGAGTGATCATAATTCTGGTCTAATAAAACTATTGATGGGATATGCAATGAAGGTACTTGAGAGTGAAGTGAAAGAGTCAAGCACTCTTACCCATTCACTCTCTCTGTCCTGCACCCCCCATCCAGCTGCTGAAGAGTAAAGGTTGAACAGCATTTTGAAAGCCTGTACAGAGATTTCTAGTCAGCTCAGCGCACTCATTTTATTAATGTTTTTGAATTTCGTTATTTATTTAGAGATACAGCACTGAAACAGGCCCTTCGGCCCACCGGGTCTGTGCCAACCATCAACCACCCATTTATACTAATCCTACACTAATCCCATATTCCTACCACATCCCCACCTTCCCCTACCTATACGAGGGGCAATTTATAATGGCCAATTTACCTATCAACCTGCAAGTCTTTGGCTGTGGGAGGAAACCGGAGCATCCGGAGGAAACCCACGCAGACACAGGGAGAACTTGCAAACTCTGCACAGGCAGTACCCAGAACTGAACCCGGGTCACTGGAGTTGTGAGGCTGCAGTGCTAACCACTGCGCCACTGTGCCGCTTTTCATCAATGGGAATGCAAGTGAGCAGACCCATGGTAACCTCTGTCTGTAATTTTCTCTGCGGGCGATCATTTGGACTTTGGGGGAAAATGTAGCCTGTTATACATCTCTCCCAACTCTGAAGTCAATAGAAATGAAAATCAAGAGAGATGTATGATAGGCGGCTGAATGGACATTGTCCGTTTTACACCATCAGCCAAAGTCAAAATTACCTGACAATTAGGAGCAGGCGTAGACCATAGAGCTCCTCGAGCCTGCTCCACCATTCAATACAATCAGAGCTGATTGCACATTCTCTCCCCACCCACCTCCACTGACCTCTCTACCCTACAGCAGATAGCCCCCTCCCTGAGTCACAAAGATAAGCCCCTCGTGCTAAAATACTACTCAGGTTTGTAGAACCAGCTAACAACATGCACAGAGATATTACTTAAATGTGATCTGAAATACAGTGTGAGCACCATGTACAATGACCAGGACAAATATGTCCCTGGTTAAAACATGTACAGCTCCATTCTCATTGCATTATGTTCCTCACTCCACAATATCCTTTTCTTTAAACAAGCCCATGTAAGGGAAAAGCATTGAGCACTATGACTGAAGAGCACTCGAACAATGTACAAATTTTAAAAATCATAGAATGGTTACTGCACAGAAGGAGACCATTCAGCCCATCGAGTCCGAGCTGGCTTTCTGCAAGAGAAATTCAGCTAGTCCCACTACCCCACTCTGTCCCCACAGCCATGCACATTTTTTTTTTTATTTTCAGGTACTTATCTAATTCCCTTTTGTGGCAGTGCATTCCAGATCCTAACCACTCACTGCGGAAAATATATTTTCTCATGTAGCCATTGGTTCTTTTGCCAATCACTTTAAATCAATGTCCTCTGGTTCTCAACACCTCCTTCTCTCTATCTAGTCTTACTAGACCCCTCATGATTTTGAACACCCCTATCAAATTCTTCCCAATCTTCTCAAAGGTGCAAAACTCCAGCTTCTCCAATCTATCCTCGTAACTAAAGCCCTTTCTCCCTGGAACTATTCTCATAAATCTTTACTGCACCCTCTCCAAAGTCTTCACATCGTTCCTAAAATGCAGTTCCCACAATTGGATACAATACCCCAGTTGAGGCCAAATCAGTGTTTTGTAACTTTCTTGCCTTTGTACTCCATGTCTCTATATATAAAGCCAAGGACGTTGGGTGCCTTTTTAACTATTTTCCCAACCTGCCCTGACATCTTCAATGATTTGTGCACAGCTCCACCTATTGCTCTGAAATGCAAACCCTGTAAATGTAGATGGACAACTGGAATTTTGTCTTCAGATCTGCCTTTGGAGGTCAGCTTCACTTCTGTGGTTCAGAATTGAGTGAAGTACAAAGTTGATTCTGTTATTTTGTTTTAAGAGACACATGTCATCCCTTGCCTCCACTTCACAATAGCATTTACAAGGTGCTTTACATCTTTTTATGTTGAAGTCATGAAGGGAGCTGGAAACAAACATGGTCACAGGTCACAAAGAGGCCTCATCTGCACCCGTTTGATTGGTAAACCACTCAGTTTAAGATAGTTTAACATCAGCTGTGGGTAAGGTTTTATAAATTATAACCAGGAAAAAAAAATCAACAGGCACCTGGACAGGTTTGAGTTAATTAAGGATAGCCTGTACGAATTTGTAAAGATCATGCTTAACTAATCTATTTGAATTTTTTAAATGAAGTAACAGAGAAGATTGATGAAGGGAATGCGGTGGATGTTGTTTATATAGATTTTAAGTATAAAAGGCTGGTTAACATGTGATGAAACATAGATATAATAGGTTTAATTAGGTATAATTTAGATATAATTAATACATTACATCTTTTAGAATTAAGATTAAATGGTCAGTTTTCAAGACTCACTGAGATCCCCTTTTAAGAGCAAAGTTAAAAATCCATAAACATCCCTGTTACATTAAAATGTGAACCAGAAACACTTTTTAAGTTAACAAAAATCCATTCCAAGGTCTCTGCTACAATGGAATTAGAAGATGAAACACACTGAAACATCTTATGTGAGGTCAGTACCGATAACTATAAACTTAATTAGTTGATAGTGTTAGTGATATAGACAGACTGACTGAAGAGGATGGTACAAGGTACCATAAAAAGACAAATACAGATGATAAATTACAAAATTAAATGGACTTACAAAAACAGATGCCAAGTAAACCCAATTTCAGACATTTTGACCAGATAAAAGCTCACAACTTCAAGAGAAGGGAATTTCCAAAAAATAAATTAAGTGCGAATGATAGCTAATGATATTATCACACATGGATATCAAAAGCAGGAAAAACATACACAGAAAGGTAACATCTACATTCTAAAAGATGAGATGATAGATTAGAAACAGCATAAACATGAGAGTTTTGAATCAAAAAACCACAAGTATTGAATTCCTCATCAATGCTTATCAACCTATGGCTGACTGCATGACAAGAGAATTCTGCTCTTAACCGAGAATGTTTTGTCTTGTTCAGTAGGAAGGCTTACTCGGGGAATTTAAGGTAAAAGTTTACTTTGAATTTTGATGGATATTCTAAGATATTTTGCTGTAACATTGTCAAAGTGGAACTTTTGGATTCTATTTTAGAAATAAGATAATGTTTTACATATCTTTGCAATCTTTTATATTGTAGTATATTTAGCCATATAAAGTGAGTTGCATGTTCAATTCTTTAATAAATATGTAAAAGTTAATAAATTGTCTCATGTAGCATTCTGTATACAACTACAAGAACCCCCTCTCTGTGTCTCCTTAAGTGGGGAGAGAGTTTCCCAGACCCTGATAATACTGGGATATTTATGACTTAGCTATAATTATTTTTAAAATAGGCTGTCTGAAAGATAGTAATATTCTCTGTTAGTTTTCCTTTTTTGAGGGAAGACTAGTTCAGTTCTTCAGACCAAAACAAGTGCCTGTGGGAATCTGTCCAGTTTGAACTTTATTAAGGGAGACTCATAGGGATGGATGCTTGATTTGGTTTAGTCTCTATAAGGGGTTAAAGTCATAAATCACTTCAAACAAAATTGAGGCTCATGGAAAAGGAGGTTCAGTGTCCAACTGGATTTTTAAAAATTGTCTCAAGGACAGAAAGAATTGAGTTGTGGTAAGTGGTTGTTTTTCAGACTGGAGGATGGTAGACATTGGTGTTCCCCAAGGGTCAGTGCTAGGACCACTGCTTCTTTGCAACATATAAATGATTTGGATCTTGGAATATAGCGTAGAATTTCAAAATTTGTCATGATACCAAACTTGGAGGAGTGGCGAACACTGAGGGTAATATGAACTGTCTGCAACAGGACATAGATAGGCTAGCAAAATGGGCAGACAAGTGGCAGATGAAATTTAATACAGACAAGTGTGAGGTGATGCATTTTGGCAGAAGGGAATGGGTGAGGCAACAGAGACTTAATGGTACTGTGCTAAAGAATGTGTAGCAACAGAGGGACCTGGGGGTGCATGTGCATTGATCTTTGAAGGTGTCAGGACATATTAAGAGTGTGAACAAAGAACAAAGAACCGTACAGCCCAGGAACAGGCCATTCGGCCCTCCAAGCCTGCGCCGATCTTGATGCCTGCCTAAACTAAAACCTTCTGCACTTCCGTGGACCGTATCCCTCTATTCCCATCCTATTCATGTATTTGTCAAGATGCCTCTTAAACGTCTCTATGGTACCTGCTTCCACCACCTCCCCCGGCAACAAGTTCCAGGCACTCACCACCCTCTGCATAAAGAACTTGCCTCGCACATCCCCTCTAAACTTTGCCTCTCGCACCTTAAACCTATGTCCCCTAGTAACTGACTCTTCCACCCTGGGAAAAAGCTTCTGACTATCCACTCTGTCCGTGCCGCTTATAACTTTGTAAACCTCTATCATGTCGCCCCTCCACCTCCGTCGTTCCAGTGAGAACAATCCGAGTTTATCCAACCTCTCCTCATAGCTAATGCCCTCCAGACCAGGCAACATCCTGGTAAACCTCTTCTGTACCCTCTCTAAAGCCTCTTCGTCCTTCTGGTAGTGTGGCGACTAGAATTGCACGCAATATTCTAAGTGTGGCCTAACTAAAGTTCTGTACAGCTGCAGCATGACTTGCCTATTTTTATACTCTATGCCCCGACCGATGAAGGCAAGCATGCCGTATGCCTTCTTGACTACCTTATCCACCTGCGTTGCCACTTTCAGTGACCTGTGGACCTGTACGCCCAGATCTCTCTGCCTGTCAATACTCCTAAGGGTTCTGCCATTTACTGTATACTGTAGAAAAGCATATGGAATCTTGGACTTCATGAATAGAGGTATAGAGTACAAAAACAGGGAAGCTATGCTGAACTTTTATAAAGCTCTAGTTAGGCTTCGACTAGAGTATTACATCCAGTTCTGGTCACCACACTTCAGGAAGGATGTGAGGGTTCTTGAGAGGGTGCAGAGGAGATTTACCAGAATGGTTCCAGGGATGAGGGCTTTTAGTTACAAGGTTCGGTTGGAGAAACTGGGTTTGTTCTCCTTGGAGCAAAGGAGATTGAGGAAAAATTTGATGCAAGGTTATGACAGGCTTAGATAAGCTGGACAAGGAAAAACTGTTCCCATTAACTGATGGTATAAGGACTAGGAGACACAGATTGAAGGTTTTGGGCAAGAAATGCAGGGGGAATATGAGGATGAACTTTTTTACACAGTGAGTGGTAATGTTGCCAACGAGGGTGGTGGAAGCGGATACAATTAATGACTTCAAAAGGAAATTAGATGGCCATTTGAAGGAAATAAACTTGCAGGGCTACAGGGATCGATTGGGGGAGTTGGACTTACTGGATAGCTCCGAGAAGAGCAAGCATGGACTCGATGGGCAATATGGCTTCCTCCTGGGCTGTAAGTGACTCTATGACTCTACCTGAATTTTACGAGCTGGAGATTTTACAACATGAGACATAAAAAGCACCTGCAATTCTCACTGGCTGTTTAATCTGGAGCATTGATAAGGTGATTTACATCTTGTTTTGAGCTTGAAGGCAAACCTGTTTGTTAGCACTAATGAGCAGTGTGTCATATACAGACATATTAGCCTTACTTCCATTTCATGTTTACCCAGAATATTACTTCGAATTAAGCTGCAGGAGTAGAAGTAAATGTCACAGGTTCAAACTAGAGAAGGTACTTTTAGGACTGTTCTCTGGAATTTTTTTCTTCACACAAAGAGTGACCAAAGTGTGGAACAAAACTTCAGATAGAGTAGTGGAGGCAAAACTCTGATCATTTAAAAAACAATTGAATGTGAGAATAGGTGAAGAAACTGAGCATTAGCATTTCTGTGGGTGGGTGGAGCAAAAAGGCTGAATGGCTTTCCTCACCGTGATCATGTGACCTTGCCATGTGGGGCCCATAGAGACATATGTTATCTTTCAGATTGATATGAAGAAAAGATACAACTTTTTTTAAAAAACAAAAGGACTAAAGGCACAGCAGATCCATCTGTATCTATAAAAAAAAACAGAGGTTCAGGTTTTGGGTGTAACCCCTTTGAAGGTAAAATGCTTTTTTGTAAATATTCATTCAGGGGATTTGGGCATCACTGGCTAGGTCAGCATTTATTGCCCATCCCTAATTGTCCTTGAGAAGATGGTGGTGAGCTGCATTATTGAACCGCTGCCATCCTTGGGGTGTAGGTACACCTACAGTGCATCAGGAAGGGAGTACCAGGATTTTGACCCAACGACAGTGAAGGAACTGCAATATAGTTCCAAGTCAGGATGGTGTGTGGCTTGGAGGGGAACTTGCAGGTGGTGGTATTCCCATGCATCTGCTGCCCTTGTCCTTCTAGGTGGTAGAGGTCGCGGGTTTGGAAGGTGCTGTCGAAGGAGCTTTGATGAGTTGCGGCAGCGCATCTTGTAAATGGCACACACTGCTGCAACTGTGTGTCTGTGGTGGAGGGTGTGAATATTGAATGTGGTGGATGGGATGCCAATCAAGTGGGCTGCTTTATCCTGGATGGTGTCGAGCTTCTTGAGTGTTGTTGGAGCTGCACCTATCCAGGCAAGTGGAGAGTATTCCATCACACTCCTGACTTGTGCCTTGTAGATGGTGGACAGGCACTGGGGAGTCAGGAGGTGAGTTAGTCGCCGCAGAATTCCATGCCTCTGACCTTCTCTGAACAGGATAAATCACAGAATCACAGAATTGTTACAGCACAGAAGGAGGCCATTCAGCCTGTCGTATCTGCACTGGCTCTCCAAAAGAGCAATTTCCCTAGTGCAACTCCCCCACTTCTGTCGCCCTGCACATTCTTCCTTTTCAGATAACAATCCAATTCCCTCTTGAATGCCTCGATTGATAGTGAATTAGCAGTCCCATTTCACATTACACCCGAATTTCTTTTCCAAATGAGACTGCCGATTTGTTATTAGCTTGTTTTTCGCTATTTTCATTGACCAATTTCACCCACTTCATCCGAACTGGAATCTGTGAGATAAGTGAACCCTATTTATAGGTTTCAGCTCAGTAGATGAGTTGAGGCAGGGTAGAGACGGGCAATGTTACGGAGGTGAAATTGGCAGATTTGGTTATGGAGTGGATATGTGGTCAAAAGCTCATCCTAGTGTCAAATAGGCTGCCAAGGTTACACATGGTATCGTTCAGCCTCAGATAGTAGCCCGGGACAAGGATGAAGTCGGTGACTAGGGTTTTGTGCTGGGAACAATGGCTACACACTTCCCAATATTTATTAGGTGCAAATTTTTGCTCAATGAGTCCTGGATGTCGGACAAGCATCTTGGCAAATCTTAGATAGTGGAAGGGTCAAGAGAGGTGGTGGTGAGATAGAGCTATATGTCGTCAGAGTACATGTGGAAACTGACGCTATGTTTTCAGCTGATGTTGCTGAATGGCAGCATGTAGATGAGAAATATGAGGGGTCCATGGATAAATCATTGAGGGACACCAGAGGTAACTGTGTGGGAATGGGAAGAGAAGTCATTGCAGGTGATTCTCTGGCTATGACTACATAGCTATGAATGGAACCAGGCAAGGGCAGTCCCACCCAAGTGGAACATGGAGGCGAGGCACTGGAGGAGGATGGTATAGTCAACCACATCTGAGTTTGCAAATAGGTCGAGAAGGAAGAGGAGGGATAGTTTACCACAGTCACAGTTACAGTCACATATCATGTTGTCATGCAGGCCCCCATCTGCCAAGAATGATACATTAATTTCGCCACATGCACATTGATTTTTAAACTGTTACTGGAGCAAAGAAAGAACTTGCTTTAAAAAACAACCAACAGATCCTTGACTGGAAAGACATTTGCATAGTAACAGACAGTACTTGGAAAGGACAAAGGGGCCACTCCCTCTTCCAATTTAATCTACAATTGACTTTTAAGTACCAGACTTTGAAGGTGGAGAGGTTCGCATTCCAGGTTAACTGCTAAAATGGCTGAATACACAAACAGACGTGGTCAGACCAGTTTAGTCACATGACTGGAGTTTTTTGAATTTGATATTGCCACAGTGTTTTAAAACTCAGAAAGTTGTTTGCTCCGGGACTGGAAAAGACCTCTCTCCTGTCTGCTTCCATCTCTTTCTCACAGAACTGAAGACACCTTGGAGACCTATGAACCCCAAGACAGAAAAGTCTCCGACAGTGAACAAGGGTTAAGAAGAATACTGGGTCCCAACGAAAAGCAAGAAATACCTACAAGCCATGATCTTATTGAATGGCGGAGTATGCTCAAGGGACTGAATGGCCGACTCCTGCTCCTAATTCGTATGTTTGTATGTTCGAATGTCCGTAAATCTCCCTATAATCTTCCATGCTCTAAGGAGAAAAATTCCACCTTCTCTAGTTTCTCCACATAACTGAGGTTCCTCATCCTGAGTATCCTTCTAGTAAATCTTCTCTGCACCTAAAGTGTTTCTAAGATGTCGCTGGTGCCAGGCTATGGGCATGTTGGTCTCTCAGTCCATTACCCGCATATCACCTGTGAAAATCTATCCCTTTAAAAATCAAAAGAATCTCTTTAGTTCTCTTTTTTGCTGCAGATGAATTAGCCACCCAGTTAACCAGTGGTAGAATGATTTTGTTTGTTTGAATTCGGATGATCCTGAGATAAAAGAACTATGGTAATTCATACTGCCAGCTCACAGGATCGTTCGACTGTGAAATCCACTGCCACATTAACTGTGTGAAGAAGTTGCAACATATGAATACAGAACGTGCACTTTGCTGAGAAGGCAGCTGATTGTAATCTGCTCGCAGCTTTCTATCTTGGCGGTGACTAATTTACGAGTGGGTTATTATTGTCGCCATCACAAGAAAGATTAATATAACAAATCACTGAGCTTATAAATTGTATCACATATTAAAGTAAATAATTCAAATGTAACAATATGCCACCGTGAGTCCATGATAGGGAAAATGATAGGCAAGGGAGAATCTTGCTGTGGTTTAGGCAAGTGGTGATTTAGGATTGAAGGTTGCAGATGTGACTAGTGGCCTCTGAGTTCTCACATTCTGAGGAGCTTCAAGAGTGAGGTGAGCCAGTGAATCAGGCATCAGGCAATTTGAGCTTCGAACACGCCAGTTAAATGAGCAACATCACAAGGTTTAAAAAGAGGGAAGACTCTATGAGTACAAAAACAAAATACTGCAGATGCTGGAAATTTGAAATAAGAGCAAAAATGTACTGGAAGTACTCAGCAGGTCTGGCAGCATCTGTGGAGAGAGAAGCAGAGTTAACATTTCAGGTCTGTGACCTTTCTCAGATTCCATATCTGTTTGATTCTAGCTAGGGAGCCTCTCCCACTGGAAGTGATGTTGGTTGAGGGAGAAGTATAGTTCAGGTCATCAGAGAGAGCTGCCCTCCTCTTCTTCAAAAGAGAGCCAGAGGATCTTTTACCTCCACCTAGAGTCTCACCCAAAACAAGGCACCTCTGGCAGTGCAGCACTCTCATCCCCTTACTACTCCCTCTCATCTCCTCACTGTCGCCTCTCATCTCGTTACTGTTCAATCTCATCGAACTAACTTGGCAAGTGGATGGAAACCAAGAACCAGAATGCAGCAACAGAAAGGAGAATCAAGATGCACAAAGGATTAATATAGCATTAGAATGAGAAATTGTAATGTATTAGGTGGGGTCAGAATAAGAGGGAATGCAATAATGTCTAAAGTAGGTTTACATGCATATAAACACACAAAGTGTGGTAATTATGATTGAAGAGCTGCAGACACAGATAGCCACAAAGGAGTCTGATGCTGTGGCGATAACGGAGACCTGGCTCAAAGGAGGGCAAGACTTGGCTCTAAATAATCCTGTACAAGGTGTTCAGGAAAGATAAGGAAGGAAGGAAAGGAGGAGGGGTGGCAGTATTGATTTAGCAGTATATTACAATACTGGAGAGAAAGGATGGTCTAGAGGAGTCAAGGACAGAAACGATTTGGTTAGAATTAAGAAATGGTAGTGGTACCATTCCGTGTTGTTTCAGTCGCTGTGAGGCGACGATGGAGTGACCTCTCCATGGCGCATGCCTGGGCGAATGTATGGAGGTTGAGAGTTGCCCAAGCGTCAAAACCCCCCTCTCGGCCTTTCTGGTAGGGTCCAAAGGAGTGCAGAGCACGACATTTGGCACCGGTATGGCTGCAGGAACTGCCGGAAACATGCCAAAGGTGACACATGACCGCCTACGGGGTTCCGCTGCGGATTTTCTGTTAGGGTTTACTCCCTTAGCCTTAGTCTCTCCCGAGACGCTCACAAGGCAGTGGGGTTGTTAGGGCCCCTACACAGGAGTAGGAGGATGCCAGTGGGAGGAGGGGGTGCGAGGGGGAGGGGTGGAGGGAAGTGGGTGCGAGGGGGAGCTGGGAAGGGGGCTGTAAGGGGGTGGGGGGGAAGATGGTGCGAGGGGGGGCTGGGAAGGGGTTGTGAGGGGGGAGGGAGGTGCGGGGGAGTGAGCTGAGAGAGTGGAGCTGGGAAGTGGGGAAGGGGGGGTGGAAGGGGGGAAGGGGGGGAAAGGGGTGCAGGTAATAAGCCATTTCCTCATTTCCCACCATCGACGCCTGGAAAGCTCATCCGCATCCTTCGGGAGGTGAGCGACATCCTCGGGCGCCGATACCAGCATTGCCGACAGTGCGCTGCAGATGCTCTCCGAGTCATCTCCCGCGGGCGCTTTGAAGTTGCGGCCGAGGAGCCGTTCGTGACTTTTTGCGTGTTCGGGGCACCTTTACGCAAGGCTTCCCCTCTGTGATAGTCTTATTGCCCGAGGGTTCCGCTGCTCCTTCTTCTCTACAATGGACTTACCGCACACCGTGGCCGCAGACACTCTGGACGGTGTAGACAGCAGGATCGGAGATCAAAGTATCACCAGCTGTACTTTGCAATTTCGTCCGGATTACGTTCAATTTCATTGAGAAAACAAAGAGCAGGTATGGCTGGGGGAGGGCAGTGGGCCCAGGTAACATAAACTAGCTGTTAGCTTGTAGTTAGGGCTAAAATGAACTGATTAAAGAGCCAGGGGAGTTTAAACAGTTTAAGAGGGTAGATTGGGGGAGAAAACACTAAGAATGGGAGCAGATGGCCATGGATAGAGTTGAACAGCAAGGGAGCTTCCTAGGGAGCTTATAGCCCAGGAGCCATCTTGCTACAACTGGGGCTAAAGTGTGGCAAGTCAAAGAGACTTAGCAGTTGGCAGGAAAAAAGACAGAAGCGCAAGGGGAGAGCCAACTGTGTAACAGCCCCGACAAACAAATTTTTCTGCAGCACCTGTGGAAGAGCCTGTCACTCTAGAATTGGCCTTTATTGCCACTCCAGGCGCTGCTCCACACACCACTGACCACCTCCAGACGCTTACCCATTGTCTCTCGAGCTAAGGAGGCCAAAGAAGAAGAAGTGGTACCATTACACTACTGGGTGTATTCTATAGGGGACCAACTAGTGAAAAGGTACAGAGGGGCAAATTTGCAGGAAAATTACAGACAAGTGCAAAACTCACAGTGTAGTAATAATGGGGGGCTTTATTCTAATATAAACTGGGATAATAATAGTGTAAAGAGCAGTGAGGAGGAAGAATTTCTGAAGTGTGTTCAGGATAATTTTCTATATCAGAATGTTTCTGGTCCAACAAGGAAAAAGGTGTTGCTGGATCTGGTTCTGGGGAATGAGGTTGGTCAAGTGTCAGTCATGGAACATTTAGGGAACAGTGATCATAGTATCATAAGGTTTAGGTTAGCTATGGAAAAGGACAAGGAGCAATCCAAAGTAAAAATAATTAATTAGGGAGGGCCAATTTCAATGGGGCAAGAACGATCTGACCCAAATAAATTGGAATCAAAGATTGGCAGGCAAATCTGTAACGGGACAAATGGTTCGGGTACAGCAAAGGTACATTCCCACAAAGGGGAAAGTTAGGACAAAAAAAGCCAGAGCTCCCTGGATGATGAAAGAGGTAGAGAGTAAGATGAAGTAGGAAAAGGGTGGGTATGACAGATGTCAGGTTGATTATACAAGTGTAAGAGATGGTAATATTATCTTTAATCAAAATTTGTGGTTGAAACTTGCGAGGCTATCCAACCCAGGAGCATTGATATTTTAAATGGAATGCAGGAAGCCATGCTGTATATGTGTGTACAGAAAACTGACCGAACCTGACCAGCATGCATTGCAAAGGCCAAAAGGGCTTTCAGCTGAAGTAACCTGTTAACAGCTGCAAGCTGTTTTCATTAAAGATAAACAGAGTCACTGGGTTAAAAAAAAAAACAATTTAAGGCTATAGAATGTTTAGAAAATGCAGAAAAGTCATAAAAATAGAGTTGAAACCAATAAACAGACATAATTCAGAGCTATGTTTCACTTTGCTGCTGAGTTAGAACTTTGGAGAAGCTTCACATGCACAAAAACATGGTGTCATGGTGTCTGAAAACACAAAGATAAGATACTGATCATGTTTTTAAAATTCTGGCCTAAGTGGTCCAAATTGATTTGAAAGGCTGCAAGAGAGTGACACAAACTGATGCTGATTGATGATATCAGTGTTTGCCTCCTTTTAAAATGCATAAAAACTAGCTCCACAAGAAGCTATGTTTTTATGATATATGCTTTATCAGATAAACTCTGTCTTTAATTCTCTAAGCAACAGTTTGTAAGAAATCAGTAATATAAGGGACTCTGATTTTTTTAATTGTCCTGTGGTTTTAAAATTTGTGTGTGACCAGGAAAGGAAGCTGCTATTGTGTTTACTGATAAAGATCTTAAAGACACCTGTAACATCCACAAGAGGTGAAGATCTTACTGAAGAGAATGTAAACTGATGCCGATCGTCAAGGCAGTTTCTGATATTGTAGTTTGAACAAAGAATTAGGTGCTTCATTGGACAATTGTAGCTTCAGGTGAATTTTAATAGGACAGGATGAAATTGTCAATAGAACATCCTGCCCACCTTGAATAGAAAGGTATAAAAATCATTGCAAAGAGTGATTCAGTGCTTAAGTCATGTAGCTTTATCAGCTACTGAAGAGAACCGTCGGCAGAGAGGGGACCGCTGACTGGGTGATCATGTATGCATGATTCCTTGTAACATATTTGTGACTAACAGGTGTATTGTTAATGAATGTATTGTTAATGGGTGTATTGCTAACGGATGTTTTGTATTGTTAACTAGTATTCCTACTGAACCCAGTAAAGTTGTGGGTGCTTAATTTGAGCTTTGCGTGTTGTCTCCTTATTTCTTAATTATCATGCTCGAACCGTGGATTGACCAGTCAAGGGTAAAAGGTTATGCCTTCCACAAGTGAGAACCATGCTGAATGTAGAAAGTTTAGAAGAGAAGTGAAAAAGTAGTCAAAGAAGCAAAAACAGAGTATGAGAAGAGACTGGCAGCTAACATAAAAGGGAATCCTAAATTCTTATATAAGCATATAATTAGTAAAAGGGTAGTAATAGGAGGCCGATTAGGTACCTAAAATGGGATTTATGCATGGAGGCAGAGGGCATGGCTGAGGTACCAAATGAATACTTTGCATCTGCCTTTACCAAGGCAGACGATACTGCCAAAGTCATAGTGAAAGAAAAGAAAGTTGAGACACTGGTTGAGATAGAAATTGATAAAGAGGAGTTATTAGAAACGCTGGCTGTGCTTAAAGTTTATAAGTCACCAGGACTACGGAGAAAGGACAGGGGAGTGGGACAAACTGAATTGCTCTTGCAGAGTTCTGGCATGGATATGAAGGGCCGAATTACTCCTTCTCTGCTGTAACCATTCGCTGATTCTATCATCACCTTACCTCCCTCTCTCATTGCCTTACTGTCCCCTCTCATCTCACTGCTGTCCACTCTCATCTCCTTACTGTCCACTCTGTAAGAAATGGTAATTTTATTTTAATTAAAACTTGTAAGGCTATCCAACCCAGGAGTATCAATAGTTTAGATGAAATATGGAATGCTGTTTGCTGTAGGCAGGTATAGAAGCTGCCCAAACCTTACCAACATGCACTGCGAAGGCTATAAGACTTTTCAAAGTGAAGTAACCTGCTAAAAGCTGCAGATATATATTTTTTTATAGATAAACAAAATCAATGGACTATGTTAGAAAACAATACTTTCAGGCCATGGTACATCTGACCAAAAGGCCCAAAGGTCACAAAAACGGGCTGAAAACAACAAACACCCATACTTCAAAACTGTGTTTTGCTTTGATGCAAAGTTAGAAACTTAATGAAACTTTATGTTTCATTAAATCTATAAATGATACAAACAACATGGAGTCACAATGTCTGTTCTGGGGCTTTATAAAACCCAACTACAGCAATTCAGTTTAAGTAGTGTGAAAGCTGCAAAAATCTGACACAAACTGACATAGCTTGATGATATCAATGCTTATCTTCTTTGGAAATACAGAGAAACTAACTCCACAAGAAGCTATTTTTTATCTGCTTTATAAGACTAACTCTGCCTTTAATTCACTGGGCGTCAACTTGTAAGGAGTCAGTAATTTGAGGGACTCTGATTGTTTAATTATCTTGATGGTCCTGGAATGTATGACCAGGAAAAGAAGTTTAAGAAAAGTGGACAAACTACATCAAGGTGGGCTCCAATATTATGGTTTAAACAAAGAATTAAGCAGCCAATTGTAGCCTAAGGTGGATTTTGATAGGATAGTGCGATCCTGTCAACAAAAAATCCATGCCCATCTTGGAAAGAAAGGTATAAAGATCATTGTAAAGAGTGATTTGGTGCTGCAGCTGAGCAACTTGATCAGTTGCTGAAAGTACAATCAACAGGAGGTGATTCTTCACTGGGTATGTAATCTATTTGAGACTAACAGGCATATTGTACTGCTAACAGGTGTATTGCATTTCTACCTGGTATTCCTACCAAACCTAGTAAAGATGTTAATGTTTATTTGAGCTTTGAATGCTGTCTCCTTATATCTTGTAATTCACGTGTTCAAAATGTAGAGTTAATTGACACGGGTAGAAGGTTGCGACATGCATCTATCATCTCATTATTATCCTCTCATCCCCTTACTGTCCCCTCTCATTTCCTCACTGCCCCTCATCCCTTTAATGTTCCCTCTCAACTCCTCACAGAATCACAGAATGGTTACAGTGCAGAAAGAGGCCATTTGGCCCATCGTGTTTGCACCGGCTCTCCGAAAGAGCAATTCTCTCAGTTCCATTCCCTCACCTTCTCCCCATAACCCTGCACATTCTTCCTTTTCATATAACAGTCTAATTCCCTTTTGAATGCTTCAATTGAACCTGCCTCCACCACGTTTTCAGGCAGCGCATTTCAAACCTTAACCACTCATTGCGTGAAAAAGATTTTTCTTTTGCTTCTCTTACCATATGCATTAAATCTGTGCCCTCTCATTCTCGATCCTTTCACGAGTGGGAACAGTTTCTCTCTATCGACTCTGTCCAGACCTCTCATGATTTTGAATACCTCTATCAAATCACCTCTCAGCCTTCTCTTCTCCAAGGAAAACAGTCTTAACTTCTCCAATCTATCTTCATAACTGAAATTCCTCATCCCTGGAACCATTCTTGTGAATCCTTTCTGTACTCTTTCCAATGTCCTCACGTCTTTCCTAAAGTGCGGTGCCCATAACTGGATTCAATTCTCCAGCTCAGGCTGAACTAGTGTCTTATACAAGTTCAACATAAATTCCTTGCTCTTGTACTCTATACCCCTTTTAATAAAGCCCAGGATACTATATGCTTTATTAACCGCACTCTCAACTTGTCCTGCCATCTTCAATGACTTATGCATATATATACCTATTTCCCTCTGCTCCTGCACCCACTTTAGAATTGTACCCTTTATTTTTTATTGCCTCTCCATGTTCTTCCTAGTAAAATGAATGACTTCACACTTCTCTGTATTGAACTTCATCTGCCACCTGTCTTCCCATTCCACTAACTTGTCTATGTTCTTTTGAAGTTCTACACTATCCTCCTCACAGTTCACAATGCTTCCAAGTTTCATATCATCTGCAAACTTTGAAATTGTGTCCTATACACCAAGGTCTAGGTATTAATATCAGGAAAAGCAAGGGTCCCAACACTGTCCATTGGGTAACTCCACTACAAAACTTCCTTCAGCCGAAAAACATCCATTAACCACAACTCTTTGTCACTCAGCCAATTCTGTATCCATGTAGCTACTGTTCCTTTTATTCCATGAGCTACAAGTTTGCTCACTGTCCCCTCTCATCTCCTCATTGTCCAGCAATGGGAGATTAAGGATTATTTGGAAGGGAAACAGTGTTATTAAAATAGAACAATGTGTTCGCATTTTCTTTTCCTTTTCTTCTTTTCTTAGAAGGTAGTGCCTGGCTTCTGCGCAGCAGCACTCCACATTGGTTTGATCATATTTAGGAGCATATTGTATCAGAGTCACTTCCCATCACTCTGCACTCCAGACTGCTGCAGTATAACTGAGTAATCTTCAAGAGGTGAGTATTGACAAAAATTGATAAGCAGGACTGTCATTGCACCTTACAGCACAGAAGGAGATTTTTGGACCATCGTACCTGTGCCAGTTCTTCAGAGCTATCCAATTAGTCTCACTGCCTTGCTCCTTCCCCACAATATTGCAAGTCTTTCGACCAACAAGATTAATCTAATCAGGGCAAGTTCTCATGAGTGGGTTAGGAAATTTCTGGGTAAAGTCATTGGTTTCCAACCCAAAGAAACATGGTTTCAATTAATTTGTGAACAATAGGTTTATAATGACAGTCCATAATGGGTCAGTGAGATGGTTCTAGCAGCTGATAGCTGAGACAAGGGTGGATACAGACAATGTTACGAATAAAGAATGTTAAGAATAAAAGAGTAAGTGGTCTTTGCCCAGAAGACCACAATCGTTGAAGGTGGCAGGGCTAGTTGCAAAAGTGGTTAATAAGGCATATGGGATCTTGGGTTTTATAAATAGAGGAATAGAGTACAAAAGCAAGGAAGTCATGATAACCCTGTATCTGGAATATTGTGTTCAATTCTGGGCACTACACTTTAGGAAGGATGTGAAGGCATTGGAGAGAGTGCAGAAAAGATTTACAAGTATAATTCTGGGGATGGGAGATTTCAGTTACATGGATAGATTGATAAAGCTGGGAGTGTTCTCCTTAGGGAAGAGAAGGTTGAGAGGAGATTTGAAAGAGTTGTCTCGACAGAGTAGATAGAATCTGTTCTGAAGTTCTGAAGAAGGGTCACTGACCTGAAAAGTTAACTCTGCTTCTCTCTCCACAGATGCTGCCAGACCTGCTGAGTATTTCCAGCATTTCTTGTTTTTATTTCAGATTTCCAGCATCCGCAGTATTTTGCTTTTATTATAGATAAAATTTGTTCCCATTGTAAGGTCAGAAGTGGGGATGCTCGCTGATGATTGTATGATGTTCAGTATCATTCACTACTCCTCAGATACTGAAACAGTCTGTGTCCAGATGCAGCAAAACCTGGTCAATATTCGCGCCACACAAGTGCCAGGCAATGATGATCTCCAACAAGAGAAAGTCTAACCATCTCCCTTGACATTCAATGGCATTACAATCGCTGAAGCCCACACTATCAACTTCCTATGGGTTACCCTTGACCAGAAACTGAACTTGAGCAGCCACATAAATGCTGTCGCTACAACAGCAGGTCAGAGGCTGGGAATTCTGCAGTGAGTAACCCACCTCCTGACCACAAGAATCAAATATTATAAAGAAAAATGGGGCAGCACAGTGGTGCAGTGGTTAGCACCGCAGCTTCACAGCTCCAGCAACCTGGGTTCAGTTCTGTGTACTGCCTGTGTGGAGTTTGCAAGTTCTTCCTGTGACCGTGTGGGTTTCCGCCGGGTACTCCAGTTTCCTTCCACAGCCAAAGACTTGCAGGTTGTTAGGTGAATTGGCTAGTGCAGGTAGGTGGTAGGAGAATGGTGGGGATGTGGTTGGGAATATGGGATTAATGTGGGATTTGTATAAATGGGTGGTTGTTGGTTGGCACAGACTCAGTGGGCTGAAGGGCATGTTTCAGTGCTGTATGACTATGACTACACAATGCCTGTCCACCATCTGCAAGGTACATGTCATGACTGTGATGGAATACTCTCCACTTGCCTGAATGGGTACAGCTCCAACAACTCTCAAAAGGTGTGATATCAACCAGGACAAAGCATAATTGGCACCCCATCCACCACCTTGAACATTCACTCCCTCCACCACCGATGCACAATGGCAGCAGTGTATACCATCTACAAGGTGCACTGCAGCAACTTACCAAGACTCCGACCACAGCACCTTCCAAGCCCATGACCTCTACCACCTAGAAGGACAAGGGCAGCAGATGGGAATACCACCACCTTCAAGTTCCCCTCCAAGCCACACACCATCCTGACTTCTTTTTTTAATTCATTCATGGATGTGGGTGGCACTGGCCAGGCCAGCATTTGTTGCCCATCCCTAATTGCCCTTGAGAAGGTGGTGGTAAGCTGCCTTCTTGAACCGCTGCAGTCCATTTGGGGTAGATATACCCACAGTGCTGTTAGGAAGGGAGTTCCAGGATTTTGACCCAGCGACAGTGAAGGAATGGCGATATAGTTCCAAGTCAGGATGGTGTGTGACTTGGAGGAGAACTTGCAGGTGGTGGTGTTCCCATATATATGCGGCCCTTTTCCTTCTAGTTGTTAGAGGTTGCGGGTTTGGAAAGTGCTGTCGAAGGAGCCTTGGTTCATTGCTGCAGTGCATCTTGTAGATGGTACACACTGCTGCCACTGTGCGTCGGTGGTGGAGGGAGTGAATGTTTGTAGATGGGGTGCCAATCAAGCTGGCTGCTTTGTCCTGGATGGTGTCAAGCATCTTGAGTGTTGTTGGAGCTGCACCCATCCAGGCAAGTGGAGAGTATTCCATCACACTCCTGACTTGTGCCTTGTAGATGGTGGACAGGCTTTGAGGAGTCAGGAGGTGAGTTACTCGCCTCAGGATTCCTAGCCTTTGACCTGCTCTTGTAGACACGGTATTTATATGGCTATTACAGTTCATTTTCTGGTCAATGGTAGCCCCTAGGATGTTGATAGTGAGGGGTTCTGCGATGGTAATGCCATTGAATGTCAAGGGGAGATGGTTAGATTCTGTCTTGTTGGCGATGGAGCTGGACGGCACAGTGGCGCAGAGGTTTGCACCGCAGCCTCACAGCTTCAAGGACCCGGGTTCGATTCTGGGTACTGCCTGTGCGGAGTTTTCAAGTTCTCCCTGTGACCGCGTGGGTTTTCGCCGGATGCTCCGGTTTCCTCCCACAGCCAAAGACTTGCAGGTGGACAGGTAAATTAGCCATTATAAATTGCCCCCAGTGTAGGTAGGTAGGTGGTACGGAATATGAGATTACTGTAGGGTTAGTATAAATGGGTGGTTGTTGGTCGACACAGACTCGGTGGGCCGAAAGGCCTGTTTCAGTGCTGTATCTCTAAATAAATAAATAAATGGTCATTGCCTGGCACTTGTGTGGTGCGAATGTTACTTGTCACTTATCAGCCCAAGCCTGGATATTGTCCAGGTCTTGCTGCATTTCTACACGGACTGCTTCAGTATCTGAGGAGTCACAAATGGTGCTGAGCATTGTGCAATCATCAGCGAACATCCCCACTTCTGACCTTATGATTGAAGGAAGGTCATTGATGAAGCAGCTGAAGAAGTTTGGGCTTAGGACACTACCCTGAGGAACTCCTGCAGTGATGTCCTGGAGCTCAGGTGATTGACCTCCAAAAACCACAACCATCTTCCTTTGCGCTAGGTATGACTCCAGCCATTGGAGGGTTTTCCCCATTGACCTCAGTTTTGCTAGGGCTCCTTGATGCCATACTTGGTCAAATGCTGCCTTGATGTCAAGGGCAGTCACTCTCACCTCACCTCTTGAGTTCAGCTCTTCTGTCCATGTTTGAACCAAGGCTGTAATGAGGTCAGGAACTGAGTGGCCCTGGTGGAACCCAAACTGAGCGTCACTGAGCAGGTTATTGCTAAGCAAGTGCCGCTTGATGGCACTGTTGATGACTCCTTCCATCACTTTACTGATGATTGAGAGTAGGCTGATGGGGCGGTAATTGGCTGGGTTGGACTTGTCCTTCTTTTTGTGTACAGGACATACCTGGGCAATTTTCCACATTGCAGGGTAGATGCCAGTGTTGTAGCTCTACTGGAACAGCTTGGCTCGGGGCGCGGCAAGGCCTGGAGCACAGGTCTTCAGTACTATTGCCAGAATATTGTCAGAGCCCATAGCTTTTGCAGTATCCAGTGCCTTCAGTCGTTTCTTGATATCACGCGGAGTGAATCGAATTGGCTGAGGTCATGCATCTGTGATGCTGGGGACTTCAGGAGGAGGCCGAGATGGATCATCAACTTGGCACTTCTGGCTGAAGATTGTTGCAAATGCTTCAGCCTTATCTTTCGCACTGATGTGCTGGGCTCCCCCATCATTGAGGATGGGGATATTTGTGGAACCACCTCCTCCAGTTAGTTGTTTAATTGTCCATCACCATTCACGGCTGGATATGGCAGGACCGCAGAGCTTAGATCTGATCTGTTGGTATTGGGATCGCCTCGCTCTGTCTATGGCATGCTGCGTACACAGTTTGGCATGCAGATAGTCCTGTGTTGTAGCTTCACCAGGTTGACACCTCATTTTGAGGTATGCCTGGTGCTGCTCCTGGCATGCCCTCCTGCACTCTTCATTGAACCAGGGTTGGTCTCCTGGCTTGATGGTAATGGTAGAGTGGGGGAGATGATGAGTCATGAGGTTACAGATTGTGGTTGAGTACAATTCTGCTGCTGTTGATGGCCCACAGCGCCTCATGGATGCCCAGTTTTGCATTGCTAGATCTGTTCGAAATCTGTCCCATTTAGCATGGTGGTAGTGCCACACAACACAATGGATGGTATCCTCAATGTGAAGGCGGGACCTTGGCTCCACAAGGACCATGCGGTGGTCACTCCTACCAATACAGTCATGGACAGAAACATCTGCAGCAGGCAGATTGGTGAGGACGAGGTCAAGTATGTTTTTCCCTCTTGTTGGTTCCCCCACCACCTGTCGCAGACCCAGTCTAGCAGCTATGCCCTTTAGGACTCAGCCAGCTCGGTCAGTAGTGATGCTAGTGAGCCACTCTTGGTGATGGACATTGATGTCCCTCAACCAGAGTACAATTGTGCCCTTGCCACCCTCAGTGCTTCCTCCAAATGGTGTTCAACATGGAGGAGTACTGACTCATCAGCTGAGGGAGGGCAGTAGTTGGTAATCAGTAGGAGGTTACCTTGCCCATGTTTGACCTGATGCCATGAGACTTCATGGGGTCCGGAGTCGATGTTGAGGACTCCCAGGGCAACTCCCTCCCTACTGTCGACCACTGTGCCACCACCTCTGGTAAGTCTGTCCTGCCGGTGGGACAGGACATACCCGGGGATGGTGATGGCAGTGTCTGGGACACTTGGAACTATATCACTGTTCCTTCACTGTCACTGGATCAAAATCCTGAAACACCTTTCCTAAAGGCACTGTGGATGTACCCGTACCAGGTGGACTGCAGTGGTTCAAGAAGCTGGATCACCACCACCTTCTCAATGGCAATTGGGAATGGGCAACAAATGCTCGACTAGCCAGCGACAGCCACATCCCATAAAACAAATTAACAAAAAAATTGATGGCAGGATCAAGAACCAGACGACACTGATTGGCAAAAAAACAAAGGTGACATGGGGCAAATTTCTTTTATGCAACGAATGGTTAGGTTCTGGAATGCACTGCCTGAGAGTGCATTCAACTGTGGCTTTCTGAAGGGAATTGGCTAATTATCTGAAGAGGAAAGATTTGGAGGGCTATGGAGAAAAGGCATGGCACTAGCTGAGTTACTCTTGCAGAGAGCCAGCATGGTCACAATGGGTAAAATGGTCTTCTTCTGTGCTGTAATATTCTATGATCCCGCGGTAATAGAACTGTGACCTAAGAAATTGATGTGACTAAGCCAAATATCAAACTATTGTAATTTATTGTGTTAAGTATTGTATTTGTATGCTGTTAATTGAACAGGAGAGAGCACACAGCAAGGACTGCACCCACTACACTTCAGGATCCATTCTTTCTACTGGAATGTTGTAGCCAGGGGAGAATGTTCCACATTCTTTGTGTTACCACACTATCTAGAGTGTTTATTTGGAAATAACAAGTTCAATTAGGCCAGTGCAAAGATTTCGATTTCTGTGTCACTCCAAACAACTGTGTTCCTCATGAGCTAGTATTCGATGTATTTTAAGTGAATTTAGAGCCTTGGATCTACATTAGAGTTCAGTGGGCTGTGGTGAAATTGAATCAAATGAAATTGACAATCCAGGTTTGATCAAGCTTGTTGTAAAGTGCAAGTCACTTTAACGTGTGTGAGGACAGATAAACTTGCATTTATACAGTGCCTTATCACAACCTCAGAACATCTCAAAGTACTTTGCAGCCAAAGGATTATTTTTGAAAGGTAATTGCTGTTGTCATGTGAACAAAAACATCAGCCAATTTACACATTTACACATACTGTGCCAACGTACATACAGCAGGGCCCACAAACAGCAATTGAATGACCAACTTTGTATTTCCTGGTGTTGGCTGAGGGAGGAATGTTGGCCAAGTCACATGCTTGACCAGATAAAATGTTTATTAGTTGTGTTGGTTAAGGGAGGAATATTAGTCAAGACATCAAAAGAATTTCCTGCTTTTCTTCGACAATGTAGCATTTCCTCATTGCTGCACTGTAATCCTTCACCCCACCATTGGCAGCTGTGCCTTAAGCCATCTACGCCCTACACTCTGGAATTCCCTCCTTAGACCTTTCTCTGCTCCTTGAAGATGCTCCTTAAAACATACCTCTTTGACCGTGCTTTTGATCACCTGACATAAAGCCTCCTGCTTTGGTTCAGAGTCAACTTTGTTCTGATTAAGCTCCTGTGAAGGACGTTGGGATGTTTTACTACTCTAAAGGAGCTTTTATAAATGCAAGTTCTTGTTATTGAAGTATAAAGTTAGATTATGCACTGAAGCCAATAGTGGTCATTTCACAGCCTTCTGGTTTAGAAGTGACAGGGCTACTAATTGGGTTAAGCTGAAACAAAGGGAGTGAAGGCAGCAGCAAAGTAATTCACCAGTTTGAATCATTTACTTATGAATTTCATGAATTGTTCACTTGCTTCCAATTTAAACTTCATCAGCTTGGCTTAGTGGTAGTGCTCTTACCTCACGACTGATTTGAGCAAATAGACTGGGATGGCACTTCAGTTTGCATTTACTTCAGTACAACATTGCTGAAATGCCATCTTTCAGTTGGGGTATTAAATCAAGTCCCTGTCCACCTGTTCTCTCAGCATTCTGGCCAACATTTATATCTCAAGCGACACTATCAGAAATAGATTATCTGGCCATGTGTTTCATTTACTGTCTGTGGGGCTTGGCTGTGCACAAACTGGATGCCACATTTACTGAGGTAATGACAGTCACTGCACTTCAGAAAAGCAATTCATCAGCTGTGAATGATTTGAAACATCAAGAGAGGTTGAAATGTGCCACACAATGCTCCCCCCTCCCCAACTCCCTCCCCTTCTTTCCTCACTTGCTTCCTCCCTCCCTTCCTTCTTTGTTCCCTTTCTCCCTCCCTTGCTCTCTTTACTAAACCAATAGACACATTGTCAGCATTAGGTCGACGTCCCTTTAACAAGTCATCATGCAGTATTGCTAATTCACATCTCACCCTGTCTCAGCTGCCTATCACTGGCATCCCAAATGATTCAAGAGCTATGTTGTGATTTATAATCACTGAAAAGAATTCACTTTCTTCTTATTTTAAATGAAACTGGGAAACTCGGGAGGCACATCCTGTTCAACAGTTGCAACCTCCAGCCTGAGTGTCTTGTGTGTGAAAAGTTTTCATTCTCTTTTGTACAGAAGGTGCTCAGCAGTGGCAGGGGCATCCACAAGCCAATGATTCCGAACGTTCCCGCTTAACCCTTGTTCCCTCATCTGTCATGACCTCATCAGCCAAATGTGTCTTGTAAAGTGACTTATTCCAGCTCAGATGTTGCCTCGCTTGACTGACTGTGTTACTCATCCTCCACGTGCCCAAGAGTAATTCAGGGCCATCAATCCTTCGTTCTGGGCCATTGTCTTTGCATCTTACCGATATAGACAAGGAATTTCCTTCTTATCAGTCCCGCTGAAGACTGAACAGCAATATTGATCGCGCCAAGTCCTTCTATTGCTAAAAATACTGGGCTGAATTTTTGGCATGGAGGCGGCTAACAAAAGGCTGGTTTGTTTTCAGGTCAGGAACCTGTCTCCGGAGGGAAACTGATTAAAGTGATCATTTTCAGGGGGTGAGCCCTTAATTGAAATGGAGGCAGGTTCCTGTCCAATTAGAGCCAGTGGGGGCAGGAATCGAGGTGAGTCAGATGAAGTGGGGAATTGGTTTAAACTCCCCACGGCATCCATCACTGAGGCTGCTCAGGGAGAAATCTGCAGATTGTGACAAAGATTTCCACAGCACTGGGGGGAAGTGAGATGTCACAGGAGAGTCGGAGGCCCAGACCCGGGGCAGAACTGCCCCTTGCTCCATCAATGCTGACCTGGATCTAATGTTGGAGCCGTGAGGGAGAGGAGGGAAGTCCTTTTCCTGGAGGGTGGCAGGAGGAGGCCACCAGCCATAACTAAAGAGGCCCGGGTGCAGATTGCTGTCACCGTCAGCGGCAGAAGCGAGACGGGAAGAACCTGAATTCAGTGTCATAAAAGATTCAATGACCTCATACGTTCTGGCAAGATGAGTGCAACTCCCAACCCTCCGTACAGGTCTCAGGGTTTGCACCCTCCAGCAGACACACCACCTGAGGAGCCTCAGGGTATATGCTGCTCCTGAACATGGAAGGAGTGTCTACCCAGGGCACTTACTGACCCCTCAGAATGACTCAGCCGTGGTGCTGCTGAGGACCTCTCACCACTGGGACATGCTGATCCTGATGCATAGGGGAGGATGAGATTGGACACAGAGGACAGCAGCACCTTATCTCACTCTCTTTTGTCCTTGCAGGAGTAGCGAGTACACAATGACTGGGAGAGGGTCCAGACGGGAGGAGGGATTCAGCTCTTCTACTACATCATCCGAATGGAGCAGACAGCAATGGACATAGCCAGGATCATGGAAGAGGAGGCAGTCAGGCCTGGCGAGCTGGGAGCTCATGGTGAACATGGTGATTACAGAGGGTATTATTAACACTGCAGCGGTTTCTACTCTCCTAGACTAGCTTTCATCATCTCTTCTTGTGTCTCTCACAGGTGCAGATGTCCAACCCACGTCAGCCTCTCACCCCCACTTCACAGGCTCAGAGGAGCAAGAAGGAAGTGAAGAAGCACCATCACACCTTACAAGCACACCGGCCACCAGTGCAGGTACTCTCACTTCGGTGGGTCCTTGCAGGTTTGTAAATATGGTGGCACAGGCTGGTGATCACAGCACTAGTGTGCAGGAGGAGGTGCCAGAGGCAGAGGGAGATGGGGTCAGTTCTCTTTGGAGGAGAGAGGACAGACATAGTCAGCTGGGCACAGATGCAGGGCCTTAGGAGTCACCGGAAAGGAGGCTCTACCTAGACCAGCAGCAGCAGATGTGCTCCCACATGTCAGAGTTCCCTGATGCAGTGCAGAGTCATGGGTTGAGGATGGAGGAGTCCATCCAGCTCATGTGGGCCACACTGGCTCAGGACTATGAGCACTTGAGCTACTCCATTGACAGTGTAGCCAACTTCTTGGAGAACCAAATACTGTATCACTTGGAGTGCACGCAGGAACTGGGCACTGACATCCACAGGCTCCATGAGACACTGTGTAGCACAGACCGGTAAGTGACGCTGGTGGCACAGAGATCTTAGGAGGGGATGCCAGCTGAGCCCCAGTTGGTGTCCTCTGCTAAGCAAGGACTGAGGATGTCACGGGGTGCCCTCTTCCTCCTCGACCTCCTTGGCCTCTCTGATTTAGGGACCATCTGTGAGGCAGGGCCAGGTAACGGAGGCTGCCCCTGCAATGATTCAGGTGCAAGAGCCTTTGGAGATGTCCCCACAGTCACGTCTGTGATGAGGATGACCATCACTAGCATCTCAGTAGCAAGCCAAGGTGAGTGAGCAGGTTGCCTTCACCTCCTCTGAGGCCACAAGGGGAGCACAGTGTAGGAGTGGCCGAGCGAGTAGTCCACTGTGTTAAAGGCCTGCTTGGTTCTGCAAATGAGGCCCGACCCGAGCCCAACCCGGCTCGAGTCCTTCCATTTTTCCCCGCGCCCCACCCGACCCAACCCAGCCATCAGTTAGCTTGCCTTCTGTTTTTCACTTTGTTCCTTACCTGCAAAAGCTTAAAATAACTGTAACAAAACCACATTTAAAGTCCAAAAAGTAAATTAACATTAGAGTCACTTACCTGAGGTGGTGATAGAATGTGCCCAGCCCGACCTGACCTGAGCCCGAATGCCGGACCCGGAAGTGCAACCCGACCCGACCCTAGCCCGACACATGTCGTCGGGTCTTGTTGAGTTCGGGTCATGTGGAGCAACTAAGTTTTTTTTTAATTCTTTTCATGGGATGTGGGCATCACTGGCTAAGCCAGCATTTCTTGCCCATCCCGAATTGCCCTTGAGAAGGTGATGGTGAGCTGCCTTCTTGAACCATTGCAGTCCATCTGGTGCGGATACATCCACAGTGCTATTAGGAGGGAGTTCCAGGATTTTGATCCAGTGCAGTGAAGGAACAGCAATATATTTCCAAGTCAGGATGATGTGTGGCTTGGAGGCAAACTTGCAGATGGTGATGTTCCCAAGTGTCAGCTTTCCTTGTTCTTCTAGGTGCAAGAGGTCACAGGTTTGGAAGGTGCTGTCTAAGGAGCCTTGGTGAGTTGCTGCAGTACATCCTGTATATGTTACACACTGTTGTCACTGAGCATCGATGGTGAAGGGAGTGAATTTTGAAGGTGGTGGAAGGGGTGCCGATCAAGCTGCTGCTTTGTCCTGGATGGTGTCAAGCCTCTTGAGTGTTGTTGGAGCTGCGTCCATCCAGGCAAGTGGAGAGTATTTCATCACACTCCTGACTTGTGCCTTGTAGATGGTGGACAGGCATTGGGGAGACAGGAGGTGAGTTATTCGCCACAGAATTCCCAGCCTCTGAACTGCTCTTGTAGCCACGGTATTTTTGTGGCTGGTCCAGTTCCGTTTCTGGTCAATGGTAAACCCCTAGGATGTTGATAATGGGTCACTGGAGTGTGTCTTTATGGTCTTTGTCTACTGTTTTCCTCTCTTCTTCACTGTACAAATGAATTCATTTTAAATCACTTGTCTGGGATTAATTTTATTGTCGCTGTGACAGTATAAGTGGTGAAACAGGATCCTCCACGATGAGGGCAAAGCCTCTGGGAAGATGTGCTTCCATCATTGGCAGTAGTGATTAGTTGCAGGCTGCATCTTCCACATATGTGTTAGCACAGGTATCTCAGACTCCTTTCCATACCATGCTCCTCAAACTGGGTCAGATGGGCTCAGTTGAAATATTTCTGAATCAGGAGATCCCTGACATTCATAGCATCCTCACGAGTCCTTCGTACACCAAGCCATTCCTGGCCACCTCTGTACAGCAGGGGCACCTCTCTGTTCAGGAACATCTCTCCCCACCTCCACCTCCAACCTGCCCGCCCCCACATCCTGCTCCTGCTCCTGTCTCCCCCCCCCCCTCTCCACGCCACCACTGCCTCCCAAATGAGCTTCTGGTGTCTTACTGTCCTCAATGTCCACAATTCTCTGGATGGCCATGTTAAAGAGACCACCACAGAGAACGAGGTGAAGTGTATTGGATGGTGCCACCCAACTGTTCTTGGCACCAGAATCACATCTTTAGAAGCCGATGACCTGCTCATTTGTGGTTCTAGTGAGCAGACGGCACTGGTGGTATTGCCTCTGTGCCATCATCTGGGTCTCCCGCACAGAGGTGAGTAGCCATGTCTTTAAGGTATATCCCATATACCCTAGGATCCATCCTTGCACTTTGGGGTTGGAGTGAAGATCTGAGGCAGCCTGGAATGTTGGAGGATGAAGGAGTCATGGTAGTTTCCAGGAAAGCGAGTGCACGCATGTCGGAAGCTCTTGTTGTGGTTGCAAGCCAGCTGAACATTAAGGGAATAGAAACATAGAAAATAGGAGCAGGAGTAGGCCATTTGGCTCTTCGAGCCTGCTCCACCATTCAATACGATGCTGGCTGATCATCCAAACTCAGTAACCTGTTCCCACTTTCTCCCCGTATCTCTCGATCCCATTAGCCCTAAGAATTATATCTAACTCTTTCTTGAATGTATTTAATGATTTGGCCTCAACTGCTTTCTGTGGTAGAGAATTCCAAAGGTTCACCACTCTCTGGGTGAAGAAATCTCTCCTCATCTCAGTCCTAAATTGCTTACCCCTTATCCTTGGACTGTGACCCCGGTTCTGGACTCCCCCACCATCGGGAACATCCTTCCTGCATCTAGTCTGTCCAGTCCTGTTAGAATTTTGTAGGTTTCTATGAGATCCCCTCTCATTCTTCTAAACTCTAGTGAATACAAGCCTAATCGACCCAATCTCTCTTCATATGTCAGTCCTGCCATCCCAGGAATCAGTCTGGTGAACCTTCGCTGCATTACCTCCATAGCAAGAACATTTTTCCTCAGATAAGGAGACCAAAACTGCACCCAATACTCCAGATGTGGTCTCACCAAGGCCTTGTATAATTGCAGCAAGACATTCCTGCTCCTGTATTCAAATCCTCTCGCTAAGAAGGCCAACATAGCATTTGCCTTCTTAACTGCCTGCTGCACCTGCATGCTTACTTTCAGTGACTGGTGCACAAGGAAATCCAGGTCTCGCTGCACCTCCCCCTTTCCCAATCTATCACCGTTCAGATAATAATCTGTCTTTCTGTTTTTGCCACCAAAGTGGATAACCTCACATTTATCCACATTATACTGCATCTGCCATGTATTTGTCAACTCACTCAACCTATCCAAATCACACTGGAGCTTCTCTACATCCTCCTCACAGCTCATACTCCCACCCAGCTTTGTGTCGTCTGCAAACTTGGATATATTACATCTAATTCCCTCATCTATATCATTAATATATATTGTGAATAGCTGGGGTCCTAGCACTGATCCCTGCGGTACCCCACTAGTCACTGCCTGCCCCTCGAAACAAGACCCGTTTATTCCTACTCTTTGTTTCCTGTCTGCCAACCAGTTCTCTATCCATGTCAGTATCTTACCCCCAGCCCATGTGCTTTATTTTTGCATGCGAATCTCTTATGTGGGACCTCATTGAAAGCCTTCTGAAAGTCCAAATACACCAAATCCACTGGTTCTCCCTTATCTATTCTACTAGTTACATCCTCAAAAAACTCCAGTAGATTTGTGAAGCATGATTTCCCTTTCGTAAATCCATGTTGACTTTGTCCGATCTTGTCATTGTTTTCCAAGTGCTCTGCTATTACATCTTTTACAATGGACTCTAGCATTTTCCTCACTACTGATGTCAGGCTAACCGGTCGATAATTCCCTGTTTTCCCGCTACCTCCTTTTTTAAATAGTGGGGTTACATTGACTATTTCTCCAATCTGTTGGAAGTGTTTCAGAGTCCATAGAATTTTGAAAAATGACCAGCAATGCCTCTACTATTTCTAGGGCCACTTCCTTAAGTACTTTGGGATGTAGATTATCAGGCCCTGGGGATTTATCGGCCTTCAATCCCATCAATTTTCCTAACACCATTTCCCTACTAATACTGACTTCATACAGTCCCTCTTTCTCACTAGACCCTCTGTTCCCCAACATTTCTGGGAGGTAATTTGTGTCCTCCTTTGTGAAGACAGAAGCAAAGTATGTATTTAATTGGTCTGCCATTTCTTTGTTCCCCATTATAAATTCCCCTTCCTATTGATGAATCTGATTGGGCAGTTGCTAGGTGCCTTGATGGCTATATGGGCGCAATCGATGATGCCCTGCTCCTGAGGGAATGCAGTGCTGCTGCTGAAACCCACAGCCCTCAGTGCCTGCGAGGCTGAATCTGTTGTGAAATTAATGTACTGTTCAGATCTGGCAAAGAGGACAGCAGTGACCTGTGAGATGCAGGTGTGCACTGCTGTTTGCGAGATGCCACTAAGGTCTGTAGCTGTTCCCTGGAAGGAACCAGAAGCGAAGAAGTTCAAGGCCACATTGACTTTGACAGCAGCTGGCAGGGCATGGCAACCAGTGCCCTGAGGTGTGAGGTCTTCAATGATGAGGTCATAGATGTTGTGATCATCTGCCTGGAGAGTTGCAGTCTCTTGTGGCACTGGGTCTCGGTCATCTCCAGGTAGCTCCATCTTTGCCAGTAGATCCTGTGTGAGGGTATGGCCTCTATGTCTTTCCTGCCCCTCTTTCCTCTCCCGTGCCCTCCTGCTGATCGGGGGTCTTGCATAGGGTGTTGCCCCTCATGGCCGCTGGGCCCAAAATCTAACAGTCGTGCCTCCATTGCCAGCTGCAGCCTTCCTTTTGGACAGTTGGATGCCCTATTGTGATTGGCAGCTTTGCCCCCTCCTTGTTTACGATGTGAGGAGAGTGATGACCTTGTTAAATGCCCGAGCACTGACTGCCCACTCTCCCCGCCACCTGCACAGCCACCAAGGTCATCTCCTTTCCAAAGGCTGCGTCCGTCCCCTTCTGCCACACTGACCCTCTTATGGGGCCGGGGTAATTCTCTGGGGTGGCCATGATGACTCCTCACTTTGTACCCACCTCCCTTCAGCTGGTCAGCAACAGGCAGCTCATGTAACCCATGCGCACCCGTGAAAATTTCATCCTCTCCCTCTAACAAACTCTTTATGAGATGCTTAGCGACTTTATTTGGCCTCAGTTAAGATGTGGGTGGGATCGCTGTTTTACTCCCTCCACCCTGCCACCCTGCCACCTTGGTGGACACTGCTGGTGCCAGGAATGGCGTCTCAGAACTGTCGCACAGGCTGGCGCCAGTATTTTTGTGTCCCATTCACCACCATTCCCAACCACAGGGCATCTGAAAATTCAGCCTACGCTATTGGGTCTCTGCTTGGGGTCAATTATCATCGAGCAGTAGACATTACTGATATTGCTATAATCATAAAGATTTTATTTTTATTTTTTCCCAATACTTTTAGTATTTATATCGTGCCTTGCATGACCTCAGGATGGTTCCAAAGTGCTTTACAGCCAATTAAGTGTTTTTGAAGTGTAGTCACTGTTGTAATTTAGGAAACGGGGTAGCTAAGTTGTGCACAGCAAACCCCCGCAAACAACAATGTGATAACGATCAGATAATGAGTTTTAGTGATGTTGGTTGAGGCAATCATATTGGCCAGGATACAGAGGGGAACTTCCCTGCTCTTCTCCAAAGCAACGTCATAAGACCTTTTATATCCACCTTAAAGGGCAGACGGGGATTCCATTTAATTCCCCATCCAAAAAATGGCACTTCCAAGTTCAAAACACCACTGAAGAGTTTACTTAGATTATTGACTTACGTCCCTGGAGTGGGCAAGTGTGCGACCACTGAACCACCTATAAGTTGAAGACATAGGTAGAGAAGTAGGCCACTTGATTCATCGAGTTATGCCACCATTTTGTTTGTTGTGACATCTACATCTCCATATCCTCTGTCTTGTGTTAACCCTTACCACCATTACTTCTCCAAGTGGGTATCTATCTCCATTTCCATCAGTACACTTGGTTCTGCATCAATGATCTCCTGAATCTGCACATTCCATCTTCTCATGTGTACAATTGTTTGACCCATGCCATTGTATGGTTTCACAGGAGCCAGCAACAGACCCCAAGTGGTTAGTTTTCATGTGTGTTGCCATGCAGCGAGTTGACCATTTTGACCATGAAGAGCATCATATCTGATATATATATCTCTGAAATCATCATATCGCAGGCAGGCAGATATGGACATCAGCTGACTGCTGTGTATGTGCTATTTGCAGTAGAGGGCCCTAAATAGAAATCTTGGAGTTGAATCCACTCATTCCCTATCCCAGGGTGCTGAGGAAAAGTGTACCATCACCATCTGAGGTGGGACTACTTGGTACAGCGTAGGAAGTGAACCTAAGACCTTGTGGTTTGTTTAGCTCAATACTGTGTTGTATGGTGTTTTTAACTCAATAAGCCACATCGTGCTGCATTTTATCACTCCTGCACATAACCAGTGTAATAGGAACATGTACAAGAAGAAATGAAGACTTTTGACTTCAGTTATAGACAATCAAAGGCAAATTCCGAAGGTTCACATTATGTTTTTGAAGAATGCATTCAAGCAGAAATATTGGCCACGGACCACGTCTTGAAAGTTGTGTCAGAGGTATATCATAAAATAATTACATTTTGTACTTACCATCAAGGAGGAGGAATTTCACTGGTGTGTGTAGCAACATTGGAGGTGTGTTTGTGAAGACTTCCTCTGTTATTATGTTATAGTGAGATTTGAATGGGGTATAGATGAAAGAAATTGAACGGAGTGCAAAACAAGGTATCAATTCAAATTTATACCTCAATGTGTCTTACTCGAAAAAGGTGCTAGAGATAGGAACATTTACAGAAGTAGGCCATTCAGCCCCTCTAGCCTGTTCATTCAGTTAAATCATGGCTGATCTGCATCTCAGCTTCATTTTCCTGCCTTCGTTCTATATCCTTTGATACTCTAACCTTTCAATAAAAATCTATCAACCTTATTCTTGAAAGCTCCAATTGTCCCAACATCCAGACCCTTTCGGAGGAGAGGAAGTTCCCTATTTGTACTATCTGCCCTAGGAGTGCTTGATGGGACAGTGTAAAGTGCACTTATTCCATAAGATTGTGGCTTCAGCTGAGTAGGCCCTAGACTCTGGAATTCCCTTCTTAGGCCGCTCCACAGTTGCACCTTTCTCTCCTCCTCTAAGATGCTCCTTAAAACTTATCTCTTTGACTGAGCTTTTGATCACCTGTCCTAATATTTCCTTATATGCTTTGGTGCCACATTTCTTCTGATAATCACTTCTGTGGAATGTCTTGGGACATTTTACTGTTAATGGGGCTATATAAATGTAAGTTGTTGTTATATTTAATCAGTGCTGTGTCTGCAGAGCTTCCAGTAATGACATATCCTATTACTGGAGTCATGCTGAGCATAATTCTTTTTTCCTGAAAAGTCCCTGATGTGCTGTAAGGTCGAGAGACACCATTAATTGCACTTACCTGGCTTTAAGAAAATATCCATACAAATTATCAGATTCCTATAACTTCACGGAACTGGAAAATCCCATGGGAAAATCGAACTGTGAGAAATCTACTGCCTATCCGTTATATAGGCTTGGCCAATAGTTATCCCTCAACCAACAAAAGTGAAATCGATAATCTGGTCATTTATCTCATTGCTGTTTATGGGGCCTTGCTTTGCACAACTTGGTTGCCGTGTTTCTTGCAAGAGTGACCACATTTTAAAAGTACTTAATTGTCTGTAAAGCACTTTGGACTTTGCTGAAGTTGGGACAGGTGGTACAGAAATGCAAGTCTTTCATTAATAGCATCTCCCTTTGCTGCTGCAGCTCCCTACGCTTTGCCTCCAAAGGTCAGATTTTCAAAGGGGGGACTTGTGGCCCAACCTAATTATCAGTTTAAAAAAATGAATGTTGCCACTTTAAATGTGGCCATTCGGCCCCTCATTAGCTTTTAGCTCTTTAACATTTGGGCTTTCCTGACCGCCATGACCTTCCTCCTGGGAATCGTGCACGAAAGCCATGGGAGCAACACAATAACACTTCAATGAGATTGGCTCATGTGGTTCACATGTGCTGCAATGGCTGGGGAGCATCTGGAACTCCATCCCCCTCTACATCCACCCCTCACCGTGTCTGAGTGCTCTGTGTTACTCCTGGACAATGATAATCTTAGTCTTCGATGGCTCCTCATCCAAAGTGCTAATCAGAATGATTACTTGCTGCTTCCTGCTGCCTTGAGGGCCTAGAGTTCAATGGGGACCCAAACTCGGTGAATGAGACTCCTTAATATCTGGTTCCGATTCACCAGAATTATAACGGGGTGAAATGGGTTAAACTATGTGGACATGTTGCCCTTGAGTTTAGTAGATTAAAGGATGATTAAAGAGTAGATAGGGTATATAGAAAGAAGGTATTTCGTCTGACAGGCGAGTCCAGAATAACAGCGAATAACTTTAAAATTAGAGCTAGGTCATTCAGTGGTGATGTCGGGAAGCAGTTCTTCACACAAAGGGTAATGGAAATTTGGAACCAAGGCAAGCAGATGTAGTCAAGATACAGATCAGCCATGATGTAATTGAATGGCAGAACAGGCTCAAGGGGCTGAATGGCCTACTCCTGTTCCAATGATTAAGTATCCCAGGTGAAAGCAGTTGAGAGAATCTGAATCTGGTCCTACTGAGCACAGCAAAACTGTTCTCACATGCAATTCCAATTATCTCTGTTCTCTGACAGATAGTCCATAAAAGCAGAAATTGGGAAGTAGAAATATTGACTCAAGTGTAGCAAATAGCTCTCCTTGGAATTCAAGAGGTCTATTTCCAGAGTAATGGATGTGGAAATACGCAGAGCTTTTGAATTGTTGAGATCTCATGTTCATAAATCAATAACTAAAGAACAGGAAAGCACAATCCGCTTTAGATATCTAAATCACGATGCATGGAATTTAATTTAAATATTATCAACAAAAGGGAAACAATTATGACTGAGTTTAAAACAGTAACCTGGCTCTGGCTATCCTTCCACTACTGGTCTTTCTATTATAGAGAGAAGTATTTGGCTGTAAAATGGTAGCTGGCTGTATCACAAAACAGATGCTTGCAGGTTTTCAACATTGGATAATGGCATGACAATAGGAGAGTGCCTCTGTCACTGCTCACGGATTGACTTTACAAGTAACAGGAAAGTGCTTGCCTCAAAGTCAAGTGAGGAAAAATTTGGAATGAGATAAGAGGATGCGTTAATTCCGCTCACATTTTTACTGAAGATCACCAAGGGAGCCAAAGAATCATCGCACAAAGTTGGGGTTAACTGAGCCCCAATGAGCTACAAAAATATTTCAATGAGCTGACCATTCCTGATTGGCCCCTGTGGGCTACATGTGGCGCAATATCTGAGCAGCATCTGGGACTACATTCCCCTCCACCCCCATCACAAAGCCACCCAGCAAGGTTGTAATCCCTGGATTACTCCTGGTGCCACGTGCCAGTGAGTATAGGAATAGGAGGAGAGAGCAGATGAATACGTGGCTGAGGAGATGGTACAAAGAACAAAGAACAGTACAGCACAGGAACAGGCCATTCGGCCCTCCAAGCCTGCACCGATCTTGATGCCTGCCTAAACTAAAACCTTCTGCACTTCCGGGGACCGTATCCCTCTATTCCCATCCTAATCATGTATTTGTCAAGATGCCTCTTAAAAGTCGCTATCGTACCTGCTTCCACCACCTCCCCCAGCAGCAAGTTCCAGGCACTCACCACCCTCTGTGTAAAGAACTTGCCTCGCACATCCCCTCTAAACTTTGCCCCTCTCACCTTAAACCTATGTCCCCTAGGAACTGACTCTTCCACCCTGGGAAAAAGCTTCTGACTATCCACTCTGTCCATGCCGCTCATAACTTTGTAAACCTCTATCATGTCACCCCTCCACCTCCGTCGTTCCAGTGAAAACAATCCGAGTTTATCCAACCTCTCCTCATAGCTAATGCCCTCCAGACCAGGCAACATCCTGGTAAACCTCTTCTGTACCCTCTCCAAAGCCTCCATGTCCTTCTGGTAGTGTGGCAACCAGAATTGCACGCAATATTCTAAGTGTGGCCTAATTAAAGATCTGTACAGCTGCAGCATGACTTGCCAATTTTTATACTCTATGCCCTGACCGATGAAGGGAAGCATCCCGTATGCCTTCTTGACTCCCTTATCCACCTGCGTTGCCACTTTCAGTGACCTGTGGACCTGTAGGCCCAGATCTCTCTGCCTGTCAATACTCCTAAGGGTTCTGCCATTTACTGTATACTTCCCACCTGCATTACACCTTCCAAAATGCATTACCTCACATTTGTCCGGATTAAACTCCATCTGCCATTTCTCCACCCAAGTCTCCAACCGATCTATATCCTGCTGTATCCTCTGACAATCCTCATCAGTATCCGCAACTCCACCAACCTTTGTGTCGTCCGCAAACTTACTAATCAGACCAGCTACATTTTCCTCCAAATCATTTAAATATACAACAAACAGCAAAGGTCCCAGCACTGATCCCTGCGGAACACCACTAGTCACATCCCTCCATTCAGAAAAACACCCTTCCACTGCTACACTCTGTCTTCTATGACTGAGCCAGTTCTGTATCCATCTTGCCAGCTCACCTCTGATCCCGTGTGACTTCACCTTTTGTACCAGTCTGCCATGAGGGACCTTGTCAAAGGCTTTACTGAAGTCCATATAGATAACATCCACTGCCCTTCCTTCATCAATCATCTTTGTCACTTCCTCAAAAAACTCAATCAAATTAGTGAGACACGACCTCCCCTTCACAAAACCATGCTGCCTCTTGTTTATAAGTTTGTTTGTTTCCAAATGGGAGTAAATCCTCTCCCGAAGAATCCTCTCTAATAATTTCCCGACCACTGACGTAAGGCTCGCCGGCCTATAATTTCCTGGATTATCCTTGCTACCCTTCTTAAACAAAGGAACAACATTGGCTGTTCTCCAGTCCTCTGGGACCTCACCTGTAGCCAATGAGGATACAAAGATTTCTATCAAGGCCCCAGCAATTTCTTCCCTTGCCTCCCTTAGTATTCTGAGGTAGATCCCATCAGGCCCTGGGGACTTATCTACCTTAATGCTTTGCAAGACACCCAACACCTCCTCCTTTTTGATAATGAGATGACTGAGACTATCTACACTCCCTTCCCTAGGCTCATCATCCACCAAGTCCTTCTCTTTGGTGAATACTGATGCAAAGTACTCATTTAGTACCTCGCCCATTTCCTCTGGCTCCACACATAGATTCCCTTCTCTGTTCTTGAGCAGGCCAACCCTTTCCCTAGTTACCCTCTTGCTCTTTATATACATATAATAAGCCTTGGGATTTTCCTTAATCCTGTTTGCCAATGACTTTTCATGACCACTTTTAGCCCTCCTGACTCCTTGCTAAAGTTCCTTCCTACTGTCTTTATATTCCTCAAGGAATTCATCTGTTCCTAGCCTTCCAGCCTTTACAAATGCTTCCTTTTTCTTTTAGACTAGGCTCACAATATCCCGCGTTATCCAAGGTTCCCGAAACTTGCCAAACTTATCCTTCTTCCTCAGGAACATGCCGGTCCTGGATCCTAATCAACTGACATTTGAAAGACTCCCACATGTCAGATGTTGATTTACCCTCAAACAGCCGCCCCCAATCTAAATTCTTCAGTTCCTGCCTAATATTGTTATAATTAGCCTTCCCCCAATTTAGCACCTTCACCCGAGGACTACTCTTATCCTTATCCACAGGTACCTTAAAACGTGGGGAATTATGGTCACTGTTCCCGAAATGTTCCCCTACTGAAACTTCGACCACCTGGCCGGGCTCATTCTCCAATACCAGGTCCAGTATGACCCCATCCCTAGTTGGACTATCTACATATTGTTTCAAGAGGCCCTCCCGGATGCTCCTTACAAATTCTGCCCCATCCAAGCCCCTAGCACTAAGTGAGTCCCAGTCAATATTGGGGAAGTTAAAATCACCCACCTATTACCTTTACATCTTACCAAAATCTGTCTACATATCTGCTCCTCTACCTCCCGCTGGCTGTTGGGAGGCCTGTAGAAAACCCCCAACATCGTGACTGCACCCTTCCTATTCCTGAGCTCCACCCATATTGCCTCGCTGCACGATCCCTCCGAGGTGTCCTCCCGCAGTACAGCTGTGATATTCTCCTTAACCAGTAATGCAACTCCCCCACCCCTTTTACATCCCCCTCTATCCCGCCTGAAGCTTTTAAATCCTGGAACATTTAGCTGCCAATCCTGTCCTTCCCTCAACCAAGTCTCTATAATAACAACAACATCATAGTTCCAAGTACTAATCCAAGCTCTAAGTTCATCTCCCTTACCTGTTATACTTGTCGCATTGAAACAAATGCACTTCAGACCACCAGTCCCTCCCTGCTGAACAACAGTGCCAGCCGTGGTGCCACTGCTCTGGCTACTGCTGTTTTCCCTTGATAGGTCAACCCCCCCAACAGTATCCAAAATGGTATACTTGTTAGGGAGGGGGATAGCCACAGGGGATCCCTGCACTGACTGCCTGCCCCTTCTAGCGGTCACCCATCTATCTGCCTGCACCTTGAATGTAACCACTTCTCTAAAACTCCTGTCTATGACGCTTTCTGCCACCTGCACGCTCCTAAGTGCATCCAGTTGCCGCTCCAGCCGATCCATGCGGTCTGTGAGGAGCTACAACTGGGTACACTTAGGTGCAAGAGGGAGGGCTTTAGTTTCCTGGATCACTGGGACTGTTTCTGCCGAAGGTGGGACCTGTACATGTCGGACTGGTTGCACCTGAAACGGAACGGGACCGACATCCTTGCAGGGAGGTTTGCTAATGCTGTTGTGGGGGAGGGGATTTAAACTAATTTGGCAGGGGGATGGGATACAGAGTGGAGGTGCAGTAGGGGGTGATGCACAGCCAAACAGAGAAGAGAAATTAAGTCAGTCTGGAAGGCAGAGCAAATGTAGACCTGTTAAGGCATAAACGAATAATGCAAGGCTGGATTGCATCTATTTTAACGCAAGGAGTCTTACAAGTAAGGCAGATGAACTGAGGGTATTGATTAACACATGGGAATATGATATTATTACTATCACAGAGACATGTTGAGGGCAGGGCAGGACTGATAGCTTAATATTCCAGGGTATAGAATCTTCAGGCATGACGAGGTGGGGGGAGGTGTAAAAGAGGAAGTGGCATTGCACTATTGACCAAGGGTCGAACTTAAAAACAAAAAGGGGGCAATCATATTGCTGGGACTGTACTACAGGCCTCCAAACAATCAGGGTGAGATAGAGGAGCAGATATGTCGGCAAATCTCAGAGAGGTGTAAAAATAATAGGTTAATAATAGTAGGGGATTTCAACTTCCCCAATATTAACAGGGATATCTTAGTACAAAAGGTTTAAAAAGGGGTGGAATTCTTAAATTGCATCCAGGAGAGCTTTTTGGGCCAGCACGTAGAAAGTCCTACAAGAGAAGAGGCATTACTGGACGTAATCTTAGGAAATGAAGCCGGACAAATGGTAGAAGTGTCAGTAGGGGAGCATTTTGGGAATAGTGACCATAACTCTGTCAGATTTAAGGTAGTTATTGAAAAGGACAAAGATGGACCAGAAATAAAGGTACTGAATTGAGGGAAGGCCGATTTCGATATGATAAAACAGGATCTGGCCAAAGTGGACTGGGAGCAGCTACTTGTAGGAAAGTCTACATTGGATCAGTCGGAGTCATTCAAAAAGGAAATAGTGAGAGTTCAGGGCCAACATGTTCCCGTAAAGGTGAACAGTAGGACTAAAAAGTCCAAGGAACCCTTGATGTCAAGGGATATAGAGGATTGGATAAGGAAAAAATGGAGGCTTAGAGCAGATTCATATGGCTGAAAACAATAGAGGAGTATAGAAAGTGTAGGGGGGTACTTAAAAAAGTAATTAGAAGAGCGAAGAGGGGGCATGAAAAACACGTGCGGGCAAGATAAAGGAAAATCCCAAGGTGTTTTATGAGTATATTAAGGGCAAGAGGATAACCAGGGAAAGCATAGGGCCCATTAAGGACCAAAGTGACAATCTGTGTGTGGAGCCAGAGGATGTAGGTGAGATTTGAAATGATTATTTTTCATCAGTGTTCACCATGGAAAAGGATGATGTCGGTGTAGAAATCAGGGAGGGGGATTGTGATATACCTGAACAAATTAGCTTTGAAATGGAGAAGGTATTAGCAGTTTCACAGGCTTAAAAGTGGATAAATCCTCAGGTCCAGATGAGATGTATGCCAGGCTGCTATGTGAAGCAATGGAGGAGATTGCAGGGGCTCTGACACAAAATTGCAAATCCTCTCTGGCCACAGGAGAAGTGCCAGAGGATTGGAGGACAGCGAATGTGGTACCATTATTCAAGAAGGGTAGTAGGGATAAACCAGGTAATTACAGGCCAGTGAGTCTAACATTAGTGGTTGGGAAACTATTAGAAAAATTTCTGAGGGACCTGATTAATTTCCACTGTGAGAAGCAGGGATTAATCAAGGATAGTTAGCATGGCTTTGTCAGGGGGAGATCATGTCTAACAAATTTGAATGAATTTTTCGAGGAGGTGACGAGATGTGTAGATGAGGGTAAAGCAGTTGATGTATTCCACATGGACTTCAGTAAGGCTTTTGATAAGGTCCCATATGGGAGATTGGTTATGTAGGTAAGAGCCTATGGGATTCAGGGCAATTTGGCAAATTGGATCCAAAATTGGCTTTGTGGCAGGAGGCAGAGGGTGATTGATGGTCGAGGGTTGTTTTTGCGAGTGGAAGCCTGTGACCAGTGGTGTACTGCAGGGATCAGTACTGGGACCCTTGCTGTTTGTGTGTCTATTAATGATTTAGATATGAATATAGGAGGTATGATCTGTAAGTTCGCAAATTGTTGGTGTCGTAAATAGTGAGAAGAAATGCCTTAGATTACAGGAGGATATAGATGGGCTGGTAAGATGGGCAGAGCTGTGGCAAATGGAATTAAATGAGAAGTGTGAGGTGATGCATTTTGGAAAGACTAACAAGGCAAGGGAATATACAATGGATGGTAGGACCCAAGGAAGTACAGAGGATCAGAGGGACCTTGGTGTACTTGTCCATAGATCACTGAAGACAGTAGCACAGGTAAATAAGGTGGTTAGGAAGGCATATGGGATACTTGCCTTTATTAGTCGAGGCATAGAATATAAGAGCAGGGAGTTTATGATGCAGCTGTATAAAACCCTAGTTAGGCCACAGCTGGAGTACTATGTACAATTCTAGTCACCACACTATAGGAAGGATGTGATTGCACTGGTGAGGGTGCAGAGGAGATTCACCAGGATGTTGCCTGGGCTGGAGCATTTCAGATATGAAGAGAGACTGGATAGGCTAGGGTTGTTTTGCTTAGAGCAGAGAAGGCTGAGGGAGGACCTGATTGAAGTATGCAAAATTATGATAGGGTAGATATGAAGAAACTTTTTCCCTTAGCGGAGATGTCAATAACCAGGGGGCATAGATTTAAGGTAAGGGGCAGGAAGTTCAGAGGGGATTTGAGGAAAAATGTTTTCACCCAGAGGGTGGTTGGAATCTGGAGCACACTGTGTAAAGGGGTGATAGAGGCAGGAACCCTCACAACTTTTAAAAAGTATTTAGATGAGCACTTGAAATGCCATACCATACAAGGCTACGGACCAAGTGCTGGAAAAGGGGATTAGAATAGATAGGTTTGATGGCCGGTGCGGACAAGGTGGGCCAAAGGGCTTGTTTCTGTGCTGTTTCACTCTATGACTCTATGTATCAGTGCTCTCTGTCTCTCCCAGATACTGATAATATCGCTCTTAGATTATGAGTGATCCCTCAAAGCTAAAAAGTATGGACACTTTTGAAACCCACAGAGGTCACAACAATAGCAAACTCCATCCCTGAAAGACGCTGTTATGAAAGTGCTTCCATTTTTTAATATTTTGCGAGGACTCGTGTTTTAAAATTGTGGAAATTAATACTGCTGGAGGACTGAAGAGATTACACAGATGTGGATTTTTTTAAAGAAAAAGATCACTGGAAGGACTTTGGGACTTGATTTAGAAACACACTAACATATATTCAGCTAAGTAAACAGCCAAAGGCTTGGTGACTAGGGGGGAGTTGTTTACAGAGTAGTGACATGTCAAGATTTATGCTGATCAAGAGTTTGTTTCGTTTTCGATTGTTTTGAGTTAGGTGGAGGTCAGCCTGCTAAGAGGGAAGCAACAGACTCATCCTTTCTCCATCTCTCTGAGAAACCCTGAGAATCCAGTGTGTGAGAGCTGAAACCCTTAATGCTGCATTTCTCCTCGAAAGCCTGCCAGAATAATCCTCAACGTCACCTGAAGAGAACTGCTCCAAAATGATCCCAGTGACAACTGTCTACATGTATTTGGGATACCAGAAAAGGGACAAGTGATATCATTCCATATCTTATCCTTTTCCTTCAAGAATTAACGAGTATTTGGTCAAAGTCTTTTTTTTTGTCTTTTTTTATAAAGAGATCTCTGCAGAGAAAACTTCTTTATTTTTTCTTTAACTGGTGTGTGTGCGCATGTGCGTGTTGGGCTAATTTAAAAGGGAACTTTCATATTTCAATCTGTGTGTTAATGTTTTACATCCTTACTGAATAAGCCTTGTTTTATAATAAATTAATAATATTGTTGTTTATTAAAGAAACCTGGATTTTATTCTGAAATTATAAGAGTATATAATTGGCCATATCAGTAACTAGGTCAACATTTAAATATATTTTGTGACCCGTGGAGGAGTAGAACTAGAGGAAGATAGTGCACTCCTCCCACCTCGGTCGGATCAACACAAAAAGCAGAGGGAGACACAAGGAACATTCTGCATGTTATTATTGGATATCAACCCTGAACAAACCAGAGCCAAGTATGAAGAAAGGCCAGAAACAAGCCAAAGATAAAAGAAGAGATGACCATCCAAGAACGCCAGGTTTGACCACAAACTCCTTTTGCTGACTATCTCTCATGCTGTAAATATTCTGGATGGGTGAATTTACCTCACATGACCAGTTTTCAACCTACTCCCAGCTTAAGGATTTTCTGCGCCATATCTTCCTGTTGCCCTGCTGTGAGATCTTATTCATTTGTGAGCAATAACATGTGAGTTCTGCAATGTTCAGAGGGAACCTCCTTTCACTATCGTGAATGAAATGCCAGGGTTGGTGTTCGCACATTACTTCATCTATAATTTGAACCTACCTGCCTGACCTGCTTCAATCTGCCACTATATTGCTGGAGATGTACTCATTAATCTTTTTCTTCTTCAAAGTGTTTCAAACCCATCCTGTTATATCTTCACTATGCTGGGCATTTACCAGTGGCTTGGGGCATGGTTTATGTCTCCATCGTGTTGTGATTCTGCAGGCATGTTCTGTTCTGTGCCACATAATTTAGCAGCATTGGGTTTCTGCCAGTTGCTACTATTTATATCTTAGATCCAGCACTTTAAATATACCCCAGTTGTGTTTCTTCACCTGGCGGTTAGCTGCTTCTCTTCTCTTTTAAGACTTTCTCCTTAGTTGGCACATATTCCACCAGAAGTAGGCGAGCTTAGTGTGTTTCCAGCATCCAAGTTCAATAATCCCTTCACCATGTCTTCTTTGTGCCCTGCTCTATGTTGTAGCTACTTAATAGTTATTTTCCATGTAGGTTTTGAGCTCTCCCTGTTTCGTAGCTCCTGCTGCTCCTCCCTCTTTAGTTTCAGATTGTTACTCATACTTGCACTATTCTTTTCCCTTCAAGCTGGAAGATCAGGTAAACCCAACTGGTTAAGTATAACCAGGGGCCTGCAGGTTTGGGAAGCCTTTTATTCTTGCAAGGTGGTATCGGTCATCTAAGTGAATGGTGGAACAGGCTTAAGGGGCTTTGAATGGCCTACTCCTGTTCTTATTTTTATGGATGTGGAGAGCAAACAAGAAATGGGAGCAGGATAGGAGCATTCAGCCCCTGGATCATGCTCAGCCATTCAATAAGATCAAGGCTGATCTTCTACCTCCACTGCAACTTGCTGCACTCTCCCCATATCCCTTGATTCCCTTAGTATCCAAAAATCTTTTGATCTCTGACTTGAATATACTCAACAACTGAGCATCCACAGCTCTATGGCATACAGAATTCCAAATGTTCAATCCTTTGAGTGAAGAAATGTCTCCTCATCTCAGTCCTAAATGGCCGACCCCTTATTCTGAAACATTGAGACCTTGTTCTACTGTTTAGCATGCATAAAGTCCTGTGTTGTAGCATCACCAGGTTGGCACATCATTTTTAGTTACCCCTGTGCTACTCCTGGCGTGCCTGTCTCACTCTTCATTGAAACAGGCTTGTTCCCCTGGCTTGATCATTATGTTAGAGTGAGGGATATGTCAGGCCAAGAGATTACAGATTGTGCTTGAATATATAATTCTGCTGCTGCTGATGGCCCACAGCGCCTCATGGATGCCCAGTTTTGAGCTGCAAGACCTGTTCTGGGTCTATCCCATTTAGCACATGGTGGTATTGCTGCTCAGACAGGACTTGTTCTCCACAAGGATTGTGCAGTGGTCACTCCTACCAATACTGCATTGGACAGATACATCTGTGATAGGTAGATTGGTGAAGACAAGGTCAAGTGGTGTTCCTGAGTCACTCTTAGTGATGGACATTGATGTCCCGCATTCAGAGTACATTGTCTGCTCTTGCTACCCTCAGTGCTTCTTCGAAGTAGTGTTCAACATGGAGAAACACTGATTCATCAGCTGAGGGAGGGCAGTCAGTGGTAATCAGCAGGAGGTTTCCTTGCCCATGTTTGGCCTGATGCCATGAGAATTCATGGGATCTGGAGTCAATTTTGAAGACTCCCAGGGCCACTACCTCCTGACTGTATCCCACTGTGCCAGTATCTCTGGTGAGACAGGTCATACCTCAGGGATGGTGCTGGAGCAGTCTGGGACATTGGCTGTAAATATGATTGTTTGAGTATTACTATGTCAGGCTGTTACTTGACTAGTCTCTGGGACAGCTCTCCCACTTTTAGTATAAGTCCCCAGATGTTAGTGAGGAGGACTTTGTACAGTCAACTCAGGCTGTGCCACTGTCATTTGCAGTGCCTAGGTTGATGTTAGCAGTCTGTTGGGTTTCATTTTTATTCAACTTTTCTGTAGCAGTTTCAAAGCAACAAAGTGACTTGCTAGGCCATTGCAGAGGGCAGTTACGAGTCAACCACATTGCTGTGCATCTGGAGTCACATGTAGACCAGACCAGGTAAGGACAGCAACTTTCCTCCCCAGAAGGGTTCCGAAGAAGGGTCACTGACCCGAAACGTTAATTCTGCTTCTCTTTCCACAGATGCTGCCAGACCTGCTGAGTGATTCCAGCATTTCTTGATTTTATTTCATATTTCCAGCATCCGCAGTATTTTGCTTTTATATTAGAGTATCAGTTGACTTTTACAATAACCCCATAGTTTCACAATCATTATTAATGAGACTAGCATTTTATTCCAGATTTATTAATCAACAGCCACGATGAGATTTGAGCTCATGTTTCTAGAGCACTGGTACAGGCTTCTGGATTATTAATCAAGTACCACCACCATTATGCTACTGCCATATTCAAGTTAGGTGGAGGGATTCTATCAGAACAATCAGTGCACCCTGCTCTTAGGAGGGGGTCTAAGGGGAATCGGCATTGTCATATGTCAGCTCAAGGCCGTTTTTGCTGATATCATAAAATCAAAGCGAATAATTGAATAACTAGTCACTAAAAGCAATTAAAATGGATATATAATCAACATTCATGCCAAAAAATTTGCTTTGACTTGAGCTCACATTGGAATAGCTAATAGAATGACTTCAAATACCACCCCTACTGCCAACAGACCAATCACCTGTAAGACAATAGCCGACCCAAAGCACCATTGGTGCTGATTAACCCAGGATACCTGGTTAGATCATGGATTAGGATTCTGGTACTTTGTAGCAGGTTTGGTAATGTGGTGATTATGTACTTGAACTAATAATCTGAACATGAGTCTCAAATTCTATCACAGTAATTTGAGAATTTGAATTTAATCTTGAAACCCAGGAAAGAAAAGGCTAGTACCAGTAAAAGTGAGCACAAAGCTGCTGGATTGTCATTAAAAACCCAACAAATTCACTAATGTCCTTTAGCGAACAAAATTATGCCCTCCTTTACCAGTCTGGTTTACATGTGACTCGCATGTCACAGCTACGTGGTTGCCTGTAAAGCACCCTTTGAAGTGGCCTAACAAGCTACTCAGTCATCAGAGCAACTAGGTTTGGGCAATACATGCTGGCATTGCCAGTGACGCCTACATCCTAAAAATGAAATTAAAAAGAAAAATTCATACTTACATTGGTTCCTTCACTCCAGCTGTTCCATCTACCATCTAGACCCAATCTGGAATTCCTTCCTTAAACTTCTCTGCCTTTCTACCCCTCTCTCCTCCTATAAAATTCTCCGAAAAACTGACATCCTTGTCCAAGCATTTGGCCACCTATCCTAATGTTTCCTTTATTGGCGCAATGCCGCAATGGCAATTATTGTCTGATTGAACAAACATCTGTGAACGCTTTACTGTGTTAAAGGTGCCATGTAAATGCAAGTTGTTGTTGGATTCAAGAAGCATTATCTGGTGGGCTTTAATTTTCTGTTTAATGCGGCAGCACCTTGCTCCCCCATTGCTTATACAGCTGGCCCAGCATCACAAACCCCTCAGGAAGTAAGTCTTTTCAATATGCGAGGTGAAATTTGTTGCAGGAACCTGTTTAGTTTCCATAGAGACAGAACAATACAGGGAGCTGCTTGGGGAAAATAGCAGTGCTGTACAACATTATTCCAAACCTTTTTAGATTATATGTGTGTTCATAGTTATAGAGCAATTTGAATTTAGATTCCCACACCCACACAAGCAATAAAATGCCTGTGTGTTGAAACAACTTTCCTTGAATTGTAACTTGCTTTCAGACATGCTTGCCTCTTGCATTCTACAAGATTTTAAGACCCAAGCTTAGTGTCTACCGATACCTATTGATTGACCTCACTTTCAGTTCTACATTTTCAACTTTGATGCCAACTCCACACTTTTGGCCGATGGAGTTCCTTTTTACAAAAAAAAATTAGCATAACTTTCAAATACATCCAAGTGACATGGCAAATCATAAAGCACAGGACTAGCAACCCAGAGTATGTGATCCCAAATCTCATCCTGGCAAGTAGTGAAATTAAATTGAACATATTGAATTATATCAATGACTTAGATGAGGGGAGCATAGAAGCTAAATTTGCAGATGACACAAAGATAGGTAGGAAAGTATGTTGTGAAGAGGCCATAAGGAGGTTGCAGATCAATATAGATAGGTTGAGTGAGTGGGCAAAAAATCTGACAGATAGAGTATAATGTGGGAAAATGTGAAGTTGTTCACTTTAGCAGAAAGAATAAAAAAGCAGAATATTACTTAAACAGAGAACGACTGCAGAACCCGAGGTGCAGAGGAATCTAGCTGTTCTAGTGCATGTGTCAGAAATCTCCTTTGTACCCTCTCTCGTGCAATTACATCCTTTCTGTAATGAGGTGACCAGAACTGCACACAGTACTCAAGTTGTGGCCTAACCAATGAGTTATACAGTTCCAGCATAACCTTCCTGCTCTTATATTCTATACCCCAGCTAATAAAGGGAAGATTCCATATGCCTTCTTAACCACCTTATCGACCTGTCCTGCTACCTTCAGGGATCTGTGGACATTCACTCCAAGGTCCCTCACTTGCTCTACACTTCTCAGTATTTTCTCAATAATTGTGTGTCCCTTTGCCTTGTTTGATCTCCCCAAATGCATCACCTCACACTTCTCCAGGCTGAATTCCATGTGCCACTTTTCTGCCCATCTGACCAGGCCATCAATATCTTCCTGCAGCCTACAGCTATCCTTGCTAACTACCACACGGCTAATCTTTGTGTCGTCCGCAAACTTCTTGATCATGCCTCCGACAGTTACGTTCAAATCGTTAATATATACCACAAAAAGCAGGGGACCCAGTACTGAGCCTTGTGGAACCCCACTGGAAACAGCCCTCCAGTCGCTAAAACACCCGTCAACAATTACCCTTTGTTTCCTGCCACTGAACCAATTTTGTATCCACCTTGCTGCATTTCACTGGATCCCATGGGATTTTATTTTTTTAATCAGTCTGCCATGTGGGACCTTGTCAAAAGCCTTTCTAAAATCCATGTAGACCACATCAACTGCACTACCCTCATCTATCTTCCTTGTTACTTCTTCAAATAATTCAATCAAGTTGGTCAAACAAGATCTTCCTTTAACAAATCCATGCTGACTATCCTTGATTAACCTGTGCCTTTCTAGGTCACAGTTTATCTTGTCTCTCAGAATAGATTCCAACAATTTGCCCACTAATGAGGTTAGACTGACTGGCCTGTAATTATGCGGTCGATGCCTCACTCCCTTTTTAAGTGGCGGGACAACATTAGCAGTTCTTCAATCCTCCAGCACAATACCGGTATCCAGTGAGGACTGGAACATGATGGTCAGACCTTTTGCTATTTCCTCTCTTGCTTATTTTAACAGCCTAGGGTACATTTTATCTGGCCCTGGTGATTTATCAACTTTCAAGGAGGTTAATCCCATTAATACTTCCTCTCTCTCTATGTTTATCACATCCATTACTTCGCATTCCTCCTCCTTAACTACAATATCTGCATCGTCCCCCTCTTTTGTAAAGACAGATGCTAAGTATTCATTAAGAACCATACCAACACCTTCTGCCCCTACACATAGGTTACCTTTTTGGTCTTCTATGGGCCCTACTCTCTCTTTAGTTATCCTCTTACTCTTAATGTATTGATAAAACATCTTTGGGTTCACCTTAATTTTACTGGCCAATATTCTAATTGATGCCCAATTAAGGGCCTCATCCCACTGGCGCTGCAAATAGTTGAGTGGCGGGCAGCGCTGTTGCCACATGGGAATTACGACAGCAAAAACCATGTGGGCTGCTTGCCAGCTCCTCGGGGTTGTAGGGGGTGGTCCCTTGTTAAATGATACTTAGTGCCTGAAAGAGGGACCCAGCATCGGGAAGGCGGGGTTGGGGGGTGCGGGGTGACCACTGAGATCCACCATCCTGCCTTTGCTACCGACCCCCTACAACCCCCACCCCACAAGACCCCTCCAGCCCTGGCCTCCCTATGGCTGGGTCCAGTACCACTCCTGGCCTCGGCTAGGTGCTCCACTGGCAGCAGCCACCGCCTCTGCGCTGCTAAATTAAAGATCTGCCAGTCTCTAGTCGGCCAGCAGCTCTCAGAGGCGGGGCTTGCATCGCCAGGGTCCTTGATCCTGTGAAAGACCCACAGCTGTCCAATTATGTGCTTAATTCGCACGTGATTCGGCGGGCCTCCCAAAGAAGAGGCGATGTGGGGTTCTCAGCTTTTGCTGGACATTGAGATCCCTGCCGCCCGGATAAAATCATTGACATTGGTTATAAAGGGCTTTGCGCCATCTTGAGTTCATGAAAGGTGCTATAGAAATGTGAATTCTTTCTTACTGACAATTGGTATTAGTGTATAACCCTTCTTTGCACTGCTTTCAGGGTTTCATAAGTATTTATTTGGTTGCAATGTTCTCCTAAAGTTGTGAAAGGCATTGTATAAATCTGCTTACTTTTGTTCTTGATTCTCAATGACTGCCCAACCTAAGGTCAGCCACCATAGTACAGATCTACACCAGCCTTTCCCTCCACCCCTGCAACCTCCCCATTCCAGTCTGTAGGGTATGTGCCATCCTAACTTGCAATTTCCATTCAATTCCAAAGCAGTCTTGGGCCCCATGTTTTTGCATCCTGGATGCACACGTCACGATAGGACTAATTAGGGGAAACATGCTTAGCAAGAGATTGTGTATTTAAGCTTCATCCTTGATTTAACATTTGTACTTTCAACTGGGTGATTACAAGAAAACATTTGGCATATCAGGACACTGTGTTTGGATTTGGATTAGACTTGGATAAGAGGCAATGTTGAGCATTCATCTGTTCTAAATTTAATCACTTACATCAGATTCACAACCTTCCGACCCTCTTTATTCACTCCATGCGAAAGCCTGAAAACTTCTCAATTGTTGATGATGCTGTTATACAGACAGACTTGCATCTGTATAGAATAATTCATAACCACACGATCTCCCAAGCTGCTTTACAGCCAAAAGAGATACTTTTGAAGTGTAGTCACTCCTCATAATGTAAGAAACACAGCAATCAATTTACACAGCAAGCTCCCACAAAGGGTGATGAAATAAATAAGGGGTAAATGTTGGAACGAACACAGGGGACAGCTCCCCTGCTCATCTTCAAAAGGTGCCAGGATATCTTTTGAAAGGGCAGCTGAGGCCTTAGATTAATGCCTCATCGGAAAGACAGCACCACCGACAGTGCAGCACTCCTTCAGTACGCCAGCCTAGATTTTGTGCTTAAGTCTCTGGAGTCAGACTTAAACCCACAACCTTCTAACTCAGAGGTGAAAGTGCTACTTACTGAATCAATTCTCTTTAAGACTTAGAAGTAGGTTTCTCCCAGCTCATTTCATGTTGCTGTCTTACAGCCAACAGACTATTGGACTTTCATCCAGCATGTTCTTCTTTGACTGTTATTCTTTTGAGTCTATTAATCCTCAAAATTCATGCTTTGTGGAGATGAGAAAGGGAGCAATCCAATTGTATGAACATAGGAGCAGGAGTAGGCGATTCAGCCCATCAAACCTGCCCTGCCATTCAATACGATCATGGCTGATCATCCACTTTTTCCCACACTATCCCCATATCCCTTTATGTCATTGGTATTTAGAAATCTGTCAATCTCTGCTTTAAACATATTCGATGACTAAACTTCCACAGCTCTCTGTGATAGAGACTTCCAAAGATTCACAACCCTCTGAGTAAAGAATTTCTCCTCCTCTCTGTCCTAAGTGGCTTCCCCCTTATTTTGAAATTGTGCCCCCTGTTTCTAGACTCCACAATCAGGGGAAACATCTTAGCTGCATCTATCCTGTCTATCCCTTTAAATATTTTGTAGATTTCAATGAGATCACCTCTCATTCTTTGAAACTCTGGAGAATACAGGCCCAGTTTTCCCAATCTCTCTTCATAAGACAGTCCTGCCATCCCGGGAACAAGTCTGGTGAACCTTCGTTGCACTCCCTCTATGGCAATAATATCCTTCCTAAGATAAGGGGACCAAAACTGCACACAGTACTCCAGGTGCAATCTAACTAATATTCTATACAATTGAAGCAAGACTTCACTACTCCTGTACTCAAATCCTCTTGTGATAAAGGCTAACATACCATTAGCCTTCCTAATTGCTTGCTGCACCTGCAGGTTAGCTTTCAATGACTTATTGACAAGGACACCCAGGTCCCTTTGTACATCTACACTTTCTAATATCTTACCATTTAAGAAATACTCTGCACATCTATTCCTCCTACCAAAGTGAATAACCTCACATTTATCCACATTATATTCTATCTGCCACGTTCTTGCCCACTCACTAAGTCTGTCCAAATCCCCTTGAAGCCGCTTTGCATCTTCCTCACAACACACATTCCCACCTAGTTTTGTGTCATCCAGATTTGATCCCCACATCCTAATCATTGATAAATATTGTGAACAGCTGGGGCCCAAGTACTGATCCTTGCAGTATCTCACTAGTCATAGCATGCCAATGCGAGACTGACCCGTTTATTCCTACTTTCTGTTTTCTGCCTGTTAACCAATCTTTAATCCATATTACCTCGTATCCCATGTGCTTTAATTTTGCTAACCAACCTCCTGAAAATCCAAGTATACTACATCCAGCAATTGACCAGCAATTGGTGAGAAATCAACTGAGGGACATCGTTAGAGCAATGAGTTCTGTTTTCAAACACCGGGCTGCCTATTATGATGCTTGTAATCCACGAGCACCCGGTGAAAATTTTCATCTATTAACTACAGTTCATCTCTGGGTGCTACGCTTATTTTAAACTAAACAAAAACTGCATCGAAACATAGGAACAGGGTTCAAGCTTGCTCAGTCATTCAATTAGATTCAATTCCTGGCTGTAGTACTGGAGACTTGTGCTCCAGAATAAACCAAGCTCCTCCAGTACAGCTACAATGCTGGAATTCTATCCGACAATGTGGAAAATTCCCCAGGTATATCCTGTCCACAAAAAGCAGGACAAATTCAATCTGACCAATTACCGCCCCATCAGTCTACCCTCAATTATCAATAAAGTGATGGAAGGTGCTATCAAGCAGTACTGACTCAGTAATAACCTGCTCACTGATGCTCAGTTTGGGTTCCGTCAGGACCACTCGGCTCCGGAACTCATCACAGCCTTGGTCCAAACATGGAAAAAAGAGCTGAACTCCAGAGGTGAGGTGAGAGTGACTGCCCTTGACAATAAGGCAGCATTTGACCGACTATGGCATCAAGGAGCCCGAGCAAATTGAAGTCAATGGGAATCAGGGTAAAACTCTCCACTAGTTGGAGTCATACCTAGGACAAAGGAAGGTGGCTGTGATGCCAATAATCTCAGTCCCTTAACATCGCTGCTGGAGCTCCTCAGGGTAGTGTCCTAGGCTCAACCATCTTCAACTGCTTCATCAATGACCTTCCCTCCATAAGGACAAAAGTGGGGATATTCGCTAATGATCACACAGTGTTCAGCACCAATTGCGACTCCTCAGATACTGAAGCAGTCCGTGTCTAACATGCAGTAAGACCTGGACAACATTCGGGCTTGGGCTGATAAGTGGCAAGTAACATTTGTGCCACACAAGTGCCAGGCAATGACCATCTCCAACAAGAGAGAATCTAATCATCTCCCCTTGACATTCATTGGCGTTAAGATCGCTGAATCCTCCACTATCAACATCCTGGGGTTACCATTGACCAGAAATTTAACTGGCCCAGCCATATAAATACTGTGACTACAAGAGCAGGTCAGAAGCTGGGAATTCTGCAGTGAGTAACTCACCTCCTTATTCCCTAAAGTCTGTCTATCATCTATAAGGCACAAGTCAAGAGTGTGATGGAATACTCTCCACTTGCCTGGATGGGTGCAGCTCCAACATCACTTCAGCTTCAACAACACTCAAGAAGCTTGATACCATCCAGGACAAAGCAGCTCACTTGATCAGGACTCCATCCACCACCTTAAACATTCACTCCCTCCACCAGTGGCACAGTGTGTACCATCAACAAGATGCACTGCAGTAATTTGCCAAGGCTCCTTCAACAGCATCTTCCTAACCCATGGCGTCTACTACTCAGGAGAACAAGGGCAGCAGATACATGGGAACACCACCACCTGCAAGTTCCCCTCCAAGTCACACATCATCCTGACTCGGAACTATATTGTCGTTTCTTCACTGTCACTGGGTCATAAACTTGGAACACCCTTCCTACTTGCACTGTCGGTGTACTAACACCACATGGACTGCACCGGTTGAGAAGGCGGCTCACCATCACCTTCTCAAAGGCAAGTTGGGATGGGCACCAAATGCTGGACTAACCAGCGATGCCCATAACCCATGAAAAAAATAATTTAAAAAAAGGCCCCGGTGGCCACTGCTGCAGGTGTCAAAAATGGATGGTGGCAAGGTAAGTGGGATTGGGGGTCACCGGGGCCAATCAGGCAGTCCCCAGATAGAGGTGGGTGTGAGGGTTGTTGAGGGCCGGGGAGAGGTGTTTCCATGTGGGTAGCCCTTGCTGCCTGGGTGCCCCTCTGTGAGATACAGAGTGCCTGATCAGGAGGGTCGCCCAACAGCCCATAGGGTGGCTGCCAAATTTTATTGAGTAGTTTCCCCACATGGTAGAAGACCCATGGGGCACTCTACCCCAACCACCTTCCCAATGCCATTTTAACCACCCCCCCCACCACCAATCCCCCCACTCACCTCCCAGCCTGTCCCTCGTGGGCTAGTAAAATTTAGCCCAATGTTTCTCTACGCATGCTATCAACTCCTTTAATCCTCTTAAACACCTCAATTAGATCACACCTTAATCTTTTACATTCAAGGGAATGCAAGCCTAGTCTACGCAACCGGTCCTCACAATTTAATCCTTTTATCCCAAATAGCGCAAATAGTGCAAACAACTACTAACCCCTGTGTGCTTATCGAGATAAAGAATAAAAGAACACTTGGTCCATCAAGCCCATTATATGATGCCAGCTATAGTTCCAGCCTGTAACTTTCAAACATTAAATGGAAGATAAAAGATAAATGAAAAGAGACTAAACTGGGAATAAAAAAGATGTAGCTCAGATACTTATTACAATGAAAGTCCAGAGGAACAGAATAATAAACTTACAAGTGTGCTCAAAATGAAGTGATGACTTTGTAACCCAACATCCATAGAGAGGCCAGTGGGATTGCATGCTCATTGGCTAAGACAGATAATCAATAGCTGTGTCTCAAATGGCCAAGAGATATTGAATTTCCTCTGTTGAAGTCACTGTGAAAAGCCATTTGGGAAACTTTGTCACTTTCAATTTCATCTGTGTTATTTAATCTCTCAACAAAGACTAAGCCTAATTTAAGTCACCATTTGTAATTTGAAATAGTGAACAAAAGCAATCGAGGACCTTCAGTTTTTCTTCTGTTGTCGAAATCATGTTTTCTCCCTGCATTGCTCTGTGTCATTTGTGTTTTACTTCATCCTGAATTTTCCCCCTACTTTTTAAATTGTGTTGGAATATATTGCTGGGAACTCCATATGGCACTGTTATTGTCATTGTCTTCCTTTTCTCAGCTATCCTGGAAGTCTCATGGTAGTTCCAGCCTTATCCATGGAGGTTAGTCACCCTCTGCTACTTTAGCTAAGCAGCCGTTCTTAAGCTGTCTGTCTTTTTTTTGTTTCTATATGTGGGTGACACTGGCAAGGTGACATTCACTTGTCCATCTCTAGTTGTTCTAAGAGCCAACGACACAGTGTGGGACTGCTGACATTGGTGGGCCAGATCACACAGAGGGTGGTAGATTCCCTTCCCTTCGGAAGAAAGATTTGCACTTGTTCAGTACCCTTTAATATCTCAGGATGTCCCAAAGCGTTTTACAGCCTATGAAGTACTTCTGAAGTATAGTCACTGTTGTAGTGTAGGAAACGTGGCAGCCAATTTGAGCACAGCAAGATCCCACAAGCAGCAGTGTGATAATGACCAGATAATCTGTTTTGACAACCATCGTGGGGCAAGTTCTCTGCTCTTCTTCAACACAGTGTCATCGATCCTTTACATCTGCCTGAGAGGCAGATAGTTTAACATCTCATCCAAAAGACAGCACCTGTGACTGTGTAACACTTCCTCAGTACTCCTCACTTTCCTACACTACAACAGTGACTACACTTCAAAAGTACTTCCTTGGCAGAAAATGCTTTGCGATGTCTGGTGGACATGAAAAGCATTAAATAAATGCGTCTTTCTTTTCATTGGCGTGTCAGCCTAGATTTTGTGCATGAGTCTCCTGAGCAGGACTTGAACGAACAACGTTCTGGCAAAGAGGTGTGACTACTACCAACTGCACTGTAGCCGACACCTGTAGTGCTACTTTGAGATACGTCTCAAGGTGAATTCTTTGTGTGGTTTCTATATTAAGCAGTAATCATTGGCCAAAACAGCTATCGTGTACTCGCAGTGTGACTATAGAAATGGAGTCATGGACATTATAGATGTAGAAATGTTCATTAATATTATTGAAGATTATTGACAGGTGTTAACCCAGCCTAGAGAAAGCCACACCTGTCATTTATCAGAAATCAGTTGCCCATCAGCAAAAACAGCTCCCCTATCAGATCACGAGGATGAAAGTATTAACAGCAGTACACTAACTGCCTCCAAACTGCAATGTTAATAGTTAAAATCCTTCCGACTGTTTCATTCTTGCTCCTTGCTTCTGTGCTGGGATTGCCGACCTATCTTGTAAGACTTTAGTGATGTTAAATATGATCATATCAGCTTATGCATAAATCTATACTGCGATCTATAATGAATGTATTTTGTATTCTTAGTTTAATCTGTGAGATCGCATGGTTAGAATTGATTGGCAGTGGAGTTCACAATGTGTAGGTTAGTATGTCAGGAGTAACAAGGATCAAAATCTTTTCTTAGAAATGGAAAGTAAGACTAATGTGGAGATATGATCCAAAGGTTTTAAAATAAGAAAGGAACTGGCCAGCTAGATACGTGCAACAAGGAAAATTAAATGTTATTTTTCAATGAGACATTGCGGTTGAAAAGAAAAAGAGAGAATTTCAAATTTTAGCAAACAATGATTAACTGAAAAACGAAGAAAGAAATTGATTTTATGGGGCACCTTTAACATCACAGAGAGTATGGCAGTGAAGTATTTTTGAAGTGTAGTCACTGTTTTTATGTAGGAAACATGGCAGCCAATTTACACAGAGCGAAATCCCACAAATGTCCATGAGATAAATGACCAACCTGTTCTGGTGATGTTGGTTGAAAGATAAACATTGGCCAAGGGAACTTCTCTGCCCTTCTTCAAATGGTGCCACGAGATCTTAAGCATCCATATGAATGGTCAGGAATCAGTTTACTGTCGCATTCAAAAAACGGCACCTCCAACAGTGTAGCAATACCTCAGTACCCACTGAAGTACTCAAATCCTAACTCGCACCAATTCTCATTGTCCCTATGCTTGTTGGCTTACATTGGCTGTCACTTCAACAATGTCTCAAATTTAAAATTCTCATCCTTGTGTTCAAATCGCTCCATGGCCTCACCCTTTTTTATCTCTACAACTCTCTACAGCCCTAAATTATCCTCTGCAAACTCCAAATTTGTCCTCTTGTGCATCCATGATTTTCTTCGCCCCATCATTGACCACCGTGACTTAAGTTATCGAGGCACCAAGCCTTGGAAGTCCATCCCTAAACCTCTCAGCACCACTAGCTCTCTTTTCCTTTAAGACACTCCTTTAAACCTTGTTTGTTCATGCTTTTGGTCACCTGTCCTAATATCTCCATATGTATTATTCTCCTGTAAAGCTCATTGGGGCATTTTACTACATTAATGTCACTATATAAATACAAGTTGTTGCTAGAATGAGGCTGAAGCCCATACCTTCTGACTGAGAAATGATGTTGCTGCCAACTGAGCCAAACCAACACACTTAGCAGCATTGCTGGATGTTTTGAAAGCTGAAAACCTGTAGGTTGAAGAAAGTAAGGAGATTTGAAGTTTGTGGAAAGAATAATTTGCAATAGGTGAGGGTGTGATGTGTCTTCAGTTTGACATAGTCAGGATGCAGTGAGGGGGCAAAGGCAGGAGACATTAGGCCCAGAAGGCCTCGTGGATGGTCAGGGATTACCAAAGTGACACACCACTCAGTAAGTTGTTTCAAAAACCACCTGGCTCACTGTGAACAGCTACTTGAATTCAACCAGATCAATGTGATTGCTTTAATCTTAACTGAATATGAGATTAGAGTGCACCACAGGATACAGAACACAATCTTAGCCACATATCAGCTACAAGGAGGACCAAACTGCAGACTCAAGACTTTTGGTTTCTCTCTCAGGACCTCAAAGCTGCAGAATTACCATCATCAATAGTTCCTTCCTCCTACAACCTATTAAAACACAAGCTAGGCATCAGCAAATCACTATCACCTGATTTACCTCATCTTAACGCCCTGCTTCTTCTGACCTTAATGGGGTCCTACACTATGCATAGCCTCAGGCCCTTCACCAATGAATGAAACATCTGCTTTTTCTCTCATCAAGTTGAGAAATGTCCATGCTGAGGGACCCTGTAACCTGCTGCTAGTAGCAAGCTAGCACTCCCAGAGATCATAGACCTTAGTTCAGCAGCACACCATCCCTGACCTCAGCCCCCACTCCACCAGTGTGGTAATTTTACATTTCCCATCATTCGGCTTGCCTACGTGATATTCGAATTTCGGGGAGTTTTATGTTCTAGGCCCATGTCCATTAGGAACTGGACTGAGATGGCTCACATTCAAGTAGGACCCTTAACACCAGCAGGCACCAGGACACTTTCATCCAATCAAACAGGATCAGGTTAGAACCCAGAGGTGTAAGGCCAATGTTTAACCAACTGCACCACCCAGTTCTGTCATAAGATAAAAAATGGACTTAACTCAGCTATTAATCAACAAGAGGATCATGTTTGTAAAATGTCAAATTTTACTCAATCTTCAGGAATGTGATAAGCTGCACTAAAACTCTTTTGTGAGACAAAAAAAAGAAATTGCATCTTAATCATGTTGCTGTCACTTGCTGAATCTCCATGACAACGATATAGTTACTGTAGTTTTATAATACGATTGTGCTGATATGTGGGGTTGATGGCCAGATAGTTAAAAGCCTCAGTACTGTCATCAAGTAAAACATTCCTGTTTTTTTTAACAATCTCCTAGACTTAATAGATCAGTCTGCTTGAGATTGCATGAGGAATGGAACTGATCCATCTGGCTAGCAGGAATTCAGAGTGGATTCCTGTTATTGAATCATTTAAATGTTTTCTTCGGTGCAATTATCAGACCATCCTTCATCTGTCTGCTTCCATCCTTGCTGTATATGTATATTATGATTAGCGGTGACGATGAAAGCAGGTAGATGTAGAAAGGTCTCATGGTTGCACAGTTAGCTGAACAAGATGCACTGCAGCAGTGCACCAAGGCTCCTTAGACAGCACCTTCTAAACCCGTGACCTCTACAAGCTAGAAGGACAAGGGCAGCAGAAGCATGGGAACACTGCAACCTGCAAGATCCCCCTCCAAGCCACACATCATCCTGACGTGGAACTATATCGCCGTTCTTTCATTGTCACTGGGTCAAAATCCTGGAGCTGCCTCCCTAACAGCACTGTGGGTGCACTGTGCCAGCAATGCCCACATCCCATGAAAGAATAAAAAAAAAGACCATGGCTGCTTTGAATGAAAGATTCAATGCATCTGCCTGCTCAGTTCGATTATCACAGAGTCCGAGAATCATTTGATCATGTTTAGATGCTTTCAAGTCACCAGAATGCAGCTCAAATAATTGGAAACACTCCTGTGAGACTTTGGCGGGATGGATTAACAAGTGGCCAATTAAAACATGCTAGAGAAGAGACAAACGTTTTGCCTGCCAATTAGCTGTCTTGTTAGAAAAGCAAAATTCCACGGATGCTGGGAAATGCTGGAAGTGCTCCAGCATGTTATGCAGACATGCCAAACATCATAAATTCCAAGCAAGAATATTCAACTTCGAAAGGGTTCAGAGAAAATTGGAAAGGAAGATTTATACCCATTGGGGAAATAAACTGCAGAAAGCAAGAACTTGTATTTATATGGCGCCTTTCATGGCATCCCAACATGCTTCACTATCATTGATAGTCTAAAGGGCCAACGTCTCTCCCACTCCCATCTCTGCACACCAGACCCTTTCTCCAGTCTTCTGAAAGTTCTCTTCCCCACATCATAAACCTTTCTCTTTGTTCTGTCTCCGCCACCCTCTCCCTGCCTCTATACTTGCTTTAAACCTGCTAAATCTCTAACTTCATCCAGTTCTGATGAAAAGTCATTAACCTGAAACATTACCTCTGTTTCTCTCTCCATAGATGCTGCCTGACCTGCCGAGTGTTTCCAGCATTTTCTGTTTTTATTTCAGCTTTCTCGCATCTGCAGTATTTTGCTTTTGTTCAAATCATTTATGGGATTGGTTTTATTCATTCCTCAGCCTTAACCAAAGGGCAGATACAGGTATAAAATAGCAAATTACTGCTTTATTTTACCAGTATCAGCCTTTTCACTGAAATGTTGTATACTGAATGAGCAGGAGTCCAAGTAAATAGAAGTAAACAGATGGATGCCATTCGGCCCATCGTGCCTGCACTGGCTAAATTCAGATGTCAATTATTGGCTGCTGACTAACAGTATTGTTTCTCTGTGAAGTTGTTACAAATAAAATTGATAACATCAGGGCCAGATCAGTCGAGACGGTTTCTGAGCCTTTCCAAAAGCTTCTGGAATATTTGTAAACCAATTGTGGCACTCCCCTTTAATTATTTCTCATCCCTTCAGTTGACAATTACTAGCTACTTTTCACTATGTTGCTCCAAATCCACTTTTAGGATAATCAGATAATTGGATGTAAATCACACAATTCTAATCATATTGGAGCAAAATCAGTTTCTAACAGTATGGACAAAGGGTTAATCAAATTACAAGTTAATGACTTGAAGATGTCATCGGATATATTTTCCATCATTAATACCATAGCAACACAGGATGGTAGGAACTCCAGAGAGATCCTGGTATTCAGCGTTGCTATGGCGAGTCAAGGGGAACATAATTAACTTTCTCTGTCCCACTTTGTGGAAATTTGGGAAAAACATTACATTTCTTGAACAACTGGCAATGTTTTGGTGTTGCAGTCACATCAAATCTCCACTTCCTTCCCAAAAACAAACTTTGCACTGCATAGCCAGTGAACATAGGAACATAAGAACAGGAGTGGGCCATTTAGTCCCTCAAGCCTGTTCTGCCATTCAATGAGATCATGGCTGATCTTTGTCCTAACTCCATATCCTTTGCCTCATATCCTTTAATATCTGAAATCAACAAAAGATGATCAGTCTCAGTTTTAAATTTAACAATTAATCCAGCATCAATTGCCATTTATGGAAGTGAATTCCAAACCTCTACTGCCCTTCGTGTGTAGAAGTGTTTCTTAATTACACCCCTGAAAGGACTGTCTCTAATTTTAAGACTATGCCGCCTAGTCCTAGACACCCCAACCAATGAAAATAGTTTCTGTCTATCCACCCTATCTGTTCCCCTTAAAATCTTGAAAACTTTGATCAAATCATCCCTTAACCTTTTAAATTCCAGGAAATACAACCCGTTCAATTCACAATGTAGTCGCTGTTGTATTGCAGGCAATCACAGCAGCCAGTCTGCGCACTGTGCTGTCCTACACATGATGTGAATGGCTGGTAAATCCGGATATGATGACATTGGGTGAGTTGCTTTCATTGATCAAGACAGCAAAAAAATGTAGTGTTGTAGTATTTTGAAATTGTAATTGCACTGTGCATTGTGTGCACTTGAGGCTGTTGTAGAATACACGTTAGCAAAATGAAATTGAAAGTAAAACTGAATAAAGAAGACTTCATTTTGTTCAACAGCCTGCAGTCTTTGCTTCACATATCTTGTACTGAACTCGGCAAAACCTCTCTCCAGTCCCAAGAACATCACAGAGAACTCTCCTTGATCCTCTTCAAATAGTGTCATACAATCTTTATCATCCAACTGAACAGGTGGACGGTTCCTTGGTTTAGTGTCTGAACTGAAAGACGGTGGTGTAGAAATTCTGTGATCGGGAGGCAAGTGAGCAAGTGGAGGGCATTGGGAACTGGGCCACAATTCTGAGCACGGATGGCGTTGGAGTCTGATTTGGGTTGGGACACAGATCCATTATGTTCCACCCTGTAGAAAACAAGATTAATATTAATTGGAAGGGGATACTTCTTAGCTCCCCCCTCCTCTACCCCCTGTAATGCTGCAGAGCATCTTTGGAGGAATTCCTTAGCCAGCAAGCTAGCTCCTGCTAGGCCCATTGGAACTGCTGTTGTGGACATACCAACAGCCCCAAAATATAAAATAACAAATATGATTGATTGCCGTAACAAAGATCCCCCAGGGAAATTTTTTAAATGTTGCAAACTATTTTCTTTGGCCCAATACGATGGACAGACACCTCTGTCACATGACAACAGGCAATCAGTACTGGGCCCATGAGGTCAAATGACCCCCAACCAGGAATTTAACATGGGTCAATAGCGAGTCACAGTGTCAGATGGGAGTCTTGCCCTGCTCTACTGCCACCACCCTTAATAGTTTCTGGGGATTTCTACCATGACATCTCTAACAACTTAGTATATATCATGCTGTTAAAATAGCAAAATGTTCCAAGGTGCTGCACATAAGCATAATCAGACATAAATTAATATCAAGATAAAGAAGGAGACATTAGAGCAGATGATCAAATGCTTGGTATTAAAGAGAGTTTTAAAGGAGGGGAGAGAGTTAGAGAGGTTGAAAGGTTTAGTGAGGGAAGTCTAGATCTTAAGGTGTATATGGCTGAATACATGGCCTTCAATGGTGTGATAAAGGAAGTGGAGGCGACACAAAAGGCCTCCTTGTTTCCAATTATCCAAGGATTTCACCATTTATGCAATAAATCCCTTTCAGGATTTTACAAGCCTATGGTTGATCCCCTATCGTAGATCCTCTCTGATAGATCCCTGCTTAAACATTCTCTGTTCCATTTGTCAAGCCATCCTTCATAGGTGCAGGCTTTCATATCTGGTATCATTCTAATATCAGGACTGTTCCTTTCACATAGTAGGGCAGAAAGTTCATGGGTGTTTACGTTCTTTCTCTGGGGTTTCCAAGGATCTTTCACTATTTTCAACAGAAAATCAGGAGAACCCCTGTGGAATTTCAACCCCCATGAAAATTCTACCCCTCAAGGAATTTCTATCCCTGTGGAAATTCTACTCCTTGAGGAAATTCAACCCCAATATATACAATATAGCCTATTGAAGGCTATACTTTGTTGGAATTTCTTTCCTGTTCTATTTCATTTTGTTACTTTAAACACCAAAGTGCACAGACATCAGTTGTAACAACCACATGAGCTCATGTTACATGATACATCATGAATACTCTGTCAAATTATATCACACAATTCCAGTATGGTTACATGATTCTTTATTATTGAGTTCACAATACATTAGAAGAACTTAGGTACATCACGCTTCATAATTTCAGCATGACAACAGCTCAAAAATCTGAGACCAATCCTACTTTTGATCTCTATATTCCATGCATACTACCACGAATTCACAATACATCAAAAGACACACAAAGAAAAATCAGATATATCAACATTGAGCCAGGAAGATACACTTAGCCCATCTCAATCTCTCCCAATCATCCTGTGACCATGGTTATATGGTCCACTTAAGCTCTTTAATCATTTGATTACTATAAACAGCAACCAGAACAAAATCCCCAGACCCTCAAGACATCCTTGCATGAGGCCTGCTTCACAAAGTATCCCTGTTCAGCAAAGCTGTTTTAACTCATCATGTGCTGATCTCACAAACAAGCCAAAACATTGAGGTAGGCGAGTAGTGTGAAACACATCCCCACACACCTGTTGGCCTATCTCTTGAGGAAAAGCTTTGTAATCTTGGTGGATTGCCCTCTATCGACAATGTCTATCCCCCCAGTCTCTCTGTGAAATGTTTGATTGCGATTAACACCAACGTTTTTTTTAGTCTTTCCTTTCTCAAACTTAATCAGGGGGAAGTCACTGACAACAATTACTGACCCTGTGGGCCTGAGGGTCACAAAAGAAAAATTGAGTCATGTCCTGACATTTCTAAAAATGCTGAATATGAATGTTCTGGTGAAAAAATAAATTCTCAGTTCTGTTTTTATCAGAAAGCAAGATACAAAGAAATAGAACTTGCTGAATAGGGCTTGTTGAAACCCAAATAAAACTAATTAACACACTTCAAAGGGCTGCCGCGCTTCTAGGGGAAGCAGCCAAGGTATCATTAATTATGAGAATAAAGATGAATTATTAGCTTTGAATATTCCACCATAAATTCTAATTTATTTTTCTACCTTCACACTGATTTTTTTTAAAAAAGCTTCACAACTTAGCACGTTGGTGTAAAAGGACACAGATTAATCTGTTGTCCTTGGTTACTTGGAAACCTAGATAAATTCTCCTGACCTGGTATATTCAATTCGCACAGTAGGTCTGCAACTACCCTGAAATACCTAGACTGCTTTCAAAGGACTCTTGCTTATTTGGAACAGCATCCTAGTTCAGGACAGCCTCAATGTACCGGGGGTTGTGGGGATAGGGTGGGCTTCAGGCTTTCCTGCACTGCAAGTCTGCTGGTTGATGCTGCAGGTGCCCCTAGTACTGTTGGTTGCTTTTATACAAGAGAGCTGTCAACAACAGCAACAAATTATATTTATATAGTGCCATCAATGTAATAAAATTTCCCAAGGTGCTTGACAGGAGCATTATAAACCAAAAATGGCACTGTAGTGTTCAATGGTTCGATTGAGCTGGGTTGGCTGGGTTGGATTGTATTAGTCTGTCTACTGATCAGTGTTCACGGTGCTTGATTACTTAAGCCTAGTTTGACACTGAAACTAAAAGAGAGGCTGGAAAGTTCTAGTAAACACAGGAGTGTTCTGAGAGACATTGTACTGAAATCTTGTAAGTGCTGAGATATTTTAAAGTACAGTAAATACTCAGATAAATAAAATATATAAAATATTTTATATAAAATAGCCAGCAAACCAGCGAAAACATAACAAAAAGTGGCAACGATGATGGTTCAGCAAAATTTAATTTTACCAACTCCAGAACCATTTCTTTCATTGCTGGGAAATCTTCCCTTGTGCTGGGAGCGATGGATTTCAGGGTTCAAGACCTACTTGCTTGGCCACATGTATCTTTTTGGTAGAAAGTTTACTCTCCGTACTGATCACCAAGCTTTGACTACATTGTTAGCTATGTCAGGATCAGGTCATCGACCTCTATTAATTATCTACAGATGGTCAGATCGTCTTCATCAGTATAACTTCGAGGTTGAGTATCTTGCAGGTTCAAGCAACTGATTAGCTGATATTCTTAGCAGCAATATTGTCGTTGACAGTGTTAGCGATAGTGAAGCAAATTGTGACGTTGACAACTACGTGATCATAGTGATTTCATGTGCGACTGCAAATCTTGTTGCGCAAGAGTAGTTGGAGGCAGAGTCATCAGACAGTGTACTGAAGCAAGTAAGTCAGTACCTAAAAACTGAATGCCTTCGTAAAATAGGGGAGGAACTGATCCCGTTTTACAGAGTAAACAATGAACTCATTTTTTGGCGATAACTGTATTGCACGCGGAACTCAAGCAGTTATCCCAAAGGTGTTCCAGTAACGTGTATTGCATCTTTCCCATGAAGGACATCCGGTGTTGTTAAGATAAAACAACGATCCCATAAAACAGTCTGGCAGTCAGGAATAGATCGCTGTATAGAAGAGTTCATTAAGAACTGCGTAGCTTGTACACTCAGTGAGAACTCTGTTAAACCATGTCCCACACCTCTACAACCGACCCCATGGCCAAGAAAACCATGGCAACAACTCCAAGTTGATTTTTTGGAAGCAGGTCCCAGGAATCAATGTTTTTTGCTGTTGTTCATGATCTCCATAGCAAATGACCAGAAATCACTACAACAAATTCCATTCCAACCACTTCAGTCATTGACATTCTGGACAATTTGTTTCCAAAATGGGGTCTCCACACAATGGACCGCAGTTTGTTTCCAGTCAGTTCACAGAGTTCCTAGCAAGTTATGGAATTCATCACCATCTGACATCGTGCTACAAACCGCAATTGAATGGTGGTATTGAACGATTCAACAGGGTGGGAAAGGACAGTCTGGACGTTAGGATTTCAGAGGGGAAAACATTCAAACAATCCATTCACATCCTACTCCGCACATATCGATCCACCCAACCTCTCTGACAAGAAAGACTCCAGCTGAAATTATGATAGGTCGTAACTTTCACATGCCACTGACCATTCTTAAGTCATCACTACCAGTTAACGAGAATGTCAGAGTGAAAGCAGATTAAATCATAAAGCGGCAAGAACCCCCAATTCCACCCCCCACCCCCCCAATTTGCTTAACACCTAATTATTTTCTAACCTTTACCAGTTCTGATGAAAGGTCACAGACCTGAAACATTAACTCTGCTTCTCTCTCCACAGATGCTGCCTGACCTGCTGAGTATTTGCAGCACTTTTTGTTTTTAACCACAATTTAAAGTTGGAGATTGGGTTTGAATCAAACAGCCACAAACTTTCTTCATCAGTATCAGGTCCAAAGCAGATCAAGCGGTTGCTAGGTACCAATGCTTATCTGTTGGATGACAACACCAAGTGGAATGCGAGACATTTGATAGAGGACAGACCAGGATATTTTGAGGATAGAGGTTATGAGGATACATTTTCTTTTCCTATGAGTGATGTTAATAATCCATCTCATCAAGTTGATCAAACAGATCCATAACTTCAAATTCATAAATCTACCACGATGGGCCAAGTGGCCTCTTTCTGTGCCGTAAACTTTCTATGATTCTCTGAAATGTGGACCTAAGAGACTTTCCGATCTCAAAGACTATTTCTGTACTTAGAAAAAATAGATACGTTGTACACGAAGAAATGACATGATGTATATGTGTTTGTTGTTCAGAATATTTTAAAAATAATGTCTTTAGTCAAAAGGGGGAAAATGTAGTGTTCAATGGCTTGATTGACCTGGGTTTTATTGTATTAGTCTGTCCACTGATCAGTGTTCACTGTGCTTGATTACTTAAGCCTAGTGTGAAAATGAATCTGAGAGAGGCTGGAAAGTTCGAGTAAACACAGGAGAGTTCTGAGAGATATTGTACTGAAATCTTGTAAATGCTGAGATATTTTAAAGTACAGTAAATAAACTTGCTGTTGATTTAGAACTAGTGTCAGATCTGCATTGCTCTGAGATATATAAAATATCCAGCAAAATTGGCGAAAACATAACAGGTACGGAGCCACATAAGGAGATAATAGTTTAGATGACCAAAAGCTTGGTCACAGAGGTAGGTTTTATGGAGTGTCTTAAAGGAGGAAAGTGAAGTAGAGAGACAGAGAGGTGTAGGGAGGGTATTCCAGAGTTTAAAACCTAGGCAGCTGAAGGCATGGCCACCAATAGTGGATTGATTAAACTCGGGAATGCACAAGAGACCTGAATTAGAGGAACATAGATATCTCGGCGGGTTGTGGGGTGGAGGAACTTGCAGAGATTGGGAGGGGCGAGGACATGGAGAGATTTGAAAACAAAGAAGAGAATTTTAAAATCAAGATGTTGCTTGGCCGGGAGCACAGAGGTGATTAGAGAAAGGGGACTTGGAGTGAGGTAAGACAAGGGCAACACAGCTTTGGATGACCTCAAGTTTACGGAGGGTAGAATATGGGAAACCAGCCAAGAGTGCAGTAAAAACAAGAAATGCTGGAAATACTCAGCAGGACTGGCAGCATCTGTGAAGAGAGAAGCAGAATTGACATTCCATCATAACTGAGCCAAGAGTGCATTGGAATAGTCAAGTCTAGAGGTAATGAAAGCAAATGTGGCAGGAGGATGGGAACCAAATGAGGAAGTCAGTGGACAGTAAGGAGGTAGTAACTAAAGCCTGTAAGGAACTAGATAATGAAGTCAGCGTGACTAAGGGAAAGAGTAGGCAGGGAGCAGATGATGAACGCAAAGGGACTGGTGGTCTGAGGTGCATTTGTTTTAATGCAAGGAGTGTAATAGGTAAGGCAGATGAACTTAGGGCTTGGATTAGTACCTGGGAGTATGATGTTATTGCTATTACTGAGACTTGGTTGAGGGAAGGGCGTGATTGGCAACTAAATATCCCAGGATATCGATGCTTCAGGCGGGATAGAGAGGGAGGTAAAAGGGGTGGAGGAGTTGCATTACTGGTCAAAGAGGATATCACAGCTGTGCTGAAGGAGGGCACTATGGAGGACTCGAGCAGTGAGGCAATATGGGCAGAACTCAGAAATAGGAAGGGTGCGGTAACAATGTTGGGGCTGTACTACAGGCCTCCCAACAGCGAGCGTGAGATAGAGGTACAAATATGTAAACAGATTATGGAAAGATGTAGGAGCAACAGGGTGGTGGTGATAGGAGATTTTAATTTTCCCAACATTGACTGGGATTCACTTAGTGTTAGAGGTCTAGATGGAGCAGAATTTGTAAGGAGCATCCAGGAGGGTTTTCTAGAGCAGTATGTAAATAGTCCAACTCGGGAAGGGGCCATACTGGACCTGGTGTTGGGGAATGAGCCCGGTCAGATGGTTGAAGTTTCAGTAGGGGACTACTTTGGGAATAGTGATCACAATTCCGTAAGTTTTAGAATACTCATGGACAAAGACGAGAGTGGTCCCAAAGGAAGTGTGCTAAATTGGGGGAAGGCCAACTATACCAAAATTCGGCAGGAGCTGGGGAATGTAGATTGGGAGCAGCTGTTTGAAGGTAAATCCACATTTGATATGTGGGAGGCTTTTAAAGAGAGGTTGATTAGCGTGCAGGAGAGACATGTTCCTGTGAAAATGAGGGATAGAAATGACAAGATTAGGGAACCATGGATGACAGGTGAAATTGTGAGACTAGCTAAGAGGAAAAAGGAAGCATCCATAAGGTCTAGGAGGCTGAAGAAAGACGAAGCTTTGAAAGAATATCGGGAATGTAGGACCAATCTGAAACGAGGAATTAAGAAGGCTAAAAGGGGTCATGAAATATCTTTAGCAAACAGGGTTAAGGAAAATCCCAAAGCCTTTTATTCATATATAAGGAGCAAGAGGGTAACTAGAGAAAGGATTGGCCCACTCAAGGACAAAGGAGGAAAGTTATGCGTGGAGTCAGAGAAAATGGGTGAGATTCTAAACGAGTACCTTGCATCAGTATTCACCGAGGAGAGGGACATGACGGATGTTGAGGTTAGGGACAGATGTTTGATTACTCTAGGTCAAGTCGGCAGAAGGAGGGAGGAAGTGTTGGGTATTCTAAAAGGCATTAAGGTGGACAAGTCCCCAGGTCCGGATGGGATCTATCCTAGGTTACTGAGGGAAGCGAGAGAGGAAATAGCTGGGGCCTTAACAGATATCTTTGCAGCATCCTTAAACACGGGTGAGGTCCCGGAGGACTGGAGAATTGCTAATGTTGTCCCCTTGCTTAAGAAGGGTAGCAGGGAAAATCCAGGTAATTATAGACCGGTGAGCCTGACGTCAGTGGTAGGGAAGCTGCTGGAGAAGATACTGAGGGATAGGATCTATTCCCATTTGGAAGAAAATGGGCTTATCAGTGATAGGCAACATGGTTTTGTGCAGGGAAGGTCATGTCTTACCAACTTAATAGAATTCTTTGAGGAAGTGACAAAGTTGATTGATGAGGGAAGGGCTGTAGATGTCATATACATGGACTTCAGTAAGGCGTTTGATAAGGTTCCCCATGGTAGGCTGATGGAGAAAATGAAGTCGCATGGGGTCCAGGGTGTACTAGCTAGATGGATAAAGAACTGGCTGGACAACAGGGGACAGAGAGTAGCAGTGGAAGGGAGTTTCTCAAAATGGAGACGTGTGACCAGTGGTGCTCCACAGGGATCCGTGCTGGGACCACTGTTGTTTGTGATATACATAAATGATTTGGAGGAAAGTATAGGTGGTCTGATTAGCAAGTTTGCAGACGACACTAAGATTGATGGAGTAGCAGATAGTGAAGGGGACTGTCAGAGAATACAGCAGAATATAGATAGACTGGAGAGTTGGGCAGAGAAATGGCAGATGGAGTTCAATCAAGGCAAATGCGAGGTGATGCATTTTGGAAGATCCAATTCAAGAGTGAACTATACAGTAAATGGAAAAGTCCTGGGGAAAATTGATGTACAGAGAGATTTGGGTGTTCAGGTCCATTGTTCCCTGAAGGTGGCAACGCAGGTCAATGGAGTGGTCAAGAAGGCATACGGCATGCTTTCCTTCATCGGACGGGGTATTGAGTACAAGGGTTGGCAGGTCATGTTGCAGTTGTATAAGACTTTGGTTCGGCCACATTTGGAATACTGCGTGCAGTTCTGGTCGCCACATTACCAAAAGAATGTAGATGCTTTGGAGAGGGTGCAGAGGACGTTCACCAGGATGTTGCCTGGTATGGAGGGCGCTAGCTATGAAGAGAGGTTGATTAGATTAGGATTATTTTCATTAGAAAGACGGAGGTTGATGGGGGACCTGATTGAGGTGTACAAAATCATGAGAGGTATAGACAGGGTGGATAGCAAGAAGCTTTTTCCCAGAGTGGGGGATTCAATTACGAGGGGTCACGAGTTCAAAGTGAGAGGGGAAAAGTTTAGGGGGGATATGCGTGGAAAGTTCTTTACGCAGAGGGTGGTGGGTGCCTGGAACGCGTTGCCAGCGGAGGTGGTAGACGCGGGCACGATAGTGTCTTTTAAGATGTATCTAGACAGATACATGAATGGGCAGGAAGCAAAGAGATACAGACCCTTAGAAAATAGGCGACATGTTTAGATAGAGGATCTGGATCGGCACAGGCTTGGAGTGCTGAAGGGCCTGTTCCTCTACTGTAATTTTCTTTGTTCTTTGTTCTTTGTTCTTTGAATGATGTTTTCAGCAGCAGATGAGCTGTGACAGGGATGAAGTCGGGAAATGTTACGGTGATGGATTAGGCGGTCTTAGTGATCGTGTGCGTATGAGGTCGGAAGCTCATCTCTGGGTCAAATGTGACACCTAGGGTGCAAACAGACTGACTTAATCTCAGACTGTTCCTAAGGAGAGAGATGGGGTTAGTAGCTGGTTTGGAGTGGGGACTGAAAACAATGGCTTCAGTCTTCCCAATAATTAATTGGAGGAAATTTCTGCTCATCCAGAACTGGATGTCAAATAAACAGTCTGATAGTTTAGTAACAGTGGAGGAATCGAGAGAGGTGGTGGAGAGGTAGAGCTGGGTGTTGTCATGTGCACATGGAAACTAACGTTGTTCGGAAGATGTCACTGAGGAGCAACATGTAGATGAGAAATAGGAGGAGGCCAAGGATAGATCCTTGGGGTTCACCAGAGGTAACGGTGTGGGAGCAGGAAGAGAAGCCATTGATCACACTAAGTGTATTATTGTTTCCTTTCTTCCCTTCTTTTCCATCCTCCCTTCCCTCCTTCCTTCCTTTCTTTCCTTCCCTTCCTTCATTCTCCATCTCTTTGGCCAAGTTTTGTTCACCCTTTCCCAGTCTTTCCTTCTTTGACCCAACATCCAGTTTTCCTGCTGCCTCTGTGACGCACCTCGAGACTTTAAAGGCAGCAAGTGTTCCTTCTTTCCTTTCTGGTACAAGTGCCAGCCTGGGTCCATGTTCAAATGTACCTGCCCTTCATTGAGGCCCGATTGCCTGTTCCTAACTGATGGAATATTCAAAAGAGGGGAAAGAAAACCCAACTCATGAGCAATGCTCCGTCAAGGTTCGCATCTCGCTGCTCGACAGTGAAGCTGCGCAGTGGAGAAAGTACATCACCTTCCGCGGTCCGGGGTAACAGGAGGAAACAACAGGCCAAAGGAAGGCAGGTGCGCGGCATGCAGAGAGCACATTGGAGAGGGGAGATGGAAGAGAAGCTGCTCTACGGAGACGTATCGATTGCACTGAGTCAGTGATCTCGAATAAAAGGAAGTGGCTCAGGCTGCTAGACGGAGCATTGATCTCTGAACTGTTGCAGACGGCTGTCAAAAAACAGAAGTTTTGCTTGGCAGATTTTGTAAAATCAATGGCTGAATTTCCATTGGGAATTTAATGCATGTTTGGTAATTGACATTCTTTCCTGTCAGGGGCCTGTTTTAGAGAGCAGTCACTCTCACAGATGCTGACGTTTTCTTGATAGATTCCCAAAGGCCCCTTAAAGCATTTTTTGTTTTTTTCTTGATGTTTCTTTTCTCAGCCTATTACCCTGCCTTTTGAAGTAAACAGCCCAGTGTACATTTGTTCCAGTAATTAACGACAGCAAACCAAACTGATACAGTTGCTCAGTTACAAGGCTATCAAACTTTCTATTTTAACTGTTCTTCATTGCTGGAGAGACTGAAGAGGTAGATGGTACCCGAGCAAATAGGAAGACAATGTTTTTACAAAGCAACACTGAATATCAGTGTCAGGCCTCCCATGTTGCACCTATTTAAACCTGAGCTCATCTAAAACTCTGCTGCCCATATCCTAACTTGCCCCAAGTCCCTTTCACCCATCACCCCTGTGCTCGCTGACCTACATTGGCTCCCGGTTAAGCAACAGCTCAATTTTAAAATTCTCAGCCTTAATTTCAGATTTCTCCATGTCCTCAGTCCTCCTTATATCTGTCATCTCCTCCAGCTCCACAACCCTCCCAGATATTTGTACTTGTTCAGCTCTGGCCTCTTGCACATCCCAAATTTTTACCCCTCCATCATTGGTGTCTTCAGCTGCCCAGGACCTAAGCTCTGGAAACCTCTCTGCCTCACTATTTCTCTTTCCTCCTTTGAGATACACCTTAACAACCTACCTCATTTGAAGCGTAGTACTTTTTTTGACAAACTACCTTTTTCTCTGTGTCAACTGTTGCTCAGTTGGTACCATTCTTGACTCTGAGTACAGAAGACTCTGAGGACCAGGACTTGAGCACAAAAATCAAGGCTGATATTCTAGTGCAAAACTGAGGGAGTGCTGCACTGTTGGAGGTGCCGTCTTTTAGATGAGATGTTAAACTGAGGCCCATCAGCCCTGTTAGTTCAACATCAAAGATCCCAGAGCACGATTTTGAAGAAAAGTGCGGGAGCTATCGCCAGTGTCCTGGTGCCCTCAATCAACATCACAAAAACAGATTATTTGGTCTTTGTCACATTGCTATTTTGGGAGTTTGCTGTGCACAAATTGACTGCCACGTCTCCTACATTACAACAATGGCTACACTTCAAAAATACTTCATTGGTTCTAGAGTGCTTTGTGGACATCCTGTGATAGTGAAAAGCACTATATAAATGCAAGTCTTTTTTTCCTCGTTTCAAGCTTTTGGGGGTCACCATTGAAATCCATCGGAAGTAGTGGCAACAGCACGACACTGTCAGGTTTGTCGACCATCTGCTGAATTTAGTGCTCAAGAGTAAGTGAGTATATGAAAGGGGGTTATTAATTTGACACTTCGCAGTGATAAAAGTCAAGAATCTGACAGAATCGTCCTTGGGAAAAGCGAGCAGACTCGGTTCCCATCGGGGCAATGGAGTGGTACTGCCATTGTGCGCTGTGTGTTTTCCTGCTATAACCGCTTCATTGGCAAGAGTTTCCCGATCACAGGTAGAAAGCCCACACTACAGGCACTGAACACCTGGTGTGGCTGAAGTCTGACACTGTGCGCAAGGGAGACCTTCAACCTTAAAGCCTCAAGGGAAAACAAAGAGTCATTTAAAGGGAAAAACTCCAACCAAGGATTCTTGCAGACCAGTAATTTGGCACTATGACTACCACATACCCGTTAATGAATCCCAACTTTTCAGGCAATGCATGGACATTAGATCTTGCTGTCACTGAGCTGGACTAGCACTTTACTTGCTTAAAACCTTTAACATTTCTAATATGTGTCAGTTCTGATGAAGGGTCACTGACCTGAAACGTTAACTCTGCTTCTCTCTCCACAGATGCTGCCAGACCTGCTGAGTATTTCCAGCATTTCTTGTTTTTATTACATATTATGAGTAGGGCTGGTGAGCACATAATTTTGTTTGACAAGCAATAAAAAAGTTTTGCTGGACCGTTTTTCCAAAAAAGGTGCTCCCTTAAGCAATTCCTTCACAAACTCCATTAAAATACTTCAAAGAAGTTCAAGAGAGAGCTGTCCTTAAATTAGCTGACAATTCAACAGAGACATCAGGCTCATGCCTTATTTCTCAATATGGTATGAACACAAATGTTGTTCATTCTTTCCCAGGAGGGAAAAATACTGAAATTCTTTCCCTGTGACCATTGCTGCCTTCTATAACTCAAAGACTATTAACACTGAGCTTGGTGTCAATTTAATAAAATTCCTTGATTTATTATAAACACTATCCTATTCTTAACCCCAGCTATGTCCTGCTCTCTGTTCCCTGGTGATATCACGCACTCTGGGCCCTGGTGATATCCTGCACTCTGGACCCTGGTGATACCCTGCACTCTGGACCCTGGTGATATCCTGCACTCTGGGCCCTGGTGATATCCTGCACTCTGGACCTTGGTGATATCCTGCACTCTGGGCCCTGGTGATATCCTGCACTCTGGACCCTGGTGATATCCTGCACTCTGGACCCTGGTGATATCCTGCACTCTGGACCTTGGTGATATCCTGCACTCTGGACCTTGGTGATATCCTGCACTCTGGGCCCTGGTGATATCCTGCACTCTGGACCTTGGTGATATCCTGCACTCTGGACCTTGGTGATATCCTGCACTCTGGGACCCGGTGATATCCTGCACTCTGTTCCCTGGTGATATCCTGCACTCTGTTCCCTGGTGATATCCTGCACTCTGTTCCCTGGTGATATCCTACACTCTGTTCCCTGGTGATATCCTGCACTCTGTTCCCTGGTGATATCCTGCACTCTGGGCCCCGGTGATATCCTGCACTCTGGGCCCCGGTGATATCCTGCACTCTGAGCCCTGGTGATGTACACTTTATATTTTGAAATTTCAGTTCAGGTTTACAGCAACCAAATCTCATAAAATGCTGAAATAATATCAATTCTGTTTTAGTCACGACTTCATACCTGTTTTGACTGTAGAGGAAAACTTTATCCACTACTGTGGCTCTGTCCTACCAGGTACACTTAAACCCCCTATATTACATATCTCATTTTACTTCAAGGGTATAACCAGATTGAGTCAATCTTAGCTTTATTTTTATTTTCAAGTCCCAGCACCTCGAGTATTTTGTGTTTGATTTTAACTGGAGTGCTGTTCACAATCAAAAGTGTGCTGTCCTGCTTTAAGCCTTCCCAATTAGTTGTGATGAACCAACTCTTGGTTCTGCTGGGTCTTCCTGTCGCCATGGGAATCATGACTAGCCAGCCAGAGATAATCTCATGGTATACCTGTAAGCGAGGCCTGGACAACGTATGTCAGCCAAGAGCGACGTCGCAATTCATTCCATCTTCGCTGCCTCCGGAGAATCCTTGGCATCAGGTGGCAGGACCGTATCTCCAACACAGAAGTCCTCGAGGCGGCCAACATCCCCAGCATATACACCCTACTGAGCCAGCGGCGCTTGAGATGGCTTGGCCATGTGAGCCGCATGGAAGATGGCAGGATCCCCAAGGACACTTTGTACAGCGAGCTCGCCACTAGTATCAGACCCACCGGCCGTCCATGTCTCCGCTTTAAAGACGTCTGCAAACGCGACATGAAGTCCTGTGACATTGATCACAAGTCATGGGAGTCAGTTGCCAGCGATCACCAGAGCTGGCAGGCAGCCATATAGGCGGGGCTAAAGTGTGGCGAGTCGAAGAGACTTAGCAGTTGGCTTGAAAAAAGACAGAAGCGCAAGGGGAGAGCCAACTGTGTAACAGCCCCGACAACCAATTTTATCTGTAGCACCTGTGGAAGAGTCTGTCACTCTGGAATTGGCCTTTATAGCCACTCCAGGCGCTGCTCCACAAACCACTGACCACCTCTAGGCGCTGACCCATTGTCTCTCGAGACAAGGAGGCCAAAGAAAGAAGAAGATACCTGGAGTAGATCTTTTTACAGCCCTTTGTATGCTTTCCTTTCCATCTGCACTTATTTCTATTTTCTAAAGATTTGATTCATGGTTGACACTATATCCTGAAGCCATTTAAATTATTTTAATATAACCAACATTTAGTGCTTTGAAGAAAAGCTCTGCACATCTTTATTATGAAACCAAACTTGACAAATAAAAACTCATAAAAGCCAATTCCAGCAACTTATTCACTTAACTCTTTTACTGCCTTCAGTTTTCACCCTCCTCTGAAGGCTGGAGGATGAATTTGTGAACTGACCTCCCCAGTATCTGTACCTCATCCACAAACACCCCATCCCACCTACCACCTGTATCTAACCCTCAAACACCCCACCACCTATACCTACTTGACTAACACCCCAGCACAACCATCATTAGAGAGTGAGAATGGGGAGTTAATCATCGGTAATAAGGAAATGGCGGATGAAATGAACAAATATTTTGCTTCTGTCTTCACTATAGAGGATACAAAAAACATTCCAGTAAAAGCTGTAAATCAGGAGGTGGAAGGAAGAAAGGAACTTGGTGAAATTACAATCACCTGGGAAGCGGTACTGTGAAAACTGATGGAGCTGTGGGCTGACAAGTCCCTGGATCCTTTTGGACTTCATCCTAGGGTCTTAAAAGAGGTGGCTAATAAAGTAGTAGATGCATTGGTGTTAATTTTTCAAATTCACTAGATTCTTGAAAGGTTCCATCAGACCGGAAAACAAAAAATATAACCCCTCTATTCAAGAAGGGACGGAGGCAGAAAACAGACATCTCTAGGCCAGTTAGCTTGACGTCTGCCATGGAGAAGGTGTTAGAATTGACCATTAAGGAGGCTGTAGCTGGGCACCTAGAAAAATTCAAAGTAATTGGGAATAGTCAGCATGGCTATGTGAAAGGGAGATCATGTTTAACCAATTTATTGGAGTTCTTTGAAGGAGTGACATATGCTGTGGATAAAGGGGAGCCTGTTGACGTACTGTACTTGGATTTCCAGAAGGCATTTGACAAGGTGCCACATAAAAGGTGGCACAAAGCAGAATCTCATGGTGTCGTGGATAATATATTGGTATGGATAGAAGATTGGCTGGCTGGCAGAAAACAGAGAGTATGCATAAATGGGTAATTTTCTGATTGGCAGGATGTGACAAGTAGAATCCCGCAGGAGTCTGTGCTGGGGCCTCAACTTTTTACAATTTATATCAATGACTTAGATGAGGGGAGCGATGGCATGGTAGCTAAATTTGCAGATTACACAAAGATAGGTGGGAAAGTATGTTGTGAAGAGGACATAAGGAGCTTGCAGACCAATATAGATAGGTTGAGTGAGTGGGCAAAAATCTGGCAGATGGAGTATAATGTGGGAAAATGTGAAGTTGTTCATTTTGGCAGGAAGAATGAAAAAACAGAGTATTACTTAAACGGAGAACGACTTCAGAATTCCGAGATGCAGAGGGATCGAGGTGTTCTAGTGCATGAGTCACAAAAGGTTAGTATACAGGTAAAGCAAGTAATAAAGAAGGTTAATGGAATGCTATCCTTTATTACAAGAGTAATTGAAAACAAAAGTAAGGATATTATTCTTCAGTTATACAGGGCATTGTTAAGACCACATCTCAAATACTGTGTGCAGTTTTGGTCTCCTTTTTTAAAGAAGGATGTGAAAGCATTGGAGGCGATTCAGAGGAGGTTTACTAGATTGATACCTGGAATGAGCGGATTGTCTAATGGTAAAAAGTTGGACAGATTTGCCTTCTTTTCACTGGAGTTTAGAAGAGTGAGGGGAGACTTGATTGAAGTATATAAGATCCTGATCGGTCTTGACAAGGTGGATGTGGAGAGCATGTTTCCTCTTGTGGGGGAGTCCAGAACTAGGGGGCACTGTTTTAAAATTAGGGATCACCCTTTTAGGACAGAGATGAAGAAAATGTTTTTCTCTCAGAGTGTTGTGTGACTTTGGAACTCTCTGCCTCAGAAGGTGGTGGAGGTGGGGTCATTGAATATTTTGAAGGCGGAGGGAGATAGATTCTTGTTAGGCAAGGGAATCAAAGGTTATCAGGGGTAGATGGGAATGTGGAATTCGAGACAAAACAGATCAGGGGAGGCGGTGGCGTAGTGGTATTGTCACTGGACTAGTAACACAGAGACCCAGGATATTGCTCTGGGGACATGGGTTCGAATCCCACCACAGCAGAAGGTGGAATTTGAATTCAATTAATAAATCTGGAATTAAAAAGCAAGTCTAACGATGGCCATGAAACCATTGTCGATTATTGTAAAAACCCATCTGGATCACTAATGTCCTTTAGCGAAGGAAATCTGCTGTCCTTACCTGGTCTGGCCTACATGTGACTCCAGACCCACAGCAATGTGGTTGACTCTTACATGCCTTCTGAAATGGCCTGGCAAGCCACTCAGTTGTATCTAACTGCTACAAAGTCAATAAAAAGGAATGAAACTGGACTGACCATCCAGCATCGACCTAGGCACCGGAAACGACAACGGCAAACCCAGCCCTGTCGACCATGCAAAGTCCTCCTTTCTAAACATCTGGGGGCTTGCGCCAAAGTTGGGAGAGCTGTTCCACAGACTAGTCAAGCAACAGCCTGAGATAGTCATACTCACGGAATCATACCTTACAGACAATGTCTCAGACACTGCCATCACCATCCTCGGGTATAGCCTGTCCCACCGGCAGGACAGACCCAGCAGAGGTGGCGGGACATTGCTATACAGTAGGGAGGGAGTTGCCCTGGGAGTCTCAACATCGACGCTGGACCCCATGAGGTCTCATGGCATCAGGTCAAACATGGACAAGGAAACCTCCTGCTGATTACCACCTACTGCCCTTCCTCAGCTGATGAGTCAGTACTCCTCCATGTTGATCACCACTTGGAGGAAGCACTGAGGGTGGCAAGTGCACAGAATGTACTCTGGGTGGGGGACTTCAATGTCCATCACCAAGAGTGGCTCGGTAGCACCACTACTGACCGAGCTGGCCGAGTCCTAAAGGACATATCTGCTAGACTGGGTATGCGGCAGGTGGTGAGGGAACCAACAAGAGGGGAAAACATACTTGACCTTGTCGTCACCAATCTGCCTGCTGCAGAAGCATCTGTCCGTGACAGTATTGGTAGGAGTGACCACCGCACAGTCCTTGTGGAAACAAAGTCCCGCCTTCACATTGAGGATACCCTCCTTTGTGTTGTGTGACATTACCACTGTGCTAAATGGGATAGATCTCGAACAGATCTAGCAATGCAAAACTGGGCAAACATGAGGCACTGTGGGCCATCAGCAGCAGCAGAACTGTACTCAACCGCAATCTGTAACCTCATGGCCCGGCATATCCCCCACTCTACCATTACCATCAAGCAAGGAGACCAACCCTGGTTCAATGAAGAGTGCAGGAGGGCATGCCAGCAGCAGCACCAGGCATACCTCAAAATGAGGTGTTAACCTGGTGAAGCTACAACACAGGACTACTTGCATGCCAAACTGCATAAGCAGCATGCAATAGACAGAGCTAAGCGATCCCATAACCAACGGACCAGATCTGAGCTCTGCAGTCCTGCCACATCCAGCCGTGAATGGTGGTGGACAATTAAACAACTAACTGGAGGAGGTGGCTCCACAAATAACCCCATCCTCAATGATAGGGGAGCCCAGCACATTAGTGCGAAAGATAAGGCTGAAGCATTTGCAACAATCTTCAGCCAGAAGTGCTGAGTTGATGATTCATCTCGGCCTCCTCCTGATGACCCCAGCATCACAGATGCCAGACTTCAGCCAATTCGATTCACTCCGCGTGATATCAAGAAACGACTGAAGGCATTGAATACTGCAAAGGCTATGGGCCCTGACAATATTCCAGCAATAGTACTGAAGACCTGTGCTCCAGAACCTGCCGCGCCCCTAGCTGCAACATTAGCATCTACCCGGCAATGTGGAAAATTGCCCAGGTATGTCCTGTATATAAAAAGCAGGACAAGTCCAACCCGGCCAATTACTGCCCCATCAGTCTACTCTCAATCATCAGTAAAGTGATGGAAGATGTCATCAACAGTGCCATCAAGCGGCACTTGCTTAGCAATAACCTGCTCAGTGACACTCAGTTTGGGTTCTGCCAGGGCCACTCAGCTCCTGACCTCATTACAGCCTTGGTTCAAACAAAAGAGCTGAACTCAAGAGGTGAGGTGAGAGTGACTGCCCTTGACATCAAGGCAGCATTTGACTGAGTATGGCATCAAGGAGCCCGAGTCAAACTATGGTCAATGGGAATCAGGGGGAAAACCCTCTGCCTGCTGGAGTCCTACCTAGCGCAAAGGAAGATGGTTGTGGTTGTTGGAGGTCAATCATCTGAGCTCCAGGACATCACTGCAGGAGTTCCTCAGGGTAGTGTCCTAAGCCCAACCTTCTTCAGCTGCTTCATCAATGACCTTCCTTCAATCATAAGGTCTGAAGTGAGGATGTTTGCTGATGACTGCACAATGTTCAACACCATTCGTGACTCCTCAGATACTGAAGCAGTCCGTATAGAAATGCAGCAATACTTGGACAATATCCAGGCTTGGGCTGATAAGTGGCAAGTAACGTTCGTGCCACACAAGTGCCAGGCAATGACCATCTCCAACAAGAGAGAATCTAACCATCTACCCTTGACATTCAGTGTCATTACCATCGCTGAATCCCCCACTATCAACATCCTAGGGGCTACCATTGACCAGAAACTGAACTGGAGTAGCCATATAAATACCGTGGCTACAAGAGCAGGTCAGTGGCTCGGAATCCTGCGGCAAGTAACTCACCTCCTGACTCCCCAATGCCTGTCCACCATCTACAAGGCACAAGTCAGGAGTGTGATGGAATACTCTCGACTTGCCTGGATGGGTGCAGCTCCATCAACACTCAAGAAGCTCGACACCATCCAGGACAAAGCAGCCCCCTTGATTGGCACCCCATCGACAAACATTCACTCCTTCCACCACCGACGCACAGTGGCAGCAGTGTGTACCATCTACAAGATGCACTGCAGCAACGCACCAAGGATCCTTAGACAGCACCTTCCAAACCTGCGACCTCTACCAACTAGAAGGACAAGGGCAGCAAATGCATGGGAACACCACCACCTGCAAGTTCCCCTCCAAGTCACACACCATCCTGACTTGGAACTATATCACCGTTCCTTCACTTTCACTGGGTCAAAATCCCAGAACTCCCTTCCAAACAGCACTGTGGGTGCACCTACACCACATGGACTGCAGTGGTTCAAGAAGGCAGCTCACCACCACCTTCTCAAGGGCAATTAGGGTTGGACAATAAATGCTGGCCTGGCCAGTGATGCCCACATCCCATGATTGAATTTTTAAAAAGCCATGATCTTACTGAACGGCGGAGCAGGCTCAAGGGGCCGAATTTGTATGTTCGTATGTTTCTATGTCTTTATCTAATCAACAAACACCCCATTGCTGTACATAATCGACAAACACCCTATCCCACCCACTGCCTGAATCTAATCCACAAACACACCATCTCTGTACCTAATCGACAAACACCCCACCACCTGTAACTAATCGGCAAACACCCCATTGGTTCAACCTCAACTGCAGTGTTGTGTCCAACTCTGGGCACCACACTTTAGGAAGGATGTGAAGGCATTGGAGAGGGTGCCGAAAAGATTTATGAGAATGGTTCCAGGGATGAGGGACTTCAGTTGTGAGGATAGATTGGAGAAGCTGGAGCTGTTCTTTTTAAAGAGAATGTTGAGAGGAGATTCGATAGTGGTGTTCAACTTACCCTTTAACTCATTTTGTGTCTGCGGGGCCTTGCTGTGTGAAAATTGGCTATCCCACTTGCTTCCACAAGTGACTGTGCTTTAAGAAAGTAGTTCATTGGGTGGAAAGTCCTGAGGGGGTGAAGTGGGTCTTTGGTGAATGTGTAGATGAGCAGAGGTGAATGGGCAGTCCTATTTCCCACCATGCCTGTTTTTCTTTCTCATCAAAATAAAAGGAACAGACACAGTATGAAGTGGGCTGCTGTTTCGCAATCGCCCGTTTCACCCCCGAAAGTTTCCATATAAATACGAGTTCTTTCTTACTGAGAGGGGAACGGACCGAGTCCGGCACTTGGTTGTAAACGTGCAGTTTGCAAATTGGATTTACTGAAAATGTGCTGCCCTCAGTGCGGAAATCACACCCCTGTTTCCCACTGTGATAATTGTTGTGGAACGATAACAGGAGGTTGGGGCAGGTGATTAAGGAAGGTTATATCTCCTATTCCGCTGCTTGTTAAACCTATTTGCTTCTTCATATGTTACTTCAATAACTTTAATTACTAAGTAGACGCTGTTGCCATCTGTTCAACCGTATAGTCTGCTTATGTGGAAAATCCTTTTATATACAGTGTCCTGTAAACACTGGCACCTTATTAAACACGAGCATGTTACAGATATTAATTAGGTAAAACAGCAGATGGAATAAGAAGGCTTGCTCGGGTGCAGCCCTTATTTAGTATTTTTGTACGTGTCTTTTTATTTTGTTCTTTTCCTTATTCCTTTAACATAGGAAGTTAACATGAAATGAAGCAGGTGAATGGAAACATTACCCCGGAGATTTTAATAAACTCATGTCAACGACACGACAATCTGCTCCTGTGCCAATGTGGAACTTTTGTGAATAGTATCACTTTGAATCCAGCTGTCAGACACTCTTTAGCACGTGTTTAATCGCATGGTGTGTGTGACCATCTGGATTTTTAAAATCCTGATACCTTATAGGCACAGGTAAATTTTGACTGCAGTCCACTGTAGCTGACCACATGTATATTGCAGCTCTTCAAATTTTCCTCCCTCCTGTGAATGTCACCTGTATCAGAATTAATGTCCTAGAAGAAGAAAAGGACATCCAAAAGTGCTTTACACTGTTTGAAGTGTAGTCACCGTGAAAATGTAGGAAAGGAGGGCAGCCTGTTTAAGCACTGCAATCTCCCACAAACATCACTGCCTTAATCTGTTTATTGATGTCAGTTTAGGGATAAATATTGGCTGGACTCCAGAGAGAACACCCCTGTTCTTCTAAATAATTCCTTTGGGATATTTTACGTCCACCTGAGAGGGCAGACAGGGCCTTGGCTTAACATCTCACCCAAAAGACAGCAACTCCAATGCTGCAGTGTTCCCTCAGTACTGCACTGGAATATCAGCTTAGATTTTGAGCTCAAGTTTCCAGAGTGGGACCTGTACACACAACCTTCTCATTCAGAGGAAAGAGTGTGACCGCTAAGCCTCAGCTGACACCTAAAAGAAAATGTGAGAGGTAAACTTTGATGACACTTTGTTTTTCTTGCTGGCCTACAATGCTTCCCCAGTGCAATTAAATCAAAATCCTTATTCTCATCAATTCCTCTGTGGCCTCCCTTTAAGCTTTCCGTGCAATCCCCCTTCCCCTAAACACTTCATTCCTCTAACTCTGCCCTTTTATGCATTCTTGTCACTGCACCTCTCCCTCCAGTATAGTGACCAAGCCTTCAACCACTTGGCTCCTGCTCTGCAAAATTCCCTCCCTAAAACTCCCCACTTCTCTAAAAGCCTGTCCACCATCTACAAGACACAAGTCAAGAATGTGACAGAATTCTCTCACTTGCCTGGATGATTGAAGTCAAACAACATTAAAAAAACTCAACATCATCCAGGACAAAGCAGCCTGCTTGATCGGCATGTCATCCACCATCTTAAACATTCACTCGCTCCACCACCACCACACAATGGCAGCAGTGTGTGCCATCTACAACATGGTTGTCCAACATACTGCCCACGGGCCAGACTCCAGCTCTCCAAAGGTTTCCATCAAGCTTGTGATGGAAACTGCCGGAATGTCATGCACCTTGGCAGACAGCTATAGGTTTGTTAGGACCTAGCTCCCACACAACATGGCTGCACCCAGCGGAGAGGCTGCATTCATAGCAATTATGGTGATGTGGAGAGCAGAGACTGAGGTGAGTGGGGAGTGGGGCAGGGAGGGAAGAGCAGGGTGAGCGCAGGGAGTGGAGGGAGAGAGGAGAGGGAGACAAACAAAGGGGGGTGAGAGAGTGAGACATGGGTGAGAGAGACAGACAGAGAGTGGGGGGGGGAAAGAGAGACAGACAGAGAGAGGGGGAGGAGAGAGAGAGAGACAGACAAGAGAGACAAAGAGAAGGGGGGGAGGAGAGACAGAGAGGGGGTGGGAAAGAAAGAGGCCAAGATCACTCCTGACAGATGGACATCGATCCAGAATATTCCTCATTGCTGCATCAAATGTGCAGGCAGAGATTGACTACTTATGCAAGTAAAAACAATGTTAGGTATGTCACTAAATTAGCGTTCAACTTAGCTATGAGGTGAGGTTGGATAAACTCGGATTGTTTTCACTGGAACGACGGAGGTGGAGGGGCGACATGATAGAGGTTTACAAACTTATGAGCGGCATGGACAGAGTGGATAGTCAGAAGCTTTTTCCCAGGGTGGAAGAGTCAGTTACTAGGGGACATAGGTTTAAGGTGAGAGGGGCAAAGTTTAGAGGGGATGTGCGAGGCAAGTTCTTTACACAGAGGGTGGTGAGTGCCTGGAACTTGCTGCCGGGAGAGGTGGTGGAAGCAGGTATGATAGTGACGTTTAAGAGGCATCTTGACAAATACATGAATAGGATGGGAATAGAGGGATATGGTCCCCGGAAGTGCAGAAGGTTTTAGTTTAGGCAGGCATCAAGATCGGCGCAGGCTTGGAGGGCCGAATGGCCTGTTCCTGTGCTGTACTGTTCTTTGTTCTTTGTTCTTTGATGAGAAAGTAAGTCAATAAATTAGTTTTCTCATTGAAAGCTTCCTCACAAAAATGCATGTTTGTTGTTTTGATTGTAAGATAAATTTTTAATGCCTTTATCTTTCTGAAATTGTCTCACTATGTCCCCTATGTAGGATAAAAATTGTAATGTGGCCCCCCATGCGAAAAGGTTAGACACCCCAGATCTACAAAATGCACTGCAGTAATTTGCCAAGGTTCCTTTGACAGCAACTTCCAAGCCCACGATTTATACCAGCTAGAAGGACAAGGGCAGCAAATGCAAGGGAACCCCATCCCCTGCAAGTTCTCCAGCAAGTCACACACACCATCCTGACTTGGAACTATATCACTGTTCCTTCACTGTCACTAGATCAAAATCCTGGCACTCATGCACAAGATGGACTGCAGCAATTCAAGAAGGCAGCTCACCACCACCTTCTCAAGAGCAATTGGGGATGGTCAACAAATGCTGGCCGTGCCTGTGATGCTCACATCCCATGAATGAATAAAAAAAAGGTTTCCAAAAGCCATCTCTTCCACCAAACCTTTAGTGGCCACCTCCCCACCACCCCCCATAATGATATAATTCTTCATGTTGTCTGATGCAACATAAATAAGATGCATGGAGTTCAGTTATCCTAAAGATTCAAACAGGTTTGTTGCAGCTAAACTATTATATATTATATATATATGGGGCTAAAGTGTGGCGAGTCGAAGAGACTTAGTAGTTGGCAGGAAAAAAGACAGAAGCGCAAGGGGAGAGCCAACTGTGTAACAGCCCCGACAAACAAATTTTTCTGCAGCACCTGTGGAAGAGTCTGTCACTCTAGAATTGGCCTTTACAGCCACTCCAGGTGCTGCTACACAAACCACTGACCACCTCCAGGCGCTTACCCATTGTCTCTCAAGATAAGGAGGCCAAAGATATTATATACAGTACAGAGCAAACTATTTACAGAACCTTCTTCCAGGTGTTACAGTTGCGGAGTGACTCTGGCTTCGAGTCACATGACTGTGTCCTGGTACTCAGCTCATTAGCATGCTAAAATCCTAAAGGGGCATCACTTTTGAATGCAATCATACAACACCCCCCTTTTGCTTTCCCTTTCTGGGCCTGCATTCATTTCCCCTGAGCTCATCTGCCAAGTATCCTGCATGAAGGGTGCCATAGTTGTTGTTCGTTTAGAAAGGGCTGTAAGACACATTGGCTTGGAATTAGCAATCCCTACAGTTTGTTCTTTCCCAGCATTGTGCAGCTCAGTGTTAGTACTGATGAACCTAACCTTGAATTGGTTATATTCTGAGCAGAGCAGAGAAGTAGGGCTACTGAAAGTACGATGCTGAAGCTGCTTATCTGGGGAAAAGCTGGGGATGGGGCGAGCAGTGAAATACAATTGGTTCAGCATATCACAGTGACAAATTGGAATCCAAAATAATTATCTTCAACTACAAAAGTAACGCCCATTTAAATTCATTAAGTTGATACTGTGTAAGAGCTATAGAATGTAATAATGCCTGCATTGGCATAGCATCTTATCACATTGAAACATCTCCAAGCACTTCACACACAATGAATTGCTTTTGAAGTATAGTGGCTGTTGTATAGGGAGACTCAGCAGCTATTCTGTTCTAGCTGCCATGAAATAAAGCATAGTCTTTTTTAATCTAGGCTCACGAGGCAGCTGTTTTGCATGGAGCTATATCCCACAATAGGGCTTCCAAATCAGATATATTCCTGTAGGTTTTATTGCGTGCCATCTGACCAGATGACATTTGATCGCCTGACATCCGATCACATGACCACATACAAGGCTATCCAGTTGATGGTCAAGCTTTAATTAAATCCTTGTCAACACAAAGTGGAGACTACCAGGCAGGTCAAAAACGTTAGCTCATCTCAACCAATCTAGTGATGAAAGGTGTGACAATTAGCCTTAGGTCCCCTGGGTCAGGAGAGGGGTAAAACAGCCAGGGTTCCCACTCCTGGCAGCTAGCAATTTCTTTAAAAGCTTTCATGGTGGGGACTGTACTTTTTAAAATATTTGTTTGCCAGCATTTACTATCCATCCCTAATTGCTGTTGAACCAAGTGGCTTGCTAGGCCATTTTAGAGAGCATTTTTAAGAGTCAACCACATTGCTGTGGGTCTTGAGTCACATGTAGGCCAGACCAGGTAAGGAAGCATAGCAGATTTTCTTCATATGACAGTAGTGAACCACATGGATTTTTACACAAATTGACAATAGTCACCATCAGACTAGCTTTTTTTTTTAAATTGTGGTTTTATTAATTGACTTCAAATTTCACTATCTGCCCTGGTGGGATTCAAACTCATGTCCCCAAGAGCATTAGCTTAGGTTCTGGTTTACTAACCTAGTGACTTTACCACTACAACCCCAACTGTTACAGTAGTACAATATATGGGTCCCATTGTTGCATCTTTCACGTGATTTGGTATTTATAATAATGACACCTTCTTTATAGAGCATCTGAACAGGTTCTGAAACAAATAACAATATCATGAGTACAGTGACATAGAGAAAATGGGCAGCCATGTTGCATCAGCAAACTGCCATAAACAGCAGTGAAATGAATCGCCAATTAATGTTTTTGGTGGGATTGGGTAAGGGGGGGATGTTGGCGAGGATGTACCGAATTTCGGACATTGTCCAGATTTTAGGCTTTTAATTGTCTCGGTATACTTTTTTATGCACAGGTTAGTGCATTCTCATGCTCAAGAGTTATGCTAAGTGTAGCATTCTTGGAAGGTAATTTTGGATTGATGATGTCCAAACCATTCCTCTATTGGAGCTTTCTCACCTTATGTCTGGGTCTGTTGTGCATTAATTAGGGTTCCTAATCCTCTAGGATTGTCCTGGAGTCTCCAGGAATTAAAAATAAATCACCTGGACACTGCTTCCGGCAACCCTGGAGAAAATTATTGGGCCATTAAACATTTTTTACCACTTCTTTGAACACTTCAATTTATTAGTTATCAGCACGTTGGAGAGGGGGAAAAAGGCCCGTTTGACTGAGTCAAGAAGCATCCAATCGGGTAAAGGAGAGTCTGTTCTCTTTCCAATTGCAGTGGGCAGGCCATGTACCATGAGGATGGTTGGGTCGGGCGACCCATGGTGGGAGTGTGGGTAACGGGGTGGTTGGAGGCAGAAGGATCATGTGACGATACCTCCAGGAATATGCCCAAGCTGAGTTGGTGAACCTAAGACTAAATGATACGCGATTGATTGCTGTGATTCGTCAACAACTCCATTATTGGTGTATCACGTGACTATCCAGATGGTAGAAGTCGATTTAGGTGGATGTTAGTCTTTTTCATCTCGCAATTTCCATGCCCCTTAGTGACTGTGTTAAATTTGTGCCCAACAAATTAACATAAATATGTTAATCATTGTGCTGATAAGATTAAAGAAGTAAATTTAATTAAGGCCTGGTTAGGATGGGAAATTATTTTACTGTGAAATGGAAAATGCTTCTACTCTTTTCCACCTTGCCAGCATCAAGTAGTTGCCAGACCCAGGACGGGCCTGGATTAATGCCAAGTGAAGACTGCTGCAGAGTATTGCAGCAATATATCTTAGACCCTGCTCCAGAAGAGTTCCCTTATTGCACCATGGTGATGAATCCAATTCTTACAATCACCATCCCTTTTGGCCTCTCTGAATGAAATGATTGTTGGTGCCAATTAGTGCAGGTTTATAGGCAGTTTTGCAGTGTGAACTTGCCATGAAACCAGATTAAAACTAATTGGATTTATGACTGTTACTGGCAGTCAGGACAGGAGATTTTAATCCATTTGTATAGCTTGCTTTCGAAACCACTTCCCAAAGATATATAGGGTTGAATTTCGTGCGCAGGCCACAGGTCCCGGCAGCAGGCATGGAAATAGGCGCCTTTCCCATTTGTCAAGTGGGCGGCCGCCCCATCGCAATCACGTGGAAGGCAGCCATTTTGCACACTGGAGGCGCGGGGCCCCTCAAATCACACGGCCGGGGCAGGAGGAGAGACGCCGAATACGACGTTAGATGACTCCAGAGCAGGTGTTGCTGCCATAGTTAAAGGCCTGCCGGCCCTGCCTGCATTGCTTCCTTGCATTCACTTGCTGCTAGCTGTTCAAATCTATGACCCGTTTTGCATTGACACTGGATCCCCCGCAAGGCAGACCCTGCAGAATGCCGAACCAAGACATTTGGTGACACCAGGGTTTAGTGATGCCTCCCTCCGGATACTCCTCCTGGCTGTAAGGGAAAGGCAGGAGGTTCTCTTCCCCAGCGATAGCATGAAGAGGTCCTCCCACCCGACCAAGCAAGCCGGAACGGTTCCGAAGAAGGGTCACTGACGCGAAACGTTAGCTCTGCTTCTCTTTCCACAGATGCTGCCAGACCTGCTGAGTGATTCCAGCATTTCTTGTTTTTGTTTCAGATTTCCAGCATCCGCAGTATTTTGCTTTTATTTTTATAGAAGAAAGGAACCCTTGGAGGGGGTCATAAATGGCAGGTGCTGGGACAACTTGGGGTGCACCAGTTCAAGAAGAAACCAACTTACAGTTAACAGAATACCTTAAGAAAGATGACAGCGCCACAGTAGCTCATAAGGCAATGACCGAGGATGCCCTATATCCTGCTATATAAGTTCTGCCATTGGTTAAGTATTGCTTGTATATTCTGGCTGTACTTAATAAACTCTCTATCTTGATTAAGAAACCAGAGTTTGTACCTTGTGGTTGAAAAGCTAGTCAACATCCCATCTAAACGCACAAAAATCTTACAAGATGCAGTGGCAGACATTTAAGGGGATATTTCAGAATACACGGAATAAATACATTCCAATAAGAAAGAAAAATTCCAAGGGAGGACCCACCATCTGTAGTTAACTAAAAAAGTCAAAGATAGTATCAAACTTCAAGAAAAAGCATTTAATTACACAAAGATGGGTGGCAGGTCAGAAGATTGGACAGAATATAAAAAAAAGCAAAGAATGACTAAAAGATTAATAAGGAGGTAAAAATTAGAGTACAAGAGAAAGCTAGCTAGAAATATAAAAACAGATAGTAAGAGTTTCTATGGATATTTTAAAAAGAAGAGTTAACAAAGTGAGCGTTGGTCCTATAGAAAATGAGTCTGAGGAATTAATAATGGTAATAAGGAGATGACAGATGAATTGAGCAGGTATTTTGCATTGGTTTTCACTATAGAGGAAACAAGTATTATCCCAGAAATAACTATAAATCAGAAAATGGAAGGGAAGGAGGAACTCAAGAAAATTACAATCGCCAGGGAAGTGGTACTGAGCAAACTGTTGGAGTTGTGGGCTGAAAAGTCCCCGGGTCCTAGGACTTCATCCTAGGGTCCTAAAAGAAGTGTCGAGTGAGATAGTTGATGCTTTGGTTTTAATTTTCCAAAATTCCCTAGATTCTGGGAAGGTTCCATGACATTAGAAAATAGTGAATGTAACTCCTTTATTCAAAAAGGGACACAGAAAGCAGGAAACGACATTTGCAGAGACTGATGAAAGCATTTTGATGAATAAAAAAAAAACTGTAGCAAAGAAATCATCGATTGTTTCATACAATGCACTTAATATATGGATTTGCAAATCAAGTCTGCTTACTTGTCATGAGCAGTTCAATTAGTTACAGCATATGGCTACAAATTTAGCTAATTATTCGCGTAATTTTAAGTATTGGATTCCAGGCACATTGGTCAGTGTGTATTCTGATAGTGCATTGTGTTGTCTTGGAGTTAGGTAAGTGTTAAAGAGCAGACATGGAGCAGGGCACTGGTTGAGTGATATAATTCGACTGGACTGGGAGTTTGTATTGTTAGGTTGGATTTAATGATCGCACCATGGCTTCCGGGAGCCAAACCGGAAGTGGATGCCGTCGCCAGACAGCACGTGCGTGACCAGCCCACCGCAATCATGCCGCAGGCAGACAATTATAAAAATGGAGGCACAGGGCCCGGCCAATCATGTGACGGGGATGGGATTCGAGGTGCCGGATGAGACGTGGGATGACTCTGGAGTAGGTGCTAGCGCCATATTTGAATCCAGCCCTGCCCTGAAATAAATGAGGAGGACATAGTAAATAAGGCCAGTAGGACTAAGAGGAAGAGCAGGCAGGGAGATGTTGCGGAGCACAGCAGGACTGGTGGTCAGAAGTGCATTTGTTTCAATGCAAGAAGTATAACAGGTAAGGCAGATGAACTTAGAGCTTGGATTAGTACTTGGAAATATGATGCTGTTGCGATTACAGAGACTTGGTTGAGGGAAGGGCAGGATTGGCAGCTAAATGTTCCAGGCCTTAGAAGCTTCAGGCAGGATAGAGGGGGAAATAAAAGGAGTGGGGGAGTTGCATTGCTGGTTAAGGAGAATATCACAGCTGTACTGCGGGAGGACACCTCAGAGGGGTCATGCAGCGAGGCAATATGGGTGGAGCTCAGGAATAGGAAGGGTGCAGTCACGATGTTGGGGGTTTACTACAGGTCTCCAAAACAGCCAGCGGGAGGTAGAGGAGCAGATATGTAGACATATTTTGGAAAGATGTAAAGGTAACAGGGTTGTGGTGGTGGGTGATTTTAACTTCCCCTATATTGACTGGGACTCACTTAGTGCTAGGGGCTTGGATGGGGCAGAATTTGTGAGGAGCAACCAGGAGGACTTCTTGAAACAGTATGTAGATAGTCCAACTAGGGATGGGGCCATTCTGGACCAGGTATTGGGGAATGAGCCCGGCCATGTAGTCGATGTTTCAGTGGGGGAGCATTTCGGGAGCAGTGACCATAATTCCATAAGTTTTAAGGTACTTGTGGATAAGGATAAGAGTAGTCCTCGGGTGAAGGTGCTAAATTGGGGGAAGGCTAATTATATCAATATTAGGCAGGAACTGAAGAATTTAGATTGGGGGCAGCTGTTTGAGGGTAAATCAACATCTGACATGTGGGAGTCTTTCAAACATCAGCTGATTAGAATCCAGGACCAGCATGTTCCTGTGAGGAAGAAAGACAAGTTTGGCAAGTTTCGGGAAGCTTGGATAACACGGGATATTATGAGCCTAGTCAAAAAGAAAAAGGAAACATTTGTAAGGGCTGGAAGACGAGGAACAGATGAAGCACTTGAGGAATATAAAGACAGTAGGAAGGAACTGAAGCAAGGAGTTAGGAGGGCTAAAAGGGGTCATGAAAAGTCATTGGCAAACAGGATTAAGGAAAATCCCAAGGCTTTTTATGCATATATAAAGAGCAAGAGGGTAACCAGGGAAAGGGTTGGCCCACTCAAGGACAGAGAAGGGAATCTATGTGTGGAGCCAGAGGAAATGGGCGAGGTGCTAAATGAGTACTTTGCATCAGTATTCACCAAAGAGAAGGACTTGGTGGATGATGAGCCGAGGGAAGGGAGTGCAGATAGCCTCAGTCATCTCATTATCAAAAAGGAGGAGGTGTTGGGTGTCTTGCAAAGCATTAAGGTAGATAAGTCCCCAGGGCCTGATGGGATCGACCCTAGAATACTGAGGGAGACAAGGGAAGAAATTGCTGGGGCCTTGACAGAAATCTTTGCATCCTCATTTGCTACAGGTGAGGTCCCAGAGGACTGGAGAATAGCCAATGTTGTGCCTTTGTTTAAGAAGGGTGGCAAGGATAATCCAGGAAATTATAGGCCAGTGAGCCTTATGTCAGTGGTAGGGAAATTATTAGAGGATTCTTCGGGACAGGATTTACTCCCATTTGGCAACAAACGAACTTATTAACGAGAGACAGCATGGTTTTGTGAAGGGGAGGTCGTGTCTTACTAACTTGATTGAGTTTTTTGAGGAAGTGATGAAGATGATTGATGAAGGAAGGGCGGTGGATGTTGTCTATATGGGCTTTAGTAAAGCCTTTGGCAAGGTCCCGCATGGCAGACTGGTACAAAAGGTGAAGTCACACGGGATCAGAGGTGAGCTGGCAAGATGGATACAGAACTGGCTCAGTCATAGAAGACAGAGGGAATCAGTGGATGGGTGTTTTTCTGAATGGAGGAATGTGACTAGTGGTGTTCCACAGGGATCAGTGCTGGGACCTTTGCTATTTGTAGTGTATATAAATGATTTGGAGGAAAATGTAGCTGGTCTGATTAGTAAGTTTGCGGACAACACAAAGGTTGGTGGAATTGCGGATAATGATGAGGATTGTCAGAGGATACAGCAGGATATAGATCGGTTGGAGACTTGGCGGAGAAATGGCAGATGGAATTTAATCCGGACAAATGTGAGGTAATGCATTTTGGAAGGTCTAATGCAGGTGGGAGGTATACAGTAAATGGCAGAACCCTTAAGAGTATTGACAGGCAGAGAGATCTGGGCGTACAGGTCCACAGGTCACTGAAAGTGGCAACGCAGGTGGATAAGGTAGTCAAGAAGGCATACGGCATGCTTGCCTTCATCGGTCGGGGCATAGAGTATAAAAATTGGCAAGTCATGTTGCAGCTGTACAGAATCTTAGTTCGGCCACACTTAGAATATTGCGTGCAATTCTGGTCGCCACACTACCAGAAGGACGTGGAGGCTTTGGAGAGGGTACAGAGGAGGTTTACCAGGATGTTGCCTGGTCTGGAGGGCATTAGCTATGAGGAGAGGTTGGAAAAACTCGTATTGTTTTCACTGGAAAGACGGAGGTGGAGGGGCGACATGATAGAGGTTTACAAAGTTATGAGCGGCATGGACAGAGTGGATAGTCAGAAGCTTTTTCCCAGGGTGGAAGAGTCAGTTACTAGGGGACATAGGTTTAAGGTGTGAGGGGCAAAGTTTAGAGGGGATGTGCGAGGCAAGTTTTTTACACAGAGGGTGGTGAGTGCATGGAACTTGCTGCCAGGGGAGGTGGTGGAAGCAGATACGATAGCGACGTTTAAGAGACATCTTGACAAATACATGAATAGGAATGGAATAGAGGGATATGGGCCCCGGAAATACACAAGGTGTTAGTTTAGGCAGGCATCAAGATTGGCGCAGTCTTGGAGGGCCGAATGGCCTGTTCCTGTGCTGTACTGTTCTTTGTTATTTGTTCATTGCCGCTTTAGAGTCAATCATCGTTTGTTGCTGAGACTGGTGCTGCTGTGACTCCTGGACCTCCCACCCCTCTGTCAAGGAAACTGCAGGATGGCTCAGGCAAGGCACTGGGTGGCCCCACGGTTTAGCGATGCCTCCCTGGAGATTCTCCTCCAGGCTGCAAGAGAAGGGCAGCAGGTCCTCTTCACCAGGGATGGCAAGAAGGGGAGGTGGTGGCATAGTGGTACTGTCAATGGACTAGTAATCCAAAGCCCAGGCTAATGCTCTGGGGACATGGGTTCGAATCCACCACAGCAGATGGTGAAATTTGAGTTCAACTGATAAATCTGGAATTTTTTTTTAAAAGCTAGTCTAATGATGACCATGAAACCATTGTCAAGTGTTGTAAAAACCTGTCTGGCTCATTAATGTCCTTTAGGGAAGGAAATCTGCTGTTCTTACCTGGTCTGGCCCACATGTGACTTCAGACCCACAGCAATGTGGTTGACTCTTAACTGCTCTCTGAAATGGCCTAGCAAGCCATTCAGTTCAAGGGCAATTAGGGATGAGCAATAAATGCTGGCCTAGCCAGTGAGGCCCACATCCCATAAGTGAATTTTAAAAAAAGGTCCTCCCACCTGACTAAGCAAGCCTGGATGGAGATCGCAGAAGAGGTCAGTAGCCGTGGGGTCACCACCCACCCCCCCAACCCCCAAACATGGGTCCAATACAGGAAGAGAGTCAATGGCCTCATTTTGTCTGCCAAGGTTAGTGTTACATACCACTCTCCTTTTTGAGAATTGTTTGTGAATACATGGGAGGTTGCGTGACACAGGGAGTGTAATGGTGAAAATCTCTCCTCCCCCAAGACTCACTTGTGGGTTTCTTGGTGAAAATGTGATGTCGTGATGTGGAATTTGAAAATGATGTCAAACAACAGTCTGGTATATGATGAATCAAACAAGGGTATTTATTAAATAAAAACCAACAGTGACACCACTTATGCTCTATCTTGTACAATGGCGATAAAAACACCACCCACCCACTCTAACCTAAGGTGTGTGTCTGGTGTGTTTGATAGAGGGACCCGAGCCCATGCAGTGTGTGGTGTAGTCTCGTTGGTGATACTCACGGGTCCGATGTCTTGCAGCTGGCAGTGGCCTGTTGTTATTGCAGTGCACAGTCTATCTTGGGTCGAGGATTTACCTCCTTACTTCAATGCCCCTCTTTTCCTCTGTGTCCTAAGCTCAAACGTGAGCTCCGTGGTCTCGATGTGCTGATGTTCTCTGCACTCACTCTGTACAGCTTGTTGGAGATACTGGCCTGCCTTTTCATACTGTTCCTGTAATGCTTTTGCTGAAGAAAAAAAACTCATCTGCCCAAAAACTTCATTGGGCAAACCCTATACCAGTTATAGTGTTGTGGGTTCACACCAAAAGCTGCCTTGTTATTGTCCTGTGAGTTTGTGTCAGACAGGCCAGATATAACTTGTCAAATAGTTCTTTTGAACAAGGTTGCCTCTCTTTCTTGGAGATAGTAGATGAAAAATGGAGGGGAGATGAGCTGATCATGTCTTCATAGCTTGGAGATGTTTAGAGTTGGTGTTAATTGATAACGAATAGTTCCAGAGATGTAGAGGAAAGGATAGCGAAGATGATTCTCGACAGGAGCGAGAGTAACAGGGTAGTGGTTATGGGGGACTTTAACTTTCCAAATATTGACTGGAAATACTATAGTTCGAGTACTTTAGATGGGTCTGTTTTTGTCCAGTGTGTGCAGGAGGGTTTTCTGACACAGTATGTGGACAGGCCAACCAGGGGCGATGCCACATTGGATTTGGTACTGGGTAATGAACCCGGCCAGGTGTTTGATTTAGATGTAGGTGAGCACTTTGGAGATAGTGATCACAATTCGGTTAGGTTTACCTTAGCGATGGGCAGGGACAGGTATATACCGCAGGGCAAGAATTATAGCTGGGGGAAAGGAAATTATGACGCGATTAGGCAAGATTTAGGATGTGTAGGATGGGGAAGGAAACTGCAGGGGATGGGCACAAACGAAATGTGGAGCTTATTCAAGGAGCAGCTAATGCGTGTCCTTGATAAGTATGTACCTGTCAGGCAGGGAGGAAGTTGTCGAGCAAGGGAGCCGTGGTTTACTCAAGAAGTTGAAGCGCTTGTCAAGAGGAAGAGGGCGGCTTATGTTAGGATGAGACGTGAAGGCTCAGTTAGGGCGCTTGAGAGTTACAAGCTAGCCAGGAAGGATCTAAAGGGAGGGCTAAGGAGAGCAAGGAGAGGACACGAGAAGTCATTGGCGGATAGGATCAAAGAAAACCCTAAGGCTTTCTATAGGTATATCAGGAATAAACGAATGATAAGAGTTAGAACAGGGCCAATCAAGGATAGTAGTGGGAAGTTGTGTGCGGAATCAGAGGAGATAGGGGAAGCGTTAAATGAATATTTTTCGTCAGTATTTACAGTAGAGAAAGAAAATGTTGCCGAGGAGATTACTGAGATACAGCCTACTAGGCTAGATGGGATTGAGATTCACAAGGAGGAGGTGTTAGCAATTTTGGAAAGAGTGAAAATAGATAAGTCCCCTGGGCCAGATGGGATTTATCCTAGGATTCTCTGGGAAGCCAGGGAGGAGATTGCAGAGCCGTTGTTGTTGATCTTTAAGTCGTCATTGTCGACAGGAGTAGTGCCGGAGGACTGGAGGATAGCAAATGTTGTCCCCTTGTTCAAGAAGGGGAGTAGAGACAGCCCTGGTAATTATAGACCTGTGAGCCTTACTTCGGTTGTGGGTAAAATGTTGGAAAAGGTTATAAGAGACAGGATTTATAATCATCTTGAAAAGAATAAGTTCATTTGCGATAGTCAGCACGGTTTTGTGAAAGGTAGGTCGTGCCTCACAAACCTTATTGAGTTTTTCGAGAAGGTGACCAAACAGGTGGATGAGGGTAAAGCCGTGGATGTGGTGTATATGGATTTCAGTAAGGCGTTTGATAAGGTTCCCCACGGTAGGCTATTGCAGAAAATACGCAAGTATGGGGTTGAAGGTGATTTAGAGCTTTGGATCAGAAATTGGCTAGCTGAAAGAAGACAGAGGGTGGTGGTTGATGGCAAATGTTCATCCTGGAGTTTAGTTACTAGTGGTGTACCGCAAGGTTCTGTTTTGGGGCCACTGCTGTTTGTCATTTTTATAAACGACCTGGATGAGGGTGTAGAAGGGTGGGTTAGTAAATTTGCGGATGACACGAAGGTCGGTGGAGTTGTGGATAGTGTCGAAGGGTGTTGTAGGGTACAGAGGGACATAGATAGGCTGCAGAGCTGGGCTGAGAGATGGCAAATGGAGTTTAATGCGGAGAAGTGTGAGGTGATTCACTTTGGAAGGAGTAACAGCAATGCAGAGTACTGGGCTAATGGGAAGATTCTTGGTAGTGTAGATGAGCAGAGAGATCTTGGTATCCAGGTACATAAATCCCTGAAAGTTGCTACCCAGGTTAATAGGGCTGTTAAGAAGGCATATGGTGTGTTAGCCTTTATTAGTAGGGGGATCGAGTTTCAGAGCCACGGGGTCATGATGCAGCTGTACAAAACTCTGGTGAGGCCGCACCTGGAGTATTGCGTGCAGTTCTGGTCACCGCATTATAGGAAGGATGTCGAAGCTTTGGAAAGGGTGCAGAGGAGATTTACTAGGATGTTGCCTGGTATGGAAGGAAGGTCTTACGAGGAAAGGCTGAGGGACTTGGGGTTGTTTTCGTTAGAGAGAAGGAGGAGGAGAGGTGACTTAATAGAGACATACAAGATAATCAGAGGGTTAGATAGGGTGGATAGTGAGAGTCTTTTTCCTCGGATGAGGATGGCAAACACGAGGGGACATAGCTTTAAGTTGAGGGGTGAAAGATATAGGACAGATGTCAGAGGTAGTTTCTTTACGCAGAGAGTAGTAGGGGCGTGGAACGCCCTGCCTGCAACAGTAGTAGACTCGCCAACTTTAAGGGCATTTAAGTGGTCATTGGATAGACATATGGATGTAAATGGAATAGTGTAGGTCAGATGATCGGCGCAACATCGAGGGCCGAAGGGCCTGTACTGCGCTGTAATATTCTAATTCTAATTCTAATTCTAATTTTATTTGAAATGACTTGTCCAGGGAATGGCATCCCTTTTCAGGTCTTTGAATATTCAAAGACTGGCTGGTGAACTCCCTGTTTTTTGGTGCCTGATAATCTGTCCCTGCATTTCTTTCATTGATTTTTAATCCGTTTGTTCAGAGGTAATTTGTTAGTGATTTAAAGGGACAGTCCACTGAGTCGAATTCAAAGTGTCCTGGCTGGTTGAATTTAAAATGTTCTTTGGCTGTCGTTGCTGAATTTAAAGTGTTTTTTGGCCTGGGCTGATTTGAGGGCTTAAAAATGGCCATATCTACAGGAAGGAGGCACCACAAAGGTGCTGGCAAAGGGGAGAGGCATCATCACATCCTGCCAGGCACATGGTGTCATCTTGGCCACAGGGCATCTTCTGTCACAGCTCACCCTAATTACCTCCCCTGAGTATTGACATGCAGTTGAGCCATGTAGGAAAGCCCAGCATGCGTCAAGGAGCTGCTACTAGTACATCTGTCCTGTAAATCTTCCTGTGAAGTATGACTATCTCCCTCGTTCCACTTGCAGGGCAAGGGGGCCCATAACAACAGAGAGACCTTGTTGCATGGTGAAGGCAGTGCAGGCATATGGCCTCTCTCAGTAGCTGAGAATGAAGCACTGGAATTAGCAGGGACCCAGGGCAGACGCTCAATCGCGGATGGTGAGACTGGAGTCTCCACACAAGAGAGTGAGGATTGTCATCCATCGACATCCAGCACACTTTTGGAGATCCTCATAATGCATGGATATCGTAAGATCTGCAATGCCTAACCCACACATGTTTGTGTTCTCTCACGCAGGTCACCAGCCGCAGGAGACTCAATCAAAAGGGAGACTGCAGTGAATCTCTGAGAACAAGCAGTCAAAGGATGCACCATCCCATCCCTCCACCAGTGCAGATACTTTCACCTCGGTGGGTTTCTGCTTGGCTTTAGAATCAGCTGGTCAGAGAACCACACAAGCACCCAAGCAACAGGCTGAGGCTGAGACAGCCGAGGCCTCTGACAGTCGGAGGCCTGTAGGTGGCCAGGCCCTTACTGAACCCCAGGCTAATAACAAGCCTCTGGTGTTGACAGCACATGAAATGCTGGAGTTGCAGTGAGGAGATAGGCAACATCTGTCAGAGATGCCGGGGCAATGCGTAGCCATGAGCAGATGCTGGAGGAGTCCATCCATGCCACAACTGCTGCCATGTCCCATCGCAAGATTGATGAACCTCATAGAGAAAGATCCCACAGATGCACGCAGACCTGCACACCATCGCCCTGGCCATGAGCTCAATGCAGCAGTGGCAAGGCAAGAGAAAGACGAGACACATGGGAGTCTGCTCTGCATCCTCATCCTTCTCCGGTCAGCAGGGAGGTCAAGTGAGCCTCGAAAGGGAGGAGGAAAGGCTGGCCTCCATAGCTGGAGACTTCCCTCAGAGCACTCTGAGTATGGACAAGGGGCCCTCGGCCAGTGAGCCCAGCTCCAGTAGCTGCAACGCTTGAGGAGAGTCCTGCACCAGTGCAGGAAACCTCAGGCAGCCGGAGGATGTCCACCAATGTCATCCCAGGCCAACAGGCAGCCTGATCAGCAGCCTGCCTCCAGCTCAGCTGCTAGCGTAAAGGTCACACTGGAAAACATGTTGAAGAAACACCTAGACACAATTGGATTTTCAAGGGTGCTTGCTATTTGCCATTTGTTTTCTGCTATAAAATTTATTTGCTTTTGTTGTTGACATTCATTGTGGAAAATGTTTATTCCTTCATGTCTTAATTGTGAGATGTTGAATTCACCCTCATCCCGTAGTGGGCTGCCAGTGTAGGCTCATCCCTCCTTTGGTAAGTATCTCTGATGTGCCAGAGCACATGGGTGATCTGGCACTAGGCATGGAACCCTAAAAGAAAGGATAAGACAGACTGAATGCTTTTAGGTAAGTTTTCATTGCTTTCATTCTAAGAGGCAAGCATGGTGGTTGGAAGTGGGTACGTATAAGACTGTCTCTTGCCTCCTGGCCCTCCCTCTGTCAGGGGCACTGCATCATGTCACGGGGTCCACAAGACAGTGTGTATGACATACATGCCAGGCAATCAGTAGGCTTTCAGTCCTTGCAGAGACAAAGTTACCTTGGCATCTTTGCCTTTGCTATTCCTCTTGGCTCATGTGCTGATGGTCCTCAGTGCCCACCCTTGCTGATAGCCAACCATCTCACCCGATGATATGGCCATCTGACCTTGTCACTCAGCTGCATGGATAGCCATAGTGACCACCGAGACCAAACCCACCCATGCCGACCACCCAAGATCAAACCCACCCAAGCTGACCACCCGAGAACAAGCCCACCCATGCCAACCACCCGAGACCAAATACACCCATACCAACCACCCAAGATCAAACCCACCCATGCCAACCACCCGAGAACAAGCCCACCCATACCAACCACCCAAGATCAAACCCACCCATGTCAACCACCTGAGAAGAAACCCACCCATGCCAACTACTCGAGAAAAAGAGTGAAATTTTGGAGGTTTGGGAAGTGAAGTGTAGGAATTGGGGAGTAGTACAGGAATATCTGGTCTCTATATGAGGTGTGAACATGTTTGTGTTTCTGGATATGGGTTGCTGATATCAGGGAGTCTTGGTGAAGAGCACTGAATGAGATGTATTAGTGTGTGTGTTGGCTGAGGGGTTAACTGTCATCATTAGTTTATTATATGTTATAGAATGACAGAAGCACAGAAGGAGATCATTCAGCCTATTATGGCTGTGTCAGCTCCTTCTGGAGCTATTCACTCAATCCCACCCCTCTGCTTTTTCCCCATAGGCCTGTAAAATTTTTCTTCAAGTATTTATATTTTGAAAGTTACTATTGAATCTACTCCAACTGTCCTTTCAGGCAGTGTATTCCAGATCATAACAACTTGTTGTGTAAAAAAAAATGTTTCCTCATGTTGCCTCTGTTGAAAATCACCAATTCTTCTGGCACTGGAAACAGTTTCTCCTTGTTTACTCAATCAACTACTGGCAACACCTATGCAGCCATATTCAGCTGGCCTCAGACACCGGAAACATCAGAGGAATGTATGATGGCATGAAGAGAGCTCTTGGGCCAACCATCAAGAAGATCACCCCCCTCAAATCTAAATCGGGGGACATAATCACTGACCAACGCAAACAGATGGACCGCTGGGTTGAGCACTACCTAGAACTGTACTCCAGGGAGAATGCTGTCACTGAGACTGCCCTCAATGCAGCCCAGCCTCTACCAGTCATGGATGAGCTGGACATACAGCCAACCAAATCGGAACTCAGTGATGCCATTGATTCCCTAGCCAGCGGAAAAGCCCCTGGGAAGGACAGCATTACCCCTGAAATAATCAAGAGTGCCAAGCCTGCTATACTCTCAGCACTACATGAACTGCTATGCCTGTGCTGGGACGAGGGAGCAGTACCCCAGGACATGCGCGATGCCAACATCATCACCCTCTATAAAAACAAAGGTGACCGCGGTGACTGCAACAACTACCGTGGAATCTCCCTGCTCAGCATAGTGGGGAAAGTCTTTGCTCGAGTCGCTCTGAACAGGCTCCAGAAGCTGGCCGAGCGCGTCTACCCTGAGGCACAGTGTGGCTTTCGTGCAGAGAGATCGACTATTGACATGCTGTTCTCCCTTCGTCAGATACAGGAGAAATGCCGTGAACAACAGATGCCCCTCTACATTGCTTTCATTGATCTCACCAAAGCCTTTGACCTCGTCAGCAGACGTGGTCTCTTCAGACTACTAGAAAAGATCGGATGTCCACCAAAGCTACTAAGTATCATCACCTCATTCCATAACAATATGAAAGGCACAATTCAACATGGTGGCTCCTCATCAGAGCCCTTTCCTATCCTGAGTGGTGTGAAACAGGGCTGTGTTCTCGCACCCACACTTTTTGGGATTTTCTTCTCCCTGCTGCTTTCACATGCGTTCAAATCCTCTGAAGAAGGAACTTTCCTCCACACAAGATCAGGGGGCAGGTTGTTCAACCTTGCCCGTCTAAGAGCGAAGTCCAAAGTACGGAAAGTCCTCATCAGAGAACTCCTCTTTGCTGACGATGCTGCTTTAACATCTCACACTGAAGAATGCCTGCAGAGTCTCATCGACAGGTTTGCGTCTGCCTGCAATGAATTTGGCCTAACCATCAGCCTCAAGAAAACGAACATCATGGGGCAGGATGTCAGAAATGCTCCATCCATCAATATTGGCGACCACGCTCTGGAAGTGGTTCAAGAGTTCACCTACCTAGGCTCAACTATCACCAGTAACCTGTCTCTAGATGCAGAAATCAACAAGCGCATGGGTAAGGCTTCCACTGCTATGTTCAGACTGGCCAAGAGAGTGTGGGAAAATGGCGCACTGACACGGAACACAAAAGTCCGAGTGTATCAGGCCTGTGTCCTCAGTACCTTGCTCTACGGCAGCGAGGCCTGGACAACGTATGCCAGCCAAGAGCGACGTCTCAATTCATTCCATCTTCGCTGCCTTCGGAGAATACTTGGCATCAGGTGGCAGGACTATATCTCCAACACGGAAGTCCTTGAAGCGGCCAACATCCCCAGCTTATACACACTACTGAGTCAGCGGCGCTTGAGATGGCTTGGCCATGTGAGCCGCATGGAAGATGGCAGGATCCCCAAAGACACATTGTACAGCGAGCTCGCCACTGGTATCAGACCCACCGGCCGTCCATGTCTCCGTTATAAAGACGTCTGCAAACGCGACATGAAATCGTGTGACATTGATCACAAGTCGTGGGAGTCAGTTGCCAGCATTCGCCAGAGCTGGCGGGCAGCCATAAAGACAGGGCTAAATTGTGGCGAGTCGAAGAGACTTAGTAGTTGGCAGGAAAAAAGACAGAGGCGCAAGGGGAGAGCCAACTGTGCAACAGCCCCAACAAACAAATTTCTCTGCAGCACCTGTGGAAGAGCCTGTCACTCCAGAATTGGCCTTTATAGCCACTCCAGGCGCTGCTTCACAAACCACTGACCACCTCCAGGCGCGTATCCATTGTCTCTCGAGATAAGGAGGCCCAAAAGAACTCAATCAAACCTATTCACGATTTTCAACACATCTATCAAATCCCCTCTTAACCTTCTCTTCTCTAAATAGAACAACTTCTCCAGTCTTCCCACATAATGAACACCCTCATCCTCGTACCTTTCTAGTAAATCCTCTCTAAGGCCAAGAATGTGGTGTCCAAATTTGAAGACAATATTTAAGCTGAGGCCTAACCAGTGATTTATAATAATTTAACATAATAGTTTCTAGCTTTTGTACTCTATTCTTCTATTAATAATGCTTTTTTTTAACAGGCTTCTCATCTTGTCCTATTAACTTTAAGGTTTTGTGTACCTACACCCCCATGTCTGTCTGTTCCTGCACCACCTTTAAAAATTACACCAGTCCCATTACCTCTCCTCATTCTCCCTAGCAAAATGTATCACTTCACGTTTCTCTGCATCCATCATGTGTCTGTCCATTTCACCATTCTGTCCAGGTCTTCCTGAAAGTTGTTGCCATCCTCATTACATTTCTAAGTTTCTTATCCTCAAGAAAGCTACAGTCTCTTAGATTTCCCAAGTTTGTGGTTGAAGGGAGAGAGAAGCCTTCAAAGATGAAAACATAGAAACAAAATATACAACTTGGAAAACAAACTGTAGGGCCTATTTTGGAGCCACAGGACTTGAGTGAGGTTTAGCTGAGTTTGGTATAAGGTATGAGGCAAAGACAGAGAGACAAAGACTGCAGCAGATGAACATAAAGGCTTCTCCTTTAAATGAGGGGGAACTAGTAAATAAGGCCAGTAAGACTAAGAGGAAGAGCAGGCAGGGAGATGTTGCGGAGCACAGCAGGACTGGTGGTCTGAAGTGCATTTGTTTCAATGCGAGAAGTATAACAGGTAAGGCAGATGAACTTAGAGCTTAGATTAGTACTTGGAACTATGATGTTGTTGCTATTACGGAGACTTGGTTGAGGGAAGGACAGGATTGGCAGCTAAATGTTCCAGGATTTAGAAGCTTCAGGCAGGATAGAGGGGGATGTAAAAGGGGTGGGGGAGTTGCATTACTTGTTAAAGAGAATATCACAGCTGTACTGCGGAAGGACACCTCGGAGGGATCGTGCAGCGAGGCAATATGGGTGGAGCTCAGGAATAGGAAGGGTGCAGTCACGATGTTGGGGATTTTCTACAGGCCTCCCAACAGCCAGCAGGAGGTAGAGGAGCAGATATGTAGACAGATTTTGGAAAGATGTAAAGGTAACAGGGTTGTAGTGGTGGGTGATTTTAACTTCCCCTATATTGACTGGGACTCACTTAGTGCTAGGGGCTTAGATGGGGCAGAATTTGTAAGGAGCATCCAGGAGGGCATCTTGAAACAATATGTAGATAGTCAAACTAGAGATGGGGCCGTACTGGACCTGGTATTGGGGAATGAGCCCGGCCAGGTGGTCGAAGTTTCAGTGGGGGAGCATTTCGGGAACAGTGACCATAATTCCATAAGTTTTAAGACACTTGTGGATAAGGATAAGAGTAGTCCTCGGGTGAAGGTGCTAAATTGGGGGAAGGCTAATTATAACAATATTAGGCAGGAACTGAAGAATTTGGATTGGGGGCAACTATTTGAGGGTAAATCAACATCTGACATGTGGGAGTCTTTCAAATGTCAGTTGATTAGAATCCAGGACCAGCATGTTCCTGTGAGGAAGAAGGATAAGTTTGGCAAGTTTCGGGAACCTTGGATAACGAGGCATATTGTGAGCCTAGTCAAAAAGAAAAAGGAAGCATTCGTAAGGGCTGGAAGGCTAGGAACAGACGAATCCCTTGAGGAATATAAAGACAGTAGAAAGGAACTTAAGCAAGGAGTCAGGAGGGCTAAAAGGGGTCATGAAAAGTCATTGGCAAACAGGATTAAGGATAATCCCAAGGCTTTTTATACGTATATAAAGAGCAAGAGGGTAACCAGGGAAAGGGTTGGCCCGCTCAAGGACAGAGAAGGGAATCTATGTGTGGAGCCAGAGGAAATGGGCGAGGTACTAAATGAGTACTTTGCATCAGTATTCACCAAAGGGAAGGACTTGGTGGATGATGAGCCGAGGGAAGGGAGTGAAGGAGGCTCACTCATCTCATTATCAAAAAGGAGGAGGTGTTGGGTGTTTTGCAAAGCATTAAGGTAGATAGGTCCCCAGGGCCTGATGGGATCTACCCCAGAATACAAAGGAGGCAAGGGAAGAAATTGCTGGGGCCTTGACAGAAATCTTTGCATTCTCATTTGCTACAGGTGAGGTCCCAGAGGAGTGGAGAATAGCCAATGTTATTCCTTTGTTTAAGAAGGGTAGCAAGGATAATCCAGGAAATTATAGGCCGGTGAGCTTTCCCTCAGTGGTAGGGAAATTATTAGAGAGGATTCTTCGGGACAGGATTTACTCCCATTTGGAAACAAACAAACGTATTAGCGAGAGGCAGCATGGTTTTGTGAAGGGGAGGTCGTGTCTCACTAATTTGATTGAGTTTTTTGAGGAAGTGACAAAGATGATTGATGAAGCAAGGGCAGTGGATGTTATCTATATGAACTTCAGTAAAGCCTTTGACAAGGTCCCTCATGGCAGACTGGTACAAAAGGTGAAGTCACACGGGATCAGAGGTGAGCTGGTAAGATGGATACAGAACTGGCTCAGTCATAGAAGACAGAGGGTAGCAGTGGAAGGGTGCTTTTCTGAATGGAGGGATGTGACTAGTGGTGTTCCACAGGGATCAGTGCTGGGACCTTTGCTGTTTGTGGTATATATAAATGATTTGGAGGAAAATATAGTTGGTCTGATTAGTAAGTTTGCGGACGACACAAAGGTTGGTGGAGTTGCGGATACTGATGAGGATTGTCAAAGGATATAGCAGGATATAGATCGGTTGGAGACTTCAGCGGAGAAATGGCGGATGGAGTTTAATCTGGACAAATGTGTGGTAATGCATTTTGGAAGATCTAATGCAGGTGGGAAGTATACAGTAAATGGCAGAACCCTTAGGAGTATTGACAGGCAGAGAGATCTGGGCGTACAGGTCCACAGGTCACTGAAAGTGGAAAGAAGAATATTGCGTGCAATTCTGGTCGCCACACTACCAGAAGGACGTGGAGGCTTTGGACAGGGTACAGAAGAGGTTTACCAGGATGTTGCCTGGTCTGGAGGGCATTCGCTATGAGGAGAGGTTGGATAAACTCGGATTGTTTTCACTGGAACGACTGAGGTGGAGGGGTGACATGATAGAGGTTTACAAACCTATGAGTGGCATGGACAGAGTGGATAGTCAGAAGCTTTTTCCTAGGGTGGAAGAGTCAGTTACTAGGGGACATAGGTTTAGAGGGGATGTACGAGGCAAGTTCTTTACACAGAGGGTGGTGAGTACCTGGAACTTGCTGCCGGGGGAGATGGTAGAAGCAGGTACGATAATGACGTTTAAGAGGCATCTTGACAAATACGTGAATAGGATGGGAATAGAGGGATATAGTCCCCGGAATGCAGAAGGTTTTAGTTTGGGCAGGCATCGAGATCGGTGCAGGCTCGGAGGGCCGAATGGCCTGTTCCTGTGCTGTACTGTTCTTTCTTCTTTGTTCTTTGCCCTTTTATACTATCGTAGTTTCACTCTTTGCTGGCATATGTGTTCTACAGCAGCCTCTAGTCTACACAATGCACAATACAATTATAATTTCAAAACACTACAACACTACATCCGCCAGCATGTTTCCGGCTGCTGGTGGCAGAATGAGACCGGGGCCTTATTGAAATGTTTCACTTTCCCACCTGTGCTGGATTGGAAGCCATCGCAAAGTGATGGAGGATTCTACTGCCTGGAGGCTGCAGGATCGGTGGTTGGGTTATTGTGTCCTATGATTGGAATGGTGACATCGGACATCAGGAAGGCCTAAGAGGAGGCTTCAGGGGAGGTCTAAGCTTCACACGTGCAGCCTGAAGAAACACTCCTGTTCCTCCAGAGTTAAAATTAAAATTTCAAAATTGACCTTTTTGAGCTTGTTTCAACCCCGAGCCTCTTCATCGGTGGCTGGGCCTAGCAGGGTGACTGACGCTTCCTGCTTAGGTTGTCCAGTAAAAATGGCATTCAGGTCCCAATGACCTGATATCCACTTGTACTAAAGGGCCCTGCCGGCTTTGTGATCAGTTTGTTCACAGCAACCTAAGCAATTTTAACCATCAATCTGACTAGTTTCCTCTGTGTAGGTAGTGTTAGAATCACCCATTATGTGTAAGTTTAATAATGCTGTGAATAATATATTTTTCCTGTGTTTATTATGTCACTAATCTTGTTTTAAAAGTAAGTTAGTGACAGAGAAAGATGGAGAATGGAAGAGTTCTCCAAATATTTTGATTGGTTTAATCTTTGGTTTGTTTTATCAGTAGAACTGTTTCTTGAAGAGTTCCGCTTTTGTTTTGTCCCCATTACTGTCCTCGAAGCCCATATAATTGAGACTTTCTGTAAATAATTTCCTGGCATTAGTCTTAAACTAATCTGGCCAACATAGATTGAAATGGTAGGTAGCCTACAGACCAGAGAAGGCAGAGAGAGAGAAAAAGAGAGAAAGAGAGAGACCAAGAAAGAGGAACAGAGACAAACAGAGATAATGAAAGAGAGAGAGAGAGACATACAGAGAAAGAAAGGGAGAGGCACAGAGAAAGAGAGAGATAGCGATTGTAACTAGGACATAATTGTCACGTGAACAATTTGATAACATATGTAATTGAAAACAGAAAATTATATTTTTCACGGTAGAAGAACTGTGAATATTCTTATTTAATAACACAGGAGTGGTGACAATTGGTTTTACAACAGCCCAAAATTGGTACCAATTATACTGTTTCAGCAACAAATGAATTTAGAACTGTAGTTCAGTAGATAATTGCACTTTAGTTAATCAATATTTTTAAGTTGGTGTGTTTGACTGAATCATTGCAAAACAAATGCTTGGCAAATGTTTGTTCAGAGGTAGCAATGTTATTTTGATCATGGGGCATCAAGTATGAATGACCCCCTGAAACACTTAATGAAATGAGGACTTGCATTTATATAGCACCTGTCACAACCACAGGACATTCCAAAGTTTTTTACAGCCAATGAAGTACTTTTGAAGTGTAGTCACTGTTGTAATGTAGGAATCACAGCAGCCAGCATGTACGCAACAATTTGAACCCACTGCCTTCTGACTAAGTGGTGAGAGTGCTACCAACTTAGGCAAACCTAGCAAGCAAGGTATGGTATCACACTGGACAGTACTTTCTTCTGTGACTTGGTGCACCGAAATCATAAGTGGGTTTGCTTTTTAGGCTATATATGTATAGATGTCGCTGCATATCCTCCACATTAAAACGGTTATATATTGTGGTTTATCAGTGCTGACTTATCAGTGAGGAGTTGAAAGGTCACAGCTGAAGTTGGCCTCTCCAGACAAAGACACTTTGCTCCCAAATTGTAGCTAAATGCCAGTAATCCAAAGTCAGACGGACTTCACACAGACTTTGCATTTAAAATTCCTTATTTCCTACTCCTGAAAGTCTTCAGAGCATGTTGAAACACTTCAGAATAGGAGGTTGAGTAATGACAAAATCATGACATTGCCCTCAAAAACACAATCTTCGTCGCTAATGAGCTTGCTGATGGGAGCTCAAGACAGTTAAGAAAATCACTAATGAGCCAGCTCTAATATGTCTGAATTAGCAGTTACAACAGAAACAGATCACCATTTCCATGTTCAAGAGAACATTCATTATTTCGGATTGTCAGTGGTTGAATGAAGCAGCAAGTCTGGTTTCAGATGTCTAATTAGAAGGTTCTGAAGGCTTGCTGCTGCACAAGATTTCAAACCAGCAGTTAGAGAAAGGGAGAAGAGGGAAAGGATACTAGTTACCCACTGTAATTATATGGCAGTGAGACATGGGTTATATTTGGAATAATGCCCACCCGGGATGAAGCTGCAATCTATTCAAAGTGCTCAGATATTTTTGCATAGAATAATCTTTTTCATTATTCATTCTCCAGTTATGGGCATTGCTGGTCAGACAAGCAATAATTGACCATCCTTAGTTGCCTTGAGAAAGTGGCAGTGGGCCTTCTTCTTGAATTGCTGGAGTCCATATGGTGAAGGTGCTCCCTCACTGCTGTTCGATAGGGTGCGTCAAGATTTTGACCCAGCAACGATAAAGGAATGGCGATATATTTCTAAGTAAGAACGCTGCTTGACAAAGAGGAGAACTTGGAGCTGATGATGCTCCCATCCACCTGCTGCCCTTGTCCTTCTAGGCGGTGCAGTTCACAGATTTGGGAGGTGGAGCTTTGGTGCCTGGGAGTGATTAAACAGCCGGAATCTAATCAACAGATTATGCTAAACCCTTATAAAACACTGGTTAGGCCTAAGATGAAGTATTATGGCCTGTTTTGGGCACCACACTTTGAGAAAATGTCAAGGCCTCAGACGGTGCAGAGGAGGTTTAGTAGAATGGTAGTAGGGATAAAAGACTTCAGTTATGTAGAGAGATGAGAAAAACTGGGGCTATATTGTGTTATAACACATGTATGGCACAGAATTAGACCATTCACCCAAAAGGTTTATGCCGCTATTTATGGTCCCCACAAACCTTCTCCCACCCTTCTTTATCTGACCCCATCATCGTATCCTTCTATTCCAATATCTCTCATGTATTTATCCAGCTTCCCCATAAATGCACCAATGCTATTCACCAACTCGTCCTTGTGGTAGCAAGTTCCATATTCTAACCACTCTCTGGGTGAAGAAGCATCCTCCGAATTCCTTTATTGATTTATTAGTAACTATCTTAGATTTAGCAACTCTAGTTTTAGACTACCCTACAAGTGAAAATGTTTTCCCCTTAGGCCACCGAAGGTTAAGGGAGATGTGATAGAGGTTTCAAAATCATGAAGGATTTTGATAGAATAAATAAGAAGAAACTGTTTCCAGTGGCAGGAGGATCAGTAATTAGGGGACACAAATTTAAGGTAATTGGAAAAGGAACCAGAAGTAACAGAAGAAAAAAGATGTTTACTCAGCAAGTTATTATGATCTGAAATATACTCCTGAAACTGTGGTGGAAGCAGTTTCAAGAACTTTCAGAAGGAAATCAGATATAAATTCGAAAGCGAAAAATGTGAGGGCTATGGGGAAAAAGTAGGATCATGGGACTAACTGGATTGCTCTTTCAAATAGCTGGCACAGGTACAATGTTCTGTATCATTCTATGATTATTTGATTCTATGGTTTCTGTACAGAACAATGGATACCCGGGAATGATTACAAACTGGAATCTAATCGAGAGGTTCAGATGGTTTATATGTAGAACAATGGATACCCGGGAGTGATTACAGACTGGAATCTAATCGAGAGGTTCAGATGGTTTATATATAGAATAATGGATACCCGGGAATGATTACAAACTGGAATCTAATCGAGGGGTTCAGATGGTTTATATATAGAATAATGGACACTGGAAGTGAATACAGACTGGAATCTAATCGAAAGGTTAGGATAAAATCATAAACGATTAGTCTAAAATTGGTGGTTAGTTTCCTTTCTCTAATCTGACATATACACCGGGCAGGATTTTCCCGTCGGAGCTGGCTAACTGAGACTGGGACTGTTTACAGGTCCCGAGCCCGCCCCCTAGGGGGAAACAGTCACAGGCCTCGACTTTCAGTGGGCAGACAATTAAAGGTAAGTGGGTGGGTTTGCTGTCTACTTAAGGACCAATCAGAGGCCTTCCAGCTTGAAAGGGGTAGCAGGCTGCAATGGAGGGTAAGTAAGGGAGAGGGCACTTCAAATTGGAGGTTCAGATGGTTCAAATTAAAAAATAGATATTGCAGCAAGACTACCACTATGGAGGGCCTGTAAGCCTGCCTGGAGTGCTGACCCACACCACCCACCCCCCGCACCACCCCCACCCTGGTCTGCAGCTGGGAGGGTGCCTCCAGACAATTAACCTGGCCCCCGCCACTTGCAGGGATCAGGAAGCCAACTGGAAAACCCCAGTTGTCCTCCTTTAATTAGCCCCAATAGGCTTTTAACAAGTCCTACTGGCTATCCACCATTTGTGACAGGTAGCCCTCACCCCTCTCCAGCCTCCGCGAAAATGGTCGGGGTTGGATGGAGCTGAGGGACCAGCACGCTGGCTGGCAGGGCTATTTTTACCACCTGTCTGCTTCTGATCCTGGCCTCAGTGGGAGATAAAAATCAAGCCCCCAGTATTTTATAGTGTATGGATTTTAATTTTTCTTTTGCTTCTGCAGCTTCTTTGTTTACATGATTATGCGGGACTACAGCATTGCCAGCCCTTATGTTGGAGCTGACTGAATCTATCGTAGTCCATCAGACTGTCAATTCAGTGCCCTCCAGGAAACACAATATGGTGACTGAGGCAAGCGGGGCATTCTCAAGCACTGTGCCTGTGCAGCAGCTCATCTGTTTTTCAATTAAGCTAAATCTGTAAAAGTCTACATGATAAAGTCAATACAATTCTGTGCAGGCGAACATCAAGAGTAGACTAATTAAATGTGTTAGCGCAGAGTAAAATTGGTTAAGAGAAAAAACCTTCTGTACTGTCCAGCGAATGGAAAGGGTGTTCATTGTCTTTGGCCTTGAAGTTAGGCTGTGAATTGATGCTCACTTAGCAAATTCAAATCAAATCCCTACCTTTGTTGTTTTAATGAAGCTACAGGATGCAGTTGGACAAGGCAGATGAAACGTTATACAAACAAATATAAAGTGCTACAAACAGGAAGGAAAGGTTGTGCGACACATACCCAGTTCCATGATCTCTACCACATGAGAAGGACAAGAGCAGTAATGTCATGGAAACAACAACACCTCCAAATTCTGCTTGAATTCACACTCCATCCTGACTCGGGCAGACTTTACAATAGCGACTACACTTCAAGATGTCCTTCCTTGGTTGGAATGAGGTTTGGTATGTTCTGGGATCATGAACTTACAGTTATACCAATGTAAATTAATTAATTCATTCTTTCTTTCTTTCCTTCTTTCCTTCCTTCTTTCTTTCTTCCTCCAGCATTCCTTTGTTGTTGCTGGGCCAAAATCTTGGAATTCTCTTGCTGTTGCAATCATTGGAGAACCATCAGCAGCTTGGCAGCCACCTCTCTGTGTATCAACTTGTCCACCATCTACAAGGCACAAGTCAGGAGTGTGATGGAATATTCTCCACGTGCCTGGATGGGTGCAGCTCCAACAACACTCAAGAAGCTCGACACCATCCAGGACAAAGCAGCCCGCTTGATTGGCACCCCATCTACAAACATTCACTCCCTCCACCGCCGACGCACAGTGGCAGCAGTGTGTACCATCTAGAAGATGAACTGCAGCAATGCATCAAGGCTCCTTAGACAGCACCTTCCAAACCCATGACCTCTACCAACCAGAAGGACAAGGGCAGCAGATGCATGGGAACACCACCACCTGCAAGTTCCCCTCCAAGCCACACACCATCCTGACTTGGAACTATATTGCTGTTCATTCACTGTCTCTGGGTCAAAATCCTGGAACTAACAGCACTGTGGTTGTACCTACCCTACGTTGACTGCAGCGGTTCAAAAAGGCAGCTCACCACTACCTTCTCAAGGGCAATTAAGGATGGGCAATAAATGCTGGCCTGGCCAGTGACACCTACATCCTATGAATGAATTTTAAAAAGCGCTACAATCAAAAGTCCCTTTTATTTTTCTGATTAACCAGTGTATGTGTGTGTGCGTGAGGGACTAAGTTAAAAAGGAACTTTAATATTTCAGTCTGTGTGTTTTTGTTTTACTTCATTACTGGTTAAGACTTGTTTTATAATAAACTGATCATTTTATTGTTTATTAAAGAAACCTGGTTCGTGTGTTTTATTCTGGAACAAAAATTGAGTCTATGATTGACCATACCGGTAAGTGGGAAAAAAATTTAATATATGTTGTGACCTTTGGAGAAGTGGAACTAGAATAAACAGTGCAGCCCTCCCGCCTTGGTCACAACACCCTAGTAAACTCGGGGAAAGAGCAGGGGAGTGGGACTAATTAGATAGGTCTCTCAAAGAGCTGGCACAGTCACGATGCGCCAAATGGCCTCCTTCTGTGCTGTAAGCTATTTGACTCTATGAAGCATAGCAATCAACAAAGCAAAGAAAATATTGGAATATATAGCCCAAAATAGAAGTAGAATTCACGATCAAATCATACAGAGCTCTGGTCAGACCTTGAGTATTGTGTCCAGTTTGAGACAATAAGACACAAGATTCAAGCCTGGAAATGGTGCAAAGAAAACTGACAAGGATGGCTCCTGGTCTTAGAGGCCTGAGTTATGACAAAAGACGGGAAAAATTTATGCTCTTCCACCATGACAATAAATGCCTGAGGTGTGATCTTAAAGTAGTGTGTATGATTGTAATTGGATGTAGATGCTTTGGAGAGGGTGCGGAGGAGGTTCACCAGGATGTTGCCTGGTATGGAGGGTGCTAGCTATGAAGAGAGGTTGAGCAGATTAGGATTATTTTCATTAGAAAGACGGAGGTTGAGGGGGGACCTGATTGAGGTGTACAAAATCATGAGAGGTATAGACAGGGTGGATAGCAAAAAGCTTTTTCCCAGAGTGGGGGATTCAATTACGAGGGGTCACGAGTTCAAAGTGAGAGGGGAAAAGTTTAGGGGGGATATGCGTGGAAAGTTCTTTACGCAGAGGGTGGTGGGTGCCTGCAACGCGTTGCCAGCGGAGGTGGTAGACGCGGGCACGATAGCGTCTTTTAAGATGTATCTAGACAGATACATGAATGGGCAGGAAGCAAAGAGATACAGACCCTTAGAAAATAGGCGACATGTTTAGATAGAGGATCTGGATCGGCGCAGGCTTGGAGGGCCGAAGGGCCTGTTCCTGTGCTGTAATTTTCTTTGTTCTTTTGTTCTTTGTTGGTCTGGGAATGTAATCCAGGAAATTCCTTTAAATTAAATTGTAATTTTAGGACAAGAGACCACAGATTTAAATTAATTTAAGGCTAATATCACAAAAGTTTTCTTCACACAAAAAGTAATGAACACATGTCATGGACTCCCAGGCAGAGCAGATAAAGGTTCAGGAATCGTTTAATGGAGGAACTTTGGGTTTACACTGCATCGGTGAATTAAGATGGGCCGATGAGTTTCCATATCTGCAATAACAACAACTCGCATTATATAGTGCCATTAAGCTATTAGACCGTCCCAAGGTGCTTAACAGAAATGTAATCAGGCAAAAATCGATACTGAGCCAAAGAAGGAGGTATTAGGACAATTGGCGAAAAGCTTGCTCAAAAAGTTAGGTTTTCAGGACCATCTTGAAGGAGGAGGGAGAGAGGTGGAGAGGTTTCGGATGGTGCTGAAATTCTCTTCTTAAATTGTCCCCTAACTTCCTAAATCTCTCTTCTTCATTCAGAACATTTTAAAAACTTGCCTCTTTAACTTCCCCTTCAGCTACTTCGCCAACGTCTTCCCTATTCCCTGCTCAATGGCCACCAATTCCATGGAACGGCAGGGGTCTTGAGTGGAAAGTTCACACTGTTACATCCATGCAGTGTAAGTACACATCCTGCCCATGCTTCCATTTTGTCTTTAAATTTATGTTTAATGGACCCGCTAGGGTTTGAAGTAAAGGTCATGGATTTGACTGAGGCAGTATTAGACTCTGTGGGTGGACGGGCGAATATGAGAGCTGATTAGTTTGGACAGCACGTTTTCGATGACTATCCATCAGGCTGGCTGGGATTAATCCTGACACCAGGTGAGAGCAGACAGCGCAACATCAGGCAAACTGGCAGGTTGAATCAAAATATATCAAAATTATTAAGGTCTTTTCAGAAGTGTCTGACAACACATGCCTCCCACACAAACTAAAACATAATGCGAGAGAGGGATGTGCGGTGTGAAAAATAATATTTAATGTCAGTTGTTGTGTCACAGACTTTTCAATTGCTCCTGCCCACAATCTAATCTTTCAATGTCATACATTCACAAGTGCTGCAAGATATTAATTTCTGAGCCTGAAACTATATTTAATCTCTGAGAAGAATCTCAGTCTCTGTTTTTTTTTGTTGACTGGAATTACAGAAATTGGAAAAGGCTGGTTCAGAACATTTCTTCTTCCCATTCGGGTCAAATGCACATTTTCCCCAGCTTCATTGATGGCAGTGAAGCCTTCATCTGCCATGCCCCCAACACTACAGCAACTTACATTTATGTAGTGCCTTTACCATAGTAAAACATCCCAAGGTGCTTCACTGGCTCATAGCCAGACAAGAACTGGCACTGAGCCAAAGGAGGAGACATTAGGCTGGGTGACCAAAAGCTTGGACAAAGAAGTAGGTTTTAAGGAGCATCAAGAGAGAGAAGTGGAGAGTGGGAGATGTTTGGCGAGGTGCAGGAATACCATTGTCAAATTGCCCCCTTAGCATTCTGCATCTCAACCCTTCATTAAGAACATCAACAAAACCTATCTCTTCAGCATCCCCTTTAGGCAGCCTCGCCAACTTGTCCCCTACTCCCTGCTCAGTGGTCACCAGACCCAAGGCTCTGCAGGGGACTTGTATGGAGAAATAGTTTTTGCTTACTTCTTGATCTTGACTCCCTGGCCTTGCTGCTTGTCCCTCTTCGATAATCTGAAGTGAGGGAGTCAGATGTAAGGGCTATCACCAACTGCCTTGGGTGCCCCTCCAAGTGAGCACTGTCATGGCATGTGTAGAGGAAAAAGAAGGTGCATCAAGGTATTTAAAAGGAAGCTAGGTAAATACATGAGGGAAGACAGAGCAAAAGGTTAGAGTATTGGGGTTAGATAGAGTAAGGTGGGAGGAGTTTCATGTGGAGCTTAAATGCCATCATAGACTAGTGGGGTTGAATGGTCTGCTCCTGTTCCTGAAATTCTATGCAATTCTCTTTGTTACGCCCTGTCCATTACTTTTCCATGGCTGCACAATGCTTGTACCTGTTCAAGTGTCAAACACTCCAACCCAACCTGGCAGAGGCCCCAGAAACATAGGAACATACAAGGCCAGATTTCCAAACCCTGTGACAGTGGGAATGGCAGCGAGTGTGATCTGAAGATCATATTCTCAGAGGTCGGCACTAGGTCCAGCTGCCTCCAGAACCTGATGCTATTTTTAAACCGTAGCCAGCAGGGAGAGAATGGGTCGGGTGTCCGCATCCAATTAATTCCCTGTTGAGCTCATTAAAAAGAGCTCATTAACTGGCATATCAGGAGCAGGGAGCTATTTTTAAAGTCTGGGAACGGGGAAGATGCCATGGGGGAACACGGCAGGGAGGTGAAGATGTGAACAGTGTGGAGGGACATGAGGGCTATGGGAAGGGCTGATTAAATTAAAGCAGAGGCAGCAAATAGAGCTCAGCTGCCTCAGATGTAACTCAGTGTGGATATTGTTGAAGCTGGAAGAATGAAAATTACAATGGAGAGTGCCATGAAACTGGATAGGGAAGTGAGCCCATTGGCATCACTGTGGCAGCTGGGATTGGCAATGGAAGGTCTGGTGAGCATTCGAGGCTCAGCTGACAGAGGTCAGATGGGAACAGACTACTCTGACATTGGACAGAGCAGCCAGGATGAGCTGCAGCAGATGCAACCTCCTGAAGAACTGAAGGGCAGAGGAGCACAGTGGGTGGGCGGGGGGGGGAATGAGGGGGAGGGGGAAATGCAAAGGGATGAAGGCGCTACTCAAGACATCGGGTACACAGCCTTGAGTCAGCTACCTGCAAATGACAGAGTGCCAGTGCTGTAGGAGGCTGTGCCGATCCAGGCAGATGATCCCTGTCCTGTGTGCTCTGATCCACAATGACCTGAGGCCTCACAGCCCTGATGCCCATTCCCTACTTGCAGTCGTCAAGGTCTTCGTCGCACTGAACTTCTATGCAGCCGGTTCATTCCAGGGATCAGTTGTGGACCGAGATGGCATCTCGCAGTCGGCAGCTCATCAGGCCATCAGGCAGGTCGCGGATGCCCTTTTCAAGAGGGCAGTGAGTACACTCACTTTGACACAGGTGGGCCTGTGCTGGCACAGAGGGCATTGGGGTTTGACGCCATCAATGGCAGGGCATCATCGTTTGTAACCATGTGGCCATCAAGGCACCCAGCAACCAGCTAGTGAGATCCATCAATAGGAAGGATTTCCACTCCCTCAACATTCAACTGGTCTCCAAGCACAATAAGAGTTTCCTCCATTTGCCTACGTGCTTTCCTGGCAGCTGCCATGACTCCTTTATCCTCCACCAGTCCAGGCTGCCTCAGTCCTACACTCCATCCCCCAAAGTGTATGGATAGATGCAATGGGACAAGGGAAATCGCTTGAAGAGATGGCTACTGACCCCTCAACGGGAGACCCAGAAAAAGGCACAGAGACAAATGAACCAATGCCACCTGCTCAGCAGGCCAAGCATTGAGCAGGCTGTCCGATTTCTAAGGATGTGAATGTGGTGCCTGGATAGGTCAGGCGGCATCCCCCAATACCCTCCTCCAAGGAATTTGCTCGTTGTGATGGTCTGCTGCTCTCTCCATAACACGGCCCTCCAGAGAGGTGTCGACCTTGAGGACAGTGAGGCCCTGGAAGGACACAGCTCATCAAGGGGGGAGCAGGAGGTAAGAGAGGAGGAGGAAAAGGGGTTGGTGGGGGATAACACTGAATAGCGAGGTGTCCCTGCTGCATGATGAGGCGTCCTCCTCCTGCCACCCTCCAGGAAGAGAACCTCCATCCTCTCCCACTTGGCCTTCAACATTAGATCCAGGTGGACATCGATGAAGCGAGGGCCTGCCCTGCCCCTAGTGCGAACCCGCCACCACTCCTGTGACATCTCACTTCCCTCTAGTGCTGTGGAAGGCAGATCACCCCCTCAGGACGACCAAAAGTGTCAGCGATAGGAGTATACATAAGGCCCACACTTGATCTGATCCACTGCCATTTTCAATCCCACTGGCTGAAAGAGGACAGGAAACCTGTCTCCATATCTATTAAGGCTTTCCCACTTGAAAATTTGCAATCTGATTCAGCTTCCCAGAAGAGGCAGGCTTCAGACCCAAAACCAGATCAGCTCCTGTTTCCTGCCTCCACTTTGAAAATCCAGCTCTTGGTCCATTGCCCTATAGGTTTAGGCATCTCAACATGGAGGTACTCTCTCCTTCTTCCTGTAGCCTCAGCAGTGGCCAACTCTATTGGTGGTGCTGCCGAGACTGCTGAGTTGCTGGCCTTCTGATTGGGCTGGCAGCTCGGATTGGCAGGCTGCCATCCTTAATTGGACGGTGGTGCCCTATTAAGGAGCCGCCGTTGGTAAAAGTCCCCCCACGAACCTGCCGTGCACTACCTTGATGTGCCGGTAAAATTCCGGCCTCTATCTATCTCTTTCTATGTCCCTGTCTCTGTCTGTCTCTCTCTCTCTTTCTCTCTGTATACCTATCTCTCTCTTTCTCTCTCCCTCTGTCTTGTTACAATCAGGTGAGGAGGTGTCAGTTCCCTCATTTGACCACAACAGGGTATATTTCTTTTCAACAGTGGATGTGTTTACCAGTTCAGTGAGTGTTTAATCCTTGTTGCAACCAGGTGAGTGAGGTGTCTAGGGGTCACTCTCAGCCTTCACCTGGTCTTACTGCAACAGGGTTTAATTTTAAACACACTGTTTTTAGCTCCCCCTTGGTGAATCCTTGTTCACAGCTTTCCAATTATAAGGCAAAGAAACCAGCACAAACAGGCTTTTTTACGTTTACAGAAGAAAAGTTGAAATTTATTCAGCTCTAATTTGGTTAACGCCTAAGGATACACGCGCCCCCACACTAGCATACATACGCGATACACACATGCAAATAGAGACAGAAAAGAGCATAAGAAAAATAAAGTAGAAAAGTTTGAGGCAATACCTGAAGAGTTTTTGGAGCGGTTCTTCAAGCTCACGGTAAAGTCCTTGATTGTAGGTAGATCTTTCTTTTCTTTGGGGCCCAGTATTCTTCTTAAATCTTGTTCGCTGCAGGAGACTTTTCTCTCTTGGGGTTCATGTGTCTTCAATGGATTCAGAGGCTTGTGAGAAAGAGATGGGAGCAGACAGGAGAGATCTTCTCAGTCCAGGAGCAAACAGACACTCTCAGTTCAAACTACTTGCACAATTCAGAGAAACCCAGGTTACCAAGTAGGTTAGTCATGTGACTAACTGGTCTGATCAGGTCTTGGATTGTGTAACCTTAACAGTCTCTGGAATGCTCCTCTTCCACACAATACCTGGTAAGCAAGATCCATTGTGGGTTGAACATGTCAGGGAATGGTCCTTTGTCCTTCCAGTCACCATCTGTTAATATGCGAATGTCTTTTCCAGCCATGGCTGATCTGTTTTACAAGTCCTTTCTTCACTCCAGCAACAGTTTAAAATCAATGTTCATGACAAAATTAATGTGCCTCATTCTTGGTAGGTGGGGCATAGCATGACACCTCCACACCTAGTGGAATGAAATGTGATTTGAGAAAGACACATTTCATTAAAAGGGTCAAGAGAAAATGTTCATTCATTCCCATTCATTCATAAATCCTAAAACTTATTAAATCTTCCCCTATTTGACATCCCAATAAACATGTGGTTCTTTTTTGGGGAAGTCTCTCTTCCGTTTGCCCATTTCCATGGCTGCCTCGGGTCTTTGTTCCTGCTGAAGTAATTTTTTTTCCAGGAGAGTCAGTAGTGGGCGGGTCTATCCTGAACTCTCAGTGCTTTTCTGAGTCATGCAAAGGCTTTGGTTCTGACTTTTGGGGAGGATTCTTTGCTAATCTCCCCTTTGTCCCAGAAGACACTTCTGCCTGCAGGTATTTGGGCAGATTTGACTGCACTCCCCTGTGGCACTTTGACTAGGCGAGGCATTACCCTCAAGGTTTCTCTGCAGATTCCTGTAAATGCTGTTTAAAGAATGAGGTACTGATGAGTGTCTGCATTTACATAAGAGGATGTGAAGTCTAACCTTTCACATTTTTCGGGGTTGGGAGACCGGACAGCAGGGATTTTCATCTGGGATTCCTCCCGGACTTCCTTTAACCTGCCCTCTTGGTCACTTTTTCCCCTTCCCTGTCTAACCTTTTTCCAGCCTTGTGCCTGCCTGTCCCTTTTTGTTCTCGGCGGGGGTCCCTTACAGTTCACCAGCTCTCTGCTGGAGGGTCCTCCTAACATCGGTACAGAACTTAGGGGTGCAGGTTTCACTGTAGGTTGGTGTTTCCCCTCAACCTGGCACATGTGGCAACTCCTGCAGTACTCTACCACATCCTTGTGGCGTTTTGTCCAGTCAAACTGTTGTCTTTGGTCTTTCGTATACCAGCATGTACAGCTACTGTAGTGTCGTGGGCCCTTCTTAATATTTCTCTCCGGTACCTCTGAGGCACCACCAACTGGTGAACTACTGTCCACTCTTTGCTCTCAAGTCTGTGAGAAGAACTCAATTTCCTCATCAGTTCCTCATTATTTAACTAGTAGCAATCAGGGACTCCCTCTGCTTCATTTTCAGCCTGTGCTAACTCTCGCAATACTGGGTCGGCTTGCTGAGCCTCAGCTAGGGAAAATCCATTTAATTCATTCCTAGGTCTCCTAACTTTCCAAAGAAAGTCTCAGACAGACAGACCTGGTCATCTGCCTGCAGTGCTAATTCAGTCTCCTCTGGGGGAGCTGGTTTGTTTATGGCCTGATCTACTACACATTCAGGGAAACTGCAGGGGTCCATCTCCTGCTACTGCTCTGTCTCTCTGACCTCCTGCAGTCTCTCTTTCACTACTGGGGGGGCTACCACCTTCACCCCAACCAGATCATTACATAGGAGCAGGTGAACCCTGTTCACAGGAAAACTAGTGACAATCTCTATGATCACCGGTCCCAAAACTAGGTCGCACTCTAGGTTCACCCGGTGTACAGGTACAGGCATTCACTGCTCTCCAATACCATTCACCACCATTCTGGTGTTCACTGCGCTCTCTGGGGGAAAGGTCAGGCCTTTTCCCAGTGAAAGGGATCTAGTGGCCCCTGTGTCCCTAAGAATTACTATGGGCTTGTTTGCCTCACTCGAGGGGCATGGGGTTACTTTCCCTTCAGACACAAAACCCTGACAACCTTTAGGAATCCTATTAGCTTTTCCTGCACTTGCAGTAGTAAGCTTCCTAGGTCTCACTCTTACTGCAGTTAAAGCCACAGCTTGTTCTGCTGTGCTTTCCATTAGGTTCCTTTCTTCATTGAGCGGGTGTGCCCTGATTAACCCTATAGGTTTTCCCTTTAGTTTCCAGCAGTCAGCTTTTTAAATGCCCTGCTTTATTACAATGGAAACACACAGGTCTCCGGCTCTCACTCTTGCTCACAGCACCTTCCTTTTTGGCTAGAGGAGGGCCCCCTATGTCTCCTGATTACCTTTCTCTCCCAGGACTGCTTGGGCTCCTATCACCTTCCCACCTTTTGTCCTTTTCGGATTTGTGGGGATGATTAGGAAAGGTTCTCCCCTGGAAATCGTCTTACAAATTAAGCAAACTCATCGAGCAGAACGGCCACTTGCCAGGCTCTCTGGACCCGCTGCTCCTCTACATGGGTCTTTATGGAAAGTGGGAGAAAGTTTTTAAATTCCTCTAACAGAACTACTTCTCTGAGAGTCTCATGGCTGAGCTGTACTTTAAGAGCCCTCAGCCACTTCTGAAAAGCCAGCTGCTTACTTCTTTCAAACTCCAGATAAGTTTGATAAGCTTGCTTCTTGACGGTTCTAAACTTTTGGCGATAGACTTTAGGCACTAATTCATATGCACTGAGGATAGCATTTTTGGTCAATTCATAATTTGATGAACTGTCATCTGGCAACAGAGAATAGACCTCATGGGGTTTTTCAGTTGGCTTGCTTTGCAGTAAAAGAGGCCAGGTCTCACCTGGCCACTTTAGTTGCCTTGCCAATTTCTCAAAGGACACAAAAAACGTTTCTACATCCTTCGCATTGAATTTTGGAATTAGTTGAGATAGTTTTAACAATTTTGTACCCAGCCCTGAATTACGCTCCAGCATATTGGCCATTCTTTCACTGGGGTGACTCTGTCACCCCCGAGTTAATTCAAGCCACCTTAGCTCCCTTTCTTCGCATTCTGTTTCATCTTTATGTTGTTTCTGGTTCCAAGATGTTGGAAAGAATCGCACTTTAAGCTTGGAAAAGGCTGCAGTCAGTCTTGCTTATTATAGCACCATGCTTTGTGCTGTAGAATCTGATTCCACTGGTTCTTGTGTTACATATAACATGACTCCCCAGTGCAGCCATGAATGTGGCTCCCTACTGGAACATTTACACATAACAACTATTTCCTCGCTAATTAACTCCTAACACTTTCCAGATAGTATAACAATAATAACTTCCCTCTTTCTTGAAAACATAATGCCCCATATCAATATAACTGTCAATATGAATAAAAAATAATTATCATCCAACTTGTGGAAATAATCTGAACCCCTTTATAGAGTCTTCTGTAGCGTGTATTTGAAAAAAAATATTATTCATGACATCGCTTGGGTGGTAAGCTGTTGTACCTCCATCTTGTAGATTTGGCATTTGTTGCTCTCAGTGGTGAGTTGGCATGCTGTACAGGCGATGTTGTGTCACTTGCTGGTGATGTTGTTAATGTTGTCTCGCTGGATAGTGGTTTCCAGTGTTGTTGGTGGACTTTTCTATTGTTCCAGCTCAGGTGTACGTCGAATATGGATTCTGCTCCTTCTCATTTGGTTACCGGTATCAGTCTCAATGATATATGATCTTGGAGTCTCAGCTTCACTAACAATTTTTGCTGGGCTCCAGGTTTTCATGATTGGATCCTGTACATGTACAGTTTGTTCTTTCAACAGCTCGGGTAGGGATTTAGCATATTTGTTGTAGTGTTGCTCTCTCTTACCTGTGCTTCAGTGAGTTGTTGTCTCACTTCCTCTTGGTCACTTGAAGGGTGTATTTTGCTTGGCAGAGTTGTCTTATATTTTCTTCCATTTAACAGCTCTGCAGGTGATTTCATGTCAGCCTTGAGAGGTGTGGATCGGAGTGACAACAAGGCCAGGGTCTTCCTTTGTCTCTTGGCATTTTACGAGTGTTCTTTTGACCATCTGAATGTGTCTTTCTATAAATCTTTGTCCCCGTGGGTAGTGTGGTGATGAGGTGATGGTGTTGAACCCATACTGGTCAGCAAATTCCTTAAATTCTCTGGATGTAAATTGGGTCCCATTGTCACATATTAACCTTTCAGGAATCCCTTGCTCAGCGAACAGAACTCGTACAGTTGAGATCATTGTTGTGGCTCTCACGTCTTTCATCTTCCAGATAAAAGGGAATTTTGAGTCATAGTCTGCGACTGTGAGATACCATTCTTGATTATGTGTGAATAAATTGACTCCTACAGTATGCCATGGTCTGGGTGGTACTTCAGTAGCTATCATCTCTTTCTGTTGTGAGTTTCTGTACTTCTGGCATACATTTCATGTAGACACCATATTTTCGAAAGCTTTGTATTTGCCTATCCAGTACGCAGCTGATCTGGCTCTGAGCTTACACTTCTCCGTTCCCACATGGCCTTCGTGAATCTTTTGGAGAAGTTCTTCCTGCATTGTTTTGGGTATGATTATTCTGGATCCGGCCAGCAGAACATCATCGAGTGAGATGTCATCTCTGATAGACCAGCATTGTCGTATTTCTGGCTGTGTGTGCTGTATCCTATCAGGCCATCCCTGGATCACTCCTCATCTTTGCTGGTCTCATCTCTAATTTGACTCAGTTTCGGTGGTGTTACATTCACTAGATGATGAATCTTTTTATGCCTGGATCTTCGATCTCATGTTTCTTCTGTGATGAGAACTGAGATAGGGTGTCTACCAGCACCATTTCTCTTCCTGGCTTATATTTCAGAGTGAAATCACAACTCTGAAACCTCAAGAGTAACCTCTGCAGTCTTGCTGGTGCTTTACATAGATTTTTCTTGTAGATCTGCTCCAGTGGACGATGATCACTCACCACTGTGAACTTTCTCCTATGTGTGGAACTTCTCACATCCATACACAACTGCCAAAAACTCTCTCTCTATGTTGACATATCTTGTATCAGATGATGTTAGAGCTTTGGACGCACATGTTACTGGTTTTCCCTCTTGTACTTTTGTGGAAGCATCTACTTATAGAGTGACAGGTTTCTTTCTGTTGTAGTATGACAGACTTATCTCCTTGCCTTTTTGAATTTGTTGAAACTCCTGTGAATCTGACCACTGGTACTCTACACCTTCTTTCATCAGGTCCCGCAGGTTTGCCATGTGTTCCGACATGTGCGGAATAAAGGAGCTCATGTATTGTATCAAAGCAAGGAAACTTCTCAACTTTCTCTTATCTCTTGGGGCTTCCATCCCCGAGATGGCTGAGATTCTCTCAGGGCTCGACTTAACTCTGTCAACTGAGTACACCATTCCAAAGAACTGACATTCTGTCACTTTCGCAATGCATTTGTCTGCGTTTAGCTTAATCCCAGCTTTCCTGGTTCTCTCCATGGCTTCATGTAGGTGGTTGTCATGATCTTTTCCATTTAAACCATATATCTGGATATCATCAGCTATGCCGATTGCTCCTGTATGTCTCGTCTACTTTCTGTTGGAACAGATCCTGGCTCACTTTGAGGCCAAAAGGTAGACGCAAGAATTTTTACCGTCCAAAGGGCGTGTTGAATGTTGTCAACAGTGAAGATTCTGCGTCTAGCTTCACATTCCAGCAGCCATTTCTGGCATCAAGCTTGCTGAAAACTTTTGCCCCTGCCAGTGTTGGTGTGATCTCTTCCAATGTTGGAATAAGGTAATAAGGTAGTGATCCCTTTTATTGCTTGGTTAAGATCTTTGGGATCTAGGCATATTCTTAGCTGTCCATTTGGCTTCTCTCTCACCACGATGGAATTTACCCAATCTCTAGGCTCTGTGACTCTGGCGATCACCTTCTTTTCTTCTATTTCTCGGAGCTCTATTTCAAGCTTTCCTTTTAGTTCTACTGGTACTTTACATGGGGGATGAATCACTGGTTTCATTGCTGGGTCAATAGTGATGTGATACTCAAAATCTTCGCAACATCAAAACATTCTGGGTACATTTGTACCAGATCTTCTTTACTTCTTATCGGAGGGCGCTTTTCAATGGGTGTACTATCTTCAACCCTCAGTGTCGCCTCCTTCACCTCAGGTTTCATGTGATCATCTGTAGTTCTTTGCAACTGCTCAGCCCCTGGATAGCAGGACCATCTGTTTCTGTGATGTAGAACATACAGTTAACATCTTTTCCTTTGTCTGTCCCTCTGATTTCGGTTGTTCCTAGCTGTCAAATCTCAGTTCCCCCATATGCTGCTAGCATGACGTTGTTTGGTTTCAGAGCACTTTCCCTTGGGTAACCATTTTTCTCCAAATTTTCAGGAAAGATCTGCTGGTATAGTCTGAGCGGGATGATGTTACTCTGCACTTCAGTATTAATCTTCACCTTCAGATTTTCGTTGTGGGCCTATTTCTCAGTCTCTTCCTGATCTGAATGGGTGTGTGAATTTCTTTTCTCTGGGAACTGTCACATCCAGACATTTTGTGCAATTCTATGGTTCCTATGTCTATCATGATCTCAAACCCATCGCCATCTTCCATGGTATGGATGTTTTGGTTTCTTTCACTATTCCTTTGCCCTGTTACTCTGGCTCTGATAACTCATCTACCACCTTCTTGCCTTGTTCTGCACATCTTTTCCCAGTGATTGATCTTTCTACAAGCTCTGCAGATTGATCCATATGCGGGACATTTCCTTCTATCTGTCAATTCATGTGGTCGTCCACAGCTCCTGCATATCTTCCTCTCTGTTTGGTGTACATTCTTTAGTTGATGTTTCACTGCATCGACCCTGCTGCCTGTTTCTTGGCTTAACTGAAGGCTAGCACTTGGGAGGTCAAAATATTCATCTGTCTGCTCGTGGCCTCATGTGCTCTGGCAGTGTCTACAACCTACAATATTGTGAGCTTGTCCTGTCCGATTAGAGCTTTCTGTACTTCAGGATGTGCAGAACCCCAAATGATCTGATCTATCAGCCGTTCATCTGTGTCCTTAAATTTACATTTTCTGGCTGCTTTTCAATCTCACTACAAAATTGTCAGTAGGCTCACCTAGTTCCTGTCTGAGCCCTTGAAATTCATATCAGTGTAGCCGATGATTTGATTTTGACTGGAGATGGGTGCTGAATCTTTCAAAAGTTTTGTCTGGGTTTCTGCTGTCTGCTTCGCTTAGGTCCCAGCTGTTAAATAAATTTAATCCTTTATCTCCAGCCCACAGAAGGATATAGCTGACCCTCTCCTCTTCACTAGTGCCTTTTAGGAAACTACTGAATGCCAAAATGCACTTATGTTTAAACTTCTCAAATGCCTCTATGACATCATCAACTCCCCAATTCATGATGAGCTGTTGCAGTGCATTCATTCATGTCCAGCTGACATTTCGATCTTTATTTTAGAGTTTTCGCACGAGTCACTCAGTTTTTCTGTCTCTCTCTCTGGCACTAATTCGGATCACTTTTCTCAAACTAATGCTTTTAAAAATGTTGTAGGTTTACTCACAGACACTTGCTGCAACCGTGTTTCATCTTTATGTTGTTTCTGGTTCCCAGATGTTGGAAAGAATCACACTTAAAACTTGGAAAAGGCTGCAGTCAGTCTTGTTTATTCTAGCACTATGCTTTGTGCTGTAGAACCTGATTCCACTGGTTCTTGTGTTACATACAACATGACTCCCCAGTGCAGCCGTGAATGTGGCCCCCTACTGGAACACTTACACATAACCTCTAGGGTAATCGGTAGGAGCAACAAGCCCAGAGAACCATGGATGACCAGAAACATTCAGGGTACGATGAGTAGGAAAAGAGAGGCTTTTAGCAAATACAAAGACAGCAAATCAATGGAAGCATTAATGGAGTGCAGAAAGTGTAGGATGGAGCTTAAGAAAGCAATTAGGAGAGCAAAGAGGGAACATGAGAAAACTCTGGCTGGTAAAAGTAGGGAAAATCCCAAGATATTCCATAAGTATATCAAAGAGAAGAGGATAACCAGGGAAAGAGTAGGACCCATTAGGGACCAAGGGGGAAATCTGTGGGTGGAACCAGAGGACATTGGTACGGTGTTGAATGAATACTTCACATCTGTCTTCACCCAAGAGAATGAGAAAGTAGATATGGAACTCAGAGAGAGAGATTGTGAGGTTCTTGAGCAAATTGTAACAGGGAGTGACAAGGGTTTGGAGGTTTTGAAAGGCTTAAAAGTGGACAAATCTCCAGGTCCGGATGATTTGTGTCCGAGGATGCTATGGAAGGCGAGGGTGGGGTTTGCAGGGGCTCTGACCCAAATTTTTAATTCCTCTCTGGCCACCGGGGAGGTGCCAGAGGATTGGAGAACAGCTAATGTGGTCCCACTATTTAAGAAAGGTTGTAGAGATAAGCCAGGGAACTACAGACCAGTGAGTCTCACATCAGTGGTAGGGAAACTATTGGAGAAAATTCTGAAGGAGAGAATCTATCTCCACTTGGAGAGGCAAAATTTGATTAGGAATAGTCAGCATGACTTTGTCAGAGGGAGGTCATGCCTAACAAATTTGATTGAATTTTTTGAGCATGTGACCAGTTGTGTAGATGAGGGTAGTGCAGTTGATGTAGTTTACATGGATTTCAGCAAAGCCTTTGACAAGGGCCCACATGGGAGACTTATCAAGAAAGCAAATGCACATGGCATACAGGGTAACTTGATAAGGTGGATTCAAAATTGGCTTAGCTGTAGGAGACAGAAAGTGATGACAGACGGCTATTTTAGTGACTGGAAGCCAGTGTCCAAGGCGTACCACAAGGATCTGTGCTGGGTCCCTGTTAGCGGGAATGAATCTAGAAGAATCACTCGACACTCAGGTCTGCTCCAATGTCAAACAGTTTATTTAGTTACGCCAACTTTCCTTATCATCTGTTGCCCAATGGGAGGTGCATAAACAATTCCAAAGACACAGCTCTCAGTTACCCCTTCCCCTTTCTGTCTGGTCACGCAGTTAGCACGGTCATCTGTGGAACACCGTACACATTAGAATTAGAATTAGAATTAGAATTAGAATATTACAGCGCAGTACAGGCCCTTCGGCCCTCGATGTTGCGCCGATCATCTGACCTACACTATTCCATTTTCATCCATATGTCTATCCAATGACCACTTAAATGCCCTTAAAGTTGGCGAGTCTACTACTGTTGCAGGCAGGGCGTTCCACGCCCCTACTACTCTCTGCGTAAAGAAACTACCTCTGACATCTGTCCTATATCTTTCACCCCTCAACTTAAAGCTATGTCCCCTCGTGTTTGCCATCCTCATCCGAGGAAAAAGACTCTCACTATCCATCCTATCTAACCCTCTGATTATCTTGTATGTCTCTATTAAGTCACCTCTCCTCCTCCTTCTCTCTAACGAAAACAACCCCAAGTCCCTCAGCCTTTCCTCGTAAGACCTTCCTTCCATACCAGGCAACATCCTAGTAAATCTCCTCTGCACCCTTTCCAAAGCTTCCACATCCTTCCTATAATGCGGTGACCAGAACTGCACGCAATACTCCAGGTGCGGCCTCACCAGAGTTTTGTACAGCTGCATCATGACCCCGTGGCTCTGAAACTCGATCCCCCTACTAATAAAGGCTAACACACCATATGCCTTCTTAACAGCCCTATTAACCTGGGTAGCAACTTTCAGGGATTTATGTACCTGGATACCAAGATCTCTCTGCTCATCTACACTACCAAGAATCTTCCCATTAGCCCAGTACTCTGCATTGCTGTTACTCCTTCCAAAGTGAATCACCTCACACTTCTCCGCATTAAACTCCATTTGCCATCTCTCAGCCCAGCTCTGCAGCCTATCTATGTCCCTCTGTACCCTACAACACCCTTCGACACTATCCACAACTCCACCGACCTTCGTGTCATCCGCAAATTTACTAACCCACCCTTCTACACCCTCATCCAGGTCGTTTATAAAAATGACAAACAGCAGTGGCCCCAAAACAGAACCTTGCGGTACACCACTAGTAACTAAACTCCAGGATGAACATTTGCCATCAACCACCACCCTCTGTCTTCTTTCAGCTAGCCAATTTCTGATCCAAAGCTCTAAATCACCTTCAACCCCATACTTCCGTATTTTCTGCAATAGCCTACCGTGGGGAACCTTATCAAACGCCTTACTGAAATCCATATACACCACATCCACGGCTTTACCCTCATCCACCTGTTTGGTCACCTTCTCGAAAAACTCAATAAGGTTTGTGAGGCACGACCTACCTTTCACAAAACCGTGCTGACTATCGCAAATGAACTTATTCTTTTCAAGATGATTATAAATCCTGTCTCTTATAACCTTTTCCAACATTTTACCCACAACCGAAGTAAGGCTCACAGGTCTATAATTACCAGGGCTGTCTCTACTCCCCTTCTTGAACAAGGGGACAACATTTGCTATCCTCCAGTCCTCCGGCACTACTCCTGTCGACAATGACGACTTAAAGATCAACAACAACGGCTCTGCAATCTCCTCCCTGGCTTCCCAGAGAATCCTAGGATAAATCCCATCTGGCCCAGGGGACTTATCTATTTTCACTCTTTCCAAAATTGCTAACACCTCCTCCTTGTGAACCTCAATCCCATCTAGCCTAGTAGTCTGTATCTCAGTATTCTCCTCGACAACATTTTCTTTCTCTACTGTAAATACTGACGAAAAATATTCATTTAACGCTTCCCCTATCTCCTCTGATTCCGCACACAACTTTCCACTACTATCCTTGATTGGCCCTGTTCTAACTCTTATCATTCGTTTATTCCTGATATACCTATAGAAAGCCTTAGGGTTTTCTTTGATCCTATCCGCCAATGACTTCTCGTGTCCTCTCCTTGCTCTTCTTAGCCCTCCCTTTAGATCCTTCCTGGCTAGCTTGTAACTCTCAAGCGCCCTAACTGAGCCTTCACGTCTCATCCTAACATAAGCCGCCCTCTTCCTCTTGACAAGCGCTTCAACTTCTTGAGTAAACCACGGCTCCCTCGCTCGACAACTTCCTCCCTGCCTGACAGGTACATACTTATCAAGGACACGCATTAGCTGCTCCTTGAATAAGCTCCACATTTCGTTTGTGCCCATCCCCTGCAGTTTCCTTCCCCATCCTACACATCCTAAATCTTGCCTAATCGCGTCATAATTTCCTTTCCCCCAGCTATAATTCTTGCCCTGCGGTATATACCTGTCCCTGCCCATCGCTAAGGTAAACCTAACCGAATTGTGATCACTATCGCCAAAGTGCTCACCTACATCTAAATCGAACACCTGGCCGGGTTCATTACCCAGTACCAAATCCAATGTGGCATCGCCCCTGGTTGGCCTGTCCACATACTGTGTCAGAAAACCCTCCTGCACACACTGGACAAAAACAGACCCATCTAAAGTACTCGAACTATAGTATTTCCAGTCAATATTTGGAAAGTTAAAGTCCCCCATAACCACTACCCTGTTACTCTCGCTCCTGTCGAGAATCATCTTCGCTATCCTTTCCTCTACATCTCTGGAACTATTCGGAGGTCTATAGAAAACTCCCAACAGGGTGACCTCTCCTCTCCTGTTTCTAACCTCGGCCCATACTACCTCAGTAGACGAGTCCTCAAACGTCCTTTCTGCCGCTGTAATACTTTCCTTGATTAACAATGCCACACCCCCCCCTCTTTTACCCTCTTCTCTGTTCTTTCTGAAACATCTAAATCCCGGAACCTGCAACATCCATTCCTGCCCCTGCTCTACCCATGTCTCCGAAATGGCCACAACATCAGGATCCCAGGTACCAACCCATGCTGCAAGCTCACCCACCTTATTCCGGATGCTCCTGGCGTTGAAGTAGACACACTTTAAACCAAGTTCTTGCTTGCCAGTGCCCTCTTGCGTCCCTGTAACCTTATCCCCTACCTCACTACTCTCAACAGCCTGTACACTGGAACTACAATTTAGGTTCCCATTCCCCTGCTGATTTAGTTTAAACCCCCCCGAAGAGCACTAACAAATCTCCCCCCCAGGATATTGGTACCCCTCTGGTTCAGGTGAAGACCATCCTGTTTGTAGAGGTCCCACCTACCCCAGAAAGAGCCCCAATTATCCAGGAAACCAAAACCCTCCCTCCTACACCATCCCTGCAGCCACGTGTTCAACTCCTCTCTCTCCCTATTCCTCTCTTCGCTAGCACGTGGCACAGGCAACAACCCAGAGATAACAACTCTGGTTGTTCTCGCTCTAAGCTTCCACCCTAGCTCCCTGAATTTCTGCCTTAAATCCCCATCTCTCTTCCTACCTATGTCGTTGGTGCCTATGTGGACCACGACTTGGGGGTGCTCCCCCTCCCCCTTAAGGATCCCAAAAACACGATCGGAGACATCACGTACCCTGGCACCTGGGAGGCAACACACCAACCGTGAGTCTCTCTCGTTCCCACAGAACCTCCTATCTGTTCCCCTAACTATGGAGTCCCCAATGACTAATGCTCTGCTCCTCTTCCCTTTTCCCTTCTGAACAACAGGGACAGACTCTGTGCCAGAGACCTGCACCCCATTGCTTACCCCTGGTAAGTCGTCCCCCCCAACAGTATCCAAAACGGTATACCTGTTGTTGAGGGAAACGGCCACAGGGGATCCCTGCTCTGCCTGCTGGTTCCCTTTCCTTCCCCTGACGGTAACCCATCTACCTACTTCTTTTACCTGAGGTGTGACTGCCTCCCTATAACTCCTGTCAATAATCCCCTCCGCCTCCCGAATGATCCGAAGTTCATCCAGCTCCAGCTCCAGTTCCCTAACGCGGTCTGCGAGGAGCTGGAGTTGGGTGCACTTCCCGCAGATGCAGTCAGCAGGGACACTCTTGGCGACCCCTACCTCCCACATTCTGCAGGAGGAACATACAACTGCCTTTACCTCCATTCCCACTATTCTAGATTCCCAATAAATCTACTGAAAAACCAAACGAAAAAAAAAGTCAAAACTTGTTCGCTTAGCAATCCGACGGACTGAACTTTTTAAATAAAAAGCTTACCTTATCAACACACTAGAGTCCTTTTTTTTGGTTAGAGGAGGAGGGTGGGTGGGAGACACTACACGTGTAGTGTCTCGGGTACTGCCACTGCCCAAATAAATAGTTTTCCCCTACCCAGCAGTCCCCGGTCCTCCGAAACAAAAAAGGGATTAACTTGTAACTTACTGAAATTGACCGCTCAGCTGAAAGTCCGCTCCGCACCCCGTTCTATCAAGGCTGCTCCTCGCAAAAGACAAAGATTTTAAAACTGCCCAAATAAATAGTTTTCCCCTACCCAGCAGTCCCCGGTCCTCCGAAACAAAAAAGGGATTAACTTGTAACTTACTGAAATTGACCGCTCAGCTGAAAGTCCGCTCCGCACCCCGTTCTATCAAGGCTGCTCCTCGCAAAAGACAAAGATTTTAAAACTGCCCAAATCAATAGTTTTCCCCTACCCAGCAGTCCCCGGTCCTCCGAAACAAAAAAGGGATTAACTTGTAACTTACTGAAATTGACCGCTCAGCTGAAAGTCCGCTCCGCACCCCGTTCTATCAAGGCTGCTCCTCGCAAAAGACAAAGATTTTAAAACTGCCCAAATAAATAGTTTTCCCCTACCCAGCAGTCCCCGGTCCTCCGAAACAAAAAAGGGATTAACTTGTAACTTACTGAAATTGACCGCTCAGCTGAAAGTCCGCTCCGCACCCCGTTCTATCAAGGCTGCTCCTCGCATCTTTGTCCGGATTCACCGTAAGCCATGCAGTCAAGTAGGTTTACTCGCCATCCAACATGTTGTGCAATGCCCCATAGTTCAAATAGTCCATATTAATACTCCTTTCATTAATCTGTGTGCATCCATTACCGGGTCTTTGTTCTTCCTCTCCGGATATTAGCATCAGGCCCCACAGCCACTGCAGTCCGGTTCTTTCCCATTCGCCACTAGTGGTTATATCTGTAATTTAAACACACTGCCTTGGTGGTCACCAGGTGTTAGTACTTGTCCATGTTATGAGTATCCCCTAATGAGGGATACATGTCTACCTGTGGGGACCGAACATGTCCTGGGGAATCCAGGAGTTAATTTATATTCTTATCATCTCTACTCTTTCGATACTATCTATATGGTCCCATCACGCTCGGGCTTCGTTCCCCACAATCCTTGCCCAGTTAGTAGCCCATCTAATAATAATCCAAATGCCTATCAACACTACCATTATTCCCAGCCCCCCGAGTAATCCATTCCCGGTATCTCTTTGCGTACCAGGTGGTGTTTATTTCAGAGTCTATCATTTGCTGTTGTCTTTATATACCTTCAGTTGGGACCAATGTTTCCATCGGCCCTTCCCTTTACCATTACTTTGTCTCCCACAACAGGCACCTTTGTCTGTTCCTCTATCATGTTTCTAGAGAACCTCCTGCCTCACCTTGTGCAGTTGTCTGCACAACTCCTTCAAAAATCTTTCAACCCTTTCTCTTGCGGATCCTATTTCCTCACTACCTGCTATGACATCCCCTGGCAACCTCATTGCCCTTCCTGTCATTATTAAGGTGTTTAATTTATCCTGATTATTATAAAGTCATTTTCTCTATGTGAGTTGTCTCACTGCACTGGCTGCATTAAACATTTCATGCCATGCTGTTTCTCAAGTCAGTAAACATGTTTGAGACCCGTTCGTCAGGTGATCTTATCAAAAGATCAAAAATGGCCAGACTTTCAAATGTAGCTCTCCTAAAAACTCATATCTCCAAGAGAAATCTAACAATTGCCAGTCTTATCTACACTTTCCTGACTTTCACTTTAAAATTCTAGACTTCTTGGAAATTTCACACGATATTATTTTAGCTGTTTGAATTCTAATTTCACCATTTGTTTATACCCAGAATTCCTTTATTAGCTCTTGCATCAGCCAGATCTAATTGTCAATTCCTATTAATTATAATTCTATTTCATTTTGAGCCCTGGAGAACCTTTACAATCAATATTCATAATTCCTTAAAACAGAAATCAAACATTTCCATTTGATTCCAGGCATTACTATATATTGTTTTTTTTTTACCTTCGATGACATTTTAATTCCTTAAATAACTTGCCAAATTAAACTGGATTTTCGACATCTCAGATTATTCCAAATTCAAATAACAGTAAATTTCCCTTTGAATGCCTTAAATAACCACTCATATCAATTTAATTTTGTTTATCGATTCCAATTTCTTATGCCCAGACTTGGGGATAGTGCATTTTTTTTAGTAAAGACAGAAGTGCTTGCAACTATTTCTCCTTCTCAAGCACTTTGTCTCATTGATAAAGATAGTTGCAGCAAGGTTAATTTCTTGCTTGTCTCCAAATGGGCGGAGCAAAGTATTCTCCGCTGCGTCGCTTTACGTAACCCTTTTTTTTAATGGAAAAGAACTAAACTCCATTTTAAATGTTTTTTAGTATCCTTAGGATTTTCAAACAACAAAATCTTTAGTAACATTATCAACTTCAAAGTAAATCATCTCCATCAGGAAAGACAGCATTTTAGATTAAATTCCAATTGTTTCCAAACTTTTAGCATCTTTTGTAAGAGGTTTCTAATACAAGGATTTTTTTAATAAAACAAAGATGATTCCAAATTCCAATTCACTGCAATAAATATTTAAAAATCAAAACTGCCGATGTTATATGAGTGAGTCCTATGTCCGGAACCTAAGACTCCCCCAAAACTCGACATGCTAAACTTGAAAGTTCATTGTGGTTGCAAATGACATTTCCAGTTTTTTTTCTCAACTAAACAGGTCAATTAACCTTAACAGTATTAATTTAATTCAGACTTATTAACTTATAATACTTATTAACTACACACAGAGCAGAATAGCACGTGCTTTTTTTTAAAGATAGGTAAGTTTAGTCATTTTATTCTTGTTCTTCAGGCGCCTTTTCAAATGACTGTAATAAAACCAAAAACTAAAGAAAAAGTTATTTAACATTCTTACAACAAAAGACTTAACACCAGCTCCTTACACAAACTTTAATCTTTCCCATTATCTCCTTTGCTTATCCTTCTCTCCCTTAAAACCAATATCCAATTCCTGACATTTGCTACTTAAAACAGTCAATAAAACATGTCTTTAATTTAAACTCCAAAAAACTAGAACAGATTTTAAACTGGAACTCCAATTAAAGCAGGAGTTGTAAACTTCAAATTGGATTTCTGTCAAACATCTTCAGACCTTCAAGGCTGAAGCTTATCTCTTAGAAAATTGTTCATTGCCTTTTCACAGTTGCAAAACCAACTTTTAAAATAATAAAACTTTAACTTAAAATATAATTCAAGTTTATATCCCATTCCTGGGTGCACAATCTTAAATCGAAATGAACACACTCTACAATCACTTTTCACACTCATTCAATTCCAAACAACTTAATAGACTCATGCTTTCAACATTAAAGCCAGACAACAAAGAGTTAACGACAGTCAGTTCTACAGAACACAAGTTCCACAGAACACAAGCTGTACATCCCGGACATTCAATTCATTCGTGGACGCTTCCAACATTCTCACAGTCGAATCAAAGACAGTAACTTGTTTTTACTCTAAAACATAGCCTTTTATGTCGCTCTGCCATAAACTTAGTGAATGCTTTTCTTCTTTTTGTCACCACTCCCTTTGTTTTGTGGCAGGGTCGTGGGGATTCCAATTAGATTAAACCTTATCTATCAACTTTTTATGTTTCTCTGCCAGGTGGCAGGTAAGGGACCCCTCCGGTCCCCGCTCAAGCTCTATCTTTTCACTGGCCAGGCTTGGGTAGGATTAGAACCATTAGAATCTACTCTCAGAGGTCCGCTTTTAACCTAGCGCAACTTGTAGTAGACCGTCTCCTGGCTAACTGTCGGGTCACAAGTCTGTCCGTATTTCATACAACAAGTTTATGATATATATACGCATACATATATTCCAAACCCTCCTTGGCAGTGCCTACGTCTCTTAACGAACTACCTACCACCGTTTGACCATTGTTCAGATCCTGTTCACAAACTTGGCATTCATCAGTCGCGAAATACCACCCGGCCCCGGGATAAGCTTTAAAGATACTCACCCAGTATTCCTGATGGCATTAACGATCGCCGAATCCTGTTCTCAAGTTCAGGATCAGGCTTCAGCCAACTCCCCCTTGCCCCCTTCGTTTCCTTCGCCCGCTTAATTCCTGGCCTTCACGTGGGACTCAGTCCTCTTAATTCCAGCTCAGGCTGGGTGATTGGGATATCAGGGTTGCAGAAGAGTTGACTTACACCTGGTCCTGCTGACTACGCCAATTGTTAGCGGGAATGAATCTAGAAGAATCACTCGACACTCAGGTCTGCTCCAATGTCAAGCAGTTTATTTAGTTACACCAGCGGGGCGCAGGTCACTGGACTGTCCAGATGCCTCTCCATTGAACAAAGGAAAATCATCCATACTTATACATTTTCAAACAGTTACTCAGCCCATCCCGGCCGGACATGGTCCAATCACAATGATTATCGATTATATACATTGATTCTTCGAGCCAATAGAAGTGGTTACTGGGCATAGAGGGGCTGCATGACCGGCCCATACACAGATAGGGGATTATTCATGATGTTTTCCATACCCCCTTATCTTCAACTCGTTACCGGCCCATACACAGATAGGGGACTACTCATGATGTTTTCACCTCATTACAGGCTAGCACCTTTGTCAGCATTCCACAAGGGTGTCTGCTTTTCATTTTAATTAGCCTTTTGTTTGAGATTGGATTATTCAGCTCCTGTGGAATGTGGTCAAGTTAACTGAGCCCCATGGTGCTTTGCAACCTCCTCACTGTTCACTAATAGTATATGTTACTGGTTACTCAAATAATTTAGATTAGATTAGAGATACAGCACTGAAACAGGCCCTTCGGCCCACCGAGTCTGTGCCGAACATCAACCACCCATTTATACTAATCCTACACTAATCCCATGTTCCTACCAAACATCCCCACCTGTCCCTATATTTCCCTACCACCTACCTATACAAGTGACAATTTATAATGGCCAATTTACCTATCAACCTGCAAGTCTTTTGGCTTGTGGGAGGAAACCGGAGCACCCGGAGAAAACCCACGCAGACACAGGGAGAACTTGCAAACTTCACACAGGCAGTACCCGGAATCGAACCCGGGTCCCTGGAGCTGTGAGGCTGCGGTGCTAACCACTGCGCCACTGTGCCGCCCTATATAATATTTAAACATTATGATATTTACGGCATGTGCCTCTGCGCTTGGGAATACCCTACAACAGTCCCCTAATGTTTGTCATTTATATAAACGACATAGATGACTATGTGGGGGTAGGATCAGTAAGTTTGCGGATGACACAAAGATTGGCCGAGTGGTTAACAGTGAGGTTGAGTGTCTTGGGTTACAGGAAGATATAGACGGGATGGTCAAATGGGCAGAAAAGTGGCAGATGGAAGTTAACGCTGAAAAGTGTGAGGTGATACACTTTGGGAGGAGTAGTGTGACATGGAAGTATTCAATGAATGGCCTGACACTGGGACGTTCCGAGGAACAAAGGGACCTTGGCGTGTTTGTCCATAGATCCCTGAAGGCAGAAGGGAAGGTTAATAGGGTGGTGAAAAAGGCATATCGGACACTTGCCTTTATCAATCGAGGCATAGATTACAAAAGCAGGGAGGTCATGTTGGAGTTGTATAGAAGTTTGGTAAGGCCACAACTGGAGTACTGTGTGCAATTCTGGTCGCCACATTATAGGAAGGATGTGATTGCACTGGAGGGGGTGCAGAGGCGATTCACCAGGATGTTGCCTGGGATGGAACATTTAAGCTATTAAGAGAGGTTGGATAGGCTTCGGTTGTTTTCGCTGGAGCAGAGAAGACTGGGAGGTGACCTGATCGAGGTGTACAAGCTTATGAGGGGTATGGACAGGGTGGATAGGGAGCAGCTGTTCCCCTTCGTTGAAGGGTCAGTTTTTGGGGGACACAAGTTTAACGTGAGGGGCAGGAGGTTTAAGGGGGATTTGAGGAAGAACTTTATTACCCAGAGGGTGGTGACGGTCTGGAATGCACTGCCTGGGTGGGTGGTAGAGGCGGGTTGCCTCACATCCTTTAAAAAGTACCTGGATGAGCACTTGGCACGTCATAACATTCAAGGCTATGGGCCAAGTGCTGGCAAATGGGATTAGGTAGACAGGTCAGGTGTCTTTAATGCATTGGTGCAGACTCGATGGGCCGAAGGGCCTCTTCTGTGCTGTATTATTTTGTGATTCTGTGATGTGTGCTCTTTTACACTACGCCAACAACTAGCACCTGGATAGTGGTTTTAATATAGGAAAATGTCCAATGCATTTCACAGAAGCATATTCAAACTAGTTCCTAGCTAATTAGGTCCTAACACTTTACAGATAGTATAACAATATATACTTATATAACACACTCTTTCTGGAATATTCTTTCTCTCTCTCTCTCTCTCTTTCTCTCGTTCCTTCTTCTGCCTTTATTTCCTTCACGTTCCTTCTGGAAAGCTCTCTCTTTCTTCCTCTCCTGTCTCTCTCTTTCCCTGTTGTCTAATTCAAGTTTCCTTTGTTCCAGTTGTATCTTTGCCAGACCCTGTCTGGGTCTGCTTCAAACCCTGTTTCTGCTTCTTCAGATTCAAAGGAAAAATGACTGCCCACTAGTCTTAGGAGTTCAGACTTCCTCGCCTTGCCCTGTACAGTGATCCCACACTGCTCAGCCATTTTTCTCAGCTCCTCCATAGACAGTGCTTTTAACTTATCACAAGTTACCTGACCCTGGCTTGGAGAGCTACTAGCTTCAGTCAAAGACATGTTATTATTCAAGTACACACAGCCACAAGAATATTGAAATCTTGCTCTTTTTTGATTGGAAACAATTTGGCTTCCCACTTCCAATTTCTCTCATTTGTCTGTGGGTCAATTCCAGACACTAGCACCCAAGTTTCTGTTACGACCAGGTGAGTGAGGTGTCTAGGGTTCCCTCTCAGCTTTCACCTGGTCTTACCATAACAGGATTTAATTTTAAACACACTGTGTTTTTAGCTCCCCCTTGGTGAATCCTTGTTCACCGCTTTCCAATTATAAGGCAAAGAAACCAGAACAAACAGGCTTTTTTAGGTTTAAAGAAGAAAAGTTTAAATTTATTAAACTTAAACTCTAATTTGGTTAACGCCTAGGGATACACTATGCCCCCATACTAGCATGCATACGCGATACACACATGCAAATAGAGCCAGAAAAGAGCAGAAGAAAAATAAAGTAGAAAAGTTTGAGGCAATATCTGAAGAGTTTTTGGAGCGGTTCTTCAAGCTCACGGTAAAGTCCTTGATTGTAGGTAGATCTTTCTTTTCTTTGGGGCCCAGTATTCTTCTTAAATCTTGTTCGCTGCAGGAGACTTTTCTCTCTTGGGGTTCATGTGTCTTCAGTAGATTCAAAGGCTTGTGAGAAAGAGATGGGAACAGACAGGAGAGATCTTCTCAGTCCAGGAGCAAACAGACATTCTCAGTTCAAACTGTTTGCACAATTCAGAAAAACCCTGATTGCCAAGTAGGTTAGTCAAGTGACTAACTGGTCTGACCATATCTTGGATTGTGTCACCTTAGCAGTCTCTGGAATGATCCTCTTACATACAATACCTGGTGATCAAGGTCCATTGTGGGTTGAATGTGTCTTTTGTCCTTCCAGTCACCATCTGTTAATATGCAAATGTCTTTTCCATCTGCGGCTGATCTGTTTTACAAGTCCTTTCTTCACTCCAGCAAAAGTTTAAAAACAATGTACCTCATTCTTGGCAGGTGGAGGCCTAGCATGACACCCTTTATGTGCTATAATCATAAAAGAACCAATCAGACAAGTTTTCTTGAGTTTAAACAAGAAAGTAATTAGTTTATTGTACTTAAAAGCAGAACCCGATCTAGATAAAAATAATAAACTATGCTCCAACGTTCACACACACACACACACAAATCGATTACAGAGTGATGAAGAATAGATTAGTGGATTAGAATCCAGAACAAATAAATAATGTACAGTCTGTGGAGACTGGTAATTCAGTTGTCTTCTGGATGAAGTCATGGTCCTAAAGTTTCTGGTTGGTAGACATGGCCACCCTGTTCAGAGTTTTCTTGGAGACAGAGATGTAGATGGCTTTATCTCCAGAGTCTCTGTCTGCAACAATGATAGACTTGGATGTTTTGCAGTCTGCAGACAGGGTTTGAAACTTACAGTATTAACTGGAGAGAGAGAGAGACACATATACACACACAGCCCCAATGGCGTCCTGCACTGATAAGCCTCAAAGCTTGTCTGATGTGTTCTCTCTTTCACTTTAAGGAGATCCAAGTATAAGAATTTCAATCTCTCTCAGGTCCTATTGTTTCAATGAATACCCCCTGGAGGTTCATCTCCACTAGTGTTAATGTTCCAAGATGGCTTTTAATGTCTTGCTAATGAAGACAATACCAGATAATTCATTCAACTGCACAAGCCATTGTTCTGGATGCGGGCTTGTTCAGACATGCGTCTCCACCTTGATATCTTGGAAAGTGAGGCATTTCAATGCAAATTGTGGTGGCCACCTTAGCTGCTGTCTTTTTAAAAGTTGAATTTAGGATTTAAAAGTTTCCAACTGCTTTCCACTGAACCAATTCGTTTTCAACTGAAAGTAGGTTTCCAACTGATGAATTAAAAATCATTCAGCATAACACGTTTCCATGACAGTCTCTTTCTTTCTCTCTCTCTTTCTTTCTCTCTGCCTCTGTCTCTCTCGCGCTGTCTCTGTTTCTATCTCTATCTATCTCCTTTTCTCCCCCTCTTTCTGCCTGTCTCTCTCTCTCTCTCTCTGTCTCTCTCTCGGTCAAAATCCTACGACCTCTAAACTTTTCAGGCATTGGTTCAACAGCAGGTCACGACTTCGCTGGTGTTGCCTGGCCACATGGCATTGCAATCTTACAGAAAGTGAACAATTAAGGACAGTGGATCGGTTCCCGAGGCAGGAGGCCTAATCAGAGGGCCCGATAATGTGGACAGCTGGTAGGCCCACCAGGAGAGGAGGGCACTTCTGAAGCATGTAGTGGAAAGCCCTCCGCAGGACGTCTTGTAGCCGTGGCTATGGCCCTCTCATCTCAGCAGCTCCTTGATGGTGGGGATTTAGAGGAGGTATCGATGGCTCCCCAGCCTGCTGCTGTGAGGCTGCCTCCAGGTACCTGCTCATCCGATATTGGGATTGACATCTGGATCGGGATCGGCATCTGGCCCCCATTCAGACCCTCAAGTGGCCCTAATTGGCTACCCACCACTGCCACATTGACCCCACCTCCAGCAAGATGGCTCAGAGGCGGGAATGTTTTGGGGAGCTGACCCAATGTGCTACCTTGAAATCTTACTTCTGGACCTACCTCAAACTTCATCTTCGCAGGACAAGGAATATTCTGTCCTCTCTGTCTCTCTCTCTCTCTCTCTCAGTCACTCTCTCTCTCTATCTCCCTTTCTCTGTCTTTCTCTCTATCACTCTCTCTCTGTCCCTCTGTCCCTCTGTCTGTTTCTTTCTTTGGGCAGAAGGTAATGTGCCCCACGGAAGGTTGCGAGGTGGGGGGAGGCCGTTGAAGGGCAAGGAAAGGCAAGGAGATGGAGTTTCTGAAGCCGTGCAATTATCTCAATGGCGGGGAAGTACGAGGATGGCCTTCCCATACAGAGGCCAAATGAGGCCCTTAAGTGGCCAATTAAGGGCCACTTAAGGGCCTCTTTCAGCCACCCTCTGCCATGTGGGGTGGCCACCCAGTAAAAGCTGGTGGCCTCCCTGCAGGATTGGGGTGCAAGGGCGCTTCTGATCCAGCACCATGTGGCTGGCCCATGGGGGGCCCCACGCTGGTGGAACCAGCCCTCCCCCCATCTTAAATAACAACCCCACTCCAACCTCGTCGGGGCCTGCTTGCCAGTCAGACAGGTCCTGACGACTCTGACCCCACTTACCTGGGTTCCAGGGCTGCGTCCATGATGCTGCAGTGGGCCGTGTGCAATCTCAGCAATGGCCACTGCTCCCAGTGGCACTGCTGGGACTGACAAGCTGCCAGTCCTCAGACTGGCTGGCAGCTCTTGGAGGTGGGATCTCCGCCCTTAAAGGGACAGAAGCCCCGACACCAGGCAATTAATTGCCTGATAGGCACAGAATCGGGTCAGAGTTCCTGGAAATAGGTGAGGCAGGGCTGCACTCCCACCTTCCAGCCCATCATCAGAGCCACAGCCCACATTAAATTCAGTCCTATGTCTCTAACTCTCTGTCTCAAACTCTCTCGCTGTCTCAGTTGTTCAGAGCAGGATTTTGGCCCCAACAAGAGGGCAGGAATGGAGGTGGGTATAATTTTGTGTTGCTGGCCAGCATGCCAGTTTGCAGGCACCACCCCACCTCAGGGCCATTTTTCTGCAAGCAGCAAAAAATGCGGGGTTGGGATCCGCATTTGACTCCAACATTAGGATCCTGACCCAAATCACAAAATCCTGCCCTGGTCTCTGTCTCTCTATCTCTATGTTCCTATCTCTGTCTGTTTCTGTCTCTCTCTGTCTCCCTCTCTGTATCTATCTCTATATGTATATCTATCTCTGTCTCTCTCTATTTCTATCGCTGTCTCTATCTATAAGCCTGAGGTACATCAGGCATTGCGCTGAGCAAATAGTGACAAGAATAGTTGCCAAGGCAGGGCCGTCACTGCATCTGAAGTGATCCGAAAGCCCAGGATCACCTGTCATGTGTCTCATGCACACTGTGTTTTTGGATTCCCTTGGCGTGTTGAAGCACATCGACAGAAGCAGGCCCAAGAGGCAGCTGGGCCTTACCTCGAAGCTCCACGATACGAGCAGTAGCAGACAGCCAGGCCTAGAAGGGCCCACGTACACCAGAGAGTCTACAGGACTCACATCACCCACGTCAAAATGTCCGAGCGACACTGTCAGCAAAGACCATGTCTCTCCAGGGAGGCCGTCACTGACGTATGCAACCTTCTGCAGGACAATTTGCGACTTCTGAAGATTACCATGGCACTAAACTTCAACACGTCTAGATCTTTCCAAGGATCTGCTGGGGACATATGGGGGGGTCTCCCAGGCCGCAGCACACCATTACATCAAGGAGGTGATCAATGCCCTGTTCAAGAGGGCCAGCAACTGTGTGCACTACTGGACTGACCCGGACAGTCAGGCCGAGAGGGCCATTGGTTCCAGAACCATAGCTGGATTCCCACAGGTGCAAGGTATAATAGATGGCATGCATGTGACCAACAAGGCTCCCACAGACCAGTCAGCCGCCTTCATCAACAGGAAAGGCTTCCATTTAATCAATGTTCAACTGGTCTGCAACCACCGAAAGCATTTCCTGCAGGTGTGTGCCCGCTTCCCGGGAAGTAGGCACGACATCTACATACTTTGACAGTCCCAGGTGCCCAACTTTTCAAACACAACCCCCCATCCCACCCCCCTGCCACCCTACCGCTCGCCTTCAGGGGTGGATTCTCAAGGACAAGAGGCACCCATTGAAGACATGACTGCTTACGCCTGTGAGGAACCCATGCAAGCAGCAGATTAAAGCTACAACACTTGCCATGGATCCACCCGAGCGACAATCGAGCAGGCCATTGGGTTACTGAAGATGAGGTTCCGCTGCCTCGATCGATCTGGTAGAGCCCTGCAGTATACCACAGTGAGGGTTTCATGTATCATGGTGGTCTACTGTGCTCTGCACAATCTAGCACTGCAGAGGAGGGAGGCCTTACAGGAGGAAGATATACCTGAGTGACACTCATCCTCCGACAAGGAGAACGCAGAGGAGAGAAAGGGGTATCTGGTAATGGATGATGATAACACAGCAATGGAGATCATCAACTTCTTGATGGAGGAAGCCATGCGCTTGTATGCCTGGGACATGGCAGCACTCATGGCATGGATGGACTCCTCCATCGTCTGCTCATGGCTGTACATTTCCTCGGGCATCTTCGCCAGTTGTTGCCTAACCTATCTCTGTTGTTATGATCAGGTGAGGCAAGGGTCTAGGGCTCCCCTCTCAGCCTTTTCCTGGTTTGGCCGTAACAGGGTTTAATTTTTAAAACACCTTGTTTTTAGCTTCCCCTCAGTGAGTCCTTGCTCACTGTTCTCTAATTGTGACTGCAAAGAAATCAACCAGACAGGTTTTCTCAGAGTTAAACAAGAATGGTGTAAGTTTATTAACCTTAAAACGCTTATACAGTTAAAACTGCTAAGAATAAGCAACGCGACCACGCTAGCATGCATACACGATAAGCACACACCAAATAGATACAGAGGAGGTGAAAGAATTAAAGGGAAGAAGGTTTAAAGTAGTAGATGGAAATTCAGTTACTGGTTTTGGGTTGGATGTAAAGTCTTTGATTGAAGTTAAGTCTTGCAGTCTCGTTGGGGCCCAGTGCACACTTTCAAACTTGTTTCGCTGGTCTTCTGTCTTGAGGTTTAAGTTACTTCCGTGGGTCCCTGGAACTTTGCATGACAGACAGCGGGAGAGAGAGAGATGCTCTCCTCTTGAAGGTCAGTTGCAGTCTTTTCCAAAACTGTTCTGTGTCAAGCATAATTCAAAAAACCTCAGGTTGGCCAGCAGGTTAGTCATGAGACTAGTTCCTTGTTTAGAGCAGCCTCGATTTGTGAATTCCTCCAAGCTTACCAGACACTCTCAGTGGTGGGGGGGTGGGGGGGGGTGGTTGGGAGGAGTGGTGAAATTCTTGCTCTCAATGTCTCTTGATGATCACTATTGACAAAACCCGTCTGGCTAATTTAATCAGGGAGTACTCCCATTGTCTCTCCATGCAACTGTCTTTTAACATGCAAATATGCAGCCATGTTTTCAGCCATTCAGTCCTGCAGTCTTTTTAAACAAGTTATTTCAATGTCCAGTAACAGTTCAGAATAATGTTCCATATGGCGAAACTAATATGTCTCATTTTGGCAGGTGCGGTTTCCATTGCACTGTTCTGTCAACATCAAAGACTCGTCATCAGCCTAGGTCTCAGCATGGGCCTGGCCATCCACAGTCCTCTGACTGTCAGAGACCTCGGCTGTCTCAGCCTCAGCCAGCTGCTCTTCCGTGTGTGCAGTGCTCTCACCAGTTTGTGACCCTGATTCTAATGCTGATCGATTATCCACCCAGGAGGAAGTATCTGCACTAGTGGAAGGTGCAGGAGAGTCACGGGATGGTGCAGCTGAGTGGTCTTCCTTCTCAGAGGTTGACTACTGTCCCCCTTTGGTTGGACTCACCTGCAAACACCACACTGCATGAGAGAATAGAAACATGTGTGGGTGAGGCTGCACATATCCCATTATTCCAAACATGTACAATGTTGTTCTTCATAATTCACGCATATTTCCACGAACAGCAATAATCACTCTCTTGCACAGGGACTCCAGTCTCCCCATCAGATATAGTGCTGGCTCCCTGCTAGTTCTAAAGCATGGCTGAGAGGATGCATGCCAGGGACCCCTCCACCAGTCCTGGCCACCTCCCTCCTATTTTGGGCCCTCTTCTCCTATAATAGGAAGGATGGAGAAATTACAAATTGGAATAAGTTTCACCACAACAGTTCTGCTACAATGGGCCCCTCGTTAATGTTCTATTAGTAGAATGAAGGGTATGTAGGTAGTTTGATCTTAGAGTAGGTTAAAGGTTCGGCACAACATCGTGGGCCGAAGGGCCTGTACTGTGCTGTACTGTGCTGTACTGTTCTATGTTCTATGTCACCAAATGGGAGTTCTGATAGATCTCATGATGACATACGCTGTCATGGGATTTACTGGGGGTGAGCTATGAATGAGGGTGGTGTGTGTCCCAGATGCAGCCTGCATCTGTCATGATGAGGGCATAACATTTATGTCATAACACTGCCAGTGGCACCCTCACCATGTCGTACGCCCTGCTGCATAGTCACATGCAAACCCCAAAAAGTGCATTGGAATGGAGAACTCACCTTGGCTGGACGCAGGAGGTCATTGACCCTCTTCCTGCACTGAACCCAATTGCATCGGGTGACCCCACAGCTGTTGATCGCCTCTGCGATCTCCACCCGGGCTTGCTGTATCAGGCAGGAGGGCCTCTTCTTGCCATCACTGGGGATCACTTCTTGCCATCACTCCCTTTCCCTTATAGCCTGGAGGAGAATCCGCAAAGAGGCATCACTGAAGCGTGGGGCCACCCTTGGTCTACCCCCTGCCATCCTGTCCACACTTCCTAGGAGTGTTGGGTGGTGTAGGAAATAGTGCTGTGAATTTTTATGCTTCACTGTACACAGCTTCTATTGACTGCAAGGCAGGAGTGATTGCAGGGCTGGAAGGCTTTTAAAGATGGTGCCAACACTTGATCATCTGTCAGCTAATGCCATAATCCACATCTTGCCTCCTGCTCCCGCCACGTGATTGGGGTTGACCGGCGCCTCCATTATGCTAAATGGCCGCCCACCGCCGCACATATGATGCATGGGAACGCTGCCCATTTCTAGGCTCGCCACGGGACTGGCGGCAGGCTCATTAAATTTCAGTCCAAGGTGTGCAGACTAAGATAAAAATAGAAAGTACAGGTCTGGCAGCATCTGTAGAGAGAGGAACAAAGTTAACGTTTCAGGTTGATGACCTTTCATCAGAACTTCTGAAGCTCATATCAGGCTCAGGTGGTTGACAGGTTTTAACCAGAGAGTTAGCCAAGTTAGAAAGAGAGAGGACTGACATTTCAAGGAGGTAGAACAGCCAATAAAGCAAATGGGGAAAAAAAGCAAGCTTTGGCTGTGCCTGGAACTGCTGTCTCACTTCTTAAATATAGGTGGTGATAGTGGTAGAACTTAAGAGGCACGTGTCTGCATGGGAAGTCAGGCAGGTGTTTGACAGACTGCTCCTGAATAGGATGCAGGTTCGACAGGACGGACAACCAGTGTGAGGGAGGTTGACATGCTGATCAAAGCTTCACACTGAGACAGCTGACTGAGAAGAGCTAGGAGTACAGGAGATCCCAGTGGGAGTGCTATCTAGTTTTAAACAGGCATCTTCGGTTCTTAAATCTGTTTCACTAAACTATTACATAATTTTACATAGAACTTGCAGCCCAGAAGCAGGCATTCGATCCAACTGGTCTATGCCGATGTCTATCCTTCACATGAGCCTCCTTCCACCTCACTTTATCTAGCCTATCATATCTAGATCAGTTGCTGCCAGACCTGCTGAGTATTTCCAGTACTTTCTGTTCCTTTCTCCTTCATTCAGCTTCCCCTTAAATGTGTCTTTTGCTATTTGCCTCAATTTCTCCATGTGGCAGCAGGTTCCACATTCTAACCACTTAAATGTTATAAATGGAGCAATCTGTCTTCTTATCAGTGGCTATTATTCATCCCATTATTGTGTTTTATGGTTTGAATATTATGTGTAGCGACTCCTAGGGAGAAACCATTTTGTGCAGCGCGCCACCTGATGTGACATTCTGCTCCAGGATATTGGGGTTACGCATGACTTTGTGTGATAGCGTAAAACGGGACAAGGAGTCAGTAGCCCGTTTCACATCTCTCCCATTCTCACTTCTATTGACTTCAACAGAAATAAAATTCAGGAGCAATGTATAATGGGCTGTCGTGGAATCTATCCCTGTACTTCCCAGTCAGAGTTACTGAGGCAGTACATTGAACAGAAAGTACTCCCTCAATACTTTTCTTCCTCTTTAAGGTAGTCTAGTGAAAGCCAAATTCATATTGCTGGACAAATCAGTTATCAAATAAGGATATCTTTGCTGGAATAAGGCAGCCGTTAAGAATCTCTCTGGAGACGTAAGGCGAAACCATCATGGGAATGCACCATTGGTATTCATTGCTGTGTCCTTGTTCAAATTGTGTACATGTTTACAACAGACAGTGCCTTGATCTCTTCTCCTTATGAGCTCCAGAGAGGTCACTGGAATTGTGGCGTCTTGAAAGATACAGCCTTAGATAAACCCTCTTGCAATGAGTCTCACCAGGTCAACTGGGGCCAGGCACAGCATATTAAAGAGAAATGCTCGTGATACCAAAAGGAACCTTTGACCTGCTACATGTTAAATATACTTGCTACAGCTTTGGGTTTTTTTCTTAAACTACCTTCTCCTTCGGCAGTCCAACAGCTGCTCCTGTTGATGGAATTTGTCCTCTACAATCCAGGGTCTGCATCTTTTCTGTATTCTGCAGAGAAGTTATTCCCAAAGAAGCAACAATTATTCAGCATGCAGTACTAAAGAACAAAGAATAGTACAGCACAGGAACAGGCCATTCGGCCCTCCAAGCCTGCGCCGATCTTGATGCCTGCCTAAACTAAAACCTTCTGCACTTCTGGGGACCGTATCCCTCTATTCCCATCCTATTCATGTATTTGTCAAGATGCCTCTTAAACGTCGCTATCGTACCTGCTTCCACCACCTCCCCCGGCAACAAGTTCCAGGCACTCACCACCCTCTGTGTTAAGAACTTGCCTCGCACATCCCCTCTAAACTTTGTCCCTCGCACCTTAAACCTATGTCCCCTAGTAACTGACTCTTCCACCCTGGAAAAAAGCTTCTGACTATCCACTCTGTCCATGCCACTCATAACTTTGTAAACCTCTATCATGTCGCCCCTCCACCTCCATCGTTCCAGTGCCTAAAGAATTTATACTATAACACCAAACTGTCTTTTGTCACACCAACATGCTTTGTTGAATGATAATTTCCTTTAATCCACTGACTGGAGTCCTAAATTTATATTTTTTAGAAGAAATTTGAAAAGGAACAGATAAAGGGTGACTTTGCTAGCAGCTTAAGATGGCCACCTAATTTGCAACACTGTATCCTACATTGCAAGGCCTGTGAGGTAGAGACGAATGTCTGCTCATCCCCACAAAAAACAATTTTAAAAGAACTGCCTGTTCTTTTTGGCATGAAGAAATACACTGCTAGCTACTATGCTTGAATGACTGGTGATTGTCATGTGACTAGCCCTCCTGCCCCGCCCCCGCCCCCCAACCACCTGTGGTTTTAAGCTGGTGTTTCCCCGCAGCAGCAAGGAGAAGCACCTGGACTCTGACACGTACAGACCCAAGTTGGGGTTGCTCTCTCTCTCTCTCTCTCAATTCCAGATTGCAAGCCTCAAACCCTGCCTGCTGACTAACCACCTCTACATACTCCGGCTACAACCAGAAATCCCTTTGGAGGAAATCATCTGCATCACTGTCTCCAAGAGACCCACCAAATCAGTCACCTACCTCTTCCAACTAAAAGCCTCAGGACCATCGAATTCAACTAGAAGCCAGCCAAATCACCAAACTCCATAGACTGTATACCCCTTTTTTATGAACTCTGACTTGATCAATCTACCCTTTCCCACTCTGTAACCTATTTGTGTGTGCATGTGTAAACCTCTGTGTGTGTGTCTGCACGTGAAAGTTGGCACGTAGTATATTATTTTAATCAGTTCTGTTTAAGTACAATAAAGTTAACCTCTTCCTTTGTTAAACTCAAGAAAACCTGTCCAATTAGTTCTTGTTATGATCATAGCAAGTAAGTAATCAAACACCTACCGAATTGTCCAGTACATCCACTTTAAAAAAGAATTAAACCTGTTATGGTCAAACAAGGAGAGGGAAGCCCTTCAACCCCTCCTCACCTGACCATAACATAAATTTGGGACTCGTCCGGGATCAAACCAAAAGACAAATGGGAAATTGGAAGCGGGAAACCAAATTAATCCCTAGCAATATTTTAAAAATTTCAATTTAGGTTTTCTTGTGGTCTTCAATGCTAGAGTACTAAAATGCCCACATTCAAAGCCAGTACCTTCCTAGAACTGAGCGAAGTAACTTGGGACAGTTTAAAAGCCCTATCCATTGAAGGGTTAAGGAGTATAGCTGGGCACATAGAGATAGATATCAATCCAAAAGCCAGGAAACCCGAAATCCTAAAACTTGTGGCCAACCATTTTAAAATTGACACTGAAGAACCAGAGACAGGCATAGAACCTAAAACAGACAGAGTGACATTAGCTAGGATACAGATAGAACAGAGGAGACTAGAATTGGAATTCCCAAAAAAAAAGCTTTTCAGAGAGAGAAAAGGGAGAGAGAATTCCAGAATAGGGAAAAAGGGAGAAAGAAAGAGCTTTCCAGAAGGAAAAGGAAGAGAGAGAGTCTCAGGAAAGGGAAAAAGAAAAAGATTTCCAAAGGGGATTAATGCAGCTTGAATTAATTAGAGGAAGTCTCAATGCACCCAGGGAAGGCACCGCTAGCAAGGGAATAACCCCTAGCTCAGGACCAAGTGCTGAGCTCTTAACGTTCTCCTAGTTGATACCAAAATTCAACGAGGGGATGTGGAAGCATTTTCCATCTCTTTTGAAAAACCTGTAAAACAGTTGAAGTGGCCAGCAGACAGCTAGATACTGTTATTGCAAAGCAAACTACCAGGAAAAGCCCATGAGGTTTATTCACTGTTGCCTGATGAGAGTGTATGAGATTATGAGTTAACTAAAAATGCTACCCTGAGTGCATACGCAATAGGCGTACCGCCAAAAGTTCCAAACCCCCCGAAAGCAGCCGGAACAAACTTACATCGAGTTCGAAAGGGTTAAGCAACTCACTTTCAACCGATAGATATGGGCACTTAAGATAGAGTCCACCTATGAAAACCTCAGAGAGGTGATCCTCCTCAAAGAGTTCAAAACTCGCTTCCCCTTTCCATAAAAAAAAACATGAAGGAACAAAGGGTTCCAAGAGCCAGGCAGGCAGCAATCCTGACTGATAATTGTACACTTATTCATAAGCCCTTCACTAGTCACCTCCAAAAACCTGAAAAGGATAGAAAGTGGGAGGGTGATAGGAGGATCAACAGCCATAAGCAAGAAGGGAGAACTGAAAACACAGCGGGCCCTCCTCAGGCCACAAAGGAAGGTGCTGAGACCAGGAATGATGCGCGAAAGCCTGTATGTTTCCATTGTAACAAGGCAGGTCACCTTCGAGCTGATTGCTGGAAGTTATGGGGAAAACTCTCAGGTTTAGTCAGGGTCCACCAGACCAGGGCAGGAAAAGGGATCCTGATAGAAAGCACAGCAGACCAGGCTGTGGCTTTAACGGCAGCAGTAAAACTCAGTAAAAATAGACTGAGAGTGCAGGAAAATCCCTGAGAGTTACCAGGACTTTGTGTCCAGAGGAAAAATGACCCCATATCACTCGAGTGAGGCGAGAGAGCCCATAGTCATACTTAGGGATACAGGGGCCAGCCAACCCCTTCTGCTGGGAAAATCCATGATCTTTTCCCCAGAGAGTGCATTGAATTCGTAAGTATTAGTAAACGGTATCGGGGGAAGGTATATACCCATTCCTTTATATCAAGTGCACCTGGATGGCGACTTTATTTCAGGACTGGTAATTGTGGGGATTGTCTCTTGCTTAATTGTGGACAGGGTCAACCAGCTCCTTGGTAATGACCTGGCGGGGGCGAAGGTGGTAGCTTCCCTAGTGGTCTTAGAGAATGAAGTCAGAGAAACAGAGCAGTTACAAAGAACAAAGAACAGAACAGCACAGGAACAGGCCATTCGGCCCTCCAAGCCTGCGCCGATCTTGATGCCTGCCTAAACTAAAACCTTCTGTACTTCCGGGGTCCGTATCCCTCTATTACCATCCTATTCACGTATTTGTCAAGATGCCTCTTAAACGTCGCGATCGTACCTGCTTCCACCACCTCCCCCGGCAGCAAGTTCCAGGCACTCACCACCCTCTGTGTAAAGAACTTGCCTCGCACATCCCCTCTAAACTTTGCCCTTCGCACCTTAAATCTGTGTCCCCTAGTAACTGACTCTTCCACCCTGGGAAAAAGCTTCTGACTATCCACTCTGTCCATGCTGCTCATAACTTTGTCAACCTCTATCATGTCGCCCCTCCACCTCCGTCGTTCCAGTGAAAACAATCCGAGTTTATCCAACCTCTCCTCATAGCTAATGCCCTCCAGACCAGGCAACATCCTGGTAAACCTCTTCTGTACCCTCTCCAAAGCCTCCATGTCCTTCTGGTAGTGTGGCGACCAGAATTGCACGCAATATTCTAAGTGTGGCCTAACTAAGGTATGCGCCATGGAGAGGCCTAACTAAGGTTCTGTACAGCTGCAGCATGACTTGCCAATTTTGATACTCTATGCCCCGACTGATGAAGGCAAGCATGCCATATGCCTTCTTGACTACCTTATCCACCTGCGTTGCCACTTTTAGTGACCTGTGGACCTGTACGGCCAGATCTCTCTGCCTGTCAATACTCCTAAGGGTTCTGCCATTTACTGTATACTTCCATTACAGGAAAAGGTCCCTGGCATTTTTCCTGACTGTGTGGTGACCCAGTCCATGGGCAAACAAGCACCGTCAGAGGAGGCTGAACTGGTTGACGGATGACCCTGGCTATCCGAGACCTTCTTCAGGAATTTAGAGGAACCAAAAGAAGTGTTCAACAGGTCTTCCTTGTTCGAGGCTCAGCAAGTGACCCAAGGTTAAAAAAGTTAGCACTGACTGCTCAAAATGAAGCCGAAGTAGAGGGAGTTCCAGAGTGCTACTATTTAAAGAATGAGGTGCTGATGAAGAAGTGGACAGTGGTTCACCAGGTAGTGGTGCCGCCAAGCTACCATAGGGATATATTGAGAATAGCCCACGTGATTCCAATGGCTGGACACGTCGGTATCAGAAAAACCCAAGCCAGCATAAGACAGAATTTTCACTGGCCACAACTCCACAAGGATGTGGTGAACTTCTATAAGACTTGCCACATGTGCCAGGTTGTGGGGAAGCCGCAACCTGCCATAAAACCTGCACCTCCTAATTCCCATATCGGCTTTTGGGGAACCATTCACCAGAGTGCTGGTGGATTGTGTGGGGCCCCTGCCGGAAACAAAAGGGCGCTACCAGTACCTTCTCACCATTATGGATGTGGCTACCCGATTTCCAGAGGCTATCTCTCTAAGAACTATCTATGCCAAGGTATTGGTGGAGGGGCTAACCCAATTCTTCACCTGATATGGGCTGCCTGCTGAGATCCAGTCGGATCAGGGCACAAATTTTATGTCCAGTATTTTTCAAAAGGTCATGGGTAATCTGGGCATAAACCAGCTGAAGCCCTCAGCCCACCACCCACAGTCGCAAGGAGCTTTGGAGTGGTACCACCAGATCCTAAAGACAATGATCAGGGCATACTGCTTTGAGTACCCCCATGACTGGGACAGAGGGCTGGAATTTCTTCTCTTTGCTACCAGGGACTCACTCAATAAGTCCATTAGCTTTAGTCCTTTTGAATTAGTTTATGGACATGAGGTGAGAGGTCCTCTAATCTAATCAAGCAGAGGTTTTTAGGACACAGGAATGAACCTTCCCTGTTAGATTACATCTCCATGTTCTGAGGATGTCTCAAGCGTGGCTCAGGAACACCTAAAAACCTCCCAGACAACTATGAAAAGGCAGGTGGATAAACATGCCAAGTCCCGAACACTTCAGCAGGAGACCATGTGTATGTGCTACTACCAATATAGGGAAAACCATTGAAAGCCTGGTTCAGTGGCCCATACAGAGAAGTAAAGAGGATTAACAAGGTTAATTATCTAATCGACACCCCAGATCGTAGGAAAAAGCAAAGGCTGTGCCACATCAATATGTTAAAACTGTATCACAGCCGGGAAGGGGACAAACCAGCACAGCTCTGTCAGGTAGTCAGGAAAGAGCAGGGTGAAAGGAACAGTGAGAACGAGTTAGAGGGAGGCCTAGAGGATTCCCAAATCCAACTCCCTACCGTACGATTAGCTAACACTGAAATGTTAGGGAAATTAGACACCGTACTCTCGTATTTAAACACAGAACAGAGAGGAGACCTAACAAGGCTGCTCACAGCATTTAAAGGGATATGCAGGGACAAACCAGGGTGTATCACCCAAACACTGCATGATGTGAATATAGGAGAGATCCCTCCCATAAAACAAAATCCACATTGTCTAGATCCCAGGAAACTGACCCAGGTTTGGGACAAAATTCAGATTGAGCCCAGTCAGAGCAGTTGGAGTTCCCCAGTTGTGTTGGTGCCAAAACTCGATGACTCAACAAAGCTCGGCATTGTTTACAGCAAGATTAATGCAGTGACCAGAGCTGATTGCTACCCAATTCCCTGCCTGGAAGACTGTATAGATAGAGTAGAAAATGCCACCTACAAAACCAAAATAGACTTATGAAAAGGGTACTGGCAGGTTCCCTTAACCACACGAGCTAAAGAAATGTCGGCTTTTGTCACTCCAGATGGCTTATTCCAGTGCCAGGTGATGCCCTTTGGATTAAGGAATGCCCTAGCCACCTTCCAAAGGTTGATGAACCAGGTAGTGGCTGGCCTGCCCAACTGTGTAGTGTACCTGGATGATCTGTTAGTGTATAGTGACACCTGGGGGGACCACCTAGACCAATTAGAAGCCCTCTTGCGAAGTTGGCTGACCATGTGGTAAATCTTGAAAAGTGCGAGTTTGCTAAAGCTGAAGTAATCTACCTAGGGCATATTGTGGGTCGAGGGAGAGTGGTGCCCAGAGAAGCAAAGGTACAGCCACTGATAGATTTTCCTGTCCCCATGACCAAAGGGGAAATAATGCAATTTTTGGGGAGGTGCGGTTTTCATCCCAAGTTCATCCTAAACTACAGCAGTCTGCCCACTGACAGACCTGTTACAGAAAAAAGCAAAGGTTGTGTGGTCAGGGAGGTGCCAAACAGCTTTCAGAAAGCTGCAAACCATCTTAACCAATGAACCGGTGCTGGCAGCTCTAAACTTTAACAAACCATTTAAAGTGGCAGTTGATGCGAGTGGCCTAGGAGTAGGTTCTGTCCTGCTCTGAGATGATGAGTTAGGCATTGAGAGACCAGTTGAGTATTTCTCTGAAAAATTAAACAAACATCAAAGGAGATACTCTACCGTGGAGAAGGAAGCCCTGGGATTGGTACTGGCTTTTAAACATTTTGATGTATATGTCCAAAACGGATATAGAGAGACTGTAGCTTATACCAACCACAATCCTTTGACCTTTGTGGAGAAATTCGAAACCAGAATGCAAGGCTTTCACTGGAGCCTGCTTCTGCAACCTTACCACCTAAAGATTATCCACATTACAGGGAAAAAACAATGTGATAGCTGACACTTTATCTAGCGCCTAGCTCAGTACAGAATCATCCCAGTTAAAAAAAAACACAACTGAACCAGAGTATGGCTATGACAGTGTGAGACTGATGAGTGAGTGGTTGAGGATGAGTGTGTGTGTACAGTTTCTTTTTAAGTTGCGACCTCATAATGAAATGCTCTTGTCATTGCACTTCATTTCGTGTGGTAGGGAGGTGTCACGTCAAAGTTCTTTGTTGAATGATAATTTTCTTTAATCCACTGACTGGAGACCTGAATTTATATTTTTTTAAAGAAATTTAAAAGGAACAGATAAAAGATGACTTTGCTAGCAGCTTAAGATGGCCACCTAATAACATTGCATCCTACATTGCAAGGCCTGTGAGAAGGAGATGAAATGTCTGCTCATCCCAGCACGAAGCAAGACCCAGGGATTTTAAGGGAACTGTCTGTTCTTTTTAGCAGGAGGAAATTCACTGCTAACTAGCATGATTGAATCACTGGGTGAACTATCATGTGACAAGACCACCATCCCCACCCTGACCCCATCTATGATTTTAAGCTGGTGTTCCCCTGCAGCAGCAAGGGGAAGTATCTGGACTGTGACACGTGCAGACCCAAGAGGAGGTCCCTCCTCTTTCTCTCTCTCTCTCCATTCCAGCTTGCAAGCTTCAAATCCTGCCTGTTGACTGACCACCTCTGCAAACTCCAGAGACAACCAGAAACCCCTTTGGAGGAAATCATCTGCATCGCTGTCTCCATGTGACTCACTGAATCAGTCATCTACCTCTTCAAACTAAAAGCTTCAGGAGCACTGAATTCAGCTAAAAACGAGGCGAATCACCAAACTCCACAGTCTGTGTACCCCTTTTTCTATGGACCCTAACTCGAACAATCTACCCTTCCCCATTATGTAATGTATTTGTGTGTGTGTGTGTGTGTGTGTGTGAAAGTTGGCATGTAGTTTATTATTTTAATCAGTTCAGTTTAAGTACAATAAAGTGAACCTCTTTCTCTGTTAAACTGAAGAAAACCTCTCTGATTGGTTCTTCTGATGAATTTTAAGTAATCAAGTAATCAAACACCTACTGAATTGGCCAGTCCTCCGCTTCTTCTTCTTTGGCTTCCTTGTCTCAAGAGACAGTGGGTAAGCGTCTAGATGTGGTTAGTGGTTTGTGGAGCAGCGCCTGGAGTGGCTATAAAGGACAATTCTAAAGTGACAGACTCTTCCACAGGCGCTGCAGATGAAATTGGTTGTTGGGGCTGTTACACAGTTGGCTCTCTCCTTGCACTGCTGTCTTTTGTCCTGCCAACTGCTAAGTCTCTTCGACTCACCACTCTTTAGCCCTGCTTTTATGGCTGTCCGCCAGCTCTGGCGATCACTGGCAACTGACTCCCACGACTTGTGGTCAATGTCACAGGACTTCATGTCGCGTTTGCAGACGTCTTTAAAGCAGAGACATGGATGGCTGGTGGGTCTGATACCAGTGACAAGCTCGCTGTACAATGCGTCCTTGGGGATCCTGCCATCTTCCATGCGGCTCACATGGCCAAGCCATCTGAAGCACCGCTGGCTCAGTAGGGTGTATATGCTGGGGATGTTGGCCGCCTCGAGGACTTCTGCGTTGGAGATACGGTCCTGCCACCTGATGCCAAGGATTCTCCGGAATTGGCCAGTACATCCACTTTAAAATAAAATTAAACCTGTTGTGGTCAAACAAGGAGAGGGAAAATAGGGAAACCCTTCCGCACCTGACTGTAACACTTTGAAATGGGAAATAATGCCATACAGAGCAGAGGTTTTAATGCTAGGGTACCTTTTGACTCTGTGATAGTGTAAAACAGATGATAGTGACTGATATCTGCATGGATCCTAGTTATGCCTTTCCACCCCATCCGCTTCCATATCCAAAGGATCATCCTCCATAATATCCACCACCTCCAGTGTGATGCCAGCACCAAACACATCTTCTCCTACCCTCCCCTGTCAGCATTCTGAAGGGACAGTTCCCTCCGCAACACCCTTTTTGTGGGGTATGTTGAGCATTCCTTGTTCCAGTCCTACTCAGGCCCCCTACCCCATCTCTTTCTCCAGTATGTTGATGACTGTATCAGTGCCGTTTCCTGCTCTTTCCCCGAACTGGAAAACATCATCAACTTTGTTTCTTATTTCCACCCTTCACGTGGTCTATCTCCGACACTT